>NC_057855.1:20460000-21807500 GCF_015237465.2 Chelonia mydas
TGGGAATTGAAATACGGGTGCCTCGTGCCCCCCCATTCTTCTCTATAGACTTACCTCACTGGCTGGACTACAATTCCCATGATGCACGTTGTTCACATGATTTCCATAATACATCACAATGGTTCAAACAGAGGAGAGACTGTAGTGCACCGTGGGACAGGTAGCCCAGCCAGAGAGCCCACCTCAGGGAAAAGGGGGCATTGAATTGTAACTTACTTCCATGAGGAACTGCAGCAGCTCAGGTAAGCACAGTTAATGTCAAACTGATAAAAAGTAAATGTATCAATTCAGTATGACAAACTGAAATGTTTCAGTCTGAGTCAGTCCAACACGGATTTTCATGTTTTTCCTGATATATGGAAAATCCACAAAATCAAAATTTTCAATTGAAAATTTTGATTTTGCTGAGAAACTACATTTTTCATCAAAATCATTTCAATGGAAAATTTTTGATCAGCCGTATTTCAAAAATTTGCATCAACCAATATGTCTTTTGTAAGCCTATTCAGTTTTCTTTTTGTAGGAAAAACAAAATCTAAAGCCCTAAGTCTGTAACTGGGTCTGCACAGGCAGACTCCGGTAGCTTTCATGGAACTGCACCAAAGTTAATGGTGTTCTGCAAGGATACAGAGAAGTGTGTATAAATTAGATTATAGGATCATGGTCTTTTGTATTGTCACATTCTTCCACATACTTGTACTGAGCCCTCATAGTCAGAGCCCCCATGTCACTTATAAACATGGATGAGATAGAACTAGTTAAACACATTTCCTGAATACAGATTGCGAAGTTGTTTAGGGTCAAATCGTGTTCACATTTCCTCACCTGAGTAGTCTGAAGGGCTTCTGTATGACTATTCACATAAATAAGGAGAAAATGATTTGGCCCATAGACATTCCATCAAATGTATGAGAGAAGGTACCATATTCTCCTCTGTGGTTTAAGTGTAAGTCAGCTAAGAAGTAATTCTGACAAAGTTTTGTAATGAGCTGGTTGTGTGTTAACTGGAGGGCATGTAAAATCCTACACATTTCCATCTATTAATTGTGAATATTATATGTTCACAGCTGTTAAAAAATGGAAAATTAAGTGGGAAAGCATGGTAGCTTAAAGACATATCTCGTATGCAAAGCTATATTCATTTGAAAATATATGGGTTAGATTTTCAAAATAATTTAAAACAAGTTCTCTTTTTTCTAAAGCTATTAATTGTATATGCTGTTTTAGAGTCAGTCACCATTCACCTAACTGAACACCTACACATTCAACTAATACAAGAAAGCTGGTGACATAAGATTACAATATTAGCATATAAGTATTCTCATGTATAATTTATAAGTGCTATAGTTTAAACTTTTTTTCTTCTTGGACTCTAGGCATAGTGTTCAATTTCAGCTAATCCTTTCATCTTTTTTCAATCTAGATTGTGAAGGTCAAACTGAATGTAATATTCCTTATAAAATCAGAACCAAGGTCAGCCTTTGAATTTTATGATCAAAATTTCCCACAGGAGGATAGACTTAGAACTGGCAATCAATTCACTTTCTGAAGCTACCACTAGCTAATTACTGAGCATTTCGTTACTAAAATGCCTAAGATTAAAAATAAAATAATAGCTCTTGCACCATATTTTTAGAATCTGAATATCAAAGTAAAAGTGCTACACATTACTCAGAGAATATGACAGCATTCTTTCTTCACAATATGTAGTGTATAATTTGAAACAGTGACTTTTTCTTTCTAAATGACACAAAATCAGTCCTTCTGCCTTTACCTGATTGCCTTTGCCCTGAGCATAGATTGATTTACTTGCAGGCCATGTATTGCAATTACTCCTGGGGAAATTCTGCACCACTGCATGTGTACAGAATTTATGTCCCCTGCAGATTGCGGGAGGAATAGCTCAATGGTTTGAGCATTGGCTTGTTAAACCCACGGTAGAGAGTTCAATCCTTGAGGGGGCCATTTAGGGATCTGGGGCAAAAATTGGGGATGGGTCCTGCTTTGAGCAGGGGGTTGGACTAGATGACCTCCTGAGGTCCCTTCCAGCCCTGATATTCTATGATTCTATGATTTCTTTGCTTCCCCGCAGAAAAATGACTTTCTGATGGGGAAGCAAAGGGAAGGCAAAAGAGCGGTCATGCAACTCTCCCCAGTAGTATGTTTCAGTTGCCCAGGGCAGCCGACAGAGAGGTAAATCACTGTGGGGCAGGAGGCAGGACTGGGGAAGACCTGGCTGGTGGCTCTTACCCTGCGCCAGGCTCAGCTGGTAGTCTGGGCTGGGCTGGGGAGGATGGGACAGCATCTGGGGCCAGGTCAGACCCAAACCCAGATTTCTCCCCTGGCTGCAGAAAGCTCTGCAAACTCCCTGCTCCCTACTTCCTGCATCCATTGCTCCTCAGCTGCAGGGGGAGGATCCCTGTAGAGAGCTGCTCTGACATCTACCCAACCCCCGGTGCATCCAGACCCCCTGTCAAGGTTCCTTCCCCACTCTGAACTCTAGGGTACAGATGTGGGGACCTGCATGAAAGACCCCCTAAGCTTATTCTTAACAGCTTAGGTTAAAAGCTGCCACCACCAAAGTGTTACACAAAGAACAGGGCAAGTGCTCACCTGGAAACGTCTCCCCCCCAAAAAATATCCCCCCAAGCACTACACCCCCTTTCCTGGGGAAGGCTTGATAAAAATCCTCACCAATTTGCACAGGTGAACAAAGACCCAAACCCCTGGATCTTAAGAACAATGAAAAAGCAATCAGGTTCTTAAAAGAAGAATTTTAATTAAAGAAAAGATAAAAGAATCACCTCCGTAAAATCAGGATGGTAAATACCTTACAGGGTAATCAGATTCAAAACATAGAGAATCCCTCTAGGCAAAACCTTAAGTTACACAAAGATACAAAAACAGGAATATACATTCCATTCAGCACAACTTATTTTATCAGCCATTTAAACAAAACAGAATCTAACGCATATCTAACTAGATTGCTTACTAATTCTTTACAGGAGTTCTGACCGGCATTCCTGCTCTGGTCCGGGCAAAAGTATCGGACACAGAGAGAACCTTTGTTTCTCCCCCCCCACCCCCCCACCAGCTTTGAAAGTATCTTGTCTCCTCATTGGTCATTTTGGTCAGGTACCAGCGAGGTTATTTTAGCTTCTTAACCCTTTACAGGTGAAAGGGTTTTTCCTCTGGCCAGGAGGGATTTAAAGGTGTTTACCTTTCCCTTTATATTTATGACACCCCCTCATACTCAGGCCCTCCCACGGAGCCTCACCCGCCCTGCACCCAGAACCGTCCCTGACAAGCACCATTCCCCCTGCACCTGGAGCACCCTGACAAGTCACCTGCACCCAGATCCCCACCCCAGTGAGCCCCAACCAGTTGAGCCTGGATTCCCACCCCACTGAGTCCCTCACCCCCGCACACCCAGACCCCTCCCCACCGAGCCCTATCCCCCCCCACATCCAGACACTCCATTGAGCCCCAGCCACCTTCGCCTGGACCTAGGGGGACCAGATGTCCTGATATTTAGGGCTTTCTCTTATATAGGCTCCTATAACCCCCCCACCCTCTGTCCCAACTTTTCACACTTGCTATCTGGTCACCCTACCTGGACCCTCTGCAGAGTCCCATTACCATTGCACCCAATACCCCTCGGCATCCAGATCCACTCTGCACTCAGATCCCCCACTGAGCCACGCACACCCAGACTGCCCCACACAGAACCCTCTCAACCCACACCTGGATCCCCCCCACACTAAGTCCCTCCACACTTGGATCCTGCCTTCCCACACCTGGGCTGCCCATCCTTGTGCTGTGTCAGAGTTGGGTGCAGCCTCTCCACTAAATCCATGTCCGGGGGAGGGGGGGGGGGAGGGGGGAGGGGCAGGGGACCTGCACAGTAATCTCCCACCTCTGTGCAGCCAGTGACCTGTGCTCCCCAATACCATGCTGGAGCTTCCACAATTGACAAATAAAATTTGCAAACTTTTGCAGAATTTTAAAAATATTGTGCACAGAATTTTGATATTTTGGGCACAATTTTTGTTTTGGTCACAGAATGCCCTCAGGCATATGCAATATATTGCAACAACACTTTGTGTGCAAACAGTGTTCGATATCTTTCCAGTTGGTTACTTCAAAAGCAACTTCCAAAGAAAAGTCACGTTTTCCTCATATTTGTTCTCTTCGTTAACAAAGAATGTTGGAGAAGGAACAAAGTACTCCTGACATTTAAAAAATCTCAAATTGCTTATCCTTAATTCACAGCCTACAGGTGAATAAACAAACACATAAAATCAACTAAAAGAAAAGGAGTACTTGTGGCACCTTAGAGACTAACCAGTTTATTTGAGCATGAGCTTTCGTGAGCTACAGCTCACTTCATCGGATGCATAGCATATCGTGGAAACTGCAGAAGACATTAGCTGCTGTCCTATCTCGGGGTCTAATCTATCCAACTATACTCTCAGCCCAGCAGAAGCTGCTGTCCTATCTCGGGGTCTCTCCTTCTGCCCCTCCACCCCCTCGAACATGATACAGTTCTGTGGTGACCTAGAATCCTATTTTCGACGTCTCCGACTCAAGGAATATTTCCAAAATACCTCTGAACAACATAATGATCCACAGAGGCCTGCCTACCAACATTACAAAAAGAAGGATTCTAAGTGGACTCCTCCTGAAGGTCGAAACAGCAGACTGGACTTCTACATAGAGTGCTTCCGCCGACGTGTACGGGCTGAAATTGTGGAAAAGCAGCATCACTTGCCCCATAACCTCAGCCGTGCGGAACACAATGCCATCCACAGCCTCAGAAACAACTCTGACATCATAATCAAAAAGGCTGACAAAGGAGGTGCTGTTGTCATCATGAATAGGTCGGAATATGAACAAGAGGCTGCTCGGCAGCTCTCCAACACCACTTTCTACAAGCCATTACCCTCTGATCCCACTGAGAGTTACCAAAAGCATCTACAGCATTTGCTCAAGAAACTTCCTGAAAAAGCACAAGATCAAATCCGCACAGACACACCCCTGGAACCCCGACCTGGGATATTCTATCTACTACCCAAGATCCATAAACCTGGAAATCCTGAGCGCCCCATCATCTCAGGCATTGGAACCCTGACAGCAGGATTGTCCGGCTATGTAGACTCACTCCTCAGGCCCTACGCTACCAGCACTCCCAGCTACCTTCGAGACACCACTGACTTCCTGAGGAAACTACAATCCATTGGTGATCTTCCTGATAACACCATCCTGGCCACTATGGATGTAGAAGCCCTCTACACCAACATTCCACACAAAGATGGACTACAAGCCATCAAGAACACTATCCCCGATAATGTCACGGCTAACCTGGTGGCTGAACTTTGTGACTTTGTCCTTACCCATAACTATTTTACATTTGGGGACAATGTATACCTTCAGATCAGCGGCACTGCTATGGGTACCCGCATGGCCCCACAGTATGCCAACATTTTTATGGCTGATTTAGAACAACGCTTCCTCAGCTCTCGTCCCCTAACGCCCCTACTTTACTTGCGCTATATTGATGACATCTTCATCATCTGGACCCATGGAAAAGAAGCCCTTGAGGAATTCCACCATGATTTCAACAATTTCCATCCCACCATCAACCTCAGCCAGGTCCAGTCCACACAAGAGATCCACTTCCTGGACACTACAGTGCTAATAAACGATGGTCACATCAACACCACCCTATACCGGAAACCTACTGACCGCTATTCCTACCTACATGCCTCCAGCTTTCACCCTGACCACACCACACGATCCATCGTCTACAGCCAAGCTCTGCGATACAACCGCATTTGCTCCAACCCCTCAGACAGAGACAAACACCTACAAGATCTCTATCAAGCATTCTTACAATTACAATACCCACCTGCGGAAGTGAAGAAACAGATTGATAGAGCCAGAAGAGTTCCCAGAAGTCACCTACTACAGGACAGGCCTAACAAAGAAAATAACAGAACGCCACTAGCCGTCACCTTCAGCCCCCAACTAAAACCCCTCCAACGCATTATTAAGGATCTACAACCTATCCTGAAGGATGACCCAACACTCTCACAAATCTTGGGAGAAAGGCCAGTCCTTGCCTACAGACAGCCCCCCAACCTGAAGCGAATACTCACCAACAACCACATACCACACAACAGAACCACTAGCCCAGGAACCTATCCTTGCAACAAAGCCCGTTGCCAACTGTGCCCACATATCTATTCAGGGGACACCATCACAGGGCCTAACAACATCAGCCACACTATCAGAGGCTCGTTCACCTGCACATCCACCAATGTGATATATGCCATCATGTGCCAGCAATGCCCCTCTGCCATGTACATTGGTCAAACTGGACAGTCTCTACGTAAAAGAATAAATGGACACAAATCAGATGTCAAGAATTATAACATTCATAAACCAGTCGGAGAACACTTCAATCTCTCTGGTCACGCAATCACAGACATGAGGGTCGCTATCTTAAAGCAAAAAAACTTCAAATCCAGACTCCAGCGAGAAACTGCTGAATTGGAATTCATTTGCAAATTGGATACTATTAATTTGGGCTTGAATAGAGACTGGGAGTGGCTAAGTCATTATGCAAGGTAACCTGTCTCCCCTTGTTTTTTTTTTTTTCCTGCAAACCCCCCCCCCCCCCCCAAGACGTTCTGGTTAAACTTGGATTATTGCTGTGCACATTGTAAGATGAGCTGTTGCCAGCAGGAGAATGAGTTTGTGTGTGTGGTTTTTGAAAAAAAAAAAGGGGGGGGGGTGTGGGGGGGGTGAGAAAACCTGGATTAGTGCTGGAGGTGACCCACCTTGATTATCATGCGCATTATAAAGAGGGGTTTCAAAGGGAGATGGGCTGTTGCCAGCAGGAGAGTGAGTTTGTATGTGTGTGTGGGGGGGGGGGGGGGGAAGGGTGAGAAAACCTGGATTTGTGCTGGAAATGGCTCTACTTGAGGATCACTTTAGATAAGCTGTTGCCAGCGGGGGAGTGAGGTGGGAGGAAGTTTTGTTTCATGGTCTCTGTGTGTATATAATGTCTTCTGCAGTTTCCACGATATGCTATGCATCCGATGAAGTGAGCTGTAGCTCACGAAAGCTCATGCTCAAATAAACTGGTTAGTCTCTAAGGTGCTACAAGTACTCCTTTTCTTTTTACGAATACAGACTAACACGGCTGTTACTCTGAAACTAAAAGAAAAAGACCTATTAGGTTGCCTTGTCCAATTCTGGCAGCAAAAACTGTTGCTTGTATTAAGCCTGTGCAGTGACTCTCTGCAGTTGTATGCACAGGTTTTGGGGAAGTAATGTTTAATTTGCACATCTATATCAGCTATAGATGCCTTGCTACTTGGT
Organism: Chelonia mydas; assembly: GCF_015237465.2. Lineage (NCBI taxonomy): Eukaryota > Metazoa > Chordata > Testudines > Cheloniidae > Chelonia > Chelonia mydas. Next base: position 20,467,387 of record NC_057855.1, read on the forward strand.
TTTCATACACAATTACAATTTTCATGTGCAAATCTGAGTATATTAGACAAAATACCCTGGCAAGCGTTCATTTGTGTGTATCTGGAAACTGGTCCCCATTTATATTCTTGAGAACTTTACGCAATCTTGTTTAAAATGGATGCAATAATGATGCCCAGTGAATATGTGTGCATAAAGTTTCATACATCAGAATGGTGAAAAAAGATGAACAGGAGAGGCCCAGACTGTTCATAATAGCAGATAAAGAGGATTGGATAGAATAATCAGAATAGAATTTACTTAGATTGGGGCAGGGACTGTGTTTTTGTTGCGTGTTTGTACAGTGCATAATGGGGTCCTATTCCATGACCTAATCAGTGCTTAATTTGTAATGAAAGAGGTGCCAGGGCTCAAGCAATTTTTTTTTAAACTTTCATAAATGATGCGGTGAGCCAAGAGGTGCCTGGGCAATGAACTGCCAAGCCTAGGGGTACCAGGGCTCAGCCCTGGCACAAATTAAGCACTGGACCTAGTCCTAGATTCTACCTCTATAGAATAAATAAATAATCAGAAAACTATTATATAGAACAGTTCTATAATAGCTAAAAGAATACTTGTTAGAAGAAATAGTTTTCATCATTTACTAATTATCTATAATAAAAAACGTATCCCAAAAAATTGACAGTTATATTTCTTTAAGCAAATTATGGATTGTTGTGTCCATAAAATCATCACAGAAGTATCATCATACCATACTACTGGATGAACTAAATGTAATGTCTCAAAGAATTTGTCTCTTTATCCTTTGAGTCCATTCTACAATAAATTCTTACGTTTGACCATAACTTGACTTGTTAGGAGCATACACTTGATTTTTTTTTTCTGGAGCAGATACGTGTTTCAAATGTACAGTATAATACATTCAATTGTAAATCATTTTCATGTAATCTCTGGATGTTATTAGCAAAGACACAATTTGCTATGGTGGCACATTACCTTTGTTCCTATCCCCTAAGATTTTACATTTGCAATATGTCAACAACAAGCGCATGGTTTAATGACAAATTAATTGCTAGTGGCTTTGCAGCTATGTTAGAGAATACCAAAAATCTAGAACTGCAAAGAATTCCCAGATTATAGGCCCCACAGCACAAATGTCAGAATAAATGTTAATGCTCATGCTTGGTTTGGCGATCAAGGTGGTTCATGCTAATCAAGAACTTTATGATGATTGCAAAATCCCTGAGAAATTAGGGTCTCTCTCTCTCTCTCTCTCTACTATTGTTCTGCTTGGGGCATGTTGCATGTTCTTTAAAACAAGATATTTCCATTCAATTTACTCCTGTCTCCCTCCATAAAAACACAAACTGTTTCTAGGCTTCATTCCCTCTGTAAAAAGAACAGGAGTACTTGTGGCACCTTAGAGACTAACAAATTTATTAGAGCATAAGCTTTTGTGGGCTACAGCCCACTTCTTACTATATGTTCCATTCTATGCATCTGATGGGGGGAAAGAGAGAGAGAGAGAGAGAGAGAGAGAGAGAAGGTGGAAGTTACCATTGCTCTCTAAAACTTGTTTCACAGGTATAACTACTTTACTAACATCAAGATTTCTCCAGAGGGCCTGTCTATGGCAAGTTAGGGCATGACAAGTCAAGGTGTGAATCTACAGCACACGAATTTGCCTCACACTAACTCACCATGTTGATTTTACTACCGTGCACTAAAAGTTCCATAGCACGAAGATTCCCACTCAAAATGGTAGCACATCAAAATGTACTATAGAACTGTTAGTGTGCAGTGGCAGGGACCACACTAAGAGTTAGTGTGCAGCAAGCTAATGAACCATAGATTCACTTTCTGTGTAGTGTTTGTATGCATTATGGTGCTACTTGTTGTGGGATGAGAGGAAAGGCCAAATCATTCAATTTGAAAATGCTATTAATATACCACCAACAAATAAAATGCATCATTTTGTGTGTATACGATATCATGTAGCATGGCTATCACTGGCACACACCTTCCCGCTTTTATTGTGCTTACATACGGCATTAAGAGAACTGGGGGGTATAATTCAGGGCAGTGTTAATAGCATATAGACCCTTCCAGCATAATTCTTTGATTCAGTTCTTTGATTGAAGGTTATCTGATAGACTGTCAGTTCCTGCCAATATAAAAGGAATGATGGCCCCTGTGAAGTTGTTGGTAGGTGAGAGTGTGTGTCAGTAAAAGATCTTCACAAATATCACCAGTTGGCATCTTTGTTGGCAGTCTAAGAAGAAAGCCTCAGCACTGCATGGGTAGAGATAATACATCATCATCTTAGATGTATCCAAATATTTTAAACCTCAAAAGTTATGTTTGGTTTGAGATTCCCTCCCTCTTCCCTTCTCTCCAGCGAAGATGCAGGTTAGCAGATGGTTTAATTGGAATTGGTTAATTTCTCTGTAATACTACTACTATAATTTCCAATTAATCCACTATTGCACTAGATGTTAAGTACCCTCACTTCTCCTTGAAAGCACATATCTTCCTGAAACAGTTTTCTTTGAAAAGTCACTCAGACATAGCATTCTCCTATTCACCTGATTGTAACAAACATATCCAGACATCATCCAGCACTGAGGGGCTATAGAGGAGATCCTTTTTTCAGGCAGCATGCGCCTAACCACCACCAAACACACACTCCTGTGCTCAAAAGAGCAGTGGAGCAGACAGCTGCTTTAAAAGATAGAAGGCCTCAAAAGTTTGCTTTGCTTAGGGTCCAACAAAAGTCACACTAAATATTTCAGAAACTAATTCAGCTGTGGGAACGGTGAAATGGAATAAAGTAAAATACAGAAATTTCTTTGACTCCACACACATGAAAATACACCTGAAAACAGGAAGGTGTTAGAGAAAATACTGCTGGTTTTGTTGCCAAGCAACCCCTTCTGGACACTCAAATCCATATTCAGGTGATTATGGAATCAGCTGTGCAAAGTGGTTTGAAAACAAAGCAAGTGCCAGATGCAATGTCACTTCTGGAAGCAAAGGACAAAAAGACAGAAATCTATCCCTTAGTAAGCGTGATATATTCCACAAATCTTCCTTGAAGATCTTAAAAATAAGTCATATACTAATATCAAGTGCCCTTGACTTTAAAACTGCTTCCATGGAGATGTACACTAGATTCAAGCATCACTGAATGAACCCAGTACGAAAGGCTGCTTAGAAAGAAGATAATTTCTGTTTATACATGCAGGACCAGATCCTGGTCTCTTTATTCATGTGAGTAGTCCTGCTTTCCTGTCAGTTGTGGGAGGAAAAACACAGGAAAATTACAAGTATTGGACCAAATATTGCATGCCTTACTTGAGCAAAATTCCCATTAAAATCAATTTTGCCCAATATATTTTTCAAATACAGCATGACTGTGACTTCTAACTTGCAATATGTAGTGCTACTGCATTTTAAGTTACTTGCTGGGTAAGTGGATCACAGAAATTAGAATATATTATCTTGCGATTGCAGATATGAATGAGAATATAGCCGTATTATTAATTATTATTATTTGTATTCTCATAGCATCTAGGAGCCCCAGTCATGGACCGGAACCTCATTGTGCTATGTGCTATACAAGCAAAACAAGAGAGACCGCTCCTGCCCCAAAGAGTTTGCAATCTATGTATAAAATATGGTAAGTATAATAGATAAATATAATCCCTAAACTGGTCACTCATCTCTGTTCACACAGTCAGCACACCTAAGAGCTACCTAAAGGCCTAATCCAAAACCACTGAAGTCAATGCAAGTCTTACCACTGGCTTCAGTTGTCTTTGCACCAGATCTCACAGCACTCGCTTCTAATTGGACTGTATTTATTTATTAATCAGCTTGCCCCTCAGAGATCAAAATGAACTCTTTCCACCCAAAGCACATTTAGTACAATGACAACTGGCCTTGTTCACACAAATCAGTGAAGTTGTAGCAGGGTGACACTGGTCCCTTGAACAGCGAGTTCATTATTGTAGAGAGAACAGTTAACTGTACAGTAATACAGGAGCACAGAGAAATAGCCTTGATTTTCTTTGAGAGAAAAGCCTCAGTGGTTTTCCTGTTAGGAAGACTTTTTAATCAAAAACTAAAACTTACTGCAGATTAGAGATAGCACAGGGAGTGTAAGAGCTCCAGATAGTGGGTAAATTATTGTATAATGTTGCTGAAATGGTCTGATTGAAGGGTTTGATTTTTTTAAGGGCAGAATCTTTTAAACTATAATCAGTCTCTGTCACTGTGCTGGCCCATAATACCATGTCTTTCACTAATCTTATTTTCCTGACTCTCTCTTTTGCCTTGCTTTTGAAATGTTATCTTTTCTAGGATAATCAGGGTATACCTCCTGAAGGCCTTTTTCCTCTCTTTTTCAAAACATATAGTTAATAATGAATTTCTGGGATTGCAAAGTAATGGAATGAAAGTGAGTTGGAAGAGAGAGAAGTGAAGAGGCTGGGGGAGGGTGGAGATAATGCACATCAAGCCCTGAGGGGCTCAAAGGTCCCATATCCCTGGGATGTTGGTATTTGGGACTCTGTAAATGTCAAAGATAATTGCAGGTTTCATTTATAAAAGCAAGCCAGCCAGCCAGCCATCAAATCCTAACCCAATCGCTTGCATAGAAAGTGATTTTTCCAAGAGATGGAGGGTTATTTATAACTACCCCGCAGCCTTTGGATTCCATAATCTTGCTTTCTTATTTTGGGTGAGGAACCTCGAGTCATTTAAAAGTGAAGCAGTTGTCATCTGGGTTGCTGCTACTAATGGTAATAAGTCCGCTTCAACTTTCCATCCCTTGGCTTTTAGTTGAGCCACAATCTTTACTGAGCAGCTCTTGTGGCATCTGGCCAGAAGGACAGGAGTTCAGTCATGTGAGGAGTGTTGTCTAATAGCACAGGATAGAGGAAAAGGAATCCTGACTTCTAATCCTAGCTCAAACACTGAAGCCAAACAAAATTCATCTGGCTTTGGTTTGCACTACAACCTCGGACCAAGTTAGTCAAAGGGTTTGCTGAAGTTCATGAATCTTTCAAAGAAACCAGTGTTGATTTGTGATTTTTGCATAGAATAGCAAGGCAGGCAGCCTGGCTGCTGTCAAAGGAGAGAGAGGTATCATTTCTTCACATGAACAGGTTGGAGTCTTTACAGTGTGAGGCGTGTCTACACTATGAAAAGTCTAACCAATTTATTTGAGCATAAGCTTTCATGAGCTGCAGCTCACTTCATCGGATGCATTCAGTGGAAAATACAGTGAGGAGATTTATATACACACAGAATATGAAAAAATGGGTGTTATCATACACACTGTAAGGAGAGTGATCACTTAAGATGAGCTATTACCAGCAGGAGAGCGGGGTGGGGGATGGGAGGGAATAAACATGGGGAAATAGTTTTACTTTGTGTAATGACCCATCCACTCCCAGTCTCTATTCAAGCCTAAGTTAATTGTATCCAGTTTGCAAGTTAATTCCAATTCAGCAGTCTCTCGTTGGAGTCTGTTTTTGAATATATGTGATATATGCCATATATATACATATATATATATATGCCATCATGTGCCAGCAATGCCCCTCTGCCATGTACATTGGTCAAACTGGACAGTCTCTATGTAAAAGAATAAATGGACACAAATCAGATGTTAAGAATTATAACATTCATAAACCAGTCGGAGAACACTTCAATCTCTCTGGTCACTCGATTACAGACCTAAAGGTCGCAATATTACAACAAAAAGACTTCAAAAACAGACTCCAACAAGAGACTGCTGAATTGGAATTAATTTGCAAACTGGATACAATTAACTTAGGCTTGAATAGAGACTGGGAGCGGATGGGTCATTACACAAAGTAAAACTATTTCCCCATGTTTATTTCCCCCCCACCCCCCACTGTTCCTCAGACGTTCCTGTGAACTGCTGGAAATGGCCCACCTTGATTATCACTACAAAAGATTTTCTTCCCCCCTCACCCCCCCGCTCTCCTGCTGGTAATAGCTCATCTTAAGTGATCGCTCTCCTTACAGTGTGTATGATAACACCCATTTTTTCATGTTCTGTGTGCATATAAATCTCCTCACTGTATTTTCCACTGAATGCATCCGATGAAGTGAGCTGTAGCTCACGAAAGCTTATGCTCAAATAAATTGGTTAGTCTCTAAGATGCCACAAGTACTCCTTTTCTTTTTTGTGAATACAAACTAACACGGCTGCTACTCTGAAACCTATGAAAAGTCTGACCTACTTCTACTTTACTGCTGCACTGATACAGTGTAGACCGGGTACAGGTGTTTTGAAAGAAAAAATATTGACAGGTTTCAGAGTAACAGCCGTGTTAGTCTGTATTCGCAAAAAGAAAAGGAGTACTTGTGGCACCTTAGAGACTAACCAATTTATTTGAGCATAAGCTTTCGTGAGCTACAGCTCACTTCATCGGATGCATACTGTGGAAAGTGTAGAAGATCTTTTTATGTACACACAAAGCATGAAAAAATACCTCCTCCCACCCCACTCTCCTGCTGGTAATAGCTTATCTAAAGTGATCACTCTCCTTTAAAAAATATTGAGTGTGTTATTTCTGCCAGGAAGCACCACTGTTAATGTTAGGGAGCAGGCACAGAACTAGAACACCTACCAGGTGCTACTTATGGTTGTACAACTTGCAGCCCTCATGCATTCTGAATAGCTGAATTCAGCTCACTAGTTAAGCCTCTACAATTTCCACAATCATACGCTAGGTGATCCTTGATTCTGAATGTCCTAAAAAGATTGGGCCTAAATCTGTTTCCTTATGTTAAAGTCAGAGATAATATGCCCCAGTGGTTGTTCCCTCCTCTCCCTTTTCCTCAGAAAGCCATCACCAACTGCTAGTAGCATGTTTCTAGGGTGAAGGTATGAAGCCCTCAGACGCACCCAAAGGGGTGCTGCAGCACACAAATCTTTTGAGCCTCAGTACCCTTGCCTTTACTCCACACATCCTCACTTCATTGTCTCCCCTTCTCCTGAACAGCAGCAACCCAGCATATGATTCCTTAGGACATCAGAAGCTCCCACTTAACTATTGACTCATTACTGTCTCTTGTCTCTCATGGTCTGTAATGCTAACAGTCTTTTCTCCCGCTCACCATATTTTTTTGTTCTCTTGGGGCTCAATCCTGTTCCCATAGGGAATGTTGTCAGTGACTCCATTGACATAAATTTGGCTTGAAGCCTTGCTCTTTACTAATACCCCTTTCCCTATTCTCATGTGCCTGTCCTCTTCACCTCACTGAGTCGCCTCTCATACTTATTCCATATCCTTGTAGTGGTATTTTAGTTTGGAGGTTTCCAGCAGTATGGTCTCAAAGCACTGGCCCCAAAGAGGATAATCATCATCCCATCATTTAGGGATCTGGTATGGTTCCTAGAACCAATATGTCACTGGGGACAAGAGGTGGCCTTGTTCAGGACAGCATTTCTGGTAGTGTTTTTTTGGAACTTTTAGGATCAGGAGGATGGGGTCCACCTGTAAGACTTGAGAGCTGACACCTTTTTGGCCAATATTAGAAAGACCATTAGTAGATGTCTGGGAACCTGACTAGGTATGGGTGGGAACAACCAAGCTAATTGCTGGTTGTTCCTTATGGCCAATATCCAGAGCAGGAAGGGGTATGATGAATAGATAAAATGGATTGGTAAATGATATAAAAGTAGTATTTTTAAGGGAGCAGAAACAAAGGCATTTGAAGCACGTAACTGGTACAGCACGGAGCTAACCCCCTGTATTTTATAGCCTCACTACACCTTCCTTTGAGGGGGAAGAGTAGTCAGGTCCCAGCAGCAGGCTGGCTGGGGACGAGGATTGGTAAAGGGGAAGGGCTGATGCAGCCCCCCCAGGTATATGTAAATGATTATGGAATTACCTGCATCATACACTTTTATCTGATGGTCACTCCCTGACATTTAAGAATAAAGTTGCAGCCTAATTAAACACCCAGTGTCTCCTGTCCTCCTTCTGACATAGCCGGACAATCCTGTATTGTGCTGAAATGCTTCATTTGTGCTAATTTAAAACCATTTTTTATCTTACTATGGAAAAGGGTTGCCTTGTTATGGCCAGTATGTACATATACTGTCCAATAATGATAATTACTTTTAGAAGTCCCTTACTGTTTGTTAACCAATGCTTATTTTTGCTGCTCTACTTTTAAAACATACTTTTAGTTAAAGAAACTAAATAAATTCCATAAATTAAAATGTGGGCCCACAGAGCAAGAAAACTGTTATTAAACATAAATACAGGGCTTTTTTTTTTCTCCCAACCATTCTGAAAATATGGAAAAACACAATTCACACAGCAGATAACAGATTAGAAAATGTCGGATGCAGCCTAGAAAAAAAAATCTCTAATATGAACTGATTAGGCTAAACGGTACTTTAATTAAACAAGAGAGTTCAGATATGCCATTGGTAATACTGGTAAACCAATACCACTTTGAAATAAAGTATCAAGAATTGCCACCTGTAACGCGATTTAATTAAACTTGCTATTCTGCATCAGTTATCTCAGTTAACTAGGTGTTAACGTGGATTTCCATTACATGTTTATTTGTTATTTTCCTTAAGAAAATAAGAATTACAAAATGGCAGTATAATAACAAAGATGGAAGAAAGACTTGTTTACAGTATTTCTATATCCCTTCCCAGCACAATTGTCATTAATGATCTATTATATTATTAATAAAATCTCTCTAGATGCAGTGTTCTGTCAGGATGTTTAGGACCAGTATAAATATTCTTGATACTAAAAATATTGAGCTAAGAACCTTATGAGCTAAGAAAATTTCATCAAATTATCTGTTTCAACAGTCCATTATTAAAGTCTGCGAGGCTAGTGTCTACCTCAAACCAACTGTTTTCAAATATTAATTTTCCAAGGCAATATACCGAACGTTCACTTAATCAAAATTGGAAAACACAATTTGTCCTTCCTGCAATAAATATAGATGTAAATGCATTATTGTTGCATTGCAAATGTGTATTTGCTCTCTAACTATGAAGTTGGAGAGAGAAGATGCACAAATAGTTATTATTTCTGAATATTTTAATGACATCTTAGTTCACGGGGGAAAGTAGCCATTTAATTTAGTTGTAGCTATCACCACAGTATCCAGGACATGTATTATGTCCTAATTTAAAAGTTTCATATATGATACCATGGACACAGAGAATAGAGTTCAGAAATACAGCGACCTGATTCTCTTTTTCATCAAAATGCCAGTAATTATGTTAAATTCCGCATGGCTCCACAAAATATGGCCCAAGAGTCATGTGTATATACAATATACACACTTCTACATATATATGGCATTAACCTGCAATTGTTTGCCACCATAATATAAAACATCAATCAGCATATCTACTAACACAGTAGGTTTAAATGGGAGAAAATAAAATTGATTTAAAATAGCAAATGTCTCAGCAATGCTTTGACATAAGGCACAATTATATTTAATCTCAGTTATTCACTGTGCCATTTAGATGCATCTAAATATTCTGTCCACATAGGCAATCAATCTTTAAAGGACAGATGAAAACATATATTTGTACCAAAGAGAAGCAGGAAAATGTTTTACAGTTAAAACAAGAACAGAACAGGTAATCATCAAGTGATCCACCTTCTGTTGCCCATTCCCAGTTTCTGGCAAACAAAGGCTAGGGACACTATCCCTACCCATTCTGGATAATGGCCATTGATAGACCTATCCTCCATGAATTTATCTAGTTCTTTTTTGAACCCTGTTATAGTCTTGGCCTTCAGAACATCCTCTGGCAATGAGTTCCACAGGGTGACTGTTGTGTGAAGTAGTATTTCCCTGTGTTTGTTTTAAACCTGCTGCCAATTAATCTCATTGGTGACCCCTTGTTCTTGTGTTAAAAGAAGGAGTAAACAACACTTCCTAATTTGCTTTCTTCACATCCATCATGATTTTATAGACCTCTATCATATCCCCCCTTAGCTGTCCCTTTTACGCCACTCCCAGGTGTGGATTTTTTACACCCCTGACAAACAAACATAGTTAAACCAACCGAATTTTCTAGTATAGGCCAGACCCTAGCGAGTACTTTAATATTCCCTTTTTGTATATTCATTATTTGAATCCCTCTGGATGTCACTTACAATATAATATGCTAATGTGCCAAAGTGACTTAGAAGGCTAAGTCCCATTTTCAAAAGGGATTTAGTCCCCTAAATACCTAAGTCCAACTGAAGTTCAGTGGGACTTAGGGCTTGTCTACACTGCCCCACAGTTCAAACTGTTTGATTGTGTGAACAGCAGTGTGCATCAAAGTGCTACACTGTAATTCCCCTGGGTGGAGGCTGTGGGTGAGACCTAAAAGGTACCTAATGTAATCCTCTTCCAACAGGACTACATTAATGTAAACTAGGAACCTTTTAGTTCACACCCACAGCATCCACACAGCAGAGTTACAGCATAGCACTTTGTGTGCGCTGCTATTCTCACACCCTTATAGACCGAATTGCTGGGCACTGTAGACATAGCCTTAGGCTCCTATGTGCCTAAGTCAGTTTTGAAAATGAGACTGATGTGCTTTTGAAAATCTTGGCCTAAATATATAACGATTTGATCTGGAAAGGTGATGAACAACCTAAACCCCACTTGAGACTTGAATCTCAAAACTACATGACAAATCATGGGCCAGATTCTACAGTGTTTACTCCTGCATAGCTCCCATTGCTTTCAGTATGGGCTGCAAGTCTAGACCCAATGGCTATTTTATGGTTGAGCAAATGGTTTGGCAATAAAATCCATACCATATTATTCAAAAGGATGTATTTCCATCCTGAAAATGCTTAGCACTTTTAACAGACATTAAGGTTGGATTACTTTGCTGAGCCAATCATCCAGCCATTAAAAATCCAGAGGCATATTAGCCAAACATTTCTTAGGGGACGCAGCGCACAAAGAATCAGATGTGCTAAGGATTCTTGATCTTCCCTCCCACCCAATTCCTGAAAAACAAACAGCTAAACCCAACAAATGTGTTATTAGGATAAATGTAAAGAATGTCCACCCACATATTGAATTCTGACCATAACATTTTAAGTGGATTTACCCCAATAGCTAGGCCACGAGATGCTGATGTGTATCCAATAGTGATAGAGGAGGAAAACAAACAGCATCTTATGAGAAAAATAAGGTAATAAGGATGTAGAAATCCTGTAGAGATTGAAAATCAGGCTCTCTAGCTCAGTCTCCTTTCCCTTCTGTCTGAATCTTTCACGGTTTGTGATCTAATCAAATGTTTTTCCTGTCATCATATGGTGATATTGGACTTACCCTAGACCTGAAACAACTTAAATGCCAATCTCTGCAATTTACCAGAGGGAAAAGATACCCGGCAAGTGTTCTGGAAGGCAATGTTCCATTCACTATATTCCACAATCAGATACACAGCTGTATAAATTCTGCAGATAAGATTTTATAATAATGCTTAAAGTGTCATGAAAAGATGACATTTCAGTTCTTCTGCTGTGGAGGATTCTGCTTGCCCAGCAAAATCTGAATCATACACTCGCATGCATACAAGCGATATCCACGGATATGAAGCTCATTCTGAGTCCCTACTTGTTGAGCTGTATGGAAGATCTGAAGGAGGACAAAGAAGGAGATGAAGCATAAGAATTTTCACTAGATCAGAATTAAATATCTAGGCCCCAGTCCTGTAAGGAATTACAACACAGGCAGACTCCTGTACCCAAAAGCAGCCCTTCCAGACTTAAATAAGGTTCCATGCAACAGTATTGACCTGTTTTCAGGATCGCGGGCTTAAATGATTAGGGTGAAATTCTGTGCTGCTAGTTGCAGAGGTGCAGCACAGAACTTGCAGATCAGGGGGAGGTTGGGCTAGAAAGGTTTTCAGCAATCTTTTCACTTTTCTGATCCTGAGCAGCTCCCTTGGTTGAAGAGCATCAGACCCTGTGCTGGCCATTACTGGCTGATTGCTGCCGAGAGAGAACATAAGAGTCTTTCTATAGCTGACAACTAACTGAACTCTTATTTAACTTGACTGACAGACGCCTGTGTTTGGAGCTGTAGGGCCCAGACATTTTTGGTCAAGGGAGAGCTAGTGTAGGGATTTGAAGAAAGGAGTGATTGTCTGATCAACGAGTGAGGAAGAGAAGACAGAACTTTAATTTGCTTTATTATTTTTATTGTAAATAATAATTAACATGCTTGTCTGCAGTCACCTCAGAGAGACAAGGAATGGAATGGCACAGAAACAAAATCTCCTCATTCCTGTGGACTGGCTGAAGAACACTGGCAGAGTTGTGTAGGGAAACCTACACTAAAGCTACCTATACTGTACCTGTTCAGTGGACAGAGGTCAATCCTTATAAGCACAAAGATACCTAATTAATAGGTGTAAAAAAAACAAAACAAAAAAAAATGCTAGTACTAAAAAAAGCATTAAAAAGTTAGCATACCTATATACTGCAGACCTATGAATCTCATCTTTCTTATTTGAACTACTGTAATTCTTTCACAATGCAGAATAGAACAAACATCATTAGTATTCTAAAATACAGTCAATTTATTAATAGTCAAGTAGAAATGTGTTACTACTCTACAGATATGTACACTGGGCAATTCTAGGGCTGATTTTAGATTTGTGTCAACTTTTCAGTTTTTATGCAACCTATAATTAATTAGTAATGGTATCAAATATACTATTTATTATGTACATATTTAAGATAATATTTTAGCTAATACTGGCTCAAAGCAAAGACACTTGCATATTTTAATTCAGATATAATTAAAGATCCATTAACAACTTCTCAGCGGTATTAAATTCAGAAACAAGGATTCTGATTTTGAGAGGAAATTTTGAGAATTTTTTTTTTTTAAAGAGTAGAGAGTTGGATTCTATGGACATAATCTACCTTTCAGAAAGCATTTGATTTAGACTCAAAAGACTCATCAAGGTTAGTAAACATTGTGTGTTAGTGGACTTGAGCTATTAAGAACAATGTTGGATTTCAAAGACTCGCTGTGCTTGTGAGTAGATGCTGCTGAGAGTAAACAGAACTGAGTGCTGGTGGGTTGCCATGAAGGTCAGAAGAATGATTTAATGTACTTTGCTTAAGAGAAGATTAAGTAGTAAGGTGATGAAATTTGCTAATGATACAGTGAGGTCACTCAGTCTGTATACAAAGGAAGAGGGATCTAAAAAATGAGAATGGATTTGGATAGGCTAGGCAAGTCCTTAATATAAAGTAATGCTTCCAAGTGTTGTGCCGGTAGGACCAGTCTGGAGTGAGGTGAAGCATGGAGCCACCCACCCCAAAGACAGCTTAAGGCAGGTACAGTACTTCTTGAAGTTCCCTGATGAATGGGGTCTGTATGCACATCGTACTGCCCTTGGAATGGTGCAGTACAGCTCTGCTGGCTAGGGCTGGTTGAAAACTTTCCATCACAATGGTTTTTCAACAGAAAATTGAGCTTTTGCATCAATGAAGTTTTCACAAAAAAGTACCTGATTTCCACTGAAAATGTAATGTTTTGTGTAACAGTTTGATTTTGGCTGAAAACCAAACTATTTTTGTTTGTGGATGCCACAGTAGTGCCTCTCAGGAGAGGAAGTGTAGTTTCCTTTTGTCCTCATTCTCCGCTATGGACCAGGCTCTCCCTCTGGATTATCTCCCACCACCTGCCCTTACAGAGAGTGCATCATGGGAGGCTGCAGTCTTACCAAGGAGCCTGGCTTATAAAAAGAATGGGAGCATTAGGCACCTTGACAGCATTTCCAAACTGAAATATTTTGTTTTTCAATTTTTCAAAAAAAGTTGATATTCTCACTGGGGAAAAAATAAAACATTCTCCAAACAATTCTACTGTTGGCTGCTGTGCAAGTGATGGGAGCAATACACCTGCTTCTTTCAGACTTTTATGGTGGTTAGTGCTTCTGAGGACACAAGGAGAAAGCAGTGCCTGTATGGACCCTTGCACAGAAAGTGTAAGTGACACAGAAAGCTTCATGTGCCCTCCCTCCTTGTTCATCTGTGCAATGGCCAGTCGCAATATAGACTTTAATGTGAGGGATTATAAGTGAATAAGGCTAGAGGCAAGAAATGGCATTACATCTCAATGGTCACACTTTGTATCACAAGGTTTTAAACTAGAGAAGGATTCTGGGGGAGTGGGTGCTGGATTAAATCCTAGAATGTTTGACTGAGAGTTTTACATTGAACATGACTAAAACTTTCCATAGTGCATCCGCTGAAGTGATCTGTAACTCACGAAAGCTTATATAATAAATAAATTTGTCAGTCTAAGGTGCCACAAGTACTCCTTTTCTTTTTGTATAAGTACAGTTATCTAATACATCGGAAGACATTTTATCACTGTATAATAGGACTACTCAAGCCACATGTGGAATTTAGCACGTAGGAGCCAATCATCATAATATGAGAAAGGATATGTAGCAGAAGAGTTCCAGGTGCACTCCAGTAACTCTCATAACAAGCAGAGCTTTGCTACCAACTCCCACATCCAAGTCCAGTATTGAAAATTGCTAAAGGGAACAGGCATACATATGCATGCATGCTGCAAGACTATTTCAGTTGATGAAAATACAAACAAGGGCAAAAGGAGTAAAGGAATTTAGAGAAATATTGCTTTGTACCGAGAATCCATTTGTGTGTCATATACGTGTAATAAATGAAACATATTAAAAGGAACAATGTTCAGTTGTCTCCAAAAGGCATCATTATATTTTGATGAACATTACGGTGATGCAGACTGCAAATTCCATGGAAAGGGTATGTCTGAACTTCTTGGCCTTATTCGTCATTAATATTCCTGTTGGGCATGTCTGTGTAGGATTTCATTGAAAAGAAAAAACTATAGGTATATTAATATATCCTCTTTCAGAATTCTAAATGATATTTACCTAGAGAGAGGAGAGGGTGAATTTAACCACACAAGAAGCATATATTGGTGCTTTTTTGTAGCTGGTCCAAAAATCCACCACTAAAGCAGAAATAAAACTATGAAGCAGAGCTGCCATCTTGTGACCGAACATTGCAATTAAAGGTTTCAGAGTAGCAGCTGTGTTAGTCTGTATCCATAAAAAGAAAAGGAGGACTTGTGGCACCTTAGAGACTAAAATTTATAAGAGCATAAGCTTTCCTGAGCTACAGCTCACTTCATCGGATGCATTCAGTGGAAAATACAGTGGGGAGATTTATATACACAGAGAACATGAAACAATGGGTGTTACCAAATCTCCCCACTGTATTTTCCACTGAATGCATCCGATGAAGTGAGCTGTAGCTCACGAAAGCTTATGCTCTCATAAATTTGTTAGTCTCTAAGGTGCCACAAGTACTCCTTTTCTTATTGCAATTAAAATTGCACTTAGGAAAAAAGGGGTTTGGAAATTAGGAGCTCTGTCTCAAATATCTGCATCTTTCACAAAGTGTTATTCATGGATCATTTGCTGGTGCCCCCAATTCAGCCAGGTATTTAAGCACAAGTCTAACTTGAAGTATGCAAAAAGTCCGGTTGGTTGGAACTACTCACCTTTAAAATGATGCATGTGCTTAAGTACCTTTCTGAATTATGGCCATACCACTTATTTTCTCCTGCTTTAGTTTCACATTAAAAGAGGGGAAAATATATTGAATACTTTCCAAATATTCCTTCTCCATATAAGTAATTTCTGTGAATGAAAGGTGGTTCAGGTGGTTAAGTATAATAGTAAAGTCTCTGTGTTCAATTCTGGCCCACAATACAAAAAGTTGAGAATCCCTGTGTGAGCATAGGATTTGTCTATATAGTACTGCTCCTTTTAATCAAGACTCCCATTGACTTATGCATGCACGGGATCAGGCCACACAGGTCTATTAAGATATTATGAACAAAATAATAGACACAATCCTGCACAGCCTGTCATCTAAGTAGCATTTAAATAGTATTATTTGCATATCCTCATGAGTAAGGATTTGCAGATCTGAGGTCTAAATCTTTGACAGAAGTACCAGGGTCCAATTTGAAGCTCTGGATGTGGAGCAATCTGTATAGAAATGGTCAATGAATGCCTGAGTGAACACTGAGGAGAAAAGCAAGAAAGGGAAATAAAATAAATCCCCAAAAGATAGCTATGTAACCTGGATGGCAGATTTCTGTTCCTAACATATATGCTGTCCCTAATTTCTGTTGAGATGTGCTTTTCTGACCTAAAAGAAAGTATTTTGCCCGTTGCTCTGTGATACTTCATTTTCTCCAATATAAAATCTCTCAAAAAAGATATCACGGACAGGAAGTATTCACCAATATATAAGAATTTTGCACAAACAATTTAATATTTGTTTAAATTAAAAATAGGTGCTGCAAAATAGATGTTGGGAGTGCGTATACAATACAGAAGTACTTGAATATACATCAGTTTGGTTTAAATCAGGAAGATGATGTTGGTTGAAAACCAACATTATCACTTTTAAAAGTAGGTCCTATTGGTTCCTTCCAGATTTTAATAATAAAATATCCCAGTTTATAGCTAGATATGTACATTCTGTGTCATTAAACTTGACTTTTCAGAGATAAAAGAAAAACCTAATTAAAATGAAAGCAAAAACGGATCATATTTAGCATTGCCACTTTCCTGGTCTACTTTGTAACTAAATGTCTTGTACTGATAGACTTCCCTGCCTTTCCCCTTGTGACAAAAGCTGAGCCTCACCGGCTTCCTCTGCATGTGATGCAGAACTTACATTCATTTTTGGCTTTTGGCCCAAGGGTAAACGACAGGCAGCATAAGAAAGGTTATACTTCTATCAGTAACCAAGGACTTTTCATATTATAATCTTGCATAAGGTATGAAAATGGGAGGTTATATATGGTACCAGTGGCATAAAGACAGAGAATATAAATTAATAAGATTAAGTAATAACTTTATATGGATGAAGCACGATCATGTCTTTTCTTAAGATTATTTAAGAAAGGCCCTAATTGTACAATGTATAGATGTCATAATGTTCAAGCTAATGACTTAGATCTATTAGCTTGAGATAAGACTCTCATATAATTCTTTAAAAGGCACCTTTATATGTAGGTGAGTGTCACTTTAGTAAAATTAACATTTTGAATGTCTTTTATAATACTTTGTTACTGTATGAAAGTGTTAGGTGTCTGAGAATTTACACTAACTGAAATCTGCAATAGCCTCAAAATCTCTGTCTGCTAGTTTTCTGTCAAACCCTGTTTTGAAGGCTGTACCTGGGCTCCAATTCTCTCGTCCACTGGGGAAGAACCTGGCACAATTATTGAGGGTAGGTGGCTTGTGTCTCAGCAACTTTTGGGTGCTGACAGCAGTTTTGTTCCTGGCATAGGCTGTGTAGCCCTGAGAAGATCCCTAAATTGCATTCCCACTGCCATGACCTCTACAAACCTTGAAGCAGATGGAGACTAGTCAGAAACTCCCGCAACGAGCCCCATGTGCCATTGGCATGCATGGTCCCATGTCATCCCAGCACATATGTACCTCTGCAGAGCATACCCTCTGTGCCAACAACCCTTGCAAGATGAAGTGTAGAACTAGCATGATAGGGAGGCTCCCTGCACCAAAGGTATTTCCTCAGATAGACATGAATTAACTGATGATTAAGGTACCCAGACTTCTAGGAACTCCAGACTTTGGGCCAGACCAAGGTTCCATTGAAGTCACTGGTAATACTAATATGCTTTGTAGTGGAGTTGGATCAGACTCTTAATTAAGAAGTCAACTTACATAATTGACTAACATAGCGGCAAATACCATAAACTTTATATTTTAGTTAGTACATTGGATAGATGCTTCTTTAATGTTGGATTTTAAATAGTATGATCTTTAAGTATGGGTTATTTTTTATCAAATAGTTAACAGCTAATATGATAATTGGGGATTTTTAATCCAACTTAAACATCCATATATGTCCTTGAAGATTTACATATTCAAAGTAATGCAATTATAATTTTAGTGCTTGTGTACTTTTAAGTTAATCACATGGCATTCAAATATATCCTTGCATGTATTTAAAGAGACATTCTTAAGTAGTTTGTGTGTCAAAATGTAACTTACCTAAAGCCTTGTATACACAGCCCTGCAGTGCAGATTATGGGGGCACAAGTTGCGGTGGGGACTAAAGTGTTGTGCTGTAACTGCCTTACGTAGGCCCAGAGTGTGCAAACTAAAGGGTATCCAGTTTGTGTAACATAGTCCTGTTTCAACCAGTATGTTAACATAATGTTCAAACTTACATATATAAACTGTTTTTTTCCCCGCAAGGAAGTATGCTGTGTGCACACATTCATATATTTATACAGGCAAACACAGATAATTAATGTTTTGTATATTTATAAACAATTTTATGTATAATTATATAACCAGTTTAAAAAAATCATGTTAAAAACATTAAGGTTACAAAATCAAGAACTCAAAAGTTAAGAAATGCCAGAATTAAGGTTGCTTGTTGCAACCTAAATTCACCTCCCTCCCCTTACACTTATGATATGGTCTTTATTTACATCTTCAGATACTACTTTTTCCACTGGGCCTTGCCTCATTCCGTGCACAAAATGGGCAGTGATCATTTGTTTGGCTATGTCTACACTACCACGGTAAGTCAATCTACGCTACACAACTCCAGCTACGTGAATAACATAGCTTGAGTCTATGTACCTTAGATCGAGTTACCGTGGGGTATCGATGGGAGAAAATCTCCTGTCGACTTAACCTTACTCTTCTCATCGGGGTAGAGTACAGGGGTTGACTGGAGAGCGATCGGCAGTCGATTTGGTGGGGTCTTTACTAGACCCACTAAATCGACTGCTGGTGGATCGATCTCAGAGTGTTGATACCGGCTGTAGTATAGACCTGCCCTTTGTCTGCTCTTTGTGTGGCTCTATTCCTTATTTATGGCACATTATTCAAACCCTTCAAAATTGTTAATTTCCTCCTGGTTTTTCTATGGCACTCTTCACTATCATGTCTGAGTGCTGCACAAACATTAATGAACTTATCTTCATAATGCGCCTGTAATATAGATGGGGAATGGAGTCAGAGAGATCAAAATCCAAAGTAGCCGCTAAATTTGGGTGCCCAATTTGATTTTTCAGAGTACTTACCACTATATAACACTTTCAGTGTTCAAAGCATAGCTCCCATTGACTTCAGTTGCATTGTGAACTCTCAGTACTTCTGCATATCAGATCACAGGGTCTCAAGTCAGGCACCTAGAAAAACATAAGTAGTGACTGCCTGTGGAAAGCTTGGTTTAAGAGATTTGCTTAGCATCACATAGAAACTCTCTGGCAGAAGTAGGGATAGAATCCAGATCCCCAGGGTAGCATTCAACTGCCTTAACCAAGAGACCCTACCTGGCAAATTTGGCAGGAAACATAACGCTGTTTTCAATTTTCTAAAGGCAATTTTTATATAATAGTTCTAAAAATACATTAAAACTTTTTTGAAAGCACTCGACAGCATTGCTCTAAACCTGTCAGGCCAGATCCTTGAAGTCAATGGAACGACACAGATTTACACTAGCTGAGGATCTGGGATGTAATGAGTAAATCTCATACTTGATTGACAATTAATAGATACCTGCCATCTTACATCTAAAGTTTGTGATTAAGTGAGAAATGTCAAAGATTTGACAGGGGTGTTGGGAACTGTATAACACCCTTTGGATGTGATGAGTGTTGCATGGCTAAACCATGTGCAATGCTTTGAAAATTAGGGGGTTGGAGCATCACTGCAGTACTTTCAGAAAGTGCATTTTGTGAATCATTAGATAAAATCTGAACTGAAGTAATGCACTGCAACAAGTTATAGTCAAATAATCCCAGCCTCCTAAGTGCATTGATCTTTCTAATTCTTATCCTCAATGGTTATGATTAGGTGACATCTGACAAGTAGATGCACTGAATTACTGCTGTAGAGAATTATTTCAGTGAGTGAAGCAACCTTTCATATAAAACTGTGTAAGATGTAATTTGAAGCTGGCCCTTTGAAACGTTGAGTAGTAGTGTTAGCTGAACAGTGTGGTTCAAATAGATTAAACTGCACCTGTGTACTAGACAATTAGCCATTAAAATGCTCCATCAAATTGTTTAGAAATCCTTTATATTTCTTCATAGACATTTCAAAAAGGGTTTGATATGCCCAGGATGTGTTCTTACTTTCCTTGCTTATGCAGAAATGGAACTGAAAGCCAACTCAATTATTGTAGGTTATAGGTTCTCTCCTTCAATTTTGTCAACAAGTGATGATAGTCATGTCATTTCCAAGAATCTGGGCTTTTATCTTGGCATGTCTGTGACTATCTGGAAGTTCATCATTTTCAATTTCGTAATGTCTGACAGCCATAAGTAATATCACTTTCCCACCTCAAGTGTTAGGAGTTTTAGATAGCTGAAAATACTACTGTATATTTACTGTGTAAAGGTATATAAATATCCAATAGTATTGATACATGTCCTCATTGTCAGAGAAGCTGAGCACATACAGCTCCCATTAAAATAAAAGCACAACTATTTTTACCATACCGCCCAACACTACAGAGATGCACTCCCAAAGCACCTTCAACAAGAACTCAGTTCTTGAATCCTATCCCAGCTTTAACCAGTATCGTTATACCAGCACATACCTGAATTAACATTTGATATCATTTCTGCCCACACACACTTTGGATCAATATCCAGTTTGAATACAACTCCTGATTCTTTGAATTTTGTCCAACACTAATAATAAAATGTGGAGTATAAATCAATGTATTTGGGCCACTACAAATGAAGTATAAAATAGTAAAGCACTTATAATATATCTCAGAAACCTGATTTTAAGAAGTGCTGAGTGTATGTGTAGGAGTGGGTGAGGAAACCATTAACCCTAGAAAACATGGGGGAAGGGGAAAATCTGGATCTGGCCATACCTTCAAAGATATAGTAGGCTGACGCCATTCCTCTGAGATACACAACAGGGGTGTAAATTCCTGTGTAACCCCCTTTTAGGGCACAGTTTTGGTATGTGGGGTCTGTGGAGACAGGACCTATTTGACATTTGCATTCCTGGGTTTTGGATCCAGTTGCCCACAAAACCCAGAAATTAAGTCCAGATCCCCACATCCCTGGAAGCTCATAAATGTTTGGATCCTGACTTTCAGTTCAGCACTCTCTCTTGGAATGAGCTGCTAGCCGCTCCTGCACTCAGAGGCTATGGTTAGAATGAAATTACAGGTTCAGGTCTGACCAAGATATATGTGTGACTGTAATTGTGAACTGACCCAATTCAGTCCTCAAATGAGCTTTACTCCGAGTTTCATGAGGAATATAAGGATTCACCATGGCTAAATGTCTGAGCAGTGCACCATGCAAGCATTCTGTCCTGAGATGAAGTAAGGATTCTTGTTTTGCTATTGGCCCTGAATATTGAACTTTGGGCACATAAAATAAGAGGCAATGTTTTTAAATTTTAGGATGCAAAGAATGACAAGAGCTACCCCATCACCCATCCTTTTATTTTTAAGGTCAGTTTCAGTGTAAGATTAAGTATAGTTATAGCTTCTGGCTACTTTGATTCAGGCTCTTTGTTAGCCATATGTTATATCAGTACATCTTTCTGATGCTTTCAGTATTCACACTTTCTGAAGTCACTTAGCATGCAAAACAAAGTTACTTTTAAAACATGAACACCTTTGTCCAGTGAGTCAAGATTTTCATAAGGTGAATGCCCAAATATTTTGCATTCAGTAGTATGTACTTTTCTCAGAGCTGACAGTGAATACTTCCCAAAATTAACACAAAACAGTGCAAAAAATACTGCTTTTCAGGTACTAGTGATATAGTTATTTATAGCAAAGAGAGAGACAGATCCCTTCTTAATGTACCCATCTTGTCCCAAATTGTCTTCTTTTCCTGATGGGAAAATTCTGCCCATGTTTAAAGACATACTTAAACAGAATGTGCTTCAGAAGACATCTTTAGGTCACAGTCCTAAAAAACGCTTTAGATGATTGTAATCAAAAGGGGTTCAAACTGGACTGTGGGACCACTGAATCTTCTATCTGTCCAATCTGGGGTGTCTCTGATGCTGTATCAAGCTAAAAACCTCTGGCAGGCACTGCACTTCACAGAAATCCACGGGCAGGGACACATCCAACAGAGTTACATGAGTGATCTCCCAGGCACTCATGAACCATCAATAGGGAGGCTTCAGCCAATTCCCCATGCTCCGCAGCCTTGAACTCCAGAACTGTACCATCTTGCACTGGTCAGAAGCCTGATCAGTGTAAGTTCATTAAGTTTGCCACTCCCTCTGTGTGGAATGGACATACACTAGCCTTTGTAAACTGAGCTGAGATTTTCCAAGCACTTCAACCAAAACACACTGTTTTAGGTAAAATATGAAACAGCTTTATTAGCAACAGAAACCTAGATTTAAAGTGATTATAAGTAGCAAGAGTAGAGATCAAAGTTGGTTACCTAAGAAATAAAAATAAATTCACAGTCTAAATTCTACAAACTAATCAGGATTTGAATCCTGTCTCACCCTGACAGATGGTACAAACAGGATTGTGTTCCCTCTAAGAAGTCTCAGGGATGGCCCTTTGGAGAGTGGATTCCCTCTAATGGGCCATCACCATTGTCTGGCTACTCCATCATTGTACCTGAAAGGCTAGTTGTGGGTATTCCCAACCTCACAAAGTATTGCAGTGTCACATGCAGCAATACTTCATAACTTCCCATATAATGCTAGCACATACAATCCAACAGGATAGTAATCTTCAACAGATCAAGACTTTTAAAATGATATTTCACAAGGTATACTTTGTATAAAACATGTCATAATTATAGACAGTGGTGAATGTGGGGATTTCAGGGTGTTAGTCTGAGGTACAGAGTGTCGCAATGATCATTTAATGGAAGATACATCATGAGAAATAGTAATATAGTACCTTAAGTTTGGGTAACAAGTCTGAAACCACTGGCTACATGCTGCTCATCCCAAAGACACACAGCTTCAGACAGCTAGAAAGTACATACCATTGAATTCTGAGAAAATTACTAAGTGAATTATGATTTTTGGAAAGTTAAAAGATATTAATTTGAAGTTCACAAAATGTTCAAACATGTATATGTGAAACCTCAGAGCTACTTGCTGATGCTACAGATAACATAGAACAGATATTACAGTTGGAACTTTTGGCACAAAATGGGAAAAGTCCTTCATCATGCAGAAATTTAATAAGCAAAATTTACTTGAAATAGCCTCATGTGAATTTTGTACTTTATGTATTTTATGACTTTTGCAGCTGCTGCACTGAAGCTGTTCAGCTGAGCACAGGCTTAATAAAAAATGTAATGGCAAAATTGATCGGTATATTCATTTTTATTCAAATAGGTCTAAAAGCTCAGCCAATTCCATACTGTATGCATAAAAGTAGAGTGTAAACTAACAGGTTGTGAGGAAGAAACTTCTCCACTAATATAGATGGATGTGATTTGAATGCCCCCACTGTCTATAAGAGACAGTCACTATCAATCTATACTTAACAGTAGGTCAGTACCTAGTCTCCAACATCAGCATGCATTTTCAAAACTTGTAGGGGTGTAATATGGAGGGCTGAAGCTCATGGAAGTTTGTTACTGAGTTGAGAAAAAGGTAAGAAGCAAGAGCATAACTGACTATATATACCCCATCAGGATTTGTCCTTCTTTTGTAATTTTACTTTTTCAATTTTTGTTGAATGCTGTTCATATAAAAGTCATACCCCTCCCAGACATTGACTCTGTTCTAAGCTTGAATGTTTTTATTTCTCAACAGAAATAAATATAATTTATTTTCAGAAGACAGAGAATAAAAGCATTGGCTAAGGTCTGTCTTACAGTGAATAAATGCTTTGCAAACATTTTCACAGAGATTTACCATGCACCCCAATCCTGACCTGCTTGCTAATCCAGTCTGGTGTCTATTGAATAGAGTTAATCAGTCATTATGCATTGTGTACATTGCTTGTGACATAAACCAACACTCATTCAGGATTATTATGACACCATGTGTGTGTCCTAAATAGAGCTGGGTGTCATTTTTCAGGTGAAAGCTTTTTCAATGAAAAATGCAGATTCAGGGACATCAAAATATTTCACAAATTCATGTTGTTTTTGCCAGACTGTTTTGATCAGAAAAAAAATCCAAGAAACCCAATCAAAAGCATTTTCTTTTGACATTTTTGAAATAAAGTTTTGGGGGTTTAGTTTGGAAATTATATCAAAAAATTTTATTTTAAATGTTTTTAAAAGCAAAAAACATTCAATCAAAATGAAACTTTTTTGACCCAAAATGAATTTCTCAACTTTTCAACTGAAAATTATTGTTTTAAGTTCAACCCCAAACAATTAAATACATATATATACACACACACACATTCTGAATTGCCAGTGAACAAAAAAAATCTGTTAGTCACCCCCACCCTAGTTCCAATCAACATGGGCCTGATTCATCATTGTGTGGCAACAATATAGACTCAGACTTTAAGGCCAAAAGGGACCATTTTACTCAGGTGTGCTGGAACAATTCGAACAGTGGGGGTGCTGAGAGCCATTGAACCAAACTGTAAACGCTTCCAGGGAGTGTGGCATCACTCCCAGCACCTATGATTGTGATCATCTAGTTTGACCCCCACCAGAGAACTTCAATCACCCCTTCCGTAATAGACCCCTGAGTTACTGATGTCCTCAAATAATGATTTAAAGACTTGAAGGTACAGAAAATCTACCATTTATTCTAGTTTAAATCAGCAAGTAACCCATGACACATGTTGGAGAGGAAGGTGAAAACTCTCCAGTGTCTCTGCCAATCTGATTGGAGAAAAATTTCTTTGAATATGGCAGTCAGTTAGACCCTGAGCATGTTGGCCAAACCCACCAGCTAGACACCTGGGAAAGATTTCTCTGTAGTAACTCAGAGCCTTCCCCATTTAGTGCCCCATCTCTGACCGTTGGTGATATTTACTACTAGCTGTTGCAGGTGGGCCACATACCATCCCGTACATAAACTTATCAAGCTTAGTTTTGAAGCCAATTAGATTCACCCCTCCCCTGCATTCCCACTGGATGGCTGTTCCAGAACTTAACGCCTCTGATGGTTAGAAAACTTCATTGGATTTCAAGTCTAAACTTCTTGATAGCCAATTTATATCTTTGTTCTTGTGTCAACATTGGTGCCTGAATTAAATAATTCCTTTCCCTCCCTAAGTCTACCTCATCATTAATATACAATGCTACTGCACCATCTTACCTTTATTTGTCTTTCCTGAACAGCACATACCCTTCAATACCTGTACTGAGAAGAACTCCACCAAATGGAATCAGACACAATTCCACTGATTCCAGTGGAGTTTCACTGATGGAAACTCTGATACTACAACAGAGAATCGGCCCTCTTCTGCAAAACTGAAAGATTTATGCAAAAAGGATCTGCTCCAGAGCACACTGAAGAAAGATTACTATTGATTGCAATAGGTTTGGATCAACAGCTTAGACATTGTGCTGTCAAGCCCCTCTGAACAGCTTAATCAATTTACCAGTACCGCCATAAGCAACTTCAAATAATTTTGCAAACCCCAAACAACTAAATTAAGAATCTAAAATGATAAACTCCAACAAGGACACTGCATAAATCCTGAATCGACATACCTTATTAAAAATCTTGAATATATTGTCAAAGCCTTTGTACACATGGCGGTGACAGAACTAGGCTCCTGTTAGCCATGCTTAATTAATATGAGAAGCGTAGACCACATTTATTTACTCTAATCAGTCCGTTAGCTGAGCTTTGGAATAAAGATACACTTGAATTGCTGCAGAAAGTGTCAGAATGTTTCATAACGGGCAAAGGAACAGTTAGTTTCTTTCAAAATGCTAGTGCTCTGTGATCCTGTAGTTGCCACTTCTACCAGCAGCCAGTTCATGAGCCATGGGCCTGAGAGAGATTGTAACCGGGCACAGACTCACCAGCGGCACCTCCTGCTCGTCGTCTCCGGGAATTAACGTTCCAGCCTCCAGAGCTCCCTCTTCAGGCCAGTGTCTCCCCTTGCTGCTGGCTCCCGTGTCCCTCCCAGGACCCTGGTGCCCTTTTCACTGGATGCTGCCCTCTGGCAGTACCCCACAGTTCTGGGTCTCCCCCTCCCAGGGAAACCCCCACCCCTACCTCACCTCAGTCATAGGCTCCTGCCAGTCACCAGCTAGCCCCCGCACCCTGGGGCAGACTGCAGTATGAGCCACTCATCACAGGCAAGTTTGGGTTTGGACCTGCTGCCTCTGCCTACCCGTGGCTGCCCCTGCAACCCCCGTACCTAATGGGGCTTTCCTAGGCCGGAGCTCCCAGGCTCCCTTGGCCTTTCCCCAGCACTGCTCCAAACTAGGTATCCTGCTTGCCACCTTGCAGCCAGGCCCTTCTCCCTCTAGAGGCAGAGGGAGACTCTCCCTGGGCTTCTGCCTCACAGCCTTTATAAAGCCAGCTGGGCCCTGACTGGGGCCTGGCCCCCAGCTGAGGCTGCTTCCCCAATCAGCCCTGCTGCCTTCCTTCTACAACAGCCCTCTCTCAGGGCTATTCTAAACCCCTCTGGGCCTGAGCGGGTGTCCACCCCGCTACAGAGATCATTACTGCTCATTTTTACAAGAATTCATTACGTATCTCAAAAATGAACAACATAGAAAACAGATCAAGGAAGTTGTCTTTAATACTCTTTTTAAATTACCTGGATTTCATCAGTTTTATATAGCAGGAATTTATCAGTTCCAGAAGATCAGGGTATATTGTAGAATAGACATGAATTATGTAGTTAACATAGAAATAAGGAGCTTTAATATCCCCTTACTCTGGCCCAAATAAGAAGCAACTCCACTGAAGACATTGGAGTCACACCCAATACACCTGCTATAAGTGAAAGGAGAATTAGGTCAAGCCAACAAGTCAGGCATGCCTTACTTTGCAAATGCATGTGTGTGTGTTATATTGAACTTGTGTAAAAATTACAAGCTGTCACTTTAAAACCTAAGGGGTTTCCTGATCCTGGGGTGGGGGGGCTTGGAAAGAAGCATGTATTCTGGGTCATCTGCAAAGAGCCCACCTAGACCAAGGTAAGATAAGTTGTGCCCCGTGCCTCAGGGACTAGCCTGGTTTCTCTCTCTCTCTCTCTCTCTCTCTCTCTCTCTCTCTCTTTTTAGTTCTTGTGTAATAAAGTTCTGGATTTTAAGAAATAAACTAGTATTTTGTTGCACCTGGCAGCAAGAATATTTGATGCTTTTATCTAACTTATGTATGCCAGGAACATAAGGGTATGCAAAGCCTGTTACTGATATAACCACTAATAGTCATTAGTACCATAGATCTCTGGACGCACTCACCTAGCACGGCACACACTAGACCTGATCTTCAGCCTAGGGGCAGATGAATACTTAGCAAATAGGAAGGTCTAAGAATGATCTTGGCATAGGTTGTCGTGGTCAAAGGATGAGATGAAAGGCAGGAATAATGGTAGGGAAATAAAATAAAATAATAAGCAAACGTGAATTAAAGAGAGCAAGGTTTTTTATTTGTTTGGGAGAGGGTTGTTTTGTTGTTTGAGAAATCTATTGTTAAGCTTGTATTTTGGCACCTAGATGTTACAGTGCTGAGCACTTTAGAAGTTCAGCAGGCAGAACAGATGAGTGTAATATATTCAGTACAAACACTGCACTTTTTCAAGGGTGTTATTGATAAAGGATTCAAGTAGTAACTTCCTTCTTTACACAATAACTAGCTTTTATGAGTGCAATACCTGTTCCTATGAAGGAGCTTGCAGAAGTCACTCAGAGATCCCTGCTGTGTTGGTATTACTCAATTTTAAATGGAATGATTCACCAAATTACTGTACAGGAGAAATTGAAGGTATTTACTGATGGTGGATGTGTGTTATTGGGAATAATAAAACATTACTTAGAAGATAGCTTCAAGAGATACAGTGGTGGCCATTAAATGTTAGCATCTTTCAATAGTGAATACACTGTGACATCTCCAATGAAACAATGAACCTGCTAGCCAGTGATAACACACACAAACTGTCTTGTGCTTTACAAAATCTCAGGAATATTTTGTTTGTTTGTTTGAATGCTATATTTTACTATTTTCCCTGCCTGTCATTGTTGGCAAGGATTTTGCATAAAGTAGAGATACAACAAGACCATGTCTAGTGCCCCTTTGATGACATAAAAAACTCAGCTTTAATTAAAATATATAATGTACAGAACACTCTGGTAGGAAAATATGCCATTCTGAACAATTTTGGCATAGTAACGTATTGATTTTTAAATGGGTCTGGATACACAAATTAATAAACACGATGCAACATTAAATATATCTATAGAGACACCCCCAGCATCAGCTCTAAAGAATAGGCAGAGATAAACTTAACCATCATCCCATTAGGCAAAAATAGTTGGTTTTGTACACACTGCCTTGAAGATCAACACAAAGGATTAGCCTGGTCAGACAAATAGCAAAAAAAGACCCAAGTGCAAATGGGCTTCTGCTGACTTGGAAGTGTAGACAAGGGCCCTTCCTTTCCTCCTTGGAATCGTAGTCCAGAACACTTGCAAAGTAACCCAAGAGATAACATCAAATGCTCCACTGCCAGCCCATGGGCATTCATATCTATGGATTACAAGCAAAGGAACAACACCTGAGCTATTAGAATTATGCATCAGACAAGAGATGGTGTCTCAGGTAGCTAGGATCCAAACCTTGTACAGCTTTGAACATCGGTATGAACACTATGAATTGCATAAAAACAAATAGGGAGCCATGCATTTGTGAAGCACTAGTAATGTGTTCCTAGATTAACACCACAATCTGCACTAGCTGTAGTTTCTGACTTGTCTTCAAGGGTATTCACCACACAGTGTCTCACAATAACTCAACTTGGAGTCTCAGAAAAATAGGTAACAGAGTCAATGCCCACATCAGAAAGAAATGGTTGCAGGGGTGCCAAGTGCATATTAAAACCAAGTACTCTGGACAGAAAAGTTGCATAAGACTAGGAACAATTAATGACCTAGAAATACCTTGTGTTAGCATATTGCAATGTAGGACAGCTCTTCTACATTACAGTATGAGTGTGGGACAAGTGCCATATGTTTTATTGTATAGATGCGGTTGTTGCTAACTGATACTATAAATTAGAATTATGAAAGCTCATTAGCACATTATTACTACTATATAATATTGCTACGATAGTAACATCCTGAGGCCCCAAACTGGGTCAGAGCCCCATTGTGAGTGCTATACAAACACATATGAAGTTTAAAATAGAAGAACGTGCAGCACATGACAACTGCAAGATTATTCTGGTTTCATTGGCTTGCTGGGCAAATTGTGTTGCTGATTAGAAACCCTTCACTAAGAAAAACTATTGTCCAGCTAAGCCAGGAGGAGGACAGGAGACACTGGATGTGGTTTAATTAGGCTGCAACTCTATTCCTATGTGGAAGTACATAGCAGATAAAATTGTACAGTGCAGGTAATTCCATAATTATTTACATATATACAAAGGACAGCTGCTGTCCAACCTCTCTATTTACCCAGCCTGCTGCCTGGGCCTCATCACCCCCACTTCTCAAATGAGGGTTAAGGCGGGTGGGGGCTATAAAGGAATGGAAGGTTGGCTCATAGGAGCCCTGAACCCCCATTTCCACTTCTTTAAAGAATACGTCCTTTAAATCCTTTACCAATCCATTTTATGTGGTCAACATATCCCTTTCCTACGGAGTACCTGCACTAGACCTCAACCACAAGCTTACATATTGAATTGCTGAATGATTCCCTAACCACTGTTTCATGTTTGCCCCAGCTAAAACCACAACCCGCTGGTGGGAAGGGAAAAAAAAAAACCACCTCGCATTGGCCAATCTAACGGTGAGAGGAAAATTCCTTCCCATCCCTGCCACAACAGGAGCGACAGCAAATCATGACAACACCTGATATTTAATTACTTCTGTGAGCAGGAGACTGGGTGCTTCTCTGACTGCTCCAGGTAAAAGAAGGCTTTTCCTACACCAGCATGGACATAATCTCCCCTTTCTTCCAGTCACCTTGGAGGGACGAGGAATGGGTCAGCATCCCCATGCTGCCACAGCAAGTCACACACTCTGGCTTTCTAGCGCTTAAAGGGGTACACACCTTTTCTGACAAACCAGACAATGGTCCTGGCATAAAAATAAAGGGAAGGGTAACCACCTTTCTGTACACAGTGCTATAAAATCCCTCCTGGCCAGAGGCAAAACCCTTTCACCTGTAAAGGGTTAAGAAGCTAAGATAACCTCGCTGGCACCTGACCCAAAATGACCAATGAGGAGACAAGATACTTTCAAAGCTGGAGGGAGGGGAAACAAAGGGTCTGTGTGATGCTTTGGCCCGGAACAGATCAGGAATGCAGTCTCAGAAACTCTGTTAAGTTAGTAACTAATCTAGCTAGAAATGCGTTAGATTTTCTTTTGTTTAATGGCTGGTGAAATAACTGTATATTCCTGTTTTTGTGTCTTTTTGTAATTTAAGGTTTTGCCTAGAGGGATTCTCTATGTTTTGAATCTGATTACCCTGTAAGGTATTGACCATCCTGATTTTACAGAGGTGATTCTTTTATCTTTTCTTTCATTAAAATTCTTCTTTTAAGAACCTGATTGCTTTTTCATTGTTCTTAAGATCCAAGGGTTTGGGTCTGTGTTCACCTATGCAAATTGGTGAGGATTTTTATCAAGCCTTCCCCAGGAAACGGGGTGTAGGGCTTGGGGAAGGGGGATATTTTGTGGGAAGAAGTCTCCAAGAGGGCTCTTTCCCTCTTCTTTGTTTAACACGCTAGGTGGTGGCAGCATAGGGTTCAAGGACAAGGCAAAGTTTGTACTTTGGGGAAGTTTTTAACCTAAGCTGTTAAGAATAAGCTTAGGGGGTCTTTCATGCAGGTCCCCACATCTGTACCCTAGAGTTCAGAGTGGGGAAGGAACCTTGACAGGTCCCCACCACTAAATGTGCTGTGAGGTCATCGTTCCTTCCTTGGACATGTAGTACTGAACACCTGTAGAGTAATCATAGAGAACATATTAACTATGTATAGAACTGCAAAGCTTCCCCTGTTTTCAAAGTGCCAGTCCCGTTGATTCCAAACTCTGAGATTTTTCACTGTGTACAATTGAATCCCCAACAGCGTATGTGACAAATCAATAAGAGATCTTTCAATTTCTCTTGCATTTCTGCACAGTCCTTTTCATAGATATGATATTGTGAAGGTCATCTCTAAAACAGGCCCAGTGCTTTAATACACACACACTCTCTTTTCCTGCTTATAGTGAAATGACAGGTTTTTTGCTTCTTTAGTTTCGTTGTCTTTTTTGCTCAGAAAATTACATTTCATGAAGCTCATTCTTATAGACTGAACATTTTGTGCTAAAACAAATTGTTATAGCGTTTCTGGTGGTTTCAATAAATTAGAACTAGATGTTCAAGCCAATTTTGAACTGACACAAATCAGATTTGCTGAGTGAATTTTTCCAAAAATATAACTTTATTGAACAAGTACTATATTTTGCACCTGTCAGTAAATGCTTATTGCTTTATTTCATTAGCATATGCTATCAACCTTTAATTCAAATTACTTAGGGGTGGGTAAAGGAAGGGAGGGAGATTTCACCAAACAAAATACAAGCTAATTTTTCATTATACAAAATACCAGCTAGCTTTAGACAATGTAAAACTGCACCTTCAGCTGAGGATAATGTTAGCCACTCATGCAATAACATTTTCCATCTGGAATGGTAAATTCCAGTTGCTGGATAATGTGCAAACTTGCAAATAGGACTGGTCTTATGGGCCCCAATTTCTGATGATCTGACTGTTTATAATTGAAAGTTTCTGGTACAAATCAGATAATTATGCAATTTTTATTTTAAGCTGAGAGTAGGGTGGTTTTTTTTTTAAGGTTGACACGTGGTTCTAAAAGCATTTGAATGCTAAATAACTTTTAATACTGTGTTTAAAAACAGTCTATATATGTTTATTTCTATTTTGATTAAGTTTTAAACTAAGCTGAAAAACATATTCATGATCACACATTTGTATACACTATTTACCAATGAGATTTAAATGGGTGAAATAATGAAATCACTTTTTAAGCACTTAGGATTAATTGTCTCCTCTCAGTACCAATGCATAACTCCCATTAATGTCTACGGAAGTTATATATGCATAAGTAGGTCCTACCAAATTACAGCCATGAAAAACAGATCACGGACCGTGAAATCTGGTCTCCCCCTGTGAAATTTGGTCTTTCGTGTTCTTACCCTATACTATACAGATTTCAACGTTTCTCAAATTGGGGGTCCTGACCCAAAAGGGAGTTGCAGGGGGGTCACAAGGTTATTTTACGGGGGGTCACAATATTGCCAACCTTACTTCTGAACTGCCTTTGGAGCTGGGTGGCCGGAGAGCGATGGCTGTTGGCCAGGCACCCAGCTCTGAAGGCAGCGCCCCGCCAGCAACAGCGCAGAAAGGTGGCAATACCATGCCATGCCATCCTTACTTGTGCACGGCTGCCTTCAAAGATGGTGGCCGGAGAGTGGAAGCTGCTCACTGAGGGCCCAGCTCTGCAGGCAGCAGCACAGAAGTAAGCGTGGCAATACCCTACCATGTCATCCTTACTTCTGCACTGCTGCTGGCAGCGGCTCTGCCTTCAGCGCTGGGTTCACGGTCAGCAGCTGGCACTTTCCCACTGCCCAGCTCTGAAGGCAATGCCATCACCAGCAGCAGTGCAGAAGTACGGGTAACAGTGCAATAACCTTGTGACCCCTCCCCCCCAACTCCTGTTTGGGCAGGACCCTTACAATTACACCACCATGAAATTTCAGATGTAAATAGCTGAAATCATGAAATTTATTATTTTTAAAATCCTATGACTGTGAAATTGACCAAAATGGATTGTGAATTTGGTAGGGCCCTATGCATAAGGGAATACTATACCCCTTAAGTGCTTAACAGTGGTACTTCTGGGAAGGACATACCAGCGTCAGCCAGTGCTGATTGTCTGATGCTTCCTGAAACATCACTCCCATCTGCTTCTAGGAATAAAATAATTCCAGAAAAACAGTCATTTGTTCACTGTAGGGGGATCTGGCAGCTATAGTTAAGTTTGCCTAACACTTTCCATTAGAACAGGTATTTAGTTCAGGGTGTAATGCTTGACTTCCCTGTAGGTATCTACACATGCTGCCTCTCAGAGCTATCCAAAGTGCTAATTCCATATCCAGAAGAAGTCAAATCTATTACTCACTGCAGAAGGTTCATCAAATTCCTTGGGAAGACTGCCAGTTCCTAGTTTCCTTGCATTTGATAGATTCTTCCTTACTGCCATCACAGTCCTCCAAACAACAAGGGACAGCTTAATCCCTGCAGCTGATGGGGAGCCTTCAGGTATTATATAATTGAGAAAATGTATTGTAGCCCTTTGAGTTGTGCTTGGTAAGACAAAGCCCAAGTTTGTTGACCTACTGGGCACATTGTAAAGATTCTCTAAGTAAATGTGCTTTTCCTGAGGAGGTGGGGCAAGTAGTTCTTTTGCTGTGAGGGATGTGCCTGGTGGGTTGGGAAGAGAGAGGAACTCTTTCAGTACTGATACACACTGTACACAAGTATAAGTGCCTGTACTAGATACATTCAATAGATAACAAGACCTTAAGTTTGACATTTTGCCTCCTGGAGGCACAGTGCAGCCAAAAGGGAGGGTGAACAAAGTTGGCTTTAAGTCTCCTTCATGTCTTCAGGATTCTGGAATGCTTATGGGGCTGATGTGGCCCCAGGGTAAACTAAAGCAGTCAGAGATATTTCCTGAGGACTGCATATTGGCACAATTCCATAGAAGAGAGCAATCAAGAATCCTTCATGGTCCCACCCTTAGCATTCCCCCTATGATGGGACTTTCAAAGGCAAGGGCATAGCGTCACTGCACTGTGTCTGTGAGGGAAGAATTCTTCCCTATGACACAGTTCCAACTCCTACGCACTGCACAGAGATGCATAAGGGAGGGTCAGGGACAGCATCTGTCTCTAATGAGACTTTGCTAAAATTCCACACATTACGCTATCTCTTAATAAACAGCAGAGGAAATGCTGTTTATTGTCAGTACCCTTTGAATCACACACTTACTCAAATCACACTTAATATGGAGTTCTGGTGTGTTTTTGTTGTTCTGCAATTCTGGTTATAATTTTCATATCTGCTACTATATTCAGGGGAGGAGGGATTGTTGTTTTCTTTTGACTTTTACAGTTTATACTCTCGTCCA
This sequence comes from Chelonia mydas, assembly GCF_015237465.2. Taxonomy (NCBI): domain Eukaryota; kingdom Metazoa; phylum Chordata; order Testudines; family Cheloniidae; genus Chelonia; species Chelonia mydas. Next base: position 20,501,808 of record NC_057855.1, read on the forward strand.
AATAAGAGAGGACACCATATTACATCATTGGGACAGTTCCTCCTTCCCTTATGCACACAGAAATCCCAGTGACTCAAGCAAGCAGGATATTATTCCTATTTGCAATAGTCTAGTAGTAGCTAGATGTCCTACTGCGATAGGACCCCATCGTACTAGGCATTGTACTCTGCCCTGAAGACATCACTATCTAAATAGGGAAGATTGACAATGAGAAGAGAAGAAACCCAGAGAGATGAGGTGACTTGCTCAAGGTCATGCAGCAACTCTGTGGCCAGTGAGAGTAGAATCCAGTTCTCCTGATTTCCAGTCCAATGTCCTACCTGCTGAACCATGTTGCCCCTCTAATACCTAATGTAAGCATATTATGCATGATCTTCTAATTAAAATCATAGGACTTTCCTCATGTTTAAAGTAGCTTCATGACCATGTAATTCCAATGATTTAAATAAAGTTACTCCTGGTTTACACCCAAGTGAGTTATTCCTAGTATACAACAGTATAAGCAGGAGGAAAATCAGACCTGATCGCTAATAAAGAAAAGTTTAGAGTGAAAGAGTTGTCCTTGGAACCAAAGTAAATTTCTCAATACATTTTTATAATAAAATATAAGTGAAACCCTGACCTTGTGCACAGAAAGGCTAGCACAAATAAACATTTAAATGCTGTTGAAACCTATAATATGTTTTTGGGAGCCTTGGTCAAAATCTCAATTATCACTCACATCCTCAGCTAGCGTAATTAGGTATATTTCTCTATTGAAGCCAATGAAATTAATTCAATTTACACCAGCTGAAGATCTGGCCTTCTGTGTTTAAAAAGGTGAAAACTGGAAGTTTTATTTTCAGTAAATAAAATATCCTTTATTTTAATATATCATGTTGCAGAATGTTAGTGTCTCATTTCCATGTATTGGTGAAGGTCATAGTTGATCACTGAATAACAAAGTTGTACTTCACATATATAATAGTTGTTGAAAATACTATCAAAAGCCATCATTAACTTATATGGATTTGATTTAATTGAAGACACAACATCAAGGCAGTCTTACTTTTTGCTGCTAATTTTAATTAGTGCCTTTTTGAATCCCTTTAAAGCCGAGCCAGATTTGCAAGTAACGATGAGCCTCAGTCTCAGCATTCATCAGCTTGTCATTCATTTTCTGAAGTTAAAACTAATTGGCAGTGCTTTCAAAAAATGCTTGTTAAAAAAGCCCTTTAGATATATGTTCTTAACAGCGCATAACTAGCTTCACACTGGCCAGCTACCAGATGTTTGGGTATAAATATAATTGCATGCCTAACAAGCTGTACAGAGAGGACTGGCCTGTCTTGTGAAAAATAGGAACACATTTAAATGCTTTTCATAAATGGTTTCATTTGCCATCCCCACCCCCAGCCCCACCCAGACCCCAGTTAAAAACATCCAAATAATCTATTCAAGCTTTCTGACAAAGAAAGTTATGAGGAAAAAAATGATCATCAGAGATGGACATTCATAGCACTTTGTACAAGCTAAGTGCCCTTTCAGATATTTTACTCTTATTATAGGCCCTAATCCTTAGAACACTTGTACATGTGACATACAATGTCAAAAGGTTCGTCCTGACCCCACTAGACCAACTCACTCCCATGAGGAATGGGCACTCTAACTGTGTGTTGCCTTGGTAGGTACTTTTGATTCTTTGGCTCTGGATAAATGAATCCTGGAGAATAGGTTGCTTAGGAGATCACTAGTCATTTATCATCATTTATGAAGGACCAGAGCACTAAATAGACAATGTGACCTAATAGATAGAGTACTGGGCTGGGATTCTAGAGAGAGAGGTTCTATTACAGCTCTGCCACTGGCCTGCTGGGTGACCTTAGGCAAGTCACTTTCCTGCTCTGTGACTCAGTTTCCCCATCTATAAAATGGGGATAATAATAGTGATCTCCTTTGTAAAGTGCCTTGAGATCTATTGATAAAAAGTGTCATTTAAAGGACAGTATTTATCTATATCTATATCTATCTATATATATATATTTAAACCAGGCTATAGAAAGCAAAAGTTTTCTTTTAGTGAGCGAGAGATAAAAGAAAACTTCTGCTTTCTATAGTCTGGTTTATTATATGATGCAAATGCTATTTTACTGCATGTATTGTATTTTTGTCACAGTTCTTACTTTAAAAATTAATAAATAGATCACTAAATGTTCACACTCCAGTCCTGCATACTCTCTACAGCAGGACCCACACTGAAGCCAGCTCCTGGGATTGAGACAATGTCTCCCCTTGTGTATAGTACAGTCCAGAACACAATTAATAATAGTACTTAAAAGATAAATGGAAAAAAGATGACAAAAGTAAGGATCATTTCTTTTTTCTTTCTTTTCCTTTCGTTGTAAGCCTCTAAACTCATTCTATTCACCTATGTTTGATTTATAATGTGCCACCACCAATATATAACATTTCCTATATGTTTATCTATATGTTTTGCCTATTTTTGCAAAAAAGTTTTTGTCCGGCACTGTGAGAGGCCCTGAGATAAATAAATCTAATCTGTGAGGCTCACAGTCCTAATGAGATTGTTGCTTTTATGAAGTTAATGTGACTGTTCATGTAAATAAAGTAACTCACATGCCAAAGTGTTTGCAGGATTTAGGCTGATAATGGGTGACATTCTGAAGATAAAATTGTACAGCCTCATAAAAGCAACAGCTGTATGTGTGAAGGGGAGCCAGGTCCTCCCTTCTTTGGACCTCCCCATATTGGTTGCAGCTGGGCCAGCTCCTCACTATGTTGCTCTCTACCCAACTTCCATAGTCCTCATATCTTCCCTGGCAGCTCAGTAGAGCAGCCAGCTTTGCTGCACATGGCCAGGAGGGGCCTCACAGGACCTACAGCACTATTGGCAAGAACCCCCCACTGGTGCCTAATTGGTCTGGTATCCCAAAGTTCAGAGACCCTACAGCTGTTGGCATCTCAGGAAGGCCAACCCCTTGAGGAGCTGCAGCTGTAGGCCTTTTGGAACCCAGAAGTGACTGAATCTGGGATTGTCCAGAGTTCTCCCCCTAGTCTCAAAGATGTCACCTCATCTTGCATTGAGTTTCCATTCAAAGAGTTCTGAATATGACCTCCTCCATTGTTCAAAGCCTCTTGAGTCCTCTGGAATGAATTGTTGAAGAAGAAAAGGTACACACTGCAGGGCTCAAAACCAAATTCAAAGTAAATATTTCCAAGGAAGAGAGTTATGAGAAGGGGCTGTCCCCAATCTGCACTCCATCTTAGTCAACACACTACAAACCTGTTTGGTGTTTATCAGCATATAAATTAAGGTTGGTGCAACATAAGGTTCATCTCAAACTATGTCCCCAGGCTTGACTGTTAATTTTCCTTTTTCAGGACTGCTTAGATCTATACCTTAGAGCCTCTCTTTCTAGTGAGCAACCTTCATCAATGCATCAGCAGGAACCACTTAACATTCCCCAACAAAATTAATACCTGCTAACAAGATGAGGTGTTTCAGGCAAACACTGCCAGACTGTTACCACAATTTACTCCAGTTCTAACTCACTACTGTTTACCTTCATCACAATTACTACAGAATCCCACTGGAGTTGCTCTGACAGGTAGTTTGTGGGGTGAGCTGTCTGCAGTCTCTCACTCATCCGATTTAATGTTTGAGTTAATAAAAGTTGTGGACTTTAAACTTTAACCCCAGTTCTTGCATATATCATCTTATTGGTGTCCAGACCAATATGGATTTATAGGGCAACAAGCACTATTTCCGATTCTAAGAGGATATATTGTATATTGACTAGACTCGTTCAAAGTTGTCAAATATCCTTCCCAACGTAGCTCTTATTTTATACCTGGACAAACTCAGGCATCAGCATCTCCATTTTTATTGAGTGCAGCAATACATTTTACGACCTCTGACACAGGTCTAATTTTACCTTGGTAAACAGCGTCCTGCCAGATTTGTCAGTTTATTGTTGGTACACTGTTTGCAAAGAGAGTTCAATTATCAAGAGCAGAATGAACAGACAAAGTAAATATATTTTCCTCCAGAGGAAACAGAAGATATAGTACTATTCCTTTTAAGTGCTCCTCTGAGCTCTTCAGAAAGAAGATTGCTTAATTTAATGTTCAAACAAATAATATAGTCTGAGAGGGTTTCATGGGTTTGGATAATAACTTTCTCAGATAAATTTAGTTCACTAATTTCATTAGGTACTGCATGAACTGACTGTGTTTTGAGGACACATTTAGAGGGCAACTCGGCTGACTGTAATTTTAAGAAACTGAATCGACATGGTGTCAATCTATTGTCAAACTGCATGGCATCTCTAAGGAATACAATTGAATTTAAGAGTGCAGTCTGTTTGTTTTAATCTGCTTTATCTGACTGGGATAAAGTAACTCTTCTACAGGAGCAGCAAGCATGCTCAATGTTTGATGCTTAAAATTTGTCCTTCAATGAGAAAATAGACAGAGGCACTGAGTACTTGGCCTTAGGTCTTTAAATATTTCCATCTCTCTTCAAGGAGGTGTTATATTTCTCTGATGCTATACAACAATTCTATATAAAGTGGTCATGTTACTCTGAGCTACTTTAACATTCATCAGAATAAATTTGCTCTCCCTTTGATGTTATACCAATAAAATAAAAACCAGCAGGATCTTATTAAAGGGAAAAAGGAAAAATACCACATTTATTGTGAATACAGAAAGAATCATAGTAAGCAGTTAGTTACAGCTATAATATTCCATTCAATCTCATATTTATTCACACATTCATGCACACACACACACACACACACACACAGGTTCTGCAAGGTTGTTATCATAGTTACCAGCCTTAGAGTTGCTCATGCCAAGCCACTGGCCAGGTGGCCTGGACATGAGGAGGGAGCAGGGCCTTGTCAGATGCTCATCTGATGCTCCTGGAAGTTGGTTTGTGGAATCAGACCCCAAAATTCTCACTTTCTAGAGTCCATTTTTATAGGAGTTTCTTCCTATGCCAGTCTATGGGAATTGCTTCATCATGCTGTTGCTGAATCAATCAGCAGATAGCACATTCCTGACAGCTCCGTGCTGCTAGATGTTATCTTGTTCTTTGGTTCTCCCATTCTTGAGGCTGTTGGGTGGATTCCAGTCTGCCCTCCGGGGGTCCTCTGGTTATTTCCACTTGGCGCCTTCTTCAGCCGATGGACACTGGATTCTTAGGCTGGCACCTCCCTGATCATTCAGTTATTATCCACACCAAGCATCCATCCACATACATCCTCTATCTCTATTTTAATCACAATTGTTAATACAACAAAAGGGCGGGGAGTCTCTGGGTGCTGTTTCTGTTGTTACAGAGTATTGCTTTGAGTCTCTCTCTCTGTGAATTGCTTTGAGCTTGCAAGTTTCACACATAGAGGGAGAGAAACAGTACCAAAAACCAAGATACCTCTTAATTAGTAATACCCTGGAATTTAAACTATGGGGAATCAAACTCATTTGTGATTTTAATACAGAACTTCTTTAATATGATCCAACAATACAACAATTCTCTATAAAGTGGTCATGTTACTCTGAGCTACTTTAACATTTATCAGAATAAATTTGCTCTCCCTTTGATTTTGCAGGACACTCTGCACCTACTCATGGGTCCCTCTCCCAACATTAGGCATTCCTTAAAGGAATATTATCTCCATTATTTAAGGCATGGAAGAACCAACATATTAGAAATAACAAAGTAGATACCTACAGTACATCAGGTATAATCTTACTAAAAGCTATGTGACACCTTACATTTCCATCAGAGTTTTCAGTTATGGTCAAAAGAATCCCTTGTTTGATGATCACATAAAAGCATAGTTCAATTCACAGTGTACAATATATACCCCAGTGTAAATGAGTAATAACTTGAATGGAATAATTCTGGATTTAAATCGATCTACATGAGCCCAGAATGGGTGCCACTGTATCCTACCTGTGGGATACATTCACTATTTAGGTAGTGAATAAAAACTGTTTGTGTTCCAGGCAAAATAGGTAAAATTTCCTCAGCACATTGTATCCATGCTGATGTTACTGATGCCACTCAAAAATACTGCTTCCAGAACCTCTGGTGGAGGGACTGCACAACCCCGGTAGATTGTACAAGAGGCACTCTATGGTTCTTTACATTCCTAGAGGAACCTAATGAAGATTGGCTGGTAGAGATGACAATCTCTATCTTCACAAAAACAGAACCATTGCAGAGAGTTGGACTATTTTTGTGGTTACCCAGGACTATTTGAGTCATGTATGAAATCCTCCCAGAGAGGCATCAGCATGGAGCAATATCTCATCTCCTTTATTAACTTGAGATGATGTAAAAGGAGATCAATTGACTAGTCAGCGCAGAATGAGATTTTCTATGAACTAGTAACTAGAATTATGATCCCAGTCTTTTAGTTCACTGTATATGCAGTGCCTTTCCAGGTGGCACATCATTGGACTTCAATGGAGGACTGCTAGAGTCCATTTTAGTACAATTGGAAATTCAGGTGATATTTGTTGGGTGGAGCGAGCCAAAGCTTTGCCTAGCTAGTATCCAAATTTATGGTATGTGTGACTCATTAGAAAACAAAATGCAGACCATTCAACTCTCATATTGTCTTGGATTTCCCATAGAAAAGGAGCTGAATACATTCTGAGGCACAACTAACAGGGAACCATCACAGAGCAACAATTCAGAAGGAAAAGCATGCCTGGGTGCCTTCTGGCTGATGCTAAATGAGTTAATCAATCACCCTTGAAGAAATACATTATTCTGTTAGGTTTTGGAAAACAATTTTCTATTTTCCTGAAAACATTGATTCCATAGTAAATTAATTTTTAGAGAACAGGATCAAACAATCCAAACTAATTTATTTCCTTGTAAAAAGTTAATCTCTTGTTAAATTACTTTGTACATAGACAACAGAAGGAAGGAGAAGAGTATATGCCATATCCCTTGTCAGTTGACTGAATTTAGATTGTAGATTTCTACATTTCCCTAGTCTTCTAGAATTCCTATCCTGGTGCTGCGTATGACCCAGCCTCCAAAAGATCAGGAAAGCTTCTCTTTCCATTTACAATCTAACAATGCAAAAAGAGATTGTGTAACTAAAGTGCTTTGTTGTCACGATGTACTTTTCAGCTCTACCATTAAGAACACAGATAACAAATTTCACATGAATACCATGTAAGCAAAACACAATCTGGCAATTTTTTGAAGGCTAGCTACCTATGTTACCTATGTCCAAAAAATTTATGTTTCCCCATTGCATGCACAGTATCCATTTTGCATGTGCAAATAGTGGATGCTCATGCATAATGTACTTTTCTGGTGCAATACTAGACACCTTTTTCTTGTTGTTCTTTTTTTTTTTTTTTTAATATTTCACCTATCACTTGGATTGTATATAACAAGGGTGAAATCCAGCTGCCATCATTGACTTTAGGAGAAATGTCTCAGAGTATCATCTTTTCCTGAAATTTCCTATTTTATACACAATAGGCCAGATTTTCTAATGAGCTAAAGTAGCTTAGCAGCATTGCCTTCAATTGAGCTACATCAATTTATGACAGCCTGAGAATCTAGCACAGTATTTTTTAAAACCACATTTTTTTAACTAGTTCTGCATTTGTCAGTTTGTGACTTTTTGAAGATCCAGATCTGTGAAAATTCTATAACCTCAGAGTTAGTAATCATCAGCTGATAATTACAAACTTCCTGGAGTCCAAGTCATGTATGAAAGTGGGATTTAATGATATGCTTTGTACATTATGATCATTAGGCAGCAGATCATTACACCCCGGAGTGTTTTAGTGCTGTAATAAAATGACTCACTTGAAATATCAAAATGTTTTTGTGAAGGAGAAAATATCAGGAAACGTTACTTTTTCTTATGTTTTTATACAATGGCCATTAAGCAAATAGTACAGGGTGACTTAACAATGATGTATAGAAGTAGAATTTATTTTAGGTATATATATTTTTTTGAAATCTAGAATTTGCACAAATTGCATTGATTTCAGGGATGAATTCCTAACACAAGTTTAATGCCCATTCAATTTAATGGGATTTGTGCGCACAGTAATTGCAGGACCAGGGCCTTAATTTTTGTTTTCATCAGGACCCTACACTGCCATGGAGACCTCACCCACAGCAGAAGGCCTGTCTAGGCATTCTGGTTCCAGATGGAGAAGCTGAACAAGTGCAATACAACATTTCCATGCCATGCACTCAAATGGTCACTTTCATGCAGGTGACGTTCCCAAAATGTTCAGTACCACTGATTTACTTTCTATTTTAAGGGTGCTGAGTGCTCCACTTGAGCACTTACAACTCCCATTGAAATTAATGGTACTTTTGAGAGTTTAGGAAGTGAAAAATCAGGATACTTATTAGATGCCTAAACATATTTTACAGTGGGTGCCTAATTTTAGGTGTCCAAGTCAAAAAAATTGACCTTAGTATCCACTACGAGCTCCTGTCATTACATTTGTTTTTTCTTATTACCACAATTAATGGCTACCTAGACCGGGGTGGGCAAACTACAGCCCGTGGGCCGGATCCCGGGCTGGATCCGGCCTGCGGGATTGCTATTCCCATGGGGCCGTGGGCCCCATGCCGCTCCCGGAAGCGGCCGGCACCACATCCTAGCGGCCGCTTGGGGGTGGAGGGGCGGCAGAGGGCTCCATGCGCTACCCTCGCCTTCAGGCATCACCCCCCCGCAACTCCCATTGGCCGGGAACGGGGAACCGTGGCCAATGGGAGCTTCGGGGGAGGTACCTGCAGGCAAAGACAGCGAACGGAGTCCTCTGGCGGCCCCCTTCCCCCAGGGGCCGCCAGGACGTGGTGCCGGCCGCTTCCGTGAGCGGCATAGCACTGGGCCAGAGCAGGCAGGGAGCCTGCCATAGCCCCGCTGCCTGCTGCTGCCACCCCGGAGCTGCTCCAGATAAGTGGCACCGGGCCAGAGCCCAAATCCTGAACCCCTCCTGCACCCCACACCCCAACCCCCTCCCCTGAGCCACTCTCCCACACTCCACACCCCCTTCTTCAAGCCAGCCGCCTGCCCTGAGCCCCGTTGTACACTCTGCACCCCTCCTGTGCCCCAACCCCCTGCCCTGAGCCCCTTCCTGCACACCGCACACCCTTCACACACTGCACTCCTTCCCGCACCCCTACCCCCTGCCCCAGCCCTACATTCATGGCCCTGCATGCAATTTCCCCACCCAGATGTGGCCCTTGGGCCAAAAAGTTTGCCCAACCCTGACCTAGACCAAAATCCTGCTTTTCATTTCCCAAAAAATTCCTGTCATAAATGACTCCTTTATAATTATGCCCCAAGTTATCTCACATATCTCCCTATATCCACTGAAGGACATTTCTGCTCTAATCAACTGGTAGGTCTTTGCTTCATTGTCGTGTAGCACTAAATTATCTAACCTCTTTGCTTCAGTTATATAAAGTAGCAGTGAATTCCACAGTTAATTATATACTGAATGAATAAATTTAAAAAAAAATCTTTAGTACCAAAATATTTTTATATGGTAGGACAGAAGAAAGAGGAGAAGCCTATTGTCCTTCATTATATAATTAATCTGAATACTAATGCTGTTGTGATGGAAATGGAATTGCTATGCAGTGTTCTAAGAATACTGAGATATAATAATTTTATGAACATTGTGTGTGACCTGGCCAGTGAAGTAAAGTTATTGAACACTGGGTTTTAAGGCTTTCCTGTATGGATATATTGTTCTAATTTATATTGATGGTAGTGGAATGTTTGTGATATCCCTATCATGCTTTAATTTGATGGAGACAGTAGAGGAAGGCAATACAATAGTTCCTCAGATAAAAATATCCTGGCACACACTTGAAAGATAATGGGGGAAGCTTTTGAGTTCACAGATCCTATACCCTATCTCCAGAGAACATGCAAATTTCATTTTTCCAGGCTGGAAGCCTAGAGAGCAAAATCACCTAAGCAATTAAAAGTTCACTCTGGAGAGAAGGAAGAGGTTGGCAGTTGCCATGAGTTGATCAGGGAGACATGCTGACACAGAGAGGCTCTGCGGAGGAGTCTATAGAAAGCTTAGAATTACCAAGGTCCCCATGTGGAAGATGATTAGACACCTGCTAAGCTAGACCTGTGTGAAGCCTGTTTATTATTTTAAAATCTGTTTTCTCTAATAGGTGTTTGCTCTAATAAATCACACTTGGCTTTAAGAAGGTTGTTTGGTCATTGCTTACCAGAGGGAACAGAACTGCAGACAGTGAAGAATAGTTCAGGCCTGCTGACATGATCATGGTTGATCACAGGGGACTGCAGCCCAGAGTCCAACCTGAGAATGAGAGAATCACATGATTCCATCCTGAGAAAAATGATGGTGTGAGCCCCAAGACCTGAGAGGGGGTGAACTCAAAGATGGGTGAGAGGTGCAGTCAGCCAGTAACTGTGACAAAGCAGTGTTTTGGATGTATCTGTTACCCCTATGATTAGTTACCATATCATAAAAAACACACTAAAAGCACAATAGTTTGAAATGCACAGGAGAGAGACTTAATAGAAGCACTAAATTTAACTTTACTGTGGGACATTTAGAAATAAAATAGGGACCTGGGACCGTCTAGACTTGTAACTGCATAGGTTTTGTTGGTTTATCTGCCAGTATTTACTGGATTTTTAAAGAAATAAAATCCTATAAAAGGATTCCTACCAGCGATTTCTCATGTGAAATCTCTGAAAGAACTCAGGAGGACTGCTTGACTTACAAAATGTATGCAGCCCTCCAATTTCCCTCCACTGCTTCCACTGACATAAATGGAGGGCTGCCGTGACTGGGCTCCAAAGTATCAATTTTTTCACATACAATTTTTTTTTTCAGATGACAGAATCCTGCAAACAGACATTTAGTGATGTCTGTGATGGAAACTTATTTTTAATTGTTCATGAGCACAAAAACAGAGAGACAGTGACCTTTTCCTACCAATTACTTACACAACTTGAAGATGGGAGTGTACTGGTGAGCCTATTAGTTGCTCATCAAACATAACTGTCAAAAGTTATCAAGTAAAGAGATGGAAAACCTTTAGAAAATGTTACAACATCAATCTTTAGACTGTATGATTTGCCACATGCATATACTCTGTGCTTCATGTTGAATAAAAATAGAGAACATGCTAAGAATCACCCCTCCTCCCTCCAAGATCCTACTAGCAGGAGAAGGGAAATGATGTTATTTACAAACTTGACTAGTTGGCTTGACTTGAAAATATTATGAGTCAACCAATCAACCACTCTTTCTGCAAAGGTGCAGAGAGATGACCTTTTCTGAGAAGAATGTCATTGGTGAAGTGAATAAATTCATTTCTGTTCCTTTGAGGGGGATTGTATTTGTGATGTTCACAAGTACAGTTTCCTATTGTGGTCCATTTCTTTTCTACAGAAAAACAATGAGCAGGAAAAAAACCCACATGATTTGTTTTTCTTGTGGCATTCATGGTTTCTGTAAACAGCCTATGACTATGTAAAGGTAGTCATGAGTCTTAATCCATTTCTTGCAGATATATGAAATATCCTATTTTCTACACACGTCCAATCTGAGAGCAGAATCAAATCTAGAGATACTTCAGTGTTCTTATTTGAAGGCATGCTGTTATTATGATGGTGTACACAACAGCCTATGGCAGTTTTCATTTTCCCTGTATAGATTAAACAAAATTTGTGGGTGGCTTTGCTGTTTCCTTTTACCAGGATTCCTGTCTTGCATAAAAATGAATACATGAAGTACTGTGTCACTAACATTAACTGGTGCATGATATGTACTGGAGAAAGCAATAGCTTCCGTCTGTAGAATTAATTGTGCAAAATTGCAAATTACTTAATATAGCATAAGGATTTATCATTTATATTCTAAGCCAGTGTATTTATAGATAATATTCTCACTCAGATTGTCTAACTTTTCAGAATTTTATGTATCTCTGTGTTTTTGCTATATTTGAGATGACTGTACTTGGGAATGTTGTGAATTCTGAAATGTAGGGTCTCCCTGTTGATTTTCAGCAAATTTGATTACATGTTCTAGAACATCAATTTTTATTTGAGAAAATGAGTTTCCACTCCTTGTTGCAAAGATGATAATGCAACTTTGCATTTAAAGAGTGCTGTGTCATCCAAGCGCTCTTACACCAATGCTTTGACATACCTCACACATTTTTATACACACCCAGCCATTATAGTAATTCATTAACTGTAACCATTTTTAGAGCTGGGCAGATAACTGGAAAAGATCTGTATTTATTTCTATGAATTTGTAAATTAACTTGCCTGAGCCATGTTTACATACCTTTTGTGTTCACTTTTCATGAAGGCTTGAGTGATCTAATTTTGTGGGAAATAATGTTTATGGGAAGTAAATTTTAAAGTCACATGTGAGATTATTTGCAGAAACAGAATCCCATCATCATGTGCACAATTATCTGGTCTAGAAATACTTACATACTCATCCTGTTGGGGAATAGCAACAATCCCATGCAATTAACATGATCTATCCCAGTTAAGCAATAACCTGCCGCAGTTGTTCCTGGGGACTGTAGTTCAGGTCAATACAGCTTGCTTTTGGATATATGGAATCAATTCATAGAGTAAAAAGCAGAGTGCTTTGAAAATTTTCTGTTGATGCTGTTTTTCAATGGAAAATTGAATTTTCAACTATTTTTTTTTCCACAATAAATGTCTACATTCTCTGGAAAAAGTAGATTTTTCATTGAAAATTCAAATACCCAAAAACCGAAATTCTTTGAATAAAAATCAAAATATTTCATTTTGGATAGCCTGCCAGAATTGTTCATAGGGACTGTCGTTCAGTTTCCTCAGGTCCCTATTTTCCTCTAAGGGCAGGCTCCCCAGAGGGACTACATCCCCCATGATTCACTACAACCAGAGTCTCATATAATGCAACTGACTTCCCTCACTACAAGGTGAGACCATGGTGTAACACAAGAGATTAACAACAACCAGGGAGCCTAGTCTAGCCTACAGAGGAGAATGGGAGCATGAGGCATACCACCTACAACTCCTTTGAGGCACTCCTGGCCAGCATTTCCAAATCAAGATAGTTTGGATTTTGATTTTGTTGGTCGAAAATCTAAACTTTCCATGGGAGAAAGTCCATTTTCCAACCAGATCCAGTATTAATTTAGAAAATAATTATCTGAATTTCAAATTAAAGACAGCATGATCTTCTGGCAGATATTCAACTAGAAAAAAAGACATTTAATTCTCTAAATAAATTATTATTAGCATATTATTCACACAATTTCGGTAAATTGAGGCATAAACATTCACAAACTACACCCAAACAAGCCAAGAGAACAGACTAAAGTAATCTGTGTTGTGACTTCATTGACAGTAAGATTGACTAGTGCTTGAACTGGCCTATTAAAACTGGTACAAGAATGATGATTACATATTTTTAAAAATGTTTCTGAAACTTCTCCTTTCAGATTCCCAGATGAAAGATATTGATTCATAGATTCAAAGATTACAAGAAGGGACCATTGCGATCATCTAGTCTGACCTCCTGTATAACACAGGTCATCAGACTTCCCTGAATTAATTGCTATTTTAACTTGAGTATGTCTTTGAGAGAAAAAATAAACCCAATCTGATTTTAAAATTGCCAGTGACGGAGAATCATAGAACTGGATAGGACCTCGAGAGTCCAGTCATCTAGTCCAGTCCCCTGTATTTGTGTCAGGACTAATTATCTAAACCATTCCTGACAAGAGTTTGTCTAAACTGCTCTTAAAAATCTCCAATTATGGAGATTCCACAACCTCCCTAGGGAATTTATTCCAGTGCTTAACCACCCTGACAGGAAGTTTTTCCCAATGTACAGCCTACTCCTCCCTTGCTGCAATTTAAGCCCATTGCTTCTTTTCCTGTTCTCAGAGGTTAAGAAAAACAATTTTTCTTCCTCCTCCTTGTAACAACCTTTTACATACTTGAAAACTGTTATGTTCCCTCTCAGTCTTCTCTTTTCCAGACTAAACAAACCCAATTTTTTCAATCTTCTCTCATAGGTCATGTTTTCTAGACCTTTAATCATTTTTGTTGCTCTTCTCTGAATTCTCGCCGAATTGTCCACATCCTTCTTGAAACGACACACCCAGAACTGGACACAATACTCCAGCTGAGGCCTAATCAGAGCGGAGTAGAGTGGAAGAATTACTTCTCGTGTCTTGCTTACAACACTCCTGCTAATACATCCCAGAATGATGTTCACATTTTTTGCAACAGCATTACACTGTTGACTCATATTCAGCTTGTGACCCCTAGATCCCTTTCTGCAGTACTCCTTCCTAGGCAGTCATTTCCCATTTTGTATGTGTGCAACTGATTGTTCCTTCCTTAGGGGAGTACTTTACATTTGTCCTTATTGAATTTCATCCTGTTTACTTCAGACCGTTTCTCTAGTTTGTCCAGATCATTTTGAATTTTAATCCTATCCTCCAAAGCACTTGCAACCCCTCCCAAATCCACCACAACCCAAGGTAAGCTAGGGAAATGGTAAGTTGCCCACATTATTAAAGGCAGATCATAACCCAAAGAGCTATAAACTATATATACTTTTATAAACGTATCTATATTCTCTAAAACTCAACTCAGGGTTCTATTCTTCTGAATTAATGGCTTTAAGTTTCACAGGCACTTTCAAATATGTGTCTTTTTGTCATCAACCACCATTTTACTTTCAAGTTCCATAATATGTGACATACATTTGTTTGTCTAAATCTTGAATAAGACTCAGCACAATTTATTGGGTGATACCTAAGCTTTTAGTTCCTTCAACAGCACCAAGAAAGCTCTCTTCTGAAGTTCTCTTTTTCTGCGTTCTGAGGATTTGAGAATATTTCCCCAACTCTTAACAAAACCTATGTTCAAAAGAAAAATTATGAGGACGAGATTCTAGGTTACATTCTGGCCCCTGTGTGCCGTATGATGGGCACAAAGAGGCAGGAAAGGAGCCACATATGCCCTGTGAGAATTCCCACATTGTGAGGAAACTCAATTGGTGCAGAGTTGTCTTTGTGCTACTCCCTCTGCCTGTCAGCTGCAGTTCAGAGGTTGGGGTGGGCCGTGGCTAGAGTGTTTTATGCTCAATTGCTGCATGGTCTTTTAGGACCATCGCCAGCTGGTATGGGTTAAAGCAGCCCTAAGTCAGAGAGCACAAATGAGAGAGAAACTGAAGATGCATCCGATGAAGCGAGCTGTAGCTCACGAAAGCTTGTGCTCAAATAAATTGGTTAGTCTCTAAGGTGCGACTAGTACTCCTTTTCTTTTTGCCAATATAGACTAACACGGCTCCTACTCTGAAACCTGTCAGAGTCCTCGGGTCAGTTTTCAGATGGTCAAAGAGCAAGAGGCAGGGTTGAACCTAACCAGGCATTTCCAAATAGGAATATATATATACACGAGCTCCTTTGCAGAGACACAGACAGGTGAAAATATGAATGTGAGAGGTATCTGAACAGTTCAGCGTCCATGATGACATACCTTAAAGTGCACTTGTTCACTCCTTGCATATTTTGTTACTTTAAAAAGTAATTTTACAAATATTTAAGTAGATAATCAGCCACTTTAAATGTCATTAAATGGAATACTGTAAAAAGGGTTAGCAGAGCAAATAGTGAGGTAAACTCCCCATGAGATAAAACAGTGAGCACTACAGGACTTATACAAATGAATAGAAAGCTTTTTTAAGTGAGTGGTGAATTATTTTCTCTCTCCCACCCACATATTCTAATTTAAATTAATGAATTACCCCCACTAGATTAGGACACTATGTTCAGCATATAGTTTGAACTACAATGCCTTTCAGTTGTGTATATATAGCAAAATACTGTCCCTGGGACAAATCCTAGAGTCCTTAGTCAATCAACACTGCAAATTAAAGACCCATTTTCACTGAAGTAAAAATTTTCATTGATTTTAATGGTATAGAATCTGTCCTTAAATCACTGGGAGTTTTTTCCCTAGTTACAGGCTGAAAAAAGACTTGTAGAACTGGATTCTCTCTTTTCAGATCTTCAAAAGATATTATAGTATGTCTGAAGTTCCCTGAACTAGTGTAGGCTCTTTCCTTCTGTAGAACATTCTCTGTGATAGGACCCAAATTATAACCAAACAAATAATACTTCAGACACATTCAGTGGAAAAAAACAATTAAAATTCAGTTCTCCGGACAAAAATGCTAATCTTCAACTAAACATTTTTTGATAAATTAAGATATTTTACTAAAATGTAACAAGTCTTACAGGATTATAAGTTTAACTTTCCTGCTTTTGTATATATTTTCCACTATGCTTAAAATTCCAGGGGGTTAATTAAGGAATACAGTCTGACAGAGTATATAGTTATTACAGTATAAGCATACTGTTGAGGAATTACAAGGCACAAGGGAGAGTTGGATGCTTTTAATACCCACGGGGTCTGATTATCTCCAAATAAATATCCTAAATCTGAAATATTTCTTTGGGAGGAGATGTAGTTTTATCACTCAGTGAAGTTGAGGGTGGTATAGGAGAGGAGAATATGGGATATTAGCAAAGAATGACTCTCCTTTGGGTTTGTCAGTTCTATCATTTGTAACAGCCATCTGGCACTTGGAATCTGTCATGCTGTGTGGAGTGATAGGAAGGGGAAAGTGGTAAATGAAAATTCCTGCCTACAGATCTTTAAAATGCAGCACACACTGTTGTGTGGGATTAGTTTAGAGAGTGAACACTAGGTAGAAGTAAATAGAAACATGGTTTTTAAAAAACAGACAAGGAAATGAAACATATATTTTTTAAAAACCTAGTGTCTGATTTGTAACATATCTGGAAACACAAAACGGCGATGGCTCAAAACACCCCAAATTTCAGATCATCTCTCCTCCCTCAAACAGAACCAAAATACCTTTCATCCCTACCTGAGGTCTGTATAGGTATATGGCTCCAATATGATGCCTCAAAACCATCATTAGCATGACCTGGTGCTGCATGGGGAACTTACTCTGAACAAGGGGTGATGTATAAGCTACACCGTGTTAGAAGCTGTCTCAGGAGGCATTGTCTCTCAGACACACACTTTTGAGTCACAAATCTTCCCCTTTTTGCCCCATGCTCCAAAGCATTAGTAAATTGCTTCTGACTTATGCCAGCAGCAAATTATGACTGGACCTGTCAGTTGGATGGAGAGAAGATGGAGACAAGTCTCCACCCACTTCTTACTCCTCCCCTTCTACCTGCTCTGGTGAGGAAGTTAGTGGGCATATAGCCCCAATTATTCCTGTGTTCTTGGCCCAGGTAGCCCTCATGTGGGTACAGAGGGTTCAAAAGCAAAGGGGTCTTATTCTTTCTTACTCCCCACCCCATACCCAGTAAGGAGGGATATGATTGAGGTCTACAAAAACATGACTTGGGTGGAGAAAGTAAATAAGGAAATGTTATTTATTCCTCATAACACGAGAACTAGGGGTCACCAATGAGATTAATAGGCAGAAGGTTTAAAACAAACAAAAGGAAGTATTTTTTCACACAACGCACAGTCAGTCTGTGGAACTCTTTGCCAGAGGATGTTGTGAAGGCCAAGACTATAAGAGGGTTCAAAAAAGAGGTAGATAAGTTCATGGAGGATCGGTCCATCAATGGCTATTAGCCCGGATGGTGTCCCTAGCCTCTGTTTGCCAAAAGCTGGGAATGGGAGATAGGAGTGATCACTTGATGATTACCTGTTCTGTTCATTCCCTCTGGGGCACCTGGCATTGGCCACTGTCGGAAGACAGGATACTGGGCTAGATGGACCTTTGGTCTGACCCAGAATGGCCATTCTTATGTTCTTACATGTGTGTAGTCAAGTTACAATCTAGTCAGGTATGAATAAACTATTATCTAGTTTGAATTCCTTCTTCCCAGTGAACACAACTTCAGTCTTGACACAGTGGATCAAGCAGCAGGTAAAATTAATTAGCTTTGCAGTTAGGGTCAGAATTCCTCAGTGCTTCTGCATTTCGAATGGAGGAGTGGAAAACAAGAGATAGAGGTCCTGATCCTAGACAACATCAATGCGAGATGTGAGGGAGGGGGTACTTAGCACCCCTCAACATCAGGTGTTAAGAAGACGACTTCTTCCCAGTACTAGAGGTTTTAATCCAGAATTGGCTTCTCTGGGAATAGAACAAGGGAGGAAAGAACAGGTGTATGTTTAGGGTGGAGGAGGGAAGAGATAGTAAATGCATCTGTTCAGTTTGCCCTTTGGAATGAAAAATGAGTGTAGGGTGGATGAAAGATATTACCTCTAAGAGCCCTCTGAGATAGGGTGCATTTCAGATCCCAATGACAGAGAACACATTGTATTTCATATTACTTCTGCACTGTAATTATCTGATAATGTTATTAAACATATCCTTGAGATGCCATAAAGCTTTTATACACTTGATAGTTAAACATCCCACCGAAAGCTGAAATTAACTGAATCACAGTAGTGTATTAAAGTAATCAACAGCTGTATGTAACTTGTGGGGGGGCTGGAAATCAGCAGGGATTAGTATTCTGGCATTAGTATTCTGGAACCTACAAGAGTTGTACTTCAAGTTTACAATGAGAGGTATCAAGGCTACTACATACAGTTCTGTTGGGAACATACCTAGAATACCGCATTCATTTCTGGATGTCACATTACCAAAAAGATGTAAACAAACTGGAAGGGATTTTCTTTGTCTCCCATCACTTTGTTCTTCATTGCTGTTTTTAATCAGGTGGCTGTTGGTGACTGTAAGAGCTTTCTTGAAACAAATATGCTCGTATGTGTGACTGGTTAGCCCCACAATTTACTGCTTTCATTTTCCTCTAATGCGTAGTTGTACTGCTTTATGCACAACGGTGCCCATTCTCTATTCCGGCTCAGCTGAGCTGGGTGCAGGAATGATGGTGACTTGATGTTTTAAACCAAGTTTGCCTCTCCTGTATGCTTGATATGGCTTTGGGGTAAGTCAGGGCAGCCTCTGATGGACTGTTGCAGAAGCCATGCTCCCTACGCAGTCAGCAAGAAGAAAATTTAGACGAAATATTGAAGAAAACTTCCTGAACCAATTAGGTTTTGGAACAATCTCTGAAGTGAAGTTTTGGCAATTGCACTATCCAAGACTTGTAAAAATAGATAAAACAATAGAAAATGGTCTACAGGAAATAATGCTGCTTCTGCAGGGAGATGAACTAGATGCTCAAATAAGTCTTTTCCATCTCTAATTTCTATAATTATATTCTGTGATGATTAATTGTTGTATTTTCTTATGTTACATTGTCTTTTAGTAGAACCAACTGAATTACACTCTCAAATAAATATAGCTGATGGAAAGCTGAGAAAAGGGGAGAAAATATATTGTGTCCGTTTTACACGAGAAAATTGGAGAAGAACCTCTGTGTAGTTTTAAAAATCTTTATCAGTATCAGGCCATATGCACGATTTTCAGTTTAAAAGCACAAAATCCAGGGGCCAACATAATATGAAGTGTCAGTCATAAACTCACAAAAATAACATTGTAAGTTTTATATTATAAAAACTCCATCAGCATATAGATTGAAGGAACAAATCCATGAAAATGAAAGTGAAATACACACATCCATACAGTGTAGTGCTGTACAAAATTTACATGACATGCACGCTAAATAATATGTACCCATGGGTTATGGGACTCATTCTCTTCTTATTTATATCTCTAGTGTAACTCGAATTGCTTTAGTGGAGCACCTCCTGATTTATCCTGGGGTAAAAGGGGATCAGGTAATAATTTTAAAGAAGCCTCAATCTGGGTGCAAATGATAGCATATAGATACTAATTACATGATTTGTGGTTAAAATCATAATGGGAATGAATTAATAACATAATAGTAAAAATTGTAATTCTGCCCATTTTTAAACACTCAGAATTGAGCAAGACTAACCGAGAGAACTGACCACTGCTACTGATAAAATGAGAATGCCACGAGCAACTTCTATAAGTTTCAGAAAAATATTCATCAGTGTACTGAGAACTAATGTGTGATCTATGGCCAACTAATAGAAAAAAATTCCCTACCTGACTTGTCTACCAAACAGCATGACTCACAGCAGATCTTCACTGCTGCTGCTGGCATTGTTACAGAGAGAAGAACATACATACTGCAATCAGTGTTGAGCACCTCATTGTTTAAAAGATGAATCTGGAATACTTCCCAGATTATACATCTGCCCTGTAATTTATATCTCAGATAATGAGTCTGATTTGGGAGGTAGTGAGGATGAGTACATATATTCACAGTGGGTGGATTACTCTCTCTGTCGGTGAAGAGTTCATGGTGAGCCCTTCTGCAAACTAGTTATCAAGCTAACTAGCACATTCAGGAGAAATGCTTTTGCACCAGTTTTGCTTTAGCTTTACTTTTAAATGTGCTAATGCTGTTCCATCCGCAAAAGATACATGTACCACCTGCCAGTTAGCTGACTGAGGCCGGGCTGGCACTAAGGCACATCTACTTAGGTGTGCAACTCAGATTTTCTATCCACTCTCCTTTTATTTCAGTTTCTTTCATCTGTATTTATTTGTACCTTGTTCCTGCTCTCCTGTTGATGTTGTATGTATGCTGTAGCTCACGAAAGCTTATGCTCAAATAAATTGGTTAGTCTCTAAAGTGCCACTAGTACTCCTTTTCTTTTTGCGAATACAGACTAACACGGCTGCTACTCTGAAATATACCATTAATGTACCATTAACATTTTTCAGGAATATTATTTGGCTTCTCTCTTACTTAAACAGATGAAGAGGGGAAGTTTGCTTCCTCCAGTAATTTGTGGTACATATTGCAACAATTGACCCTGTCAAGATTCCTTCCCCACTCTGAACTCTAGGGTACAGATGTGGGGACCTGCATGAAAGACCCCCTACGCTTATTCTTACCAGCTTAGGTTAAAAACTTCCCCAAGGCACAAACTTTGCCTTGTCCATGAACAGTTTGCTGCCACCACCAAGTGATTTAAACAAAGAACAGGGAAAGAGCCCACTTGGAGACGTCTTCCCACAAAATATCCCCCAAGCCCTACACCCCTGTTCCTGGGGAATGCTTGATAATAATATCCTCACCAATTGGTACAGGTGAACACAGACCCAAACCCTTGGATCTTAAGAACAATGAAAAATCAATCAGGTTCTTAAAAGAAGAATTTTAATGAAAGAAAAGATAAAAGAATCACCTCTGTAAAACCAGGATGGTCAGTACCTTACAGGGTAATCAGATTCAAAACATAGAGAATCCCTCCAGGCAAAACCTTAAGTTACAAAAAGACACAAAAACAGGAATACACATTCCCTCCAGCACAACTTATTTTACCAGCCATTAAACAATAGAAAATCTAACGCATTTTGTAGCTAGATTACTTACTAACTCTACAAGAGTTGGAGAGCTTGCATCCTTGATCTGTTCCCGGCAAAGGTATCACACAGACAGACAACAACTTTTCCCCCCCTCCATATTTGAAAGTATCTTGTCCCCTCTTTGGTCATTTTGGGTCAGGTGCCAGCGAGGTTACCTTAGCTTCTTAACCCTTTACAGGTGAAAGGATTTTGCCTCTGGACAGGAGAGATTTTATAGCACTGTATACAGAAAGGTGGTTACCCTTCCCTTTATATTTATGACAGACCCTATTCAGCATTGTACTGCAGTCTTAATGCACCCGCTGTTTTGGCACAAAGGGGCTGTTGGGCAAGTGTAAACACCTCCCTTCTAGAAAATACTCTTGCTGGCAGGAGATCAGACAAGTGCAGAGCCTGCTCTGCTAGGTACTCAGCAAAAGAATCTGTTGTAGAAGGAAATTCCAGGATAGGCCAGGGGTCAAAGGGGACAGAATGGAGAAAGTAAGAGGTGTGTTAAGGAGACAGGATGTGTAGCCAGGGAATTCATACATCCTGCTGATTCTGCAGCAATGTGTTTTCAGTTCAGAAGACTGAACTTTTGAGCTCTCTATCTTTGTTAGTGTTATCTTCCCACATCAGTAAATCTTTCAGTTTAGTAGAATATCTAGTTGTTTTAAAGTATTTTCTTTGTCAGAAGCTTCACCAACACTAAGCCACTCAACCCAATATGTCTCAGTCCAAGGTTTGGTTTCAAAGTGTTTAGAAGTATGAATGGAAACTAATATTACAACATGTTGAGTTATATTGGTTCATATTTGTATTTTATAATTTTCATATCGCACCTAGCAACGATATCCAATTACCTGATATTGGTTAAAAACAACTTTCATAAAGGGCCTGACTCAAATGGGAGCTTTTCTTAATGGGCTTTGGTACAGCCCCAAAGGGAAAAGTAAGCAATACAATTTATAATTTGTCTCCTTGAAGTCTTCAAATCACTTTTAAGCCACTTCCCAAAAATAAACCAACAAAAGCATATCCAAGGATTAAAAAAAAAAAAAAAGCCCAAGTGAAAAAAGAGACAAACATAGTACAGACTGATTTCAAATGGATACGAAGTAAAATACAACCACATATTGCAAATGACTCAAAGTCAGGGAGAATAGATTCTGCCATAAGGTCACCCTTCCATCTTGCTACACACTCATCACTCAACCTCTCCTTGTTTTCTATTGTGTCATAAGAAAAGCAATTGCATAATCATCCTCAGAAGTAACCACACTTTTTCCCGTCTGCAAACAGTCTGGGCTTAGCATGGTTAAGCACAGAAACAGATGTGAACTATGATTTAAGCATCGGTAATTTTTTCCCCCTGCTCTAGCAACCTCTGGACCTACATACATTGTTATTTTAGTTAAATATGACAAGCTACCTTTTCTTCTCCACATTTCTCTCAGATCCCTTCACTTATTTTCTTGGACAGGAATTTAAGATGTATATTTTTGGGGGAAGCAAACAAAATAGCAATCTGTAATGGACTGCATATACAGAGCCACAATAACGGCCACAATAATAGAATATGATAGAATAATAGAATACTAAGTCCACATCTGTCTGCCCTTCACTTCTCCATATCAGTCCACCAAAAATACCCCTCTCTTCAAATCCCACCCCTCCCCGCAAAAAAAGAAACTTAGAAGTAAAAGTAGTTGTGGCCTTGTCTATGAGACTACTTACAGTAGTAAGCAATATCTAGTAGTAATTGTTTACAGGAGTGGATGCTAGCAGGATATGGCAAATAACGGAGTTGGTATGCAGGGTGTTTTCTTAGGTGTGTGATGGAGGATGGGAATAACTAGGGAGATACCTATCTGTAAAGGCAGACATTTGTTAGATTTCTTTTGTAAGATGACACATTATTACTGACAAATCATGCACTTTAACTAAGAAAATTGCTTCTTAGATGGTAAGCTTTATGGGGTCAGAGGTTGATTTACACAAACTGAGGATCTGAGTTAATTATAAGATAAAAGATCAAAACTAGTGTTGGTAAATCTGATCAAAAGATCAAAACTAGTGTTGGTAAATCTGATATTGCCAACCAAAGCTATGAAATTAATATCACCTTCCCAAATGTTTTCTGTTCACTGCAGAAAGAAAGGGCTTGGTTGAGTGGTGATTATGAAGCACGATTACCCTTTTAATTCCTATATCTGCTTTTTAAAATGTACAACTCTTCTCCCAAATAAAACTAAGGAATAGATAGGAAGCTCATTAACATTGCAAAATTAAAATGTTTTAAAATACTCCACAGCAACTTCCTTCAGGATTTTTCTTCAGACAGAACTTTTATCTTTAGCATTTGCACTGTTTGAGTAACTGATTGCTACCAATTTTACGTTGCAGCTCACACAGAAGTAAAGTTTAGAGGAAGAGTTTCATTTTTCATTTCCATATACGATCCTTATTTAAATTTATTTCATTCCCCTATGTTATCTAACAGTCATTTGCACATGATATTAGTGACATCTACCTTCAATTTAAGAATGGTCTAATAATGGAGCATAAAAATTTTCAACTATTATAGATCCATGGATGAGAGGAACATAGACAACTTTTTATTTATGTATTTATTTATTTGGGAGAGCAAGATATAAACATAATAAAATAATAGCTTTTGAATATCACTTTAATGAGTAGTTTTATACCTTGACTAAATTTGTCAACTTTTAATAAAGTGAGATAAATGAGCTTCTGCTCCGAAATCAGTGTTTTCTTTATTAATGCAATTCTTTTTTTTTTTCCCGGGGCAGGGGGAAGGAGAGAGAGAAAGGGTGGTGCTATAGCTCCCCCAAACTCCCAGTGATCACATGCAAGTGTGAAAAGGTAAAAGTAGTTATTTAAAAAACACAGTTCACTTCTGATTCCATATTTCTGCAGCATAATAAAATAATTACCATAATTAGAAGTAAACTGTGGTCCTAATCATGCATGGTGCTAACCTCAGTGTCTGTTCCAAGTTCCAACATGAGTAATTACATTATGCCTAGACAAGATTCTCCTCCATATTTTCAAATTGCAAATGTATTCTTCACTTCCCTCCCATGAACTGTTGCCACACTCCACTCCAGAAACAGCTGGGCTTCATTGATGGGTTAATCATCCCTCTACACTTAGAGACAAATTTGAACTAGGGGCACATGTATGGGTGGATGAAAACATTTCCATTAAAACCATTTTTAAATGGAAAACTGAGTTTTCAACTAAACAACATTTTTTCACAATAAGTATGAAAAATTTTGCTATTTAGTTGAAAAACAATGCCTGAAAATTAAAAAAAAATTCAGTTTTGGGTCAAAACCCAAAATATTGTTGGCCAAAAATTGAAATATTTAGGTTCAAAAGGGTACCACTCAGTTTTATGGGAGGTGTAATTCAGGTATCCTATGATGCCAGTTCTTCTCTATGGGTTGAGCTCTCTGGCTGGACAACATCTCTCATGATGCCACACAGTCAGGGACTCCCTGAGGAATGACAATGCCATTTTAAATAGGAATATTAGGGGGTTGGATTTCACTGGAAAGTCAGTTTTCCATGGAAAAGTCCAACAGAAATGAAAAAAAAAATGTTTTTGCCAAAATTTTTTGGAGAAAACATTTTTTTTTTCTTCTGACCAACTCTAGGATCATCTGCATTTCTCTACTCTAAATTTAGCCCACAATGTTCACATCCAGCAGAACGAAAGAGGCTGCTGTAAATGATGATGTTACCGTAATACTAAATGTATTCTGCATAATCATGGCATTTTCACTAAATCCAGCCATTTCTCAAATGTATTCACCTTTTTATAAACACTAATTTAGCTGTAAGGAAAATATGTGGCTGTATTTTACAATGCAAATTTTTCAGTAGTAGTCAGTATCAAAACAGAACCAGCACTTTTTTCTACCTGGTAATTACCAGTCTGTAGGTTAACACAATAATGAAAGCCTTCATCCTGAAAACATGCATGTAAGTAACTTTATGTAAGTGAGTAGTCCTATTAAGCTCAATGAAACTATTCAAGGCCTTGATCCCACAATACATTCCATGTGGATGGACTCCTGCACCCTGGCAGAAACTATCTGATTTCTGTGGGACTCTGCCTGAGTCCATCTCAAAGGAGCTCACTGCATGATCAGAGCCCAAGTCCATAACCGTTTACAGCATCAGAGCCATAGACTGTGCACATATCACTTCAAATGAATATATTTTCTTTATCCAGTCCACAATAACAAAACAAGAAATTTTCTGAAAACCATACCTAGATGTTTTTTCTCCTTATGATAAGGTTGCTTCTCATTGTAAGCAACAAGAAAAAATGGTGAGACATTACTAGTTGAAAATAATGGGATACTCTGTTCAGTCAGTGGTTTATATGAAAAGTAATTAGTGCATGGAAATGAAACTTAAATTGGGTAAGACATTTTCCATTGAAAATAATTGGCTAAGTTTACTAGACTGTGATACCCAGCTGTATCACTATGAAAGCTGTATTAAAGTGGGTATGGGGTATAATACAAATGCCAGACCAGCCATAAATTCAGAATAGCTGAGTGCAAGATTAAAGAGGCCCAGAACATCCAAGGACAATTGAGAAGATTTCTGAAAGAGGAGATGAGGCTAGAAAGTCCTATTCTACCAGACAAAGAAGTGAATTTATGAGTACTGGGAGTGGGACAGAATGGCCTAGGAAACTATTAATGAGGTATATAATGGTTTAAAGCAGTGGTGGGCAACTTGCGGCCCAACAGGGTAATCTGATTGCGGGCCACGAGACATTTTGGTGATGTTGACCAACTGCAGACACGCCCCCCGCTCCAGCTCCCGGTGGCCACAGTTCACTGTTCCGGGCCAATAGGAGCTGCAGGAAATGGCCAGAATATAATTTTCTTGAATTAGTCCAGAATCTTCTCCATTGGCAGAAATGCCAACACATACACCAATGAAACCTCAATGGATCTGCTCTATGCAAAATATTGATTTTTGCGTCCCATTCATCTCCCTTAAAATCAGAGAATTCCATGACAGTTCAGGATTGCCATATGAATGTGAAAAGCATCGAAACTATATATTTTTTATTCATTAAACTTGCCTTGAAAGTTTTATTTACCCAGTTACGAGAAGAGACTAACTCTTTGTTAGCCAAGTCCAATATAACTTTTTTTTATAATTGCCTTTGCAGTAGGAACCAGTGAATAGCTTCTGTGCCTGGGCTGGTAAGTTTTCATTATCATTTTTGCAAGGCTACATTAAACCATATCTTGGAACAGAACACAGAATGAGAAACCAAATGGGGAAAGTTCACTGTTGGTGTAAGAGTGCAATTCCAGTGATTCCAATGGTGCTATACTCTCTTATATCAGTAGTTAATTTGGTCCCAGTAATGTTATTGAGATAATTCATTATTATACAGTATCTCTAGGAATCATGACTGCCACTATGATTTCACATGTGGGCTATGTAAGCCCTCTTCTCTGAATTAAGCTGGACAGAAGAGAAAATGAAGGGGAGGAGAGAGGGAATAATTTAGACATATACAGACAGGCAACCTTAAAAAGTATAATCTTTCAACTATTTGTATTGGTTAATAAATTATGCTAGTTAATAGCACCTACTAAAATATTTATTGGAAGCATCTAGGAAACACATTTTGAACTGAGCAGCTTTTAGTTAACTATGCATGGGTCAATAGCTTGATATATTCTATTAACACAGAAGAAATAATGAATCCAGCAGTGATATGCAAATCACAATAGGATATAGGCTGGGAATCAGCAGCAAAGTTATCTTAATTTGTCCAACCATAATTGCTGTTGACCTAATTACCTTATTGCTCAATTGCTTTTGAAGCTAATAACAAATAAAAGCTCAAAGAAAAACAAACTCTGGGAAGGAAATTTACACAGAAGACTTCAAAGACAGACTTAGGCCATTGTAGCATTTAATTGCTTTTCCTTTCTTACACGGAGTTTCCCTGCAACCCAAAAGCTATAAACTACATATTCATTACCATGATAGCTGCACAACAACAATAAATAATAATAAAATAATAATCATTTATTCATCTAGCATGTTTCATCCTGAAAGGCCCACTGAAATGCAGCCAGCTCTCTGGAGGTAAGATACACAGGGCATTGCATGCAACAGAACAGTGGAACCAAGACAAGAGCAGGTTTAAGAAGTGACATGGGATGTTTAATATCCCTAGAGAGGTTACTGTATTTTGTCTTTTAATGTAACATCTGAAAGAGCCCTACACAGTAAATTGCATAGTACTCCGATTATCTATCTTAGAAGGATGTACAGATAAAATGACCCTGCCGGTATTTGAACCTTTTGGTTTAGGGATTTTAGGTATTCCTAACTGGACACTTAGAAAGCCAAGCCTCTCCACCTTCAGCTAGAACAAAACATAAATGTATAAATTGTCTATGTTAAATAATTGTCTGCAATAAGTCTTGGTGGAGTCATGTTGCCAGGAGCTAAGAGAAGCTTGCTGTGTATATGAATGCCAAAGATCTGCATGTTTGCAACCAGATTTTCCTGGGGATCCTTTGAGATTCACAGAGCGTTAAATCCTGTAGCCCGAGTCCTTCCTTGTGATTAGAATCATCTCCTTCTTAAAGTGGAGGGGGGGGGGGAGGGAATATCTCATCATTCATGGTAAAATCTCAGATTTCAATTCCAAGTTTGGAAAGAGACAGGAAGGATTATTCTGAATTTGGGGGACTAATGTAGGACTTGGGAGATGGGGATTCAAGTTCCTGCTCCACCATGGGCTTCCTGAGTGACCTAGAGCAAGTCATTTAGGCTCCCGGTGCCTCAGTTCCCCATCTATAGAGTAGGGGATAATAATGCTTTCATATTTCACAGGGGTGTTGTGAAGATAAATAGCTGAAAGATGGTTAGATGCTCAGATACCACATTAATGGGGGCCATATAAATACTACAGATAGTTATTTCCACTCCTGTGAGTGTTTTTAATTGCGGGGTTAGGAAGGTGAGAGAAAGATGGTCTAATTAAAAGGGAGAAATCAGTAACTGCTGGAGGAGTCAGAAGCACTGCATCCTCTTGTAGCTCACAATGAGAAGCAGAAACCACCTCTAAAAACTATCAAGTCAAAATTATTAAAGAACTAGAGAGAGAAAGGTAGACCTTATCCATCCACTCACGTGAAAGTTTCATAAATCAGAGCAAGACAACTCATAAATTGCTGCCTCTGCAGATTGTTTTTGTTCCGGTGGTATGGAATCTCTACAAACCACAGTCCCCCTTTTTCAGCCTCTCTGTTCCTCAGTTTCTCCTCCTGTGAAATGGGGATAATACTGCTTATCCAATCGACAGCTGAGAAGAAACATATTTCGTTATATTGTAAATCCACTGCCTTTTCAGTGGCATTCCAATCTGAATTGACATTCTTCCAGACTCCTGTAAATCAGCTATGTGAGCATGGCAGCCCAGTTACACAGCTGTTTGTAAATGGTTCCCATAGAAGCTACATATTTTCTGCTTTGATATGCTGTTAATTAACTCTTTTGAAACTGGCACACATCAGGCATATTGTTGCTTTATATAAAATATGAAAACAGTTTTACAATTTGGCTTGAGGGTGTCTTCTGGGTGTATTCTATGCACATTTGGACTACTGCTCCAGATATTCTGCTAGTGAATCTCCCCTGCATTGTTTAAAATTCTTCTTTTAGTAGTGACTATCACACGAACTAATTATGTTATGAAAACACATTAAACTGTTTTGTACTGTCATTAATGCACTGAGCAGTCTTTATTGAAACTTTAATGGGATTAAAAAATTAGTCTGAAGAAGGAGCTTCCTTTTCTTTGAATTTGTATTAAAAAAAGCAACCAATCAAAAACAAAAAAGCTCATCAAATACAGTAGCCATATAAACAAGCAAACCTCTCTAGCAGTCAGTCTAAAATGTGTCAGGCCCTAAGTTACTTCGAAATGTTCCTCAAGAGTATTAGGTGTAAAACAGTCATGGATCACTCCATGTTAAAATGCCAAAACTTGTTATGCACATGTGGCCTAAGTCTAGCATTTATCCATTTTATTTTAAAGCTTCAATTTTATGACATACAATGTCCCCTCCAAGCTCTAGTGGTATTTTTAAACAAATTTACACAACCACATTTTCAATGAGAATTTCCCATATAAAATTACAAAAGAATTTAGGTCAATTGGTAAAGAAGTAACAACCTGTTTCTTCCACCACTTTCTAATATGAGATTTGGTAAATCATTGAGTACTTTTTAAGTCTCAATTTTCCACCAATCAGTAGTGTTAACAAAATTTCCTTCCACTGTATGATCAGCTGTTAAATAACTAAAATGAACTAAAACACCCTCAATTTGAAAGCAGGATGGTTTGTGCTTAAACAAAATTGCAAACAATTTTGTGTTTACATTCTTCAAATGGAAAACCATGAAGGTTGTATTCAAGGACTAAAGGATAGATGACAAAGGCACTTGAATGCTGATTAGTATGGAGGAGGACTAGCATTTATTAAGTGAATAGGTTTAAGATTGCATCAAAAATATTAAGCACCAGGTGACACTTTCCAACCTAGGTTACATATATTATTCCAAAGATAATGACTGGTGTACAATTCAATTCAAGATTCTTGTACGAGGTCTACATTTTGCCTTTATTGGATCTGTTCCTGCTCTCCTGAAGTAAAACTTCCATTCACTTCAAAGAGAGAAACATTGAGCCCTACTATACTTTATAAATTGGGGGAAGAGAATCTACACAACACCTCCTTAATGTCTGAGCAAGCATGCAGAATACGTCCACACAAGAATGTATTAGGAAGTACACAGTGTCCCTATAAAAATAAGGGCTTATTTTACCCTCAAGCCAGCTAGCATATATTCTGTTTTCCACAGCAAGTGTTGGCTGGCAGCAGGTCAACATGAAGTTTCCTTCTATTCAGATGCACACTAAATGGATCGCTACAGTAGCTAGCCATGCAGAATCAGGCTCTAGTAAGACAATGCATGTGCCAGAACCTTCACTCCTCTTTATTACACTGGCCTGTCAGTGCCAATGCAGAATCTGGCCCAAGAAAGTAAAACAGAGATCCAGGATCTGCAGCTGAGGACTTGGAAGGAAGAGGCATGCAGGGAAGGGCCAGGTGTATTGACCCTTCCAGGACACCTACAAAAAGTTAATGGAGTCTGAGTCAGTGAGCTGGCAGGGAGTGAGAAACAGGGGTTTCAGAATCAATGCAGAGTTTCTGCAGATTCTGTTCAGATCTGCAGAACTGCAAGGGTTGAACCATTCTGGCAATCCTCCTGACCTTCAGTGGAATGACTGAGGGCAAACTGAAGAGAACCTCACTGTTTTTCTTTTCCCCTTCACCAGTCACTTCTCACAGGTGTTCCTATGAGACGTGGTGACTGAGCCCATAGAAATGTGAAAGCAGAAATACCTATTAAGTCACCATCCATCTCCCTGCCAATACAGAAATTTTCCCTACAGGGAGTCAATGGAAAAATAAATTGGTACCGTCTGTGTCAAAATGGGTTAAGGGAATGAATAAGTTCCATTGGTCTTATCAGCTCAAAGACCATTTAGAACGATTTACAGAAGCATGTTAGGCGTCACATGGACTGCACAGCAGAGAAGAGTGCAAGGTAGGAACTCTGTTGTGGTTCACTTGCTCCCCCTCCCCCCCAAAATGCTGCAACGTGACCAATTTAAATTTTCAACTCTGAAAGACCTTTCTGATAAAACTGAGCTGCCTGTTAGTAGCCTCAGCAGACTGTCAGAAAGTAAGCTAGGCTCAGCAAAGGACTATTTACTATGGTTGGGATCCATGGTAGAGCAGTAGATAGGTGTAATAGAAGTATGACACCCTTGTCCCTTTCTGAACATGCTGAGAAGCAACTGAGATGTGCTGGTCAAATGGAAGTCAGCTTGATACAAATGGAAAAAGCTGAGCTGAAAACTAGTTCTAAATTGTAGGGAGCACATATGAGGAAAAAACTAAAGATAAATCAGTGGAGAATTGGTAAAATAAATGTAACTACAGAAACTCTGTATTTTCAACAAAAATCATTGGGTGATCAGAATCATTGGCCTGATTGAAAAACTGAAGAAAATTAAACTGAATGGGTGTTTACAATACCTTGAACAGGAAATTTTGGATGATCAACGCCATAAGTATTAGAAGCAGTCCACTTAGTACAGGCATGCAGCAAGCCCTGTGAAAAAGCCCAGAAGTTAGAACTGTGATTTTGACCTATCTTTCCTTTTCTTTATTCAGACTCCACTGTGAGACTAACTGAAGTAAAAACCATCTCATTTGGCAATATGAAGGTATCATAGAATCATAGAATATTAGGGTTGGAAGAGACCTCAGGAAGTCATCTAGTCAAACCCCCTGCTCAAAGCAGGACCTGATCCCCAACTAAATCATCCCAGCCAGGGGTCTGTCAAGCCTGACCTTAAAAACTTCTAAGGAGATTCCACCACCTCCCTAGGTAACGCATTCCAGTGCTTCACCACCCTCCTAGTGAAAAAGTTTTTCCTAATATTCAACCTAAACCTCCCCCACTGCAACTTGAGACCATTACTTCTTGTTCTATCATCTGCTACCACTGAGAACAGTCTAGATCCATCCTCTTTGGAACCCCTTTCAGGTAGTCAAAAGCAGCTATCAAATCCCCCCTCATTCTTCTCTTCTGCAGACTAAATAATCCCAGTTCCCTCAGCCTCTCCTCATAAATCATGTGCTCCAACCCCCTAATCATCTTAGATTGTTAGGTACTCAGCTAACAATTTAAACTTGGGAAATAATTTGATGTTTCCCATCAGATTCTGTAAATATATGTGTGTATGTGGGTGAGGGAGATTGGGGGTGGGGGTGGGGGTGGGGGGGAAGCGTACTTACCACTCCAAAAGGAACAGATAATTTTTTGAAAACTCAGGTAGAGTGATGCCACACTAAATTTTGTATATAGGTTGGCTCACCTCTTTGTCTGTGTTCTTGTTAATATATTTATTCGTTGCACCAATTTAATTTAATTAAATTTCCAGCTACCAGCGTAATGTGGGCATGTGAATATCCTTAGGTCAGACTAACCCTTGCTATGGAAAAAAAGCCATGGAAGAGAGCCCGTGAAGAGGAAAACTCTAAGGATTTCTGCCCATCCCCCAGGGATATTCTCCCATATTGACCCACACTGGAGGATTTGGGAGGAATTTTTGTCACTTTTTTTGGAACATCAGGAGTCGGATGTCAAATGAGGTCATATTAACCTTGATAATGCCCTATAATATGTAAATTTAGTATTTCACTTCTACATCTCACTTATGTTGTTCAGAATGAATTGTCTCTAAAATTACAATGACGGGAGCTGCTTCAAAGCAACAAATAATGGTTAATACTGCATGATAGACCCAAAAAGGTGTTGGTGGCGGCAGAAGTCACTCTTAAAATTGATACCATAGGTTGCGTAGACTGTACATGCACTTCTCTGCCATCTGACCACTTATACAGATTGCCTATGTGTCATCAGAACGTGGAGTGCCATAGCAACTACGGAATATTACCGTAGATAGTAAAGATAAACAGTAAGGCAAAATAAGGTCACCTTTGCATTACATTTTACTCTGCTAGAAATTTATATTCTAGCCCTTAGAAAAAATCATCAGTATACCCTAACAATTTTAGCTGACCGTAGTAATAGTAATGGCGTATAATGTTTTAATGGCCGATGTATTTTACACTACTCTTTATGTGCTGCATTGCATGGATAAAGTTACAGAAATTATAGTGAGGATGATATGATGATCTTCAAGGACGAGACTTCCTATCGGCTCTTGATGAGGGACAGCATCATGGATTGCCTGTCACGCAAGTCAGAGCTGAAGAACCCTCTGAAGGGTGATGCTTCAGGGAAATGAAAAGCTATTACAATAGTCCTGGACCAAATCCAGAGGTTCTTACTCAATGTCAGATAGGCCCCTACCGTGTGTAAACCTCCTTCCAACTTGACTTCAAACACATGGGGAAAGTCAAGGAACAGGCAAGCACATCCTAAGCTGCCTCAGGAATTTTTATCATAAACACTGTAACGCAGCCTATTGCATTATTCTCCTTATGCTAGGGGAATTTCCAACCAGCCAGTTCAACTTGCTTTCCATTGTCCCTGCACTGCAAAAATAGCCTAACGCATGTGGAATAGGGGCCAGAATCTAGCTTCTAGATCACAGAAGTTCTTGAGCTGGATTCTACTTTCTCATTAGTTTTACATTAGCATAATCCCATTGAGATACTCCTGATTTATACAGAGTGTGGAATCAGACCCCTTCTCTCCACCGCCTGCCCAGTCACAAAAGAACCGAGAATCATGCTCTGTATGCAATGTTAACTGAAGTAGTGTTTTTGATGTTGCCATATCTGCTTATACTGACAGAGACCCAAAGCACTGTGCTTTTGCATTATAATTCAAGGCTACAGTAGTGTACTAAAAAAGAATCCCTTCATCCCCCAGTCTTGCTGAAGCAAAGAAAGGAGGGGCTGCTTAATGTACATCACAGCAATTCCATTAGGGAATCGTATTGTACTATACATTCTGGACACTTGGTCACTGCCCGATCATTGTTCTGCTTGACAAGTGCACATTTGTTGTCAGCTACAACCTCCAGGCTTCAATAGAACTGGCTTGGAAATGTTCTACCCTGAACTGCAGACAGGGGCGTTTTTCACATTTTGCAAGAAGATGGGATGACACTTCTAATGTATTTTATTTCTAACAAGCTTTTGATGGAAGAACTCTGCTTGCTAGCCCTGTCATTTATTTAAGTTGAAAATTGTTGTTTATTTTCCCTGGGAACTTACCTTCTCTGTTCAGGACAATCTGCATATGCACTCCCTGAAAAACTTTCTAACCAACAAAAATTTGAAAAAACAAGGACCTGATCCCTCTCCCACTTACACTGCTTTTTACCCCAGTGTGATTCCTTTATCTGCAGTGCTTTGACTCCTAACATCAAGGTAAGTCAGTAAAGAATCAAACAGTGTGTGGTTTCATTAGCAACAACAATGAAGCTTGACTAATGGCCCTGGTTAATGATACTAAAATATGAAACAGCACAGAATGGCTAACAGAGCAACGTGGTTGCCTAAGAAACAACAGAAACCCAGGTTAGAAGAGCCATTGGGTTTTACTGTGAACTGTGCTGATGTATTCTGACCACACACACTCATGCTCCTGATAACTGAAAAGGGACATATAAAATACCTGGTTCCAGGGTAAATCATTTTCTTGCTCCACCTAGTGAGTTTTTCAGCACTCTTACTGGAGCAGCAGTCTGAATTAAAACATAGTTTAACACAGACTGATAGTCAGATCTGCCGTGGCTTGTCCTCTTTTCTCCTGGCAGCATCCAACCAAGGAAAACAGTGATAGCAAGAAGAAAAAAAACCACACATTATCCACCCCACTATTTCCTACAAACTTGCACCCTTGTGGATCAAAAGCTTCAGACATGAAAAGGTTGTTAGCAGGGCACTGTTCACCAGCTTGTTTTTTGAGAGTTCAGCATGTTTAATCAAAAGATCATCCGTATAAATCAAACTTTTCTTTTTAATTGTAACATCTCAGTGGGCCTTTCTTATAAATATTTTAAGGGTGTAAAACAAGTTTCATAAAAGTAGCACCATGGGCCTTTTAAACATTTCAGAATTTAAAATGTGACACTAGCTTAGTCTACTTGTGTTTTATGTTGGCATTTCTCAGACTATTGACATTCTACACTTTCATAGGTGTAATGGTTCTTTATCTTTTCTGGCTGCCTGCAATGACAAGATATTTTTAACACAGTGATTACCATCTTTGTTTAAAGCAAAAGATATGGAGGCACTGACTTGTCTGTGGTCTCAAATCATCCCTAGCTAATTCAGATAAATTAGATATCTAATAAAAAACAGGTTGAGTATCTCATAAAAATTCAAATTAAATCTTGGTGGATACAGGGCATCTCTGCACTGTCAACAGAGATTGCAGGTATATTTTCACAATATATTGGCTACAGTACATTGTTGTACAATGTAACACAATAGCAGTGACACATGTTCCATAGAAAGCATTGGGAAATATAGTGTTTCCAGAAAGAGGACACTATTTGTAGATAAGTCTTGATGATTCAGTAACTGCTAATCTAAAATCTACCTGGGTGCTACTCATGTCTGTTGTATGAGGTAGGGCTCAGGTTGTTCAAGACAGTATCACCCAAGCAACGAATGGAAACCATATTAGATACCTGTTTTTAGCATCCACAGGAATCACTTTTCCATTAGCCTAAAATGATAT
Source organism: Chelonia mydas (assembly GCF_015237465.2). Classification (NCBI taxonomy): domain Eukaryota; kingdom Metazoa; phylum Chordata; order Testudines; family Cheloniidae; genus Chelonia; species Chelonia mydas. Next base: position 20,537,634 of record NC_057855.1, read on the forward strand.
AAAGACTTTCACAGGCAGGAACCTTGTCTTTGGAAGTCAGGAGTCTGAGTCTTTCTTCCTGATTCTGTCACTGCCTTTTTGGGGCAAATCTCTTCATCTGTCTATACTGTACCTCAATTTATCTACTTATAAACTAGGGTGCTGTAAGATCCTTGGATGAAAGGCACTATAAGTGCTATTTATTAAAATTGTTTGTAAAGTGCTTTGTGATTCTCAGGTAAAGGTGCTGTATTGTTATCTATATTATTACTGAAAACATACTTTAACTGTTGGCAATTGTTTTATTTTTTAGCAGTTTTACTCTGAGTTTGCATTTGATTCCTTATGCGTCCCAAAAATAGATGCTCATGTCCCCAGATTTCAGTTTCTTGTTTGTTTTTAAGCTAATGCTCAAGAAGAAAACACTTAAAGACAAACTTAGTTATTAATTTAAATAATTATCCACAGCATAGTGGATATTATGAAGAATGCCAACACATAAAACAACCCAGGGGATAGGTTTCCAATCCTCTCGCCAGTATTCCAAGGTACTTATCCAATTACATAGCAGAAACCATAAGAGCCAAAATATGCAAAACAAGTTCTAGATTGTAAAAATTACCAAAAGTATATGAAATACACTGCTTGGATACAATTATTTTAATAATTTTGGAACCATCAGTTCTGACATTTTTATTCCTTAAAGAAATACAAAGCCAAAGAACAATATTCTTAGTACTTTTTATGGTTATCCAAAGTGATTCCTTTATTGTGCACAAGACAATACTGAAAAATAGCTACAGTTTTCCTCCTATATTTCAAGGCCATTTTAACGTAAAACGCCTGTCTTAGCACCAATAAGAAATCACATTGTGCACGTATTTGTACCTACAGGGTAATTGTTGCAAATACACGGCATTCAAGTCTTTCTTTATGTGTTAGCTACTAATAAAATGTAACAATGCACTTCTCAAAATATTTGCAGTTTAAAAGACAATTTCCTCAAAATGCTCATGTGTAGCTTTTATGGTGATATATTTATCAAGCAGACAGACATATATTGAGCAATTCACCAATTACCCTCTTCAGCTCTTGCAAATATTTCTAGAGTTTGGGCTGAAATAAAGAAAATGTTTCTCAGCAGTATTGCATCATTTACTTTGTAAATCTCAAATCAGAGAGATAAAAACAAGTGGAAAAATCTTCCAACTTCCCAGTAACTTTGAATTGTGTACAATGTTCACATAAAATAAAATGTTTTCCAAGATTATGGAATTAATGGAGATAACACCATGTGTTCCAATGAATTATGAGGCACCTCATTCCCTGGCTAAGAACAATTTATCATAAAAGTGGAGTGTTTTCTTGTTTTTGTTTCTTTAAGATAGCTGTGAAAGGAAGAATGTCAATGAACACTTTTTGGGAGGTAATTTGTGCACAATTATCATTTTCAAACACAAGACAAACTAAGCTCTTTCATCCTGTTCCTTTTAAAGTCAATGGCCAAAGTCCCATTAGCTAAAGTGGTACAGGATCAAGCCCTACAACATGAAGTGGGTTCCAAAGAGTGAGGAGGGGGTAAGCTTGGCAATACCTTTACAAAATAAAAATACATTGTCCTGCATCTCAGGAGACAGACATATTTGATTGATATAGGTATAATAGATTCTGCGCAATAAATGATGGGCCAGGTGAGAAGATTTAATAAGTATTTAATATAAATGGCTCCCTTATTTACTTTTGGAAGTTAGCCTTCCCTTCTTCAACATTACTTTTAAATATATAAATTTATTTTTGATTATAGAAGTAGAAATGTAAAAAATGTTTGAAAAAAGTAGAAATGTTTGGTTTTAGGAGAGATCATGTGCTTTGCTTCTTAGGCTCTCCTAAGAAGAACACAAGCCCAGTAATTATATTCAAGTTTAAGTCAATCTTTTAGACTGAAAATTCACTTTGAGGCTCAGAATTTGTTCACCCCTACTATTAAAGTCATGAGTAATACTGATTTGGGCTAATATTTTCAAAAGGGCCCCGGAGCGTGAGATACATGAATCCTATTAAAAAAAATCAATGGGATTTGGATGCCTAATTCCCTCATGCTCCTTTGAAAATCTCAGCCCCGCTATTCTTCAAGCTACTGAAGAAAATGAAGATCTGTCTTAAGGTTTGTCTACATAGGGACACACAAAAATTAATCCAAATTAACTAAAAATGCAAATATAAAGTGGATTAGTTTAAGCTCATAAAGCCCTTGTGTGGACGCTCTTATCCAGAAGTGGGCTTTATTCAATTTAGCTTAATTCACTTACAAAGTGTCTCACATTGGGGAAAGAAGCTTTCAAGAGTCCTTGCATCTGATCTCTCTTACACTGGGTAAATCAGCAGTAACTCCATTGACTTCAGTGGAATTACACTGGTGTTAAAGTGTGAGAGGAGAATCAAGACTTATTCTTTCCAAGATGAAAGGAGAGTTAGACCCCTTAATAAATATTTAAGTTAAGAAAATCTTTTTTAAATGAAAGACTATTAACTCTTTTTCTAAAATATTCATATTATAAACAAGCCAAGAAAGTCTGAAGAAAGGTTGAACAAAGAAATAAAAATCACAGAATAGAGGGGAAAAATTGGATAAAATCTGAATATTTATAAGGAAGATATGTCATTAATTTTCATATGTAACCCCCTAAACCAGTTTGTAGCCGAATGAAAACCAAGAAAGAGGGAGTTCTGTAGAGTGCTATCATCGCCTATATACATGGATCTAGGAAATGTAAATAATCACCTAGGATTTAATTCAAAAAGGTGACTCCATGCTACTCTCTAACGATCTGGTATTGTTCCAATCTTATTGGCCTATTATAAAACAATCAATCCAGCCAGAACTGTTTAAATAGAAAGACAATCCTAACAAAGGGACTTGAGGCAAGTAGGATAATAATTGAACTGTGAAATAGGGAGGGGATGAGGAAAAGATCACAAAATTAGAACTCATTTACTCCACTGACCTTAGTACAAAAGTGTTTTTGAAAAGTGAAACGTAGTGGGATCTTGAGCAACGTAGCCCAGTTTTATGACATAATTAAGTCAAAATGCTGTCAGTAAATATCAGTGAATGTCATAACTAACTGTGGGCCAGATTCATTTCTAGGGGTCTGCCAGCTTCCAGGCTACAAGCCAGTGGCCAAATCCCTCCTGTGGTGAGGACACAGTACAGTTTACTGGGGTTGCAAAGAGCCAACAGGCAGTACACCAAGTGTGCAGGCTGGTCCTTAACTAGATGGGGCTAGAGCACTCTGGGGAACTAATATATCTCTTGTATTGCCTGGGAAGCCTTCACTTCTGGAGTTCTATATTGTGATCCTGGAGTCTAAAGATGCTCTCTCTAGCAGACAGTTGCAATACCATCACCTGCCTTTCCCTTTGGATGAATTAGTGCTTGACTGCCAGGGATACACACGGCTCCTGGAGTCACAGCAATATGGGAGAATCTGTGCTCTCAGTTGTTAATGGCAGTATTATTTCCAGCACACAGAATTCTAGCTGAGTTTCTGGGAAATTCAAGCTTATATGGACAGGGAGATGTAATGGCCAAAAGTGAGATTATAAAATAAAATATGTCAACACTACTCGTTAGGATTTTACAAAAAAACCCAAAGCAGCATTGAGAGTCATGCACTTTCCACCAATATAAATCCCTTTATGCAAAAATTATAGTTGAAATATCAACAGTTTGACTGAACAGGAGACCTTTAAGATTCTGTTTTAGCCCTTTAAATAAGAAGATAATAAATACAAACACAAAAGCAAAAGCACGATGAGTACAAATGTAAGAACTGCTTTATTGTGATGTGTTTTGTGTAGGACAGTATAAACTGCTATATAATTCATCATTATGCCAGAAAAACCAAAAAGTTAATTTTTTAATTGGGTGCCTCAGCATGGCATCCAATTTTGTGCATGTAAGCAATTATGCACACAAATACTAGTAGTTAGACACTTAACTACTGTGACAGGGTCGGGCCAGATGGCTATAGGAGAGTAATAGAAGGCAGATATATTAGCCCCAGGCTAAGTAGGTTCCTTTTTCCTGGGTAAGGTAACAGGGAAGGTTTCAGAACAATCAGGAACCTTCTGGAGACAATTAAGACAGACAGGCTGATTAGAACACCTGCAGCCAATCAAGAAGCTGCTAGAATCAACTAAGGCAGGCTAATCAGGGCACCTGGGTTTTAAAAAGGAGCTCACTTCAGTTTGTGGTGTGTGTATGAGAGCTGGGAGCAAGAGGCACTAGGAGCTGAGAGTGAGAATGCGGACTGAGCATTACAAGCATTATCAGACACCAGGAGGAAGGTCCTATGGTGAGGATAAAGAAGGTGTTGGGAGGAGGCCGTGGGGAAGTAGCCCAAGGAGTTGTAGCTGTCGCACAGCTGTTCCAGGCGGTACTCTAGACAGCTGCATTCCACAGGGCCCTGGGCTGGAACCTGGAGTAGAGGGTGGTCCCGGGTTCCCCCCAAATCCTCCCAACTCCTGGTCAGACACAGGAGGAGTCAACTCTGGACTGTGAATTCAGAAAAACGGCCAAGCGGAGGGCTGCCATGAAGCTCCAAGGCGAGCAAATCCGCCCATAAGCGCAAGACCCACCAAGGTAGAGCAGGAACTTTGTCACACTACCTAATTTGTGGAAGCAATCAGGTAGCCAAAATCCTAAATACTAGGTGTGAAATGCTGGCCCCATTGAAGTAAATGGTGGAACAACTGTACTGAATCCACCAAATTAGCAGGGGTTTTTGTTGGTTTGTATGGATTTTTTTAATCAGCACAATATGTTAGAGGGGGCTTCACTCAGGCTACATTTATGTGTATGAAACTTTAATATAGGTGCCAAATTTTCAAATGGACCTCTAAAAGTGAATGTGCAAAATTTAGAAACAAAACTTTATTTTTATGCTCATAAAGGAGTATTTTAAGCTTGCAATTACCTCAATTTTAATATTTGGCCCCCACAGGCATTTTAGATCATGGTCCTGCATTCGCATGTGAGCCAGGCAAACTGCATATACATAGAGGATTAGTGTGAGTGCAGGGATCCACCTACATTCCTGTAGATGCAAGAGCCTTAGTACATCTTCATCAGATTAGAATACGTACTCAGAGACCTCGTACTGATATTATATGAAATCCTAGAATGATTTAGAAATCCAAAATGAAGTACATTTACTAAGATTCCCCACTGTTGGGCATTTTATTATTAACAAGGCTTAGATTTAGTGCCTTTATTTTAAAAATAAATAAATTTCTCAAATATTTGAGAAACAGGATTTTATTCTCAGGGTCTGTCTTCACTATGGGGGTAAATTGACCTAAACTATGCTACTCCAGCTACGTAGCTTAACATAGCCGGAATCAATGTAGCTTAGGTCGACTTACCCTGGTGTCTTCACTGTGCTGCATCAACAGGAGACTCTCTCTGGTCAACTTCCCTTACTCTTCTTGGAGAGCTGGAGTACCGGGCTTGACAGGAGAACACTATGCCATCAATTTTGCGGTATTCATTAGACCCGCTAAATTGATCACTGCTGCATCGATTGCAGCAGTGTCGATCTCCCCAGTAGTAGAGACCAGCCCTAAGTCTCTCCTACTCTAACACTCTCCTACTCTCTCTACTCTGTAGCTCACGAAAGCTTATGCTCAAATGGCACGCATCCGATGAAGTGAGCTGTAGCTCATGAAAGCTTATGCTCAAATAAATTTGTTAGTCTCTAAGATACCACAAGTACTCCTTTTCTTTCTACTCTAACAGGTTATTTTAAGAAATGAAATCACAGTATACCATTGATGGCATCCAAACTTTTATAAGTCATTAAAATATGAAACCATTCCCATAAGAATCCACTCCATGAACTCTACTATTTTCAAAACTTTTGTTACATCCTTAAGCAAATCACAAAGACTTGTAGTGCCCCCAAGGAAAAAAAGTACCCAGGGTCACTGAAGTGCATGCTTCAGTAGCTGACAAATTTCAGTTCAAAAAAGTTTCATGAGTTCGTCAGCCAGTCCCAGTCTAATCTGTGAATAAATATGCTTGGCATTTAAAGTAAGGACATGCACTGTATTTCTTTTCCTTTCATTTTCTTAATATCTTTGATGAGATTCAGCTAAACCATTACTTAAATCATTATTAGCAGGAAGGAAAAGAGCAAGGATAGCCACAGATCTGGTTGAGCATCAGGGATTCATAAGAAGGTTTTTAATGTCTAAGAGTGATAGTCCTTAAAGCACTTTAAAATAATTATAGTATATGAATTAAATATAACCCATAACCTGAATTGTCTTACCTCTGCTACATTAGCCTTTTTAGTTTCTCTCTCTCTTGTGGGTTCTGATCCAAAGCTCATTAAATTCAATAGGAGTCTATCCATGACTTCAATGGGCTTTGGATCAAGCCCTAACCACTTATCTAAGAAAGTATCTTATACTGTCCACAGTTCAGTTTTCAGTTATTAAAAATAGCGACAGAAGCAGAGGCAATGTTGAATGCACTGAAAGATAGCGGTTTGAAAATTCCAAGCACAACTGGATTCTGCTCGGTTATAATTAAGCCTCGCTAAGTAGCGGGGAGAAAGGCTGTGGTAGTTTATTTAGAATTTTATATAAAAACCCAACACCGCAGTATCGGAGCACCTAGCTGCAGGGATCCAATGTAAAAGTTGATCCCTCTCCTCAGGAATAAGACAGGAAAAGCTGGGAGACAACATAAAAGGAGTTACTGGAATACTGACCAGCTGGAGAAGAGACAGATTCAGCAAGTAACAGCCAGTTGAATAAGTGCCACTTCAGTGCGGCAGCTCTTTGGATTTGCCACATTTGAAGGGCCAGCCCCCAAAAGGCACGCTCTGGGAAAGAGTTCGTGTAAGAGAGGTATCCCTTCAGTGGAGAGGGTTAGTAATGGGCTTGACGTGTGAAGGAAAGTGCTCTTGGGAAAAGAGCATGCTACCTTTATATAATACATACTCTCTGATGGGGCTGGATCAATGACCATTACAGTCAACGGAAAGGCATGCACTTACTTCAGTGGGCATTGGCTGAGGCACTGGGTGTAAATACAGAGATAGTACTGCTCAACACTCCCCATAGGCATGAGCAGAAAGGCATAAGCTACGAGTTTAAACTGCACAGAGCACCTGAAGCGGAGATGGGAGTACCTAGAACGATGTCTTGGTGTAACACTTGGGGGCCTTCAGGGCAGATTCTCAGCTGAAGAGCTGATCCTACACATAAAAAATGAGCCTACGCTTTGGGGAAAGATAAAGAGTCTGACGGGCAGCGTACAGGGAGAATATTTTACTTCATTCAGGCTGGTCATTGCATGATGTGGGATTCCAGTTTGTTTTCTTTTCTCACTGATCGGTGGGGGTTTTAAACAGCTGTCTGATCTGCCTGGAGTGCCAGATAGCAGCATCTTGTTTTTGTATACAGCTAAATCCATCAGTACAAGCTAATGCCCATGTTTCTGGATGTTCTAGGTTTCTCTATTATTTTTTTTTTTGCCCTGACTGGTGTTTGCAAATCACAATTTAGCCTCCCCTGCAGATTTCATTAATGGACTGTGACTCCGTCTTCCAGATCATTAATGAGCAGACCTGAGGTGTTTTCAGGAGTCTCCTCCCAAAATTATACCTTGTCATGTGCCATTATGCGTGGCTTATGGTTTTAGAGCCAGATTCCAGACCACGTGACTTGAATTAATATTTTATCTGAGGAGGAAACAGATCTCTCAGCAGAGAGAGATGAGTGTTCATGGAGAATGAATTTTATCCTTTCCACTGCAGATGGTGGGCTAGATTCAGCTCTGCAGCAAACTCCACTCAGCACAGCAGAGATGGTGTTGTAGGGCTCACTGATACTGAGGACCAGTTGTACCACTTACCTAGGAACCTTACTGGACTGTGTCCTACTCCAAGTGAAGGGTCTGGATACAGCTCAGCTACACCCAGCAAAAAGTTTTCCTCCAACAAGGTATTTGTGACCAGATTATGGCCCTTTTATGTCATTTTACTGTCACAAAGGGGCCATAAATGTGTAAAGAATCTGGCCTGATATGTCCACAACGTGTTAGCACACATCAAAGAGGTAGTTTTGCGAGTCTTCTACTGCTGATGCCAGTGCCATGCCATGTCTGTGCATAAACGAAGGATTTTATTCTCCAGGGCAGTAAAGCCAGCACCTTTGACAAGCTCTAAATTTCCTCCACATAGACGCACACAATAAATAGTGGACTGAATAAACAATGAATACCTACCAGATTGCAGGCCCACTGACAGCAATTCCAGGTCACAGGGCAGAACAGTCAATGGTCCTGTCAGGGTTCCCTGCCGACTCTGAACTCTAGGGTACAGATGTGGGGACCCGCATGAAAGATCCTCTAAGCTTATTCTTACCAGCTTAGGTTAAAACTTCCCCAAGGCACAAATTTTTTGCCCTTGGAGGGTACGCTGCCACCAAGTGATTTAACAAAGAATCAGGGAAAGGACCACTTGGAGTCCCTGTTCCCCCAAAATATCCTCCCAAGCCCTTACACCCCCTTTCCTGGGGAGGCTTGAGAATAATATCCTAACCAATTGGTTACAAAGTGATCACAAGACCCAAACTCCTGAGTCTTAGGACAATAGAGAAATCAGTCAGGTTTTTAAAAGAAGGATTTTATTTTTTAAAAAAAAGGTAAAAATCACCTCTGTAAAATCAGGTTGGAAAATAACTTTACAAGGTAACAGAAGATTCAAAAACACAGAGGATTTTCCTCTGGGCCAAACTTTAAAGTTACAGAAAGAAAACCAGGAATACACCTTCCTCTCAGCACAGAGAAAATCACAAGCCAAAACAAAAATAAGCTAACGCATTCCCTTGCTAGTACTTACTAATTCTAATGGAGTTGGATTGCTTGCTTTCTTGATCTGTGTCCGGCAAGCACACAGGACAGACACCTAAACCTTTCCCTCCCCGCCCTCAAGATTTGAAAGTATCTTGTCCCTTACTTGTCCTTTTGGTCAGGTGCCAGCCAGGTTACCCGAGCTTCTTAATCCTGTACATGTAAAAGGATTTTGTGCCTCTGGTCAGGAGGAATTTTATAGTACTGTATACAGGAAGGTTGTTACCCTTCCCTTTATATTGATGACAGGGCCCCAATGCATGCGCCCCTAGGCGGCAACATTTGGGCGGTGCCACGCCTGTAATGGCTGGTGCCCAGCGAGCTGCCGGCTGCACTGCTGGGCATGCACTTCTAGCATGGCCAAGGCTTCCACATGCCTGCCCAGTAGGGTTGCCAACTGTCTAATCATGTAAACCCAAAGACCCTTGCCCCCCGCCCCAGCCGTGCCCTGCCCCTTCTCCGAGGCCCTGCCCTCTGCTCACTCTATTCCCCCCAACTCCGTCAATTGCTCTCCCTCACCCTCACTCACTTTCACCAGTCTGGGGCAGGGTGCGGGAGGCAGTGCGGGTGTGGGTTCTGGGAGGGAGTGAGGGGTGCAGGCTCTGGAAGGGAGTTCGGTGCGGGCTCTAGGCTGGGGCAGGGGGTTGGGGTGCAGGAGGGGCCCAGTGAGCCAGCACTTACCTCGGGCGGCCCTCAAAAGTGAGCAGCACACCCCTCTGGCAGCGGCTCCTAGGCGGGGGGCCCAGGGAGTTTCCACATGCCGCTGGCCGCAGGCACTGCCCCTGCAGTTCCCAGCCAATGGGAGCTGTGGAGTCAGTGCTCGGGACGGGAGCAGAGGTGCACGGAGACCCCCTGCCCTCCCTCCCCAGGGGCCTCCAGGGATGCGTTGGCTGCATCTGAGAGCAGCACGGAGCAAGGGCGGGCAGGAAGTCTGCCTTAGCTCTGCTGTGCTGCGAGCAGTGACAGCGGCAGTTGAGGCCCCCATGCCCTTTTAAATCACCCGGGCAATTGCCCCCTTTGCCCCCCCATCAGCAGGCCTGCCAGATTGAACTACAGTAACTGTCCACTTTTCTTTCTTTCTTGACTCAGAAGTGAATGAGAACTTATTCTGTCAGGTTGAGTAGAAACAAGATTATTTTCATTCACACCAATTTGTTTTAAAAGCAAAAGGTATTTGTAATTGCTTTGAAATGGAATCTCTGTGTTTTATTAAAATAATACATATTTTATCCAGCTTTCATATGCCTAAGAACATTAAACAGGGCAAGATTTTCGCTCTCTCAACAATGCAGTAAAGTAATTAGAACTATATAGTATATTAATTTAAGTTTGATTTGCATTTTTAATTGAACTGGTTTTAATAATTCTGCAGTTTATAAGAGTGAGGCCATTTACCATCCATATTGCTTTAGAAACTTTCCTATTGTCATTTCAATTACAAATCTGTCTCCCAGGAATTTACAACTAGTCCATAAAAAATCCATTCCAGACTGAGAAAGCTTGGCATACACAATCTCAACCTGGAAGCACATTGTTCTGCATAATTTTGGGAAATAATATTTGTCATCCTCAAATACAACAATCAAAGTCTTTTAAAAGCCTGAGCTTTTTAGGAAATATGTTTATTTTGTTGAATTATACATTGAGGAGGCAAAACAAAATTAGCTCTGTGCAAAGTAGGCTTGCACTGGTATAACAGAACAGAATCCGGACCATTGTTTTGCCCCTAATCTGTGAATATATGCAAAGGTAATTGTGTTTTATGTTCCTTATGAACCCTAAAATACGTGTCACTGTCACATTCTGGGATGCAATTGAGACCAGTGAGAGGTTGGTCACTGCCTGCCCTGTAACCTTGGTGCCTAATAGGGCTTTGCTGTTATAAGCTACCAAACTGGGCCTAACAGCATGCAGGTCATACCCAGAGTATCTGCTACAGCCCTGGTCCAGCAACTCTGACCCCAGGAGGGGGTCAACAACACACCAGCCACACTCTGGCTTCCAGCAGCATTGGTTACTACCTGCCGGGTGACCCGAACACACTCCCAGTTCCAAATTTTTCCCCAAAACGTGTATTATGCACTGTCCAGCCTTCTCCTAGACCGTTCAAATATTATAGGCCCATTGCCCCTGAAAGGGGTCAATATTCCACAGTTTGCTACTTTAATTGGAGTTACCAAAATAGTTCAGTTTAAACACAACACTGGATTAGTTATGATTAAAAAATAAAACAAAAGTATGTAACTACAAAGAGAGATTTTAAGTGAGTACAAGGTATTAAAGGCAGAGTTACAAGAGAAATAAAGATAAAATGCTTTCTAATAGCTAAAATTTAGCAGACTAGACTTGGTTCAAGGTAAAATCCTTACCACATGTTCCCAGCAACATTGCTTACCCAAACTGTCAGGTCAGGATTACCGTCCCGCACCCCCCTCGCCAAAGTCAAAAGGCTGATTCCTTTGTCTTCTTAGGTGAAAAAGAGAGAGAAAGATAACCTGGAGTATTTTTGTCTCTCACTTTAACAGTCCTGTCACCCTTTGAAATGCCTTTTACTAAGGCATCCGATGCATCCGATGAAGTGAGCTGTAGCTCACGAAAGCTTATGCTCAAATAAATTGGTTAGTCTCTAAGGTGCCACAAGTACTCCTTTTCTTTTTGCGAATACAGACTAACCCGGCTGTTACTCTGAAACCTTTTACATCTTGATGATCACTTTAGATAAGCTATTACCAGCAGGAGAGTGGGGTGGGAGGAGGTATTGTTTCATGGTGTCTGTGTATATAATAATGTCTTCTGCAATTTCCACAGTATGCATCCGATGAAGTGAGCTGTAGCTCACGAAAGCTCATGCTCAAATAAATTGGTTAGTCTCTAAGGTGCCACAAGTACTCCTTTCCTTTTACTAAGGGTTACTCCTGGACAGAGTTCCTTTCAGCTGTGAAGAAGGAGACATGGAGTCTTGTGGTGAAAAGGTTCCATGTTGTTGCTTGCCAAAATGCAGATTGAGCTGTTCTTGTTCCCATTTCATTTCCATAAATGGCCACTTGACTAGTGATTGCCTATCAACTTTGATGACACCTGGCTAGAAGCAGCAGCTTGTCCTTCATCTTTCAGGAACCCGTTTACCCCCTCTTGCTGTCTCAAGGACCCTGTTCATTACTTATATGTAAACTGAAGTAAACACACATTTCTTTGTTTAAGACAGACCTTTTTAACCACTCTTGCCGAATCAGGGCTGCATGAGTCTGAACGTGTGCTAACAACATCGTACAAGAGGAATTCATAGCTTTACATATAATGTTGCTACATACATTTCACCATGATATTATTGATCAGCAAGTTTCCAAATTATGTGCAGAGTGTGAATATAGGAGCTTTTGGTAACAGTCTCTGAATGATAGAATTGTATCCTCTATTGTCTCTGTAGATGTGTGACATGTTTTTTATGGGCCAAAGTCTAGAACTGTATGGATTGGTATCCATTTAGGTACACACATGCTATAAAAGCAAGGTAATATGTAGTAGCAGTGGGCTCACCTATAGCCCCCTGCATACAGATTATTCCTGCTAGCAACACAAATGTACATGCACGCATACATAAACATGTACATAATCACCAGATCCTTCCCAAACAGTCTCTTCTTGAATTCTCTTACAAAGTGAGTTGCAGAATACTTCTCCCTAGTTTTTGTAGGGAGGCAGAATTGGGGGTAGATAAGCTGTAAATCAGTTATTCAAATAATTTATCAATTATTAATTTTAAATAATGTATTTGAATAGTTCCTGAAACAGATCATTTTAAATTCTGGTAACACCTAGTAACCTCAAAGAGGTTGAGGCCCCAATGGGATAGGCACAACAGAAATAGCAGCAAACAACAGTTCTTGCCCCAAGCAGTTTGTAATCTAGAAGATTTTTGCTGTGAGTTATTCAATATCCAAAATTCATGCTGTCAGTTAGTTTTGATTGGGCACATAAATCACAAATACCGCCCAACCTCCCTGCCAGGGTGACTGCACTGAAGTCAATGGAGTTAAGACAGAAGGGATTTTAACCCATTTTTTATACTCTCTGAATGGAGAGCATAAATCATGGAACCAGGTTTCCAGAGCAAATAACTCATTGGTATCTAGATAATTGGCAGTTCCTGAGAACCATTTTGTCAGGAAACTCATTCACAAGAATAGCCAGGCAATGCAAAACACAAAAGGAGCACAAAGAGAAGAGCACAAAAGGAAAGTGGATGATATTCTTTATTTCAGCAAACATTTGCAGAAACTACTTTGCAGTTGTTCTTTGCTTTTGCTTAAATGTATTGTGCTGGTGTTACTATTTATATTGCCTCCATTTGTGCAGACAATTCTTTGCTGGTGTTTTTACTATAAACAATGGGTAAGAGGGTTCGAGATCAGCCCGCACAGGTTTGCTTTTCATCTTTCCATCACATCAGCAGTGAAGCACCACATGCTTCATCTATTGTGATTCAGATGGTACTGCCATACCTAGAAAATGTAAAGCTTTTGCCTGATATAAATTCTGGAGACACATGGTGATCAATATACCCACAGAAACATCTACGTCAGCCTGGTAAATGTTAATTTCCCAGGAAAGGCCTTGAGTGGGAACCAGGCCATTTTTATAATTGGTGTATATTGTAGGGTGACCAGATGTCCCGATTTTATAGGGATAGTCCCGATTTTTGGGTCTTTTTCTTATATAGGTTCCTAGTACCCAGCCACCCCCGTCCCGATTTTTCACATTTGCTGTCTGGTCACCCTAGTATATTGTTGATAAGGATATTTTCTGGTAGCCAAATCATTTGCTGACTTTTGAATTAGACCATGAATTACCAAGAGACTGTCAGCGCCTGAGGTCAGTTTGCTAGATCACATTTAACGATGGCAAGCAACAGAAGCAGCACTTTTTACATTAGAAATTTACAGTTTCGTGTTATAATGCAAAACATTTCTTTTCTGAACAACCGCCCATAAAAGGAAGGAATTCCCAATTTATCTCCTTGTTCAATGGACTTAATTGCAATGATACGGTCAAGCTCAGTGTACAAGTAACCCACTGGTCATTGTGTTTTATGCAACTCCCTCTCTGCCTGCTTAACAGTGGATGTGCACATAGATGGCTGGGAAACCACATTTCTGTCCCACAGTAATTTTCAAGTTTTTAGAGAATTCCACTATCGTGAGTAGAGAAGGAAAACCAAAAAAATCAAATTGTCAGCGGAACTAAAATCCCACAGATAGTTTGTTTCAGAAACATCGAAATATGGTGGATCCAAAACAAATGTTTCCAAAGATTCACAGCAGCTGCTGACTAAAACTGACATAATTCTTCACAGTTTCACTGCAGCACAGCAGTGGTAAGGCTGACCACACCAGAAAATTACCTGGCAGGCAAATTTTGAAACCTACCTTTGTTAAGATTTGTCAAAACAAACATTTCTAGGTAACAGAACATTTTGTTCGACTCGGGGCATTTTTACTTTTTTTTTTTTAAATAAAACCAAAGGAAATTTAGAAACAAAGGGCTAGATTTAAAAGGAGACTTGCACACCAGTCACAAAACTGAATAGAAGGAGGTATCAGAGCTCCCCTTATACTCAATAATCCAATGGTTAGGGCACTTACCTAGAAAAGTGGTTCTCAACAAGGAGTATGCAAACCGCTGGGATACACAGAGGTCTGCCGGGGGGTACATGAACTCGTCTAGATTTTTGCCTAGTTTTACAACAGATTACATAAAAAGCACTAGCAAAGTCAGTACAAACGAAAATTTCATATAGACAATAACTTCTTTATACTGCTCTATATACTATACACTGAGAAGTAAGTACAATATTTCTATTCCAATTGGTTTATTTTATAACTATATGGTAAAAATGAGAAAATAAGCAGTTTTTCAGTAATAGCGTGCTGTGACACACTTGTATTTTTAGGTCTGATTTTGTAAGCAAGTAATTTTTAAGTGAGGTGAAACTTGGGGATGTGCAAGACAAATCAGATTCCTGAAAGGGGTACAGAAGTCTGGAAAGTTTGAGAGCCACTGACCTTGAAGATGGGAAACCCAGGTTCAAAGCCCCATTCTGGAGTAGGGATTTGAACCACATCTTTCACGAATACCCTTATCACTGGGCTATTGGATATTGTGGGGTGGGTCTCAATCTCTCCTGTGGAACTGTTCCACTTGGTGTCAATACTTAGTAACAGGGCCCGAGACAGCATGACTCTGTAGCCTCATGGTTAGTACCTTAACATGGGAGAAGGGACGACATGGGTTCCAGTCCCTGCTCCAATTATTTTTTTTCCCCAACTGAAAAACATTCATAGAATATCAGGGTTGGAAGGGACCTCAGGAGATCATCTAGTCCAACCCCCTGCTCAAAGCAGGACCAAGCCCCAATTTTTGCCCCAAATGGCCCCCTTGAGGATTGAACTCACAACCCTGGGTTTAGCAGGCCAATGCTCAAACCACTGGGCTATCCCACCCCCCCTTGACACAAATTTGTGAAACGGTTGAGTCACTGGAATCAGTATATTTCAGCAATAAAAAGTTTTGGTCAAAAAATTTCATTTAACTCTAGGTCAGAGTCTGTTACAGACCCCACCTCCAGCACCTTGCTCTTCGCTTCACGCAGTAGGGACTCGTCGCTGCGATCAGCCACAGGTTTAACCATTTCATACACGTGGAAAGAGACAGCTGCTATGAGTGCTTAATGACATCTTTGTTACAGTATCTCATATGTTCAGGATATGCGATATTTGCTCTTGAGTGGCTGTGGGAAAATTGAATCCTGTTCTGTCAATTTTATGATTATATTGCTGATTATAATAATCCAGTGGCATGAATATAATACATATCACCACTGCAAGCAAATAGGGGTTTTATTTATAAAATAAAATCAGCTGAATTGATTAGTCACTCAAACATTAATGTTATGATTTTCAAAAGTGCTCGGCATTGCCTGAATTCTGCTCCCACTGAAGTCAATGGGAGTCTTACCATTGATTCCAATGGCATCAGAGTTAGACCAATGCTGAACACTGTTGAAAATTTGACCCTACAGGTCCAGCTGTGAATGCCTTATTCATGCTAACGAGTCTTTATCCTTCTGAAGAGTTATATTTCCACTTACATTAACAAGTGCTCACCAGCACGACTAAAGGTTCCACAATTTGGCCATAAGAGAAAGAAAAGCATCTGATAGCTTAATAGGTAATTCACCAAAAATGATTGCCCCATACCTACACTGAATGTAGCAATTGCTTAGCCTCTTGTCATATAGATGCTGAACTATTTCTCACATCTTGAAGATTAGATATGAAACAAAAAGATTTGTGTTCTTCTGTGTAGCATTTTCCGTAGTCTGTCTGTAACAATGTGCTATTAGCTTAAACATAAAAATAAAGCCAATATTTTAAAGAGGTTTTTGCTTCAACGAGGTGTATAAAAATGCATAACATTGTACTTTAACTGAACTATAAAAAAACCTCATACCATTTCATTTGCATTTATAATCTTTTTCAATGCCTAAATACCACAATGTGCACGTTATAATGAAACCTGATTACACCGAAACTCGTACAACAGCTGGGTGTTGTTCTCTGAACAGGTTTTTGTTTTTCCTCCCCAAACAGCTTAGTCTTCCTCCATTTCCCAAATACAGCAGATGTTCTACAGAGTTACATCTCTTTATGAATACCATATTAGTTGTGTTCAAGCTGCAGAATGGAAAATATTTAACAACCACCTACTGGTTTTCTTGGGATTTTTTTAAAAAATATTTTATTTACTCACAGCCATCAGCATTTCATTTTCTGTGCTTAAACGGCTTGCTTTTGTGAAAACCAGCAATATTGGTCAATGATGTTTGATTTTGATTACTAACTAAAGGTTGCCTCTGCTTAGCAAGCTGACCGCTCAATCCCAAGCATATATGTATATCCCTTGCTAAATTAATATGCAGTGTGGCACTGCTCACATCTCAACAGCATGGAAAAGTAGTTTCCCCTCTTTGTTTTCTGTCTAGAAAGTGAAGACCAGCAGATGTTCTGTTCTTTACTCGCCAAGAAAATTAGCACTTCTCGAACAGATATGCACACAGAGTTGAAGCATCCTGTAGTCATTGACAAAATAGATCTCATCATGGCAATGGGCTGTTTGGAGACAGAAGCTCTTCAGAGTGAATGCATCATGTAAGCACAAGCAAAGTTATTACTTGCAGGCGAATGAATAAAGGTTGTTATTAGAGTTCTTCAAAACTCAGGTGGTCAGTTAGAGTTACTATTTAACAGTTTTTATTTTCCAATTCCAAATAGCTGCCACTATGTTCTAATTTGTTATTGTCTAAATAGATTTTAATTATTTATAATTAATCAAAAGAAATATTAAATTACAGTAAATTAGTAATTTTCTATCTTGTTTATGTCTTTCTCTCTCTCATAGACTCGTAGACTTTAAATCATGATTTGAGGACTGCAGTAACTCAGCGCTATTGGTCTATTACAGGAGTGAGTGGGTGAGGATCTGTGGTCTGCAGCATGCAGGAGGTCAGACTAGATGATCAGATTAATTAAAGACTTCAAGTTACAGAGAATCCACCATTTACACTTGTTTAAACCTGAAAGTGACGTGAGCCTCATGCTGAAGAGGAACGCACAGTAGAAATGAAATCGTGGCTCCCTTGAAGTCAGTGGCAAAACTATAATTGATTAACCACTACTCCTAATTTTGTGCATAAAGAATGTTATGGCATCCAATAGTTACTCATATTCATTCATTCATTCTTTATATTAATATAGTGATACTTTTAAAACTAACACGGATGATACCTACCCATGAAGAAACCCCTAAGAAGGGATGGAGAAAGACCAGAAACAACATGAAGTTAACCTAGTGTAATCTTCAAGTACCACAATTATCTACCTTTGTGGGAGAGGTTAGGGTTGTGGAGCAGGCAGATGCTCTACAATCTCATCCCAGAATTCCTGCAGCTGATATATGAGGAAGAAAAGCTTTAATCCCCTAGAAACAAAAGGTATTTATTCGAACTCCAACTTACAGACATAAGACATGCAGTCAGGATCTATGTATAGGAAAAGCAAGAGTTAATGTCATTGCAGGCAACACAACAATTTGGATAACTGCTTGGCTACCAGTAGGATCAATCAGAGAAGATGCCATAGAAAAATAAAAAATTAGTCCTTGTTTTGTATTGAGGACTGTGTTGGATCACTTCAAGAACAGCAGTGTTTCCTGTTCCTGCTTGCAGTCTAGGGGGCTCTCTAGCAATGCATGCAATCAGAGTCAGTCTGGAAAGAGCCATCTTAAAGCAAGGTAGGATGAACGGTACCTCACTGCCTCAGGACGAAGTCTATTCTCTCTGTGTGTGTTTTGGGGTTCTTGTGTATTTTCTGAATTCTAAGAAATTAGTGTCATGTTGCAACCTTCCAGCAAGAGTATTTATGTCTTCATCTAATTTCTCTGTGAATATTCTGTGAACATAATAGTCCTCTGCTCCAGTTTCATCTCAGTGATCCCCACAGAATCCGAGCACCAAAACTACCATGAAAACTATAGTAATTTCCTGGATGACACTGTGCACCTACAACAAATGAAAATTGTTTCAAAAGTAAACATTTCTGAAATTAGGCCAAGATGTCTAATGGTCATCACAAAAGAAACCTTTTTCAAAGAGGCCATGGGTCTGAGTGCCAGATTCATACACATCATGTGACCTTCAAGAGAAGGAGAATAAATGAGAAGTAGCTTGGGACCATCTTGTCATGTCTCAGATTAATGAAAGTAATAACTGTATATATTTATCATAGACTCAAAGCCAAAACAATTTGAAAACTAGCAACTTCAGCAAAGCTTGCAACTCTGATCTTCAGGCACCACAAATGCAAATTTCCCCTTCTCCCTGTCCCTCCCACCATCTCCTGCCTTCATTATTTCAGGAAGATGGGAATGTGTTGCCACCAAAGATCACTCAGGACTGGATCTACGAGCTTAGCTCCAGAGGGAGCTTCTCCACCTGACAAACCTGCTCTAAAACCAACACTTAACAAAAAAAAAAGATAATATTTAAATGTTTCCTCCACTAAAGTAAGTAAATATATTAGACCACAAACATATTCTGGAATCTCAACTGCTTCTGAATACTTATGGAACTGCATTTGGAGACAATCTTTAAAATGGAAAAGAAAAGAATTTAAATCCTATTTTAAGTGCAAATCTCAGCATAACCTGATCTGTAGTCACTACCTATGCCTTTCTATCATCATTTACTTCACACCTATCATTCTGAAGAGTTCCAATACTGAAGCTGGGGGCCTGTCAAGAAGTGAGAGAAAGGAATGCTGACACTTCATGAGAGTTGCTGGGCAGATGAAGAAGAAAGGAGATGGAAGGCTCTAGAGTCTAGTGACTCTTCTTGGACTGGTGTTCCATCATTGACAATGCCAGCTGACAGCTGCTGAGATGTAATTCCCAACAGAACCACTTTCAAGAAAACATTTGAGTGACTGATATTATTCAAGGTAGTGAGTGATTCCATGTAAGCTACAAGTCTTGGATCAAACAGATGTGGAGGAATGCGGCGCTACGCCATATTGAGAGTTCAGAGCTAGAACACACAAGATATTTATACAGTTACTAATAAGATGTAGAGTCAATGCTTCTGTCTTGTCTTATAGTAGTGCATCCTACTGAAAAATACACCATTTTGTGGTGGTAATTATGGAAAATTATTGGCCTAAATACTATGATATGATGAAAGGAAAATTTGTTAATGTGACCTTAATTCCTGAATATGAAACAAAAAAAAGCATAGCTTCAAACAAACAATCCCCTCACATTTTCTCCTCAGTCAGTATATTTCAGACTCTTTATACAGTGTCATATGAAACCCACAATCATCTGAGAATAGGTTTTTCTTACTTGCTTTTCTGTTGATAATTGTCAGGTATGAAATACAACCCACCTTGTGCCTAGAAAATGTCAATATACGATTGCAACTACATTTGTTTCTGTTATAAATAGTTTTTCATGTCAGGCTGGAAGTGTTTGCAGTGGAATTTATACCACTTAAGCAATAAAAGAAAAAAAAGTGGTGTGGAAAATGCATAAAAATGCATATTTAGTGACAAAATCTTGTAAATCCTATATTAAGATGGCACTGAAGTTATCCTTTTCTTGCAAAAACATACAAGAGTGTATATCCTAACCAAGCTAAAAGAGGTCAAATGTCTTAGTGATTGGGATTCATAAAGTGGCTCTACACACATTTAGCTCTCTCAGCATTTTAGTGATACAGTTAAAAATATGAAATAATAAAATCCAAATAAGATTATTCAGTAGGTGCATCTGGTCACTGTTATGCAACCAAAGCTTAACAATTTTGTTCTCAGAATAGTTCAAGTACTTAATATACTTATACTGATTCAGTGAATAAAGCCACCCATGGTTGGATTAGATATTATGACCACGTTTATAGTTGAGAACTGAACTGTTGCTAATAAAACTAGTGTATTAGCACAGATGATTCCAGCTTTGCCTTGCATCTTCACTAGCACTGTACTACAACCCCCCTGGAAATTCCCATACATCCCCTAGTTCTGGAAGCATTTATCTCAAAATGGAGGCCAGACTGAATGGTCACCTCATGTTCTTGCTTTGCAAGAAAAGTTTCTGTTGGAGCTTTTGAAAAGCTAATCTCAAGTTGCAAAAGATGTTGCTTGTGGTAAAATAGCTTCTAACTGAGCTCTGTGTCTGTGCAGTACTATTTATATGGGTATATGGCCTCTGACCAGTCTGATCATTTTGTAATGATTAGCAAGAAGGGGGGTTACCTCAGAAGTAATCAGAACACTGTGGAACAGTAGTAGTCGAATTATTTGCAGCATTGGTGCTATTGATCTCCAACCCCACTTAACATTAATTAAATGTGGACTGGCATTGCTAATCATAGAAGTGTAGGACTGGAAGGGACCTCATTAGGTCATCTAGTCCAGTCCCCTGCACTCAAGTCAGGACTAAGTAATAACTAGACTGTTCCTGACAAATGTTTGTCTACCCTGTCCATGTAGATCTAGTTGCACAGTTGGTGTCTAAATCTATACACTTCTTAGGGCAAAGGTTATGTCTTCCAATTAACATATTGTCACTACTTAACAAATAAACACACGTACAAAATATATGGCTTCTACACAAAAGCATATGCATATAAGTGTCAAAACTCCTTGCTGTAGATTATATTGTTTTGTATTTCTAACTGAATGATAGGTTTAAAAAACCCTCAGAGACCTTGTTAAGAAGAGAGATCTAATTTAAAGAGGACATCTATTTGAGACATGCCATTGAATCTAAAGTTCATTTGCCTGGGTAAGCTGATTCAGTGTGTTTCAATAAAATATAGAGGCAAACCTCTACAGTTAAACATGTGAGGGAAAAGAGGAATGCCTCTTGAAAAACACACATATATGTTGTAGTTATTGTCAAAAGTAGATCATACATCTCATTCTCTCTGTATATTAGCAATGGAACATGTACAGCTAAACACAGAAGCCTGGGTGTTGGGTAGCAGTCAAATGTAGCGAGTAAGTGGCTGGGGTTGTAGGTTTGGAAGACACCAAGATTGGCAAAATAGTGCTGTGTGGCAAGAAAGAGCAGCTCAGACGGAGGAGAAAGCAAACTTGTAGTGGAGGATGGCTGTGTGTTCACTAGGCTTCCTCTAGTGGCATTCAGCAACAGGGGAGCAGAAACCAAGAAAGGCGATATTGGGTATGAGCAATCCTTGGTACTATGCATGCTTTCCTTTAAGAGCAGTTCCTTAGAGAAGTTTTTTTTCATAAGAAATGAGCAGCAATCTCATGCATCTATTATTAAGCTATGGTTGATGTTCCAGAAGCTGCAAAAGATGTGAGAGCCTTTAACTGTTGCTATGGCTATTAACTGTATCATCTGTAATTAAAATTCTGGTTTTTTCCCAACTAATAGTGTAAAGGAAGTTGGCTGGGGGATGCAACTTCACTGTGATATACAACAGAACATGAATTGTAAGTGCAGTATATAGAAGAAAAAAAAACAGGAAATTTTAGCATTTGCAACTTCTTTCACAGTGAAATAAGATTCCTTTCAAATATCTGCAGCAGAGCTATCCCTTCCTCCAGATTGAGCTCAGTAAGAGTTTTAGACAATTGAGGACAGCAGAATTGGGCCCAGTGCCTAAACATAAGAATATGGAATTTGCCACATAAGCTCAGACCATTTGTCCATCAATTCTGTAATGATGTTTCTTAGTAGTGTCCAATAACTGATGCTGAGGTAGGTGAATCTACCCTCCCTCCTTCAGATATATAACTATCAAACTGCTACAGTAGATATGGGAGAGCCAAGGGAAAGGATGTTTTCCTGACCCTTAAGGTGGTCAGTTCATGATCTGATCTAGTTACTCCTGTGACAGCTTGCATAATTAGAAATGTTATTAGTGGCCATAAAATTGTCCAGCCTGTTTTAAAATCCACTTACAGTATTTAACTCCGTGATCTGCTTTGAAGGTGAATTACACAAGATGACTATATCTGATGAGCCAGACTGCTACCTCAGTTACATTGATGCAAATCTGGGGTAATTCCACTGAACTCAATGACATTACACTGGTATGAATCCAGAATAACTGAAATCAGAGTCTGGCTATATCCAAAAGGATTGTCATTAGGGCTGTGCAAAAATAGTGTGTGTACTTTAATAGGGGGCAATTCCAGCTCCAGTAGCTTTTTCTATACTGGAAAAATGGCATCATGTTAACCCAGGTGTTCTCAAACTGTGGGTTGGGACCCCATTTTAATGCGGTTGCCAGGGCTGGTGTTTGACTTGCTGTGGCCCAAAGCCCAAGCCCCACTACTTGGGGTCGAAGTCTAAGTCTAAGCTTCAGCCCTGGGCAGCGGGGCTCAGGTTACAGGCCTGGGGCTAAAGCCCTTGGGCTTTGGTCCCTCCCACCTGCTCAGGATAGTGGAGTTCCAGCTTTGGCTCCCCACTCAGAGCGGCAGGGCTCAGGCTTTGGTCCCTGCCTCCTGCGGTCATGTGGCAATTTTTGTTGTCAGAAGAGGTCGCAGTGCAATGAAGTTTGATAACCGCTGTATTAACCAATACATTTTAACTAACACAAGGTTAAACATGATCTTGTCCTTAGTGTGGATAAGCACAGTCAAGTTTAAAAACATGTTAGCTGGTTGTGGTTTACATTTTTTTTCTCAGTATAGATAAAGCTGTTGTATTTTACAAGTAAGCAAACAGTTTTCCCCTCTCAACCTGTCACCTTTTTGCCTACCTATCAGTAAAGTTGACTACTAAGTTCATATGAGAATTGTAGCTACAATAATCTACCCTTCCTTCCACCATTCGAAAATGAAACTAGCTATTGTGATGGTCCAACACTGCTGTGTTTGCAATGTTGTTGTAGCCATGTTGGTCCCAGGTTATTAGAGAGACAAGGTGGGTGAGATAATATCTTTTGGACCAACTTCTGTTGGTGAGAGAGACAAGAGGAGGAGCTCTGTGCAGCTCAAAAGCTTGTCTCTTTCATCAACAGAAGTTGATCCAATAAGACATTATTGTCCCAACCACCTGGTCTCTCCAACACTGGTATGGAGATTCTAGCATTTGTGACTCTATAAAGTTCCACATAAAGCCGACAAACAAACGTAATTAAAACAAAATTGCAGATGACCCTGAGAAACATGACGTTTGGTATTTGCATCAGGTCTGTAAAATACTGATCAAATGATGGACTATATGTCAGCAAGAGAACACAGAGTCATTTCCATTCAAATATCCCCTCTGTCACATCTTCCAAAATGGAGTATAATAAAACATGCCGCTACAGCACTATATAACCAAATAAGTTAGGTGGCGGCACCCCCAAAAAAAATATTCTGTAAAATTGGTGCTGTTTTGTCAAAAGCAGAAAAACTTGGCAGATTTAGAGCAGGAAAATAATTTACTGTAACACTGATGAAGGCAAGACGATCCAGATCATCTGGACTCCAGTTCCTCTACATTCAAGTAATTTTTGGAACACTAGACAAACAGCTATAAATGAATATTTAAACATGCATCAGAAAGGCAAAGCACTGATATTCACTAGAACTAGAAGTCAACAGTAAGAGCAGTCTACATGTTAACTCTTTAACCTCTTTATCCAAACTCATTTGGAAAGACAGAGGAGAATGCTGAAGTGCCACTGACTGAAGTCATGACTTCCATGGTGATGCAGATCCCAGGTCTAACAGAGGAGAATATATTTGGAAATTTGTACTGCAAATGTAGATTTAGGCTGAGAACCAGTCTTGCATCCCCCTTGATAAGTGTTTGTGAAACAAAAAAAAGTTACTATGAAAAGACCATAAATGTTAGGCACCACCCATTCATGTGTAATTTTAAATCTGAAAAAACTCCAGCCAAACAAACTGGCAGCTGGCACTTACGGTGTTGTCAGCTGCCAGCCATCACATATTGTTTTAATTGTTTTAAATGATTGATTATGCAGCTGAGCAAGTGAAAAAACAGAGGTAGCTGAACAATTTTGTGACAACACTAGCAGTGCCGTTCATTCTCAGACACATGGTGAGATGGACAAAACACTAGTGTTTTACTGTGCTATATTAGAAAAGCTATGTGCAGAGCTGTTATTTCCTCTGACTGAGACTTCCCTGTTTGTCGGGTTTATCTGGCTCCATGTAGACCAAGCCAGTGGGTAGCTTCAGCCCAATAGCACCAACTGGAAAGCTCTTAGAGTAGTCAAATATCTTCGACATACATTTTATTCTGCACACAATCACAGCTCTGCAAAATCATAAGGCTTCAATATATTAATGATAGAGACACTTATAAAAATATATTGTTGAAGTTTCTGTGAGGCCTTGGGATATAGCCATATTGAGTATTTAATGCTACTGGACACTGCTAAGGAGTTAAATTCTCATTAAACGTCAGAGAAGCAAAATTATTCTTAAATTAATAGGATCATGTTCTACTTGCCTCACCCATGCAAGGAACCTTGTTAAAAATCAATGGTAATAATCCAAGGAGTAAGGCAAGACAGATTTGGTCCATAATAAATAAGAAAACTGAAGAATATTTTTATCTTTGAATGTTTTATAGAGTCTAGGACATAATGAGAATTGTCTGCTACAGATTTTATTTCCCTTCCTAACTTTGAGCATACGCGCAGTGTACCCAACCGTTTGATAGCATTGTCATCAGCCAGGCAAAGAGCCAGTAGCCCGCCGTAGAAGTAAGTCAGTGGGCAATCATCAAGGATACGCGACATAATCTGAAGTTGATCACTTTTACATAGCAGGACATCCGACAAGCCCCATTTGAAGCTTGACCACTTACCCAGTCCTGTTCGAAACCAGTGCAGAGATGACCACAGGTGCCTTGGCAGATGGTGGGCAGATGGTTGGGTCAGTGATGAGAGAGTGATTAATGACTGTCATCGCTGACCCATTGTTACACCAAGCAGATTCCACTGTCTTGTCCTGTGGTGGCATAAGTGACCATAAAGGGTGTCTAGAAGACAGGTGAACTGGCAGGTGGTTGAAGAGGTCTGAGTACAGAAGCAAGTCACTGTTCTTATGGATCTTGGCCAGGAGTATGGTGGAGGCCCTCTCAGGGTCAATATGGGGTGGTCTATCTTACTAAGTATTGGCAGCCATGACAGCAAAGATGTATATAAAGTCCCAGGAACAACGTACATAGTTTTGTTAAGCTCTACATCGACCAGCCTCCTGTGAGATGAGCGATACCAGACAGGTGTATAGTACTCTGCTGTTGAATAGCAGAGGGCAATGACTGATGCTCTAAGCATCCGGGTGCTCGCACCCCGGCTTGAGCCAGCCAGTTTTCTGAGCCAATGATTCCGAGTGCTACACTTGGCTGCTGTCTACTTCAAGGGGTTGCAGTACATCAATGATCTATCCAATATCACGCCGAGGTAAACCGGGTTTGGATCATGCTGCAGGGATTGGCCGTTTAATAAAATATTTAACTCATGGCTTGCACTTGCATTATACAGATGAAATATACTAGAAACCATCTTGGAAAAGCCCAGCTGCAGGCACCATCAACCACAGTAGTCTGCCATGAGCTTTATACCGTCATTCAGGACCTTGTCATTTTCTGAGACGGACTGAGCTTGATAGCTGTAGCAGATGATGTCAGCATAGATACATTTTCTTGAGAGTGGTGCTGGCAAGTCATTGGATGTACACATTGAACAGTATTGGTGAAGGAACTGAACCTCGAGGAAGACCATTAATCTGACACTTCCAGGAACTGTAACGGTTGCCCATGTCTAATCTGAACTGCCTGTTTCGGAGGAAGAGCTCTACTACTTTGACCACTCAACATGGGGTAACTCGAGAGAATTTATACAGAAGGCCTCTATGCCAAACTGTGTCATAAGCAGCAGTCAAATCCTGTCTTTAGCTTTTGTTGAAAACCTTCCTAACAATAAACTACCTCAGCATGTACCAGGAGCTAAAACTAATTCAACAATCTTGTCATCTCAGTTTTTCCTCATACTTAATATTTTGTTCCACACCTTGGTGAAGTCTCATCTCAGCAGCCCAGAGCCAAAAACTAATGGTTTGTTAGAAAGCTCAGCCTCCAAAATGTCAAATATAAAGAACAGCACAAAAGAGAAAGTTGGCCACAGGCACTTCTGTTAGATTCAGACTTACGGGCTAGGTTCTGCAGGAACTTCTCATTCATCAACCAAATCTGAATCAGAGAGGCTTGCTGATATGATTTCTGCTGCTAGTGGTTCATTGTTCACCATCCATGGGATACATCATATATCAAAACAACAAGGGCCTGATATATCAAGCTGTAAGTACGGCTGGCAGCTGGAGAAAAGTCAGTTGTATTACTGAAAAAGCTAATGGTGGTACTGGTAGCCTGTCCTTTCCTCTTCAAATCTCCCTCTAAGACCAAAAGCTGCCACAGTAACACATTGAACATGCATCATGGTACCATCCAGCTAAAACCCTTCGGGGTAACTTACTTTGCACAAAACAAAGAGTCAAGAATGAGAAAACAACACTAGGTTTAGTCAAGCAGTTTTTGACTGTTTTTGCTGCTGGTTGGACAAGCTCTGATTGTTAATGTGGAGAGGGGTCTGTTGTATATCACACACACATATCTTACAGTGTAATTTTCAGGAAAAACGTCTTACATTTTGACAAGTTAGCAGGACTCTGCATCTGACTTCAGAAATCCTATTGCTTAGTTTATAAGCGTCCTTTCTTCTTGACTTTACTCTAAATGCATGTGCAGGACACTGAACTGCAGACAGAAAACTAACTAACTAAAAACCAACTTACTGAAAACATGCAAAGTTCTTTAATATTTTTTAAAGGGAGGAGAGGTGATAAGGACATTTTCCTTGTTCCTTCATCCCAAATTGTAGGATTATGTTTAAAAGAGATAAAGTTCACATTATTCATCGTAAAAATGAAAAATAAAGTTGGGATTTAGTTTCAGTAACAAATCCGTGGAAAATCCTACAATCTCTCCGATACTGAAAGTAAACAAAAATGTTTTGGTTGGTTGGTTTTGTATATGTTTTTCTGCATGAATCTACTGTCAAGTTAGGGGAATATTGGCACTGTAACATTCGACCACGCAAATCATCTGGGTTGAATGACCACGGGCTAAATGCAAGCCCTGCTGAAGTCAATGGGAAAAAATGCCTATTAATTTCAGTTGTCTGACATCTAGTTTTAAGTATTTTGTTTTGCATGATTTCTAAATACTCAGAGGTGAAAATCTAATGTTGATTGATGAATAGTTTGCCTTGCAAATTCTCATGATGATTAAACATTTTACAATATATTTTACGACCCTTCTTTCTCTGAGAAGATATAAAACTTCCACTTGAGCTTCAGAATAATTCCACACAGTGGAACCAAATTAATAAACAGACTTCCAGATGTTTTACTTTTTTCACTCCTGCACTAACTTTTAACCTTCAATTTCCTAGTTCTTGTGTACTTTAGCACCATTAATATCATCTCCGTTTTTAACTCACTATAATGCTAGCATCCTTTCTTGTGTACATCTATAGCAATATGTTAATACAGAGTTCAGCTACAGAGTGAATTTTCCATCAGCATATAGCATGGGAAAAGGTTTATTAAGGGCTAATGTGGAAGTTAGCTTTACAGTATGATATCAAGTGCCAGCACTGGTTGAAAACAGGTTGTCACTGTATTGCTACTTGGAACCCAAAAAACTGCTGCCTTTGTCACTGCATGCTACTAGACAAAGTGAACGATCTAGAGCTGAATATGCCAAGATGAAAACCAATTTCAGAGCTCACAATAATTATAATACTCTGCACTTACATACCATTTTTCAACCAAAGATGGCAAAGTGCCTCATTTAGATGAAAATGGGTTATCTGCTGTTGTGCAGCTGGAGAAGCCAAGGCAGAGAGAGGCTGGATGAATTAAACAAGGTCATGCAATGAGCCAGAGCTAGAGCTGAAGTCTCCTGAGACTTTCTCCCACACTTTATGCACTACTAAACCATGCTGAAAGAACTATGGTACTTATACAATGTGGTTTGCCAAATATTCTGTTAAAACGTGAAAGTTGAAACTTAGGATTTGGGTTTTCTAATGGCCTGTGTTGGTAGGAACTTATTATGCAGTACACTTTTTAATGAATAAGTCATTCAAGGATGTAGTATACTTTTTAACTGATAACATTTTCATAATAAAACTATACTCAGCTGAAACAATTCCACGCACTATTGTGGAGCAGGGCAACGGATCTGATAGTGTAAAGGGAGAGAGAATATATTGGGCTTGGCTCAAACCAAGAGTCTGCTGTAGAGAAAGATCAATAAATGAACTATGTTTTGTGTGTGCGTGTCTACAACTGCTCATTGTTTACACTGCATCCTGCTCATGTTTTTGTTGTTGTTTTCTCCATCTTAAAGTCACAGTGATGAATAATAATGACACATTGTTTTGCCCTGCCCTAAGCAATCATTTTCAGATAATCCATTTGAGTGTGAAACACCTGGTTCCTTGTCCGCCAGGCAATTAGTGGGCAGTCAGCCCTCACAGAGGTTAGTGGTAGCAGGATTTTGAATTCAACCCACCTCTACTTTATCTATGGGCCAAATCCTGATGTCTTTTCTTGAACTGAGAACTTCCCCTCTTGTGGGAATGTAAATGTGTATGTGGGAGATAGAAACAGGAAGGAGCATGGGAAGAAAACATTTTAAGATTTCCCTTGCAGATTTTCTCAGAATTTTTCCACCAAGGGAAGAAGCAAAGGGTTCAGGCCCAAATCCTGTAGAGTTCAGGGGTCAGGAGAGGTACAGAGCCTTCTATGCCAATTCCAGCATTCTCTGCCCTTCTTTCCCCTTCCCTCCAAACTCTGGTTCCCAGAATCTCTACTCTGCAACTGTCCCCTTTAATTCTCATTGATTTAAATGGCAGTGTAAACGCTGAGTGAGAACATTTGGCCCTAACCTTTTTGTAAACAATACTAGCCTATTCTGGGCTCTTACCTCAGACTCAATAATCCTTGTCTAAACTACAAACTTGTGCTGGTATAACTATGTCACTCACACCTCTGAGCAACGCAGTTATACCTATACCTAACTCCAGTGCAGACAGGGCTATGTCCATGGTAGGGCTTCTCCCAGCATAGCTACCACCTCTCAGAAGTTCTCGGGTCAGTGAAGGTAGCATCTTCAGTAAGCTCTACAGTGGCACAATGTGCCACTGCAGCACTGTAAGTGTAGACAAGCCCCAAGTCTATTGAAGCTAGTGAATTAAACCAGTTCAAAACTGTGGTAAGTGAAATTATATTTAGTCCTATCATGAGTGCAGGGACTGGACTAGATGACCTCTCGAGGTCCCTTCCAGTCCTATGATTCTATTATTAGAATCAGCTCCCATATCTTATGTATTATATATTGGTCAGAAATACGTGGACTAAATCCTGAGAGGTGGTGAGCATCCACTTTGAGGGAAACCTCATATTGCCCTAAAGCCAGTTAAGGTTCCAGGTACTCAGCATCATTCAGGATTTAGTCTTCTTTCTCTCAGGTCATTTTTATATTTCTGCTTCCAATCCTTCCATCACAAAGGGCCTGATCTGCAGCTGGTATAACTTCACTGACTTCAATGGAGGAGAAATGCCTATGTACACCACCTAGGAATCTGGCCTAGTACATGCTGAAAGGTGCAGGCAAAGGAAAATAAAATCTTTCAAACCTCAGAGTCTTGGTTCAAAGTTGGGTGAAAGGTTTGGTTCAATTCATTCTCAGTTCAACCACTGCTGGCCCTGTGTAAATGCGAATGCAGTTTAAGAACATGTGCAACAACAGTTATATTTGTGCACTCGCTAATAAAATATTCATTTAACTAAAGGAATTGATTGATATTTTAAATACTGTTAGCTTATTGGTTTGCATATCTAGATCAATAAAAAGTGTGATCATCAGCACAGAATGACCTGAAGTAGTGCTGCCTAATATAATGAATCTCAGTCATTTACCTTAATTCTGCCTCAGGAACAATAGTCAGAATTATGGAGAGAGAAAGTATTGGCATTTTTATGGCTGTGAATCAATTTTAACAGTACATTGTCTGAAATGAGTGCTAGTTGAGACGTATCATGAAGCCTCAGAATAAGCCCCTATTTTGTTAGGAGTAGAAGTAGATAGACACTGAAACATTTGATTGGTCTTGGATAACCTGGTATACACTAATAGAGCAACTGCAGAGAATAAAATAACCCAGTATGCCTGGAACCCTAAAGTTATGAAACAGCCATTGCTGGCTCAGAAATATAACCTGAAGATGGAGACCAAGGGGGTAGTTTCTCAGCTGTTATAGCTCCCTTGAAGTCGATATGGATTGTCTCTAACAAATTCCTCCCAAAGCACTGTAAATCAAAAAACAATATGTAGCATATTTTGTAGGTGGACCTCTAGCAGCCTGAGCACGTAAGTATGTGGCACAAGGATGTATTTCTAGGTAGCTTGGTAGTAGATAGAGGAGTTTTTTTGGTTTCATTTGTTTGTTTTGAGTTTGGAGAAGCAGGTACAGAAAAATCAATCACAGATATTTCAGCAGGGAAAAAACCTGAGTAGTACATACTATTACTTTAAACAAACAACTTATTGCTGCATCTCAATCTCTCTCTCTCCGTCTCAATCTCAGAGATAAAAGCTAGAAGGCTAAGGTTGTACATCATAATGTTTTACACCTGTACACTTTGCATTTTACAAAAGGGCTGCACACGTATTAACTAATTAAGCAACACAACACATTTGGGAGGTATCAGAGGAGTAACCACGTTAGTCTGGATCTGTAAAAGCGGCAAAGAGTCCTATGGCATCTTATAGACTAAGAGACGTATTGGAGCATAAGCTTTCATGGATGAATACCCACTTCGTCGGATGCATATAGTGGAAATTTCCAGAAGCAGGTATAAATATGCAAACAAGAATCAGGCTAAGGATAACAAGGTTAGTTCAATCAGGGAGGATGAGGCCCTATTCTAGCAGTTGAGGTGTGAACACCAAGGGAGGAGAAACTGCTTTTGTAGTTAGCTAGCCATTCACAGTCTTTGTTTAATCCTGAGCTTCAAATTTGGTGACAATATATACCTCCAACCAGGGGCACCCGCCTGCCCCACAATATGCCAACATTTTTATGGCTGACCTGGAACAACGCTTCCTCAGCTCTCATCCACTCACATCCCTTCTCTACTAACGCAACAGTGATGACATCATCATCATCTGGACGCATGGGAAGGAAACCCTGGAAGAATTCCACCACGATTTCAATAGCTTCCACCCCACCATCAACCTCAGCATGGACAAATCTACATGGGGGGGGTCCACTTCCTGGGTACCACGGTACAAATAAGTGACGGTCACATTAACATCACCCTAAATCGAAAACCCACCAACTGCTATGCCTACCTTCATGCCTCCAGCTTCCATCCCGGACACACCACACGATCCATTGTCTACAGCCAAGCGCTGAGGTACAACCGCATTTGCTCCAACCCCTCAGACAGAGACCAACACCTACAAGATCTTCACCAAGCATTCTCAAAACTACGATACCCACACGAGGAAATAAGGAAACAAATCAACAGAGCCAGACGTGTACCCAGAAGCCTCCTGCTGCGAGACAAGCCCAAGAAAGAACCCAACAGAACTCCACTGGCCATCACATACAGTCCTCAGCTAAAACCTCTCCAATGCATCATCAGTGATCTACAACCCATCCTGGACAACAATCCCTCACTTTCACAGGCCTTGGGAGGCAGGCCAGTCCTTGCCCACAGACAACCTGCCAACCTGAAGCATATTCTCACCAGCAACTACACACCACACCATAGTAACTCTAACTCAGGAACCAATCCATGCAACAAACCTCGATGCCAACTCTGCCCAGATATCTACACCAGCGACACCATCATAGGACCTAACCAGATCAGCCACACCATGACTGGTTCATTCACCTGCATGTCCACCAATGTAATATACGCCATCATGTGCCAGCAATGCACCTCTGCTATGTACTTCGGCCAAACTGGACAGTCCCTGCATAAAAGGATAAATGGACACAAATCAGATATTAGGAATGGTGATATACAAAAACCTGTAGGAGAACACTTCAACCTCCCTGGACACACAACAGCAGATTTAAAGGTAGCCATCCTGCAGCAAAAAAACTTCAGGACCAGACTTCAAAGAGAAATTGCTGAGCTTCAGTTCATTTGCAAATTTGACACCATCAGCTCAGGATTAAACAAAGACTGCGAATGGCTCGCCAACTACAAAAGCAGTTTCTCCTCTCTTGGTGTTCACACCTCAACTGCTAGAAGAGGGCCTCTAATCCTCCCAGATTGAACTAACCTTGTTATCCCTAGCCTGATTCTTGCTTGTATATTTATACCTGCCTCTGGAAATTTCCACTACATGCATCCAACGAAGGGGTATTCATCCATGAAAGCTTATGCTCCAATACGTCTATTTGGAAAGTAGTTATCTCCATTTTACAGATGTTGAAACTGAGGTACAGAGAAGATGATTTGGCTAATTCACAAAGCAAGTCAATGGCACATCTAAGATTTCCTGATTCCCAGTTTTTGGCTCAGTCCATTTATCCTTGATCTTTCTCCACTATATGATATTTTAAGGAGTGCTTCTTTTATAAGACAATTAACACTTGCTGGATTAAAGAGGGGCTATGCATATTAAAGTTCCATCAACAGAATTGCCGATACATTGCTAGCAAAAATGTAGGAAATGGCTTTACAGCATTTGAAAAGAAATAAGCATTATTCAACAGTTTTCATGACTGAAGATGACGTCCCAGTTTCCAATCCACAAAAGGATTTTGTATTTATTTATTCTGACATGGTGAATGTTGGCAAATGGGTAATTGCTAGAGCAATCTACAATCTGAAATGGGGAAGCCAAGCCTCTGGGAGTGATGTTAGCATGCTTTCAAGGAGGGAAAGTAGTTATGACCCACAGTAAGCATATTTAAAGGTACTCCTTTTGACTGTTACTTGATCACATTTGCTAGAACTGTCCATTACTGAAATATTCCTCTTTATAAAAAGATGTTGGAAGTTTAATTACATCTGCTTTTTAGACTCATAAAACTAGCAATCTATCCAAAAGAAAAATGAAAGATATGTGAAAGTAAGTCAGAAGAATAACATAATCCTCTTTATCTGGACAAACCTATAAATTAGATTACTCAAACAGCAAATTTAGTGTATCTCACTACAAATGTTATATGTCCTCATAATACATTATTTAAAACGCTGGAATTCCTAAATTCGACTATTGTCTCAGTAAATAACCTTACAGGTTTGTCTTGGTATAGTGCTTTGCCCATCTGATTTGCTTTCTTTTATTCTTTTGTTTTCCTTTAGCTGTGTCATCAGGTTAATGCTATACCCATTAAGATTTAGATTCAGTGAATGTTTTGCCTGATTCGCACACACCACAAAATAGTGACTGTATGTCCTGAAAAAATAATTTTGTTTGATTTAAATGAACCATAATCATTGTGTTCTGATTCTCTTCTCTTCATTTCTCTTTTATTCTTTGCAATTTTGAAATCCATTGAGTGTCAAATTTGATTCTTAAAAGGTATGTTGTCATTTGGTTTTTACTCTTAATAATCTTTCTAGGACACTTCACAGCAGGTTTCCTTTATAAGATGAATTCATTATATCAATCTCCTTATAATGTACTGTTCTTATTTTTCCTTTATTCCTTCCTTTGATGGTTTGTGGGTCTTTTACTAGTATTAGGTATTTTAAGTACTCTGATAGTTCTCCACTCTAAAAGAGCTTAATCCTGCTTTTAGATACACAACCATATGTGGTCCCAATCCTGCCAGATGCTGAGTGAAGTCAGTTCGAGACTGTACACCCTTCAAGATTGGATTGACAAGCTTTCGAGCCACACAGAGCTCTTCTTCTGGTCTGGGAATGGTACTCCAAGCATCACAGCTAAATTTAAAGTAGAACAGATTGTTTAGCATCAGTAGAAATAGTGCATATTCTAAGGGACCATTCAAAGTAGAAGTGTTAAGGGTCCACATCCTATGACTGAAGAAGTGTTAAGGAGCCACTCTATCTTGAATGGTCTCTTAGAACATGCACTGACTCTACTGATGCTAAACAATCTGTTCCACCTGGCATTTAGCCGGGATGGTTGGAGTACTTTTCCCAGACCTGTAGAGCTGTATGTGACTCGAAAGCTTGTCTCTCTCACCAGCTAAAGTTGGTCCAGTAAAAGATATTACTTTACTCACCTTGTGTCTCTAATATCCTGGGACCAACATGGCTACAACTATGTAACTTACAGAAAGAATGTCATTAGAGTAATTTCTACCCTATTACATTCCCATAGAACACTCCAGGGTTTCTTCACTAGACATTTCCATAAAGGTAAAATCAGTCTGAATACTAGGCTCATTAATTCAACATATAGTGAATATTTTGCAAATATTGCACAATGTAATCAAAATAACTATTCACTGAAATATTCAGATGTTTTCTTTAACCATTTTTGTTGACAATCCAGGGTCCAGAGTTAGCAGCATAAATTTCCACTTCGCAACTTCTTAACTCCTTGCACCGCAAGCTGGTGTTAATTTCATTAAAAAACAAAAAACTAGCACGAGCTGCTTTCCAAACAGAGAAAGGTAGTCCCTTCCCAGAGGAGCACAGTTACAGAAATACTTCCTCTTCCTATGTGAAATTAGAACCTGACTTTCCCAAAGCTGACACAATGGACCAAATTTTCTGCTAGTCTGACTCCACCCATACTTGCATAATTTGGCACAATATGATGATACACTTTATAACTAGGGCTGACAATGAATTGCAGTTAACTCACACAATTAATTCGAAAAAATAACGCAGTTAATCACAGTTTTAATCGCACTATTCAACAATAGAAATGTGTGCAGTTTAATAAAACTGTAGTTAATTCTGCTCCTTGAATTGTATAAAGCTCTTATTCCATATTAATCCATTAAACCTCAGAGAATAGCATACATCATGGCTTATGATGACAATATCTATACACTATTCACTTAACAGAGATAGAAAATACACATTTTTATTATTATAATATAATTTTCCCTCATTTAAAAAAAAATTAAGTCATTTTAGTAATGAAATGATTTAGGATGCTGGGCCAGGCCTAATATTGATAGGTGCTGAGCACTCAAAGCTTCCGTTGAAGTCAGTGATGTATTGCACTTCTCAGAATTTGCCTTAGTTTGATAATGTTATATTTTTGAAAGCTGTAGGGGGTAAAAATATGCTCCTCTTAATCATTTCTTCTCTGAACAGAGTCTCTAATATGCTGTTGACATGCTTTTCCTTCTGTATTATCGAGACATAATTGATATTGATTAAAGTATTGACACTGTGTATCAGTGCCAATATTTACTGCATCTTCAGTCATCATTGATTATTGGTTCTTATATAGGATCTAATATTGCACACAGCTGTGGTTGGTAAGAACTAGAATAAAGGAATAATTTTCAACCAAAATTGTGTATGACAAATACGACCTTTTTTCTGCTCATGGAATATCGTGATCAGATCATGATTTCCCACAAATGTATTTATGATGTTTTCTCCCAATTCTATGGACTAAACTGTGACACTAAGGACCCCTGTATTCACACCCTATATGCTATTGTAACAATCTTTGTTTAAAGTATGCCTTGTGAGCTGCCATTTGAAAACTAATAACTCATTGATCATTAATATTCTTGCATGATGTAAGTACATGGTGGGTATTAAGAGTTATGAATATAGTCATAATTGCAGCTTAAAGTGTGTGTAAACCACATATATAGGGGGATTTGGTAAACAGGTCTTCGCAAGACAAAGAAATATGTTTTTCCAACCTGGGATTTACTTCCAAAGTACTTTGAAAGACAATGAGAATGTATTAACATATCACATAAACAGACCAATCAAGCTAACAAGGAGTGGAGACAAACATCATACTAACAAGTGGGGGAGAAAACAGCAAGTTATCTACACCCAGCAGGACACAGAAGCGTGGTCAGTGTTTTACTTTTTCATATAATACATTGCAAAGGTTTACTGGTCTATGAAAATGGGGGTTGGGGAGGGCTGATTGAACTTCAAGTGATAAGCAATTGAATCAACTGATTGTATACAATCTTACTGTATTCTAAAAGTGTATACAGTGACATCTGGTCTAAAAGTCATCATCATCATTGTGAAATGTATGTATTAACATCATATTAGGAAATATAGGGATATATACACTTAATGATACTATGTTTTAAAGTCTGTGGCCAAACAGGGAGAAACACTTTCCTGCCCCGGCACGAGAGAAGGCAGCTATTTAATGTTATGAATCATTCACAGCTACCTGTGTCCTATGTAAATTAAGTATGGTGGAATCAAAACAGTGAAATCCCCATTTACATAAAGGGGGGTGGGAAGCCCACAGGAAGGGAAGAACAGCATGAGGTCATTCTACCTCTTCAAACAAAGTCATTGAACTTAGGAAAATGTAAGCAAATACCAAATCCATCTTTGGCCTCCATCACTACATGGAAACAAGAGGCCAGAGCTCTTGCAAGCTGAGAAAAATGGGTCCTTTCACCAAGGGGGTTGAAGTCTCTGGGAACTGAATATAAGTGAGAGAAACATCTTAAAGCTTGCATCTTGCTAGATTAAGTTTTAGACTTTAAGATATGTGTTTTCACTTTTCCTTTACTTGGAACCCTTTCTAACTTTATTCCTTTTACATCTCATCACTTAACCCATGTTCTCTTATTAATGCATTTGTTTTATTCTTACTATAAAACAGCTCAGTGCTGTGTTTAAATGGAAGTGTATATTTACCCCAGTTAATATGTTGTGATGTGTTTTTGTTTCTTTAGAAGAACAAAAGAACCATATTATTTCTCTGAACTATCCAGAAGGGGATTGAACATTGCAGAACACATGGTTTTGGAGAAATTCTGAACTGGGAATGTGTTGGGGTCCCCTTGCCCTTTGTAACCAAGGCTAGTGGAAGCCAGAGAGGGGATGTAGACAGGCTGCTGGAGTCAGAGAGGCTGAACGAGGGCTGTCTAAACACACAGACACCTGGGTGTGAACTGCATGCTTGTAGACTAGTTATGAGTGTCCTAGATTGGGAACCACAGCAGTAAGGCATTGTGAGGCACTCAGGGTTACAGGGTAGGCAGTGACAACCCCTTACTGGTCTGGATTGTACCATAAACACCATCACATAAGCACAAACAGCTTTCTGAGAGTTTTCATTCTCTAAGTTTTCTTTGTTAGTGGAGAGTGGTCAGTTCCTCGGAGAGTGTTTCTGTTCTTTGCATCTGTAGTTATCCAATCACTTTTAAAGAGCATTTGCCCCTGCTAATTTAAGATTTACTTTCCATAAACTCTCACGTGATTTGTGAGTGAAATTCACCACTGTGCAGAAGATCCACACAAGATGTATGTGCTATTCTTTCCGCAAAAATTCATACCAATGAAAAATCACTCATTCCACTGTTCATACAAAATGAACACAAAAGACCCATAAACACAGCTAAAGCAAATTCATTTTAAAGTATTAATGGGGAATTTTTGTGACATTTGCTCAATCCTACAAAGGATATACATTCTCATATGTGTGTGTATTGTGACAGGGTCAGGCCAGATGGCTACAGGAGAGTAATAGAAGGCAGATATATTAGCCCCAGACTAAGTAGGTTCCTTTTTCCTGCGTAAGGTAACAGGGAAGGTGCCAGAACAATCAGGAACCTTCTGGAGACAATTAAGACAGACAGGCTGATTGGCTGCAGGTGTTTTTAATCAAGAAGCTGCTAGAATCAATTAAGGCAGGCTAATCAGGGCACTTGGGTTTAAAAAGGAGCTCACTTCAGTTTGTGGTGCGGATGTGAGGAGCTGGGAGCAAGAGGCACTAGGAGCTGAGAGTGAGAATGCATACTGTTGGAGGACTGAGGAGTACACGCATTATCAGACACCAGGAGGAAGGTCCTACAGTGAGGATAAAGAAGGCGTTGGGAGGAGGCCATGGGGAAGTAGTCCAGGGAGTTGTAGCTGTCGCACAGCTGTTCCAGGAGGCACTCTAGACAGCAGCATTCCACAGGGCCCTGGGCTGGAACCCAGAGTAGAGGGCAGGCCTGGGTTCCCCCCAAATCCTCCCAACTCCTGGTCAGACATAGGAGGAGTCGACCTGGACTGTGGATTCATGAAAACGGCCAAACTGAGGGCTGCCGTGAAGCTCCAAGGCGAGCAAATCCGCCAATAAGCGGAATACCCACCAAAGTAGAGGAGGAACTTTGTCACAGTATGTATTAATTTAGAAAATAAATTGAAGTATTTCTCTTTCTTGCTCTAAAACTGTGTGTGTATGTGTACACACACACACACACACACACACAGTGTAACTTTTGTGCATGTATAACTTTAAAAGTGCTGAAAGAACGTAGTATCCCAAGACAATGATTGAAAACTTCATTGTTTTGTGAGAGATTGTATAGGCTTGGCAAAGCCCCTCTTCGTAGGAAGCGATGTATTATATTGCAAATTTCCTTGATTTCCCCGCATGAACTCAAAATCTGTCAGTCATCCCCTTCAGGGGATTTCATTTTTTCAAGAATCATTTCTGTATGCAAGTGAAGTACCCTCTTTAAATAAATGTCATTATGTTCATTTTATCTTACGTTAATGGCTATAAGCTAACTGTCATTGATACAGAATGTTGTTACTGGGGGCCTGATAAGTTTCTCAGTCTTAGATTTTATCAATATTTTAAATAAGATTCATTATCTAAATTACAGACATAATCAGACTGCCTATTTTATGTCACTGATAAAAACAAATGCTACTCTCGGTTATGCTACTGAACTCAATGGCGTTACTCCAGATTTATACCCATGTAACTAAGGAAAGAATCTGGCCCAAAATTCATTAACATGCCACAAAATTTAAATTAGAGATGTCAGTGTTTACTGGAAGTTGATAATTTTGGTTTTGCACATAACTATAGAATCCTCTCTATAGGCAGGAAGGCTATGAGCAGCAAGATTTTTGTGTAGAAGGATTATTTTGTTACTATTATTCTTACAATATTCCTACTATTCTTTTTTGTATGGGAATGAAAAGCTGATTAGCAACAGCTGGAATAATGCATGGTTCTAACTCATTTCACTTGTGATTCTCCCTAAAGGTTGTAGAATTAATGTAATCAAAGCATTTCATTTTTTGGAATGGTGGCCCTTGAATCCTACTGAAAAACCTCAGACAACAACGTCAACAACAAAAACCATGAAACCTTCTGTGAACCTTTCATTGAAAGTCTTTTGATATGCATATAAGGGCAGTAATAAATTCCCTGGCTGGGGAAAGGCACTGGAATTTTAGATCTATTTTATAAAGCTTGGATATTGGCAGAGAATGTAATGGCCTAATTTCCTGCATGAAACTACTGGATAAAATTTTCTTTGAACTCACAGATAGAGATTTTATGGCCCTTACATAGTCATGCCATGTGGACTGGAATGCATCAAGAAGTTTTCTCCCCTCCCCTGATGCACTACCTTTGCATCCCACATATCAAAATGGCTCCTGCCTGTTCTCTTGGAGTGCAGGGCACAGTGCATCAAAGGGAAAGGATGGAAGGCAGGACCATGACTTCATAATCCCTATGCACCAGCCAGTAGACCCAGCCAGGACCATGGGAAGGAGTAAGTTTCTATACCTCTGCATATCTGGCAGCCATTTTGCGCTCCTGAACCAGAATCCCTCCTGATGGTTGGTGTGAGCTCCACAATGCAGGGAGGGTTGTCCTTACTCCTGTACCCACAGGTTGCTAGTTTCTTTTCCAATTATTTATTATTGTTGCCAGGTTATTTTCCAATCTTAAAAGAGTTTGCATCTTTAGATGTAGCCAGGGACGCACCGTATATGGGTTATGCCTATACTACAATCAGAGGGTGTGATTACAGCTTGAGCAGACTACAGCAGTGTGCACTTTAGTGAAGATTGTACAAGCCCACCTAGATCTGGATAATTACTCACGGAGCTGGTCCACAATGAAGCACACACTGGTCCAGTTCCATAGATCCAGAACCTGAGTTCGCTAGATTAAAGCTGGCTTGGGTATGACTGCTCAAGCTGCATCACACCCTATGATTACAATGTAGTCCTAAATTTGGAGATAGGGCAGTAGACTGGGAATCAGGAGACTTGGGTTCTATTTCTAATTTTACCATTGACTACGACCTTGGGCAAAATCGCTCACAGACTGATTCTTGAGGTGCTGTCTATCCTCAGATCCCTTAAATTCATTAATGACCAACATTTTCCTATGCTAGGTTAAATTCAAAGGGTACTGCCTCATCTCAAAACATCCTTTTCATTGCCTGCTGTAGTTGCAGATTGGCAATTAATTACCGTGCTTACCAATAGCTAAAGTTTTGTTAACACATGCTGTCAACACCGATTTAACCCTTCCATGCTCACAACAGTCAAGTTGTTTTAATAAAAAGGCATATTTAAACAAGGAGCCTGAATACATTAGACTATAATAGCATAGTTGAGTGTAAATTGGGAATGTGTGTGATGTAGAACACTCAACTGCATACCGCCAAAAAAAATAATGATAATAATAAAAAAAGTTCAAGCTTCAAAACAACATTTCAAATTTAATTGCACTTTCCTAGTAGTACATTATTTTGATAGAATCATAGAATATCAGGGTGGGAAGAGACCTCAGGAGATCATCTAGTCCAACCCCCTGCTCAAAGCAGGACCAATCCCCAATTTTTGCCCCAGATCCCTAAATGGCCCCCTCAAGGATTGAACTCACAACCCTGGGTTTTATTTTGGAATTTTTCTATAAAGTACAATACATAGAAAAATAGCAATATAATAGACTTTTCTTCCATTCATGATGGTGGGAATTATGCTGGTACATCAGGGCAAAATTTTAGCCTAATATGCATAAGAACATAAAATCCATGATTGTGGGTCATAATGTGATTATTAGTACAGCAGCGAATACATCTTCCATCATTCAAATGTAATGGAGACTAGCCATTGAACTATTTCAGAGAACTGATGGAATTTTTAAGGTAATTAAGGAAACTTAATGCTGATATTTTGCGACAGTTTTCTCGGATAAAAGGGGGTTTAGATAATAAAGGCTGTACTTAGAGCTGGTTGAAAGTTTTCTGACAGAACAAAATAAGAAACCCTCAAGAAACTAAAAGGAGTTTACTTCTTCCTACAGCAAGATTCTTTTTTAAAAAAATAAATAACTATCACCAAACCATAAATCAATTAGTTTTGGCCATACCATTCATATTAATTAAGCAACCCTTATCACCATATTATATTGCTTGTTTGTACCATCCTTATTTCATTAGTGCTAATCGGAAATAATTACAACCGATATGTGAAATACTTAATTAAAAATTTTATCTAGTACTGTTGCCATGATTCCTTGGAGTCATGTATTTCATTGCCAGGCACCTTGCTGCTATCTGTGAAGCTTTTGCAAGGTTTTTGACAAGATTCTGTGTCTTTTTTCTCCTTAGGAACCACGCTATCATCATTCAGAAACTAAACTAGATCCTAGGACTCACCTTTGCTTCAAAAATTAACACACACTAAGGCAAGAGCTGACATGGATTTTAACATGGACTTTCAGTGTTTAGTCCATACATTGGGCCAAACTTTTCTCTCAGGCACACTTGGAGAACCTCACTGACTTCTGTAGCATGAATATACACATTGGTTTAATTGAATACACAAAAGAATACGGTGCAGTTCAGCCAGCGAAAAGGCATTTTGTTTTCTTATAGACATATTCTGCTATAACTTATGCTAACACAGTGTGGTTCTTCCCCCCCCCCCCCCCCACATCTAGTTGCAAGTCCACTTACAGAGACTGTCCCTGAGCTAACCAACTTGGGGTAGACTCTTGGCAACACTCCCATTAAATTGATTTTCAAACAGAGCAACTCATGATCCAGAGGTTTTGGGTTCACGCCATATAGATGACTTGTCCAGGGATATTCACACACTCAATTCTGAACAAAAAATAAAAGTTGCTCAGGCCATTGGTGGTGATTAAAAATCCATCATCTAGAGAATAAAACTAGATTTTCCGCATATGTGATATTCCTTTTGCCTTTTAAATTCTGCCAGGTGAAGACTCTCTCACTGCAACTATACTCCCTTTCAAATAGGGCAAATAATGAATTGTTTTGTTCGGTGCCAATAAAAAAAAAAACAGCTACAATGGGTTGTCAGCCAATGGAGCATGACTTAGCCATACTCCTGTAAATGGTATGGTGGACAAAGGGGAACACTGAGTAGAGTTTTTCCATGCAGTCAACCCATAGGTCTGCAGGGTTGGCATCCCAGATACAAATGGATTGCTGGCCTCCATTTTTTTTATACCCTCTCTCTGCCCATTCTGAGCTGCAACTGATCCCACCGACTAGAGCTAGGTAAAGGGGTTCATTTAGTTGCCAGCTCTTGCAGAGCCGAGTTTATCACCTGGCTCCCCCCATCCATGTTTCCACACAGAGAGTTAACATTTCCTCATTTGGACTCATGTTACCTCAGACAGAAACAGAAGGCATTACATTTTGCTTGATTAAAAGGCCTACTGTGGGCACAATGACTGCTGTGCTTCCCACATAAATGCCCTTCCAGCCATGATTTTTTTCCATTCTGGTAATTACAATCACAATGATAAATGAAAGCCTACTCTCCTTTTCTGTCCCCCCAACCTGTAATCACTAGCATTAGTTACACTGGGAATATTTTAAAGCTTTAAACCAGGTTTTTTGCACTGTTATATTTCCAACTCCTCTGAAATAAAACTGTTTCTCTCTGCTTAAACATATCGTCTACTCTGGTCACAAGGTTCTACTGGGGTTATATTCAGTTTCTGTCGCAGTTTCACAGTGAATATCCTGAATTACAGACCACATCCATTTCAACACTGATGTGTAAAATTCCTTTTTTAATCCCACAAAATAGTAGGCTAAGATTATCCTAGCAATTGTCAAGTATTTGTTATATATTGCATCTCATCAGGCACTATTCTAGGATACTAGCCAATTGGAAACTGGAATATAACTCAAATTTATATATAAAAAAGAATATTCACAAAAGGGAAAGTTAATTTTCACATAGCTTTGAGAGCCCTGCTCCTATACATATTGTAGGTTTTGTATCATCAAAAAAATCCTCAAAGGAGAAAGAAGTTACTGGTGAATGATTTGTTCCTGATTTGTTTTTTGTTTGTCCAGAGTCACCAGGTGTAGCCCATAGGGCTAACCTGCTGGCTTGCTTTATTATATTCTGCCTTTATTTATGAGTTTGCTTTATTATATTTGGCTTGTATTTTTATACTGGATTACTCTATTAAGTCTGGCTGTAATGCAAGGAACCTACAGGCCTGTATCCTGTATGATTAGCTTAAGCAAGTTAGCCTAAGTATGGTAAAGTAGGCCTGTTACCTTTGGCCCAGATAAATGGCCTAATGGTTACCCTTTTAGATTTTGGGGAATTAGACATATTTACTTAAGAAAGTCAGGACTTATCAGTGAGCACAGGGTACACTGCAGAAACATGGAAGTAACAATCAAACCAGGTTGGGCAAGAAATAAGTTTGAGAATGAGCTAGTTGGCATTAATATGTATGAATACACTAACCTAAAGAATAAGTGTACCCTAATATTATGTGGGTGAGAAAGTTCGATTTGGGCATGGAAGATTGGGTATTAGCATAAATATTCAAGTGTTGAGGCCCAATAAGAGGGCAAACCACCCTGTGTAAGCAGCTTTTTCCATCTTCTTCCTTAGCTCTGGGTCTCTAAGCTGTTTATTGTTAACTTAGCATTTGACCCTTCAGCTCTCTTATTCACTATCAATCTCGAGAGCATTGAGGAACCTGGATCATCGGACCCATTTGATGAGCCAGGGGTGAGGCTGATCCTTTGTCTCTTACCACCAGGTTACCAAGGAAGGGTGTGAGTAATGTTATTCTAGGAAGCTTTTGTGAAGAATGATACCAAATATACCCCCAGAACGATATTATTCCTTTTTGGTTCTATGGTTTGGAGATTTGATAGCTTTTCATTTATGTTAATAAAA
This sequence comes from Chelonia mydas, assembly GCF_015237465.2. Classification (NCBI taxonomy): domain Eukaryota; kingdom Metazoa; phylum Chordata; order Testudines; family Cheloniidae; genus Chelonia; species Chelonia mydas. Next base: position 20,582,322 of record NC_057855.1, read on the forward strand.
GTCTCTAAGGCTGTGTTTTGTCCTCAGCATGAGTGTTCTCGCCATACACTCTGAGGGTCCTTACAAGGTATTGAATCCACTACATTTAATTCTGTGTAAACTGATTCCAGGACAAGAACCTTACTATCTTCTGGTCACATCAGTTGACAAGCCTCAATTATAATATTAACTTCTAAAACATCAGGCAACACAGGGAACTGCTCAACAAAGCGTCATCTTCTGAAAAACAGCAGGCTTCCAGTATTGGCTTCTAATGTGAGAAAAACATAGGTACTGATGGCTAATCACTGGTTGTATAGTACTCCAAGGGACTGAAAAACACTCCTTATAGTTCAGGCAATTTTTTTAATGCCTCACTTTTTTATGCTAGATATGGAAAACTTCCCAGATTAATGCAATACAACCTACTAACACTCTGCTTAAGTGAATCAAACTGATAGGAGGAGACAGCAAGGATGATAAAGTTAACCAAGGCCTTTCAAATAGAACTGGCCAGGAAAACAAGTTTACCACTAAGATTTTCAAGTGTTTAGAAAAAGGTTTTGTCTTGAACTGAGATGAAAAAGGCAAAAACTGGAAAAAATTTGTGGAACTGAAATCCTGCAATATTTTATTTTGGGAACAGTGAAATGTGTTGCTTCCAAAACAAAATATGGTTCCCAAGATCGGGTCAGTTTCACCCTGCTATTCAGTGATGAGCAGCTGGGAAACTAGCAAGATTTTTCTCCATGTCACTCCACAGCTGCTGAGGCTTCCAGGGTGACCTGCTCCATGGCAGCCAGCGTGGCAAGCTGCAGGGGAACCCAAAGGCCCGGGAAGTCCCGAGTCCTTGGTAGTCCACCTGAGTGACTGAAGAAGAGTCCTGAGAATGATGGCTGTTTAGGTGCCAGGTGTGCAAATGGTCAGGAAACAAAGCAGGTTTTCAACAGAAACATGCCTGACGTCCATCAGAAGTTTGTCAAAATTGAAATGTTTTTGCAAAATATTTTGAATTCAATAAATGGGCAAATAATAAATGTTTCGTTGGAATTTTTCCAAACAGCTCTACTTTCTACACAGAGAAATTTCATGTGGGATCTGTGTGTCCTAATGAAAGGAGAGGATGTGGGATTTAGATTTCTTCTTTAAAGTTCATAATGATGCTTTGCAGGCATGTTGGTTGGGATTTTTCAAAGCACTCCAGATTGGCTTAACTTCACTCTGAGTGAAGCCAATGGGGAGTTTTACGTGTCAGAGGTCTAAATCTTGTTTTTTTTTTTATTATTTAATATAACTTTAATTAAAATAGTGTCAAGTCACTATAATGCTCTGAATACTGAAGAGGATTAATAGCACCTATACGTTATGAGACAACTACATGGGTTCAGAGCTTGTTTGGCCAATCACATTACTATTTTGATGCAGTTCATTTTATAAATGGGAAATTATATTTACTAAAAAATTATCCTGCCAGGAATTATTAGCTAGTGTAATAATATTTGAATAAACTCATGAGAAAAGTTGTCCAGAACAAGTTTGTATCTAACTCAAGATAAATTAATATTGTACAACCTGAATTTTTCATCACATAATGGAGGTTACTGTATGCAATGAGGGAATGAATTAGCTGAGGAGAGAGGTTAGAATTAATCAAAAGCACATAAAAAGTTCTTTCCCAAAACACATGAATATTTTTTAATGTAAAGCAACCAAAAAAATGGAAAAAAAGTCAAGTGGGCAAATGTCAACTGCCCAGAGTTTTATCCCATACAAGAAATGATTTAATGGCTGATATATCCAGCAGACTCTGAGCTTGGCCTCATCAAAGGTACAGAAAGAAAATTAAGTAATAGAAATATTTTTGAGAGAGAAAAATAGACCTACAGGACATTTGAAGGACGGTGTGTGCATGCAAACCCACAAATATATTTACAGTATAAATTCTTTGACTCAAAGACATAGTGACCTACTTGACAGAATTTCAAACTCTAGTGAATTAACACCAGTAATCTTACATGAAATATATAAGATACCCTCTCCATTTCCCTAGTAATTTCACATGTGGATTGTTTTACTTTAATATTAAATTTCAAAAAAGGCCCTTCACCTGCATCTAGTCCAAACTTCTATTCTGATATTGCCCTGAGATGTTCTTGCTTTCAGTAACAACAGGGACTAGTGAGAAATTATTAAAAGAGATTCATTGAGAATGACTGAATGCTCCAGGGTACCACAATAGGAGGTTCAGACCCATGAACAATTTTATATAGCACACTGAGGCTGTTTAGAGTTGCAACTTCAGACTTTAAACTTTCTCCTGATTCAATGCTGCTTTGACACAACATCAAAGGAGGGCCATCTTAAAGTGCCACTGAAGAAGAAGTAGTAGCATTTGAAAAAGACAGGTCTAATTTCTAAACTGAAGTATTGCCAAATAAATTATTACTGAGCCTAACACGTTGGAAGTGGATTTTGTAGCATCTAATTGGCCCCACTAAATTCTTTCAAATCCTTCAAGGGAGTGCACCCAGAGACTGTGTTATAGAGTGTGAACAAGTCTATTTTACAAAGGCAAGTTATTTTAGCCAAGATTTTCATAAAAATATGTTTTCAGCTGCATGTATTTTTTTAAAAAGTGCATACTTGTGTTTGCCCAGTTTGTTTGCACACTTAATCATAGATTTCTTACACACATTTTTCTGAAAGCATTAGGGCTTTAGGTCCACAATTGTGGTTCACCAAATCCATCTAATGAATGCAAATCCAATGTAATTCACTGTCACCAAATTAAATAACTTTGTGCACCAAATAAATATCAGTATTCACCAACTGGCATTTTTATTGGCCTTTTTGAGTGTTCTGTACGATTTTTTGACCCAGGAGTAAGTCCTAAAAATATGTTGAATATTCAGCCAACACAGAGAAGAAGGTGACTGAGAACAAGTAGTTACCACATGTGAGCTCACTTCCGATATTTTTATGGGTCACTCCAGGAAACTACCAAAAGCTAGTCAATTGCACATATGGTCTAATTTGGAAGGCCACTTGGGCTGTTCTTAGGAGATTGTGGCCATGCCTGAACTAGGAAATACATACTGGCCCATTTTAGATCTAACTGGGAATGAAAATTATATGGATGGCTTGTGGACTGCCTTATTCTTATTTGGATCAACATAGCATATACAAGGTTTTACACTCCTCTCACTTACACTGGGTAAGTCAGCAGTAACACTACCGAGGTCAATGGAGTTACACAGATGTACAACTTGTGAGAAATCTGAAACAGACACACTGTGGTCAGAGTATTTTACTTCTGATCTGAACTGAAGTATTTCAGACCCATAAATTCTAGAAATGGGCCCAAGTTCATATCTGGATCTGAATGACTCAAATTCTGGTTGGTTAACATCTATAGTTTCAGCTCAGGATCTCCCCTAATTGATGTCAATATCTGAAGCCATTGTTTTTGCTGCATTGACAGTTTCTAAACAAATGGAAGCAGAGCAAAGCTGGTTAAAACTCAGCATTTCCATTCTGCTGAAAATTCCAAACTTTCAAGATTTGTTTTCATTCCAGATTACAACAATTTAAAAAAAAATTCCTGGGAAACAAAATGGAAAAAAAAGTTTAATTCCAATTGTAACTTTTTAAAAAGTATAAAACATGAAATGTAATTTAAAATAATGTAAACTTTGAAACAAAAGTCAGAGTTCCAATCAGACAAGGTCAAAACAGAATGATTCATTTGATTTTTTTCTAAACGAAATTTCATCAGAATTGGCAGATTCCCTAGAAAGTTTCAATTTCAAGGAAACTGCATTTTCTGATAGAAAATCATTGTCAGAAAATTGGTGATCATCTCTAAAGCATATTGTATGTAATTATGAAGGGTTATTGTTGTTTTCAAATTTAATCTATTTGTTGACAGGGATTTCTATCTGCGTGCTCGGATGCAATTCTTGGACTGCAGCTAAAATATTTGGTAGGTAGTATGGTGAAGTGGATACAGTATTGGACTTGTATTCAGGGGACCAAGTTTCTATATCCAGCTCTGCCTCTGGCTTGCTGGGTGACCTTCGGTAAGTCACTTCACACCTCTGGGTCTCAGTTTCTCCATTTGTAAAATTAGTATATTATTACTGACCTCCTTTGTAAAGGGCTTTAATATCTACTGATGTAAAGTGCTAGACAAGAACTTGGTGGTATTATTTGTTTGTAGGGGCCTGAACCAATTCCCAGTGAACTCAATGGAAAGACTCCCATTGACTTCAGTAGGACTTGGATCACCACCTAATTAAGGACATGTTTCACAGGATGAGGCAGTTTCCTCGGGTTCGTAGGCTTGCATTATATAATGAGAACAATTGTGTGTGTTTGTTCCTCAAATAATAAACCAATGCATGGAGAATCCAATAAGATAAATTTATTTATTTATTTATTTAACAAATAAAACATTCTCTGTGGTCTTCCTCGGGGCTATTAACGGTAAGAACATTCTGCCGAGTCTTGAAAATCTAACGCTTACGTTGGTGGACAGCAAATCAGTTTTGCCTTTGCAATTTTTTTCTTACCAATATTCTTTGCTGAGCTGTATCATTAGTATTTTTCATTATGTTTCTTTTGGGACGGAAGGGACACAGAGGAGTCTAATTATATCAGCTCTAATGGAAATGTAACTGGGAAGTGAATTGTATGTTCTTCCTGGGGTTTCAAATGTCACGTAAAATTCTCTTAATAGTAATGCTAGTTTCTATTTTGCTGGTGTTTTCTAAAGCTATTTTATTTTGTTATCTCAGCCATAGCACTAAATTTAAAAAAAAAAAATTTAAAAGCTAGCTTGTTCACTGTCTGGCAGCTTTTATTATTTAAGTTATGCTCTCCTCTTAGATTTGTCTATTTCAATCTAATTAATTTCAGCATATCTCTGGTATTCCTGCAGAGAGTTTTCATTCACCCCCAGTGATTTATGATGAAACTCTTGGTTTACAGTTTCCTAGACTTTTAAGAGTCTTTTCCTCAGGCCATGGTAAAACCGTTTGCTTCCAAAATAGGTAGAAATTGTGCTCTGACATCCCCCAACCATACAACCTCAATGGGACTGCGTGGGGTTTAAGTCAGGACAGAATTTGGTCCCTATGCCTTAAACCCAAAATGTTAAACATCAGATAGCCTTCCACCAATACCCACAAACTGGAGCACTGAGCACTAATTTCCCCAACACTCAAGACCCACAGAGTCTCAAGTATGGCTGCCTCCAGTGTGGGAAAAGGTGCAAGGGAAGCGGTCTCTCTCACTCACTAGCCCATCTTCTCTATGAAAGACACTCATGGACTTTACTGGTTCTTCCATCAGGCCCTAGGGCAGCTAAAAACTGACCCTTAGTGCCTGATCCAAAGCCCATTGAAGTCAGTCAAAAGACTCCAGTTGACTTAATGGGCTTTGGCCCAAATCCTTAATGAGCAATTCATCTATCACTGAAGTAAAGTATAGTTTTATTCTGCAAACTCAATCAGCTTCAACTAATGAAAATCTAAACAAAACTCTCTTCCCAAATTGTTTCCGAGTTACAGCTTTGAATTGATTCCTATCAGGAAAGACCATTCTTACTTTACTTTCTCACACACAAATACAACTCTGCTCTCCAGCTTTAATCAGGTTAAACAAAATACACTGATTTTCCCCTGTGTGTAGTGCTAATATCAATACAATCTAAATAAAATAAAACCAGATCCCTGACCTCTCCCCTTTCCATAATGCAATACTTTGTTGAAAGCAAATTATAAGTGGGAATCACTCAAAGAAGATTTCTGTATTTCCTTTTTTGATGTAACCAGTGTTCACTTTCAACATATTTATACTAATGTTAAATCTGAAGAAACATGCACATCAGCATCTCTGTACTTTCTATAAAACAACCACTGTACTGCACCCATTCTTCAAAGAGGAAACCTTCAGGAAACTGGGGTTTGAGAAAATCCTGGGGAGCCAGCCTTGCAGACTTTGAAGCGTGGCTTTTGGGTCCTGCAAATTTGTAGCAAAAACTTCAAAGCCTTTTAGCCTTAATAGTGAAGCTGGCTGACTGGCTCCGGAGAAGGTGGCTGCATTTCATGATTACTGAGGCACAGTGAAGATTTATAGCTCATCTTAGATATTATGGTGGAAGGGATCTTTGAAAGAGCATAGATGATGTTTCTTGATGCTACTTGGCTCTAGAGGTAGATGGTTGGGAGGCCTGGAAAATAATGTAGTGATAATGCCAGTTGACTTTCAAAGGCCAGCCAGCTCAAGCAGGAGATGGCTATGCTCCCAGGCTTGGAAGACCCAAAGTACATTGCAAAGCCAGTGGACAAAATAATGAAATTGGTTAGCCAATATAACCAGATTCAGTAAATTGCACAGATTGTACAGTATAGGCTCTGAGGTTCCCCGAAGGTCACCCATGAAAACAAAATCTGCACTATGTTATCTCAGCTTGGGATTTTGCACTGGATTTAAATGAAAACACAAAAGAGATCTGCGTGCATTTAACAAACTCAATTATTTCTTCATCAGATGCCTAACAACTTGCATCAGGGGACTTTGTTTACTTCTTGTTAGCTAACTCAAAGGCCTCATGTTCACTAGAAACAACCAAAGTGGTATTTGGTATCAAAATCTGCCAACCTTTGAGTAAATATAACTTTAGGGAGAAAGTTTGCCTGTCATTAGCATGCCACTGTGACAGCTTGCATAAACTTGGCTTGCTGCAGTACTGCACCAAAGCTAAAGGATTACAATAGAGTTCTCTTTGCTGAGACTGTCACATCAAAATATCTCTTAAGCATATGGAGTGATACTGAACTCTACCCAATAATGGAAAGCATTTCTAAGAGCAAACACATCCTCAACAAGGGGATAGACCTGAAAACCAAGTGTCAGATATGATATGTAAGGGTTGATCTTCATCCCTCCATGTCACAAAACTCAAGGTAGTTGAAATCCAGATGTGGTCTGACTGTGCAGCCTGAAGTTATTTGGCTGGCATGAAGCCTGCGGCCAGGAAGATGATGATCCCACAGTACTACGTGGTGAAAATACAATATTGTTGCCTGCATTGCTTGTAAGCAGATCAATTTTGTTCAGTTAGATCATGTCTGAAAGATCAATGTGATATAGCAGATTAAAGCTGCACACGTTAAGACTTTGATCATAAAAAAGTATCTTAAAAAAACAAAACAAAAAACTTACTTGTGTCATTTGGGTGATATTCCTGAAAACCAGTGAACAGATGGAGGTAAATCCTCCATTCATCCAACTAAAGAAGGTCAACTTATGTGAGGAAGATTGCGAATTATTTTGTAAAATTTGATTTGCAAAATACAGGGCAGCACATCTGGGGCTACACGATAACACTGGCATCATGCAAATGTGTCATCAGTGCATACGGTATTGTAATTAACTCATTGCAGTAGCTTGCAAATGAAATGAATATGCAGACAGTTTTGCATTGGTATGAATTACAACCCATACTCGATGGGAGCCCCATCCTGAAACAAATCTTTCCCAAATACCCTCTTCTGACCTTCAAACAACTCTCAGGCTCATCATCAGAAGCAAGCTCCCCACAGACCAGGATGCACCAACTCAAAGCAGCACTGGACCCTGCCAGAACAAGAGATGCAAAACTTGCTGACATAATTCCACTGTTAGTATGATCAGCACTCCCCACAACACACTTTTCAAGATCCATGGGTCCTACACATGCCTATCAGAACACGTGGTGTACCTCATCCAATGCACTCAAACGAACTCTAGAAAAGTAAGAAAAGCCAAAAACACCATACTACCAGTGTGCAAACACTTTTCACAAAATGATCACTGCATATCTGACTGTTCAGTCCTCTCCTCAAAGGACACCTAACACAACGCTTTCAAAAGACATGCCTGGGAGCTTAAATTCATAACTTTGCTAGACACTAAAAATCATGACCTTATTAGAAACACTGGCTATCTGACTTATTACGACAATCTGTAACTCACTTACCTGCTTTTTTTGTCCTATGACTGCAGAGGTGTTACTGGGCTACTTCACCTTGAATGGTCCCTTCGAATGTGTGTTACCTACTTATGCTAAACAATCTGTTCCACTTTGTACTTAGCTGTGACATTTTGAGTACCTTTCCCAGACCTGAAGAAGAGCTCTTTGCAGCTCAAAACTTGTCTCTTTCACCAACAGAAGTTGATCCAGTAAAATACATGACCTCGCCTACCTTGTCTCTGGGCACATTTTATAAATTTATGGCATACAAGGATGAAATGCTGTGTGAACTGGAATTGGCAGGGCTCACTTAGGTGTACCTTGATAAGTATTTTCTTTCTGAATCATTAAAAATATGTTATTTGTACTGCTTAGTTCAAAAGGGAAGGAGAATGTTTGGTTTGCCTCTTAGGATCTCACTCTGCCAGGAAAGTTGGTCAATATGTTATTTCAAAGCAGTGTGGTTATTTTGCAGAACAATTTAGTTCCAAATCCCTTGCTAACACCATAGAGATTCAGACTTCACTAATGTGACTTACAGGAAAGGGAAAGCATTGGCACTTACAGTCAGGCTAAGAAATTGATCAAACATTACCATTTCCTAACATTTTTAAGACTTTGAAAGATGGCTTTATTGCAAAACACAAAGATGAGCATATCAAAAACATTTAGCGTCAGAAAGTGAGCATTCGCCAAAGCAGTAGCGTGTGTGGTTGCAACGGAGAATGCTACTACAGGTGCATTGAAACTGCAGGGCAGATGACAGATGGAATCATCTGTGAATAGTGTTATATATGGACCCAGCAGAGAAGGAGATAGATACATGGAAGAACTCATTTAAGCATAGCTAGCTGCCAAGGAACCCTTTATTCAGGCAGAAAATCTGAAAACAACACAAAAGTGAAGGTTTGTACTGGGGAGAGGAGAGTGTTAAAATGTTCAAAGGGACAGGACATCACACATACCTTTTACACACCCATACTAAAACATACACACACATTATTTATACATATATATCAATCAAGTGCATCTACCACTGCAGAAGTCACCAATAGCAACCAGAGTCAACATCACAAGTGACCATAATGGACCTGTATAAAACTCAAAAATAAACAATGTTTGGGCCCCTTGATTCCAATAGGGGTGGGTAAGGGGAGAAGAGGTAGGAGAACAGCAGCCAGTGCTACTGGGTACAGCAGGCAAAATCCACAACCAAGGTGCTTGATTTGAGTTCCTTCGGCAAAGTCTTCTCATAATTTTCAAGAACACGGGGTGTTAGTGGACAGAGGTATGGCCCTTTGTTTAATGCAAAGTCAGTGGCTGACACGAGTCAGCACCACCCATGATTTGCTAAATGCCAAAGCCTGCAACTTTGCAAGCATAACAGAAACCTGGTTGGATGACACGTTGGGACTCTTATTGATGCAGTTGCCTCTGGTGGAGTATCTGGTTCAGCATGAGGTGAAAGGGGAATCAGAGAGGAAGGGCTGCTCTGTATTTTGCTTCTCATCTCAAATTGTAGGAGATTACTCATTGCAAAGTTAGATCAGATTGAGGGTATGTCTACACTGGAGCTGGAAGGTGTTATTTCCCAGCTCAAGTAGACATACCTAGGGCATCTAGCCTGTCTGGCTTCTCTCACCACCATGGCTACACTTTTTTTTTTCTTAGCATACTAGTTCAAGCAGAGCTAGCTCAAATATGTCTACTTGATCTGGAAATGATACTTCTAGGCTCCAGTGTAGACATATCCCAAATACGTTCATCATGTGAGAGTGTCTGGGTATGAAGAAATTATAGGGTAGATTTTGTGTATAGAGTGCCTCATTGTAGCACAGATGCTAGATCTAGACTTAGACTTCCCCCATTTGTCACTACAGTGATGCTGAGGCAGATAGTGCTTGGTGACTACAGTGTCTCAGAGCAGATTATTTTTCTGGATCAGCTGAGAATTTTATGCTCCAATGAAAACCATGCAAATATTGTAGTTGGTTGATGGGTCCACTCAATGGGTAAATATTCCCCCTTTGCCAAGAACAGACCTCTCTCTCCTTCAGTTTCAGTGACCCATTTTGATGGTCTGCACTCCAAGGTTGATGGAACTAGTGTGTTTCCCGTGAATATACTGTTTTCAGCAACTGGCCATTCCATAGATTGTCAGGGGGAACTTTATAATAGCCTTTTTTCCTGCTGTAATTGATATAGTGACCCCTAAATGGCCTCTTCATGAGTTACATCATCAAAGCATCCTTCCTTCTTTACTCTGAAAAGGGAGAACTGTTCAAGACTCCATGAAATCCACTAGGGACTTCATTATTGCTATTGATTTTTTTACATGGAAGATGCTTAGATACTACAGTGATGATGGCAGTACAAAAGCATAAGATATACAGATACCCACGCATATATGGATAAAGTGACCCATTATGACAGGTTGGAGAGGGGGACCAAGAACATAAATTGTGGCTTGTGGGATACAAAGAAAACGTTCTTTGCTTTTACCATAGCATCTGCAAAATCTCATACAGTACAGCTGCTTCAGGCTGGTTAAATCTAGCAGCCTCCACCTGGTTAGAGATTTCTTGCTGTGAAAAACGTTCATGATGCCATGAGGAAGATAGGCCTGCATATAAAATACTGAACCCAAAGTATGATTTTAGGAGGAAGAGATCTTTTACTTTTACTCTCTTCTTTGCCTGCTGCTGCAGCAGCCACTGGTTGCTGGTCTCGGTCTATGCAATGCAACCATGCCTGAGGAAGAGACCTTTGCTTTCTCCATCCTCCCAGTTGGCCACTGAATGGTAGGATTCCCACGACCTGGAACATCTAAGATTCCAGATTTACAGTCAAGCAACCTCTAGCCAGTCAGCAAGTCGATAGGTATTAAACACCAGAGCTAAGACGACCACCAGCTAACCTTTTCAACCACATACCAGCTTCCTGAAGCTAAATGACACCACAAGAATTGTGAAAATGACTCTGCCATCTCTTTGGTTTTGTTGTGGTTTCCAATCAGTATTAGTAGATACAAGCTGCCATCTCAGTATTCTTACACTTGTTTTTACTTCAGCAGATGGCTGGTAGTGAGGATGTGTGAGAGTCTGCACTTGCGTGTGAACAGGAGATTTGCAAGGCTTGAACCCACAGAATTTATTTGAGAATGGTGCTTATAGGATAGTTGCTCAGATATCTAAAACAGCCCTAGGTTAAACCACCAGACTGTCTAAAAGATCATACATGCATATATTTCATGAGTAGGAGTGGTATGTTTAATCTTGAGAAGTCCTATTTGCACCTATATTTGTCATTGAAATATTAAATAAAACTTCTTGAATTATATTGGAATGTTTCATTGAACCTCCATGTTTGGGGTGGGGGAAAAGAGAGAGAAGATTGGCCTAATTACCAATTATTTGGGCATGCTGCCTTAACTGGCATCAGAACTGTAGTAACAACATGAGCTTGAACCTGGAGGTAATTTGACCCTCCCTGTAACAGCTATTTGGCTGGAACAAATATATTGATTGAGATTGATAATGCCCTATTACTTTTGAGGTCAATGACTAAACAAAACTACTGCCTTCCCAAATTGTTATATAGAATTTAGAGAGAATTATTGTAAAATAAACTATAGTTTAAATCATCCCGCTAATTACATTAATACGAACCCACTTGATTCTAATTTGAATTGTTTCTATGTATCTTGTTTTATACGGTTTCCTAGTTTAGTTTAATTAACAAAATATATACAATTTAAAACCTGTGTGGTTCAGATGTTCCTTCCCCAGACATTAGGATTCTGAACCTGAGGAGTGCCCAGAGTAAATATAAGAGGCAACTCTGTGACTCACCTAGTGGTGATCCACAGAATTGCCCTGTAACTGGTACCTAAATATAAACACTTGGCTTTTGAGGGAAAGTTCATTGTTGGATTGATCATTTCTTTCAATAAACATGGTTTCCAGAACCTTTGAGGCCTGGTGCTGTAGATATGAGCCAATCAGTCTAAAGGCTGACCATTTCCCTAGAATATGTCTGTACTCTTCATATTACTTGGTAAATAAAACCACTCAGATCTGGACTAAGCTACCTAGTAACATGAAAAACAGAAGAGCAAATTGAAGGGCAAATACTGAGTCTTCTCTGAACGAGTTTCTGTCAGTGCTGCACATGCTTGCACAAATTTTCTGCTCACAGGCAAGTAGACGAGTGGATTTCATTTTACATCCTGGTCAAATGTCACCAGAATTGTGGTACACAAGGTCCAAGGTCAACACACATGTAATAAAGGTGCAGAAAATGCTAAGATATTGGGAACATTTTTTCTACAGGAATATTACATTCCTAACACTTGTCTGAAATAGATGAATATCCCCTGTTCTAGTATAGGTATGTCACAAGTCTCAAATTACATACCCACATACAAAACAGAAATCTGCAACCATTAATTTAACTCCAAATCATGCTTCTTCAAAATGCACACTAGCCTTTTGTTGGAAATTGACTAGCTGATCCTAAACTATGTAAATTATTAAATTTTATGCTTGTGTCTATCCTGTAGTAGTGCTGCAAAGGCTAACGGGGAACTCATTAAAGGATAACTCACCAATATACTTTACAAACATATAAATTTGCAATGGCTCAGATTTTCATCAACTTCCATCAAGGAAAAGTTTAATTGAGGCGTTCAGAAATAAAAAGATTCTTCCTTGCCTCCCCCAGCTCAGGAAAAGACAACTTGTGCTACTGTATTCTACGTGCCTGCTACTTCGACTTCTTTCCAAGATTGCACTAGATTAAATGCGACTATAAATTAGTTCCCAGGTTTTGACAACTGATGTATATATTTTGGTATATTGAGACTTTTGGGACTCAGTGCTGTCTGCTGCAAGCTATTGTAAGAAGCATTTCGGATTATTTGGACATTTTGAAATTTGTTCTCATCTTCTAACTGCATTTGAGTGAAATAGGCCGAGTGAGACTGATTGAAGGGAAAGCTCTTGGTGTTTGTTAGCTTCATTCTGAAGTTTAACTGGCAGAGTGAGACATTTCCCAGTATTTGTCACTTACGTTATGAAGTCCTTTCAGTTTTGAGCTGCTAGCTGCACATTTGCTGAAGCACACAGGAGGAAAATTGGTGAGAAATCCTGCAGCTGAATACTTGCCTTGTGCTGACAGAAACTTTTGGTACATTGACCCTCATTTGTTACAGGTTGCACATAATTGGAAGACATTTATTGAGTTATAAGGAATCATAATTCTGCAAGTGTAATCAGGAAAGCACAGTACATGCAGTTCTTGAGTTATCACATGACATTACATTTTAAAAGATATCCTTGTGGACTTCCATGGAGTATATGTATACCACACACAATATAAAATGCTCTTTATTGCATAGATTCAGTGAGAGGGGAAGAAAAATGGCCTTGTGTTTAAGGCACAGGAAGATCCCAGTGGTTGAGGTTCTGTTCCTGGTTCTGTTACAGACTTCCTGTGTATCCTGGGTCACAATCTCTTTGTGGTTGTAATTCCTCTTCTGAAAAGTAGGGATAATAATCCTTGAGATTAAAATACTATAATCTGTAAAATACACATACTGATACTTTGACTTTAGTCACTACATCATGACCACTGTCCCCATATTATTGTAAGATCAGATACCACAGCGAGGGGTGATAAAAACCTAGAGAGAGATAAAGTCAAGGTTTTGCCCAAAGTCAGTAGGAAAATGCTAAAATTGGAGAATAAAATATAAATATCAACAGAAGGCAACTAATCTTATGAAGCAGAAACAGGCTCAAAGGAAAACATTTTTATCTGGAGCCGTTTAAAATCCAGATCAAGGCTTGGGATTTGAACCCCCCTCTCTCCACCTCATAATACAAAAATGGAGGTCATTTGCAAATTCATGTAACTTTCCCTAACATGCACAGGAAAATGGAGGGGAAAGCCACAGAGCTTTTAAGCTCCCACCCCCTAGAATTCAGAGTCAGGTTTTGAAGCTGCTGTGCTTTTTTGGCACACAAACCATGGCTACAGAGAACTGAAATTTCTTCTTCCGTCACAATTCTCAGCAAGTGGGGATTTTGCCTGAGTCAGGCCACAGCATTTGTTGCTACTTCGTTTTACACAACAAAAATGCAGTTAAAGGTTTTGTTTTTAAATATAATATTGATTTTAATGAAAAGAACCAGAGCAATGTATTCTCTTGCAACAGCTCTTTCTACAGACCTCTATTAGCATTTCAAAACTGATGGACTTTCAGTGCTCCTAAATTTCAACCTTATTTTCTTTACCGGATTCACCTCCAGGCATTCTGTCTCGAATAATATAACCTCTGTTTCTGACTGAGTTACAGCTTGGAAAGTGCTACGGCATGTTTCTTTGCATCTTTAATTTTTCTTTAACTAGGCAATATGTAAAGATACAGATATATAGTGGTGTGTCTGTTTCTATGTCCCCTAACCTGGATTATGTGTCCCAATTCATTTTAAATAGATAATTAAATCCACTAAAAACTGAAAATACTTTTTTGCTAAATCTCTTTGGACCATACGTTTTCAAGCCAAACGCTCTACTGATTTCAAAGAGGAGCTCTGCTTAAAGACTGAAATGACCCTCTGCAGGCAATATTGTCTAAAGTGACTGCAGTTCATTTACTTTATTATTTTAATAAACAAGGGAGTAATGCTGAAAACCTTGTGTGATTACAGAACCAATCCACCACGCACTGAAGTCTGTCAAAAGACTTCAAATGACTTCAATAAGTGCTGCATTGGGACCTAGCCAATTACAATTTCCTTTACATGTGATGCTCAAATACATAATTAAGGATTACAAAATTAAAAACTATACATATTTATCAAACAAAATCAAGCAACAGATGACTTAGCTCTTTGGGGTGAGGACAATCTTTTTGTTGTGCTATACAGCACTTAGCACAATGGGGTCCTGATCCAAGACTAGAGCTCCTAGGTGCGACAGTAATACTACTAATAAATAATAATTAAAAAGCAACAACTTATACTTTAACAATCATGGCAAAATTGAACCATTGTTTCATTTTAAAAAAGAACTGCAGTGGAAAGTTCTGCTCAAAACTCAGTGGCACAGCATGGCCCTGTGATATGGCAGCCCCACCTGGGATGCCCTCTGGCGGCAGGTTGCAACACAATCAGTGTGTCTACCTCAGTTTCCCTTTCTTGATAGAGTTCCCGGTAATCCCATGCCATAGTTTTCCACATACAAATAGCCCTTACAGGATTATTTATTACAAAAGTCGTCCAAACATAATCCAGAATTCCCCAGCGTAGTCCCAGCATTCAACATTCAATCTTTCTAGTTCCAACAGTCCATCAACAGACCAAGTACAGCCCTGGTACCTCTCACCACTCCTCACACCATCCCCTCTAGCTGGGGTGCTTCTCTGTCCTGTTTCATCCTCAAGTCTGGTTCTACTTCTTACATGGAGAGATCAGTAGGCTGACCCCTCCGTCATTCCCCAGCCTTCAGCCCTCTCTGGCCTTTTGGCTTCAGGTCTCCAGCTCAGAGTATCAGCAGACACCTCCTTCTGCTGTTCTCAGACTTCAGCCCTCTGGCCTGGAGAAGTTTGTAGGTAACCCCTTGACTGTTTTCACCAGACTGCTCTGACTCCACTGCTGACTAGAGAATTCTCACCGCTTCCTCCCTTCAGGGGCATTCCCTCCCTGCTGTTCATCTGAGCTCTCTCTCTTTTTTGGTCTCTGGGTTCAGAACTTTCCCTTGCCTTTGGGCAGTGTCCCATTTATAACCCCCAGGGTAGCCCTGTCCTCCTCATCATACCAAACTAGGGCATACCTGGACCGCAACAGGGGAGCTGTTTCAGGCACCTGTTCAGTTAAGGCACCAGCTACCCTGTTACCAGGCCCATGGTAATAATGGGATGTTAAATTAATGGTTTGGAACTTTTGACATTAGAAAAAACAAATTAATTTGTAAAGCCATCCCCCCCCTTTCTCCCTTATCCTGACAACGAATCATTTGGGATCACAGACAACACATTAAACAACCACCAACATTTTTTAAGAGCCAGATTCTGCCAGCCTTGCTCAGGCTGAATAGTCTGTTACTCAGCAAGTAGTCCCATTGAAATCAGTAAGACTAATCATGAAATAAGTTACTACTCAACTCGAATGAGATAACAGAATATGGCTCTTTTCATTAAATAAACCATACAAAAACGAAAGGCCAAATAAATTAGTTTAGGTTCCTATTTTTGAAAAAAATCCCAGCCATTTTTCCCCCTTTGATTCTTCTTTCCCTTTATTGTGTGTAAGTCCTATATCTGGGCTGCAAGAGAATTTTTTAAATAAATACTTACAAATAAATATGTTCAGGGTAGCATAAATCCACTAAGATATGCCTGCTGTAAAATATAGGCAGAAGCTCCTTCGGGAACATTAATGTCCTTTCTAGACATGCCTGTCATCACCTTTACTGTCAGCTCCTCCAACAGCACTGTTAGTTTAAAAAAAAAAAAAAAGACTTGCAAACATTTTTGTTTGATTTAAAGTGGGTTTGAGGACACTGCTAACAGTAAAGTTTCCCTTTTCATAGTAAGAAATTTTATTTAAACTCTATTTGATTTAGATGAAGAATACATCTGAATATGAGAATTTAGTTGGTTCATGGTAGATGCTGTCCCATGTGAGTGATTGTTTTCTTCAGTGATTGAGTCCAAAACTTTCTCACAGCCAAGGTCAGTGACAAAAATCTGACTTCCATGGGAGCAGAGCTCGACTTGAGTAAATGATCTGACAATCAATTCAAGTCTGAATCCTACCCTTTTCCTCCAGGCCTAGTTTGATAGTTGAGCAAGTGAAAGAACTCTAGGTTTCTTCTTTGACTGTTTCTTAGGCCTGGTGTACACTAAAAATGTAGGTCAAACCAGCTACATTGCTTGGGGCTGTAAAATATCCACACCCCAGAGTAGCATAGTTAAACTAACCTAATCCCAGGTGTAGACAGTGCTAGGCTGATGGGAGAATTCTTCCATCAACCTAGCTACCGCCTCTTGGGAAGGTAGATGACCTATGCCTACAGGAGAACTCCTGTCGGCATAGGTAGTATCTACACTTAAGCACTACAGCTACACTGCTATAATGTTTCAAATGTAGACAAGCCCTAACTTTTCATAAGCAGTATCAAGGCTGAGCAGGATCCATGGTTTGTATATAAGGAAATAAGATAATCTGAGTGTTCATATGTCTCACTTAGCCTTTCACTGTCCTTCATATAAAAGCATGTGAACATATATCACAGTTCCACCATTAACTTAATTGCTAATGTAAATATCTTGCGATGCCGGCTACAACAGTGCCATGCAAACGCCTGTTCTCAATTTTAGGTGACACTGTAAACAAGAAGTGGGCAGCATTATCTCCTGCAAATTGTAACCACACTTGTTTGTCTGAGCAATTGGCTGAAGGAGGCCTGAGTGGATTTGTAGGTGCTGAAGTTTTACATTGTTTTATTTTTGAATGCAGTTATTTTTGTACATAAATTCTACATTTGTAAGTTACATTTTCATGATAAAGAGATTGCATTACAGTACTTGTATTAGGTGAATTGAACAATACTATTTCTTTTGTTTTTTACAGTGCAAATATTTGTAATCAAATATAAAGTGAGCACTGTACACTTTGTATTCTGTATTTTAGTTTAAATCAATATATTTGAAAATGTAAAAAACATCCAAAAATATTTAAATAAATGGTATTCCATTATTAACAGTGCAATTAATCACACAACTAATCACAATTAATTTTTTTAATCCCTTGACAGCCCTAATTATATCCTAAATCCCCAAGGCTAATTATAGATTTTCCAGCACCCTCCTCAAAGATCCTGACACAGGAGGCAGCCACAATACTGCTGGTTTGTGGGGATGTGAGTCTGTTATAGCTCTCAGCTAGTAAGCTTGGATCTATAAACTCAAGCTGTAGACGGCTGGGCTTTCAGCTCTGGAGGTCGCTGGTTCAATCTCCAATGTTTCAGCCACAAGGGCAGCTAACACACCTATCTTTCTCACAACACCCTTGCATGTATAGTCTCCTTCCCCCACTGAGCTATTGGGTTGTAAGTTTGGCAGGCACTGGGATAGTTCACAATTAAAGCAGCACATTCCATAGACTGAGTACACTCAGGGGAATGAAGTGAAGATTGTATGGAAGTTGGAAGGGCAATAATTGTCTGTCAGGGCAGCCTCTGACTGGTGTGTGAAGAGCTCACGGCTGCCTGGAAAACAATTTTGACAATTGTTTCTGATCCAGTTCCAAAGAACCACCAAACCCTTTCAAAACCATGTATGAAAAACCAAAGAGAACGACACCAGAATAGCCAGCGTGGAAAACCCATGTTCAACTCCTTGCCCTGCTTGATTCAGATTAGGCATTTGAACTTTGGTCTCTCACATCAGTGCTCTAACCCCTGAGCTATTGGCGCTTCTGGGTTTGCATTCTCTTTTGCTACACGCAGTAATTTTAGAACTTTGAAGTCCTTCCTCCTATACACAGTACCAAGGACTGAGGAACATTGAGTTTTACAGAAGGAGTTTGAACTACATCTCTCTCTTTGTATTCTCACAATGGACTTTAGTCTAAAAGTGAAAACCTGTTCATGTTCTCTTCTTTAACCCATCTGTCTCTCTAGTGTTCAATAGGTGAGTTCGCAACTTTTTTTAATTAAAGAATTTCTTTATTATTTTGACTTGTATTTATGCAGAGGGTTTGGAAGGAGTTGGTCCACAACTAAGGTAAGAGCTAGAGACCAGATATTATTCAAACCCAGCTGGGTGGTGTGCAATCTGCTCCTCTATTATACATGAGCAGTGAACTCTCCTCCCTCCCCTCCAGTTATCTCAGCTAGACGTTCAAGTTATTGATGAGTCTGTTTAACTAGGATCAGGCTGGGCTGGATAGTGAAAAGGGCCAGAATAACTAAAAGGCTACAATATTGTCCTCTCTTTGGAACTCCATTTAATCCTCCAAGCTCTTCAGCCATAGCAGCCAGCACCTTCAGGGCTTGGATGTGTCCTAGAACCCTCTCCCCTAGGAAAGACATACTTAGAAGAAAAGGAGTACTTGTGGCACCTTAGAGACTAACCAATTTATTTGAGCATAAGCTTTCGGGATGCATCTTTAGTGCCCTCACACTGTTCCCTCTCTTCAGGAACTTAGGACTTCCCCCCCTTAGGAATTTCCCACAGACTCTCATTCGGGACTACCACCAACCAACGCCAGTGGCTAAGCTGAAAACCGTTCAAAACGGCCCTCAGCGTCCCCCAAATTAAGTCCATTTTAACTCAAAATTTCATTCCCATTCCTAGCTCTTCTACCACACATGGAGCTCTTATTCTGACCCAGACTGTCCTTCATGGAGCCACCAATTCGGTCATTCCTAGCACGAGCTCAGTCTTCTGACCCTGGGAACCTTCCCCGTCAGTGTGCTCTCCGTTCTGACAGAGAAGGCAGCATATATACTGGCCTTCTTTGGAGAGCTTCCTCTGATTGGTTGGGAGAGAGGGGAAGTCCTGCCTCACCCTACACTATATGGCTCCTAGTCCCAGGCCCTTTAAGGGACAGTGTCCTGGTTTTTCTCATCCAAATACTAATTCCCCTCTTTTCTTGTTATCTGGACATTTCCAGGGCCTGTGTTTATTCCACCATCCCTGGAATGGGGTGTTCTTGTCCCTTCTAGTCTTAAAAGGATCAGTATACCCCATTACAGACCATCATTAGCAAAACATCAGCTGATACTCTAGCAGAAAATTAAATAATGTTTTTCACATTAATTTGTCAGCTAAATGGTCACGATTAGCCATAAACGTTCCTAAACTAGAAACTATAGCTTCAAAATATTGATGAAAAATCTCCACTTGCACCTCTAAGAATGTCAATTATTCAATATTTTCAGTATTCAGTCTTAAGCCCTACCAAAGGCTCTATCTGTAAAAAGAAAATGACAGAATTTGGCATTTCACCAGTTCTTTTTAAAAGAAAAAAAAAAAAAAAAAAGAAAGCACACGACACCACCACCACAAAAAAACTAAACCATTTTTTGCTGACACAGTTCAAGAGTTTTGAGCGTAATTAAAAAGAACACTTTGCTAGGAAAACTTCCTGAAGTTTAAAAGGGACACTGCAGGTCAAACACACACAAATGTAGGTTTTAGAAAAGGTGGGAAAAAACCTAATACTAAATCCATCCCTCCACCTATATTATATATAAAAAAAGTGCTCACTCACCATGTTATCTAAGTGCTATCTAAAATGAAGGGCAACGTTCCCAGGAATACTATTTTAAAATGCCAGTGAGAACTACTTCAAAAAGAATTGACTGCACTGTTTGCAACCTCAATATTATACAAGTGCAAAAGAACCCAAAAGGGAAACTGCTAGAAAACTATAAACAAAAGTTTAATGGATTTCCTATTTTCATGGTCCAAGCTGAAAGTAGTATGATAAATAAACTATGTAAATGGTGAAAAGTAATTTCTATTTTTTTAAGTTGTTTCAGTTATAATAATCTAGGGTGTTTGAGACACAGGCCCAGATTTTTGAAAATATTTTGGCGTTGCTCTTCTGAGTGTTGCCTAGCTGACTTAGTGCAGAGCTAGGATAGAGGCAGCCAGGCCTATTGGTGAGGATGGGGTGGTATGTTGGGTCCCCACACCAGGTTCAGAACTGGGGGCAAGGAGCCAGAGTGAGGAACCAAAAATCAGAGACCAGGAATCAGGCTGAGTCAGGAAACCAGGTGTTCAGGATCAGGAAATAAGAGCAGGCAGCACTGGGTGACCAGTCCAAAGCAGTGTGGAGTCCAGTTGTATGGATTATTTCCCATTTCTCCTTCCGGTTTAAGTAGGTGGAGCAGGCCAAACAGGAGCTCCAGAGTTCCATCCATCAGAGCCCAGGGTGGAGCATTTATCTGAGCTGGGCTTCAAGAAGTCTCAGTTCTAGCCTATGCCAGCTAGCCATCACATGTAAGACTGGAGTGTGATGACTCCCAGGAACCCTGCAGATGTGGGTCTGAGACATGGGAGGTCATGATACTTAGGAGTCTAAGTCACTCCTTCACCTAAGCATTGCAAGACTGAGCAGGGCAATGCCTAAATTCCTTTAAAAATGTGCCTTATGCCTCAGCACCCCATCTGTAAAATGGAGATAATAGCACTTCCCTTCTCCACAGGGGCTGTATGAATATAAATACATTAGAGATTGTGAGGCGTTCTCAACGGTAATGAGTGTCATGGAAGTACCATAGATAAGGATGCTTACTTATCAAAAGTAGATGCATTTAAAATTGACAACATCTGGTTAATAGGGACAAAACTTCTGTGTCATACTGGAGGAAGAGCAGTGCCAGCCTTATAATTTACAGGCTATCTAGGGTAGTTGGAAAATAGAACCCTAGTACAATGCAGGGAGATCCCTGGGTCAGGGGACACAGATGGGCCCACGGAGGTTATGCTCCAGCAGCAGCTCACTCCACAGCTATACTCCCTGGAAGGAGGGTCCTTCATTCCTGTCAGGAATTCAGTTCAGTCTGGGTTCTGGATTTGCCCCAAATTACCCCATTTCTAATACTCTCATTGCTATGATATTTGGTTACCAGTTGTGGGCTTCATTTCCAGTGTAAGCTCTGATGCTCACAAAAAAATTAGGTGATATTAAGATGATCTGATGGTATTAAATTCAATACTATATTTTTACTCGGAACATGTTTAGAAGTTTGAAGAGGTTTAAAAATTAGAAGTAATGTAGTAACTGTAAGTAGTGTGTTAATTACATGATCACCTCTTCCTTAGAAAACCAGGCACACACTTTTTGCTTCTACACCACAAGCATCTTGCTCAAGAAGTATAATTACTGGTTTTAAAAACAACATTTTTGGGGAATTTTATTTTTAGCCTGGTACTAGTGGAGGACTTACAGCCTCAGAAAGCTTCAGGTTTCTAAGTAAGGAAAAGAGATGCAGACTTAATGGCAAATGTGCTGTTGATAAACAAAAATATCTGAGATGCTGAATTAAGTGACTATCTCTAGTTTAAAAAGAAAAAAAGGATAGCTTACCATACTAGAATACAGACTACTGCACGCTGTATCTTTATCATGTTCAAGGGAAGACTCTCTATGCCCATGCTGGGATACAGGTGGGAAGACAAGGAAGGGCACTGGTGCCCAGTTTTCTGACTGAACAAGATGCACGTTTTTGAGTACTGGATGACTGATGAGCCAATAAGAGCGTGTACACTGTGTAGCAATGTACACTGTCCTCCTAGCTGGGCCAGCACACCCACTGTCATGGCTTTATCTTTCTTTCCCCTTTCCCCAATTTTTTTCCAAGTCTTTTGCTCCAGGATGATGAGTGAAGTAATTTTCCTTTTTTGTTATTTCCTTCCCTCCTCAGGTGAAGCTGTCCATTCAGGATCTCACCAAGATGGAAGAGCTGGCAAAAAGCGTATGTAGCTCCTGCCTCATTAGAAAATCTGCTGGACTGTAGCCCTTGTGACTAGCCTTTAAGGCTCCAACAGCTAGAGACTGCGAGCCACCCTCTGGTTTCAAAAGGTACAATAATTTCATCCCATATTCAGCTTCCCCGTTGCTCGGCAGGGAAGGAGGACTGGCAGTAACACTGCAAAAGTACATGTTATCTGAAAACGTTTAGAAGTTCATGGAGCAAATGGCATTCCACTGTTTAACCTGACTTGTCCTGTCATGATGCCTGAGTGGGTGAACATCACTGAACACTTTGTATCTTTGATAACCACGGGAAACAATACAGGTAAGAGTTTTGGTGACTTTACACAGCTATAAATGAAGTCAGCCACAAGGGAGTAAACTGCATGATTTAGATGAAGTCTACCTGGTCTTATTTTCTGCCAAGGGCAATCAAGTCAGACCGAGAGGATTAATGGCTCTGTACAGCTAAACCTCTCTTTGGCATACTTGTCAACCTTCCACCAGAACTTGCAATTGCTTCTTAAGTCCTGGCCATCAGTCAGAGTATTTGGTGCTCTCTCTCACTTTGCATTTAAGATCCCCTTGTGACCCTCATATATCTTAGTCAGAAACTCCTGTCACATTGATAAGGAAATAGCCAGTCTACTTACCTTCATTATCGATCCTTGCAGTGCTGTCACTGAACGCACTGAATATTTGTTTTGTGCCCTAAATTAGAACCACCTTCTCAGTCTGCCAATGTGTCCAGTTCATACGCTGTCAGTTTATATTATAAACTCCACATCTTCTTCAGTGTTTCATTCAGTGTTGACTATATGGTTGGCACTTAGCAAATAAAATGACAATAGTGGGCTGAATCACATCCTCATGTGGAAAAGACCAGTGGAAAGGAAAATTCAGAAATTCCTTTTATGGCATTTCCTTCAAATATTTCTGTCATGGGCAGGTCTTCCCCTCCACAGGAAAGGAACAGGACCCCAAACCCAACAGGTATTGAGAACCCAGGGCCATCTGCTTGGTGTGGGAACACAGGGCCTCTGTCACCTCATCTCCTCACTGCTATAGAAACCTACCCCTGAGATTCCTCTGCCACTGGCTGCTCCATGACCATCATGAAGGGCATTCCAAAGCACCAAAGGGTATCTTAAAAGTTAACACTTTGTTAAGTCTTTCACTGATACCTCAAAGGGATTGAAGGGAAAGAAACTTGTCTCCCAAGCCCTCCTCAGCTGGGGATTGCTTAGTGTTGTGATAATTGGGTCTACCAATTTACCCTAATTGTGAGCTCAACTGTAAAAAGTGAGTGAAAGTTTAAAAAATGTCACAATAACCTAAATGCAAAAAGGGAGAGAGACTGAATAAGTCCAAACAAAAAGGCCTACTGATATAACTCAAGGACTGTGTTCAAATCACAGCTGGTAAACAAGGAAAGCGTGGGACCGTACATCAATGGATCAAAATTGGGGTGTCAGAAACTTGGCCTAGCTGGAGGACAAAATAATGAGAGGAGGAGCTATTCCCCCCATCACTCCCTTTTAGGGTTCTTAAAAAGATTTGGGAGGGACATTGAGCATTGATGCTGGCTGACTGAAACAGGGGGAATGAGTGGACCCTACCATCCTGGCCACCACCTTTGTTATTTCCTGGGACCCCAGGATCATGCTTGATTCCACTTCCTGATCCTGAGAGATGTCCTGACCAGGTGAAAAAGAGGGACTCAGATGACAATGCCACCTCCACCAGTTTTAGCTCAATCCCACATACCACCTGGGATGTGAGACTTTTTGTCACCCAACCCACTCATATGTCCTTTTCCTTCCCCAGCTTATCTCTTCTCTATCCCACTTCTTTTGACTTCTGTCTAATAAGAGTCTGGTTTAGCTGACCAAATCTATATATTTTGCAATACTGCTATAAGCCTGTGACCAGAGAGACACATAAAAGCAATGTCCTAAGCAATTTGATGCTGATACGAATTTGCCCGGTCTCAGAATGGCTAATAAAACCATGTGCCGTGACTGTAATGTTTCAGCAGTAAGGTTGCAAGAGAGAACACCAGAGACAGAAGCTGCATTTTTTCTTTCTTTGCTATTCTCCCTTCCATGTGTTTTGTTTGGTCTTCTAGGAAACAGGATTGGACTTTAACAGCAGCAGCAAAAATGACAGCTCCAGCCCATCTCAACTAACTTTTCCTCTTTTCCCCCCAGAGGACAGTTATTACCGTCAAAGAGACTGTCAAGCATGGAGGGCTTGGCCTTTAAAGACTCTCTCCAGCTAAAGTGAAAAGGAACATGGGAGGTTATTCAAATGAAAGCTTTGCTTATAACTTTACATTTCAAATGCTTTATATTTAATAAAAAGTTGAAAAGATTTTTAAATGTTGAGTTTGCCAGGGTGCTAAGCAGGCTGAGGTCTCTATACACCAAATCCTGAATGCTGTTTAACACTGTTTAATGTTGGACAGCAGCAGAGTCACATTAACACCTTTGACCCTTTGTTCCATCTAAATTAATACAACACAACTCAGCCACCCATAGAGGTCAGGGCAGGCTAGGATGGTGCTATAAGATGGCCAACCCCATCACCCATGAGCACAGAGTGAGAGCCTTACTGTCACACAGTGATTTCAGGGGAGCTCTAGGGCACATTACTTCTGTTTGTACAAACACTCTGCACTTACACTTTTGACATTGATAAGCCATCATTTACCAACTTTTATGACATGAGGGTACCTAAGAAACTGTAGCATTTCCTTGTATTTAGAACAAAATATAGCTACACTGTCTCAGACCCCACCACATGGTGGATAGTATTGGGAGAATGTGATTTGCAATAGCAAACGTTGAAATGTACAAGGCATCATATCTCAGGCTCTCAAATCATTTTAGTCATTAATTAAGTCTGACAGCACCTTTATCAGGGGCAGGTCAGTCACAGATATGTTAAGTTACTTGCTCAAGGCCAGAAAGGGAGTCAGTGTCTTAAGAGTATTAGTTTGTCTTCTATGGTAATGCGATTACCAATTTACAATATCAAAGAGATAATTATATTCTTAGAATTCATATTAGAATATAGCGACAGCAGCAGTTTGACTCTTGAAATTAGATGTTGATCCTTTAAAAATTACTTGGTTATTGGTAACTCTATTTTCATGGGCCAAATTAAATTTATTAAAATTTCTGAAGAAAACTTGTATTTAATATTAGAATTCAATATTTGGTTTAAAGTTTAAGTTAATAGGCATCTATGTCAAATATCAGTTTAAAACATATTATAGTATATGCAGGGCGACCAGACATCTCGATTTTATAGGGACAGTCCCAATTTTTGGGTCTTTTTGTTATAGAGGGTCCTATTGCCCCCCCACCCCGTCCCAATTTTTCACACTTGCTGTCTGGTCAACCTAAGTATATGCCTTGCATTTCTTCCATACCCAAGTCTCCCACAGAAGCAAGTAGTATTTTGGAGTCCATGCATTTTGTACGATGCAAGATCCAGAATAGTAACTGTAGCACAATTAAAAAGAAATAATTAGATCCTAATGTAAGCACATGTCATGATTTCTCTAGGAGGCGTTAGCAGGACTTTGGTTTTTTTTTTAATTCTAAACAAAAAGCTAAAGTGTACAGATTTCACCCACATTAAACTATAGTTTATGGATCATTTATTAATATCGTATGTTCTCTTATTCTTTAAGCTATAAAAAGTAAATAGTTGGTTATGACTCACTGGTCATACCAATGCAAATGTTGCCCTTTAAATATGGCATGATTGATTTAATAGTTCACTTAGGCATGAAATTAAATGATAGAAATAAACAAGTTTCAGAGTAGCAGCCGTGTTAGTCTGTATTTGCAAAAAGAAAAGGAGTACTTGTGGCACCATAGCGACAAACAAACAAACAAGTAGTTCAAGTCCAATGGAATTTAATATTGTTTTTATAAACAATTTACAGCAATGACAAAGTTCTCAAAACCATTTTTAGTAGTAATCACCATTTATTGCTATTAAAAATCTCCTAATACTTAGTCAATTACAATACTATGAAATATTTCAAAGAAAATTATAACATTTTTGCATTTAGCCTGTAATTTCCCCCCTCCTTATGTTGTGATTTTATAGGTGACTAGGATTTTGACATTGATTTTAAAGGTTAACAGGAAGTATGGAAATCAGGCAAATGTAAATAGAGGAAGAAATTGGCATGGGAGAAAACAGAAACAAATTAAAAACAAATACACAAGTAACAAGAGTAGAATCAGATACTTTGTTTAAATACCTGTCAGTGTTTTTTCTCTTGATATAATTTGAGCACGCAGGAGATGATTAATTATCTACAGTGAAAAAAAGATAAACTAACAATATTTTGTTTGTTCACCTACAGAACCATGGATTTTATTTTCACAAATCTAAATTCCCACTTTTGGTTAAAATTACAGTGGTCAAGGTCAGCTGTATTAATTGACAGAATGTCAGGCTGCTGAATAGGAGAATTCAGATTCATGGTACAACAGTAGAAGATAGACACAGAGGCCAAATTTGTCAGCCCTTACGCAGGACCAAAATGTGTTCCCATGGTGTTTCATATTCACCATCCATTTAGGAATGAGGAGCTTGCCACCTCTTTCCTCCAGGACAGGATATCATATTTCCTGGACTGTTGAATATGACTTCAGGGTTCAACCATTTTGATCAGGTTTAACAGAATGACTGGTGTAATCATGATGGGGAAGGTTCTTCAACAAAAAAACTTCAAAAACAGACTCCAAGGAGAGACTGCTGAATTGGAATTAATTTGCAAACTGGATACAATTAACTTAGGCTTGAATAGAGACTGGGAGCGGATGGGTCATTACACAAAGTAAAACTATTTCCCCATGTTTATTCCCGCCCTTCACCCCCCACTGTTCCTCAGACGTTCTTGTCAACTGCTGGAAATGGACCACCTTGATTATCACTACAAAAGGTCCCCCTCCGCCCCCCGCTCTCCTGCTGGTAATAGCTCACCTTAAGTGATCACTCTCATTACAGTGTGTACAGTAACACCCATTGTTTCATGTTCTCTATGTATATAAATCTCCACACTGTATTTTCCACTGAATGCATCGGATGAAGTGAGCTGTAGCTCACGAAAGCTTATGCTCAACTAAATTTGTTAGTCTCTAAGGTGCCACAAGTCCTCCTTTTCTTTCTGCGAATACAGACTAACACGGCTGCTACTCTGAAACCTCCCTTAGGTCAGTAGTTACGCTGGAATTAAACCAGTATGTGATATCAGTCAAGCCCTACACATTTCCTTTGCAATGATCTTTTCCTAAATCTTAACTTCCCCCATGTAGATTAGTAACATAGAAAACAATGGGACAGATTTTAATTTCAGATGCATAGCACATACTGATGCTCATCTCAAAAAAATCTGCTGCTATGGTTTTCACATACATACATAGCAGGGGATTTTCCAAGCCAGGTTATGAGGTCTTCTACTCATCTAAGATGCGAATCTAGTCAAAAGCATACCATTTGCAGTGTCTCTCTCAAAGTAAATTACCTTCCTTTCTCACTTCCCAGAAGCCCAGGCAAACAGGAAAAAAATATCCTTAATTATGTACCTTCAGCAGTAAGTGAATTCTCCCAAAAATCTCATGTACTGAATCCAAAATAAATTGTAGGAGCCATATGAAAATCCAGATTTCATAGACTTCTATTCAATTTTAAATATCCTAAATTCCACACTAGGCCCTCAGACACATGTATTATCACTCCTAGTATCTAGATTTCTGGGAAAAGTTTCCACAGAAAAGGAGCAAACCTCACCAGGTTTCAGATTTCATTGCTAAGTTTATTTAGAGAGGAGGGAAATGCATTATGGGTCAAGTTTCCCAAAACGTTCAGGTTCTCGTGGACCCAAACAGAAGTATACCTGGACCCTGACAAATAAACTCCACTGGTTTTGGCTCAAGAAAGTCATGTGAACTGAAACCGAGTTGTATGAATATTTCAAACCACTTTGCACAAATATTTCAGTACTCAGTTTCATGTGTACTAATGTTTGCATAAAGCAGTCTTGGAATGTGGAAGCTCATAGCTAAGCTATTGTCACAAAAAGTGGAGTATTTTATATAGGATGCACTAGGTCACTTTAGCCACAAGGAGAGGTGCTTAAAATCCCTCTCTGGAATTCCTGGCACAGAAGCCATTGAATTACAGTTCATCTTCTGACCACATCCTTGGCAACTAGGACTAAATACACGGATTACTTTGTGTGACCGCAACAAGAAAAAAAATCAATTTAAATTCTAGACCTAGCCAATCAATCTTACAGTTTCCTGATACTTCTAAAAACAATGCCTCAGGCAACCTTTGTGTGGCTCAGAAGGGAAAAGGTTTCAAATATTTTAAAATTCCCTAATTCCATCTACTATCTCTACCTAAAAACTGGTTTCAGAGTAACAGCCGTGTTAGTCTGTATTCGCAAAAAGAAAAGGAGTACTTGTGGCACCTTAGAGACTAACCAATTTACTTGAGCATGAGCTTTCGTGAGCTACAGCTCATCGGATACATCCGATGAAGTGAGCTGTAGCTCACGAAAGCTCATGGTCAAATAAATTGGTTAGTCTCTAAGGTGCCACAAGTACTCCTTTTCTTTTTACCTAAAAACTGTTACTTGTCCCTGGAAAATTGAAAGCCTTTGTGACTTCAGCCTCTTACTCTCTTGATTATGGACCTGATCCAAAGTCCACTGAAGTCAAAGACTTCCATTGGCTGCAAAGGGCTTTAGATCAGGTCCTGTTAGAGTTATTGCTCATGCAATCAAAGAACAAATAAGACTACTGTGCCAATTGTGTGTAGCTATGCAACATAGCTCAAATATGAGCTATCATATATTAGGAAGTCAGAATTGTTCACCATCAATCCACAGAATAAAGACAAGGTGAAAAAAATTAAGTATATTTGAACAGTTAAATTCTGGTGAATCGTGGTCTAGCTCAATAAGCACTCAGTGGGAAAAAAAATTCCTTGAGTAAAATATTTGTAGCTTTCCTACAGCTCTAGTTCTACCCCTCTTTCAATATCTTAATAGATATTGACCACAACAAAACACACATGTGCCGATTAAAACCAATCTGCAATATCCTCTGGGTCCATTTCCAGAGCACTGCTACTCAGCAGCATTTTCTGAAAGTCTTCACTTTACTCCAAGAAAAAAACATGTCACACCGCCTTTGTAGTAACAATTCATAGGCAGCTGCCTATTGCAAGTTGGATATTTATATCTGCCACACACACGTCTACTGGTATGGAGAGATTTCTCAATGGACCTTCCATTGCAGTAAATTTCTATAAATTAATTAGTAATTTTAAAAGTGGAAATATTCCTGGGAAAAATTAAGAAAGAAAAATGCTCCTCCTAGCTAAAATGAATAGTTCAGGAAAAGATTTTAACCTATTATCATGTAAGTATTATTAAAAGATTTAACCCTTAGCCAAATTGAGTCTAAAACAGCCTTAATTTAATATGGCTACCATAGGTTTTCTTGCCTTTCTTTGGGCATACAAGGAAAGCCTTGGGGAAAAAAATGAAACAGGTTTTGTATTCTAATCTATTTTTGCTTCACACCCCAAGAAGAAAATCAAAGCCATGAAATTGCTGTCTTTACAATATTTCCCCGTTATTTTCAAAGGATCTAATTGATTATTGATCTTCATACAGTCGTAAACAAATTAATTTACGAATTTTCACTGTTTGTACAAAGTAACATTTCAACACATTAACAAGTTTTTAAAAGATTAATGTTATGTACATGTGTACATTATATGCTTGTAATTGCACATATACACTACCTATCTTGCACTGACAGTCACGTGATGAATACATTTAGCATGCAATTTTGACCACCTCACATGTATTCTGCCCACCAGTCTATTTCCATTTGGTCTGTTTTCAATATTCTAAATCTTTGACAGCTTCTAAAAGTGAAAAAAAAACCCTTCTGAAGAAATGCTTCCTTTCCCACTACCCTTATCTTATCCTGATTTGAAGTGCAGGATATGCAATATTAAAATCCTGCCCCAGTGACAGATTAATCATTTGGGAAAATTCCTGTAGAATTGAATAGGGATGACACCACTAAGGTCCTATAGAAACGTAATACATATTTTTGAAATTACTCTGAAGTCTTATGGGTTAAATAGAAAATAACTGCTCCATAGGATTGTGGAACTCTCTCATACAACATGAAGTACATACAAATTTTTATGACATTCCACTGGATGATGCAAAAAATGACAAACTTTATCATTTTCTACTGAAATCTGTAAGATTCTAATATATTGTCATCCTTCGGCAGGCAGCTGGGGACACCTGTAGGACAACAGATATTGGGGTCATGCAAGTTAGCACTTCCTTTGGGAGGAGAAATCAGCGGCACACAATCTGAGTATTTTATTATAGATTGTATCATTTACACACACGTCCGCCAGTGTAGAACAGAGGTGGCCACAAAGAGCACGCAGCTAGAGAACTTCTTTCAAGACCCTCAGCCCCAACACCAGTGCTCAGTTCCCGACTAACAACTCCAGCTCCAGAATTAGAAAGAGGCTAAAGAAGGAGAACAAAGTCTCTTGCTGTTTACAGCTCCTCCAATGAACCCATGTACTACAAACAAAACACAGCATTTCTTCAAAGACAGTACACTACTCACCCACTAGGGTTGTGTTTGCACTTCCAGGTAGGGGTGTGATTTCCAGGCTCATGTACACATGCTCATGCTAGCTCTCCTTGAGCTAGTGTCAGTAGAAATAGAAGTGTAGCTGTGGAAGCACTGATAGCAGAAACAGAGGCATGGCTGAGCCATGCCAAGTACAAACCTGCATGAAACTGATAGGTATGTACTTGGCACAGCTCAGTGTATCTCTGCTGTTGCTATCCATGGTACTGTGGCTACACTGCCATTTATACTTGTGCTAGCTTGATGAGAGGTAGCATGACTATGTGTATACAAGGAGGAAAATCACACCCCTCGCTTGTAATCTATACATGGCCTAAAAAAATAACTAACAAGACTGTGTAACAGTGCTACATGGGGACACCTACCATAACAATATATTAATCCACTAGGCTGGAAACCGGATCTTTTTTATGATCAGATAGGGAATATTTCTTATTTTTTACCAATGGGACACACAACACTCACTTCCAACCCTAGAAAGTCCTAGGATATCAGAACAAACTTGCAAAGTGTTATGTACAGAAAAGCTATCACAAGGTTTCATACTAGTATTAGTTTTCATTAGTATTTAGTTCTCTGAAAACATCCACACAATGTGCAGCGGCAGTCAAAAAAGCAAACAGTGTTGGGAATCATTAAGGGGTAGATAATAAGATATAAAATATCATATTGCCTGTATATGAATCCATGGCACACCCACATCTTGAATTCTGCATACAGATGTGGTCACCCCATCTCAAAAAAATATTTTGAAATTGGAAAAGGTTCAGAAAAGGGTGACAAATGATTAGGGGTATGGAACAGCTTCTGTATGAGGAGAGATTAATAAGACTAAGACTTTTCAGCTTGTAAAAGAGATGACTAAGGGGGGATATTATGGAGGTCAACAAAATCATGACTGGTGTTGAGAAAGTAAATAAGGAAGTGTTATTTACTCCTTCTCAGAACACACAAACTAGGGGTCACCAAATGAAATTAATAGACAGCAGGTTTAAAACAAACAAAAGGAAGTATTTCTTCACACAACGCACAGCCAACCTGTGGAACTCCTTGCCAGAGGATATTGTGAAGGCCAAGACCATAACAGGGTTCAAAAAAGAACTAGATAAATTCATGGAGGATAAGTCCATCAATGGCTATTAGCCAGGATGGGGAGGAATGGTATCCCTAGCCTCAGTTTGCCACAAGCTAGGAATGGGCGACAGGGAATGGATCACTTGATGATTACCTGTTCTGTACATTCCTTCTGGGGCACCTGGCATTGGCCCCTGTTGGAAGACAGGATACTGGGCCAGATGGACCTTTGGTCTGACCCCTTATGACCGTTCTTATGTTATGTTCTAATTTTTCCCCTGCTCTGAACCCTGAGCAGTTTGGATTAATGAAACTAAAAGACTTTGCTTTCACGGGTAGAAGAATATGAAAAACACACTCATCTTATTAAGAAATACATAGTTAAAATATTTCTATAACAGCTACTTTGCAAAATATGACACATGTAGCAACTGCAGTCTGGTATAATGGGAAATAAAGGGCTAACAAACTTATTTAGGGTGACCCTAATGAAGAAGGCATCCCAAGATAAATCCAACAGATCCTTTATTCCACACCACCATGTATTCTCTATATAATCCCTACATGTGATCCAAAGTGAGAATTGTGAACATGGTGGTTTCTGAGATTTTGCTGCCATCTTCTGATGAAAAGACAGTATATGGGGAGAAGTCATGCTGCTGGATTTAAAGCATCACCTTGTCCTTTACATTGTTCTCACTTTCAGAGGTATTACAAAAAGAGACAACTGTACTTTTCTCTTTTTGGATTCTTATATTTGGTTATTTGCTGTAATTTGGAGACCTGATACTTTGTTACATCCCTACATGCACCCATCTGTCCTGGGGTCTTTTAGATTGTAAACTTTTCTGGGTAGAGATTTTGCCTTTGTATGTGTGGTATAGGGCCAACCACAATGGAGTCCAAACCTCTACTGGGGCCTATAAGCACTAACAAAATATAAATAACAGTGTTAGTATTGTGTGAGAAGGAAAGAACCTAACTTGGTTGTCAGAGGCCAATGTGTGTTTGCGGGGCTGGCAGTTACAAAGTGAATTTGTATATTGAGTAAATTGGCTATAGAATCATGTCCATGGTAGTAATCTTAATTCTCAAACATTAAGATTTTCTACAAATAACTCATTTCAACTGTTTTTACCTTGTAACAGTCTCTCTTCTCCTTTGACAATGGGTAAATATTGATATAAAGGTCTAATTCAGTTGAATGAAATTTTAAATAGTATGTAGGAATGACAGCATAACAAAAAACAATTCATTTTCTGATAATATTGAACATCCATTCTGCATTACACAGATTTAAATCCTGAATAACACCACAGACTTCCATGGGTTACTACATATTTACACCAGTGTAACTAGAGCTGAATTGGAGCCAAGACTTCGTAATGGTTTTCCTTTAGTGTCTTTATCTGTAAAGCTTTTTCTCGATATCAGAAAGGATTTATGAATTTCCATGCCATGGTATAACCCATATCTTCCCATTTCTATTTTAGTTATATCCTTTTCAAGTCATTCCCTATTCTTCATTTCAGATGGAATCAAATGAAATAACTCTTTTAAAGCCACTTTCCTTTACTCAGAGAAATGTCACATTCATAGTATTTCAGCATATGAGTAGGAACACTGGGATTTTTTAATTCGCTGCACTTTGGACAAACGTTAAATTCCTCTATGGATGCTTACAAATTATTAATATCATTTCTGAATCAGCACAGCGTCATGTGCAGTAGCCAAATAACTGAGCATTTGTTATCAACATTAACGCTTCCTTCACCACTCTCCAACCTATTCATACATTTGATAACCACCTGCATATATCACCATAGTTGTCTCAGGGCGCAGCCCAGTGCAGGCCATCCCATAACCTGGCACTATAGTCACCCTAACCTTAGTTTCCCCTCTGTTTATCTAATCAACTCATATGCAACTAGGGGTTTTAATAACAGAACCTTCCCCACCCCATTCGGGTCTACTTTATTAAACCATTTTGATTCTAAAACATCAGGTTGGCACTCTCCAGTCTCTGCTGTTTCTTTCTGGTCAACAGAGTTCCCCTACCACGCTCCATTAAGGCACTGTGCCCAGTTGTCTATTAACCCTTGGCCCTCTCTAGCCTTCTTTCTAGGGACTGCAGTCATTCTGTTCTGGGAGCAAGGCTCTCAGCATCACTCCTTCTAAGGAATCTTAGGTCTTCCCCTGTGCCTTGGATGCAGGGTTTTCTGCAGTTCTTCCAGAGGATCCTAAATTCTGGCACGTTTTTCCAGCTCGCTACCATCCTGGCTCTACCACAGAACCACTTTTCTGTTCCCTGCAGGTCCCACGCTCAGGAAGCAGGCAGCCCATCTTATAGGAAATGCGGCCTCCAGCCTGCCGGCACGTGGTTCTCTTGTTGACATGTTCAGCAAAGAAGCCTAGGTACAAGGGACAGAGTCCGAACCTCCTCTCACCCCAGCAGAGTTTCACTCTTTTACCTTTCTTCTTCCTGGCATCACTTTGAATCCTAGTCTTTTTACCACCCATCAAGGAAAGCTTCTCTCTTTTCTTGCTAACAGCTTCTCGTAGATTCATTATTTTGCTGATGCCTGTAGTTTGGTATCCAACTGACTATAGCAGTGCATTCCTTTTTTGTGAACTTTGCTTCCCCACTTTGCTCAGTCATCTGTTTACATGTGTATGCAACACTATACCAGAGCACATAGCTTTCTGCGGAATGATTAGTGTTTAATCCAAGCTCCTTTTGTGCAGCTCTATTATGACGACTACTATAAAAATATACAGTACCAAGTAGGAATTCTAAAACATTTTCAATGTATCTGTTATCAACAGCAAAGTTAATTTCATGGGAGCTCTTGGCCCTTTGTTCCAAATATTTTGTACTGCTCTCTGAAGTAGAGCACTACAAACCTCTGACATGTCATGCAGAGTCAATACAAAAATATATTCTAGAGCTTGCCATGGTTTCGGAGCATACTTGCATACTACATGAATAGGACTTTGCCTATGCTAATTAATACATTGGGCTTCTTGTAGGATTTTCTAACCAGCCACTTTCTACAAGGTTTGATCAGAGATATGTCCTAAATTAGGATAATCACCTGATAGAATAAATCACTCCCTCATCTACTTCGCCGTAATGAGCTCCACAAAATTCAGATGATGGGAAAGATAGGAGTTCCATAATATCCAGAGATTATAACTGCAGTTTGTTTGCTTGGGAGGATCTAATACTATCTGATTAGGTTTTGCAATATTTACATGTTGTACTCCCAGCTTGTTCAAACATCAGAAAATGAGATTGACTTCAACAGAAAGTGATAAACAAATTAATGCAAATCAGTCAACTTAAAATGTGACAGACGGCATTGTTTATTGCGGATGTGGATCTCAAATGTTATCAGGGTTCAATGAATCACATTGGCACGCAGCAGACATTCTGCAAATAGGCCTACATTTTATCTGAAGAGGTTTAATATACTTATTCTCATGCAGAATTTATTACTGTTTCTTGTATAATGGCTACATTTTTAAATAGAGTGTAATTGTTGAAGCTCATCTGTGCAGAATGTCTTTGGGAATCTTGGTGTAATGAACCATGGACACACAAAGTCACCACCAGCAACAAACCTGGGACATTCGCTACCAGAAGCACAAACTCCCACCTCTTAAGCTAAAGGCCACAGCTGACAGTAAATTACAGGGATCAACTACTAGTTGCATCATCACATGCACTATGGATTAAATTCAACTTTAGCAGAGGGTCAACTCAAAGCCCATGTTTTATTTAAGCCCCATTATGTCTTAGACCCTATTCCAGCCTTTTACCCCAGGGTTCATTTCACCCTACACCACCTGTGATGTTTTGAGGAGATTGTGTTCACAGTTTATGAATTCTGACTGATCCTATGAAGTTATTATAAACATTGTTATGTCATGGACTGACTCAGTGAATGTGGAATCCATTTGCTGGAAAGGGCTGTGCCATGTCCTCCCATAGCAGATACAATGGTGGATCATTAGAACCTGATGGAATCCTATTAAGGTGGAAACACCTTGGGACAATGGATTAGCTGAAGCATGCGAAATCTAGTTTTTTCCTACCTCTCTACAGGATGCTGTCCAAGTGGAAAATCCTCAAATGCACAATAAAGAACCCAAGGGGTTGATGCCAGCCTTTAAAAACCACAAAGGCTGAGCGGGTCAGGGAAAGATTCAGAGCCACACAGGATGCTTCAGGTAGGAGAGGGGAAGAAATGGCCAGGTTTTGATAGCAGGGGTGGGCGGGAAAGGATATCTTGCAGACCAGCCAAGAACAAGAAAAGCCAGTTGACCTACAGAGAGATTAAATGCTTCTGGAGGGATATCATGAGCTGCAGAGGAAGGATTCTGTGCAGCTCAAGGGGCTTTGGACAAAGAACTGTCCAGAGTGGTGAGAAACCTGAAGCAAGAAAATGCAGATAGGTATGTTTATTATTTTGTCTAGATCTATGTATATCTTGTATTTCAGGCCTAGACAATTGGACTGCAGGGTCCCCACTACCAAGAGGGTTGTCAGACACGAGGTCTGTACCTGGAGTGCACACCTAGAAACCCAAAGCCAAGAACAGTGCCTAAACTTTGCCCAGTCTCAGCAAGCTGAGGGTATGTAGGATTCAGTGGTTGGACCCCTCATAGCAGTCTTATGGGTGTCCAACAAGGGGAACTGACACACCATATTACGTCCCTGCACACACAAACTAATCCCAAACATACAAGATCACAGGAGTTCAAGGCCTATCCGTTATGTCATTTAGTAATGGATTCACATCCAAATACATACAACCACTGTGATTATCACTGGCAATTGACTCTGGAAACTTAGAGCACCAAAAGTGTGCTCCTCTACATCATGGGCCTCAAACTCAATTTACCTTAGGACCAGTGCCAGTCCTCAAATCCTCCCAGCGGGCCAATAATGTCACTGAAGATAGTGTTCAGAAAAAAAAAGTGTTTATATTGTATTTATTTCAAATTTCTTAGAAATAATAAAACTGTCATACAACTTTATAAAATTCTTCACCTACCAGACACCTGGCAATGCTTCAGTTCTGTCAGTTTGTTGATGTTTGGCCTCAGTGACTGAGCAGTTGAAACCTTCAGGATTGCAGCAAGGTGGGCATCAGATAGTTGTGTTCGGTGTTTTGACTTGTTTATATTCATTGTGGAAAAAAGTGACGCTGCCTCCATGGTTGACTCTGCCTAGCAACTGATGATGCTGCCACCATGGCAGATTCTGCCCAGCAACTAATGATGCTGACTCTGCCTGGCAACTAATGATGGTAACTCCGTCCCTCTCCTGCAGCCAATGGGAGCCGTGGGGGGCGGCGCCTGCAGCTGACATTGCAGCTGCATGCGTCTCTCCTCCGTGAGCCACAGTGGGGAGGTTCTCGGACTGCAGATGGCCCATTGGCTGGGACTTTGATACCCCCTGCTCTACATGCAGAATTTGTACTATGCACTTACTATACTTGGTACGCAATATGGGAAATACTATCTACATAAGAATGGCCCTACTTGGTCAGACTAAAGGTCCATCTAGCCCAGTATCCTGTCTTCTGACAGTGGCCAATGCCAGGTGCCCCAGAGGGAATGAACAGAACAGGTAATCATCAAGTGATCCATCCCCTGTCGCCCATTCCCAGCTTCTGGAAAACAGAGGCTAAGGACACCATTCCTACCCACCCTGGTTAATTGCCATTGATGGATCTCTCCTCCATGAATTTATCTAGTTCTTTTTTGAACCCTGTTATGGTCTTGGCCTTCACAACATCCTCTGGCAAGGAGTTCCACAGGTTGACTGTGCATTGTGTGAAGAAATAGGTATTATTCGACTTCTGCTAATATTCCCTTTCCAAATGTTGTACTTCACTGCACTCATTCTCCACAGAACCTGAACCAGTGCAGAAGAGTTACTTTTCTGAAAATATTACCTTTATTAAAATAAATCTATTTTTAAAAACATTATCTTTTTACAAACATCATTAATTCTTACTCCAGCTGGTGAGAAAGACTGGCACATCCTGAGAGGGGATGAATATTCACAAATTTTTATAAGCTCTGTTTTCAAGAAACACCCCCTCCCCCCTTTTCACCTTTTCTTTCAATCGTGTCAATTTAGTTAATTCAGGTGTTCTTCTCAAGGAAGATCTTTCTTGTTCTTGAGCAAATGACAGTTACAGATCTGCCTGCCTTTCTTCCATCACAAGATATTTAAATCTCTGCCAGGGCTGTTTCAAAGTGAGGAGAAACTATCTCCATGCCTGCAAGGTCTCAAGAAACTTAAAAGCCAAATGAAAACTTCATTCAAATTTGCTGAAGAAAAATTGCATAGAGAACCACAACATACTGCACCTCATATAATACATACTGAACTGTTCAGTGGAAATAGAAAGCAGGTTTATATTTTTAAAAATTAGATCAGGGTTCAGCCAAAAAAGAGGGAAGGACTGATTACATCTTTTTGTAATAAAGGCTATTGAACAGATGATAAGCAGAACTGTTTGCTTCATTTTCTACAGTGACATCCATGAAGGAATCAATTGATTGTCAGGTCCCATGAAGATGGGCTAAGATCCAAGTTACCCGGGAAAGAATTTTCTGTAGTATCTGGCTGATGAATCTTGCCCATATGCTCAGGGTTTAGCTGATCGCCATATTTGGGGTCGGGAAGGAATTTTCCTCCAGGGCAGATTGGAAGAGGCCCTGGAGGTTTTTCGCCTTCCTCTGTAGCATGGGGCACGGGTCACTTGCTGGAGGATTCTCTGCTCCTTGAAGTCTTTAAACTACGATTTGAGGACTTCAATAGCACAGATATAGGTGTGAGGTTTTTTTGTAGGAGTGGTGGGTGAAATTCTGTGGCCTGCGTTGTGCAGGAGGTCAGACTAGATGATCATAATGGTCCCTTCTGACCTAAATATCTATGAATCTATGAAGAAACATATGTCTCCACCTTAATAATGTTAATATGCCCATATTTTGAAGTAATTAAAAGGCCACCATTATTAAATGGAATGTAATTGATATATAATGTGTCTTGTATTTCCACCTAGGGCTTTGCTTTTAAAATCTGTTCATGGCTATTTTCCATAATGCCTGTTAGTTTAACGGGCAGTTGCTCTGAAAATATGTCCATTTAACATTAGCAAAGCTCAGTGGAATTGCAAGACAAACCTTAGCCTTAAAACAGACTTTAAATGTACACTGTGCATTTCTAACTGTCACTTACTTTCTGGCTGCAGGTGTACATAAGCCAGCCATGAAATCTGCAGCATCATTAGCACTGAATGCACCTGCTGCTGTCGTCCTTGAATCAAAGTTTATTTGGATCTATCCCTGGCCTCTGCCATCTTGGTCCTCCTCTGATATGCTTTATTAGATCTTCTATGATTTGGGTTAAACCTTCTTATGAGTTGGGTTAAAGATCATGGGTGCGAACGTGCCCTTCATTTAAACTAGCTGTAAGAGACAGTTAAAGAACCCCTCCTAAAACAAGGTGTAATGAAGGCTGCCCAGAAACTAGCACCATGTGGGCAGAGGGTTTGACTGGGTATTTTTTGTGTGAGAGAGGCTGGATAAAGCTGAAGTGCAGAGAAATATTGAGAAAGACAGCCTGAACAAGTATAGTGTGTGATCCTGGAAGAAGAGAGGGCATGATGCTGGCCAAAGAGGTTTGGGGCTATAAGCAAAGAAGCTCTCCCCTCCTTTTGTTTTTGGGGATTCCTCCAGCATTCAGAGAATCAGGACTTTGATGCAATCTCATTTATTTACGTGCAATATACAAAGAAAATACCAGACTCCATATCAGTTTCTGCTTCCAACTGGAACACCCTCATTGCCCTGAACTTTTACTAGCCACTCAGGTCAAAAAGGTTTAACAGATCTATGACCTGATCTGTGATCTCTTTCCTCAGAGTCTGATGACCATGCGGCCTCCTGCTGCCACAAACCTGCTATACAAGTAAGTTCATATAGATCCAGATGTATCACAGTCTATAGTTCATAGCAGCCTGAAATAACCTGCACATACATATACCAGTCAGAAAAGATCACTGTTCTCATAGGTTACTGAAAAGCACAGAGTCTCCAGAACATACAAATGATGACCAGGACTCCATGGTGGCATAATATGCCTTAGCCTTCTTATTCCCTTGACATGCATTCAAGGCGCTGGTCAACGTAAGCCCTTCCTCCATTGTACAGACATCATTGTAACATCTGGACATATGGAATATGAAACGAACAGCAACCAGGGAACAACAGAGAACCAGCCAATGTTGCCGGCCCTGCAAAATCACCTTTAAAGGTTGCATAGTTTCTAATCCCATTATCTCTAGGACAGTGTAATTAGGAGGCCGAGGCTATGAGCCCATTTAATCAACCCAGGAACAGAAGAAGAGTGGTCATCCTTAGAAGAATCGTGAAGAGGGAAGGGGAAATAGGAGTCTGAAATCTGGATAGTTTATTTAAGCATTTGATGTTTTAAATGCACATCCAAGACCTCTCTCTTTTTGTTGTTTGCCCCTCACTACTAGTTCACCTATAACCCAGCTACCAGTGTAACTGATAGAACTCACACTGATTTTAGTAGAAACAGAGGTCAAATGGTTTAACTTCCTTATCTGCAAATCTAATATAGATTCTTTAATCATTCTTTTCTACAACTACCTTTTAATACCAAAAAAAGTTAGTAAGACTTTACCACCTCAGTGTACTGCAGACTAATACATTATTCTTCAAGTTCATTAGCAGCAGTCTTATAGCTACTTGAAATTTTTCAGGCAAAAAATTTTCCTGCCAAAAACTGGGGTTTTCAAAAAAAAATTTAAAAAAAACCAGGAAAATATCACTATTAATTATTTTACAGCAAGTTACAAAACAAAATAAATTTTTATTTTTGACTTCATATTAAAGTCTTCCTTTGCATTTCTCCTTTCAAAAAAATGCAAAAGTTTTAATTTTCGCTTTTCCACCCTCTGCCAACACTGAATGCAATAGAATTCTATGATACCTTTTCCCCCTACTTTTT
Source organism: Chelonia mydas (assembly GCF_015237465.2). Taxonomy (NCBI): domain Eukaryota; kingdom Metazoa; phylum Chordata; order Testudines; family Cheloniidae; genus Chelonia; species Chelonia mydas. The sequence goes on from NC_057855.1 coordinate 20,623,680, forward strand.
CTTTTTCCACTCCGCTTTTCAAAACTTCCTTAAATTTGCAAAACTTATAGACCAGATAAATAAAAAACCAGAAAGAAGAAAACATGAGCATTGTTCATTTTATTGAACTCAGTGGTAAAAAGGGGGAAATGTAGGAAACGGGAGATGATAAAGGTGGGAAAACAACAATTTAAAATATTTTGAAAAAATCATAAAATTATGTAAAATGAAAATTGTTCCATTTCAAGCCCTGCAAAGAAATTTTGAAACTTCATTTTTTCCAGAAATAGTTTTTCCATATTTTGATAATTTCTAACAAGTAATATACTGTATAACAAATTAAAGAGTCAATGGCAATGTTCTTCCAATCTTGCATATTGTAATTAATGAGCCAAATTTGATGTTTAATTATGTTTGTGTACATTCAGGTTAACATTTTGACATAATTGGAGTTACTCTGGATTTACACCAGAGGAGTGGAAAGCAGAACTTGGCCCACTGGTTTAAATGTTGTTTTCATGGGTGCATTTGCAGTACATCTTTATTTTAGAAGACTATTCCTTAAATTACAATAGGCTCCCATTATATACTCTGTACCATTCACCTGGAGTAAACCACAAGATGTGAAAGGATAAAGGTTATAAGTAAATTATTATTAAACTGCTGATCCAGAATGTTTCTGAATAACATCAGGGACAGATTTCAGAGTAACAGCCGTGTTAGTCTGTATTCGTAAAAAGAAAAGGAGTACTTGTGGCACCTTAGAGACTAACCAGTTTATTTGAGCATGAGCTTTCGTGAGCTGTAGCTCACGAAAGCTCATGCTCAAATAAACTGGTTAGTCTCTAAGGTGCCACAAGTACTCCTTTTCTTTTTATCTCACGAAAGCTCATGCTCAAATAAACTGGTTAGTCTCTAAGGTGCCACAAGTACTCCTTTTCTTTTTATCAGGGACAGATGTTCCCAAGTGTGTATGGCAAAGATTTTAGAAAGTAAATTAGTCCTTAGTGGTGTTTGATGTTAAGGGCATATAAACTTTTTATGGATTTTCACAGATAATGAGGTGACAGGCACCAAGAAAAATTTGCATTTTTAGTTTGTGTTTGATGTATCACTTTTCAGGATGTAGCATTACAATGTAATTTTAATGTTCAAGTTTGTTTTCAAGATAAATCACCTTGTCTTGACATTTAAATGAAGATAAAATGAAGAGCTTTAGAGTTAGAGGGACCTTATGAATATTTTTGTATTAGTAGATTAATGGGCATATTTCAAAACAATGAAATTCATTAATAATTCAATTAAGATGCAAAATCAGAATATATGCTTCCTGAAGTAATGCTTTAAAATATTTAATATCCTATATATTACTACCTAAAATATAGAACAAGTTGAAGAGACATCAGAAATAAAGATACTAAAGTACCAAAACTGTAAACACATGCATACTCATTTCTTCAGTCTTGTTTGAAGTTATGCTTTGATTAGCACTCCCCTTTATATTTTGTGTTCTCCCCTTTCAAAACACAAAATGCTGAGTACTGAAAAAGTATTTAACAATTTATGATTATCATTCTACAAGCAGGTGAGTAATCAGTTGAATTAAAGAATCAGAGGTACTCTGGGTAGCAAATCATATTATTTTAATGACAAATTATCATTGTCATCGCGAAACACCAAAAGTGTGATCGATGCTTGTAACTAAATATTCTATTAGATTCCTCTTGAGTTATTAGAATAAAAGCAATAACACTGATGAAATTTTGGCTTGACAACAAAGAAAATGGAGAAGGAGGAAAATTATTAAGATTAAAACCAGTTCTGGATCCCTAACAAAGCCCAATAGGATAGAAGACAAATTCCTTCACTTTTCTAACCAGTTATATGCAATAAAATAAGACAGAGTTGATTTGAAATCTTAGAAAACAAAGGTTTCCCTACACTTCCTAAAGAAGGAGAATCATCTGAACTTTCCACTGAAATAACCAGAAAAGGGATCTGTTGGGTATTAAGATTCTAGCCAACAGGATCCTAATGGTTTAGCCATGGAAATGAAAAAAAAAAAAAAAACTAGCAACAAACTAATTTTAAGAAAGTTTGCAATTAGGCATTAATATTTGGGAAATCTCGCAAAATACTATATATGAGACTATTATCAGTGTATCCCCTAAAAATATAACCTACTTAAGGAATGTTGGCAACCTTCATCTCATCACTGTTCATATGACCTGATCCTGCTCACTAAATCAGTCTTTACAGAGCGAAAGGGATTACTCACATGAATAGGAATTGAAGCAATGGGCCACTTCAGGTCCAGTTGCATTCTCCCTAAAGCCTGCAGAAAGACTCCCTTTGATTGCAATGAGTGTAAGATTAGGTTTTTAGTCATTATTGTAAATCTTGCCAAACCACTATCCAATAGAACACAGGTTTCAGAGTAGCAGCCGTGTTAGTCTGTATTCACAAAAAGAAAAGGAGTACTTGTGACACCTTAGAGACTAACAAATTTATTTGAGCATAAGCTTTTGTGAGCTACAGCTCATTTCATCGGATGCAACAGAACACAGACCATTATGAAGATTACTAATGGTGAGGTTGATTTTATATTGGGAGAATATGGTAGGATAAACTAGACACGTCCTTTCAAGTTCTCCTATCGATCCACTAGGGGACAATCCTAATGTTTAGAAGCCTCCATTGATTTTTAAGTCATCCTTAAGCCAGGTTTAAATGATTATATTTATTTCAGATCCCTTCATTCTGTTCCCTTGGTCTCTCATTGTTAAGGTGACCAGATGTCCTGTTTTTATAGGGACAGTTCTGTTTTTGGGGACTTTTTTCTTATATACTCACCTATTACCCCCCACCCCGTCCTGTTTTTTCACAGCTGCTATCTGGTCACCCTACTCATTGTGAACCTTCAATGCATCAACAGAGTCAATAAAGAAACATCTGATGATTCAAGACTGAGATTAAATGCCAGATTTGTGGCTTGTAAAACTACTAAATTCTATGATGTTGTGTGGAATCACCTCCTTGACAGATCTGTGTCATGGATATGGCTGGGGAATGTAGCTGGCACTCCCCAGGCCAAGCTGAACACTGAGGGCTCAAACTAGGTTCAATCAGCCCAAATCAGAGGAAAATACTGCTCTGTAAGATGCAGCTGATTTTAAAAGTCCCAGCTGTCCAAACAATGATTAAAGATCATTTTAATGTTTGACCTAACCTATTACACTCAAGGAGTACCAAGTTTAACATTTCTCTGGGTAGACAGTCTGAATTGTTATAACAAAGAATGTGTCTCCAAGCTAAGCCAGCTCCTCATTCTACCTACCTAATTTCCTCAGGTTCTTTAGTTGAATAAGCTTTCTTCTGTATTCCTTGAGCCTTACATTGTTGTGTGAGGTAGCTGGCAGCAGTACAGGATTACTGCCTTCCAGCCCAGCTGTCACTCCATTTTTGTGGTTGGTAAAGTGATCTCTCGTAATCTGCAAAGCATATTAATGCAAGTGAACAGTACCCTATAAAATCAGAAAATAACAATTTGGTGATCCTAGCAAAATTATGCTGTTGCTATAATAGTAAGTATAAAGACAACCAGTGCTGATTTATCAGTGAAAGGGGAAGACACAAACAACTAGATCAGGGAGAATTGATTTTGCCAAATTTTTAATCTCCTCACAAATCAGGAATTCTAGACTTAAATGGAATTCACACTTCAGGAAATTTTAGTTCCATTTAGCTCTGCTGTGTCTTTTTATTTGATTCCCTTAGTAGTCCTACAGGACCCAATACTGAAAAACATTTGGGATCAGTGTTAGAAGTCAAATGGAGTGAAGGTGATGAGAAATCCCTCAGGAAGTGCTCAGTACCTTGCAGAAGTATTCTCATATGAGGCCAGGAATTACTTTCAGAACAGTATCTATTTTATTATCGAAACAGATTTTGCAACAGGTGGCTTCTGCTTTGCCCCCCTTATTCTATGTGGAAGTGGCATATCACGAAGAGAAGGCTCATATAATAAATATGCATTGCATATGAATATTCATGAAAATAATATTTGCTTGAATAGTTAATTAACCCATGACACTGCAAACTTGATCAGCAATCAAATAATTGATAAAGTTCATCCATTGGTTGCAAGGTGATACCTAAACAGATCTGTAAAGGTGGCTTGAGGGATTTTTTTGTACTGGAGAAAATGTTACAGTAGATCTGGTTTTCTGTCAATTGTTCATACGAATAGTACAGATTTTAGTGAAATACATTTGAAAACATCAAACCATTTATGTGTATGCAAATGGTAAGACATATTTTAAGCTGTTGCTCATCATTGAGACCCTTCTCCAGCTCTGGGATGGGGTCATTTCTAAACTGAAATCCCACACAGATGTTTCTGAATCTACAGGAAATTGGTTGAATCAGTACTGTGTTATTTCTGGCAGCTTCCATAGAATAGGGATTTCACAGAACTCACAGAAACTAAAAAAATCCTTATCCTTTTCCAGGTGCCACTACTATTTCTTACTATGCTGTATAAATTATATTCAAAGTGCTACATTATAGCTATGAAAACAACCGTTTTATAAGAGGTAGGCCCTAGATAAAGGCTTAGAGTTTCTGTATGTGTTACTTTTTTAAAGCTGTGATCCGATACCACTATTCTCCCTCACTCATACCAGGCATTAATCCCCTACCTTGTTCCCTATATGTGTGGTTTGACCTGCTTCCCTGCCTGCCATTTCCTGTGCAGAATTGAGCTGAAGAGGCAGCCTCTCATTCTGAAATAACCTCCCACCACAAAGGTATCAATTCAGCCATCACCTTTGCTGGAAGCGAGGAGTGCTTTGCAGTGACACTGAAACTAGCAATGGCAATGAAGAGCACTTTTTGTTGTCCCGGTTTTGCACGCGTTTGTCACAGGAAAGGTTTCTCTTTCAAAGGCAAGAACTTTTTGCGTAATTTCAATGGAGTGGCTGATAAATTCACAGGATGACAACAAATATGCTGGAGCCTAGGACTGTTTACATGGCAAATGGTGTAAAGAATCAATATTTTTTTATATCCGTCATTTTTCAGCTCTGCCTTAAAAGGCAAAATCAAGAGGGCACACACAACTCTACTTATTCTACAACTGCTAAAAATAGCCTGCATGCCATTTGTCTGTTAAGCTTTACTTTTCTTTCCCGTTCTCTTGGGCTGCATTTCCACGGCCAAAATTGGACCTCACAATTAGTAATGTTTCCATTAGTGCAGTTTCACTGGTGCTAGGAACGGTGGAGCTATAATATGGATAGGGCTCAGGTTTGGCTTTGTCAGCTTTTATCATTGTGTGGCAGGGAATTAGAGGACACAGAGCCAAGTCTACACTACAGCTTCTGCTGTTGCGAGTACCCTGTCTGCCTCGTCTTTACAGGCCTTGTTGTAGCAAAATGCATAAACATGATTAACGTTAAGCACATCAGCAGTCCAGTTGACCTCACTGAAACCATGAACGTACTTAAATTTATCATATGCTTAAGTGCTTTTCCTGGACCAAGGCCTTAGATTGTAATCTTGTCTGGGCAGGAATTATCTGTCAGTGTGAGTATGTACAATGCATAACGCTAATAGGGCATCAGGCTCAGTTGCGACTATCAGATACTGTTGTAATATAATTGATTAATAACAGATGGGTGCAGCTACATCAGTGTTGAATTACCGGTGCCATTTTTGCCAGCATAAACCAGACTTTGACGCTGCTAAATGATACTGTTAACTACCTTGCTGCAACTTTGTGCAATGACTTGTCACTCTATTTCCTTGGAAAGCCAACACGTTGGCTTTCTCCCCATTTTTGTTTTTGGCACAGGTTACCCATTTATGCAGAAACTATTCTCACAACACATGCATTTACGACAGGTATCTGGTGGGCTTTGTATATCAAGTACCTAACCATCTCTAGTTGTGCTTTCAGCGAAAAGATGAAAGCAAAAGTTCAGCTCCTGATACAATTAAAATTGTTTCCTATGTTTGAAAGGTTGTGGAATGTTACACTCCATTGAGTTTGACACCACATCACTAAAGTGAATATAATTCACTGTGATCTTCTGCCATTTAGAACCAATGGCCCATTCATGTGTAAATGCACAAAGTTTAAAAAAAACCATTCAGCACAACAAAGTAAGGTTTGACTGTATCACCCTTGGTCTTTAAGCAATCAGCTTCATTGTGTCTCTATGATAAAAGTGGATGTAAATATTAAACAAAGGGATTAAACAGTTTTTATAGTTAATGGTGTGTGTAAACCCTATCCCAAACTAGAGTTATAAAATGCAATTACTGGTTGTAACTTAAGTGTGTGCCTATATTTATATCCACACTATGTATATGTTATAAATAAGTAATATGGAAGATTATATGGGCCCCAATTCACCATTCTCTACTGAATTGGTCAATATAATTACGTATGTAGTGGCAGAAAGTGAGTATGCATATAAGAAATACATACATAAATATAGATGACTCCCTATATTACTCACTTCAAACAGGTCTACTGGCTAGTTCCTTTTAAAAGGAAATAGAATATACATCAGCAGAATCTGAGCACCCCACGCTCATTCTTACATCTAAGACATCTTGGGTACACTGGGAGATGATACACTTGAGGTCCAGGAAGGGGAAGGAGCAGCTGTGTATTCTACAGTTGCATCCTCAACACACTGGCACCAGTATAAATTTGCGTACACATCCTGCAAGACAGAAAGTGAGTTCCATGATAACACTTTCCAGGAGAAATAGAAGGTTCAGAACATAGCAACCTGGTAGTCCCAGAATAAGGTTTGGATTACTGGAGGACAGTGATCAGAACAAAACAAACAGAACGTGGGCAAACACTTCACTGGCTGCCTGGGAGAAGGTCCCAATCCAAAAATAAGAACAAACATAGCTACAGAATTTTTTAAACCCATCATAGCTCTTGATTTCTTTACACACATTGGGCATCACATTTTTAGTTACTGGATTCCCACAGTATGCATCCGATGAAGTGAGCTGTAGCTCACGAAAGCTTATGCTCAAATAAATTGGTTAGTCTCTAAGGTGCCATAAGTACTCCTTTTCTTTTTGCGAATACAGACTATCACGGCTGCTACTCTGAAACAAGTCTACCACAGCAGTTCTCAACCTGTGATACTGGGCTGCAGTGAGGTAGTCTTTCTAGTCACTTCAGTGGGCATTGGATCATGTCCTGACGACTTTATAGTACAAACCCTTACTTATGAGCAGTCCCATTAAAGCCCTTGGCAGGGACTATTGTTTCTTCCCTTTAAACTAGAATGCACTTTCCAGTGGGGGGTGGGGGGTGGGGGGGAGGGAAATCAGGCTGGATATATATGGGCCTATTTTCTTCCACTTCTCCATCTTCTATTTCTCTCTGTCACCCTTCATATTCTAGAATTGACTTCTAGGAACCTAATTCTTCTTTGCCTTTCACTTTGTGCAGTCTTTTATACCTTTGTAAACGGGATGTAAATTACTGCCAGCGCTAAGAGTCCCTGGAGAATTCTGGTTTGATGTCATTTTGCGTTCACTTTGCAGAGTTGTAAATGACTACATGAAGCCACTAGGAAATATAAAATCAGGACCAATAACTCTCTTTGGAGAAAATAGATCTGATTCCCCTTTTACTTGTGTGGTTTTTATGTCTATTGAACTCTACTGAAATCAAATATAATTGCACTGATTTAAAACTGGCATAAGTGGAGGCCAATCAGGCTTAGTAGTTCCAATAAGTAACATCACTTCCTTATTGGAAGAAAAAAACGTACATTAACCCTCCAATTAAATTCAGATTTTAAGACCACTAGAATGTTGATGCTACTTTCCTCAATTTTAGGATTTCAAGGAAAGCCTTGTAAATTCCCAAGGCTCAGTAGGAAAGTAGTAAAAATGAAAAACAAAACATACAATCCCAAAACAATATTTGCAGAGGCAGCTGAAACTTATGCCCCTGAGCTATACAAAGCAGCCTCCCAAAATTACATTCAGCCTTTTGTCAAGCATTACTATCTACATCTCTTTTCATCTTTTTACGCTCCTTTTTCCAGAAGATGCCTTCATTGTCTAAACAGACAATAGTGCTGTCCCTTAAGATTTAAAGTCTGGCTTTGGAAGATGCATCTTGCAGTGAAAAAGATAAAGGGTAGCTCATTAAAGCAGATGAAAACTAGCCAACCAAGCACCAGGTCACATTTGCTCAGTTCAATATGAGTTTAAATAAAGCGATCTGCCAGAATAATGAGCATTCACTATTAGTAACTCACTTATCCAAGAAACCAAAGGGTGCCAAAAGGTTGAAAAATACCTTAATGTGCAACTCTTTGTCCTTTAAACTTTAATGCTTCATTAAACCAAGCTTCTGAGGGGCAAAGTGGGGGCGAGGTTGGATATTTTGGTTTGTTTATTTTTGTATGTACTTGTGTTTTGCAAACTAAGTTTTCAGGAAAAAAAGTCTTTTTAGAAATCCCAAAATCATATTGCGCTCATGTGTCAAGTTGGGCTGACTGTCATGTCACATTATACGACGTAACATAAAGCAATTTGGTGGGCAAATGACACCACGACTACACTTCTATTTGTAGCATGCTAGCTTGATCTGAGCTGGAGCGGGTATGTCCGCTTGAGTTGGAAATTACTCCTTTCAGCTTCGGATTAGGTATACCCTCAGTGTACATGCCAAGCAGGAAGTCTTCTGATCCAACTAGAGCTGGTTAGGAATTTTCCAACTCAACTTTTTTCATCAGAAAATATCAGTTCATCAAAACCAAGAAGTTTTGTAGAAACCTACTGGCTTCAAGGGACTTCCCATTCACTGCTGCTGGGGAGCCTGGACATCCATGTTCTGTGGTTCCAGTGTAGACCTACCATCCTGGTTGCCTTGGATTCAAGGACCCCCAGGTTTCCAGACTGCTGTGGAATAGGGAACCTGACTTCTGGGAGCCCTGGCTGTAGCAGCAGCTCTAGAGGTCTGCAGAAGGGAGTCTGCAAACTCTTAGGGTATGTCTACACAGCAACTAGACACCTGCGGCTGGCCCGTGCTAGCAAGTGGTGCTGGAATGCTTTTTATACTGGGGGTGCTGAAAGCCAGCAAAACTATCCCCCAACTTTTTACCTCGTTCCATTCCTCCCCCATGTCCCCCCGCCCCCCAACCAGAGCTGAGGCCGGGAGCAGAGCCGTGTCTCCAGGAGGGGGGGGGATGAGGACAGTAATAATGGGGCCAAGGCTGGGTGCAGGTGCGGGGCCAGTAGTGGAGCCCCACATGAGGGACTGGCAGCTGGAACCCCATGGGTGGGGCCAGTAGCCAGGATGCAGGACCATGTGCAGCCGGGAGTGGGGCTGGCAGCCAGGACCCCCAGGCACAGGGCCAGCAGCCATGATGAGGGACCCTGCATACATGGCCGGAAGCGGGGCCAGCAGCTGGGACCCCATGCGGAGCAGGGCTGGCAGCTGGGATCCTGCATGCGAAGCCAGCAGCTGGGACTCCACATAAAACCTGGGGCTGCTGCAGCACCCCTCACACCCCTACTTCCCATGCCTATGGTGCTAGCTGACTCAGACTCAGGCTGAGGGGCTGTATCATTCTTATGTAGACTTCCAGACAGAGGCTGGAGCCCAGGCTCTAGGACACTTTGCAGTGGGAGTGTCCCAGAGCTGGGGCTCCAGCCTAAGCCCCAAAGTCTAGACAGCAATGAATCAGCTCCTTAGCCTGAGTTAGCTGGCAAAAGCCAGCCACAGGTTTTTCTTTGCTGTACAAACATACCCTTAGAGCCCCAGCTTGAGAAAGTGCTCCCAGGGCTTTTGTGCTCCATGCTCCATGGCAGGGAACTCCGGGAGAACTCCCTGGGCTGTCCCCAACTCCTCAAGAGCAGTCTAGGGAGGGCCCTACGAAAGTCCACTGGAGGCAAGGCAGTTCAGGGAGTCTCCCAGAGGTGAGACAGCCAGATGCTCGGTTTCATTTATGAAAATATCAAACTAAAACAATTCCATTTTTCCAAAATGAAAAGTGTTCAGAATTTCCTTCCAACAGGAAAATTTCTAAGTTTGATTCCAAATCAGAACAAAAACTTCTTCAAAGTGTCAGAACTTCCCAAGGAACAGAGATCACAGCTTTACATTCCATCCCTTACTCCTTTCCAACCCACCGCTTCCCAAAGTTGAATACTTAAATACAGCAGGCAGACTAACACTGCTGGAAAATTTTCTTACTTCCAATATGTTTTCAGCTCTGAAAAGCGATCCTCTCAAATTGACATCAAGGGATTCCTTATTTATTCTCTAACTTTACAAGTTTAAAAGGATTTATCTAACTGTAATCTCTGCAAATTACATTTGCGATTTTAAAAATCAAGCCTTCTTTCTTCATCATGCCCACCAAGGATGCCATTTTAACTTTGCTGACAATTTTGCTGATGATGCTTGAGCCACAACAGATTCCTGCTTTCTTTCATGAAGATAATGTCTCTGCAGATGTAACAGTTGCATTAATTTATCTCATATATCTCATCATAGATGAAGGCTACGTCTTCACTGGCAACTGAACGACAAAACTTTTGTCTTTCAGAGGTGTTAAAAACACACACAAAAAGACAGAACTGCGGCCAATGGGAGCTGCGCGGGCAGAGCCTGTGGGCAGCGGCACACAGAGACCATCCCACCCCGCCTAGAAGCCACTGCCAGAGGGGTGAGCAGGTCGCTTTCGAGAGCCACACGAGCTAAGCGCCATACCCCTCACACTCTCCCGCTCCCCAACCCCCTGCCCCAGCCCAGACCCTGCACCAAACTCCCTCCCAGAGTCCGCACCCCTCCCTCACCCAAACTCCCTCCCAGAACCTTAGGCAAGTGGGGGTGGGGAGGGACTTGGACCGGTTCTGGGCATCCCAAAAATTACACAAACCTGCCACCCCAGGATAGAGTCCCACGATCTTGTGAGTATGGACTACGCTTTTGGTTTCTTCATGTATACATTTAGCCATATGAAAACACATATTAGCTCTTTATACCCAGTTACCAAGCAATCCAGATTGCTCTGTATCAGTCTTCATTATTTTGCACTCCCCCAATTTTTGAGACATCTGCAAACTTTATCAAAGATGCTTTTATGGTCTTCCTCCAGGTCACTGATAGTGTAGGGCCAAGAACCAATTCATGTGGGACACCCCTAGAAAAACACCCACTTGATGATTCCGCATTTACAAATACATTTTGAGACCTATCAGCCAGTTTTTAATCCATTTAATGTGTGACGTGCTAATTGTATATTGTTCTAGCTTTTTAATCAAAATTCCATGTGGTACCAAGTCAAACTCCTAATGGAAGTTTAAGTATGTTGCATCAACACTATTACCTTTATCAACCAAACCTGTAATCTCCTCAAAAAAATATATCACTTTAGTTTGACAGGATCCATTTTGCATAAACCCATGTTGGTTTTCATTAATTACATTACCTTCACTTAATTCTTTATTAATCAAGTCCTATATCAGCTCCTCCATTATTTTGTCTGGGATCAACGACAGACTAATAGGCCTATAATTACTCAGCTCATCCTATTTACACATTTTAAATATTGGCATAAATATTAACATCCTGCTGGAAAGAGTTATCATCTGACATGACTATATCTCTATATGTTTTTTTCCTAAATATAAAACAAATATTTATTGAACACTTCTGTCTTTTCTTCATTATCATTGATAATTCTACTATTCCTATCTAGTAATGGACCAATACCAATGTTAGAATTCTTTTTGTTGCTAATATACTTTAAAAATACTCCTTATTGTCCTTAACATTGCTGACCATAGATTACTCCTTGTATCCCTTTGCTTCCCTTTTCAATTGTCTACAATTCCTAACTTCTGATTAATTTTTTTTAATTTTAACTTCCTCTTTTTTCTATTAATTGTATATTATTTTATAGCTGCCTATACAACAGTATATTGTGTGATCTGAAACAAACTGGATGTGCCATCAAATCAAATGTATGGTAGCTCTACCCTCTGTCAGTCAGGATTGGCTTTGATGAACTTAGAAAAAGATAAGAAAGGATATTCATCAATACAACTACTGTTTCCCAAAATTTCATACATATTAATAGCCAAGGAAGTTTTTTTCCCCCTTGATTGTTTTTGTGCATAAAGGTTAAATCTAATTGTGTGGTGTTTGGGGACATTACACATATAGAGTGAGATAGGGACAGAATCACAGACATGAGAGATGGCAAAGACCAGGGAAGCTATTTTACTCATTTTTCAAATGCTTTCACCTTTTAGCAGACGAGCCTGGAAAAAGTTACCCTAAAAGGTGAACATTTGAGACTGTTATAAAAACTCTTAGCTCAAGGAACTTTTTCTATAGCAATTGCTGGCACTCATGCCAGGATACCACTATCCCACAGTTATAGCAATTCCCCAATAAGTAAAATTAATGATACAGCTTTAATTGTGCCACAATCTGCAGGCCAGATAGCATACCATTTAAAGTTAGACAGAACACTGATACTCTAATATAATGATACTGTAACGATTCACCTATTTATTATAAACCTGGATATCATCTGCGATCCATATACCTACTTCTCACAGGATACAGGAAATAACAGACAACAGTTTCAGCACCAGAGACCTTAGAATGTGCAAACTAGTTCAGTTTGGGTTCATCTGCATCTCTGTTATGTGCTACGGGGAATAACATCATCAGCAGATTTGCTGTACAAATTGTTCAGAAGGGGTTGCTGACATAAGAAAGCTGTGGTTGGCAACTCAGATCAGGATGCTCTCTGCTAGCATCGAAGTCAATGAACTGAGGAAAACTGTATTTTCCACATGGACCTTGGAAATTGTCATGACATTCAAGTTTTGTTTGGATGCCTTCAACTAACAATGTTTAGAGTCACTCATAAAAAATTGCTGAATGGTCCACCTGCTCAATCCTTAATCCCTGCCCCCTTTACATCTTATTAACTACATTTGCATCTTTCACATGGGGCTACTTGGGAATAAAGTGTTTCTAATACATGCTGAATGGAACGCCGCATTCACTAGGTAACGTACAATATAACATGCTCAACCCGGCCTGCAAATTAACATTGAAATGCTACTACAGTGAAACAGAAAATAAAAGGCAGAAATATGCCCAGCAGGATAATTATGCTAGTGCACAAAGTTCACGCTGGAAAATTTCTTAACTACTGCTATCCTTTTAATAGCTTTGAGCATTTAAGGCACAGATTCTGCAATTAGCTTCATGGGAGCAGATCACTGAGCCTAATCATAGCTCCGTTGACTTCAGTCGGGCTTTGCGCTGGTCGTGTGCATAGAACCGCAGATGAAGGCTTAAATCCCCTATTTAGGGGTGGTGAGGAGTAGCGATAAAATGATGGAAATATTTGGACACATAATAGAGCATAAAATGCAGTCGCTGCATTCTTCGATTTGTCTATGGGTCAAATATGATGTAGTGACTTCAGATGCACTGAGTCATCATGAGCTCCATCACACGATCAGCCAAGTGGCCTGTAAGAAGACTCTTATAAAAGATTGAAATTTTACCTCATTAAGCAATCTACAAACCATAATCATTCATATTTTATTCAATTCCCTGGTCATCATGGGCTCCTTCGGCTGCTCTGTCTGATGCCGGGCAAAGTTATCGTAATCACAGTAATTCCATCCTGCTGAAACACATATTTTAAGTTCATTTTAGGGCCAAAGGAGACAGTTTTCTGCCTAACCACTGGCATCTTTTTAAAATATCCACTGCTTAATACATTAAAGTTGTTTTTTGGACTATTTAGGGCATCTTGGAAGAAATTTCACTGCTATGAAATTACCTTAAGTAAAGAGAAAAATGTTGTAGGAAGGCGATTCTGGGATACATAGGTGGCTGCCTAATTGTGCTTGCCTCTGTCTTTAGGTAACAGGAGCACACTAATCATCAGCAATAGTTAACATGAAAGAGCTCTCTTTCCTCTTATGTTATGACTTTGGGTGAAATCTTTTTGGGATTGAGACGGATAGATGCAAACCCATCTGTGTGTGTGTACCTGCCCAGGCTCTTTTGCTGTGTATTATTTTGGGTATGTGTTGGAAGGGGGCAAAGCACAAAGAAACTGAGAACAGACAAGAAAGACAAGACCAAGAGACAGCAAAAAGAAGCAGCTAAAAGCACTGTGGCTAACCTCAGAAGAAACCTGGGGAGAGATTTTGAGTTAGGGGTGCAAGATGAAAGCAGCTCTCTTGACGCTGGCAGAAAAAGTACCTGTTCCTTGTTGTATGATTACTTTTGCATTTACAGACACAGGACTTTTTTTTTTTTTTTTAAACAAAAACAAAACTGCATCAAAAAAAGCTCCTTTTTGCGGTCTCTTTGTCCCAGGCCTTGTCTACATTACCTAACTACCACCAATTTCTATCCCTAACTGGAACACCCACAGGGATAACACTTTGACTAGCTGCTCAGTTCAAAAGGTCCAACAATATTATAAAACACTAAGTAGCATTCAGATAGCAAAATCACTAGATTAGCTAAAGAAATTCTACTCTCTCAATTTTAAACCAAAAAAAGGCAGCTAACTGAGTGGCACTGTGGGTCAGATTCTGCTGTCAGTTACAATAGGCAGACTCCAGAAAAACACCTTTGACATCTGGGAAGTTACTCCAGATTTTTACCAGTATAAGAGAGGAGAATTTGGTCCAGTGTTCATAATAAGTGAAGGCTCCAACTGAACTCTCCATAAAAAGGAAGAGGAGAATTGGAGACAGAGGTTTGCAAGTTTTTGTTTTAAACTTAAGTTACATTTGTATTAAAATCCATGGCTACAGGGCTCATCTTAAAAGGGATGAACTCACATCTGAGCTGCTTACTCAGAGAACTTTCTAATCCTGGTAGCTGCAAGTTCAAATCAGGCTATAATTTTACATTATTTATATAATCATATAAAATTATTATATAATTGGATTACATGATATCCTGGATATTATTCTTTTTTGTTTGCTTGTTATGCTTATCTTTATTAAAATATATATAATTAAGTGGTTTGGGGCTTCTGCTCAGTGGGGAAGGCAAGAGGAATGGTAGGGTTAGGTGATGAGCTTATAGAAACAAGAACATGGTGACAAGAAATAAGGGAACATAGGAATTGCTATACTGTATTGGACCATTGGACTTATTCAGTATCCTATCACCAACAGTTCTTAATACCTGATGCTTCAAATGTAGCTGCAAGAAATGCCATGATGCATATTTGTGGAATAACCTGCCTAAAGGAGACGTTTCTTCCTAAATCCTGCCAGTTTCAGGCTAACTAATCCCCAAACCATAAAAGGTTATATTCCTTATCACATAAAAAAATACTACAATTCAAGTTGCTAAATCAAGGGAAAAAAATTATGAAATGGAAGAATTAAGTATGCTTGTACTACCTTAATCTGGCCCTGTTATGCACAGGCCTTTTGAGGCACGATCAAATTTAATTTAATTACATGATCATATAATATTCTTTTCCACAGGACCCCAGCCTCATTCAGTACATAGGACAGGAGATGCTCCCTGAACGAACTCCTATTGGATACTTTGATTTATCCTCATTGTTCAGTGTGTGGCCCTGTGCCTTCTTTACTGCACACAATTCAAATCCCAATCTGAATACAGAATTACAAATTTCCTCATTGTTTTTTTTATGGTGCTCATCACTGTATTTTCTGAATGTTTCACAAAAAATAGTTTATTTTCACAATCCTCCTTTGATGTTAAGTGACATTATCACCCACCTTTTACAGAAAGATTAAGGTCAAAAGTGTCCACTAATTTGGCATTTCCAATATGAGATGCCTATGGCCTAATTTTTCAAAGTATCTAGCATTACATAGCTCCTTATGTGTTAAAAGCACAGCTACCATTGACTTTAGCTGCAATTGAAAGTGCTCAATAGTTTTTCAAATCAAACCTCAGTGTCTCAGATTTTTCCGCAATGCCTGGCCCCTTCTTCTCCATCCCCTCCAGCTTGTTCTTGTCCCAGTCCAGTTTCCTCCCTCTTCTCTGGCTCCATGTCCCAGGCCAAGTCTCCCTTCCCAGGGTCCACATCCAAGTCTCCTTGCTCAGCCTACCTCCTCCTTCTGTTCATCTTGTCTTCATTCCTTCTCTAGGCAATCCCAGTCTTCACCCCTTGCCTACACTCGGTTCCTCATCCCAACCTCCTCCTCTTTTCCTGCGTCCAACTTTGTCCCCTCTGAATTTGAGTCAGGCTGCTTCCTCCTCCAGATTACTTTGAAGCCACCAGGAGGATCATATAGAGCACAGGAGAGATGCTTCCTGCCCCCAGTTCCAGTGCCCTCAGCTGTCAGGAGGAACAATTGCAGAAGAAGTCTAGCTCAGCACTGTCTGCCCTGAGAAGAAGCATGCTCAGTCACTGTTGGGGTATAATGCATGCACCATCCAGTTATAAATAGGAGCAGTGAGAGGATGCAACATTCCCAGTCTGATGACATCTTTGGAGAACTTAGTGGCTAAACTCTAACAATGCTCTACTAAACATCTGCAAACAGATTTTTCAAAGGCTTGTAATTTGGCCAAATGTGGGTCGATTTTCACAGGGACAGGAAGAGGAATGTCCCTGGCACTAGGGCAACTCCCCTGCCAAAGTTCAAGTTCCTGTTCCAAAAGCATGAAGACACTAGAACTTCTCAACACAACAGCTAACAAAATAATTAACATGGGCAAAACAATATTTCTTTCCTTGCCGTTGTTCTCAGAAACACGGACTGTTTTTTTGCTGACATTTTCTCAAACATCACCGAGAGGCAAACACCCATCATGGAAAATTTCAGCCCAAATGGTTGATGTTCAGTAAAATTATAAGCAACTGAAAACAGGGTCTTATAATGGAAAGTGTTGGACATCTTTAAGTGACTTTACCAGCTCCCCCTGTAATAAAAATGGGCAAGAGAAAAAAACTAAAGAGAAGACACAGGAAGAAAGAGAAAGAGGGGTATGGGATCAGCAGGGTGGAGAGGGGCATGATAGGTAGGCAAAGCATGGCGCAGCAGTAAGGGGAGCGTGGCAGAAATAAAGAAGAAAACATAAGGAAAGTGAGATTACTAATTAGAAAACCAAAGGTTCCACTGGA
Organism: Chelonia mydas; assembly: GCF_015237465.2. Lineage (NCBI taxonomy): Eukaryota > Metazoa > Chordata > Testudines > Cheloniidae > Chelonia > Chelonia mydas. The sequence continues at coordinate 20,640,827 of NC_057855.1, forward strand.
GGCAGGAAGCTTTCAGTGTTGTGACAGTAAAGCAGAGATGTACACTCACTTTACTGAGCATGCTCACTGTAGCATGGAGTACCCAAATGTCTGCAGATCCCTTCTCCTACAGCTCTGCAGAAAGAAAGGGTTCATAAAAGCATTCACATCCTATTATTGCTGCTCCCGTCTCGTGAGTGTGGAGGTGGCTTGAGGAGTAAAGTAAGAATTCTATAGGCCTAAGACTTTTTATAGGGCTTTCCACGAGGCCTCTTCCACCATCAAAGGAAGTGCAAAGGTGAGGAAGAGACTGCTGGAACTAGTGTCCCAGGTACCGTGGCAGTGCTTCTCATGTAGAGATGGGGCACTGCCAGCCTTTGCACCCATGCTTTGCTCCCTTTGGGAGCGGCTCTTCACTGGCAAGTAAGGAGCAGTTCAGGAGAGTTAGGAGTCTGCAGCCTTTTATTATCATCATTCTCAACACATGAATACTGGAAATTTTCTGGCTTTAACTGCCTAGAACTGTTGATATTAGTATAACAATCTAGTTTATATATTTATGAACCATTAATAAACCATTAAATGCTAACTGTACTGCTTTTATTTCTCTATTAAAACTTTTCCTCTTGTTGATCTTTATTGTCTTGAACATTTTCACCCACAAACACACTGAAATAACTATTGTGTAAAGAATGGCTTTTAAATTATTAGTGAGACAAGGTGGGAGAAGTAATATCTTGTATTAGACCAACTTCTGTGGGTGAGAGAGGCAGAAGAGCTCTGCATAAGCTCTAAAGTTTGTCTCCCTCACCAACAGAAGTTGGTCCTGTACAAAGATATTACCTCCCCAACCATGTCTCTCTAATATTCTGGGACCAAAACGGCTAAAACAACACTGCATACAACAATTCTAAATTATTTACAGCCAGAAAATGGTCTTTGCCATGTTATCAGACAGCATCATTTAACGAACCATTTTATATCAGTTGAGTAATCAAGAACATACATCACCACCATAGCACCAACTGGGACGTCATTGATCACAATGCAGCTGGTTACAGCACTAACAAGGAACAAACTGGAAGGTCATACCTTGTACCATTAACTGTTTGTAGACAGATCTTGCTATCTTTTACTACTTTCTAGATATGCGTTTTTTTAAACTTTCAGAATGTATAAGGTAGTCTTACTGCTTGAGGAAGATGGTAGGAGAAGCTGCATTTGACTTAAAAAAAAACAAAAAAACAAAAACAGATCCTCTGTTGATGTAAAGATCCATTGCCTCCTACTTTTATATCCAGACAACACAGACAGCAAGGCAGCAGTCATGCAGTACTTTGTCCCCCTGCTATCGCAATGAGCCTTCGTACTGTCCCTATCGATAGAACTAGATCTGCGATCCTGACTTAGTACTTAATACCTGCTGTTAGTTTCTAGGCAGAAATGACATGGTTCTGCACTACAATCTACATGGCAGGATTCTACACTGAGGCCAATATTGATTCAACCTCATTTTTACTTTTCAATAGGTTTAAGCAAGAGACGTTATCGAGGAGCTAAAAACTATCAGAGAAATGTGAAAAGAATGGAATTCATGTTTCTAATACTCCTTCGATTTTCAGCTGACCATGATTATCCCTTGTCTAAAAAGTTCCAAACCCTGGTTAATAGTAGCAAGATACCCAAAGACCAAATTCTGCTCTAAGCTTCTCTTAGTTAAGTCAATGTAAAGCTGTAGCTCAAGGCACCATTTGGCCTCAAGTTCATCCAGAAGAGGCCAAAACACTTAAGTTTCAAGCTGATTTTTAGAAGCTCAGTATATGCTATTGTTTTCTAAGTGACTTTGCTCTACCATTTATTACTGAAGAAAGCAGACTCAGGAAAAAATGACAAGATTATTTTCAATTTGTTACACAACAAGCTATTAAACATTATTGGAGATTTATTATTGAATATTTTTTCTTTCAGAAGGATACCAAGCCTATCATTTTCCATAAACCCAAACATGAACTGAGATGCAAACTACACAATGACTTCACGGTTGAACTGAGTACACAGAGGTTTGTTGTTTTTTTTTACAAGCTTCAAAATTTGTGTGAATATCTCTTTAATTTATTAGAGGGGCTTCTGGGAGTGCCACTGTACTTAATGGCCTGTCAATGCTTTCTGTAGGAACCCCACTTTCCAGGGGTTATAACTCAGCCTAGTCTGAAACTATACCGAGTATGAAACTTGGTACTTATCTTGTCAGGTATAAAAAATGTCAACATCCCTCATACATAACCAATTTGCAGAGAGATATGCTTTTATTGCAAACCTCTAAATATATATATATAAAAAGGATTACTTTTATAAAGGGGAATTTTTACTCCTTTGTGTGAGCTGGTGCCTTTTGGTAGTAACAAAGTTTTGAAGTCACAGTATTTATACAGCATGTGCAATTGCTACAGGACATATAAACTTGCTGCTTTTTCATAATAGTTTTACTAATACTGTATGAGCTTTTGGAGTGATAAATACACACTTATAAAGTCCATTTTTTAAGCTGTCTTATCTCAATCATTTCCAATCACGTCACATAATGACTTGTTATGCAAGTTGTAAGAGGAAATGAGCATTTTTGTACTACAAATGTGAACAATTTAGTTTACTTTAAAGTTAGAGCACCAAGAAGTGCTTTTTGGGAGGGCCAGGGAGGTGGTTCGGTTGCAGTATTTATAGCTTGATTTTTGAAAGCGCTCAGTGACCCAGTTCAGGATAATGGCAACTGTTCCCCCTCCATGGTCCCTTGAGGGCATCCACTCTAGCTCCTGGCTCCTCAGCCATCACCTTTCTTGAGCAGAGACACTCACTCACATCACTGTTCCTCCTGAGCAGGGTGTAACTGTGTCTCCATGGGTAACAACTGAGAATACCAAATTCAGGACAAACTGAGGCTTGTAGCAGTGATGAAATAAACTGCTAGCTTAAGTCAAGTCTCTGGTTGCTTCCAAATCATTGGAAGGGCCTCAATCCCTTGGTTAGAATGTTCCCCTTAGTATAAGTCCATAGTCCAGAGGTTTGAGCAGAAAAGAGGCTTGAGCAGGAAAGAGGCCAGCAGTTTATTCCATCACTGCTACAAGCCTAAATCAAGAACTTCGCAATTATTGTATGCATTTGATTCCTTTAGCCAATTTTAACTCTCACCTTTCTTTCTTTTTTATAAATAAACCTTTAGATTTTAGATACTAAAGGATTGGCAACAACGGTGATTATTGGGTAAGATCTAAGTGATATATTGACCTGGGTGTGTGGCTGGTCCTTTGGGATCAAAAGAACCCTTTGTTTGATGAAACTGGTTTTAAGGAACCATTCATCTGTAAGTCTAGTGCAGGAGTCAGCAACCTTTGGCATGCAGCCCATCATGGTAATCCGCTGGTGGACCGCGAAATGTTTTGTTTACGTTGAGGGTCTGCAGGCACAGCCCCCCACAGCTCCCAGTGGCCGAGGTTCGCTGTTCCCAGACAATGGGAGCAGTGGGAAGCGGTGCAGGCAGGTGCTGGCTGCTGCTTCCTGCAGCTCCAATTGGCCGAGAAAGGAGAAGCTCAGCCACTGGGAGCTGGTGGGGGGGGGGGGAAGGGGAGAAGCGCACACGTGACTGCTGATTGTCAACATAAACAAAACGTCTTATGGCCCGCCAGCAGATTACCATGATGGGCCACGTGCCAAAGGTTGCCGACCCCTAGTCTAGTGTTTTGGTGGTAATACAAGGACTGGAATACTGAAGGAAACCGCTTCTCTGACTTCTTGTTAGCCAGTGTGGTGTGATGAAACAGAAGTTTACTTTTGTTTCTGATTTGGTATATCTTATGGGGGAATAACCACCAGTTTGGTAGTGTATCTATCCTATTTCTCAGCAGTTTGTCCTGAATTTGGTATTCTCAGTTTTGACCAACTGGACACAGTTACACAGGGTTTTTCCACACTGCAGAGTTCCCTGCTTACACCATATCATCCCAGCAAGCCAGACTGCCTAAAAATCCAGCACCCACACTTCGCTTTCTCTCCAGAACGAATGATCAGCATAATTACCCACAGTTTTAAATTACCACACAGCTCTTTATAAACAAGCACATTTATCCTTAAGGTGAAAGCATGAGAGAGAAACCATATTAAAAACAATAAAAACTTACACAGATGCTAAAAAGTTTAGCAGAATCACCTCAACTCTGGAAGGTGTCCATCTTTCAGAACCCACTACTGGGTTTTCCCAGTGGTTACAAGCTCAGAGCTGTCTCAGATTCAGAACCAGAACAACCATGAATAGTTGTGTCTTTCCTTAATACAGCCTGAGCCTTTGATCTTGACCTCATGGAAAGGTGATCAGCAGACAGTGCCCCACCCTTCAGGGCATAGATTCAAAAGGCTGGCTTTTTGCATAACCAGAAGTGGTACATTTGCTTTTGCTTCCCCCTAGTTATTCCCCAGGAAAACCCCACTTAGCACTTTTGTTCCAGAAGTCCATCTTTGTCTGGCACATTGTTCAATATAGCCCCTTGAAACTCCAGGCCTCACATCTAATATCTCCCCCCACAAGAGATTATATACAATCCCAGGCCACAATAATATATAAGGCACTCGTTTAATATAATGGACCTCAAAGAGACAAACTTAATTAAGGTCTTCCAAGGATATTGTAGCATAGCATGTGTCACAATCAGAGCCCACAGCTGAGGCCAGGTTTTCTGTTCCTATTTGGGCACCAGATTAAATGGGCAGATTTCCCATGGAAGCACTTTTGAAAGTCTTGCCCCAGTTGTGGCTGCTGGGCATAGCTGAAAATTTGGCTTTTCAGATTTGAAAAAATGTCTGTTGATCATGCCAGAAATCCTACTACACAATAGTACCACGTTATTTTAAAAATATTAGTATTACTCATTTTAAAATCCTGATTTTTTTTTTACAGTGTTAGTATCTTAGGGACTGATTAATAAGGATCTTCAGGGTTTAGGCCTTTTTAAACAAGCAGGACACACTAATCCGGACTAAGTCATCTGTTTATAACTCCTCTGACTGGCAGGTAGCTGGGGTTACACTCCCCAAAACACTAGGGATGAGATTTTCAAATGTACTCAATCATGGCCTAACACTGCTCCCATTGAAGTCAATGGGCATTTTGCCATCAACTTCTGTGGGGCTAGGATTTCAACCATCAACTTCACAGGAATTAGAGCAGAGTTAGGCCAATATGGAGTACTTTTGAAAATCCCACCCTAACTTGTCCTCAGAATGATTAACTAGAACATTCCTGTACACTATCCCTTGTAATTTATGCAAAGAATGAGGAAAAACAGAAAGCAAGTGAACAACTAAAACTCTGTACGAATAATCAGAATCCCAAACCCTTGCTACCTTACAGGGACCTAAGTAAACAGCAAAAAAGTCTGGTTGGATTCAGTGCCTTAGTCATATCTTAAATATTTTAGACTGCATTGATGTGGTCATGGCATGACTTTTATGTGTAGGTACATTAGTCACCCACAAGGTCCCTACACATATTGTGCTAGGTGCTGTATATTTTAAAGGACTTACAAATATGCTTTCCGTTTTGTCGCTTTCCTCTCCTCGGCAAAGATCAGATATTTCTTAATCTCCACTCCTTTTAAAATTTCCTAGACTCAGCTCCCCAGAGACTCTTCACCCCCTCCCAGACTCTGCAGAGTTTGTCGTCACTGTTGTAGAGCGCTACCTCCCAGGCCTTTCTCCCTGGAGATCAAGCTCCTCTCGAGTTGCTGAACCTCAGGGCTTCTTCCCTGGAGTCTCTCTTCTCCCAGGTCTGCTTTAGGAGTCTTGTTCTCCCTTTCTCAGAGTGAGGAAACTCTTAGCTACTACTTCCTGAGTTTTTCTCCCCATTGCCCTGCATTCTTTCCCTTTATACAAACCATCCTGACTGGTTCTTGCCAGCTGGGTCTAATCCTTAATTACCGGTCTCCCCTCCAGGGGCCACAGAATGGGTTAAATTAGGCTCACTGGCTCCCCTTAACCCTATCAATGCCAGTGTGGGGTACAGACTCCCAATCACAATTATGATCATATTTGGGCCCCAATTCAGGAAAGCATTTAAGCATGTGCTTAGTTCTCTCTCTCTCTACTCAGGACATCACTTAATCACATGCTTAGCTCCCATTGACAATGACAGGATTTAAGCACTTGCTTAAATGGTGTCTTGAGTCAGGGTACCTTGTTAGATAAAATGCCTGAGCACTGGCTAAGAGAAATTATGGTCAGGAATCATGCTTGTGCTCCTTTTCCTTCTCCTCCCATTAAAATTATTTTTAAAATGTGCAGCTTCCCTTTATCCTACTCTATTTAGTTCAAATTATCACCACCAATACACTGATTTATTGCATGACACCACTTCTAAATAAAGTCACAAGTCAGATGTAGATGGGGCAATGAACTGTCAGTGACTGTTAAACCATGCTGGAAAGTTACAGATGTGACTTGGTTCCACAGGAGAAGCCCAGGAGACAAGGATATTTCTTAGTTTTAAAAACCTCTCTAATTCGATATTTGCTGGAGAGAGTAACAAAATCGACAGTGTGCAGGAGCTAGGTTGAAACCATCAACACATTGCACATAAATTGCTGAAATGCCATCAAATCCTACAGTAACTTTCACATGCAGCCAGTCTGGGCTAAATCTGAACCAGCAACGTATAGGTGAAAGGTTCTGTATCCAAGTCCAGGCCTGTGAACAATTCAGTTCCATAAACCAGGGGTGCCCCACCAGAGCATTTCATAAGGCCTATGGCCTGTTTTCACACAATATACGAACGGATGATTCATTAGCATTTTGCCACGTTTACACATGTCTGTAAACAGACAATACTATACCTGGAAACAACCTATCTAAATACAAGCTGAATTTAAAATATAAATCTATAAGGTGACTTTAAATCCCTTATTAAAGTATGTAGAATCTGTTTGGCCCACACAAGATTATGCTTCGGTTTATGTGGCACTCCTGTGAAATAATGTTGGGCACCACTGTCAGAAACCATAGCAGATAAGATGAGCTGTAAAATGGCATTTTCAGTGATAGAGCTATTTCTGCCTCTGTCTCAAAACATTTTTAAAATGAACACATAATTCTCTGATTGACAGGATGCTTTGCACTGGTTAAAAATAAAAGCCGTTTCCATCCCCAAAACACACAATTTTCTGCTCATGTAGATCCCACCTTTAATTACCAGCTGCTGCAAAATGATCTTCTTATGATCATTAACTGCCAAACCCTGAAACAGTGCATCTCTTACTGCCCGCTGTATTCAAATAATCCACCTGTTTCTAATTAGTCAAACTACCACAGCCTACCTACAGTAAATCTATTTAGATTATATACTACATCTGCTAAATGCTTCAGTTGCTATAATGTCAGCAAGCCAATCATATTGTTTATTAAATGGCACCAACTTTCTTTACAACAACTGTGATTGAAATCAGCAATATTAAAAATCCAGAGATGGTAAACATGAAATAACAGCACAGCCATTGCTAATGATGATTACTTGCATTGTATTTTGCAGTCAGTTTTAATGAAGGCTCACTAGCACAGGATTTCCAATAGTTCAACTTGTCTAAATTAGTCTTACCAAAATAATAAGCAGGATTATATAGATGATTATGACATAAAGCAGTGTAATTTTGTTTATTTGCTTTGCTCAGTTGCTGGAATATGATGGTTCTGGTCTGCAACAAACATTTTCAGCCTCTGCTACCAGTGTGAATTTAATACACCCTCCTGCCCATTATTTTAAGCAAACTTAACATTTCTTCTTTGCTAGTAAAATGACTTCTGTTGCCCAGCATGAGAATAATGTTGTTTGTCAATAATTTGTCACATTGTTTCTTAGGGATGAACATGAATCAAAACCTCTAAATGTCCCTGGACTTTGGGGGGATTCAGGTCTGGACCAAATGGAACTGTAGCTCAGGCCCATATCTATTAACTTCAAAGCACATATTGGTATTTCAGATTTATTTACAATGAACCCTGACAGATTATCACAGAAAAATCCAGACTGATTAAACTCATCTGATTTTAGAGGGGAGTAGGATTTTGCTCAGCAATTTTATATATATATATTTGACCATCAAAAGTCAGCTACTATCTTGTCTGGTATTTTAACAAGGATCGTAAGCCAGACCTAGATGCTTTAGCACAGTGGATAGACTTTCTGTTTAGCATGAAAAGCCTCTTAGATTCCTCTGTAACATTCTTCTTATGATAATACAGTATATAATCATTGCATGTATATTTGTTTATCTAAGTAATGACATGAGTTCACAGACCAAACTACAGTCAAAGAACATGTATCAAGTTTAATTTTCCTATGATTTGATGAAAAATTTTGTGAAATGTTGCTGGTGCAAAAGTCTCTGAAAACAAACTGTGAACAACAAAAATGTTCAATTTTGCCAAACGCTATCAGTCAGGCACATTTCTTAGAATGAGCCTGGTTATAAATTTAACTACACCAGTGTAAATCAGGAATACTCAACTCCATCAAAGTCAGTGGACTAAGCTCTATAAAACTGAAATGAGTTCAGAATCAGGTCCATTGCTTTAATTAAAAAATTGGTACTGAATTTAGCTCTACTTACCAAAGAGAATCAAATGACTCATATGAAAACATTGACACTAAAAGGGATTTCTAGATCTATTACTTTGTGCCTGCATGCTTTTATGCTTATTAAATTTCTCCCAAAAGAATAAAATTTCACAATGAACTGTTTAGCATGTAGATTACTTTGCAATGAAACATAAAACATTTCACACCTTTCAAAGCTTTTGATTGCAGATACCAAGACAAGAATCGTGCAAATGAAACAAGATTTGGGGCCAGCAAACTGTAGATCTACATGTTTAATTTAAAGCTAAATTTGTACCAGCAAAGAATAGAAACTGTAACTTTTAGTGCTATACATAATTCATAACAACCTTAGGGCATTTTGCAACATCTGAAATTAAATAGGAAATGAATTATTCCCTGAAGGTAGCTAGGGTTGATGTTAGAAATGCATTTAAAAATAAGTACACAAATAGTTCATTCCCTTATTGTGCACATTACTCAGCAGATCTCATTACAAATCTCTTGTCACATTTCCATATTACCTCAAACCTCCTGAAAGTAATACCTCCAGCATGCTCCTGGCCACACCTTAGAGAGGCATGCCTGCACAGTGGCTCTCCTGACATAAATCTGTGCAGACACACAGTGCCTTATGATTGCTGAAGGCTGGGTTAAGTATAAAAAAAATAGTGTCATCTGTTATAATTATGGGATAAAAAAAGGAAGACTCTCCTTTCTCACTGGTAATCCCAGCCTAAAATAACCTTCCAAAGTTTTGGATAAGGTTTTTCATACTTGCTAATACTTTCGAAGTCCACGCTGAAACGAATGTAAAAAGTTCCATTTCATTTCAACAAGAAAAAGAGTGAGACAACTAAAGATGTATGAAACGGCCACAACTACAGGGACAGATTCTGACCTCAAATTCTGAGTTGGTAGCAATGTAGCCCACGGGTCATCCCATTGATTTCAATTAGATTATTTGTGGAGTAACATGCTGTTCATTGTGATTAAGGAGATCGGTATCTGGCTCTAAATTTTAAGTGCTTGCACCTTGAGCTGTTTGGGGGGCAGGGGAGAGAATTTGGAGGAACTTTTTTTTAAAACAGCAATTATGCAGGATCCTACTGATAGCCTGAAATGACCCTCTGGTTCAACATAGTGTATGTGCACACCCTAGGATGTCCACACTCATTGGTGACCTATAGTACGTTTCATTGTTCCCCTCTCACAGTCCCTCTTTAACACATTGTCTTTTTTGGTCTAGATGTATTTGTAATGTAGATGCATAGCTCTGAATGCCTGACTGAAGAATTCCAGTGCAAAGATGTATCTTAGTCACCACACTTCACACACACTTAGAATGCCCATATTCACCTGTTCATGCAGTGTACGGATGTGCAAATAAACATGGAACTTTTCTTGTAGTGTGGGGGAGATTTTTGTTGTTGTTGTTCAAAATGCACCGTGTTTCAAGGGATGCTCTCACACCTTATTGCAAGCTGGGGACTAACTATCATCTCCTAGCCGAATATCATTTTGCCCTTTCATATCCCTCTGTCCCTGCATTTCTATTGTGCAAGCCCTACGGACTCTGGCTTCACATTGCAGTTGAGCCCTGACTTCCATCTTTGCCCTTATCTAATTTCCATGCAAGTTGACCATATTTGAGAGAAAACACTACTTCATGAGAAACTGCAGTGATCAATAACCTTGAACTTCACATTATAAAATGGAGAATCCTGACTGACTATTTATGGTTCCTATTTAGATCATTTTGTGATGTTTCATTGATCCAGAAGAGATTTATGTAAACTTAACTGAGCTTGTCATAAAACATCAGTGTAAAATGCATCACATCATAATTAACTTCCAATGATGCACAAGTAAAATAATTAAATATAAGAAAGTTTCAAGACTAGAGAATCAGTTTTCTTTTATACCACTAAAATATCAGCTTTTCTTTCCTAATGCACATTAACATTTCAGATTCAATTAAAGTGTTCAAAAGCTATATTCAGTTAAAGTATCTGGCCTAGTAATGACTGAAACATTGGTCGTTACTTACTGCATACTATATACAGAAGATGCTTTTTAAAAGTCAATACCATTAGCAGATTTATTCAATTTTAAGAATGAGGAGGGGAACCTATTAGAATCTCAGATACCATTGTGTAGTGATGTTTGTCAAATGCTGACTTTTTAAATGGTAACCACTCTGGTGCCATCATATCATATCAGAAAATTACCCAATCAGTTCAAGTAAAAACAGTGAGTGTTAAACTGAACTGGTGGGAACTGTTCATTGCAGCTCCCTTGGGGCAGATCAATAATGCCACTCCGGGAAGTAAGAGTTGGGACGGGAGAAGCTGACCCATGATGAACAAAAAAGAGAGAGTAAAATGTAGATGCTAGTAACAATGTGTGGGGATGGCTAGGCATTTCAATTCAACTGGAAGACTTTTCTCTTTTATTGGAGGAAGTATCTGAGCAGATCAATCCAAATGAGTGAAAGGGCAAATCAAGGTTGGGAGGAGCCCTGCCTGAGATGTTGAGGAGGCACCAGGAGAAATTACTCTAAATGATCACCCAATCTTAGTGCTATAAAATTCTGTTCAGCTTCTCAAAAGTTTCTGTGCCTGTATGTGCCTGTGCCTGTTAACCTCTGTTCAGAGCGTGAGACACACACAGTATTTTGAACACAGGTTACGTTTCTTCCCTTATGTAAGAATTAAGGGTTAAAACAAAAAGGAATGGGACCATATGGGAAGCACAAAGAAACCAAGTAACATATAGTTAGGTAGGCAATGGGCTTGTCCAGAGAGTCATGGTTGTAAAAACAAGTATAGTTGAGTCAGGCAGCAGTTCTGCAGAAAAGGACCTAGGGGTTACAGTGGACGAGAAGCTGGATATGAGTCAACAGTGTGCCCTTGTTGCCAAGAAGGCCAATGGGATTTTGGGATGTATACGCAGGGGCATTGCCAGCAGATCGAGGGACGTGATCGTTCCCCTCTATTCGACACTGGTGAGGCCTCATCTGGAGTACTGTGTCCAGTTTTGGGCCCCACACTACCAGAAGGATGTGGAAAAATTGGAAAGAGTCCAGCGGAGGGCAACAAAAATTATTAGGGGACTGGATCACATGACTTATGAGGAGAGGCTGAGGGAAGTGGGGATGTTTAGTCTACGGAAGAGAAGAATGAGGGGGGATTTGATAGCTGCTTTCAACCACCTGAAAGGGGGTTCCAAAGAGGATGGCTCTAGACTGTTCTCAGTGGTAGCAGATGACAGAACAAGGAGTAATGGTCTCAAGTTGCAGTGGGGGAGGTTTAGGTTGGATATTAGGAAAAACTTTTTCACTAGGAGGGTGGTGAAACACTGGAATGCGTTACCTAGGGAGGTGGTGGAATCTCCTTCCTTAGAAGTTTTTAAGGTCAGGCTTGACAAAGCACTGGCTGGGATGATTTAATTGAGGATCGGTCCTGCTTTGAGCAGGGGGTTGGACTAGATGACCTCCTGAGGTCCCTTCCAACCCTGATATTCTATGATTCTATGAACTGGAAGTGAAATGGCCCAGGAATGTATGTTCTGGTATATATGACTCTAGAATAATACTGCAAGATCCTAAAAAAAAAGAGTCATGAAACAGCCATCAGGCTTTGTTTCTCTTTTGCATTTCCTAAACTGTTGTGTGCAGTTTTTTCTGGATACTAATAATTACTTGTTATTTATGACAGTAGAACCTAGAAGCCCTAACCATAGATGGGACCTCAGTGTGCTTCCTGTACATACAGACACCTACTAAGAGACATTCCTTGCCTACAACACACTGTTACCTATTTGATTCAGGTACCAATTACAGGTCCTGCACTTCAATACCTTCCATAGAGCCATTTTAATTCTAACGGCCTGAGCCGCCTCCTATTTATGTCAATGGGAAAACTTGCATAGACTGTAGTGGGGAAAAAACATCAGCCCTTAACAGGATTAGGGTGTTAATAATCTGGAAGCACTGAAGGAATTCCTTTATCTTGAGGTTTTTCCCTCAGGGAGTCTCAGATTGTTCTTTCTTGATCGATTTTCTAACTCCTTTAGTTATCTTCGGGGCAGGCAGGAGGGCATTAGTGGGGTTTTCAAAGTCAGGCATTAATTTAAAATAACTTAATTTAGCAATTCTAGTTGTTACTTTTGAAAGTCTTTTTAATGGCATGAGCATCCACAGAACCCATCAATCTTGTTACTTTCCCTGATAGCTCTCAAGATATCTTTGTCATTACATAAGGCCTCTTTCAAGAACATGTATTAATTCAAAAGACTCAGATATCTCATTATGAGTTAGCTGGAGAAAAGCTCATCGACTGGGGACACACAGCTCAAATATCACTAAAAACTTCCCTAATTTCAGAGACTTTTTTTTCACTGCTTCACATACAGATATACTTGACATGAACCATGCTAAACCGTAAAGTCTCAAACACACACATAGACAGGATCTGTCATTTGAAAATCCTGTTATTCAATAGTAACATGGATGTATCAATCAATCATTCTAACATTCAATTGGTCCTCTGAAGACTGAAATTAAGTTAATTTTATTTTCTGGATGCTCCTCTGTAACACTGAATTTTACTGATCCATTGATTGGCAACTAATCTCAAATACACAGATAAACCCCTGTCTACATACATCTTTCAAAATCCCATGCTCCTGAATTCTGAAGTTATCACATGGGAGATATTCTTACACTAGACCACATGTCTATCCATTTGTCTGCCTGCTTTTATACAGCGAGGTTTCTGAGCACAGCTTGGAAAAGGGACTTGTTCATAGGCACACACTGAAAGGGCCTTTTCAATGTAACCGGGTATAGTTCTAGTGGTGTCCTATATCTATCACAGCACTGGCTATTTCCCTGTTTGCCAGACTTATCACTTAACACAAAATAAGTCACTAAAATCTGCTGCCAGAAATTCATAGCTCTAAGGTTGGGGTTTCTGGAACAGTGGCATGAAGCAAACATTTATTAGGAAATAAGGCTCTCAATGGCATGTTATGTGTGAACTAAACTATTTTATCCTGCTTTCTAGTACCCATATGCTGGTATGTACCAAAAAGTGATTATTTTAAGGCATATGTTTGTGGTTTTTTTCCCCAAGTTAGTTCTACTGTTCTTTGAGCTCTTCATTCCATCATAAGTGCCTAAAAAGTGTCAAGCTCACACAATAATCCCACTGTTTCTAAAGGATCTTCTTTTCCCCACTCATCACAGAGATGAGGCAAGATAATCCTGTAGCAGGATATAACCTTGGAGAGGAAAATTTCCAACATTTTTGGAATATTAAGCAGTACTTTAAAAATATGTATTACCCCCCAGCCCTCTTTTCAATGAAGATGGATGTGTTCTTTAACAGAAGAGAACAATAGTGAATATGATATTTCTATTTTTTATTCTGTCTACACTGCTGTCTGGATTTCAAAAATGTCATGGCTTCCCACATGCAGCTCTTGTGACAGAAAAACTGTTACAAGATACGAGAATTAGCACCAGGGTTCCAAGAAGCTATTTCTAAACTTTTTTTGATTTGGAATTGTTCAAGAGAACACAGATTCCTCATTGCTAGTGGCCCAGCGTGCAAGGATTTTCTACAATGGAGATAGACTAGAGGGCAGCTCCGTTTACCTGGAAGTTTTGTCAGCCACCTCGAAGCTTGGGTTCAAGTGAAAACTGTTTCAATCAAGGTGACTGATGAAAGATTACAGTTATCGTTCATTCTTTTCTACCCTTGCCAACTGCAGCTCTTGTTTGCGGAGAACTACAGAGCTGACAATAGCCCCTCACAAGTGCTGTCCTTTTCAGTGTCTATCTAGAATAAATCTGAGTTAGTTCATCTCTAAAACTGATCTCCTCTGCTCTGCTGCAGCTGTTCCCGGGCTTATTCCTTATTGCCTACTACTGTGCCAACTCTCTTTCGTTGCTGTGTTGTTTGAAAGTCTTGTATGTGCAACGATGTGCCCTAGGGCACAGCTAGTTGTGCAGTCCTTGATACGCTTGCTTTTGTGCTATCCATTGTGCCTGTCCCTATAGCTCTTGTCGGGCACAACTCTTAATTTTCAGAAAATGTTGCCACTCTCACACTCCCCTCCTTCTTTTAAAAAAAAAAAAAAAAATTATGGGAACAACCATGCAGCCAGAGATTTTGTCCTCTACCCACACACATCAGATATAATTTTATTAGGGGCATCCTGAGGGATACTGATCACACACAATTCCCACTGACATCAGTAGATGCTCAGGATTTGATCCCTTGTGAGTTATGCATCATCTCAACATTAATCATTAATCTTCAGGGCTACCGTGAATGCAGGGTCTCAAAACCCATGGACTTGACTGACCCTAGTAGTACTACATTAAATAATTTGTTAATTCAGATAAACCCTCCAACCTGTGAGCAGCTTGCTATTTTCCTGCTTCACACAACAGCAGATATCAGCTTGTTAAAAATAAGTCATTCTTCAACATTCTGATTTAAGGCAATGTGTACATTATGTTGTGTCAGGTTGAATTTTGTCTGGAGTTGCAAAGTAGACAGATGCATCCTGATATGTGCACTAGGCTGTATCAGAGATATACAGAAATAGCGCTCCTAATAATGGAAGTAGAAAGTGGAAATTAAGCATACATCCTGAGTTTTGTTTCTTCTGCAGATCAAAATAGCTTACAGCCCACTATGAATATCCCATATTTAGTACTCAACAGCCCAAAACTAAGACATAAGCCTCACTAATCTCATACTTCTGAAAATCACTTATGAAATATGGCTGTTGAATTAGAACAACAAACTTAAGTTCCATAACTGTATCTGTCTCCTATTAGCAACTGGAAAATAATGAAAATTCTGGCTGCTGGATTGCCACTGTAATGGCATCTTCACAAGGCCTATCAGTTATAGCATGGAGGTATTGAATGGGAAACAAGGTGGAAAAGAGTCTTTAGGTATTCATTTGTCAAAGTTACTATTACAATACAAAGTTGCCATAAGACAGGCCTTTAATATTAACGGCCATAAAAATGCATTAGTCTGCATCATGGAAAGGAATACAGAAGAAAAGAAATTAATGCACCTTGAGAAACGTAAAGCATTAATTAGCTGTGGAAAAGATGCTGTATCAAAAATGTATGCACATTTCTTAAGGACTAGGATAATAAAAATCCACCTGAACATGTTAAAAATAATACCTTGCACTGATAACATTCATAAATCATAGAACATTAGTTAATTCAATTCAAAACTCTGTAATGTCATAAAAAGTCATTACTACAATAAACCCTTTGGACCAAAATCACAGCATTCACACAGTGTTAGCAGAACCAAAGTTAATTGATACACAGTCTAGATTTTTTTTTAAACTGTGTTTTGTTTAAACCTGATAATGTCATTTCAAAAGGCAAAATGGGACACTCACCTTTTCTGTGTAAGAGAGTATTTAACAAGCTATGAAAATAACTACTTTGGCAAACAAAACACAGAAAACCTAATGGTCCGGGGGTGAATAATAAAAAAAAAATTTAAAAAAAAGATCTTCACAGAAAGGGATGGTGCAGAAACATTAATTAGTAATAAAAAAAACTGGAAGAATTTGACAAGGAATGTGTGAAAGTATCAGCTGTTAATTACTACAGCAGCTAAATATATAACACAATAATACTATAATTTGGATAGTATGCAAAAGTCCTGTTGAGAATGCTGTCCCTCACGCTGTATATTATGTGTTGGCTGCAATCATCCCAAAAAGGGCCATATGGTGATTTGAGGATAATATATAGAATAGATTTATATTGATTCTTATCCAACATCTTTGGACATAGTTCAAATGACATGGGAAGCAGCAAAAAACAGGTATTATCCCCTCTAGCTAAGGTCTCACTCATATTAAAAAAAACCCAATGAGCCTTATAAACAGGAAAGGGAAAACTGGAGAGAAATGTAACAGGAAATAAGAACACTTACCAACTGAGAAACAGGCAGCTGAAACAAGCATTTGGCAGTTGGAAAATGGCAACTTTAGGCCCACAGCTGCTCCCCTTTGTCAAATTTAAAGGCCCAGCCCTAGATGGGCAAGCAGAGTAATCTTTTCCTACTGGAAGGTAATCCTTCAATCAGAGGGTTGCTAGGTGACTCCTCATAAAGAGACTGTTTCTGCTAATGTTTTCAGCTGAATTAACCTGACAATCCAAACTCTTCCCTACAGTGACTGTTTCATTAAGGAAGTAGCGTAAGATGTTTGTATTTGCATAAAATGCTGATCTTGGTTTTGACTATTTCAAACACAAAAACTCAAAGTGAAATATCCAGGTTACAAATTCAAGCAACTCAAAACCAAAAGACAGGTGTGCTATAACCAGTAATCTGGATCTGAACATTCCTAAATATTAGTGGTTTTGCGGGGGCAGAGCAGAAGATCAAATCTGGATCTAAATCTTTTGACTTGGGCCCATTTCTTCAAAACAAAAGTTCACAGAAACTCTTGTAAACCAAAAGCTCCAGGTTTCATATCTCTGTCAGGCAACCAGAGGAGAAAATGCAAAGACAGTCCCAACAGTGCTGAAGATTTGCTTACGCTTTAACTCATGTTATTATTTATTTTAATTGTAGATTACTTCTGAAGAAAGATCCTCTTGTGAATTACTTCCCTTCCAACTCTGATCTCACACCTGGCTTGTTACAGCCACAGCACTTGGATATATGGAAAAAAAAAAAGATAGTAGGACAGTATCTTAATATACTAGGGCTAGATTTACAAAGGATTTAGGTGCTAAAAAGCCACTGGGGTTTACAAAGCTGGAGTTAGGTGCTCAGGCTTCCTTTACGATGAATGGAGAGAGATAGGTGCTTAAGAATGGGATTCACAAATACCAGCACACTGCCCAAGCTGGAGTTAGGCATGCTAAGAAGATGTCTATCTTAGTGGACTCTCCAGGTGAGTTAGGTGAGTCAACACCTATCTTGCCCTGGCTTCATGCATTGCACTGGGGCTTAAGGGAGAGAGAGGCGTCCAGACTCCTACAGTGAGGCAGCAGTGCACATGCCTAGAGGCAGAAACACAGGGTATGTCTATGCTGCAACTAGACATTCGTGGTCTAGCACCCTCCCAACTCACAGAGTCCTAGGGCCCAGGCTGCAGTGCAGCTGGAGCCTGAAAGTCTACACTGCAATTAAACAACCCCTTAGCCTGAGGCCCACAAGCCTGAGTTCGCTGGCATGGGGCAGCTGCACCTTTTTAATTGCAATGTACACATACCCATAGGGAGAGAACTTTTACATAAAGAACTTGAGTGAGTTTAGGCGTCTACAGCATTTGGCAGCAGCTGAGTGGCAGTTTTGCGAATACGAGTGTGCCTGATTCTGGAATTTAGTCACTAACAGTGGCAGTTAGGCACCTAAATCCCTTTGTTAATCTAGCTCTTAGGATAAATCCCTGTCCCTGCATTAATAACAATAATTAATAATCAGGCTTAGCTTCTATATAGAACTTTTCATCAGCTTTACAAAGGAGGTAAGTATCAGTATCTCCCTTTGACAGACCGGGAAACTGAGGCACATAGAGGTGAATTGGGGATCGGTCCTGCTTTGAGCAGGGGGTTGGACTAGATGACCTCCTGAGGTCCCTTCCAACTCTGATATTCTATGATTCTATGATTCTAAGTGACTTGCCCAAGGTCATCCAACAAGCCAGTGGCAGAGCCAGGCATAGAATCTAGATCTCTTAAGTCCCAGTCCAGTCTTCTATCCATTAATTCACACTGCCTCCATGGAGCCCGCTGGAAGGCAGTGGGGTTCCAGGCAAGCTCATGGGTTCATCCACATCATTCATGTGCAACAAGGTGTAGGATCAGGGTCTAATACTGCACTTGCCCATTTAGTATCCCAAGAAAAGCAAGGCAGCAGAGACGTGAATTTCTGTGAAAAATTACAAAAACAAAAAAAGGACTTCAAAGAAATAAAAAGCATTCACTATGTTTATACAACATAAAGAAGCAAAAAAAGAAAGAAGAAAAAAAAATCTTTTTCTTCTTCCTCTCTCTCCCCTCACCCGCACGCCCAGGTGTCCTTTAAAGGAGACAAGATGAAAATAAACTCACTTTAATACACCTTGTACAGCTGTTTTGTTATCTCCCCAGTGCTGTTTGTTTCTCTCCCTGGGTGTTGAACTGGGCTGCAGTAAGCATCACTGTTCACATACTGACAGAAGCTTCACCACTGTGATAGAAACTGCTCTGTAGACCACATGGAAATGAAAAGCTTGCAAAGCACTGATTCAGAAAGCTGCTTGGAGATTGTACATCAGCTAAACCCCACTGCACAGATACAGTATGTTAACAGAAATAAAATATCCCTTTTAAATATGTACGGCTGTGACCCTGCAATGATTGTTTTGTGGGCAGACCTCTGAAGTCAATCGGCCTGAGCAAGAGCACAGATGTCTACTCACTCACAGTCATTGCGGGGTCGGGGCCTGATGATGATGAAGCATTACTGAAATGTACTTAACAGTTTATAGATGACCATCGCTGATTAATGTGTTCTCTAGATGCAAGTTCAGGAGAATCTCCCCAGCATGCTGCTAACCTTTCACAAAATGATAAATATCCTCCATTATCATACACTTGATTCATAGCGATAATTACCAATAAAACCCAAACAAGTCTACCGTATTTAATTCTAAGTTCAAACCTAATTACCTAAATTTTTATTTATGACATGCTCCTAAAGCCTGAGTCTTGTGGAATGTTATCTGAATTGCTGGCATTTTTTTGATAAGAATAATGAATGTCTATTGAAAATACAGTACTTTACATGGTAATGGCATAGAAAATCTTATCGATAACAAGCAATACAAAGAGACATTCATTGGTTGATTTCCCACACTGGTTCATTTGTAAAGGATGCTAATTGAACACAAAAGTTAAAATGTGCATTAAAAATGGTTTTGTAATTGTATTTTAATTAGAAACAGTAGGCTGCAGATGATTAACTGTATTCAATTCACATATAAATACCACATAATTCCAAAGGTTTCAGAGTAGCCGCCGTGTTAGTCTGTATTCGCAAAAAGAAAAGGAGTACTTGTGGCACCTTAGAGACTAACCAATTTATCTGAGCATGAGCTTTCGTGAGCTACAGCTCACTTCATCAGATGCATACTGTGGAAAGTGTAGAAGATCTTTTATACACACAAAGCATGAAAAAATACCTCCCCCCACCCCACTCTCCTGCTGGCAATAGCTATTACCAGCAGGAGAGTGGGTTTGGGAGGGAGGGGGGCGTGAGAAAACCTGGATTTGTGCTGGAAATGGCCCAACTTGATTATCATACACATTGTAAGGAGAGTGATCACTTTAGATAAGCTATTACCAGCAGGAGAGTGGGGTGGGGGGGAGGTATTTTTTTCATGCTTTGTATGTATAAAAGATCTTCTACACTTTCCACAGTATGCATCCGATGAAGTGAGCTGTAGCTCACGAAAGCTTATGCTCAAATAAATTGGTTAGTCGCTAAGGTGCCACAAGTACTCCTTTTCTTTTTACATAATTCCAAAGAAACCATGGCTCATAAAAATAAATAAACTTTATATTTTCTATAGGACCATTCTCAATAGTTTCTCTGAAGTGAGTGTAGGTTCACACGCTCCACTCTAGAGTACCTCTCTGTGAACAGGCACAGTGTGGCAGGATCCTTTCAGTCTAACACCCCGCTTCAGTCCTTCGGTGTCAAGCCTGGTGTCTGTGGCCTTTATGTGGCCTAACTCCAGGGCCGGCTCTGGCACCAGCTAAGGAAGCTGATGCCTGGGGCGGCGCTGCTGAAGGGGCGGCACACCCGCAGCAGCCCCGGCGGCAATTCGGTGGCAGCTCCTCTCCGTTGTTTCCCGCGGCAGCGATTCAGAGGCGACTCTTCTGGCTCGGGTCTCGCCGTCGGCAGCAATTCGGCTGCAGGTCCCTCCGATGGTCCTATATTCAGCAGGGTTTGGGGTTTTTTTGGCTGCTTGGAGCGGCAAAAAACGTAGAGTCGGCCCTGCCTAGCTCTCTGGCTAAGTCACTGCTCTCGCTATCCCCTTTCGTGGATAACAGAAAAGTCCAAAAGTATGGAACTCAAAGCAGTACCAAGTTTACAATGGCACCGAAGGTGCCAAGCCCACACTTAGAAGGGGACCCGGTGCCTGGACCGTGGTCTCACCCCCCACTCTGCCCAACCCTGCCCCGAGGCCCCACCCCGACTTGGCCTCTTCCCCAAGTGCCTGCCTGCCTCTTGTTCCCCTCCATCTCTCCCTCATTGTCCTCTGCTTGATCCTCTCCGCCCTCTACCTCCCTGTGTGAGCAGTGGGTGGAGCCTCAGGGGGAAGAGGCTGAGCAGGGGTGGAGCCTCAGGGCTGGGCCACAATCCGGGCACCAGGGCCCACAAAAGATTAATCCAGCCCTGACTCAAAGTCAAGCAGTCTTGGAGTCTCTCGCCTCTGTTTAATATTTGTAGTCCTCAGCAGTTTTCCTTCTCCCTTCTTAGTCTGCAGAAGAGCTAGGGGAACCCAGGCCTGCTCACATCACTGGGTTCCAATTCAGGAC
The DNA here is from genome assembly GCF_015237465.2 of Chelonia mydas. Classification (NCBI taxonomy): domain Eukaryota; kingdom Metazoa; phylum Chordata; order Testudines; family Cheloniidae; genus Chelonia; species Chelonia mydas. The sequence continues at coordinate 20,662,036 of NC_057855.1, forward strand.
CCTGGTTCAGAGCAGTCAGAGTTAACCCTTTTCAAGTCCCTTGTTGTTCCCTGAGCTGCTTCCTACTTCTATGGGCTCTCTAGCCTCTTGTTCTGTTTTTCTGTGCCTGGAATACTTCCACCACTGAAAGGGGGGATTAATAGGGTCAGTTGCCCCTGCTTGGGGGCTACTAGTTGGCAATCAGGATGGGATATGCAATAATCCCTTGCATCCTTGTGGATTCCCAGACAAAAGAAGCAAGGCAACAGATGGGATAGCATCATTTCATAGCCCAGTTGTCCAGCCATTGGTATTTCATGGGATAGCTTCAATAATTCCCACCTGAATACTCAGACATGAGGAGCTGGCTGTACTGTTCACCTCCCAGAGTCCAGTGGCCTATGCAGTATAGGAGGTGGGACCGGATGCCTAGAACGGACAACACAGAGAATGCCACATTCAGGGCAAAATTCAAGAAACAGGGCAGGCACACCCCAAAACTGGTGGTTTATACTACAATTAGATTGACCAAACCAATAACAAAAGAGCTTCTGCAGTACCACACTGCTTAACAAGAAGCCAAAACACAGTTCCCTTTAGGCATTCCAGCCCTTGATTCCCATCCAGACAAATTGGTTTTGTACAGTGAGAAGTTACTGAAAACCCAATTCACCATACATGAGGTTCTACCAATCCCAAAGGATCAGACACTTACCCTCAGGTCAATATGTATCTTAGATCTTGCCCAAATATCACGCTGTCAGCCAATCCTTAGTAAATTAACTAAAGATTTATTAAGAAAAGAATAGAATTATAAATGGTTAAAAGATCATCTACACACAAATAATTGCAAGTCTTTAGATTAGGTTTGTATCAGCGATAGAATAGACTGCTGGCTTGCAAAAGTCTCTCTGGTAATTTCCAAAAGATTGGAAGATCCTCAGTCCATTGTTCAAAATATTCCTTTTAGTTGTAAATCCTCAGTCCAGAGAACTGGAGCAGGAATGAGGCAAAATGGAGATGTTTCCGTTGCAATTTATACCCTCTCCCATGTGCATGTAAAGTTACTGTCCCAAGCAATGCCCACAGCCTATGTGCATGGAAAGTTATTGGCAAAGATGGCGTTCTAGGTGACACGTCCATATCAAATATCCTTACACATTTTGCTGAATCATAGGGGTAGCAATTAGTTCCATGTTGTCTGAGGCATCCTCAGGATGAGCTATCTGGAGAGTTGATTCTTCTTAATGGCCCACCAAGGTTAAATAATCCATTCAAAATGGGCTGGTGAGACTGGATGTAAACTACCTTGCAGATGTCACCCCAAGAACAAACACATTTGAGATACAAATACATAGCCAATATTTGTAACTTCAGATATAGTTATGATATATGGATTTGGGGGGAGGGATAGCTCAGTGGTTTGCGCATTGGCCTGTTAAACCCAGGGTTGTGAGTTCAATCCTTGAGGGGGCCATTTAGGGATCTGGGGCAAAAATTGGGGATTGGTCCTGCTTTGATCAGGGGGTTGGACTAGATGACCTCCTGTGGTCCCTTCCAACCCTGATATTCTATGATTTAACCAGGATAATTATACTTGACATACTGTAACTTTTCCATTGATATCTTACATGATATAGTTTGCACAAGATTTGTTGCAATTATATAATAATGGTATCAGTAATAGTGTAAATGGTCATCCACATTTTATATAGCATCACAGGAAGTTTCCTCGTAATTGGAAGCATGGTAGTCATGTAGACTATTCTGGTCTTATCACCTTTCTGTCTATGAGAGCTATCCCTTCTTCATAACCCTCTAAGTCCTTTCTTTTTTACTCAAGACACAAATTAGAGGACCCCAGTAGTTTCCCAGCATCACCGGGACCCTGTTTGGGAGGTAGGACAATGGGAACATCAGCCACTATGGGCATATCTCAGTCACCCAGACAACAGTCTAGGTTCCTTTTGTGTAAGTCTCAGTCCTCATGTCCAGTGTCATGCTTCTCCCACTTAGTGTGTTGGGTCTGTCTGGAGCAGGAAGGGGTCCTCATCCTCAAAAGAAAACAGGTTGCTGAACATCCATTTCCCTGGCTACCTCAGCTGTCTCCCTCAACAAAGTCTGTAGAAGCATCTTGATGTGAGGCTAATCACACCCCAGAAGGACTGAGTATGGTGACTTCTGGGCTATGCCTTCTGTGGTGTGGTTTGTTTGTGCATAGTGGTTAAGTGGACCTCAGTGCAGGGACAGACTCTCACATCACCATGAAGACAAGTTAGAGACACTATGCCCTCTGGCCTCCTTCAGCAGGCTTTCCCTTATTAGGGTTTGTTCACAGCCCAGATCTACCAAGGCTTTCAGTTCCCACCAATTAATCTGTACCACCATTGTTAACTTTGAACTGATGGTGATCAGTTAAGGCGGGAAGAGGTTAACTCTGTTTTGCAATTGCATTCCACAGTCAAACAACCTTTCTTGATATGTCTTTCTTGCCCTTACTGGAAACAGATCACCTCTGGGGTTCAGATGTTGGAGACTGGGGGGAGAGTTGGTTAGGAGGTAGCTTCTGTTATGAGATCCAATCTGTCTGGGGTGAAGAAGGCCTCCACCTCATGGCTTTAGAGTTGCCAGCCCTCATATGTGCCCCTATCATTGGGCTTGGAGAGGTTGGCTTGGTTTTCCTGTACCAACCTTGCAAGGTGTCAGCCTCAAGGTAATTTTCAGGAAGCCCCATGGCCTCATCCTTACCTTGGTAGTGGACATTGTGCATTTTAGACTAAGACCATTTTACCTAACTGTAGCAGTTAAAAATAATCTAGTGGAGCTAAAATAATCAATAGGTATATATCATTTTATCTAAATTAGGAATGTGGGCCTCTTTGCTTTCTTCGGTAACGTAATGTAATGCCTCTTCAAGAGCTACTTGTAAAATAACTACACTAACAAAGTACATCATATCAAGGAGCACTGGAAAATTATTACATTTCCTTCATGTACTGTACCAAAAGATGTTATTTATACTAAGCGAAATGAACCTTGAACTGTTCTAATATTTTGCTACCATTTTTCAAATGAAAATACCATGAAATCACTAAGCTCAGTATTTGATCAGTTCTTGCCTTTCATATCAAACTTCAGTTTTTCTTAGTGGTTCCATTATCACCATGGTGTTATGATCTTCCCCTTAATTTCTGAGTGCATTAAAGAAGTTTAATTAGACTAAAATAAAAAGCAGCTAAAACTCAGATCCTTTCTGTTCCTAAATTAATTAGCAGTTATGCTTACATTAATGTAAACCGACTAATAATAAATTACATTTTTATTTGTCTTAATTATCAAATTCAGTTGTAGTCAGCAACACTGATATAAGATTACTTTGAAATAATGTAGGGCCAAATTCTGCTCTCAGTTATGCCAGTTTGAAACTGGAGTAACGCCACTGACAGCAGCAGAATTACTCTAAACTTACCTCAGTGCAACTGACATCAGAATCCAGTCCTTATTACTTAGAATGTTAACACAGCACTGCAGTTTGGACATTTGTTCAGCGTTTCCAATTATTAAACGCGCTGCATAGTCCCAGACTGGAGGTTCCCAGAGCCTTGTTTCACACTGCCCAGACTGCATTCTATAGATGGCATTCTATAGGAAACAGATTTATTTTAGGACTTTGTTAAACAAGCTCTTTGTAAAACAAGCAAACTGTAGCAGACTTAGCTTGCAGCATCTTGCTATCCATGGGCCAAAATCTGACTTCAGATAAACATTTCCAGCACCCCTTGGAAGCTGGGCACTGATGCAAGGACAAAATTTGACTCTGTGAGGCCTAATTCTCCTCCAATTTTATACCAGTCTAATGCCATTACTCCTTATTTATATTCATAAAAATATTGTTTAACATAAGGTAAGGTTGCTCTCATCAATAAACTAAACCATAACAAACTAGAAAATACAAAATGCCGTTTATAATGAAAACTCAGTTGCAAATTTTACTGTGAAACAGCTGTGCATGCTAGAGGAGGGGAGAAGATTGCCACAGAGCCTTTATGTATTTGTAAGATCATATAAGGACCTGTCCACATTTATAAATACACCCAAATCAGGGGATCCAGTTACAAGAAGGTTGCAGTGTGTAGTGAAAACAGGACCGTAAATATGTTCTGGAACCAAGTTAAAGCCTTGGACATATTGTAACTGGTTCCCTTGACAAGGTTGTATTTATAATGTAGACAGACCCTGAAAGTGTGCATTTACAGCCAGCTTTACTTAAAGAACCATTTTAGCAGAAGTTGGTTTCCTGCCCAGAATACAGCAATGTGGAAATCATACAGATCACTGTTAGAGCATGCTTTTGTTACTATGAAATCTCTTTGAATTAAACCTATTTATGAATAATGAGGAACCTGCTTTGCCATTTCCTTCCTCACTCTCCCCTGTCTTCATAATTCCTATCTAGTCTGCTCTTCAGGTTTTATATTTTCCAATCAAATTGTTAGAGGGCTAGACTTCAGATGAGGAAATCTCAGAATTGAAACTATTTATAGCCATGTATTAAGAGGGCCAATATAAAAGCTCTGTCAGCACTTCTGTCTTTAGGGGTTTGTAAACAAGAAGGGCAGGAAATAGTTTTCCTATCTTGTAAGTAGTTTCAAGATTTTGTAATTTTTTCCCATTCCAAATAGGGGTGAAAAGTAGAAATTTCATAAATGTTTGCCAACCAAAAATTGAAAAAAAATTAACGTGGGGTCAATTGAATTGTTATACTTTGATTATTTCAATACAGTTCAATTTGGTTTTGACTCTTTTCTTGTTATTAATTAATTAATGCATTTATTTTACATTTTTACTGTCAATTAAATTACTAGACGTGTTTCAACCCCAAAAATGGAACGTTTTTCTTTTTTAAAACATCAAAATGACACTTTCAAAACTTTTTTTTTAAAATTTCTTTTTTAAATTAGAGAAGGCATTGAAGGAGGGAATCTTGTCCCTTGGAGAGTCCTTGAAAGAGAGCCTGCCTCCTCCCTAATTTTCATTTTGTTGCAGGTAAAGGGTTAACGTTTATCCTGAATGGAGCTGTCACACCGGAATATCCCAACTACTTCATGTCATTTTAAAAATCTTTCCCACCCGACTGAAGCTTGATTAACGAGGTAAGGAACTGTTCTTAAGGTACTGTGGGAGACATGCTCCGTGTGTGTCCCAATGTTATTTTCCTGGCCCAAGTTACCATGTGCAGCATGAACCTCTCACTGTTTAGGAGTTTATTATTTGTTGTCAGAGATGGGTGACAATCACTCTGATAGAAACACCTGTCAGAGTTGGGAGCAAAGTGTAGGTTCATGGATTATAATATATATATATATATATATATATATATATATATATATATATATATATAATTTAAAGCCACTTTAAGAAACTGCTACTTTTAATTATGTTTATTGGTACAGAAGCTAGCTGTTACTGATATTCAGAAGTGGCTTTAGTGGAGGTACATGGGTTCAATTGCACCCACAGAAACCACCCAGTTGCACCCAGTTTTGAAACCACAGGTGCAAAAACTCCCTGTAGGGAGCTACATTCACTGTTTTGCAAGAGAAACCGTGCATGGCTCCATAGCCCAGGCCCCGTGCTATGGTGGCACTGTTCCCAGCCATGCCACTGCACAATGACATCAGAATCATGTGCTGCTAGGGAGGCCTGAAAAGCAAAAATCTGCCAGAGGGAGCAGCGGGGACAAGGAAGTGGGGCAATGGCTATGCGTGTCCCAGTCTCTAAGCAGCAAGGCCATGGAGGTGAGGCTCTGTGTTCATGCTGGGGCCTCTCCCCACGCCGAGCAGCTGGGACCAGTTGTTGAGGCTGGGACTGGGCCATTCACCAGGCACATCTGTGCACCCAAAGCTCTTATTGTATTATTCTCTCTTTGTGGCAATTTTTTGTTTTGTTTCATATTGTGGTTACTCTAGAATTAGTAGAGTGCACCCACTGAATAGGGAGGCTACATCTGCCACTGCTGAAAATGCTGGGGGAAGGGGAATGGTATGACAGTAAAAGGCAAATAGGGTAACAGATATGGAAGCCAGGAGAACAACTTGGGGAGTAAGAAGAAACCGAGTGGAGAAAAAACACCAAGTACTGGGCATAGGATTGTCAGTAGTCCCGTACTACAAGGGACGTTCCTTATTTAAATAGAAAATTACCTGTCCCGTACTAAATCAGTACAAGATGCCTTTTATCCTGTATTTCAACTCAGGGGTGGACTCCCCTGCTGACCCTGACCCTTCAGTGCTACACAGGGAAAGCAGACGGAGCTGCGCTCAAGGGCCAGGACCAGGAGGGGAGTGCAAAGTTGCATCCATGAGTATGGGCCCCCTGCTGGACAGGGCTCCCTGCTGACTCCAGCCCTTGAGCGTGACCCATCTGCTTTCCCTGCACAGGCTTTGTCTGGCAGGACAAGTGGACGGGGCTGGATGCCCGGAGTTATGCTGAGGGGCCAGGGTCAGGAAGGAGCTGTGCTAGCAGGGAGGTCAGTACTCCCGGAGTGTAGCCTTCCTGCTCGCACAGCCTGTGACAACGTCCCCAGCACTGGGTGCCCAGTGCAGCAGCAGGCAAAGACCAGCAACAGCAGCCTCCACCTCAGCTCCTGGCACCCATACAAAAGCTGAACAGGAGTCGCAGCAGCTGCTGGCCCAGTACCTGGGGCCCTGGGTTCTCTGCAGCATCCAGACCTGGAGAGCGAGAAACCCTAGGAAGCACAGAGGTGGGAGAAAAGGGTTCAAGTCCAGATTGGGGACATCTGAGGTTTGTCCTATATTTTTTAAACACAATATTGGCAACCCTAACTGGGAACCAGCCACCAAGGACCAGCAGTAGGAACTGCCAGGACACCCCTTTCCAGACTGAAGCCAGCTCACTCCTCCACCCCGACACTCCTGCCACCAAGTCCCAGTAGCCCCCCTCACTCACGCTCCTATCCCTCCACCACCACCACCCCATTCACTGCAAGCATCTGCCCCGCCCCCATGTTCCAGAAAGCACATTTCACAAGAGTATCTATTATTTACTATGCTAAAGATGTCAATAGAATTAGTGCATGGCAACCTGGCATGAAAAGATACTGTTTGTGTAACAGCCATTTGTTACTTTTCATAAAAAAGAATGCTCCAAATCACAGTTTTAGAAGTAAAAAAATACCTAAAGGACACCTTTGTTGTTATTTCATTAAGCTCTCCTATTTCAGTCATTTATTTTAGGAAGCAGAATATCCATCATAAAGCATTATACCTATGAAATTTATGATGCAGTAATCTTTCCATTTATATTATTTCTATATCATTGCTCTGTTACAATCCTACTGCATTATGAGATATATACATTATTAATTCTCATTTTTGTGCATTGTATTATAATAAAAAAGATGTTAGCATGATAGAACAGAAAAAGGAAATGTTTTGTATTAAGTGAGCTGGAATGGAGCATATAGCCATCTGGTCTTTGGTAAATCCTTATCTGAGCAACCTGATTGTAGGAACATCTTCTCAGTCACACCAAGTATCCAGGGTCATAGGAAACTACCATTTTCATTTAACCAGTTTTGGAAAAGAAAACTTCGCAGCTTGTCATGCAGGAAGTCCCAATTTGTTTGTTTAGCATTCCTGCATCATATTTCTTGACCGTTCTTCTGTCAGGAGGATCACTGTGGAATTTCCCAGCATCATACACCAATGCTTAGTTTTGTGGCCAGTTGTAGAGTCATAGATTCTAAGGCCAGAAAGAACTGTTGTGATCACGTAATCTGACCTCCTGTGTAACCCAGGCCATAGAACTGCTCTGATTTCTGACCTAAACCAGTACTCCCAGATATTCACAGAGAGGATCAATGAAATTTAACAAACCATTGACTGGAATGCTAGTATGTTTCATGTTTATTCACAATGAATAAATGAATTTCATGTTTATTCATTAGGATTAAAGCTGGGTAAAATTTTTCACCAACAATGTTTTGGTTAAAAAATGCAGATTTGTCAACACTGAAATGAATGTAAATTCATGAAACATTTCGCCAAATTGTGTGTGTCAAAATAAAATCTGAAATAAAATCAATTTTATTTTTTTAAATATTTTGTTAAAAGTCATGATTCAGAAAAAATATTTGTCAACTTTTCAGTTAGCCAAAAAAAAATTTAAGAAATTGTTTTTGGTTGACCCAAAAGTTTTTTTCCCCAGAATTGCCACTGAACCGAAAAATCCATTTACACAGCTCAAATAATGAAACACAAAACCAGTCCACACCAAAAAAAGTTACCTAATCACTACCAACCTTCATTTTGGAAGTCTTGTTTAGCTCTAATGCTAACGTAAGAACATAACATAAGGATGGCCATACTGGGTCAGACCAAAGGTCCATCTAGCCCAGTATCCTGTCTTCTGACAGTGGCCAATGCCAGGTGCCCCAGAGGGAATGAACAGAACCATTCCCTGTTGCCCATTCCCAGCTTCCGGCAAACAGAGGCTAGGGATACCATTTTGTTTATTGTATATAAACCAACTATATATATTGATTATTATAGTAAATAACAAGTCCCATTATTTACTTCATTTCTGGACATTCCACAGCGATTGTTCGGAACCGGGAAATCAGTCTTTGACATCACATTGTAATAGTTTGATAGATCAGCAACCCTGTATCCTCCAATTCAGACAATGGCTGCTGCAGTGCCAGTGAGAACAAGATGCTTTATCAAGACTCAAAGCAATCAATTCAAAATGTGTTAATGTTGGCTGCCTTGACCACCTGACAGATCTCTGGGGAAAGGCATTGTCAACACTGCTTGAAAAGTGGCTATATGATATTTATTGTCACTCTCCAAGCCTCCTCCCAAGGACTGAAATTACTAAAGAACTTGGCAGTGTTTCCTGAAGTTGAGCCACAGAATATTGTCAAGTATGTGGTCACAACATGGCTTAGCTTTCTGAAGAGAGTGGAGGATATGTGACCAGCTTTGATATAATATTTTCTTACTTGTGAGCAACAGATTGCCAAAGAAGAGCTCATTTGTCAGTGACTGTAGAGCCATGAATTGAAGATGGCATTCCTGTTCTTGATATATGTCAGGGATCCTTGGCAGTAATTTAATTTGAAGTTATGAAGCAGGAACAGTGAGATCATGACTAGACTGCACATGATAGCAGCATGCTAAAGACCCAGGGTGAAATCTTGGTCTTATTGAAGTTAATAGCAAAACTCACAGGCACTAATCCTCAAAGGTATTGAGGTGCTTTACTCTCATTGATTGTAACAAGTTAGTCATCTAAACATATTTGAGAATCTGTGCCCCAGTGACTTCAGTGGAGCCAGCATTTCACACAGAGCTGGATTCTGATCTCACACTATTGTAACTTCACAGGGCATCATTTGGATCCAACTCAGATACGAGTTTCACAGAAATATGACTCCATTGACCTCACTGAATTACTTCTGGCTTGCACCAGTGTGAGAATCAAGCCCATTTACTTCAATGAACATACACTACTATAAGATCAGAACCATTCCCAAAGGTTCATTTTAGTTGGGTAAGAGCTTTGGGCCTTATGCTCCACAATATTGCAGAAGTTTTACGCCAGTGGATATCCATTGCCTTCAGTAGAGCATAACTGATGTAGAATTGGAGAAATGCAGCTAAGAATCAGACCTTGTGGGCTGTTTTTTTCAGTTCTCAGATATTGTGTTCTGACTATTCCTTCCAACTTGCTGCTGTAAGCCTCAGGTTAGAAATTAAGATGGATCAAGAAGATGAGTGGGATGAAGATTTTAGGAGGGATCCAAACCTGGAACTAGACTTGAATTTCAACTTTATCTCTTTAAAAGGCTTAACCAAAAAGCCCAGGACAACCCCAACTTCTGAAGAGTTTGAAATCAAGCTGCAAACCCAGATGTTAATGGTCTGAGCCCATCTAAGTAAAGCTGTATATTGAGGATACTGATTGTGCTATTTTTTTTCACGCTCCTGTAGAGAATGCTTCTAAACAAAAAAGAAGGAATTAAATGTGGTTATAACACAGGATGCTACTCCCATCAACATATAAGTAAAATTCCTAGCTCTGAGCCAATTTAGTTGGTATAAAATTATTGTTTACATAGTTGGTTTCATGTTTAAAGTGTTGTTCGAATATTAATGAATGGATTAATCCTCACAACACCCTGTGACATAGATAAGTAAGTATTTTTATCTGTTTTACAGATGAGGAAACTAAGGCACAGAAAGATTAAGCGGTTTGCCAAAATCAACATAACAAGTCAATGTCAGAGTTGGAATTAGAGGTCAGGTCTGTGTCTAGATCCTACTAGCATATGTTATTTATTAAATATTAAATCATTAATATGGCTGAGCAGGAAGGAAATTCATCACAGTTTTTGAAATGAATGAAGAAAAATAAATTGCTTAATCCCCTGGCCTTTCTGTATGAACTAGATTAATATGATCATTAGGCCGAGGCATTTTTTGTGTGTAGCTGCTTGATTTTATTCACATGTATAGTGCATTTAAGACTGGACACACAGAACCAAATTCTGGGCCTCCACAGTGTGTCTGTCTGAAGTAACTCCACTGAGAACAGAATCTACCATTATAGCATATAGTATTGGCAATAGTATTGGTCTTGTTTTCAGTTGGATAAAAAAAACTCTTGATGAGGGCTCAGTGTTTAATGAACAATTTTCAGTTATCTAGAAAACATATGAATTACAATGCAAAGATTTCTGTCTAAATATCAGGGTTTATTATAGAGAAGGATTGAGAATTGCAAGGAAGGGAAATTGGGCACTAATGAAACAAAATCATATGAATCTTGGTTATGTTCAAATATATATGCTATAATTATTTAAAATCAAAGACTTGTTTCTCTTTCAATGTGGAAAAGGAAGCCAAATGTCCTGAAAGTGCAAATAATACCACGGCAAGAGTTGGCATTCCTTTTAAAGGACTTGCAACTGGGAAATGTCATTTCTTGGCATTGTACATCTGTGCCTTACTCCATTTGCATATCTAAATATGAATGTATTCCAGGCAACGCTTATAAAAACAACAAGATGCCAGTTGGCATTTTGCAATAAAAGTAACAGCTTTGTCTTGATCCCCCATAGGATATAAGTGAATATATATAATTGCAAAGAGTGTGATTAACCATCATTAGGTTTGTCATATTTTCAAAAGGCCATATAAGAAACAAGAACTTATGACACTCAACTGATCTCATTTTTATGGCAGTAGCTAGTAGAATCTCTATAGTTTATGGCTTATCAGTGTTTCCATTGAAAAACACAATTTTTCAGAGGTTTTTGTAACACAATCGATAAAATCTTGTTGAATACTTAAAGTTGGTTGAAGTCATACTGGTCAGTTCCCTCCTAAAATGGGCCTTCACCTAGGATTTTGTATTGCATTTTGTTATGGGTTGCTTGTTCTAAGACCCCACTAGAGCACTTTTCAAGCGAGATTTTCAAAAGTGCTCCATGTGGGCTAAGCTTTGTTGCCATTTTAGTCAATGGCAATTTTACCATTGAATTCACTGGGGGTCGAGTTAAACCAGTGAGACATTTGGAAAATCCCAACTTTGCAGTTCAGATGGAGCCGTTAGTAGCCAGAGAGATGAATAATGCAACACCAGGCCCCCCACTTTTATGGGGGTGGATATGGCGGGTGTCTAGAACGCTGAAGTATACAATGCCTCCTGGGCTCGGGCCCTGCATAATATTTTTTGACTATGGGGACAATTTAGCGGAGAACAAAAATGTCCATCTTCTGTGTGGTTTTGGAAATGAAACTGAGTTGTATTTGGGACAAATATGACCTAGGGCTGATATTAATTTGCCCAAAAATATTGTTTTGCACATGTTCAAGTATAATTCAATCCAAATGTAAAATACAGCTTGTATTATTCACTAATTGGGGAACAATGGCTTTGTTACAGGGGCAAGGAGTAAGGCAGAAGATCATTAACCTGTGTTCTTTGGAAAGAAAATACAAAGGAATAATGATAATAAAAAGGTCCATGTCCAGCAACCCACATATAACAAAAACCTAACAGCAGTTTGTCTACTAACACATTAGGTGAGGTCCAATTCACAGCCAGCAATGAAGCTCCTAGAAAACTTTTTCTAAATATTTTGTCACTTTTTTTTAATGCTGGTGAACTGGAGTAGCTGTAATGTGCAGCCACATATTATTTAATACTGACACTGAAACAATGTTAAATACAATTTATTTAACAACTCTAAACAGCTAGATTTTTGGGTCAATGGATATAATGATCAAACCATTGGGCCATCTTTATTTTCCAGTTAGCCAAATACCATTGGTGATTTTTCAGGGTGAGAAATATATCACACACTCAGAGGTGTCCCTGGCACAGCCATGGAACATGATTGGTGTCTGCTGCTATTTTGTATGTTAGCTAGGTATAGTAGAATGGGATTCTACCCTTTCTGTTCCTATTACTTCTTTGGCTTTGAATTTTCTTCAACTATTTCTGCTCTTTCTTCTTAATACAGAATAAGCCACTATTTCCGCTGCCTTATTCCTCCCTCTCCCCACCCCACCAAACTGCTCTTGGAATATAACACCCTAATGGGTAATGTAGAGGCTGAACATATAGAACCGAATCCTGTAAAGTGATGCTCAACTCTTGGGAGATGCGGAGATCCATCCACTCCCATTGAAGACGAGTCTATGAGTATTGAGGGCACTCAGCATCTCCCAGAATTATGCCCATACTCTTGTGAAATATTTATAAAGTCCTTTGAGTCTGAGGGAGATGACACATACCTTCACTTGATCTGCCCTATTATTGTTTATATGGCATTGCCAAATCTAGTGTCTTAAAGCACTTGGCAGCCATATTTAACTTGAAGCAAATTAATGTAAAAGGTGATATAATTTCCACCTTTTTATGAAACAGATTACAGATAAAAAGATTGGTTGGTTTCTTATGCATGATTTTTTTTTATGTGCCCAGTTCTGGTTACAATTAGAGTTTAAAATAATCCATACTCCCCCATTTCAAATGCAACAATACGTCTGCCAAACTATGTAGTAAAGTAAATAGTCTACTTCAAATCTGACTTCTCACAATCATAATTAATTTAATGCTTATCTCTAAAAATCCTCTAATTGACTCTTGTCACATAGACATTTCCACATTTGGACTTACTGTATGTGCTACGTTCTCTGAAGCTTGCGTTGTATCTGGTGTATAAATCATAAATTCCCATTTGACAAACAGTGAACATTTCAGCCCATCCGCAGACTCAGGGGAATACAAATGTTGCACTATTTCTGGGTAGGTTTGACTCGGACAGCATGACATGAGTGGATTCATTTGTGCATTACCAAATAAACAGAGATTTAAAGCCAAAAATTGGGTGATACTGTTGCAGAACTAGGAACTGCAGAGGCATACCACAAAGTGCTAATGCTATCATATTGTTTGGTCTTGTATTGTCAGAAACTAATGTCTTTTTCTCCTGTGTTTGTTTCTGAAATGAAGACACAGTTTTAATAATGGCTAAAAATTAAACTTGTTATTCTTCTGGTAAAGTTAAGTTATAACAGTTCAACCACAAATTGCTGGGCTACATTCAGGAATCTATGGGTGAAATTATGCCAATGATCAGATTAGATGGCATAATCTGTCTTTAAAAATCTACAGATCTGTGGATGAATGAAACAGGAGATTATAACCAAAATATTAATTGAGGCATTGTTACTACATCCATTTTGTAGCTGAATGAACAAACTGACAGAAGGTGAAATTCTAGCCCCACTGAAGTCAGTACCAAAACTCCCATGGACTTCAATGCGTCAGGATCTTACCTAAATGCCAGATTTTTTAAAATGTTCAGCATTCATAACTGGGGCCTAATTTTCAAAAGATTTCAGCTCTCACTTAGACACTTAAATTAAGTGAGCTAGATTTTTGAACAATAATTGCTTCTGGGTGCTAAAAAACTGCCCATTTTATTTAGGTGCTTAAATGGAAGCTGAGCTCTTTTGAAAATCTGGAGTCCCATTTACATGCATAAATTGGAACTGTTTGGTGCTCTTTTGAGAATGTGACCCTAAATTTTTTTTGCATGGTCATACAGCTGTTCAATAGCAGAGCTTGGAATTGAGTTCCTGAGTCCTGATTTCCATTACCTTCCTCTAACCGCTATACCACACATTTTCCAAGGTCTAGTCCTTTGTTGGAAAGGTTGTTGTTTTGAGGGAGTAAAAGTAGGGAAAATTTGCAGTTAGCCGATAATCATCATCAGAGCTGTTAAAGGGAATTGTAGGCCCTGAGGAACACATGAGAGATGTGAAACAAAGCCAGCAATTACATTAAGTTTCTACTAAAGGTGACCACATATAAGCTATAATGAATAGGTAACTGATTGAGGGAGGAGGCTGAGCTGAATTAAGGAAATCCAGAAAACTCTGAAATTTAAGACAGGCAGTTATCATTATTTTAATGTAATCTTATGTTTCAAAGACAGAGCAACGTGTACTACAGAGTAAAAGTTTGTATCACATTGTAAAAAAAATCAGCTTTCCTTCACCTGATCCTATTTTGAGACAAGATCCAATGCTACCAGCATAAGTCCAGTAATAGAAACCAGAGTTCCTTTGGAATTATTAATAGCTTGTCATGAGATAGACTCTTGTTCATTAATTATTAACTGGTAATGCAGTGCACTTCTGTGGGGGGACATTAGTAGCTTTCTGTTAAGCAGATACTACTTCCATGTTGTGAATAGTTTTCACTTTTCACTATTCAATAATGTTCCAGTGCAGACAGAAATACTCTGATGAAACAATATAACAGGGAAGAAGTTTATGAAATTATAAGACAGAGAACATTCTACATAGTCTGATCTTTGATCAACTAAGTAGTCTAGCCTACAGGGATATATTGTGCATAAAACTACAACTACAATAGGTCTTACATTAGCTGAAGACAAGGAAAATTACATTTTTATATGGAGTCCTGTTGTTATTTCCTATCTTAGACCTGCTTACCATTCTGATATATAGCTACAGGCAGTGGCATTATAAATAATGGCGCATTGATGTTTGTGAAAAGATTAACCTGTACTATAAATAGTGCTTTAAGATACAGACTTGCTAAAAATTTCATATGGAAGTTGTGCCCGCAAGGGCCAGTGGGGAGATACCAGCGAAAGGAGGACACTCAATCCTAAGAATAGTAAACTATGCTTTATTGAAGGAAGGAAGGAAGAACTTATGCTCCAATCTGCGGGGAGCCCCTAGGACGCGCGGAGGGGCTGCAGGGGACTCTGGCCGTTCGGGACAGCTGACCAGGCAGGACTCCACTGGGCGGGGGGAGTCCTCTGCGGCGCTATATTCTCTGCGCTTATCTCGGGGTTACATGAGGTCAACAGCTGGTTACATTCTTATTTGTATGATTTATGCTTATTACATAAACTAACTTGTTTACAGGCAAAAATATGCTGAGCTAGGCTAAGATATCTTTTGGCAGGGTCTGTCGGACAAAGTTCATTGAAACTGCCTGCATCCTCCGCTTACATCCAGTCACGTACTCAGTCCACGACTTAGCTCCTCGCCAACCTTCCGCAACCTTGCCCCTACAGAAGTGCTAGAAAATTACTATATGACTCTTTCATTTCCTAATGAATATTTCTACAACCTGACCCAGTCCCCATCTGGACAGTCACCAGTCTAGTACAAGTGGACCCAAGCACTGAGTCCCCTGTGATTCTAAGCCAACTGGGACTGGGCTGAGTCTAGTCACTCTTCATAGCTCTAGGACTCTGGGGCAAACTCCCAGGCTCAGACCTTTCATCTAAGTGCTTCCCTGGGACATGGGACTCTGCAGCTGAGCCACCTCAGACCATGGAATCAGTGACTCAGACCTCCCAAGCCCCCAAGTTGCTTAGATGCATGACCCCAGAGTTCCACCTGACTGTGGGAGCTCTTGTTTCTAGTATAACCCCTTCAGGACAACATGGCTAGAAAGCAGGGAACACAGGCTTAGCAAAGGAATTAATTGATCACAGTCACTCTGCTCTTAAAACGCACTAGAGAGTTACTGAACTTGGCAAAATAACAAAAGCCCTGAAATGCAGACACCCCAACCCATCCTTCTAAATTGATCTCACCCCTTTTGCAAGTCTGATGTCTTGTCAGCATTTCTGTCTTGTCAGACAATCAGAGCTGATGGCTCCAGATTGCTCTGTCATGGCTTCTCAGTCATAGTCATTCTATTAGGTGTCAAGCAAGACTGGATGACTGTCTGGAATATATCATAATAACTTTATGTGGGGTCAGGTTAAACATGATTTCAGCACATAGCTCAAAATAGATGTCCTAGAATAGAAAATGAAGGTTACAGTACAAAACAGAGTTCATAGTTTGATCTAGACATATCCTACTCCGCCACAGGTATAAAGTGGCAAGATAAAATGCCCAAACAACGCTGTTTTTAGAGCACACTGGTTTCATCAGAGTACAGGCAATGCTGATAAAGATTAATTTTACAAATCCAGCTGGTCTGGGGGCAAATTAGGCTGACAAAATGCATATATAACTGCAGAGTATTCAGAAATTCCAATAGGGCATCGAATTGTGAAATACCATATAAACTAGCTAAGCTGATTGAGTGGTTTTAATAAGAATATTGGCCAAGAATTTCAAAACCAGAGATCTATTTTCAAAGCTATCTAAGGGATTTGGACACCTAATTTCCATTAAAATGAATGAGAACTGAGTGTTCAAATTCCCCAAACAGTTTTGAAAATCTCAGCCTGGGTGTCTAAACTTAGACTTCTAAATCCATGTTTAGTACATTGACACAAAAATGAGAATTTCAAGTCTTACAGCATTTGATTTTGTCCTAAATCAGGATAAAAAGTCAAAATATCAAAATTTTCTATGGAATGAAAAGTTATGGAAAAAATTCAATTTTGAAATATCAAAATGTGTCATTTTGAGTCAGTGTGACAATAAACTGCATCTGCCTAACATGTGGTGGTGCCCCGTGGTAGCTGAAATTTGGGTACCTCATGCCCTCATGTTTCCCTATGGACTGGGCTTCCGGGCAGACCACATCGGCCATCATTCTCCACAGGCACTTTCATGATACACTATGCAGCCCAGTCAGAGGGTAGACTGCAGTGCATAATGAAAGATATAGCTCACCCCAAGAAGCCTAACCCAAAAGAAAGAATGGGAGTATGAAACACCCACACTACTACACCCAGGAAATACTGTGGCACCTTAGGCAGATGCAGTTGACTGTCTAATTGGCTTGAAACAAAATGGTTTGGATCAGTTCAAGAAACCAAAATATTTCCTTTTGGGTTGAACCAGCCTAACATGAAACATTTGTTTTGATTTTCCTCGTGGAAAATTCTAAGGAAAATTTTGATTTTGCAGAAACTACATTTTTGTCAAAAAATTATTTCAGTGGAAAAGTCTCAACCAGCAATAATATTAAGGCACCTAAATTAGGAATGTTTATCAAATGTGCTGTGCACCCAGTAACTTCCAGGCCACTTATTTAGTTGATGTAATATGAATGTAGAAGAACTAACTTTTGAAAATACCAGCTATTAAGTTTGACATTTATCAAGAGGTCAGTTTAAAATTCTTCACCCCCTTAATTAAACCACCTACTCAGCATGCACACATTTGACATTTACTGGAAGTTCCATTGTTTCTTCAGTCAGGCATTAGTACAAACAATCTACATTCTCACTACCCTACCATGTGAGTACCCCATGATACAGCGTACACTCTTTATCTAAAAACCAGAGTGTTTTAAGTGAATGCACACACTGAACTGACTTCCTCTGAGCTTTTATGGTTTCATCCCAGTAGCATTTTGTTCGCTGTCAATTAACACCACATATTTTCTGGAAGCTGTTAAATTGAGTCAATTTTTTTCCTTCTAACCTTAATGGACTTTGTTCAATAAAGTTACTCACTGAATACAAGCATTGGTAGATGATACAGCACAGCCTTTGCTTTACACAAACTGTATTAATGTCAGTGAAATATGCCAGACTGTCAAGCTATTTCAATAAATCCTTAGTAATAACATTAAAAATGACACAATCCAGAATGAAAGTTTCACCGTGCAAAGTACACTATTTTGGATTCCTGGCAAATGTTTCCTTCTTGTTATGCAAATGACAGATGTTTCATGCGCTCTTTTTAAAAAGAGCGTTATGGACAGGAAATCAGCATAGTTGGTAGCCTGTTCCTGCAGCTACAATTGCCATGATGGCTTCCTACACACACACACTCACAGTTCCCTCAAATCAACTATACTAACGGAAAAAGCAATTATTGGTAAAATGCCACATCATTAAGAAGTGCTTAAAAATACTTTCCTTATTATTAAAGTCTCTTTCTCACCATTGTAATGTCTCTTTTAAAGCCAGAAATGCTGTTTATTACAGTCTTTTTCCACCTTCCCACCAGAAGCAAGTAGAGTTGTGACCATCAGAACCACATGTTGGACACGGGGGTGATGCTGGAGAGCCCTGACAGAATCTGCTCCCATACCCACGCCTAAAAGAGCTTCAAAAGCTCCTAATATATACGGTTCCCCCAGATGAGGGAATGGGCTACGGAGGCTATGTACCTAGTTCAGTGGTACATTATTTATGGAGAGCTACGTCCACTGCCCGGAGATTAACAATTTTATGCCTCAGTCAAACATGCAAGGAATTTCACAGGACAAGCAAAGGCATGTCTCTAGCCCCAGGTCTTTGGCCATGTTGAATATCAAAGCCCTCCTGAAAACAATGAAGTGGTCAGAGAGCTTCCCAAAAAAAGATCACAAGCATGTTTTATAATGGAGAGTGTTAGATAACCTAAATAGAGGGGTTGCTATCAACTCCTCCTGTGTTCCATATACAGATATATACACACTCATGCACCTGTTTTAAAAATATGTTCGTTGTTATTACCTTCCATTTTTGAAACAAAACTGGGCCAGTTTTGAACATGGTTTTTTTTTTTTAATGTATTTGGACTATTGTTGATCACACATATTGCACTTGAGAAACATAACTGGCTGGATGGGTGAGGAGTTCTATTTTGCAGTGCATGCATTTTACACCTTTATTGACTCAGCCTCAGGCATTCCCATCCGTAGCAGAAAATATTCCATCTGAAGTAGGCTCTCGATTGTGTTTAGATAATAAGGGATTATACTGAAAAGGTTTGTCAGCAAATATCACTCAGCCTGCTTTCGTTTGCCTGAGCTGCAGAGACTGCAGCAGATCCAATATGTGGTAACGAGAATTTCAAACCCCTCCGCTGCGGCAACTATTGCCGAGTCACTCATTTAAGTAGCCTTAGTAGTGTTTATTTATTTAAACCAGCTCTGCATTTATCAGGCATTTAATTTAAATAAGTCCCTTTGTAATTCTAATCATCACTGTTGTACTTGGCTGCACACTGGAATGAAAAAGTTGCATTGGTTTATGTATTAAGGACCCTATTTAACATTCCTCACGCATATAAGATTCCCATTCACTGCAATGGGTATGGACCAAAAACAATTCAACATGATGCTAAACACCTGCATTGAAGTGGCCTATCTTTGAATCCCTGGGGGCTGGAACAATGGATAGCATAGTTCCAAGCCTGCAAGGTTCTGCAAAGGTGGATCCCTGCACCCATGCCGAGGGATCATTGAAGGATTGATCCCTATGTCATTTGCAGAAGGCAGGTGGGGTCCAATCCAACTCCCACTGAAGTCACTGGAAAAATTCCCACCAGGACATGAACAGAAATTGAATCAGGCCCTTGACTTCCACAGGGATAATCCAACCAGTTGTATCAATCTATAATCACCATCTTCCTGTTATTAATTAGAGTAGCATATACAGCAGCCTCAGAGTGTAGACGGGCAAGTGGAAAATCAGAAAAAGATAAAAGGGGAAAATTCAGTAGTCCCCAGGTTAGAATTTCCCTGTACTAACCACAGGAGTGAGCAAGAGCCCCGCCAACAAAAAAAAAAAAAAAGATGAACAAAAGACTTGAAAATCTTTTTCATAGTGGAGTTGATCTATATAAATGTAGCATTTAATCAGACTGAAAAAAGTTCCCACTTGTATGTGAATTAGTCCCAAGAAGAGGGATGATGCTATTGCTGCTATTTTAATTCTTCTGAGGAAGGAAAAAAAAAAAGAAGCAGTACTATAATTTATCATCCTTATAGGGTGACAAATAAACAAAGGTGTATGTTTATTGTTTACTGTCCCACTTTCCAAATGCTGATGGAATTTCCTTTTGAAGGTGAAGAACAGAGCATTATTCAATTATCTTCTCAGTGAACTCTCAGAATCAGTGCTCGCACTGTAATTTTGGTATATAGTTTTTCTGACTGGGGTAGACACCATTTCAACAGGAGTCATAGCTAATGTGATGAAAGTGTCAAGTTCACACATACTGATCTATTGCATACAAGTGCAGCATGCAATTGATAAAAGTGGTCTGTCAGAGCGAGACTGATGAGAATGTATTTCATTTCAAACCTTATCCCTGGCTAATGATAAGAAACAAGGAAAACAGAGAGAACATAACTCATGGTTCTGGGGAAGGGGGGAATTAATTTCAATATTATTTCAAGTCATTCTATCAAGAAATGTCATTTTCATTAAACCCAAATGTGCAGGTTTCATTCCTAGCTATCAGAAAAGATTACAACATTTCCTTAAGAGTAAAGTGAGAAAAATTTAAAGATACATCTTGCCATCACTTATGCAGCACTTGCCCAGATGTCCATGTAATTTACATGACTTAGACAAATATTATGGCTGTGTCATACAGTGTATAGTACCTTAAATGAAAGTGGTATTCTTACAAATGTAACTGATTTTCAGGAGACCATTAACACTTTTTTAAAATGCAGTCTTTAAAATGTATTTTCAAAGTTGAAATGTAAAACTTGGTAAAGTTTGCTTACATGCATGGATAACTGTCAAATAACTTTTGTTAACACACTGATAGGACTGTAGAGGACACTTTAAACCACCTATGAGATGTTAACAGAGATTATTCTCCAGTATGGGAGATGGTACAATAAGCACATTATTAACAACTGTGGTTGTCAAAAGTATCCTGCAGAGATTGAAGTAAAATGTTTTTCTCTCAACTAAACATTTGATTCTTTGCATTGGTTATTGGTAATTTACTAGAAATTGTCTGCATGTATTTTGCAGGCTTACATTCTTGTGGAACTGAGTATTCTTTCAGGTATAAATTAAGTAAATCATGTACTCAGGCTATTTTTCTCAGTATCTATTGTTCATAGGTTTAGAAAGGTCTTTCTCCTCTATCTGTGTGTGCACACAACACTCATTTCTATTACCATGAGTTATATATAAAACCATTTTGTGCTTTTCACACAGAAAAATGCATCTTTTCTGTAATACTTGCTATTGTATTAATCCTTTTGTCCGGCGAATTTGGTTTCCTGGACCAGAAAAATCACTCATCCATGTACTTACTGCAAGTTCCAGTAGATCAAAAAGACAAAAAACCCAAATGAGAGAGAAAGAGAGAAAGAGAAGACACGTCAGTGAGATTGTTCTTTTATACTGTGTCATGTCAAAGTACTATAAGGTAGCACATTCTATAGATTTAAGATTCTGTTCACAAGCCACTAAGATACTTTTATATTCCTGATATTCTTTAATGGAGACGGGTACTTTTCTAAAGATGATTGGCAACTGCCTAATGCTTTATCATTTATTTCAGTTCTTTGATTCAATCTCAACTAAAAAGAGCAAAAGATACCCAATTTTGGTTGTGGTTATTATTATAATGCCAACTGATTATATCCAAGAAATTATTTTCTGGACAAATACTTTGATCCCTTAAGCTACATACCAGCAATATTAATGTCATTTCTGTTTCTCTGTTGTAAGATGTAATGTAATCTGTGGACCACTTTCTGTGTCATATAAACCTCAAATCAGGTTAGCCTAATTCCTTCTTCTCCCCACCCCCATTTTGTACATTGTATCACTCTGTATGAATGTTAAGTTTCCACGTTGTATGTCAAGGTAGAATGTTAAGGAGACAATGACATTTCCATTTTCATGATCAGCTTTCTGTTGTAAGTAAAAAGACAATTTTTTTGCCTATTTTACTCTTTCATTCGTTTTTTATTTTGTCTTCTAAAAATTATAAAATAGCCAACAGAGAAGATCTGTAGCCAGCTTCAAAAATGGAAGATAAATGTGTGATTAAAATGTGTGTGAGCACTTGGATGATTTAATTCAATTTTCCCTAGCATAATTTCATGTTATTTTCTGAAGAAAAGAGTTTTTTGGTGAATATTATTTTAAGTTTTGGATGTGGCAGTCAACTATTAAAACAGATCCTTTAAAGAAAATTTTGGTCAGAGTCTCAGATAAATTAATATAGCTCCACTGGCTTAAGTGGTATGAGAATATGGTGCAACAATTACATCCTAACTGCTCAACACACTGAGAAGAGGATAGAGACCCAGTCTTCCAAAACCTTACTCACTTAATCTAATTAGGAGCTTCTCATGTGAGTAAGGGCAGTGGGTCCATGTCAGTGAGTGAAGCCTCGTCTATCTATGCAAATTGAACTGTTTTCTATTGTAGTACCCTGTGGACTGAAGTATGCATACATGCTTCCCAATAATTTCTGCAGCAGGATGCATGGATGTACACTACAGAATGCAGAATTGGTTCCTGTATTACAATGGTCAATGTAATTTTTGTCACAAAGAAAGCTCTTGTGAGTCTTATTGGTTTCAGAAGGAGACAAATCTCAGGTATAAGTTCTCTTCCCTTTAATAAGTTATTACTTTTTGTAAAAGTACAATAAATGGGAACAGGTTTTTAAGCAAATCCACAAGGTCTTTGGGTGTGCCTTAGAAGGTGAATGTACAAGGGGTACATGTACTACACACTGAGTTTTTGCACACAAACTGGTTCATATTAGATAGTCTGCAATGACTGTGTACACACAATCAACTGTTTCCTGTTTCAATCCATATCACTGTATCTACATGACATATTCACAGTAAACACATTGTATTCTGGGTTGGTATCCCACATGCTTTGCCTCGCTGCTGGACTCCATGCATTTTGGGACTTTTCTCAATGCCCATTGTGAGATACATATTGAAAGTCAAGCAGGTCTGCTAATGCTTATGGACCTTTTAGAAGACCTGAGTCAAGTTTCAGGCAGACCTAGACCAGTTTATGGTTTCACATGGAAGTCATGCAAAAACATTTTTAATAAAAGCAAATCTCAGAGGGTATGAACCCACATGAATCTAAAGGAAAATTTCCTGTGGACCTGTGCCTTCCGGCAGGCAGGGTGTATCTATTTGTTCTTCTAACTCATCTCTAGCTATGTTACAATATAGAGTGTAATGGACTGTGTTAACTGTGCAGAATAAAACAGTGATTGTCCAGTCCTGAGAATGAATGGGGTACTCTGATCAGGGAAATTCCTTTGAAGCAGTGGCTGAGTGATAGAGAGGAGAGCAGACAAACATCCCTCCAGCTGTGTTTAGGTGTATGTGTGGCACCTTTTCAAGCATATTATGCACTAAAAAATAGGAGCCATATGACGCAAATTTTCACACAGCTCTGGATAGCAAGCTCACCCCGCACTCATCCAGCAGTGATGGCTCTTTTCCCCACAAGGCTGGGCCCAGCTTCCCACTTTCGGCATTGCGACATGGCTCAGGGGGTCACCTGGTGCTGTGACCTATGTGCCATGTCACACTGCCATTCACTCACATTTGGCCCAGCTGCCTCTCCATCATGACAGAGGAGTATCCAGGCCAGATGCGAATGGTGCTGGGACCCTGTGCACCAGGTCACAATATCCAGCTGAATCCTGTGGGACAAAAGCCACCACTGCTGGGTGAGTGTGGGGTGGGCTTGCTCTCCAGCCAACCCCCAATGGCCCATTGACCCGCGGTTGCAAATCCTGGCTCCACCACTGCTTCAAAGTCAGTTGCAGTGCCATCCCATTCACTCACAGATTAGCAGAATCTAGCCCTAAAAATATTAACTGTTGTTTCCTTTGCCTCTGTTTCTATTCTATTTCTAATCTCTCTCTCTGTTCCCCCCACCACCATCCAGTGCTACAAATCTATGTCTCTCTTTCTCTACATCCAGATCCTTGCCTCCATCTTTATTTTCTGTCTAGTTTCCCTGCCTCTTTGTGTCCTGGGCTGTCTCTCTTGTAACTTCCACTTCCTTTATCTACCCTCACGTTCCTCTGGCACATGTCTGCTCCTCCACATTCTCTTCTCTAAGCACTGCCTCCACTTCTCTGTGCTGGACCTTTCGACCAACCCCCGCTGTATTCTCTTCTCTCTTCCAAAGGAAAGTTAGGATACTCTCTAACCCTGTTACCCTGTTTTGAGACACCCTGATTTGAGGCATAATCTTTACCTTTGCCATAAACTGATACTGAACATACTTTCATGGGTTAGCACAGCCTCACTTTCAGATAACACCAGCTCTCATGGCTTTCTTCTGTCCACTCCCTGATGGTTCTTTGTGATGATGACTGTAACAGGGCAGTATCCCACTTTAGAGGGGCCAGGGAGCAGCCAGTTCTGTCCTGGAGAGGAGCCCAGCAAGCAGGTGCTGGGAATCATCTGACCTAGCTGGAGGACATTTAGTGATTGGGGTTGATGATTCCCAGCCAGGGGATATAAAGGAGGTACCCAACTCCATCAGAGAGGCTAGGATTGGGAGACTGTAGAGAACACACATCTCTGTGGCTGCAGAACAAAGCTGCAAGAGGTCAGGAAAGCCCTGCAGTCCCTTCTAGGCTGGGGGAAGGTCCAGCACATTAAGCTGTCAGAGGCAAGGGGGCCTCACAATCTTAGCTGAAGAACAGGACTGCTGCTTTTTGTGATTGTTCCAGATTCCTTTTTGGGCTTGTGTATTAAAGAATAAACTGTGCCCTGAGGCTGATTGGGTCCACCAGCCTACCGTGACTTTTGCGGATTTTAATAATAGCATAACCACCTTCAACCAAAGTGCTGTCACTGCCAAAGTTATCAAGAAGTTACTCTATGTCCATGTAATATGTAACCCTTTTACATTCCATGTAGTTTCATGAGCTTTCAAATCCTTGAAGTCTGAGTTTTAATGGTCTGATATCCTTCCTCATTTTAAGTTAACAGAAGGAATAGTTCCTTTTTTACTGGTAATTGACTTGTCAGTTTCCAAAGAGACTTTCTGTATTAATATCACTACATTTGATTAAAGCTATGATATTGTGTGGCACTTAGCCATGGATAGGGCAGTATCTCTGATCGATGGTTATGGGTCAGTGTGCATGTTCACTGTTTTTTTTATATTCACTGACCATGTTGGCTACTATTAGTGGATCAAGGAAAAAAGAAATGTCTTAAGGGTAGGCTGAAATTTTCCTTATCTCCCTCTGTTGGATATGTTTATACTAGCTGCGAATAAGCTTTGAGCAAACAGAGAAGTATGTACAAGTATGCACAGGTGCTACATTTATGATGAGTTCCATATTACCATATGAATCTGTTGTTCTCAGAAACTCATTTAATTGCAAATCTAATTATTCAACTTTCAATAAATGGAATGCTAGTCCTAATATTGTAACCAGTGTAATATCACATCGAAATGATGGCAATAAAATTTTGTTAGTTTCTGTTGTTCTTTTTCTACAAAGTTCATGGGAACACAATCGAAAAAATTATTTTGATTAATAAGAAACATTAATAACTAATCTCTAGCTGTTCACATACTGATTATATTTTGTAATCTGTAGGTCAGGGCTGCAAACAAGACTTGAAAGCATCCCCAGCCTGACTCAAGGATTTGTTGATCAACCTTGTAGTATTCTGCTACATTTATGACCACGCAGAAAAGTTATTCCTCTTGCCAACAGCTTCTGCCCTAGAAAAAAAATTAATATTCATTAGAACCGCCACCACTTGTCTAGTGAAATTAATCAGTACATCATAATTAGCCAGGGCTTTGCACATTTTAGCACACATCTTAATAATACTTAGAGAGTGACCAGAAGAATTTAGGGACAAAGAAAAAAAAGCAAGACAATAGTTTTCTGTCTGTTCAGAGTGAACTGTTTATCTGTGGCATATATAAAAATACTGATGATTTGATTACTGAAGTTGTTCCTTTTATTAATGACTATATTTAAAGTTTATGCAGCTTAAACAAGTAATATCCCTGTCTTTCTTTCTTTTAATCAGTTAATGGTGTTCAGCCAGACTTGGTGAAGAGTAAAGAAAACAGTACAATATATCAGTGGTGAATTGTGGGGATTCTCTGCAATCATAAAGATTAGAAAACTCTTAGCATCTGAAGATAGATACAGGAAATGTCCAGATTTTTTCAGAGCAGATGCTTCAGCTCAGAAAGAGCCCCGACGGGTCTGCTTCCCAACTGGTCTGTCCACTGCTTCTGCAGATGATTGGTCCATTCCCTTGCAGCCACAGTTGCCAGATCCCACCCACCCAGGCCCCTGCTCCCAACCCTGGGGAGCAGGTCCCACTGGGAGGCACTGACTGACTGCTGTAGCTGCAATCTGGGCTTGCACCAGACACCATGACAGGGAGTCCCCCACCTCCAGTGAGTACTCCTGATGCAGGTACCCCCTCCAGCACTCCCAACTGTACCTCCTCTCCAGCTCCCACTCCCCTCTCCTCCCCCCTTCCCCCTGCAGTGTCCTCTTTTTGGCAACCTGAAATAAGGTAACCCTATATTAACTAGAATAGTTTCCTTTTCCTCCCTCCTCTGTTTCATATTTGTATCTAAGCCAAATATTTATCCATTTCAATATCTGTACTCATACCATATTGTACATGTCAATTGCGATACAGAAATGCAAACATATCTCCACTGCTACAATGATCAACACCCGCCACAACACACCTTTCAAAATCCATGGATCCTACACATGCCTCTCACAGGATGTGGTATATCTGATCCAGTGCACTAAATGCCCAAATAACAGCTATGTGTGAAACCAGACAATCACTATGCTCTTGAATTAGCTCACACAGGAAAATGATAAAAGAAGAAAACACCATATCACATGTGGGTGAACACTTTTCACAAAGCGATCACTCCATATCTGACTTATCAGTCCTCATCCTCAAAGGAAACCTGCACAACGCTTTCAAAAGACAAGCCTGAGAGTTTAAATTCATAACTCTCGTTGACACTAAAAATCATGGACTGAACAGAAACACTGGGTTTATGGTTTTGTGACCAGGGTCCTAGTGGGGAGCCAGCTATGGTCACTCAATTAGGGTGAACTGCAAAGAATGGAGCGGACAATTCCCATAAAGCTGGTGGGTATTCCAATACTTAAATTCACCAAGCCAGCATAAAACAGCTTCTTTATTACCTAACTGGTTACTCAGAAGTCCAAACAACACAGTTCCCTTCAAGTGACACAGCCTCAGGCCTCCATCCAGGTCCCCACGTCAAATATGATGACAATTTCTGTAAATCTTATTTCATCATGTAAAATAAAAGGTTCCACCAATCCCAAAGGATTGGACACATTACCTGCAAGGTTAATGAATGTTTCAGATCTTACCCAAATACACGCTACAGCCAATTCTTATTAACTCAACTAAACTTTATTAAAAAACAAAAGAGAGAGAGTACGGTTAAAAGATCAATATACATACAGACATGAGTTTGATTCATTGAGGTTCAGATTCATAGCATAGATGGCGAGCTTTGTAGTTGCAAAGAGTTCTTTTAGAAATAGTTCATAGATTATAATCCAATGTCCAAATCTCATATTCAGGGCGTACCAGCATAACTGGGACCTCAGTCTGGCGACTCAAACTTCCCCTGATGAAGCCTAAGCAGATCTGAGATGACAGAATCAGGACCCACGAATCTTTTATACAATTTCATGTCTTTTGACAAGTTGGGAGTTCCTCAGGGAACAAAAGGTAATCAGGATGACTTTGAAGGAGGTCCATCACCGGTACTTAGCTATACAAATTAACATAAGGCCATTTGCTTGTTCCTCCACCACTCATAGTACATTTCAAAGAGACATGAATACTGAGCTATCCCATGTTTACAATTCATTTAAATGCTAGGATCTTCTTTTGACCTCTGAATTATTAGAATACAGCATAGACAGGAACTGTTGATTACTCAGACAAATATAAATACACAAAAACACAAACGTTATCTCCCCACATGTCTTTTGAGGGTTATTTATTTTGCAGGATGTTTAACCCTTTCTAGCCATGTGTCACAGGTTTATGATGACTCTCTGTAAGCCACTAACCTCCCCTTTAGTCCTATGACTGCAGAGATGTCAACGGGCTAATCTGTCTTGAATGGTCCCTTAGAAAATGTGCTAACTAGTTATGCTAAACAATCTGTTCCAGCATTAGCAAGAGTGAGAGTACTTTTCCCAGACCTGAAGAAGAGCTCTGTGTGGCTCAAAAACTTGTCTGTTTCGGCTACAACTACACTGCATACAGAAAATGCACAGACAGGGGCAAAATCATCCCAAAGCAAACCCTGCAGTAGGCTGGGGTAACTCCCATATAGGATCCAGATTTTCAGTAGGGCCCAGCACTATGCAGCCACTTCCATTGTGACCCTTACGTTTACATACCTAGCCCTTTTGGAAACCTGGCCCTTGGGATACACACTCCTCTACTCTCCAATGGGTTGCTCTTCCGGCTACAGTTCCAATCTGCCCCACTGCCATGCAAGTAACATGGCTGTTACACACCCACTGACTGCCAAATTACCACTCCCAT
This sequence comes from Chelonia mydas, assembly GCF_015237465.2. Taxonomy (NCBI): domain Eukaryota; kingdom Metazoa; phylum Chordata; order Testudines; family Cheloniidae; genus Chelonia; species Chelonia mydas. Next base: position 20,690,866 of record NC_057855.1, read on the forward strand.
TCACTTTATTTCTGATGTGTAACTTACACCACTGTTTCCATCACCTCAGCGCATGGTATAATTGACAGTAATACTTCAGTTATTCAACAATTCAATTAAACTGTGACAGTACAATTCTCTCACACTCATGCCTCCCACATTGTGTTTCTCTCTCCTTTTCCTCAGGATCCTAACTCACGATTGAATAATGCCATAAGCAATATAATTATCCTACCACATAACACTACAGTATTTTCTGACCAATTAATCTTGCATGATAGACTATAACATGGTTCCTTGAAATCCTGGTAAATTATGTCTGTTTTTACCAATTTCATAATATTGTGCTCATAATATAATGTACATCTGTTTTCCCTGATTTTTTTTTTATAAAAAGTCTTTCCAAATGCTTTGCTGTCATACCTTTTCACGCTGGCTCCATTAATTCTCCCGCCCCCATGCCCACAATTTATGTCAGCCTTGAAAGTCTAATGAGTACTTTGCATCATCCATTGTTTCCAAAAGCTACATTAACTGACCATCTCACCAGTACTAATTCATCCCTATTCTCCTTCCCCTTGGCTATTAAATATCTCATTCCCCATGCCACTTCATTCAGAATTTTGGAATGTCAGTCATCTGCCTTGGACAATTTGCCAACTTTAATAGTTTGCAATTGGATCATTATCTGTTGTGATAGATTGGATCCATGATTGTAAAGGAAAGGTCAATGCATGATTTATAAAACTTCCAGATGGATTTTCCTAGGAAATCTAGATAAAGGGTCATCACACTACTCAGTCTTTCCACTTGTGTCATCCTTTCTCCCCTCCTCCAACTGCCTACCACTATTTCTCCTTTGGGGAAGAAAGTGGCTGCACTGCAAACTTCCACTTCTTTGGGTACATGCTGAAATCTTCTGGCTTGCTGCAGAGGAGGTACACTTATTTTGGCGTGGTGCACCTGTAAATATGGAGTAAATCATTCCTATTGTGGTAGATCACTAATTCAAATGTAGTTTGGATCCTTCCATTCTTTTTTCCCTTTTAGGTTATTCAGGAATCTGAGGGATATTTTCAATAAAAAACCACCAAATTAAAGATTAAAATGGCACAGAAGCTTTCCCCTAGTGGCTGCAGGAGAGAGAAGGGAAATGGATGATAATTAGCTGGATAAGACAGAACCTGGGTAAAATGGGAGTGATGTATATTTGATGAAGAACAGCATAAAGGAGCAAGGGTGTCTGTAAAGTTCAGGGGTGCTGAACTGATAAACACTAGCACCGCTTGTCAGCTGACAGCAGCAGGAACAGAAGAGGCAGCTGATGTTCTTCTTTTCCCCCTGCCTTTGACTGGTAAAGCATGTTCTGTGGTCCCAATGAGAAGAGTCATCAGACTCTTGCCTGCTGCACCAGCCCCTGCTTCCTCTACATCAAAAGGCAATTTTTCATGCCTCTCTCCAAAAAGATTTTGGGCACAAATGGTGGCTGTTTCACAAGAACTGCTGATCCTGTGAGATTTTGGCCAGTAAAAGCCATCTTATCCTCATCATTCATTTTAATTACAAGCCTGAATCAAAGATAACACAGTAAATTTAGACCCAGTGCCCTGAATCTGATCCTGGGATAGAGGTGAACACTGACAGAATTAAAAACACAGAGATAAAGATATGGTGTCAGTATTCAGAGCCTGGTGTTAAAATATATATATATTTTTTCAATCCACATATATGTTCCAATTTTAGGGTGTATTCAAGGAACTGGAAGAGATTGCACATAATTACACATATACAATATTTACTTATATGCATAAGCTAGAACTATCTGTAAAATACTGTTATTTGCTGTTATTATGGAAGAATACAGTTTGTAGCTGTAGTCTGCAAATTGTGGCTTTTTGAGTCAAGCAGATAGTCCAATGGTATAAGTTGATAAGACCCCTTTGAAGTCAATGGAGCTATGCTGATTTACATAAGCTGAGGCTCTAGACCTTGGTGAGGATCTGACCTGTTGCTGTTGATACTAAAGGTATGTCTACTCTTCAGTCAAAAACCTGCAGCTGGCCTGTAGCAGCTGACTTGGGCTCACAGGTCTCAGGGCTCTTTCACTGCAGTGTAGATGATTGGGCTTGGGCTGCAACCCAGTCTCTAGGACCCTGCGAGGTGGAGTGTCCCAAACATCGAAACCACAATTAAGCAGCCCTTTAGCCTAAGCCCCATGAACCTGAGTCTGTTACAGTGTTGCCAACTCGCATGATTTTGTCACGAGTCTCATGATAATTATTGTTTTCCTTAAAGCCCCACCTCTTGGAGCAGGTGGAGATGTGATGATTTCAGCCTTCATTCTTAAAGAAAAAGTAAGTTTCTTGCCCCATGTCTGTGGAGAAAGCTTCAAAATGTGACCCCAGTCCCCCTAAAGGCTCAAAAGGCAAATAAAAAGAACACTAAATCTATTATTTTTACATAATCTCATGATTTTAAACCCAATCTCATGATTTTTGGTGAGCCTGACTCGTGATTTTTTTGAACATTTGGAGTTGGCAATACTGTAGTCATCTGGCATATGCCAGTCACTGGTGTCAAACTGCAGTGTAGACATAGCCTAAGGCAGGGTGGGCAAACTACAGCCCGGGGGCCACATCCGGCCCTTCGGACATTTTAATCCAGCCCTCAAACTCCCGCCAGGGAGCAGGGTCTGGGGCTTGCCCTGCTCCATGCCGTGGCTCTGCATGGCTCCCAGAAGCAGCAGCATGTCCTCCTCTGGCTCCTACACATAGGGGCAGCCAGGGGGCTCTGCACACTGCCCCCCAGCCCCAAGTGCCACCCCCGCAGCTTCCATTGGCCAGGAACCGTGACCAATTGGAGCTATAGGGGTGGCACCTGTGGATGGGGCAGCACACAGAGCTGCCTGACAGCACCTCTGCATAGGAGCCAGAGGGGGACACGCCGCTGCTTCCGGGAGCTGCTTGAGGTAAGTGCCACCTGGAGCCTGCACCCCTGACCCCCTCCTGTGCCCCAACTCCCTGCCCTATCCCTGATCCCCCTCCTGCCCTCTGAGCTCCTCAGTCCCAGCCCAGAGTACCCTCCTGCACCCCCAAACCCTCATCCCCAGCCCCACACCAGAGCCCACACCCCCAGCTGGAGCCCTCACCGCCCTACACCCCAACCTCCTGCCCTAATCCGGAGCCCCTCCCACACCCTGAACTCCTAATTTCTGGTCCCACCCTGGAGCCCTCACCCCTTCCTGAACCCCAACCCCCAATTTCATGAGCATTCATGGCCCGCCATACAATTTCCATATGCAGATGTGGCCCTTGGCCTAAGGACACATCTTCACAGCCAAAAATTCTCACGCATGACAGCGAGTCTGAGTCCAGGTCAGCTGACTTGGGCTCATGGAGGTGGTGCTACGGGGATAAAAATCGTGACGATGTTCCCACTTGGGCTGGAGCCCAGGCTCTGAAACCTGGCAAGGGAGGAGCACCTCAGAGCCCTGGCTCCAGCCTGAGCAGGAACATCTATACTGCTGTTTTTAGCCCCTCAGTGCAAGCCATGCACACCTAAGTCCATTGACCCGGGCTCTGAGACTTGCTGCTGCAAGGTTTTTTTGTCTGTGTAGATATACTCATAGCCTCCTGCCCCATTAAAATGTATTTCGGTTTCTGGTATATTATCTTTGTCTTTCTTTGTGAATAATGAGAGAACCAGAGAAATCATAGGAGCTGTTTGTTAGTAACAGCAATCTAACACATCATTAACTTTCCATGTTTTCACCTATTGTCTCCTTAACTCTTTGCCTTACTTAAGTACTATCCTAAGTACTTAAAGAAATTCTTGTTTATCTTTACTTACTGTGATTTAGGCCAACATTTTCCAAAGTGTCCATCTATTAGCAGGAGCCCAATTTGCAATGTCTGGGGTTTCATTTTCAGAAGTGCTGCACTCCCACAACTCTCACTAAAGTCAGCACCACTGAAAACTAGGCTCTAAATGTCGCAATTTGGGCGCCCAGAAAAATTAAGCCTAGCGTTTTCAGCAGGGTTTGTTCTCAGACCATCCCCAGAGTTATGATATTAGAGCATCCCCCACCCCAGCTGAGGAGGGTTAGATGTGGCTTCCCCTGGAGCCAATCAACTGGCCAGAGAGGGTTGCTAGAAATTAGCAGAAGACACTTCTTCCTCTGAGAGATTAATACCCTGCCTCAGCTGAAACAGCAAAAAATGTCTATAGATGAAGAATAAGCCTTGGATAAATAGAGCCATCTATTGGCAATCCCCTGGATGCCCCTATTTTAAATGCTGATAGCTTGGTCATCTTTAGATCATTCTTCAGATCATTCTTCACAAATGGGGTGGGGAGGACTTTAAGTCTCAGCATCAGTCTCTAACCTCAGCACTTCCTCTTCACTTGGAAAATTACCGTTTCAAAATCTACTCTCTTTTTTGTCATCCCCAAAGCTCATTGTGCACCTGGACATTTCTATGTGTCTTTTAATAAGTGGTGCAAAATCTGTGGCTATGCAAACAGATGGGACTGGTGGGTACAGTAAGCTCAGCCCTTGTTTAAGTATGACTATAAGATACTGGCATGTTTTTGACACCCATGACAAATAAATTATTTAGTTAATTAACATCTGCATTCAAGCAGCTTAGAACATTACATTCCATCTATTATTTACTTTTCAGTTGGAGTTGACATGGAGCCCCATAATCTGGGTGTTGCTGAGCCTTTCTGCAATTGTTTTGACTGTTTGAGGCTGGTTTTGCACATCATAAATATTTAGTGACTTTTTACTTTGTATTTTAGTTCACCAGGGTCCTGTTTAACTGGGACACTGAGAGCCACAGTGTCAGCCCAGCACCCTGTGGAATCACAGCGGCCCTAACCTTTCCAGAAGAAACCAAAACCCTTGTCTAGCCTGTGCTGCCTGTCTGCCTCACAACATTTGCCCTCTTCCCAGGCCCTTCAGCTCTTTCTGTCAGAAAACTAAGGGAGTTCTCACTCATCAGAATCACCTTTGGTTAAACTCTCTCCAATGCAAATTAAAAATGAGCAATCCCACTATGATTAAAACCATCAGCAAAGCACATTTTTTTCTTTAACCCCCTTTGGTTAGGCTTTGATTTAACACACCACCCACCCCCACATCCCCTCCGTTCCTAGCTAATGGTGTTGGTACTACCCTGCTCTGGTCTTTCTGAGATTATAGCGGGGGCGGGGGGGGGGAGAATATCCACCTTGCTCCGAGAACCCAATCAGGATTTTTCACATGCAATTAAGCTAATTGCTGCCAAGTTTAATACATTTCTTCATTATGGCTGCAAACATTTAAAAATAAAGAAAAACACAAGCCTAAACCTCTGTTTTTAAAAAAAGTCCCTAATGAAACTGAACAAGGTTAACATATAAGCGTCAAATCCTGCTCCTTTTGAAGTCAATGGGGATTTTGTTATTAACTCCAATGGAATTAGGGTCTGGGCCAAAATGAGATTAAAAATGAGGCAATCATACGACAAACTATTCAGACACAGAATATTATTGCATGGGCTACTCTCCTGTTCCCAAGAGTAGCTTCCGGCTGTTTTCCATTTTAATGCTAATGAACAATATTATCATGAAACTTTTACCATTTGACCCTGCTTTGAATTATCCTGCTGCAAACTACAGCTACAGCACTCCCCTTGAGTCTGTGCACAGCTTATATGAACAAATATAAAACTAGTTTATATGTACCTTGTATTGCAGTACAGGTTTATTATCCTCAAGGGATTGTGGGGGTCTACTACTACACGGGGTCCAGTCTTCAACTGATGTAAATTGCTGCAGCTCTGCTGATGTCAATGGAGATATGTTGCTTTACAACAGCGAAGGGCCTGGCCCACAGAGTGCTAAGTAGAGCTAATGAATTTTAATATATTGCAAGGCATACATGCCCTTTCCACACAGCATACTTTATAGTCTAAACCTACTTCTACCATAAAAATGAAACAATCCAGCATTAGTGTGGTACTGGAAGACGGCAATGCAAACATTTTACAGCATGTTTTGTTAGGGATAGAAAGCGCATTACAAATGCTTATTGCCACATGCTACAATCTGCAGTTATCTAGCGGAGGGATATGAATCGTTGTGACTAACCATTCAAAGCACCTTGTGGCACTGTTTGTTTTGCCATTTGCAACCTAATGCCCGAATTCGCTCACTGCTGCTATGCTGCTCCATTTCCTCTCCAGGCAGGGGTTCATGTCCTGAAGAATGCAGTTCCTCAGACAATGCCCAATACGCTTTCCTTCGTTTTGATTCCGGAACCATGCTGCACACTCAGTGAGCAAAGAAATCCTCCCTGTGGCATAGCCAATTTGACAGCACTAGACTTGTTTCTGTAGACACAGGACCAGATGCTAGTCTCCTATTTGTCACTTTGGTAGTGTGTGCAGACCATAAAAGACCCATAACAGCCTTGGGGAGTGCTGCACCACTGTCCCTCACAGCCTTCAGTGTAGATCTCTATTGGGGGGTAGGGCCAGCAGCGGAGAGCCATGCCAGGAGAAGAAAGGGATGTGATCACAGTACTTTGTTCTTCAGCTGCTTTGGGCTGCAGAGGAAACCATAAGCAGCCATGAGGACGTTACCAGAAATTTGAGCAATCCTGGGGCTGCTCTAACTTATGCCAGAGACCATACCAACTCCTGAAGCAGATAAATTTGAGCTTTGTTTGTCCCCCACCCCACCCGCCTGATCTTCTGTGCTGCTTCTAACGGATGTAGCAGAAAATGACCCCAAAGTTTGTATTTTGACATGCTCAGTAATAATAAGACATTGCAATTCAGTCCTCTTGTCATTCTTTTTGCCTTTATGAGTGTCTCAGAGGCAGAGGGTATTGGGTTACTGAAGACATCTTGAGGTGCTCCAGGGATTTGTTCTCTTGTTTCAGAGTGACAATGTTCTGCCATATCTTTTTAATATCACTCCTGTCACAGCCTTCAGGAATCTCTAGATGTTTTTCTCCTTTTGAGAAACACAGATAATTTAAACTTCTAAACTTTCAGCTACTCTTTCAAAATAACAGCAGTGGAACCTCTAAAAGTCTGGTGGTTTGTTTCAGAGAAGTACCAGAAAGTAAAACTTAACTGGACCTATTGAGTTTGCATCATTGGGTTGGGAATCTCAAAGACCCGTCAATTCATTGATGTTAATGCGGCCAGGATTTTGCCTCTGAAAACAAAGCATTATAGAACTTCCATGTATAAACCCTGCTAGAAGAGAGAAGTTGAACAAAAAAAGAAAAATAATAGGGGAAAAAAGTGAACTAGCATTCAAGGCAGTTGTTTGGGGTCAAATCAAGTTCTGAACACAAGTTCAAGTAGCTCCTAATTTTTCCAAATAAATTCGTTCTTATTCCTAAAACCTTCTTCATAAAGATAGGCCTAAATTATACCTCTACTTCTCAGCTGCCCCAAATTTTGATGTGTCCTATCTGACATGAGTTTTGTAGACTCAATCCTGTACCCAGAAGACAAGCGTCCACATAACAAAATTCACTACTATAATTGCCACTAATTAGTAATGTGCTGGCAATCTCAATAAAAGGGCCAAGGCATGTATGGGCATTGAGAATAAACTAACCCCTCACTCCTTGCTTGTAAGGGTCCAGGCTCATGGCCAGGGAAGCATGGGATAGCTTACCTTATTGGTGACTGTGCTGTACAGTACCTGTCCACCTGATAAATAAAGGATTTCTGTCTCCAGGTACCAAGTCCACTCACCCACAAACAAATAAATTCTGTAAACCCTTCAGGATATTAAGAACCAGAAAGGCAAAGATGGCATCAAAGTTCACAGGAAACTAAATGACTCTTGCAGCAGTTACATAATTATGAAATAAAATGGTGCAAAAAAGTTCAGGAGGGAGATGGGTTTATAGCTCGAGGAGGGAATAAGCAAATAGTAGAGCAATTCCCCAGATGTTTCATTACAGACTTCTTGGGCTCGCAGGACAAATCTCAGTGAAATATGTTAATCTTCTCCAGTTGTGTAAGCCTCAGTTTTCACATTATTCAGCAGATCTGTGAATATGAAAAAGGTCCCATAAGTATATTATTGTGACTTTCTTCCCTAAAGATCCTAAAGTGCTTTACAAATTATACACATGGGGTCACTTCTGCTCCTGAAATGGAGCAACAATTAAAAAAATTCCACAAAGGATATTACAACAACAGGGGGAATTAAGGAGGACAGGATGTAATTATGTGAGTTGGAATTTGGCTTAAAAACTTCGGGTAAATATACCTGTTCTTGTGAAAAAAAAAAAATTCACAGCATCTCTAATGAGCACAAGGGTTCAGAACTTTAGTTCCACTTCTCATTTGAAATGTGGCACTCCTTTGGGACAGCGCCCCTACTTCCTGCTAGCATTTGGTTTGGCTTAAAGGGAGGTGTACCCCTATTACCAACTGGATTACTCACCTGACTTACTGTTATTCCTTGGAGATCACCCATTCAACTCCAGACACAACCCAATCCTAGCACAGGAGCAGTTGGAAACATGGAAGTTGCATGGCTGCAGACATGAGAAGATGTCATCTGTGTTGAAATTCTGCTCTTTTTTTTCAGCAAACCATTATGAAAACAGAATCATTCCAAATTGCTCAACGCCACAAAGTTTGCTATTAGGACCTGAGCTAAAATTTTGCCAGACAACTGTATAATTTTGTTGTGAAATGGCTAAATGACATTCTCAGCCTAGTGATCGGGTAATATCTAGCCTAGGAAGCATGACTCTGAGATGGAAAAAAAAAGCTGGAAGAGTCAGATACGTTGCTAGAAAATTCAGGATCAGAGGAAAAGTTAAATGCATAGCTAGCTTCACAGCATGCACTGCATGTAGCTACATCTGCGAATGACTCGGTAATTCAACCGCAGGCAGGGCCTCTGGACAGCAAACAGTGAAGGGAAATAGAAATACAGCAGGGGTAGCTATTTTTTTCATTTGCAGGAACGTATGTATTTTTAAATACTAACAGAGAGACACAGCTGTGTCAGCACTTCTGGAATTTTTGGTGAGTGTCCATTAACCCAAGCACACATGCTAACAGAGAGCTTTGGGTAAAGGACAAGTACCTTTCTGGCATAAAATTAACTTCTTGAGACAAGGTGATTAGAAGGTGAGCACTCAGTCTCCCACCAAAGGACATATCAGACGTGCTACTGAACAAGGAGGCAGTAATAGGCTTGAGGTAGCCAGTGGGCCAAATCCCACAGAAAAACTGGTGCAAATATGGAGTATGAGATTTACTCTGGATTTGTTCCACTGCAAATGAGTGCCAAATCTGGCCCAGTGTATTGAATGCAATCTGCTTTACACAAGAGAGCTGGTCATAGCACCACTGAATTCAGGGATGGAAGTTTCCCAGCAATTGTCAATGGAGCTATGACAATTGATACCAGCTGAGGAGCTGCCCCCTTTTTTTGCTTCTTTATTGAATTTGATGCCAGGAACCTAAGACGATTCCCCCTACCAACCAGCCCTGCCACCAGGCAACATTTTTGTTCCAACCAGGAGAGCAGGAAGGGTTAATCTTTGATTTGCCATCGCTGTTCACTTTCTTCAGAGTGAGCGTAACCTTGGCAGTGAAAATAATGGTGCTATTAAACATATGACATTAATTAAATAAATGATATTCATGACTTTGTTTTGTGTTGAGAACTTTGAAACGCTCTGCCTGGCATAGGTTTTATTCTTTCATCTCCATTATGCCCTGATATAAAAATCCTGAATAATTTATAAATGTTAATAAAAAAAATGTTTTCAGCATTTTTGTTAAGTTATGGCAAAGCTCAAAGTCTGTGATAGTTAATAGGGTTGCCTGAGACTATGTCTACAACACAGTCCTTGACTCTGCTCCTTTATTTTAAAAGGTATGTTTCATATCTTAGGGGTTTATACTGCCAGCCATTTCTATAGAATCCAAGCCCCTTTCACATCAAATCAATAGCAATAGTGAAGGCCCTAGTGGATTTCATAGAAACGCTGACATTTCTCCTTTTGGGGGGTACATATTCTGTTTGGGATAGGATTTGTGATTTTTAAAATTAAATTAATTTGTATTGTTTGATTGTTTTTAGGTGGATTTGTTTCAGGATTTTGGGGTTTGGTTTGTTTGGATGGTCAGGAGGGTTGGGATAGAAGGGGCTGTTAACAGTGTGTCATTTTTGTGGTGGAAATGCCTTGCCAAAGAGCAAGATTTTACCATGTTTGGTCCAGAGGTTCAGATTTTGGATTCACCTCATCCTGTCTGGAAGTTTGTTCTAAACACGGATCCCTTCTACTGAGAATGACATTCACATTTTCAAATTAAAGCAATCTATGAATGTTTATCCAGAGCAGAAAAAAGTTCAGTTTACAAGAAAGCTAGAGTCACGGTGTATGACATTTCTGTGGAATTTATTCTAAAAATCCTGATGTGCAGGAAAAAAATTAAAACCAAAAAAATGGTATTATTTTTGTTTAGGCAACACTTTCCCATGCAAATGATTCATTCCTTAGTGTGTCAACAGAACACGATATGCTATGCATCCGATGAAGTGAGCTGTAGCTCACGAAAGCTCATGCTCAAATAAACTGGTTAGTCTCTAAGGTGCCACAAGTACTCCTTTTCTTTTAACAGAAGGTTTATAAACTAATAAACAGAGTGGATGGATTCAACTGAAAAAGTGCACTTATGACTCAAAAGGGAAATTATTGCAGTTCCTGAATGGATAATCTGAGGCCCCACTCCAATTCCACAGACCCTTTCAAACATGCATGCAGCTGCTGATATGACTGGGATGGAGTCTGCAAGGCTCAGGAGTCTACTCTCATCCCTTGTGTTTAATAAAAATACCTCGCTCTTCTTATAGCACTTTTCATCAGTAGATCTCAAAGTGCTTTATCATTATCACCATTTAACAAATGGGGAAACTGAGTCACAGAGAGGGGAAGTGGCTTGCCCAAGGTCACGCAGAAGGTCAGTGGCAGAGCCAAGAACAGAACCCAGGTCTTCTGACTCCCAGTCTAGGACCCTATTCACTAGTCTCAGCACACTGCTCGGTCCATTAGGCCCCCCTCAATCATGATTAAGGACTTAAATTATTTATCATTTTCAAAAATGGGGATAGAAAAGAGGGATACTGGTATAATGGAGGAGAGTTGAAAGAAGAGCAACCAAAATAATCACAGGTCTGGAAATCTGCCTTGCAAATAAAAACTGAAAGAATATGGATTAACTGAAGGAGGAGAAGGTGGACACATAATAATCTTCAAATATTTGAAGGTTGTAAACACCCACAAGAGAAAAGAATAGTTTAGGGTAGTGACCTACAGCTAATGGGACGCATCTGAGACAAGGATTATGTAAGATGAATAGATCTGATCCAATTCCCACTGAAGCCATTGATTGAAATGGCAGCTTGTTAGGGTTCCTTCCCCACTCTGAACTCTGGGGTACAGATGTGGGGACCCGTATGAAAGACCCCCTAAGCTTATTCCTACCAGCTTAGGTTAAAACTTCCCCAAGGCACAGATTCCTTTCTTGCCTTGGGATCTCTGCCATCACCAAGTGATTTAACAAACAATCAGAGAAAGGACTACTTGGAGTCCTATTCCCCCCAGATATTCCCCCAAGCCTATGCCACCTTTCCTGGGGAAGGCTTGAGCATATATCCTCACCAGTTGGTTACAAAGGGACTACAGACCCAAACCCCTGGGTCTTACAACAATGGAAAAATCAGTCAGGTTCTTAAAAAGAAGGATTTTATTTAAAGAGAAAAAGGTAAAAGAATCACCTCCATAAACTTGGGCTGGTAGTTAACCTTACAGAGTAGCAGAAAATTCAAAGAGCACAGAGGAACCCCCTCTAGCCTTAGCTTCAAAGTTACAACAAAACAGGGATAAACCTCCCGCTAGCAAAGGGAAAATTCACAGGTTGAGAAAACAAAGATAAACTAATACGCCTTGCCTGGCTGTTACTTACAAGCTTGAAATATGAGAGACTTGTTTAGAAAGATTTTGAGAACATGGATTTATGTCCAGGTCCTCTTAGTCCCAAGAGCGAACGGCCACAGAAACAAAGAACCCAAAACAAAACCTCTCCACCCCACCAGATTTGAAAGTATCTTTTGTCCCCATTGGTTCTTTTGGTCAGGTGCCAACCAGGTTGCTTGAGCTTCTTAACCCCTTACAGGTAAGGAGGAATTTAGGGTACCCCTATGGTTATGACAGAGCTGCTTTGGGCTCAGACTTAGAAAAGAAAACTTCCTGCCAGTGAGATTTCTTAGGCTGTCTAAGGACAGCTTTGAACTCTACAATAGCTTTCAAAGGAAAGTTTATTTTATTCTATTATTTTTTGATTATTTATAATAAAGCACTTTAAATGTTTTCATCTTAATGCTATTTTGATTTTTAATTGAGCTTTTCAGGCAGATTAATAATGAACAACAATAATGAATCAAAATTGACCTTTTGCTTGAAGATAAATTGTTGTACAGCAAAATCAGGAGAGCAAAAGGAGTGCCAGCTTTTCTTTCTCTGGGCTTTGTGCTGGATTTGTGCTAGAAATGGCCCACCTTGATTATCATACACATTGTAAGGAGAGTGATCACTTTAGATAAGCTATTACCAGCAGGAGAGTGGGGTGGGGGGAGAGAAAACCTTTTGTAGTGATAAACACCCATTTTTTCATGATTTGTCTGTATAAAAACAATCATCTTCTGTATTTTCCACAGTATGCATCCGATGAAGTGAGCTGTAGCTCACGAAAGCTTATGCTCAAATAAATTGGTTAGTCTCTAAGGTGCCACAAGTACTCCTTTTCTTTTTGGGCTTTTACTGTATTTCCTGGTGTGCCTCGAAGTAAACTGTGGGCTCAGAGGCCTTTACAGGGGAGTTACTGGCTTACCCCTTCTACAATGGAATGTGGGAGAGGGCCATCTTGAAGGAACCGAGCTGGGTTAGGAGAAGGATGCTGCCACCTCACCTCACAAAGAAGACAGGCTTGGATAAATAAAGCAGGCTGCCAAGCCTCTCAATGAAAAGATGACCTAACCCCAGAGTTTGGAAACAGTTCTCCCCTGCCTAAAAAGGAGCTGCTTCTGCAGGTAAGGAGAAAGGACAGAGGTGGGGAATCCTGTCCTTAATAAAAAAAATAATAAATTGGGGTGGTGGGGGCGGTTAAGGGCAGAACCGTTCTAATTTCACTGGAATTGCTTTCAGTGTGTTTCATGGAATCAAGGCTGTTTCAAGAACCTCCACACATGCTTGTGGATCCATTCAGGTGGGAATCCCTTCCTATGTGCTCATGTCCTATTGCCCACTAGCTGATTACCAAAACTGTGTGCTGTCACAATACAATGAATAAATCAATAGATTCTATCCATCCTCCCATTTTCCCTGGGAGGCTTGGGTAGAGGAGATTTAGTGGCAGACCAGCTTGTGGGCACGTGAGAAGGGAGTGGGTACAGGCATAGGAAATGACAGGCAGCATGAAGTTTCAGTGACATATGTGGTAGGGGGAGGGAGAGAGGAAGACACAGAAAGGAACAGTATGAAGCAGTCAAGGTAGGAAGGCCCTGACAGGAGCTGTAGCAGTACCAGGTAATGGGGAGGCTTGGATGAAAGCACGAGAAACTCCCAGGAAGGACGGACTGAAGGAAACTTAGTTGAGACAGGAACAGCTATGAGGGGCACAGAAGAAACAGGGGCTGAAAGCTATTAAGAAAAGGGAAGGATGCTGGCATCTCACAAACATACATCCACCTCTGTTCTATCATTGTGTGCATGAATGGGTCGAACATTCAACTAGCTAGGGACATAAAGGATAACAAGAAAACATTTTACAAATACATTAGAACCAAGAAGATGACCAAGGATAGGGTAGGCCCATTATTCAACGAGAAGTGAAAGACAATAACAGAAAATCCAGCAACGGCCAAAGCACAGAATGCCTTTTTTGTTTCAGTATTCGCCAAAAAGGTTAGCAATGATTGGACAACTGACATAATGAACATCAGTATAAATGCGGTCAGATCTGAGTCTAAAATAGGGAAAGAACAAGTTAAGAATTACTTAGACAAGTTAGATGTTTTCAAGTTGGCAGGGCCTAATGAAATACATCCTAGAATACTTAAGCAACAAGCTGAAGAGATCTCTGAGCCGTTAGCAATTATCTTTGAGAACTCATGGAGGATGGGAAAGATCCCAGAGAACGGGAAAAGGGCAAATATAGTACTTATCTATAAATGGGGGAATAAGGACAACCTAGGAAATTATAGACCAGACAGCTTCACTTTGGTACCTGGAAAGATAATGGAGCAAATAATCAAGTAATCAATTTGTAAACACCTAGAAGATAGTGAGGCAATAAGTAACAGTCAGCATGGATTTGTCAAGAAAAAAACATGTAAAACCAACCTAGTATCTTTCTTTGACAGGATAACAAGCCTTGTGGATAGGGGGAAAGGGGTAGATGTGATATATGTTGACTTTAGTAAGGCTGCTGTTGCTATCTTACATTACCTTCTCATAAACAAACTAGGGAAATATAGCCCAGAAGAATCTACTATAAGGTGAGTGCACAACTGGTTGGAAAACTATACTCAGAGAGTAGTTATCAAAGGTTCACCGTCAAACTGGAAGGACAAATCATGTGGGACCCTGCAGGAATCTATCCTGGACCTGGTTCTATTCAATATCTTCATAAATGATTTGGATAATAGCATAGAGAGTACACTTATAAAGTTAGCAGAGGGGTTGCAAGCTGGGAGGGGCTGCAAGTGCTTTGGGGAACAGGATTACAATTTGAAATGATCTTGACAAACGAGAAATGATCTGAAATAAACAGGATGAAATTCAATAAGGACAAATGCAAAGTACTGCACGTAGGAAAGAATAATCAATTGCACAAATGCAAAATGGAAAATAACTACCTAGGAAGGAGTACTGCCAAAAAGGATTTGGGGTTTATAGTGGATCACAAACTAAATATATGAGTCAACAATGCAATACTATTGCAAAAAAAGCGACCATCATTCTGGGATGCGTTAGCGAGAGTGTTGTGTAAGTGAGACGTGAGAAGAAATTCTTCCACTCTAATCAGCACTGATAAGGCCACAGCTGGAGTACTGTGTTCAGTTTTGGGCACCACACTTCAGGAAAGATATGGACAAATTGTAGAAAGTCCAGAGGAGAGCAACAAAAATAACTGACAGTCTAGAAAACATGACCTACATGGAAAGATTTTAAAAGTTGGGTTTGTTTAGTATGGAGAAGAGAAGACTGGGTAGGGGTGTGATAACAGTCTGCAAGTATGTACAAGGTTGTTATAAAGAAGTGGGTGATAAATTGTTCTCCGTATCCACCGAGGTCAGGAAAAGAAGTAATGGGTTTAAATTGCAGCAAGGGAGATTTAGGTTAGACATAAGGAAAAACTTCCTAATTGGAAGGGTAGTTAAGCACTGGAACAAATTACCTAGAGAGGTTGTAGAATTCTCTGCAAGGGCGTCCTAACCCGAAGCCCCCATCAGCAACATGCTTCTTCACCTTGTCTGGACTGGGTCTGCCAGAAAATAATCAGAGGTTAGCCATTCTGAAAACAAAATTTTTCACCTTCCCCTAGTATAGAGGCCAGTTGGTCGTGCTGGGAAATGCAAATAAGGCTTTGTCTGCTTTCCATTCACCTCCACTGACATAAGAAATAGCCCGCCACATATGTGCACACACATGCACACACACAGAGAGAGCGGGGTGGCAGAACCCTACTATTTAAGAAAAGATAAATACTTTGTCATGTCAAAAATCTCATACACCAAGAACCCAAGTACTCAGCACAGACATTTATTATTCTGAAAATGGGTCAGTCGGCTGTGTATGTCGCACTGGGCCACTTGACTGAAATAATTCAAGTCAACAAATAACTTGCTGAATACTACAAAGTACAAAGCAAAAATGTTCCCCCAAAAGTCTGCAAGGGAGAAAGGCACGATTACTTTGATAAGGCTTATGCATCTTACACTCAACAAAACAAAATGTACTCCACCAGCATAATGCCTATCTAGCACTTGTGAACAGGGAAAGCCCATAATAGGGTTCAATCATTCAGAAATACTACACTGCATGTAAATGAAGAAAGAATTGCTTCCTTCGGGATCAAAATAGCAAAGTAAATACCATACGACAGAGCAAGAAGGCACACATGGCAGCCTGAGTGATAGTAAATAAAAACCCAAATGAAAAAAACACCACCTTAATTAGATCCAGAAGAGAATATCTTTCCAGTGGCAAAAGCTAGCTGCTTCCTTGTTATGTTAACATTTGACTTTCACGCTCATTAACCTTACAATCAGCTCACCAATCTGGCACAAAAGTAGCATACATTACAAAGTAAATAAAGTCCATACATCATTACAAAAGAGCTTCCTTTAGCCTCTTATCTATATACAGTTTCTCCTGCATTTCAAAAAAAAAAAAAAAAATGAAGTGGTTTTCAGGAGGAAATTTCCCCAATTGAATAATCACTTTATCTATGAAGTTAAAGTGCCATCTTGTGTTTATATGAAGCACTTCAAAGGTATTTCCCCCTGTTTTCATCAATATACCAGTTCCTACATGCTGGGGATGTGTTAGCAGAATGTTTTAAAACCTTTTCTGTTGAATTATTTATTTAAATATCAAGCCATTTGATAATAACTATAAACGGACATTTCATTTTATACAATTTAACTTCTTACTGATGATAGTCTCAGGTCTTGCTGTTTGATTCTGTCTTTGCACTGTCAGCATGATGTATGCTACAATGTACTGAAGACCCAGCGTCCTCTGAGCACTAGGAAGTGTCTAAATCCCGTAGGGCTCAATTCATGCTGAGTAGCCCTTACTCACACAAGTAATTCTATGGGACTATGTGTGAGTAAGGATTCCAGAAATGAATCTTCACTGGTTAGTGAAGAGCCCAGAAGAACTTGCCCCCAATAAACTACCATCATCTGAACCAACCATATTATTTTGCAACTAGCACACTATATTTGGCCATGAATTGCAATGAATGCAATGCATAAACTCTCTGTAAATAAGTTTTCAGATGAGACTTCAGCAGTTGAGGTTTTGTGTGCTTTACATAGACGTTAAAGATCCCATGGCATTTTGATAAGAGGAGGGGTTTGTCCCAGGATCCTTGGCTAAAATGCCACTTCTTCTCTCTCACACCCACACACGTGCTGGTGTGCAGGTGCTGGATGATTACTCCACCACCACCAGCAGAAGTGGCTGCATTTATATGTATTCTGAGCCTCATTGAGTTCTCATTAGGTTTGAGAGCAAGATTCCTATTGACTTCAACTGGAGCAGGATGAGGCCCATTACTGATAATCCAGTTTGGGTTCCACTGGAATAAAAAGCGTTTACACACACCCGCTGCTCTAATACTAGGCCAGATATTTACCTGTGCTCTTGCAGACAATAGGGCCATGCCAGTTTATGCCAGCTAAGCATATGGCTCAGGCACATGAGGCTGCTTTCTGAAATCAAATAGCTTAAACATAGTAGGTTTAAAATCATCAGTCTTTGGAATACAACAGGCCATCACTGCATAAATATATGCACACAGTTATTAGTGTGATAAAAATCAGCCGTTGCTGGGCTTTTGCATTGCAAAGACTGGTCATTGTAATGTACTTACATTACATGTATATTTAAATCTATTGTATTTAAGGTATCTGATTTCAGAAAGCAGTCTCATGTGCCTGGCCATACCCTTAGCTGGAGTAAATTGGCATGGTTCCACTGTTTCCAAGAGTCCAGTGGAAGATCTGGCAAGTGTTCGAGTTGGCTGGGAAACAGGTTTCCCCTACCACAAAAGGTTTTGAATTTTTTTTTCCATCCCAAAATAAAACAAAAAGTCAAATCTTGAAAATTTTCATGAACCAATAATCCAATTTTTTTTCATTGGGTCAATTGAACGGCTGCATTTTGATAATTTCAAAATGTTTCATTCCTATTTTGACCTTTAAAAATATTTTTTAGCAAAAATTAACTAAAATTTTGAAACAAAAAACAATTTCAAATTGAAAAACAGAACCTTATGTTTTTAAATACTCGAAATGGAACATTCAACAATTTATAAACTTTTTTTTTTTTTTCAAAAAAAAAAATCAGATCACGAGAGTCTTCAAAACCAATCTTTTCCCACAAAAAGATTTGTTTTTGACAAATCAATGTTCTCCAATGAAACAACATTGAAAAATGAACACCAAATGAAAAAAAAATTGGAAATTTCCCAAACAACTCTACCCCATAGGACCAATGGCTCCAGTACATCTGTTGTTCATAGTGTACTAAGAACCAGAATAAGATCAGAAATCTTATTTCCCTTTTCTTTTCAACTTTTTGAATGAATTTTGTGTAATTTAAAGTAACACAGGTGAAAGAAAAGGAGTACTTGTGGCACCTTAGAGACTAACATTTATTTGAGCATGAGCTTTCGTGAGCTACAGCTCACTTCGTCGGATGCATGCAGCTCACGAAAGCTTATGCTGAAATAAATTTGTTAGTCTCTAAGGTGCCACAAGTCCTCCTTTTCTTTTTGTGGATACAGACTAACATGGCTGCTACTCTGAAACAGATGAAAGACTAATGTGCTGACCTAGTGCTTTCACAGGGACACCACAAAAAAGGAAATGTTTAAAGATAACATTTTGATGTGCAGAAAACATTCATTTTTAATATAGATACTCTCATTTATTTTGACATCACAGACAAATACTTTTCTCCTACACCTGTGTTAAGAGTATTTTCAATTAATTACTCATAAAATTTGAGAAGTTCTTGTTTTTCCTAGAGTATATAGCTTTATATCAACTCTTTCTCCTAAAGTAGCCAGCAAAAGACTCAAGCATAAAACCTGAGGAAAGGAAATGATGCAGAAATTAATGAGCGAGGTTACTGGGTAAAGTTCTTTGACCTGTGTTATGCAGGAGGTCACACTAGATAAGTCCCTTTTGGCCTTAAGATCTATGAGTATAAATGAAAACTCCCAATTCCTGGAAGAATTATTCTTAAAAACTTTTAAAGCAAACACCTGAAAACTATTTACAGTATGGAACAATAGAGACTCCATATACTGAGCAACCCTGGAAAATTCTACTCACTCACTTAAGTAGGATGAGTAATTTTTTAAAATTATTTATTTTTGTCTAATCAGTTGTTGTACCATTCTTGTTAGCTATCATGATAAAGGGCAGGGTATTAAAAAAAAAAAGTGTGGCCTGGTAAATTTTATAGAAGTTTTGCGAGGCTGGCTTAGAACAACTTCCTTTTAAACACAAACTCTTGCAGAAACCAACTGCAAAAAATTGGATGATGTAGAGTACCGATGATTGAACTATACTGAATTCTGCCATGGAAAAGGATTAGATGACCTCTTGAGGTCCCTCTGAGCCCTATATTTCTGTGATTCTATAGATACAGTGATGTAAATATACTCCAAGGACACTCCGAGACTAACACTATGAAAGCAGGATCATGTAAATATTCTACTCAGCATTACAGCACATGTGATCATCTATTGAACAT
The DNA here is from genome assembly GCF_015237465.2 of Chelonia mydas. NCBI lineage: Eukaryota > Metazoa > Chordata > Testudines > Cheloniidae > Chelonia > Chelonia mydas. The sequence goes on from NC_057855.1 coordinate 20,710,442, forward strand.
CACTGGTATTCTCACATTCAGGTATTCGATCATCTTGCCCAAGGAGTGCACAACTTGTATTTCAAGCCTCATCACTTGGAGTCCTCTTCCTTTGGCATGAGATGGTATGATTTCTTGTCTAGCCTTGAGCAATAGAATGTACCCCGGAATTTACATCCTACACACTATTGTAATAATCTTTGTACAAAGTATGCCGTGTAAAGTATCATCTGAAAACTCTTAATTTTCTGATCAGTATCATCCTGATAAAATATGTGTGGCAACATTATATGTGAAGTTATAAGATTCCACTGTATGGAGTTATTAACATAGGTTCCAAACTGAGGTTGGCAAACAGGTCTGTCATAAACAAAGAAATGTGTGTTCTACTTCATTTGCATTTAAACTGTAAACAGAGTCATCAAGCAGGAAGGGAAACAAAGGAAGCTCAAACAGGTGAGGAAAATCATGAGAGAACATCTTTCCGCATTGACTTTTTGTCTCCTGGTACCCAGCTGGAAATATTTTTAAGGGGGACTGAAACTATAAAAAGGAGGGACAAACTCCCCAAGGCTCTGCCTCTCCTTTCTCTCTGCCCCTTGATTCACTGCACCAGAAGGGACAAAGCCATTGGACTGGAGAAGGGGTCCTGACCTAAGAAGTTTTGTCATTAAGACTACTGAAAGCATGTGGTGAGAAAACTTTGCTTTGAATTTAACATAATTTGTTCAGTTCAGCACCAGTTGTGTTTTATCTTTGTTTTTATTGTAACCATTTCTGACTTTTATGCCTCATTATTTGTACTCATTTAAAATCTCTCTGTGTAGTTAATAACTTGTTTTATTGTTTGATCTAATCCAGTGTGTTTAAATTGAAGTGTTTGGGAAACTCCATTTGGGATGGCAAATTGTATGCATACTATTTCTATTAAAGAAATAACTGACTTATATAAACTTATATTGTCCAGGAGAGGGCTGGGGAATATAGGACTTACATTTCTAGGGGGAAATCTAAGACTGGGAGTGTGCTGGGGGTCACCTGGCAATATAACCAAGGCTAATGAGAGCTGGAGTGTAACCCAAGTGTGGCCGGCCGGCTGCAGTTGCACACAAACATTCAGGTCTGACTTGCATGCTGGAAGGCTGTTTGTGAGCGGCACAGGTGGGAAGTCCTTCAGCAAGGCATCATAAGGCATCCATGGTTGCAGGGCAAAGCTGGCATAGCTGCTCATTAGTCTGGATTGAACCCTAGAATGTCACTCCTTGCCATTATATACATAGTAACCTGCAGTACATAACACACAGTTACGTTTTGTCATCTCATACGGGGCTTGACCCAAAGCCCATTGAAGTCAATGAAAAGACTCACATTGATTTCAGGTTTCAGAGTAGCAGCCGTGTTAGTCTGTATCCGCAAAAAGAAAAGGAGTACTTGTGGCACCTTAGAGACTAACCAATTTATTTGAGCATAAGCTTTTGTGAGCTATAGCTCACTTCATCGGATGCATTCAGTGGAAAATACAGTGAGGAGATTTATATACAGACAGAACATGAAAAAATGGGTGTTACCGTACACACTGGAAGGAGAGTGATCAGTTAAGATGAGCTATTACCAGCAGGAGAGTGGGGGGTGGGCGGAGGGCTTGGAGCAAATGCGGTTGTATCGTAGAGCTTCACTGTAGACAATGGATCGTGTGGTGTGGTCTGGGTGAAAGCTGGAGGCATGTATGTAATGAATACTGAAACCCAAATATCATTTAAAAATAACCGCAATTAGTAAGAGAATTTACTGACTAGATGTGGTATATAATAAATATAATAATTTTTTGTTTGCTTTGGAAAACTGCAATCTTTTATGCTCATAAAAAAGCTGTTTCTGTCAATGTATACAGACCATATAATAACGAAGCCATTCCACCTAATAATGAAGATACCTTATCCTCTATGGTATTCCCCCTAATGTCAATGGGGCTACTTGTGGAGTAAGGTACTACTACTGCTCACTATTGTTTCGTCTACACAGCAGCTGGGACGGTGCTTCACAGCACAGGTAGACAGACACCCCAGCACTACTGGAGCTAGCATGCTAAAAATAGTGTGACTTCAATGTCATGGATGGCAGCTCAGGCTAGCACCCGAGTATATACCCAGGACATCAGGCGGGATTGAGGTGGACACAGCAGCAAAATGAGAACAGACACATGCATGGAAGAAAGCAGTAGGCCACAACTTTTATTAAACTTTTAACACAAGGGAGGGGCACAACCCATCCATCACCCATACTCTCCTATACCAGGCATTTAATTGCTTCCAGTGTGAGGGTTACAGGGCGACTTACCATATAACCTGTAATATGGGGTAGGCTCTCCTCATCCTACCTCCCAGGACTCAGCTCCCTCTGCGTCCTAGCACCATCCCTCCCACAAGGGGGACAGAGGGTGCAACAGGGTGAGGACCTCTGCTCACAAGGGCCACAAGGTCTGACCTCAGCATGCAAACGCCACAAGTTCTCACCCTATCACATGAGCCCAAGGCCCACCACCAAAATCCCAGGTCTTTTATCTCTGGGGACCCTTCATTTTATTCTCTTAACCACATTGGAAACTGGCCACAAGTTGCAACAAGTAAGCAACACCATCCCAGTACCTTATTTAGGTACAATGCGTTTTCCTACTTAATGCACTCAGCCTTGCAGGTGCTGTCAGGAAAGCAAAAAACTCCCTGGGCCTTTACCAATTTGGCCCATGAGAGAAAAAATTCCTTCCTGACCCCCTAAAAGGGTAATCAGCTAGACCACTACATGTGTCATGTCGGGTTCCTATTCATGGTTCGGGTGGGTAGGGTTGGCTGCTGGAACAAACCTGAAGGAGGCTCCACGTGGCCCTCACATTAGGCTAAATCATAAGAGCTGGGAATGCTGGCCAATCAGCACCCCTTTTCCCCAGCTGGTCAGTGGGACCAGCTACCTATTATCCCTTGGCAAGTTGCTCCCTTGCTTGCTACTGGGACTGTCCCCCTTTCACTGCTGGCCCCAACAATCCCCCCCTCTCTCCCATTGATGCGGGTGGATAAACTTTGTACCTGGGCAACTAGCCTGAGCTGCCGCCCATGCTGCCACAGCCACACTGCTATGTTTAGTGCTCCAACTTGAGCAGAGTTAGCACATCTGTCTACCCTCAATGGGAACCATCCACCCAGCTGCTGCATAGACATACCCTATGCGTGTTACAAACAGGCTCCTATTCATGAGTGAGAATTAGCAAGGTTCAAAAATAATGGTAATCAATCATTTAAATATATACATACCACAGCTATTAAGGACTCAAGAACACACTTAAAAATCCATAAACATTTTGAACACTACTGATTAGTGTAACTGGCTGGCAACATTACTTTGTATCCACACTCTGCAAGTAGCACACTGAGCTCATTGTTTGGTAATAATAATCCTATCATTGCTTTTGTGAGAACAGGTGCCCCAGATATGTTTCTTTCTATTTTCTTTATATTCTGCCAAATGAAGCATGACGGTATCTGTCTCTGACTAGGAGTGACAGACTGACAGGTGTAGCCAGCAAGGTGCCTAATGACTGAAAGATTTGTTTGTCTTTTAATGGAATTCAGTACGGCATAAAGGAAAGACAAAACAGCAGCATGTGCAGCTTGAGGAAGCCTTTAGCAAGTCATTTTTGCAAGATGTGAAAGCCCTGAATATTTTGATTAAGCAATGAAAAACATCCTCTAAACCATTGCTTTTTAATACTCTGTCAACAGACCTGATTATCTATCCTTGTTCTAAAAATCAGGGCTAAACAATGCACACACACCAGAGTTTATGTATTAGGGTGTTTTAGAGTAAGCCCACTCATAGGTAAAAACATAGTAAAATAAATGGCATAAAACACTTCTTTAAAAAGGTCTGACGTTTCTGATTTCCCCCTGCTACTTTGAATCCCTGCTGAAAGCATCTTCACAGCAGTGCATATTTCAAGCCTGCTGAGAGTCTTTATGCCAGCAGCATGGCTTCCTTTCCACTTCCTCCCACCTTTATCTTGTTCCATTAAGAAAACAGTCTTAGCTGTGAGTTCATTCAGGTTATGCTCATGTGTTTAGCCGGTCAGGTACTGACTAATGCTGGAATAGGACACCTCCTCAATTAGTCAATATGTCACGTACCAACCAAATTGTTCTTTGTGGTTCTAATCATCAGCGGCCATTCAAATAATGCCAGTTGGCTGGGAAAGCACTCATTAGAAATATTCTTCCATGTGTCCATCCATCCATGTGACTTTTCAAGGTTTGCTGCTGTACTGAACAGCTTTTCCTTTAAACAAGACATTTACCTAACATAGACAGGTAGGTGACCTATTCCATCTCAGTATTTCCTGCAGCGAGCTCACCGATAGTACGCATTCTGTAATTGCTCACATCAGGCCTGTTTCGGATCGCTTTCCTTCCGATGTTAATCGGGACTAACGCCAGTGCGGTTACACCAGGGGTGAGGGGGAACAGCAGAATCAAGCCCATTGAGTGATACAATGCCTTAACTTCTAGCCATGGGTACATTAAAGTGTTTATTTGTTAGAAAGCAAGTGCTAATTAAAAAGGAAATATAATTCCTGCTTCTAGCTTTCCACAAGATTATTGGTAGTAATAAAATCTATTTTACAACCCTAAGGTTTTCATTATATATATATGGAAAAGCAGATAATGAAGTTATATATCTGTTGTATAACAATATAGAACCAAACTCTGATTGGTTCTGCATCCTTGTAATTCCAGTGGAGATAATGAATCAGATATTCCAACTCTCCACACCACTTGGGTGACACCTGGGCAGATTCTGCCAGGCACTTCCCAGAAGGGGGCATGCTGCATATCTGGCTCCTACACATCCCTCCCTATAGTCCCCATTGTTGGGACTGATCACCTTGTGAGTATGGAGGTGCAGAAAAGCATGAGGGTCTCACAGATCTCAAAAGCTGGGTCCACGGGCTCCCAGGCAGTCCTTAGACTGCAGCCACTACACGGCAGTTCACTGCTACCAGCCGGGAGTGCAGGCTAGAGTACCCCAGCTCACCATGGGTACTACCCAGAAAGCTCCCAGCTGGAGATATCCAGCCTCTCTGATTGGCTCTGATTCATTATTTAAGCCAGAAAGAGGCACAGAGCAGCTAGGTGAACCCTTGTCTGGCAGTAGCAGTAGCATTGGGCCCTGCCTTATTCCTGATTCTTGTTCTGTTCCCATCCTCATGCATTGTTGCAGATCCCTGCTTCTGTGCCCCATATATAGCTATTGATGCCAGCTCTGACCCTTGATTTGATTCTTGACTCTGACCCCTGGCTCTTGAGTCTAGCTCCTGCTCTGACCACTAGACCTGACCGCCACTGCTCTGACCACTAGATCTGACTGCCTGCATCAGGGGTGGGTAAACTATGGCCCGCGGGCCAAATATGGCCCATCAGACTTTTTAATCCAGCCCTGGAGTTCCCTCCAGGGAGCAGGGTCAGGGGCTTGCCCTGCTCCAGCACTCCAGCCTGTGATTGGAATCGGGGGCTTGTCCCACTCCGCACGGCTCCTGGGAAGCAGCTGGCATGTCCCCCCTCCAGCTCCTATGCATAGGGGCAGCCAGGGGTGTCTGCACACTGCTCCTGCCCCAAGTCCCACCCCTGAAGTTCACATTCGTTCCTAAGCTTATTTCCCCCAAGGGTCATGCTGGCAACTTGCCAAGAGTGCGAGGGCTGCATCTAATTTGCACAAAACAGTGAAGATTGCTGCCATCTTCATCTTGTATGCAAAGAAACCAGTGACACTCAGCTCAACATTACGTGCCACCTACTCTATGGTGTCCAGGGCCCACACATCTCTATTGCTGCTATCACCTTCATACCCCAGACTGTAGAACTCCACAGGCTATGCTTGACGACAGGCCATAATCTGGTTTCTGTAGTACATAGACTGCTGCTACATGTTGCCAGCACCAGTTCCCTGCTACCTGGCACTTTAACATAGAAGAGTCTCCCCCTTCAGACAACAAGAATTTTTGTGAATAGCAATATTTTCAGAATAGGTCCTGAGTGAGGAGTTCTAGCCACTAAGGGAGAACGCCACAATTATGAAGTCAGGGACAGAAGTACTCAGATACGTGATCACAAAACAATGGTGGGCACAAAAATACTGGAGCAACCTGCCATCACAAAATGGAGCCCATCCCTCTTTCCCCTACAGTGTGTTCCTATACTATTATCATCCAACCAATCTGGGGAATAACTATTCTACAGACCATCTTCTTCAAGAGTTTCTCTTCATCAGAAAATTAGGTCCTGACAGCAGATGATCTTGAGGAGTCAAATACATTAATTTAACATGATGCTAAACATGATTTTGCAGTCAGTGTAGACAGGGACAAGTCATCTTCAACCTCATGTCATGGTTAAACCTATGATTCCAGTTGGGTTTACTTACAATCTACTGATACATGTTAAACTTGAACAACCCTGTCTACACTGACTTCTGTCACGTTTTGCAACAAGTTACTTAACTTAGCTCCTAAAGGTCACTGACATATGTTAAACCTGAACAATCCTGTCTACACTGACTTCTAAGTCATGTTTTGCAACAAAATACTAAAGGTCATGCTCTAAAATGACCTAATTTACTAGTGAAGGCAAACCACGTGTGGATGTTCTTCTTCTGAGTCCCTGTAAACACAGAGGGAGGGCACATGGGGATATTCTCAGGCAGCATCTGAAGAAGTTTCACATATATTTTCATAAAATTAATGGATCTCTTTTTAAACATAAGCAAACCAGTTAGTCCATCCCAAATTGCCAGTTGCTGTATGGCACTTAAAATTTGAAAGACGCCATTCTTAAATATGGACAGGGTTTTAAAACAAGTTCTGTAGGCAGTGTTGAACTTGGATCAGAAGGAATCAGTATATTCTCTAAAGGAAAGAATGGAAGAAAAGAGAAGACCTGCATGACGGATGCTGAAGGAAATCTCCCCCCCCCCTACCCCGAATACACAGCAGACATTGTTCAGCAGTTCATCTGTGTGAAAATATAAACTGTGACCCTTGTAATACTGCCAAGGTCTGTGCGTGCTGGCCATGCAAGTTTCAATTGCCTGGGGCCTATTTAACCTTACCCAGCAAATTTTAATCTGAGAATTCTAAAAATGTGAGGGAAAAGAAGAGTTGCAACTTGAAGCATTTGAGCCAATCCTTTACATCATTTTACTTTGCACCCTGCTGTGAGACGCCTTTCTTCTGTATACCCTGTTTTTCAGGCTAGGTCTGTTTAAGTGAATACACACTTCAGGTCTTGGTCCCTATGGGCTTGATCCTGCAAGGATGCGAAGTACTCTGGGCCCAGTCCATCCCTCACTTAACATTAAGCACACGCGGAACCCCACTGAAGGCAATTGAATTCTATTTGTGTCGAAGGTGCTTGCTGGCAGTGGCGGAATGCTCCGCACCTTGCAGGTTCAAGATCTCTGTGAATAGAACAGCCTAATTAGAGATCTGCCGAGTTTTCTGTACTTTTAACTATCTGCGTAAAAGTTATCAGCGTGTAAGGAGAAAAACACACAATTAAATCAGACTACCTTGACAATCATAAAAATTTGGGCTGGGTAATGGATATGGAAATATAAGGTCCTCTAACTTCCATCTTCTTCACATCTTCACTTATTTCTCAAACCTACCCTTAAACCTATCATTTTTTCAAGGTTTTGAAAAGTCCAACTAAGTGATTATTTTTCTTTTTCCTGTCCCTTTGCACTTTCAGGTTCCTGTAGCGATCAGAAGAGGATGAGCCAAAATACCATGACAAAGGATATTACTACGGACTGGAAATAGAAGTGGCGGACATTTTGTGAGGAAGCCTGTTAGCATGAGATTTCCAGCCTGATTTTCCAGTCTGAAGAGATTTGGATAAGCTTTTGAACTTTTGGGTGCTTTCCATATCTGAAATAAACCTGAACTCAAAACTTGCTAAGATTCACCCATCCCTAACTACATATAGCATTTAGTGTTTAATTATTAGAAGTATTCAGTGAAGTTTCTACTAAAAAGTCCCAGGGTCAATACTCTCTTTCCTAGATCTGAATCTGGCTCTAAGAGATCTACAAATGAAAGAAAAGGAAATACAAGAGGAACGAACACACACACATACCACATACGATATACGACATATGATATTCCAGGGATCAGCCCTTCTATGCAATTATTTTCATGATTAGTTTATAATATGATTTATTGTCACTTTCAGAACACCTACAGAGTTCAGCCCTACCCTGTCCTTGTCTCTATTTAAATCTTCTTATCTATGCCTTTAAAAAAAATCAATTCTTTCCTTGACTATTGCAATTCCATTTTTTATGGTCTTCCTATTTTTAGGGAGCGGTAGTATAACTCAGCCATAAAAATTTCCTCCAGCTGAATCTTATAACAGATTCTCAGCCTGGCAGCAATTTTAAAGAAATATTAAAGAAAGTCAAAGGAGTTTTTAAGTTACAGGGGTTTACAAGTTTCAGGTATATTTTGTGGTTCTATAATTCAAACGTGTATTGATTTTTAAAAAAAAAAAATCTAATCGTACAGAAGATGAACTAAGGCCTTTTTATATCCTTTTTAATAATAACTAAAATGTACAACTTAAAGAACTAAGATATTAACTCTTAAATCCATTTCTACTCTATTAACTTTTCCCAGACTTTTCTTCAATACACAAATTCATGTTAACATCACGAAGTCTCCATTTTGTTGACATACTCAGTATCAACTAATGATTTGGAACAAGATAAGGAATGTCATTGGAAAAGAGCATACTAATTTTCTTTTTCTCATAGTATTTCAATAAGATTTCAAGGACATTATATGTGGACACAGTGAACTCTGCTCTGTTACACTTGTGTAAAGCTACAGAGGCGATGTTGAGTGAAGCACAGTTGCTCATTAAAAGGATATTAGTGATGACCTAATTGTGTGTGTGCATGATGGAAAGGAACATAATTAAGTTTTAAACAAGTTAAACACTCTGAATTCACAGGGTTTTATATCATAAACTTTACTTTCTTTACAGAATCCTTAAAGTAGATATGTTACCTGCAATAGTCCAATGTAATCATTATGAGGATGACTTTCTAGTGCCTTGCACCTTCTGCAGTCATTTACACATGTACACAGTGGGTGTCAACTTTCTCAAATGATAATGGCAGTTATTAACACCCACTTTAGATTCAACACCTCAGATTTTCACCTTAAGGATCTGGTCCATTTTGTCCACATGTCATTGACAATGCTGCTAATTCTAATGGTTTTATTACACATCTTGTAATAGTTAATTTTTTCTTAAAACCCCAGGTTGCTCCCCCGCCCCCACCAGGTGTGGCTCAAGCCTCCTGCTTGGTGCTTGCTACTTGGAGTGTCTTCTCCCGTCTCCTAGCATAAATTGAGTCTTGGGTTCTTGGGAAGGGTTAGCATAAGTACTAACACATTTTCCACTTCCCAATACTCACAACTCTTCCCAACCCCCAGATTTGCCACTCTGAATATTGGTGTCCACAGGGCTGGAACTGCCTGATCCAACATCCCACCTCTGTTCAAATCCCTTTGTGGGGAGGCAGAAATAATCAGACTCCCTGAGCTGTTCTGCTCCTCTCTTCATTCCCAAGCTCAGAGCTCAGCCTCAGATCTGAAACTGAAATTAGTCTCTTTGCCTCTGACTGAGTCAGGCTTAGTGAATTTATTGTTGGATTCAGCATCATTCGATGGAAAACTAATACTGGACATTTTTAAAGTTACTATTTCAGCCCTTGGTTTCTCTTTCTTTCAGTTCCTCCTTTCCATGTTTTTCTCCTCTCCAGTCATTTCTCTTTGAGTATATTCTCTTTACTTCTCTGGGCATTGTTCTTCTTTGTTTCATTTTTGGTGTCTGCTTGGTCTTTCTCTTCTCTCTTTTTTTATTTCTTTTTACCACCTTCTTGCTTCAGCTGCCTTACTGACTTGAATTTTTAGAGGGATTTGAATTCCTAGTCCCCTCACTTTGACTCACAATATCCCTCCTCTCCATTTCACCTCTGTCCCATGCTCCACCACGACTGCCCTTACCTCCGGGTGAGCCTCAAAGGCTATAGGAAACATAAGCCTCAGATGCTATTCTTCCTCATCCCCATGTCCCTGATCAACACCAGCACTACCTCCCTTCCTCTCTCTCTCTCTCATCACTCTCTAGGCTCTGTCTCTGGCCTAATCCACCACCACTATCAAGGACAGAAGCAACTGGGACAGGCAGAGAGGAGGAGGAGAAGAGGCTGCTGCTCATAAGCCATGACAGTGGACCCTAGCAGGTAAGGAAATATTGTGCAGAAAATAACTTTCTTCTTCACACCTGCCTATTCTGAGGAAGGGACAGATACGTGTAGCCAAAGCTTATTCTTCTTCCTCCAGTCCCCTTTGGCTGGGGTTCCATCACAATGCAAACCCAGAAACTGAATGGTAAAGACAGAAAGAAAGCTCTTCAGAACTCCATTGCTCAGAGCAGCTCATTTTTTTAAACTAATAGAGGTAAAATAACCTCAATCCCTTACGGTCTCTGGCACATCTGCTGCTTCAGCCAAGAAGAGCAGATAAGCCTTTTAACTGGATGATTCTACTAATATAATCCACAACAAAATAGTTAACTGTGTCATTATGAATATTATCATTGTTTGAATTTAGAGTTAACACACTCTTCAGATGAATGGGCAGCTTTTCACATCCCTCTCAGAGCTCCAGTTTTAGGCTACTGCAAGCTCAGGAAGATAATGTTACATCAGAACATTCAGAAGGTTTCCCTTGCAACCCCAAAGGCTGCAAATTTAACTTTTAAAAATTATTTAAACATACTTTCTGCAAAATCCAAATCTGTCATGGGAGCCAGATTAATATTTCAAGCAGGCTGGATCTGGTCTGCAAGATGGGTGTTTAATATCAGTGAAGTAGACTGTGAACTTATTTTGGCAGATTATGTTAAATCTCCCCTTGTTCTATAATTTAGCACCTCATGAATATTTTTTCCAAGATTGGAAATTGAATCACTGGGATTTTGTAGTGTATATAGTGCTACTTTAAGTACTTGAATTCAGATGTTCTATTATAGACCCTTGAAGAACCATGACTCATGTATCTCAACGACAGCAAACAGTTTTGAAACTCTGTCATGTATTATGTGGTATAATGGCATCACCAATAAGATGAGTGTGGGGGACTTTGCCACAGCCTGGAACAAACAGTCTATTTTGAGATGGACCAATAAAATCTGACAACCAATATAGCTCTGACAAACAGTAGCTGCATTATTTTCTTTTTAGATTACTTTGCCATGTAATTGATGCATAACAATCCATGTGTGGTTTATAAAAAGTGATAATTGGCAAAATGGAAGTACTATGTACTTTTCTGGTATACAAATTTATCTATTGCTAGTATACTTTCATTCAGGTTTGGCATCTCTCTTCATTCAATTTTTAATTGGAGCTAGTTGAGAATTTTTTAACTAAACATTTTTCATTGGAAAATGCCAGTAAGTCAAAACCCAAACCTTTCATGGACAGGGTCAGGTTCAACATATTTACCATTAAAAAAAATGGAAACAATTTTTCAGAATTGTTGAAATATCCCATTTCAACATTTTTAAAACAAAAAGTTTCGTTGAGAAATGAAGACTGAGAGGGTCCTGGTAACAAGCTTCAAATATGTTAAGGGCTGCTATCAAGAGGACTGTGATTTTATTGTTCCCAATGTCCACTGAAGATAGAATAAGAAGAAATGGGCTTAATCTGCAGCAAGGGAAATTTAGGTTAGGAAAAAATTTCTAACTATAAGGGTAGTTAAGCACTGGAATAGGCTTTCAAGGGAGGTTGTGGAATTCCCATCATTGGGGCTTTTTTTAAAACAGGTGGAACAATCTAGGTTTACTTAATCCTGACCCAGCATGAGGGGCTGGACTTCATGAGTTCCCAAGGTACCTTCTAGCCCTATATTTCTGTGATTCTATAAATAATAATTTGCTAGACTCCAGAGAAAATAGTTTTTACAGGGAAGTGGTAGAAGACCTATTGCTTGATTCTTTTAAAACTGTCCTATTCAAAGCAATAAATAATATGCTATTAGAAATAAGCCCAATTTGGTTAGAGAATGGTCAAGATGATGTAATAAGTTATTTCTGGCTCTGATTTCTAGTTTGAATTCTCCATCAAAGCAAAAGGCAAGTTTTACAACAGGTCAATTAGAACTCATAGTACAGACAGAAAACAGGATTCCTGCAAAGGGATATATGGGGGAGATTACTATACTATTCCACTTTTCTCATCTTCTCTCTTGCATCTAGGTTAGAGGCTGACAGAAGGAAGAGCTCAGATGAGGACTGATTGTCTAAGCAATAGGAAACCCAGTCCAAACAAAGAATTAGATGGGTAAAGACGTATGTGTTTGCTTACTTTAAAATATCTCTTAAACTCTTCCAAAAGGGGGTTTGAAAGTAGAGCTTGCCAGGAGCAGTAAATCCTTATTTAGGATAAAATGTGCATATTGTGTTTCCATCCTAGACTCACTTCCATGCGTCGGATAATGATCATCACAGTGCAGGGAAATTATAGTTTAATTGTGGGGCAGAAGCTGGTATTCTTATCCACATAGGGCCAGATCCAAAGCCCCTTGAAGTCCATGAAAAGAATCTCAGACTTCAATGGACTTTGGATCAGGCCCAGAGAATTCATCTCAAGACAACAAATATATATACACACACACACATACACAGAAGTGCTAACAGAACATCTGATAAATACAGCTATGAGTATCTGATATATTACAGCAGATCTACTATGTTCATAGCTGCACAACTTGGATGTTATCCTGAAATGGAAACATTCAATTAGTGTGGTCAAAGATATTAATTTTCAATGTAATGTATCATGAATATTTTTAATTCTCATGTTAGGGTACAACTTTGTGTTATGACCAAAAATAGTTCCCAGCTTTGTGCCTGGGCTAACAAGGAAGCTATTGTTCCCTTTAAACTACACAAGTCTGTTAATTTATGCAACTTTGATGGTCATATTCTATTTTCTAATAGGGCAATTTTACTGTATGGAAAACTGCTAATGTTTAATAGAAGAGACATAACTTCTGATATTTGTTTGTTGCTTATTACTTGCAATATGCTGTAATTTGAGCACCAAATAAAAATTATTTCAAACAGACAATGCTATCAGCATCCTGAATCATACGTAAGGCTACAAGTCTGTCACAGAGGTCACGGATTCCATGACTTTCTAGGACCTCTGTGACTTCTGCAGCCGGCAGGTGCAACTGACCCCAGGGCCAACCATACCACCCTCCCTCAGCAGTGGCGGCAGTCCCAGGCTGCCCCCACCCCCTTCACCGCCCGCCAGCAGCAGCGGTAGAGGTCCCAGGCCACCCTCATCTCTCCGCCAGCAGCGGTCCCGGGCCGCCCCTCGCCAGCAGCGGTCCCAGGCAGCCCTTCCATCTCGAGCACCAGTGGGTCCCCTGGAGCCCCCCCAGCACCAGGGCGTCCCAGAGCCCCCTCACCCCAGAAAGTGACCTGGAGGCCCCAGTACCAGTGGGCACCTCAGACCCTCCCCTCCAGAGCAGCAGCTGCGCCCCTGGAATCCCCCAGAGCACACAAGATTTAGTCAGGGGTATGTAGTGAAAGTCATGGACAGGTCATGGGGCCATGAATTTTTGTTTATTTCCCATGACCTGTCCATGACTTTAACTAAAAATACACATAACTAAATCTTAGCCTTAATCATAAGTATTGTATGTAATGCATTTTGCTGTCATTCGAGACTCAAAAAATGATGCAGTAGAATCAAAAAATTTTTATAGTTCATCAAATCCAGCCATCGTTTTCTCCAAAAAGACTTGGGTACGCTTTTCCACTTTACACAGTTCCTCAGTGCATCTCCCCATGGGTTGGGTCAGTCATTCGCCATCATGTTATGGAAAGCAACTTTCTTTCGTGAAAGCAAAAACACTAACACACTGAGTAGAAAATAATAACAAAAATACAGCTCCAGGAATTTGCTAAAGGAATGATGCTCTTTATGATAAACATTACTATTACTTAGGGACCATAACATCAGAAAAGCTTAAGCTCAAACATGGAATATCTGAAGTTTCTCAAGTAATGCAGGGGTAAAATTATCTAAAATTTTTTATGTCTACCAGTGAGTAGCTGCAAGTAGTGGTTAACTGAAAACTGGCTTCTCTCTAATTACTATTCTGTGTCATTCGTAACAGTCATTTTAGAATATCAAAAATCTATATTTAAGTAGTGCTAAGGTTGTGACACAATGCATGGAAAGAAAAGGATATTCTGAAATACTTGCTGTTCCATTTAGGTGTTGCAGTGGCTACGTTATGTAAAATGCAGTATAGGATCTTTGTAATGCCACATGGTGTCTCATGAGCTAGTCATGCTGGCATATTTTTCTATGTTATTCCCCAAAATATATTACTCACCTCAACTCCACCATTGTACAAGGAACGTAATATCATATGACCTATAATATTAACTTCCTTGTGTTACTGCTGCAAAAATAAATGACTTAGCTGCTGATGCTGTGACTTATGAAAAATTAAAAAGAGAGTCTGAAACTTCCAAACTCAAATCCAGTTCTGGGTCCCTGAACTTTCTTAAAGTTTGAGGGGATGTTTATCCTTCTTATAGAGATGGGCCAAAGCTGCAGATATAGATCATGCAGCTCATATCCAGATCTATATTTAAACTTCTCTAATGTTGATGTACTGGAGGGGTCCCTCTCCAGAAAAACAGTTGGAAACAATTGTCTGGTTTTCCTGGCTAGGAGTAAACTGGACGCCTTAGGCTCAAATCTGCTCTCATAACTGCACCCAAGGTTCCTGCTAACTTCAGAGGGAACTCCATGGGTTTTACTGACAGCAGCACTGAGTCTACTGTGCTGTACCCAATGACTAACACATGAAGCGGCTTTATGAAAACTTGTGTGTCCATAGTCAGATTGCAATGTAATGTACTTGCCCTCTTAGGACAGGTCTATGCTGGCAAATCCCCTGCCGGAGACACAATTCATAACAGCAAGAGATCTTTTGCTGGTGTAGCTGACACCATATCCCCAAACAAAATAAGCTATAGCAAAATGACTTTTTGCCAGGATAACTGTGTCAGCACACAGGCTTTTTTATGGTATAAAAAATGTATACCCCTAATTTAAATTATTATACCTGCAAAAATTTCTAATGCAGACCTGGCCTAACAATTACTATATTCATTTAAAGCCCACAAATGAGGAAAATGTCTTTCAGGGCTAACCCATGCCAAGCAGCAAATTATGAATATTTGCATAATAAAGGTCCCTGTCTTAAATAAAACAGCACAATATATAACCAGTTTAAATTAGACTCACAGTCAATGACCAATCTCCTCCAGTGTAAATCCAATAATGTCAATGGAGTTACTCTTCATTTACACGAGTATAATTGAGATTAATTTGGATCACGGTTCTCCTGGTTGTAAATTTACTGAAAGAATAATTACCAGGGAGAAATATGGCCCATTACATCTGGCAATATTGATTCAGTGCTCCAAATCAGCATTTTTGATGAATCAGCATTTAATCTCAAGGGCAGAAGTGACTAGCATTGGGCAAAGCAAAATGAGATGGTTTCATTCTTAAAATAGACCTCAGCATTTGCATAAAAACAGAAATATTAAGCACATGAGAGTATTCTGCTGTTATTCTGCATTTCCACCATTTACGTACCCTTTGTGAACTGAAATAGGCCAACAGTTGAATGATATTGTGACACTGGCAGACCAGGTGCCAGCTCATAACAAGGCTCCAGGCCTCACTGAACACTTACAAATGCATAGCTAGAAACTAGTGTTGCTTTTCTGTATGTTTGCAGTGTCAAAGCAGATATTATATATTAAGTTGATAAGAATGTTTAGTGTTTAGACTTTATAAAATGCTTGTGCGATGCTGCATGTATTGATCTGACTTGTAAAACACCTATAGCCCATGGTATAAAGTTATATTGCGTGTTTGCATTGTAAACCTCTGTGATTGTAACTCAAACAGGAAAAGTAGTATTAATTAAGTAAATGTGCTCATCAAGATGACCCATTGAAGGCAAATGAGGTATTGGGTAGCCTCCAAGGACAGAGGCCCTGTTGACTGCATTCCTAACTTCCTCCAGGAAGGTGAATCCTATGCATGAACTTGTCCCATCACTTTGGACTCTGGAGTGGAGGGGGAAAAGATCCCTGACAAGGAGAAACTGAATCTCTTTGATGCTGTCTAAACTCTGAGGGGCAAAGATTTCTAAACATAAGCAAAAAGATCCCCACGCTGCTTGGCATGGGTTAGCCCTGAAAGACATTTTGAATTGACACATTGCTACAACTCTGTCACCTTTTGAATCACAGATAAACTAATTTTGTGTATACATTTTCTTGCTTTAACCTGTAAATATATCTCATTTCATTTTCCTAGTTAATAAACCTTGAGTTAGTTTGTTACAGAATTGGCTACCAGCATTGTCTTTGGTGTGAAATCTATGGTGTGAAACAAATTGACATGGGGTGAGTGACTGGTCTTTTGGAACTGAGAGCAAACTGAATATTTTGTGACCTTTGGTGTAAGTGACCATTTATCACATAGTCCAGCTTGCCTGGGTGGCAAGACAGATTGATGTGCCCAAAAGGACTCTCTGTAACTCCATGGTAAGAATCATAGAATCAGAATTCATAGAATCATAGAACATCAGGGTTGGAAGGGACCTCAGGAGGTCATCTAGTCCAACCCCCTGCTCAAAGCAGGACCAATCCTCAACTAAATCATCCCAGCCAGGGCTTTGTCAAGCCTGATCTTAAAAACGTCAAAGGAAGGAGATTCCACCACCTCCCTAGGTAACACATTCCAGTGCTTCACCACCCTCCTAGTGAAAAAGTTTTTCCTAATATCCAACCTAAACCTCCCCCACTGCAACTTGAGACCATTACTCCTCGTTCTGTCATCTGCTACCACTGAGAACAGTCTAGATCCATCCTCTTTGGAACCCCCTTTCAGGTAGTTGAAAGCAGCTATCAAATTCCCCCTCATTCTTCTCTTCCGTAGACTAAACAATCCCAGTTCCCTCAGCCTCTCCTCATAAGTCATGTGTTCCAGTCCCCTAATCATTTTCGTTGCCCTCCACTGACGCTTTCCAATTTTTTCACATCCTTCTTGTAGTGTGGGGCCCAAAACTGGACACAGTACTCCAGATGAGGCCTCACCAATGTCAAACAGAGGGGAACGATCACGTCCCTCGATCTGCTGGCAATGGCCCTACTTATACATCCCAAAATGCCATTGGCCTTTTTGGCAACAAGGGCACACTGCTGACTCATATCCAGCTTCTCGTCCACTGTAACCCTTAGGTCCTTTTCTGCAGAACTGCTGCCTAGCCGTTCTGTCCCTCGTCTGTAGCGCTGCATGGGATTCTTCCGTCCGAAGTGCAGGACTCTGCACTTGTCCTTGTTGAACCTCATTAGGTTTCTTTTAGCCCAATCCTCTAATTTGTCTAGGGCCCGCTGTATCCTATCCCTACCCTCCAGCGTATCTACCTGCGTTACAGTGATCCAGGAGTTCACATTGTTACTGGCTTGGTGAAATCTAATTATAGAACATACCATACCAGTTTCGGGTATCTTCCCTGCTTTTTGACAGTCTGCCTTGAGGTTGGCACTCAGTCCTTAGCCACTCCAGACAGCGTGACAGATATTAAACTTTTAAAATAATTTAGCTTAACAAAGGACTGAATTTTTAAATTTATGATTTCTGACCTTCCAACTGCATACCTAATGAGAAGCACTTCATATGATATAGATTCTCTCACAGTAAATTGACTTATGGTATGTACAAAAGCAAGAAAATGAAAGTGAATCTTCTAAGGGGTTGTACTAAAACCCCAATAATCCATGTCAGTGTAGTTTAACATAAAAGAATGAAAAATATTTGTTCATCCTTTTTCAAGTGAACCACTATTTTTCTTTCCAGAAACTGAGACCAACAGGCACTCTCTAAATCACATCGACCTGCATGGATGTTCCAGAGTAGGGAAAGTGTGCAGGAGGATTCCCTCAGGTACAGTTCTGCTATTTGCACCTTTACGGTGTGTCTATACAGCAACTAGACACCCACAGCTGGTCCATGCCTGCCAAATTGAACTCACAGGGCTCAGGCTGTGGGGCTGTTTCATTGCAGCGTAGACTTTGGGGATCAGGCTGGAGCCTGGGGTCTAGGACCCTGCGAGGCGGGAGAGCTTGGGCTGCAGCCAGAGCCCAGAAGTCTACACAGCAATGAAACAGCCCCACAAGACTGAGCCCCATGAGGCCACGTCAGCTATCACAGGCTAACCACGGGTGTCTAGTTGCTGGGTAGACAGACCCTTAGATCAGAAGGACTAGTGGAGTCTAGTACAAACAGTGGCACTACACACTTCATCAGGAGCAGGAAAAGACAGTGTGTTGGCATGTCATGATCTGGAAAGCCACGACCCTCTCCTGCAACACTGAGCTGGGCAGAATCATAGTCAAAGAGGTGCTTGCTGAACTCTTTCAAATGATGTCAGGGCTCCCACACTGAAGCAGCTGGAATGCTTCCAGGGACTGATTCTGAGGCCCAGCATTCACAGAACCTTCCCTTGCCTACTTCCTACCTACCTTCTCCTCAGGGGGGCTCATATTCTCAGCAGTTCTAGTTCTCAAGGCAACAAAAAAATTAATAGAAATAAAGAATGACATCAGCTTCTGTGTCCTACCATGATCCTCCAGCCACTTATTCTACCACTCTGTGCTCACAGACATCTGAATGTAGCTTGGCCCTTTCTGGGACATTCAGGATGTGGGGTGTCAAGGCTGATTCCCAGTCTAGCACTTTGAGTGCAGAAGGTTGGGGCCCGCAAGGATTCTAAAAATTAATACTGACCACTCCAGGCTGGTATTAAACTCCCAAGGTTACAGCTTCTCTGACCTTGGATGGGTAGATGCTGCCACCACGCAAATGCAAAAAACCCCTTTGAACCCAGGAAGGCACACTTGGGAATTCCTCCCTGTGGGGTACCCTCAAGCCCTTTCACCCCAACTCCGGGGAAGATCTGAGAAAGAAAATAAAGGAAATCAGTTGTTGCCACCAGCTAATTAAACAATATATGCACAAACCTCTTAGGATACAAAAACCCAATCCTGTTCTTTAAAAAGGTAAATTTTATTAAAAAACAAAAAGAAAGAAAATACATCTGGAACATAGGCTATTGCTAGATTTAAAAAAGAATAAATATAATAATTAAGCATCAAGAATGGTTTTCTTGAGGTCCAGCTTAAAGGTGACAAGCAAAACAAAAGCCCCTGGGGTTAGCACAGAGGAGTCCACAAGCCATAAAGAAAGAAAAGAGATAAACCTAATTGCATGTTCGTAGACATTCCCTGATCTACTTACATCTCTGGGGTTTCAGATAAGTAGTATGATTTGATGATTGTTCATACCTGGTTTAAAGCTTCTTAGAGCATCGCTGCTCTGTGTCTCCTCTCTCCGGAGAACAAAAGACAGACAAACAAAGGGGAAGTCTTTTCCCAATTTTAAAAAGTTTAGCCTTCCCATTGGCTCTTTTGGTCAGATGCCCCCTCCCTTCCTTTTCCCTATGGGCTTTTTTACCCCTTTACAGGTAAAGCAAATAGAGAACAGCTACCAAAAAGGATTTTGTAGCTAACTGGCTGGCTGTCCATAAAATGGAGGACCCTCCCCCCCTTCATTTATTACTTGGGGTCTGTCAATCTCCCATGTGACATTTCTGAACTGAGCTTCTCCCTTTTTAAAGCACCTCTCCAAGACTGGTATGCCTCGCAGTTACAGTGGGGCAGGGCTGCCTGAGCCTAAAGCTGCTCTTTCACCCCTCCTTGCCTGACAGTGTTTGTACACCCCATAACAGGGGGTAAAGGTTATTTGTGACAGACATCATGACAAAACTCTTGTTGATTCCACTGTATTTTAGCAGAATAGGAGGATTTCAGTGGGAGTTTTGCCTGGTGAAGGACCCCAGATTAACTGTAGATCCAGTTCAGCAAAGCTTTTAAGCACGTGCTTAACTTTAAACATCCTCTTAAATCCCATTGGCTTCAGCCAAAATGAGCAAGCCCCTAAATAAATGTATTTTCCAGCGGCCTAGATATGCTTGAACCAACCCAGTCTCAGTGCAATGCCTCTTCTCCCTAGAGCTAGGTGAAAACTTTTCAGATTCATTTTTTTCCCATCAAAAAGTGCAGATTCAGTGACACCAAAATGTTTCCTCGATTCATGTCTGTTTTGCTGAACTGTTTTCGTACAAAAAAAAAAAAAAATCCCCACCAAAAAATCAGACTATTTCCTTTCAACATTTTTGAAATGAAGCATTTTGACTTTTTATTCTGAAGACTTCCTTTCCAAAATTTCATTTTATTTTTTAAAAAAATCAAAAACTTATACAAATGGCCAAAATCAAAATGAAATATTTCAGTGTTGTCTAAACAAACCTGTCCCGCAAACTGAATTTTTTTTTTAACTTTTCGATTCACCAAACATTTAAAGAAAGTGCATCTTCAGTTCGATCCACAATGATTGTTTATTTTTTCAGAATTGCCAGTAAACAGAATAATCCGTTATTTGCACAGCTCTGCTTCTCACTCTGACAACTTTATTACGGCTGCTTCCTAGTGAGACTGTTTGATCTTTTTACAGTATATACTTTTCCATGATGAGAGCAGCATTTTAATGTTATCTCGATATGTTAGCATTGTGAGATAGCTAGGAACAGACACAAACAATTAATTAGTAGCAATCTTGTTTGCCAAGGCAATGTGACTGAGATGGTGTGAAACCACATCAATTAGCAAAAAAGAGTACAAGAACCATATGTAGGGCTCCTCATTTGGCAAATGCTTTGCAAGAAAGAAAATAGGAAGCTGGAAGCTCTGTAGTCAGCTTAGGTGAGTAGTGCAGGTTTTCTGCTGGAGAAGAAAGTCCCATCAGTTGATTACTAAAAAAGACGAAATCTGTAAGATGCAGTTTAGAATGAGAAACTTCAGTCTACTGAGTCAGGCCTACTTTTCATGGTATCAGCTTTGCGAATGTTAAAGCCTATCCTATCTTCACAGCTGGAAGGAGGGAAAATGTATTAATTATACTCAGCACATTTCTTTTTCTTTTCAAATGCTGCAGAAAGTATTTTCCAGTCAGAAATATCCCAGGAAGCCCCTTCTGAAGGCCTCAGTCAGTCCCGGGGCGCCATTCATATATTCCATTTGTCTCTTTGATGTAGGTGCCCTCCATGTGACTCAATGTAATATGCATTGACCTAATTCAGGAGTAAAAGCATTAACTGTCTTAAGTCAGAGTGATTTCCTGTCCAGTGATGGGGAGAATTCCTAGAACAAACAAATTACAATTACAATTTTTTCCTCTTGAGAATGTATCTGAATTTAATCTTTACAGGGTTAGGATTACTCCTGGAACAAAGCAAAACTGTATTCTCAGGCTGTAAAGCCAAAACAACATTATGCAACTGTAAACCCTGCCTCTTACTGAGCAAACACTAACAGAGGTAATGTCGGACTCAGGCTAATCCCTACTCGCAGATTTCTACCTTATGATATCCAATTGGCCTTGTTCTTTTTCTGCACTTGGTGGTATTTTTTTCTCCACTCATAAAAAAGACCTGTCCATGGTTGAGAATGTAGTGTTAATGCTCAACTCACATCATCAGTTGATCACCTACTGTTTATATTTTGACTCCGATTCAGATCTCAGAAATGCCAGTGTAAATCCAAAACAATTCCACTGGCTTCAGTGGAGCTGCACTGAATTTACAAAGGAATGAATTAGGTCAGAACCTGGTCCTATACCAAAAATATATTGAGATTTGAGCTTTGTTAAAATACCTACTGATTGCTATTAACAATAACTATTTCTATTGCAGTAGCCCCCAAAGGCCGAGGAACAGACCCTATTGGGCTAGTCACTGTACAAACATACAGGAAGACACAAGGTGAAATAACCCCATTGAAGTCAATGGGAGTTTTGTCATTGGCTTCAAAAGGGCCAGATTTTACCCATACTCACTCTAACCTGAAGAGCTCCCAAGCTAAAAATTAAAAATAACAAATAAAATAAACCATATGGACTATGAGGAAAGGGATACAACAACAATAAAAAACCAAAGTCATATGTCATAGTTCCAAGATTTTATTTACTTAATATTTTACAAATCTGTTGGCCAGTATTAGTACGTTGTACCTATGGAGTCAGTGTGGTTCAGGGATGAGCCCACACAGGTCTGATTGCAGGACTGGGGAATAAGATTTTCAATTATAGACTGATAGTGCCTGAAATCCCATGGAATCTGTATGAGTATAAAGAGAGAGGTCTTGGCTCTTCAGTAACAGGATTGAGAGCGGTTTGCTTCCTTCTTTTTCAAAAATTGGCAGCATTTACTGAGGCTTTACAAAAGAGGTAAAGGATATTCATTCCATATGAATTTTTATATTTGGTTTGACTTGGATGGGAATTTACTAGTGCTGCAGTTGTGCGTGTAAGGTTGGAATGTGGGGGTTAACTTCAGACCCTGGGTACAATTTTCTGAGAATGTTTAGTTTGGCTTTCTTAAGGGATTTATTTACAGAATATTGGGAAGTAATTTTATAGGCTAGGGAATCACAAAAGATACTTACTACTACTTTTTAATTTTAATGTTTTCCATCATGTATCCCAAGTGAAAATGTACCATGGCAGAATATTTTGATTCTAAAGATAAGCAGATAATGTATAAATATTTATATTAACCATTGTAAACAAGCTCCTTAAGAATTCACAGACGGTGGAAGCGCTGTTATTATTTCATAGTACTGATTGAAATTGTCCGAGCTGGTAAGAAAGGAGGTAGGGACAACGACAGGTTTTTCTTACAGATCTCCACATTCACAAAGCAAATTCATGGCCCCTTCATTTAAATGAAAAAAAAAATGTAGCACTTGAATCTGAATATGTATTCAGTCTCAGTACCATTAATATGAAAACCGGTTATGGACCAAACTGCCTTGGAGGATCATGTGCCGTGTTGCTCTAGCCATGTCAGTCCCAGGATATTAGAGAGACAAGATGGGTGAGGTACTGAAGTATCTTTTATTGGACCAACTTCTGTTGGTGAGAGAGGCAAGCTTTTGAGCTTACACGGAGCTCTTCTTCAGGTCATGGAGCATCATACACTGTCTATCACTCATGCTCACTTTTGGAAAGAATTTTCTGGTAGTTAATAGTGAGACTGCGAGGAATGAGCATACGAAGAGAAGAAATGTGAACTTAACATTTGGCTTAATAGCGAGAGAACTGCCATGCTTCTGTCCTACAAGCTTAGAGTTTGTAACTGAAAAACAAGATCATGTAATGCTGAGCTAGCAGGAGCGTAAAGCAAAGCAGGCAAACAGATTTTCCAATTTAAATTAATTTAGAAAGTTTAAGACTTAAGCAAAGTGGAAATTGTGAAGATTTATAGGCACCAAGAGCAATTAATGGATTCTAGACTTTATTAGTTTAAAGGGATTCTGTAAAGTACATTCTTATTGTTTTAATTTTTTTTATATTGTGGTGTTCAATATTCCCTGTTAGAAGGTTGAAAATGGCATTATTTCCTTACCAGCAGTGTTCTTTTTCTATTTTGCAGACATTGATTTTTTCCCCCAGTGTCTTCAAGTGGAGGTACTACAAAAATGTTTCATAGACGTTTGGTTACCTTGTTTATTGGAGACCAGCATAACCAGTCATATTATTTATTTACCTCCAAGTCTGAATGATATTTTATAGGCAATGAAAGATATGGCCCCTGCAATGATAATCTTATCATCTAAGCTGTGCATTAAACAACAAGAAGCAATGACAGACAATGAGCAAGGGAAAGGCAAAGTTACAACAAACATGGGATTTGTTTTTGTCATATGTACTGTGACAAATATGGGAGTGCTATTTGGTAATTGTTAATACTATATCTTGGTCTGCCACTGGTATGCTGTATCAGTATAAGTATTTTGTGATTGGTTTCAGAGTGGTAGCCATGTTAGTCTGGATCAGCAAGAAGAACGAGGAGTACTTGTGGCACCTTAGAGACTAACAAATTTATTTGGGCATAAGCTTTTGTGGGCTAAAACCCATTTCATCGGACGCATGCAGTGAAAATACAGTAAGAAGATTATATATATACACACACACACACAGAGAGAACATGAAAAATGGGTGTTGCATACCAACTCAAATGAGGCTAATCAATTAGGGTGAGCTATTTTCAGCAGGAGAAAAAAACTTTTGTAGTGATAATCAGGATGGCCCATTTCAAACAGTTGACAAGAAGGTGTGAGAAACAGTAGGGGAAAAAGTTAGCATGGAGAAATAGGTTTTACTTTGTGTAATGACCCATCCACTCCCAGTCTTTATTCAAGCCTAATTTAATGGTGTCCAGTTTGTAAATTAATTCCAGTTCTGCAGTTTCTCATTGGAGTCTGTTTTTGAAATTTTTTGTTGAAGAATTGTGACTTTTAGGTCTGTAACTGAGTGACCAGGGAGGTTGAAATGTTCTCCGACTCGTTTTTGAATGTTATATTTCTTGATGTCAGATTTGTGTCCATTTATTCTTTTACGTAGAGACTGCCCTGTTTGGCCAATGTACATGACAGAGGGGCATTGCTGGCACATGATGGCATATATCACATTTGTAGATGTGCAGGTGAACAAGCCTCTGATGGTGTGGCTGATGTGATTAGCTCCTATGATGGTGTCCCTTGAATAGATATGTAGACAGAGTTGGCAACGGGCTTTGTTGGAAGGATAGGTTCATGTGTTAGTGTTTTTGTTGTGTGGTTGCTGGTGAGTATTGCTTACAGACAGCCTCCCAACCTGAAGCAGAGGACTGGCCTGTCTCCCAAGATCTGTGAGAGTGAGGGATCATCCTTCAGGATAGGTTGTAGATCCTTGATGATGAGCTGGAGAGGTTTTAGTTGGGGGCTGAAGGTAACAGCTAGTGGCGTTCTGTTACTTTCTTTGTTGGGCTTGTTTTGGAGTAGGTGACTTCTGGGTATTCTTCTGGCTCTGTCAATCTGTTTCTTCACTTCAGCAGGTGGGTATTGTAGTTGTAAGAATGCTTGATAGAGATCTTGTAGGTGTTTGTCTCTGTCTGAGAGATTGGAGCAAATGCAGTTGTATCTTCAAGCTTTGCTGTACACAATGGACCGTGTGGTGTGGTCTGGATGAAAGCTGGAGGCATGTAGGTAAGTACAGCAGTCAGTAGGTTTCCGGTATAGGGTGGTGTTTATGTGACCATAGCTTATTAGCACTGTAGTGTCCAGGAAGTGGATCTCTTGTGTGGACTGGTCCAAGCTGAGGTTGATGGTGCATCTGAGACATTGCAGACAGGAAGGAGGAGATGGCTCAAGATGACCTAACAGCTTTCACTTAAAGGTAATTAAGAGACAATGCCAGAATGATTAGCTTAGATTACTTTGTCTCAGTCCCCCAGACAGCCAGAAACTAGTTTGACCTGGGGCCAAAGCCTACCCGAAGCCTCCAGGAGAACAGAGACACTAGGGAGAGGGGCTTTGTTCTTAATTCCAAATAAATTTGCTTGTTGCCTTTCAAGAACATGGCTGTCTGGGAATATTCAGTCACTTGTCATTTTGTCCCCAATAGGAGGAAACGGGTGCTCAGAACCCAGTTGGTCCTGCATGATGGTGAGTGGTTGGCATACACAGAGTAGTCTGACCCTGGCCTTGGTTTAAGAGTAGGAGAATTGCAAGATTCCACCCCAGAGCAGGGAAGGGCTAGTGGCTTAAGACCTGAAGCGGATGTTCTCAGAAAGACCAAACAGAGGAACAGAGATGCAGCTAGCCCCATAATGGTGAAAGTATATATAAATAATACATTGATTTAGTTATTATATAAATATTGTCTCCAATCTAGTGAACCACACACACACTCATGAATAAGCTGATCTGTACGTTAGCTGAACGCCTCAAAAAATAACTGATTTATATTATGGTAAGGCCCAAATGTGCAAAACCTGATCAGGGTCCCATTGTGCCTGGTACCGTACAAATATATCCAGTAGGAAAACAGGATCCCTGCCTGTAATCATGGCAGGATCATAATACTAGCTCTCTGGATGAGCCCTACAGTTCTGTTTATGAGATCCTTACCCTTTCTTCTTCTTATCATCACTGAGCACATATAACATACTACACAGGGAACATGCCCCTGCTCCCTTCCCTTACGGAGCCTCTGCCACTCCATATTGGTGTGGGTGGAAGGATAGTTACTAAGACTTGTTAAGGTGACAGAGGTAAAGCAGATACATATGTGTAGGAGTAGATAGGGAATTTAATCCCTGCCTGCTTTAAAACTGCCATTAAAAAGCCAGTTCAAATTAATATCTCCCACACCCAGTCAACAACTGCTAATTTTATGGCAAGGCAGCTACTTCAGGCAGCCCCTTTCAGTGCAAAGGAAGATCTTGGCAACCACCCCTTAGCTAGCACCTATACAGGGAGGCAGAGTGCAGGTGTGCTCCCTAAATACTGTGCTAGCAGTGCTCAATGCTGGTAACACTTCAGCAGCATCCAGAGAAGGAACAGAATGCTGGCAATGAGACCTAGATTATAAACTCCTTGGGGTAGGGACACTTTTTGTTGTTGTTTGTACAACATCTAGCACAGCGAAGTCCTAGTCCTTTCTCAGGGCCCCTCGGTGCTGCTGCAATACAAAGAACGATAGTATTGTGGTCATATCATGATTACTGATGCACTGAAAAATTGCCACAAACTCTGCTTACCTCGGTGCTGCTTCAGCTCACCACTGCCTTTGATCCTGCTCCGGTAAGCAGCCTTGACCATAGTTTGGTTGCAAATTAGACCCCTGTATTGGGGCACTACAGCCTCCAAAGGCTTTCACAATCTTTCCTCCTTTAGCTTCTTCCCTACACAGTTTTCCTCTTCTCTGCTGCTCACTTCTGACTCTCCTGCTCAACTGCTGTTTCTTCTTCACAGCTTGAAACTGAAGCATAAATTTCATAGTTTAAAATGTGAAAGACACTACAGAATAACCCACTCTAGAAATGTATTAGAAATACTGATTGGCCTGTGAGACTGGAGAGGGCACAGTGCAGGAAAGCAGCAACTCTTGTGAGGTCTTAGAGAAAAAGCTTTATAGTTCCACACCTCTACTAGTATCTTCATTGAGTGATAACATTTTTCAGGACTTTTCAGATGTCAGCGCAGTTGGGGAATAGTGCATTTTAGCTAATTTGTTCTTCTGTTGGCCGGCATGCAGCTACACATGAGAAGGTTCACATGTATGACCCGAGAACACCCCAGGCAAGTTACATTTCTCATTGACAGTGTGATAGAAATGAGGGGGAAAGAGATTTGAAATGTAGAGGACAGTCCTTCAGCAAAGGAACACAGTTGTTTAAGAGAGGTAAATTTAGGAGCTAAAGTCTCCTTGTAAAATAAAAAACAAAGGGAGCCTGACAGGTTATGCTTCTTAGCCTCTTGCTGAGGAGCGTGAATAATCACTCTCTGCTCTAGGAGTCAGGAGAACAGAAGCACTTCACCACACTGATTTGTACTGCTCTGTAACTTGTATTTTCTTCCACAGATTTTTTAAAAATCAATTCCATTATAAGGCTTATCCCATTTGACTTCAATGGGAGCAGGATCAAAGTCTGTATTTGCGTGTTGTAGCCCAGTTTTGTAGCCCTTATTTTCATTGTTAAACATTTAGTAGCACTGACATATCAGTCAGGGCCTCCATGGGCAGTGTGGGTGGACAAAGCAAGGCAAGCTGAGGAGACCATTAGACAATTGCAGGGACCTGCGTCCTGTCTACATTAACAAAATATGCACTGGTGTAACTACTTCACCAGTGTAACTACTTTGTTAGGAGTTTGTAACAGTGCAACCACATCAGTGCAGTTGCATCAGTGCAAATTTCCTTAACATAGTCAGGGTCCTCAAGAAAAGACTGTAGGCCCCCAAAAGAATAAGAAGAGTGCAGAAAAGTCAAACTGGAGGGCTTAAGCTGTGTACAAACTGTATTGCTAACCACTTTGAATGCCATTTTACACTGACAGGATCAAATCTTGCTTTTTGTATGTCAGTTGTCCCACTGAAAACCAGTTAGGCTACTCATGTAAGGTAAGGAAGTCAAAGGGGATATGGCCCTTAAGATTATATTAGCCTTGTTTTACTTTGTTGGACTGTACTAACCTGATACAAAAGTATCTACAATTATAATCTATGCTAAAACTTCCCAAAAATTCAAGACCACTTTTAAAGCTAAGCTGAAAACTCATTCATACAAAATGCATGCTGCCATTAATAAACAGCAGAGGAAATATAAAAATAGATTACTAATGTCGGAAAACATGAGAATATCAGCCAGAAGGCTATTTTATTGTATTAATTCATACATGACAATTTAATGAATTTATATATTTAATGCTATTTATATAAGCAGAAAACTATGCTTGCATGCTTTCAAAAATCTAAAATGTACAATGGATAATTTTAAGTCTCTTATTTTACATAAGAAACATCAATCCATACAGATACAATTAAAAAAAAACAAAAACACTAGTCTCCCAGTTACAATTACACTGAATGAATTTAAACACCTTTACAATTTCCATTAACAAAACATTGTAGAATTAGATACCTTCCTTAATTTCTCAAACTATTTTTGTATAAAGCCCTCTTAAATCTTAAAATAAAACCTTTTCCTGATGAAGATTCTTTTTGACATAATTCAAGATGACAGCTATATTTCATGCACAATGCAAGATCTTTCAAAATGTTTCAGAATATTTGTGCAAGAAGTACTTGAGAACTATCCATGCTCACTATATAGTTTTGTCAATCAAAACTGCATCCTGTTTGCTCTGTGACTATGCCCCAGTTCTGCCCATGAAGAATCCCACTGAAGTCACTTGAGATCTGTCTGGGCATCTGTCATGCAGATTTGACTGCCGGATTGAAGACATAGGGACAGTAACCAATGAACAGGGACTACCGAGGGTTTAAAAGTACTAAATAGAGAATACTGAGCCTGAACTGACTCAACCTAGAAGGGCCAGAATTTTTTTGTGTCCTAACCTAAGACTTTCAGAAGTGCTCAGTATTGGCCTAACTCGGCTTCCACTGAAGTCAATGGTAAAATTTAAAGAGCAGAGTTAAGCCAATGCTCAGTGCTTTAAAGAGTCAATTTGCCAACACTATCATCACAAGAAACATTTTCCACGGGGTCATATTTTCTACAACATTTGCTCTGGAATAAAACTTGTCATACAAGATTTCTTCATAGGCAAATATTTTCTAACAAAATTCAAATTCCCTTCTTCCTCTATTCCCCCCAAGTTGATTTTTTGAGTGAAAAAACATAGTTTATTAGGTTAAGTCTTCTTCATAATGGCCAGCAGGACATTTTTAATCATTTGGTAAAATAATAAACCTTCACAGATATAACAGGTTCCGATTTTTCTGCAATAGACCAGACAAATTCTCAGGTGCTGCAGCTTTATATCTTAATTCAAAACTCCCAAAGGTTAGATTTTTGGGTACTAGGTGTCCCTAACATTTATATTTCCTAAACGCACTTGCTCTTCAGACAAGAGGCAGCAACGATTCTTGCCAGAATGAATGAAAAAAATCGGTAGAGAATTTTAGCCAGTATAAATAGAAAAGAAAAAGATAAGACAGCTAGTCTTTTCAAAGAATTCCTGTGTTCTCCTTCAGAAAGAAAGTCATTTTAGTGTAAAAATGGCCCATTCTTTAAATTTGTCATATAACTGCAGAAGATTAAAAAATAATTTAAAAAAAAATCTTTCTGAAAATGTTTCTGCTGTCTTTCCATCCTTAATTCACCTAAGCCTCGATCCTCCAATAGGATGAGACTGTATGGGCTCAAGGGTCCACGATACAGGTTCAGCTGCAGATCAGGGCCTCAAATTTGTCTAGCTATTGCAACATTTAGATATGAGATATTAGCTGCTGGAGATCCCTTTTATAAAATGAAAAAAGTTGGTTGCAAGGTAATAGGCTGTAAGCAAAGTTACAAGTGTGTGACTTTTCTGTGATTTAAGTCGTTCTGATCTGAGTATATCAGCTGACTACTACATAGGGGAAGATTTGCATGTGCAAAAAATGGCAGTTAGGTGCCTAACTCTTATTGAAAGTCAATGGTAGTTTTGCACCCAACTTTCATTTGTGACTTTGACAAGCTCCCCCAACTTTTCTTCTATGCCTGTAATTTCTTATGTTCCTGATGCCGGGCAACCCATAGCTAGAACAGCCGTAGTAGGTGCCACTATAATCATATTTTGAACGCTAATACAATTGTACTGCTTGAACACATTGATATTACAGCAATCTGAGCCCATAGCTACCCGCCTTTGCTTCAGGAAAACCTGCCAACTCATCAAGATCACTTGACTTGCCAGACTTGCAGGCTTGTTGAAAAGACTGGCTGACGAAAACATTTGATGTATTGGTTTTGCAAACCCAAGAGGCATTCAGCCCAAATTCAATGAGGAAACCACCCTCCTATTTTTTAAATCTAGCCCCAGACCACAAATAAATAAAATAATAATAATAAGTGACATGTTTATATCTCCAATTGTAATCCACTACCGAAAGCTCTCCATCAAGACACACTTCTCCCCCTCCCTCCCACAATAGAACAGGATTTTACCAAAGCTAAAAGCTATAAGACGGCAGGATAAAATGTATACTTGAGGAAAGCACTTGCTAAAAATACTCATGAAGGATAACTAGCTGCCATTGTCGGAAGAGCTACAGTATATTATTCTGAGGAAACACATAATATGTAGGAAGTATATTGTTATGAGCTGAGTAAAACCTCATTAAAAGTGATGTGTGAACATACCCTTCACTTAAGATAGCTGTAAGGGACAGCTAAGGGGCCACACCTAAAATAAGGCCTAATAGAGCGTGCCCAGAAACTAGCACCAGCTGGGTGGAGGTTCCACTGGTTATTGTGATGGGGAAAGGGGTTATGTAAGAGACAGAAGGCAGAAGACTGAACCAGAGGGAGTTAGAGGCAGCCTGAAGAAATCCAAGCAAAATCCTGTAAGCTCTCAGGGACCTGAAAGAAATTTAGAGAGAGTTTCTGGGTTGCGGGTGCCGGCTGAAAAGAAGCTTGGGTCTGCTAAGAAACTGCACCTTTTGCCTGGGTTCCTCTTGCATTGAGAGAGCCAGGACTTTGTATAGTTCTTGTAAATAAACGAGATTGCATCAAAGAAAATTCCAGACTCCATCATCAATTTCTAATCCTAACTGGGATGTCCCCAGGGTCCCCAAACTTTGACTACCCACTCGGGTCAAAAAGGGATGACTATCAAAACAAGGGTAACAGAATTCAATCTACATCAGCCTGCATTTTAGGTATCTGAAGTGAACAGAGCACAGACCGCATTCCATGAACAGTGAGTCCTGCAAAATCAGGTTACAACATTTATTTTATTGTAGTGATGACTACAGCAGAGCGAAATCAGCATGTTACAGCTACAGACACAAAGCTATGTGAAGGGAATATGTTTCTGC
This sequence comes from Chelonia mydas, assembly GCF_015237465.2. NCBI lineage: Eukaryota > Metazoa > Chordata > Testudines > Cheloniidae > Chelonia > Chelonia mydas. The sequence goes on from NC_057855.1 coordinate 20,742,136, forward strand.
CTAAATCCTGGTATCCTTTCCATGTGCAAACTGAATGCTTTCTCAGGTCTTTTATCTATGTAAGTTGGCAGGGAGTTTCAAAATTCAGGAGAATGGAGCTTCAAGTATTTCAGTAGTGACAGAGGCAGGTTTTAGGATAACCAGCAACAAGAAAGAGTTTGTAATGCACAGCAAAGACAGTACTGATGTTGCTATAATCTAGCCTTGTTCTCTTCTTGTCTCATTCTCTTCAACTGGTTCCTGTCTCTACGTGAGAGAGAGAGAGAGAATCTGAGGGAGACAATAGGCGGCATGGTACTGTTGGGGTCACTGGGGCATGGCCACTAGGTAACTCGAGGGGATGGAAGACCACGAGTGTCGATGAAGCCCCCTCGCACTAGGCCCAGATGTCCTTGTCCCCCCCCTCCCGCCTGGAGGCACTCGCAGCAGCTCTGCGTACGAGGCCCAAGTGTCCTTGGCCCCCCCGCCTGGAGGCACACACAGCAGTTATGCTGAGAATCTGCAACAATATGCTGCAGAGTCAGACTGCCTGAAACTAAGCCAGGCCAAACAGGGCAGATATGGAAGAACAATGCTGAATAAAGCAGCTTTATGTATGGTTTAACAAATGATACAGAGAACCAGGGAACTAGCTGGGAACTGGATTGGCTGGCTGTATGGATACTTAGGGCAGCTTGCTATTGGATAAGTATGCTGGGAAAAAGGATGTATAAAAGCCTGTGTAACATCCTGCTCTGTGTACAGGATTTGAGATTCAAATCTCCCTGTACCTTTTTGAAGCTTCAAATAAACTTTTCTGCTTCTCCACCCCGTTGTGATTATTGGATGTAGCATACCGGGTAGCGAACCAATTCCAGCTGTTGTTCAGCCTCTCGGCACTGAGTGCCGGCAACAGTGCTACACAGAGCCCTGCAGGTTGTGTGGCAATTGTTAAAGTCCTGCTAAAGTTTAAATCTTTGTAGCACAAGCCTTGCCTGACAACTAAAACAAGTGATCTGGTCACGGAGTACATGGAAGTGTCAAGAGACACTTGCATCAGCTGAAGCAATCAGGACCGGACAACTGAATAGGGCCTATCCTGCTAACTAATGAAGATGCTCCTTGAGATCAAGTGGCAGAGACCAGAGCTTTCAAAGTGGGAGGATATGAAATCTATCCCTGTTGTCTATACAATGTTCCTATTGGCCATGAGATACCACATCAGGTCAACAAAGATATTCCAAATGGTCACAGATTTGTTACACAAGAGTCAGAAGCAAAATTTGTGAATCCTGAGGACAAGCTAATGAACATGGTGGTGTGTATGTTAATTGCTGCCTTCTACCAATGGATTCAAAAGTGCTCCCCTATTTATCATATGCTGCCCTTGGGGAAGCCCTGACTGTAGCTCTGCACTTCAGATTCCCTCTTGGATCCCCAGTAACTTCATGGAATCTTGTGCCAAAAGTGCCAAACTATCATCCCTATCACCCCAGTGCAAGTAGTCCTTAAAATACACATCTCTTTGGGGGCATTAATATAACATACCTCATTCCAGTATCTACCACCCCACACAGACTGTCAGTCCTCCTCTGTTGTCCTGCCAAGACAGCCACCCCAGTCTTTCCTTCTGGGGTGCAACCCCACTCTTTCCAGCAGGCACTCCAACAGCATCTCCACTGAGAACGAGCACAGTGCCAGGACAGCCCCGCTGACCAGGAGCCACCCAAGGTAAGCCCTTGCCCCAACCCTGAGCCCCAACACCCTGCCCAAGCACTTAGCCCCTCCCAAAAAACAAGCCCCCTCCTGTACCCCAAACCCCTCATCCCCAGTTCCAGCCCAGAGCCCGCACCCCCAGCCAGAGCCCTCACTTCTTCCCCACACCCCAACACCCTGCCCCAGCCTGGAGCTCCCTCCCACACCCTGAACCCCTCATTTCTGGCCTCACGCCAGTGCCTGCACCCCCAGTTAGAGCTCTCCTGCCTTCCCGCACCACAACCCCCTGCCCCAGTCCAATGAAAGTGAGTGAGGGAGGGGGAATGAGGTGAGCATGGGCAGGGCCTTAGGGAAGGGGCAGGGTCTCGGGGGAAGGGACAGGACTAGGGTGTTCGGTTTTGTGCGATTAGAAAGTTGGCAACCCTATCTGGGAGCTGTGCAAAGCCGGCAGGGAGCCTGCCTTAGCCCCGCTGTGCTGCCAACCAGACTTTTAACAGCCTGGTCAGCGGTGCTGATCGGAGCCATCGGGGTCCCTTTTCAACCGGGCGTTCTGGTTGAAAAACCAGACGCCTGGCAACACTACTGGTGCCGTGGAGCAGGCAGCCATGGTGCTCCCTCCTCTCTTGCTGCTGCTGCTGCTGGTGCAGGGGGTTGAAGCTGCTCCTCAGCTACCAGCCCCCTTTCCTCATGCAGCCAGTAAGAGCCGCTGGGGTGGGGGACCCAGTTCCATTGCTGGCACAGCCCTCTGGGAACAGGGACCGCAGGGGAGCCCTCCTGGCACACAACCTCTAGCTACTCCCTCCCTGCACCCTGAGCTACCCCCCTTCCCGCATACAGCCCTTCTCCCCTGCATCCTGACCTACCCCCTCTCTGTACCCTGAGCTCCTGCCCTGCCCCTAACTACCCCTCTTCCTACACCCTGAGCGATCCCCTCCCTGCACCCTATGGTGTTTTCAAACCTTTTCAGCTGAGCCCCCCGCACCTTTGAGTTATGATTTCTGTTTATGCCGTCCCCCTGACAACCAAGACAGTCTGGGTGGCCTGCTGAGGTGAATCGGGGTGGAGATGGCACTCCCTCCCGGACCCCGCCACGTGGAGCTGGCTCGAGCCCCACTCGCCCCTGCCCCCCACAAAATAGAAGTCATGCTATGCCTATGCTCTCCCCTGGCCCGGAGCCCCGAGGCCCCTCTTCCCCCGCTGGGCCCTGGAGTTTTTATAGCATGTTGCTGGAGAGGGGGAGGCTCAGAAAGAAAAAGGTTGAGAACTCCTGCCCTCAAGCCTTAAAGATAAATAAAAAGAATCCAACATATATTATTTTTTAAAATATGTCATGATTTTTAAACCAATCTCAGGTGTCAGGCAACCATGATTCATGATTTTAGCATGTACAGTCCACTGTACTGATGTACTCATTTTTGGAGGGTCTAAAGAGAATAAACTAACGATGTTCTTGAAAATTTCACTTATTTGCAATCAGGAGAATGCTGTTCATATAAACTTGAACCTGTTTGCTTCCTGTTTTACTTAATCTGTCTACCAGCTGTTTGTTTTCAGGTCAGACATAGGATACATTGCTGGTTGGTTTCAAAGAAACACAATCAATATGTTAGATCTCAGTTTGCATCTTTAGAGGTTGCAGGTATATATTTGACAAATTTTCTTTAGAGAAGCCTGGCAAAATGGCTATGAAAACTTATTAGCTCAGGCAAAATATGAATACACTCAATATTTTACTGGTCTGTCAAAATTACTTAACCAGGATGAGTAGAATTTTACAAGTCTGTGTTAGAGGTTGTATTGGCAATCACTCTGCTTATTTAGTGTCATTAATTACTTCAGCAATTTTGGCAAATCAGCAGCAACAGGTTGTTCCTACTGAGATCCTGAAATTTAAAATGGAGTACTCTTTTAAAAAAGTCTCAAGAATTAAAGGACATTACTCATTATTCATAGGTTTAAATCTGTAAAATCTGGGTTTTTTGATATTCACATACTTCATGCAGGGTGGTCTGTCTGGTTTTTCAGGTTAAAGATGTTGCTGTGCTAAAAAGCTGTCTATACATTGCCTAATAGAGAAAGCAACACTTTCTAGAGGCTTGATAGAAGCTAGTGTATCAGCTTGACGTAAACCAATGCTTAGTAAAGCTTGTAGTTGAAAATGTGACAGATGTGGTCTGATTTCACTAACAATACTACAGATACTTTGAAACAGCAATATATATGGTTTCAGTGTGTAAGGTGCTAACTAAACTACAGTATACAGTATGGTATTAAAATCTAGGAAATCTAGTTATGTACCAGTGTACAGTTTAGAAATGTAGTGTTTGAAATGGAGGCTGGTGAAAGGAATATTGTTTCGACTACTGGGTAGTGTTTGGATTTCAGCTAATAAACGGACATGAAAGAACTAGTTTACAAACTGAACACTTACAAAATTGGTGGATTGCAGACTAGTTGTGGTTACATCGTATTTTCATGTTCACTAATGACTGATCCTCCCCTTTAAAAATTTCCTCAGTTTTCCAGCTTCTGCCCATGAGTAGATCAGAAAGATGCTGGACAGTTTGCAGAAATCATTAAACTAAAAGCCTGCTCCCCTTTTCCCTTCCCTTCCCGACTATTTGTACTGTGTTATTTGAGTACTAGAAACTGATCAGTGTTTGCTGCTGCTAGTAGAAAGGGAGTTAGGAAAGGTCTGTTCTTGGAAGAGAAAATGATGCCAGTATTGTTTTACAACACGTGATTCCAAAATTCCTGTATTTTTTTAATACTTAGAACACGGTCCTGAGAGGTGCTGAGTATCTGTAGCTCCCATTGAAATCAATTTGCAAATGCACAGCACTGCTGAGGATCAGGCACCTTATATCATACTTTCTAATCTTTGCATGTGGAGTAATGAGTAAGTTTAAACAAGTTTTAAATTGGTGTCTGCCAGCTCAGGGTCATCTGTTTGGGGAAGGGGGATGTCCAAAATCAGTAATCTAGTTTAAAACAAGATTAACATTATCTATACTTGTGTGTATTCTTTTTGCCCTATGGCTACTATTGCTGGCAGCCACCTCCATCTGCAACTGAAACTTGTAAATAAAACCTGTGCAGTTGTGTGCTGTGTCAAAGACAACTTCTGTGTCGATCTCCTGTCTTTTGCAATCATTCCCCCGGTGAGCTCACAAATATGCTTGGTGCCAGGTCCACAAAAGGTTAATCCAGCCCTGGATTTCACCAAATGGCTGCTGTTCCTGAGACAAAACTAAGGATAAACATGGGATAGATAGAAGTTTTGCAATGCATGTACACAACAAAATCTTATTGTGCTCACAAACAATCTTTTGTGGTCAAATTTATGATAGGCAGCAGTTGCTCTGGGCAACCTGAATCAGTGTTAGGCGCGAAGCATTGTAAGGCTGCAACCATGTGAAGTTACTTCGATCTTTACTCCAGAAATGTCACCAAAGTGTGCGTGTTCTTTTAATGAGGACCTACAAAAACAATTCAAGCTTTTGAAAAAAGACTCTTCAGTAGCTGACAGTCAGATTATATGTCAAACGTGTGGACTACATTTTTCAATTGCTTATGGACATTACTCAGCATCTTCAAACAAAAAAAAAAAAACCACAAAGGTGCTGAACGAAGTGTGCAGCTCCAAGTGTTTCAGAATTTTTTGTTAAGCAAAACACAGAAGCTGATCAAATACATGCAAGGGAGGGACTGTTTGCTTTCCATTCTGTGTGCCAGACACTTTCAAATCTAGCAATTGTACCTCACAATTGATTAAAAAAAACTTTACCAAAGTTTGTCTGTGTGCACAAAATCTGAGGCAATAATTTGCAATGTATTAGCTCCATTATTGACAGTTGAACTGCAGTGTAATTTAGAGAAATGCTTGTTTATCACACTTTGCATGAATGCATCAAACAAAAAGGACAAAAAGTTATTCCCTGTTCTCATGGGCTATTTTCTTCCAATTAGTGGGGTAAACACAAAAATTATTGAGTTTTCTACCATGAAAAACTTCTGATGTGCAGTGCAAATTTCTATAACAATTGATTGAGAAACATTCTCTTAGTGAAAAGCTTGTTGGGGTTTGTGCAAAAAGACAATGCCAATACAAATTTTGGTGGTACTAAACATGCTGGGAAAAACAACATATGGCGAAAACTGCAAGTAAAACTAGGGAAAGAAATATTTAGTATTGGTTGCACTACTCACATTGTGCATAACTGGGGAAAAGTCAACATGGCTTTTGTAAAGGGAAATAATGCCTCACTAATCTAGAGTCAAGCATGTGGACAAGAATGATCCAGTAGATATAGTGTACTTGGACTTTCAGAAAGCCTTTGACAAGGTTCCTCATCAAAGGCTCTTAAACAAATTAAGCAGTCATGGGATAAGAGGGAAGGTTCTCTCAGTAACTGGATAAAAAGGAAAGTGTTGGAATAAATGTTCAGTTTTCACAATGGAGGGAGGGAAATAGTGGGGTTCCCCAAGGATTTGTACTGATACCTGTGCTGTTCAATGAAATCATAAATGATCTAGAAAAGCGGGTGAACAATGAGGTCATAAAATTTGCAGATACAAAAATTACTCGAGAGTTAAGTCCAAAACTGACTGAAAGAGTTAGAGGGATCTCACTAAACTGGGTGTCTGGGTAACAAAATGGCAAACAAAATTCTATGCTCAGAAAGTAATGCACACTGGAAAAAAAATGATCCCAATTATACAAACAAAATGATGGGGATTTAAATGAACTCTTATCACTCAGAAAAAGATCTTGGTCATCCTGGATAGTTCTCTGAAGACATCCACTTAGTATGCAGTGGCAGTCAAAAATGCAATCTGAATGTTAGGAACCATTAGGACAGTAATAGAAAAAAACAAAACAAAAAACCCCAAAAAACGAACAGACAATAGCAGAATGCCACTATATAAATTCATGGAACACCCAGAGCTTGAATACTAATGCAGTTCTAGTTGCCCCATCTCAAAAAAGATGCATTGGAATTGAAAAAGGTGCAGAGAAGGACAACAAAAATTATTAGGAGTACGGAACAGGTTCCATACCACAAGAAATGTAAAAGACTGGAAATATTCAACTTAGAAAAGAGACAACTAAAGGAGGGAGGTACGGGAATATGGTAGAGGCCTATAAAATCAGGTATGGTATGGAGAAAGTGAATAGGGAAGTATTATTTACCCCTTCACAAAACACAAGAACTAGGAGTCCCTGATTAAATTAATCCTCCCTCATTATTGTCCCCCCATTTGTCCCACCCTTGTTTTGTTTGGCTCCTTCCTTTCCCCAGCCTGGTGCAGCTCCCTCAGACCCAAGAGTGCCTTTTGGACTGACACCCAGAGGGGTTCACTCATGAGTTCCAGCACATGGTTCTCTTGGGGACAAATCCCTAATGCAGGGTTGAGCAGGGCTGCTGGCTCCTCTGGGTAATGGAGGTCCTTCCAGGGAAGCCTGTTCACGTAGGCGCATTCTGCTATATTTGCTGCTCTGTAACCCGAAAGGGGAAATGACCTAGAGTGGGGCAGTCTGGAAGCCACAGGCATTCACTCATGTATGCATGGGGTGTCCTCTTTGAAATGTGGGTGCTGTTTTAAAGGAGTCAGTTAAAGCCCATACACCTTTACACCCAATCACTTACCTACCCCCCCTCCAAGTTTAACACCATAGTTCAATCCAGTTCTTATGGACCAGACTTTAGGGGGCTCTGGTCCTCATATCCCCACTGGGGAGCTTCACCACCTGACTCCTGAGCCCCACCAAAAGTTTTACAAACCTGGCAGCTATGGTAAGGAACTGTGCATGAGAACTGGGTGCCCACTATGTGGAGAGCAGCACACTGACATTCTGCCTAGGGCAGCCTTTGGTCTGAACACTGGCCACAATTGGCCAGCAAGAAATTCCCCCAAAAGAGAGGCACTCCCTACAAATTACTGTCCCTTTCCTGACACTGAGTGGGTAGGGAGTGAGTATGCCCAAGATGCACAGTAATCCTTCACTGGCATAGGGTCTATTAAGGATCTTAGAAAGCAGTTTTAATTCTCATTGGGTCAGGGTGGCCCTGAAAATCAAAAAAACAGAGCCACCACCCTGCTGTCTTCCCTCCCCCTCTCTTCCGTGCCAGATAAGGCTCAGGAGCAGGAGAGAATCAAGCCCCAAAACTCTGGAGGTTTACCCATCACTGAGGTTAATAGTCTTACATTGTTCAATCAATAATACAAGTGAGAGGTGGGGAAAAAACCAAAAAGAGAACTAATAAGTGCTAAATGGAAGAAACCACAGTTAACTACCATTAATGTACTGCTGTGTAAGTTAAGTGCTAAACCACATGGTTTCCTTTTGTGAGTATTTTAACTAAAGTGTTCAGTGTTTTCTTTCCACTAAATCCCGTGTTTGTCATAACTATTTTAGACAGCCTTCAGTGGTGCTAATGGAGACACTGATGACACACTCTTTAGTATGGAGCCCAGTTTATTTCATTCATTCTAATTAGAGTTGATGAAAAATGATTTGTTCACATCTAAATACACTTGTTTACCCTCTCCCTTCTTCCACTTCGCTTTTTCCAAATAGTGATCAGCTCTCTTCATTAACACCATCCCTCACCTAATCCACCTCACTTCCATGAACCTTTCTAGCTCTTTCTTTATTGTACCACCTAAAAATCTCATACACATATGACTCCTATGGGTGTTTTCAGGGAACAGTAAAATCTGATGAGCCATAGGGGGCCAGGAAACTCCAAAGTTCACCTTACAGTGTTTCCTACAAATCTTCCTCTCACAGGAGTAGGAGTCAGGGAGAAGGCGGTGTTCTCCCAACCATGTGGTTCTCAGCAATGTGGATGAAAGATAGCATTTCCCAGTCCCATCCCCGCAACAGTTCCCCTCTACAGAAGGGGAACAGTTCCCTTCTACAGAAGCCATTTACCACATACAGCTGCACAAAAGCTCCCTCCCTCACAGGTTGCCAGTGTGGAGTCTAAGCTAGTGTTGCCTTGAGCAGCATTAACGTAACCACTCAGATTCGTGCCTATCTACTGTCTCTGGTAGGAAGACCTACTTATTTTCCTCCTATCCTCAACCCCAGGTGAAAGGTCCTTTGGAGGAATTGGGGAGAAGGTGAAGGCAAGCATGCAGAGACAGCACTCCCTGGGGGAGATTCGCATTCTGTCTGCTGGTGAAACAGAGGGGATTATTGGGGCCATACTTTCATTCTCTTCTTACAGTCTTGGCATGCATGCAACCAAGCCCACGTAAATAAATTGGTTATAAGAGTGGGGATATTATAAAGTTGTGCAAATTTGGCACATGGGTGTATGGGCCATATTTTGTATGGTGGGACAGTACCTCTCAATAGTTCTGATAGGTGAGATCCTTGTCTTTATCTTCTGTGAGAAGTGACATTTACACAAGGGTATTTGGTCCTCAATTCCTGTGATATTGTTGATACCATGCTTAGGCTCCTAGATCATGCTAACACAGGACTTCACTTCCCATTGTACCGAGGGAAAGTGCAATCTGCTTTCTTAAAGTCTTCATTCAGTAATATCTACATTTACAATCCTGGCTCCCTCCAGATGAAAGGTAGCGATATAACTTGACCATGAACAGACCTTTCAGCATCATGCACAGTGGAGCTGAGCATTCACATCTAGTCTATAGATGATGTTTGAGCTTTTAAGCTGCTTAAAGCTGGAAGGAAGCAGAGGAAATAAAGAGATCAGCTTCCACAGTAGCTAAAGAAACAGCTGCAAAGGAAGCTTGAGCAGGGAAATTTGCTACCATATTGGGCTACATTGTAGCAATTCTCTTTCTTGAAATCCTGAATATGTAAAAAGTGTTCTACAATGCTGACTATTTATGTGTGTGATGGCTTGAGGAATCTGCCAATGTATAACTTATGAATTCTTATGTAGTCTATGAACTCTGTGTAAAACCCTCAGTGTGTATTGAATCAGCCATTTGCTGACAGGAACCATGTCACAAACTCCGTCTCTTGAAGCAGCTTTGGTACAATCAAAAAAGTTAACATGGAATGACTTTGCCCTGGTAGAACAATGAATATGCTGAAGATTTACCAAGCTAAAAGAAACTGGTCATCCCATCTTGTCTGAAGGGGAGGAAGGGAGTGGTGCAATGGAAATTCCCCAGCAGAAAGACAGAACAAAGGAAGAAGTGATAGAAGCGCTTGTTAAAGAGACATGTTTCCAGGTATCAAAGTTAGGCTGATTGGTCTATAATTACCCAGGTACTCTTTGTTCCCTATAGTACCTATCTTTAAAAACGGGACCTAACAGGACCCAAGGATTTATAGACCGGACAGTCTAACTTCGATAAATAGAAAGATACTGGAACAAATTATTAAGCAATCAAATAGCCAGCACCTAGAGGATAATAGGGTAATAAGTAATAATGTCAAGAACAAATGCCAAACCACACTATTTTGTGTCTTTGACAGGCTTACTGGCCAGGTAGATGGGGGAAGCTTAAGATGTAATATATCTTGATTTTAGAAAGGTTTTTGACATAGGGGACTAAGACATTCTCATAAGCAAGTTGGGGAAAGTGGTCTAGATGAAATTACTATAAAATGGGTGCAAAACTGGTTGAAAGACCAGAGTCAAAGAGTAGTTCTCAATGATTTGCTCTCAGACTGAGAGGATGTAACTAGAGGGTCCTGCTGGGATCTGTCCTGAGTCCAGCACTATTCAATATTTTTGTTAATGACTTGGATAATGAAGTGGAAAGTGTGCTTATAAAATGTATAGATAAATACCCAGATGGGAGGGGTTGCCAGCACTTTGGAGGGCAGGATTAGAATTCAAGATGACCTTGACAAATTGGAGAATGGTCTGAAATAAATAAGATGGAATCATAGAACTGGAAGGGACCTTGACAGATCTAGTCCAGTCCCCTGCACTCATGGCAGGACTAATTATCTAGACCATTCCTGACAGGTGTTTGTCCAACCTGCTCTTAAAAATCTCCAATGATGGAGATTCTACAACCTCTCTAGGCAATTTATTCCAGTGCTTAACCACACTGACAATTAGGAAGTATTTCCTAATGTCCAACCTAAACCTCCCTTGCTGCAATTTAAGCCCATTGCTTCTTGGGCTATTCTCAGAGGTTAAGAACAACAATTTTTCTTCCTCCTTGTAACAACCTTTTACATACTTGAAAACTGTTATGTCCTGTCTCAGTCTTCTCTTTTCCAGACTAAACAAACCCATTTTTTTTTCCAATCTTCCCTCATAGGTCATGTTTTCTAGACCTTTAATCATTTTTGTTGCTCTTCTCTGGACTCTCTCCAATTTCTCCACATCCTTCCTGAAATGTGGTGCCCAAAACTGGACACAATACTCCAGTTGAGGGCTAATCAGAGTGGAATTACTTCTTGTGTCTTGCTTACAAACACTCCTGCTAATACATCCCAGAATGATATTCACTTTTTTCTTCTCCCCGCAACAGCATTACACTGTTGCCCCATATTTAGCTTGTGATCCACTATGACTCCCAAATCCCTTTCCGCAGTACTCCTTCCTAGGAAGTCATTTCCCATTTTGTATGTGTGCAACTGATTGTTCCTTCCTAAGTGGAGTACTTTCTATTTGTCCTTATTGAATTTCATCCTATTTATTTCAGACCATTTCTCCAGATCATTTTGAATTTTAGTCCTATCCTCCAAAGCACTAGCAACTCTCTCACAGCTTGGTATCATCCACAAACTTTGTAAGTGTACTCTATGCCATTATCTAAATAACTGATGAAGATATCGAACAGAACCAGAACTGATTCCTGCAGGCCCCCCACTCGTTATGCCCTTCCAGCAGGACTGTGAACCACTGATAACTACTGTCTGGGAAGGGTTTTCCAAACAGTTTTGCACCCATCTTATAGTAGCTCCACCTAGATTGTTTATGAGAAGGTCATGCAAGACAGTGTCAAAATCTTTACTAAAGTCAAGATATACCATGTCTACAGCTTCCCCCCCCCCCTCCATCCACAAAGCTTGTTACCTTGTCTAAAAAAGCTACCAGGTCGGTTTGACATGATTTGTTCTTGACAAATCCATGATGACTATTACTTATCACCTTATCTTCTAGACGTTTGCAAATTGATTGCTTAATTATTTGCTCCACTATCTTTCTGGGTAGAGAAGTTAAGATGACTGGTCTGTAATTTCCTGGGTTATTCCTTGGCTTATTTCCCTTTTGATAGATGGGCACTATATTTGCCCTTTTCCAGTCTTCTGGAATTGAACCTGTCTTCCTTGACTTCTCAAAGATAATCGCTAATGGCTCAGATATCTCCTCAGTCAACTCCTTGAGTATTCTAGATGCATTTTGTGACAGATTTGATCATAGAAACCCCCTTGCAACTGTCACCTGATGTGCTAAGACTACCTCTGAGTCCCAAGAACCCTGCCTTGTTGAACCAGACACACACACTGCTCCAACACAGACCCAAGGTCTGAACCACACACCCCAAAGATGCAGGCTTAACTGAAAACAGCTTAGCAAGTGCTCCTGTCTCTAGCACCCAGACACCCAGCTTCCAATGGGATCCAAACCCCAAATAAATCTGTTTTACTCTGTATAAAGCTTATACGGGGTAAACTCATAAATTGTCCATCCTCTATAACACTGATAGAGAGATATGCACAGCTGTGTGCTCCCCCAGGTATTAATTACTTACTCTGGGTTAATTAATAAGCAAAAGTGATTGTATTAAGTGTAAAAAGTAGGATTTAAGTGATTCCAAGTAATAACAGACAGAACAAAGTAAGTTACCAAGCAAAATAAAACAAAACACGCAAGTCTAAGCCTAATACATTTAATAAACTGAATACAGGTAAATCTCACCCTCAGAGATGTTCCAATAAACTTCTTTCACAGACTAGACTCCTTTCTAGTCTGGGCCCAATCCTTTCCCCGGGTACAATCCTTGTTCCAGCTCAGGTGGTAGCTAGGGGATTTCTCATGACTGCAGCCTCCTGTGTTCTGTTCCACCCCCTTATATAGCTCTGACCCAAGGTGGGAATTTTTTGTATCTCTGGGTCCCCACCCCTCCTTCTAAATGGAAAAGCCCCAGATTTAAGATGGATTCCAGTACCAGGTGACATGGTCACATGTCCTGTGAGACCCCAAGCCATCATTCTTCCTGGCCTGACTCACAAGAAGGCTTGCAAGTAAACAGAGCCATTTACAACCAATTGTCCTAATTGACGGGAGCCATCAAGATTCCAAACCACCATTAGTGGCCCACACTTTGCATAATTACAATAGGACCTCAGGGTTATATTTCATGTTTCTAGTGTCAGACAGAAGAATGATACATTTATACAAATAGGATGACCACACTCAGTAGATTATAACCTTTGTAATGATACCTTACAAGAGACCTTTTGCATCAAGCATATTCCAGTTACATTATTTTCACACATTAGCATATTTTCATAAAATCATATGGAATGCAACATCACACATTTCATCAGGCCCTGGCAAACTGAAGACATCTAATTTGTCCAAGTAATTTTTAACATGTTCTTTCCTGTTTTAGCCTCTTCTGTTCCTACCTATTTTTCACTGGCATTCACTATGTTAGACGTCCAATCACCACCAACCTTCTTGGTGCAAACCGAAACAAAGAAGTCATTAAGCACCTCTGCCATTTCCTCATTTTATGTTATTATTTCTCCTCCCCCACCGCACCCCACCCCCCCATTGAGTAACAGGCCTTCCCCGTCCTTGGTCTTCCTCTTGCATCTCGTGTATTTGTAGAATGTTTTCTTGTTACCCTTTGTGTTTCTGGTTAGTTTGATCTCATGTTGTGCCTTGGCCTAATTCTATCCCTACATACTTGTAGTATTTGTTTATATTCATCCTTTGTAATTTGACCTAATTTCCACTTTTTGTAAGACTCTTTTTTGATTTTTAGATCATTGAAGATCTCCTGGTTAAGCCAGGGTGGTCTCTTGCCAGACTTCCCGTCTTTCCTACGCAGTGGGATAGTTTGCTCTTTAGCCCTTAATAATGTCTCTTTGAAAAACTGCCAACTGTCTTTTATTGGTTTTCCCCTTAGACTTGCGTCCCATGTGATCTTACCTAACACCCTGAGTTTGCTAAAGTCTGCCTTCTTGAAATCCATGGACTTTATTTCACTGTTCTCTGTCCTACCATTCCTTAGAATCATGAACTTTATCATTTCAGGATCACTGTCACCCAAGCTGCATTCCACTTTCAAATCCAATAAAGATAAGTGCAATGTAATATACATAAGAAGAAAATCAAATACACAACTTCAAAATGGGGACTAACTGGCTACATGGTAATGCTGCTGAAAAGAATAATGGATCACATATTGAATATAAGTCAACATGATGAAGTTACAAAAATTCTAATATTCTGGAGTGTATTAACAGAAGTGTCATATGTAAGACACAGGAGGAATTGTCCTGCTCTACTTGGCACTAGTAAGGCCTCAGTTGGAATACTGTTTCCACACTTCAGGAAAGATGCAGACAAATTGGAGGGAGTCCAGGGGACATTAACAAAAATGATAAAAGGTTTAGAAAACCTGAATTATGAGCAAAGGTTAAAAAAACTGGGTGTGTTCAGTCTTGAGATAAGACTGAAGGGAGGATCTGATAACAGTCTTCAGATACGATAAGGGCTGTTATAATAAAGAAGGTGATCAATTGCTCTCCATATCCACTGAAGGTAGGATAAGAAGCAATCTGCAGCAAGGAAGATTTAGGTTAGATATTAGGAAGAACTTTCTAACTCTATGGGTAGTTAAGCACCGGACGAGGCTTCCAAGGGTGGTTGTAGAATCCCTGTCACTGGAGGTTTTTAAGAACAGGTTAGACAAACACCTGGCAGAGATGATCTAGGTATAGTTGGCCCTTCCTCAGTGCAGGGGGTTGGACTAGATGACCTCTCAAGGGCCTTATAACCCTACATTTTATATGAATCTATGCTTTCTGAGGGAGGGGGAACCTTTTGATTGCTAGACCAGAACAAGTGGAAGAGGTCTGGTTGCAGGGGCAGAGAGAGATAGAACCTGAAGATTGAGTGGGAGGACAGAAAGAAGGTCTGGGACCCTGAAAAGACTGATCAAAACCCAAATGGCTCTCAGAGTGGTGAGGACACTGGAGGGAAGGATTTTTGTGTGCAGATGGCTTTGGTTTTGCAAGGATCTGTAAGTCTCTAGGTTTTCTCTAGGAATAAGGTGTGTGTGTTTAAGTTATAGTGTCTCTCACTCCACAGAACACATACAGTGCAACAAGAGGTGACAGACAACAGGAGAAGGGCATGCAGCTGACATCACATTGACTCCAAGAGCAGAAGGAGGAAAGCCAATCCCACAGGGAGGCAGCAGTGGTAGCACTGTCTTATGTTCGGGGGAAGGTTCGGGGTTAGGTCAGAAAACAATTTGGTCTTGATTGGATTGGGTGGGATTGTTTCTAGTGTTGGCCTAAAAATTAGGTCCAAGCGGACCTCTAGTTTAAGCTACAGGGGAGGCTTGAGGGGGCTCAGCACTTGTCTTGGGGCCTAAGGCAGCTGGACCACCCGGGTCCCACTTCCACAAAAGGGGACTACACGGGGAGCTTCCACCTTGGGAGTGATTCTGAGACTCAGGAGCCAGAGCCAGGGCCTGGCCACTGCTCAAACTCAGTGGGTTTAGAAGCACACAAGATCCAAACACAATAGCCTGGTGAGTGCTCAGCAGGGGGAGTTTGACCATGGCTGTGACAATGATCAGAAAAAGTGCACACATCCTGTATTCCAATGTGTGCATGCACCAGGTTTGGAAAGGAATACTGTTCTAGCCACTTGTTTGGTTTAAGAGTAGCAGCCGTGTTAGTCTGTATTCGCAAATAGTGAGCTGTAGCTCACGAAAGCTTATGCTCAAATATATTGGTTAGACTCTAAGGTGCCACAAGTACTCCTTTTCTTTTTGTTTGGTTTAGTTATTTGCATCTGCATTCTTACCTAATTTTCACCCACCTCTCTCCCTATGTAACCGCAGAAAACTCCACTGTCTCCTGTTTTGTCAAGGCACACCAAAAGCAATCTCAATCCAAAGGAAATTATGGATACCTGCATTATGAATTATTTATTGAAGAAAGCCCAAAGCTCTGCTACACTTATTTTATCATAATTTAGTTTATGGAGCTGTTCCACATTTAAGCCAAGGAGAAACAAGACTGTATCAAAGTAAACTATTGCACTTTTTAGTCAGTTAACAGGCACACATCACCAATGGCATTAAGCAGCATTATTTTCTATGCTGACATGTTGTATTTCCCATTTTTCTGCACTGTACTGAGAAAAATAAACTCAGCATCTCCCTCTCTCTCTCTGTCACACACAAACACTATCTCATTATGCAATATATCTACATTAGCAAAAACTAAGGGCCCAGCATTATAGAGCCTGATTCAAAGTGCAATGAAACTAACAAGAGGTCCTAACTGCGCAAAAAGGTCACAAAATTCAGAGGTTAAAGTTCCCATCATTTAATTGGGCCATACTGCACTTATGTAGTATTTATATTATTGTTTGCATTGGTATGTTTATATCCTCATACTTAGGCCCTGACCCCGCATTATTACAGTTAATGGGAACTTTGCCATTGACTTCAATGAGTGTAGGTTAATGGCCATGGCAAATGCAATTCTCATCCATCTTTAGTGGAAGATTTCCTTCATCAAGCAACCAATTTTTGACAGTCTCTTGAGTGATCTGTTAAAATAAGCTTCACAATAAATTATAGGGCTAAATCCTCAGATGATGTAAATCAGTGTAACCTTACTTAAGTCAAAGTGCAATTGGTGAACTTGGTGCTGTACAAGGAAGAAATGATGCCATATTTTCATAACATGAGCTTGAAAGATACAAGAATCTTGTGAGGAAGCAAAGTTTCATGTGATTTCCAGATCAATTTCTGGATCAGATTTGTCTGAATACACTTACCTGAACATTCGGCAGCTCATCCAGAACAAATCTCCAATTGTTTGTTTTGTGTAAGCCAAGCTATGTTAGAAGAAATCTTTAGAAGAGAAAATCAATTTTTTTTTTTATTTTTAACGTTTCCTTACAAACACACTAAAAAGAACTAGAGCTAATATGTTGCACATTCATACAGGTCTTCAAAGTATTCCAAATTGTGAGGTGTTGTATAGCATATTTTCTCTTCATTAACATATCAGTGTTGTTGGTAGGGATGTACATGCATTGGAGGGTGAATATCCTCTTGCGTATTAAAAGTTGGTGCTGAGCAGTATGGTTGCTCACCTAAAATTAGAGAAATCCGCTATTTTCCCCATGGTGCACAGACATAGGCAGCATTCACATTAATGGAAGTTGCCCCACTAGGAATATCTGCCTTCAAAAAAGAAAATTTAAAACTGATTCTGCAAACAATCCCATTGCAAGAGCACAATCTGGATAATTTAAAAGTGTCTTTTAAAATATGCTGAGTGCTGGCATAGTTAAACAGCTTTCTGAAAGCATTGCTTCACTGTCTTCTGTTGGGATTTTGGAACAGTGTCGCTTATTCTACCAGTCATAAAAATGGTAATATGATGCGATCTAGATTAAGCACAGAAAGAAGAAACTGGGTGAAAGAAAGGTCTCTTTTTTTAAACTAAGGAGCCACTCAGATGGTTGGTGCACCACCTTCTTATTTTCTCAGCCTTATAATATGCTAAAATAAGAATACTGTCTCCTTTCCAAATAGAAAAAAATAAACTAAATAAGGGATTGGAAGAGAGGAACCTTGAAAACTGAAATGTGGAAATACCAGGAAAAAGAAATCTAGAAGTACGCTTTGAGGTGCAGCCGATGGAGTAGTTATCCCAGTTAGTACTAAACCATGGTCATCTTCTTCATTCCAATTTCCCCAGTAACAGTAAATTTAATCAAAGCACAGACACATCCTGAAAAACTAGGGAACTGGAGGAAAATGTGTTTGGACTTTTTAGGCTTCCTCCAGAACTGTTGTTCAGCATTTAAATAGCAAGCACGATAGGTGCATTAGAAATACTATATATAATATATACGATCATGTTAACTTTGTTAATTCCTGGAGACCAACTGAGAATGAGACCCCATTGTGCTAGGTACTGTGCAAACAGAGTAAAAGACAGTTCCCACCCTGAAGATCTTACAATTTAAACAGCAAGATGCGCTTTCACGGACCCCCTTCATAAATTTGGGCACATCACTTAATTTCTCTGTCCCTCCATTTCCCCATCTGTAAAATGGGGATAATAATCCATCCCTGCTTTACAAGAACATTGTGAAGATTAATCTAATGACCTTTGGCAAATGCTTTGATAACAGCAGAGAGATAATGCACTAATAATGTAAAGTATTATTACTATTAAAGTTTCAGTGGACAGGGGAGGGAGAATCTGGCCATGATTATTTATTCTACAGTTTTGGATCCGCTCGATATGGAATTACTTGTGTCTCTATTTTCAGAGTTGAAATAACTTCTAGTTATAGATGGGCCTGGATTAATGCCCTAAATATGAACTGCTCATGCTTTGGGGACGTCTTGATTCTGATCTAATCCTGGTTCCATCTCTAGTTCCAGTCAATATTTCACTATTTTTTTATGGCAGGTGTAAAAATTTGCTAAGCATTTTGCCAAAATTTAGCAGAACAAAATTTGGTGATATCCAATGCCGATTTGCAAATGCCCCTTTTCCCTAGCTCAGAAGCTGTCAACTGTTGAGATGGAAACAGGGAGGAGACTTCAATTAAATAATTATCCTCACCTGCCAAGCAAATCTTTATTTTGATAATTACATGTAAGTGTTTCAGCAATTTGCAAATGTTTTGGCTGCTTCTTTTGGTGTAGTGATAACAATAGTTAGGTGCTTCCAAGAATGCAGCCATACTAGCTCCTGGACATATACAGCCAGCCAAAATGAAAGAAACAGAGGATGCAGGCAGCCAGCTAGTACTGTGAATGTGAGGAGGATAAGGAAGGTGTGACATGGTTGGGACTCACCACCGCATCGCCACCTGCTGTTCAGTCAGGGAATTAGCTCAGTTCACGCAGAGGCCCTCTGCCAGTGGCGTCCTGTCCATCTCTCGCCCTTGGTTGGCATCTCGACCCACGTTGCTCCCAGCTTGCGGTGTCCTCTTCAGGACGCTGCCCTCCAGCAGTGCCCCCAAGTCCATGCTCACCCCCTTCTGGGGCGGGGGGGTAATCAGGAGTCTTTGCACCAGCCTCAGTGGCCTACCACAAGCCCCAAGTCTAGCCCCTCTTACATCAGGGAGCAGGTTGCAGCCTGACTTGGACACTGCTCCATGGCCCGGTACTGCACAAGGTGGGGATAGGGGGGACCCAGGCCCACCCACTACTCTGTGTCCCGACCCAGGAACCCTCTAACCACAGCCTCCCTGCCCCCCTTCTCTCCCCTTGCCTTCAGTCTTCCCTGCGTCACTTCCCCTCTGCACTCTCTAGGCCCTTCTACTCAGGGCCAGCAGTTTGGCAGGTATCAGGCTGGAGCTCTCCTCTGCTTCCCCGAGCCTGCCCAGCACCCATGCTGTCCTAGGTGCTGGTCTCCTGCTCAGGAGACAGACCTTGCCCCATGAAGGTTTGGGACAGACTGACTGCTCCCTTCCTGGGCAGCCTTTATATAGGGCTGAGCCTGGCCCTGATTGGCCGCCTAAAGCTCAGCCCTGATTGGCTCACAGCAGGCCCTTCCCTGTTGGCTGCCAGACTGCGCAGCTGCACTGGCCTGCCCTGGTCCACTCTTTCATGGGGGTGGGGCAGTCGCCCCACCACAGAAGGATTTTTTGGGGAGGACTTGTGTTTTGGGAGGTCAAACTAGGGAATCTTCAAAAAGCGTTGTAGGGACACTTCAAACAAGTGTCAATCATCCTTGACACCACACACTTCTCAAGTCAAGGATCTTTATAAATATTTAGAACTTTGTGATTTTTTTAACATAGCCATCTATTGGGGGTGGGAATGTAGGTAGTCCTACAAACGTGTATATGCTTCACTTTACACATGTAGTTAGTCCCCTTAACTTCAATATGGCTAAATGCTTTAAGTTCCGTATGAACAATGGTCTTTGTAAGAGCGGGATCTAAAATTGGATCATAAGTTGCTCTGTTTGAAATTGTCACACGAAATCAAAATCCAATGAAACTCACCTGGTTAAACTCAGCCCTTGTGTCAATAGATTCACAAAACTGTTCAGTGAGCGTGGTTTCACTGGCAGCACGAATCCAAATGAATCTTGGTGGCTTTGAGACCGTTTTGGGTTCGTTCAGAACCGAAATCAAGAGTCAGGTGTTGAAATCCAAATACAGTAGACATGAACTTCTGCAAACTGAAAACAGTGAGTCACATACAGCTCTAAAAAAAGGCTTTTCTTTCGAACGTTAAAACTACAGTACCTTAAAAAAAATCACCTAAATGCATATTAACCTACTGGTACAGTACTGTGTGCTAAACACTGCAAAAGTATTTATTTAAAATTAATCTGTAGTTTATTTCTCATAATTACAGAAATTGCTGCTGGTCCATCTTAAAAAAAAAAGAAAAACAAAAAACCAACACCAAAACAGATTGCAACTTACTGTTAAAGTACAAATAAACTCCAAAGGCATGTCAGTGCTTGGGGGTTGTTAAGAGGTTTATAACCCTAGGGTGTATCAAGCCTGATTGCACAATAAGAAAAGTGACTCCAAAGTTAGAGGAAGGTAAACAATTTTACAAAAACAGATGTTTTGTCATTTTTATTAGCCTTTGTGGCAGCTTTCTGAAATAAATACAAAATAAAGCTGAATCACTAGGTGCCAAAAGCTTGTGTTGAAAGGGCTGTAAGCATGCCAGTGTGTGGCAGATTGCAAATATCAAATGCATTGCTTTTCTGTGCCACCACCGATTGATCTGATCATGAAAAAGAATTAATTATTAACAGTAATTATCTGACTGAACACTTTTCAATATGCTGAAATCAGTCAGATGTTTATTAGTAGCACACAGCTCTCTGTCTTCAGCTGCATTGCATTCTGCATTTTATAAATTATTGTGGGATGGCTTAGTCTAACCTTATCATTTTGACTGGACACTTAATCTTGCACCGTGTGAATGCCACATTCTTTTTCTTCCATATGCCTCTTTCAGTTGGCTGTTCACCAGCCCTGAATGCCAGAGGTTACAAGAATGGGGGGAAAAAAACACTTGCTTCCTAATTAAAGACTGGCAATTTGGCAATACATGCTGTAATTTCCCCCACTTTAGTACTTTCCTTCTTATACATAGCTAGACTAGCTATGACTTTTACAAAATAACAAAACCAAAAAGGAATGACAAATCCTATAAAATGCCACTGTAATTTTGACCTTTATACTCTACATTGTTTATTAAAAATATATACTGTGAAAGGTTACATGTTTTGATACAGACATCTTGAAAAGACCTCCTTATAAAAATAACTTAGGGTATGCTGCCGAATATCAAGTAAAGCTTTGGTTGGAGTCTCTGTGAAGAATGACTCTTGCTCCCTCATCCCCTCAAATGTCTAGACTCTTCTGAGACATCCAGTGCTCTTTCCTGCAGGGGTCCCAGTCATCTCCTCTGTCATTTGAGGGGAAAAGAGTTGCAATAGAAAAATGAGTTTCTAGAGGAAGACTACGTCAGCTGTGGCATGCTTGTAACTCCCAGTGAAGTGACGAGGAATAGCATTGACACGGCTGACTGTATAATTATGCTCCAAACATTTATTCATAAAAGAACGTAAGTTGTACCATATAATTCCAAATTTGCTATGTGGGCAGGAACCAATGGGTGTGGATGTAAGTCACAGGTACTTGTTTCATATAAGTAGTAATGATTTTTAATGAAAATTATTAGAGCTGTCGATTAATGGCCGTTAACTTATGCGATTAACTCAAAAAAATTAATCGCACTTAATCGCAGTGTTAATCTCAATCTTAAGCAATAGAATACCAATTTAAATTTACTAAATATTTTTGGATCTTTTTCTACATTTTCAAATATATTGATTTCAATTACAACACAGAATATAACATGCATAGTGTATACATCATCATTTTTACAGTGCAAATATTTGTAATCCTCTGTTGTCAGAGGGTGGAGATGGGTGGCAGGAGAGAGATCACTTGTTCATTACCTGTTAGGTTCACTCCCTCTGGGGCACCTGGTATTGGCCACTGTCGGTAGACAGGATACTGGACTGGATGGACCTTTGGTCTGACCCAATATGGCCATTCTTATGTTCTTATGTCTCCAGAAAGTGAGAACAGGCCTTCGCGTGGCACTTTTGAAGCCAGTATTGCAAGGTATTTATGTGCCAGATATACTAAACATTCATATGCCCCTTCATACTTCAGTCACCATTCCAGAGGACATGCTTCCATGCTGATGACTCTCCTTAAAAAATAATGTGTTAATTAAATTTTGTTTGGTGACATGTTTTCAAAATGTACCTTACTCTCTTTGAAATGACCAGATTTATGGGCAAATGCACTAGAGAGGATAACCGGCTGCTGGAATTTAAACCCAATTGACGTCAGCTGTGCATTTTATGTAGAGGTTCCCACAAAACTGAATTGGAAAATCTATTATTTAAATTTACTACGAATCAGGTACAATCTCTCCTGCATTTTCCCAGGGCCTTTTAACCAATTTTCTTTAACACTAGTTGTGTAGTGCAAGTATTAGCCATACTTTAATTTAATCCTTGTGTTTGCAGAGCAGTGTGGACTTCAGCCACACAGCTCCCACGAAGGGATTTGTGGGGATCCCACTAAGGTCAATACTTTTTCAAAGTATCCTTTCAGATGTAACAAGTAATAAAGAACAACCACCACCATGTTGCTGTATTCCCCAGGGATGGAGCATCAGCCACTGTACTTCAGTCTCTTTCTCTTTCACACACCACCCAACATTGCCTTGTCCTTTTTAAATAAAAAATGTTTTAAGAAAAAAAGGAATCAATGAAAAATAAACAAGTTCTGCTAGTTACTTCTTTTTATGTTGATTCCTTGTGCACAGAATACGTGCAGAGCAATAATATCAAGTGAAATTGGACCATTGGGGTCATCAGTGCTCTTGAAAAGGCACAATTTCTCAGGGAATGGACAGCAAGTTTTGTTATGCTCCGTCTCTGCTTAAGTGTTTGTAAAGTATATGATAAAAGCAGATGGCACTACTCTTTCTAGATATGGTTGGAAAAATTGGACTTGCTTAATACAGTCCCTGGAGAGTTTTCTTGGAGCACTCCTCTGCAAGGAGAAACAATTATTTTACTTTTGGCTGCAATTGTCTCATGCTGAGGGAATACTTGTACAGTAATGATGAACTCTGTGAAGGGTGAAATGAATGTTGCTGCCACTTCAGTATATTCTATGTGGAAGAATTTTGGCTACTATGAACTTGGCAAAATGTTGCTAGCTTTAATCACACAGTGACTTGTGTTTGCTTAAAAGTGATGTTTTACACTGTTATCCAAATGGAGCAGCTTGGGGCAGACTCACTCGTTAGTAAAACCATACAGGACATACATGAATACCCTCGTTTTAGACCTGCCTTGCAGGATGTTGACAATTTATTTTCTAACTTTTATTATTAAATTATTATGAAAGATTCATTTAAGTATACTGGATTTGAGGAAGACTGGCATATGCCATCTGTACTGTTCTCTGTCTAACAATATGGGGAAATGTCATGCCATTAGATCTGCATTTTGGGTCTCTCAAAGGTAAGAATTTAGGAGTCCAGCTCTGATAGGGTCTCTCACCAAAGTCAATGGGAGTCGTTCCAATGACACTAATGAGAATTACATAATGCCTAAAACAAGGCTCTCTTGTTATACAATCACCCCTCAAAAAGGAAAGCTCTACAAAGCTGCATGTCTGGGGCAGGGTGGGTGTTGGAAAGATCCAGGCAAAAATACTACTTGCATTTACCCTTGATTGGCTATGGTTGGTTTGTACCACTCATGATTGGCTACGGTAAGAAAAAAAATGGAGTTTAAAGTGATGTCAGCTATAATTGGGATAACCCCCATGCCTCTGTCTCCATAGCTAACATTGAATCTTACGTATCTCAAATAAGAGTAAGGGCAAGATTGTGGCTGACTCTGTGAGGATGTACAGAGCAGGTAGGTAGATGCCACAAGGAGTATTTCTCTCCTTTCCCTGCCCTGCAGTGCAGATGACAAGTCACATTTTGGCTGGGGAGCACTGGCACTGTACTAAGCTCATGGTCTTTGCCTACCCTAAGAGGTTAAGGAAGGGAAAGTTCATGAATGGAACTGTCATGGAGTGAGGTGGGGAGCATGCACTACCTTCTCAAAGACAGGCAGAGTTCCCACACAAGTGTTCTCTCCCCAAAGACTATTCAGAGTTCTTTTAGGGGCTATTGTTTCTGCATAGCTTCTCTTCATCCCTCCTCCAAAGTGGACAATGGCTATTCAAAAGAAAAAGATGTAATCTGGTCCAAAAGCCCAAATTTTGCTGCTGGTAAATCAGATCATAGGGCCCCTGGCGCTGAAAAGTCTACTGGGAGGTGGGTTTGGTGGCAGAAGATGATCACAACTTTCCATCTGCTATGGCCAAATGTGGACAATGCTGGCTAGGCATGGCGTGTGACCAGGCAATGCATTAATTCAGCACAATCATGAATGGAGTCCTGTAGTAGGTTAGCGGTAGTCCCTCCCACTCTGGGTCAGTGGGAGGCCACTCCGCCTCACTACATCACTGAGCATCACCCACAGCCAGAGAATTAGCAGAGCATTGAACAGTCTATGGCTCTGACCTGCAGACCAGGCAGAGTCACCAATGAGTCTCTGGGCCCCAGACCCTCAAGCAGGGTGGGGCACAACCCATCTATGACTCCAGCCTGCAGTCAGGGAAGAGTGGCAAAAAAGTCTCTGAGCCCAGGCTCTCAGTCAGGGCAGGGTAGCAAATAGTCTAGGACTCTGGCCTGTACTCAGGACAGAGCAGCAAAGAGGTCAGGTGTCAAAGCTCCAGTGGATGGCTGACAAATGCAGGCCTCTTGGCCTAAAAAAGGGAGTACCTTCCATTCCAAGCAACAGGGCCCTAACAGCGGTGGATTGTTCCACCACTGGGTCAGCAGGGAATCCAGCCACAACATGCTGACCACATTTTAGGCAGCAATGTGGCCAGACTGAGGTCGGCGACCCCTGGGCCACTTCCTACCCTTCCCTTTGTGGTGTACCTGGATCTGTGGGGTGTCCTCCAGCTCCTTGGAGTAGGTAGCCAGTGGTAACTGCTTGGTGTCTCAGTCTGCTGGCAACTCTAGCCACTCTGGCCAGTCCTCAGTTCAGCAGAGCTCCCCTTTGGTCTCCAGGCTCTGGAGCAGGAGAAGGCGTCTGTCTCCTCTGGTGGCTGGAGCCCAACTGAGCTCCAGGACCCTCTTTATACTTCCTGTCCATCTCCTGCCTTCTAGTGGGAGGGATGAGCACGGCCCGGCTCCGCCCACTGAATTCAGAGGATGGTCCCTCCCCTCTGACTCAGTGGGAGGTCACCCCGCATCACTACAAGTCCCCAGCAGGAACTAAAGATGACTCCTCTGAGTAACTTCAGAGGGTGAAAACTCTGCGTGCCCTCCCCAGGAGTGCAGCAGATATGATGGGCTTGGGGATATGCAAATTGTACCTCCCTATGACAGCAGTTGGCCATTAATGTAAATCTAGTAAGAAAGTCTTTTTGTTTATACAGTGTTGTTGTAACCACGTTGGTCCCAGGATATAGAGACACAAGATGGGTGAGGTAATATGTTTTATTGGACCAATAGTTGGTGAGAGTGAAAAACTTTAGCTCTTTTAAGGTCCTAAAGAAGAGCTCTGTTTAAGATTTGTAGCTGGAGTCGATGTATCTTAAATCAACTTACTGGGGTGTCTACACTGTGCTGGGTCGATGGAAGACACTCTCCTGTCAACTTACCTTATGCTTTTCATTCCAGTGGAATACCGGAGTCGACCAGAGAGCGATCTGCGGGCCTTCACTAGACCTACTAAATTGACCCCCGATGCATCGATTGCTGCAGCATTGATCCTAGGTAAGTATAGTCATGCCCTAAGTTTGAAAGCTTGTCATTCTCATCAACAGAAGTGGGCCCAATAAATGATATTACCTTACCCACCTTGTCTCTTGGTGTTCCTAGTTATTTAAAATATATTCCAGTTTAATGGTTATATGAACTGGTTTGAAATGTTGTCCCCTGGAAACATACTCAAGTAATCATATCATCAGATATCTGGCCACATCAGAGAATAAACTTCAGACAGTTTAGTAGAGTTGGTCTTACACTATCTACATTCAGAAAAGCCCCCATAATTCTTTCAGGCTCAGCTAGATTGAGGTACATTATGAAAAATGTGTGTGGAGCAGCTTCCACAGTACCGGCTGTTTTAGCACTCATATTCCCTCATTTTCATGAGCCCTATCATTCAAAGGCAGTATTCCCCAAGGTGAAGATTGTAAATGGTATTCAGTGCTAGCTATCAAGCATATGTTTAGAGTTCCTATATGTAGAAAACTGTAAAATGGTCTTGTACACTATGTGCACTTTGAATATAAAAAATAAGAAAAAGTTGTTCTTCAGTTCATGCAATTTTAAAGAAGACATGGATGCTCCCTTAGGGTCAAGTAGCTGTTCCTCCATCCCCTACTGATGATAATTTTTCTCTATCCATGCTATTCCCCAAAGAATGTGAGGTTAAATTCATTCTGTACCTTCTCTTCCAAGCAACTCATCACAGAGTATTATTCTGAAAATACATATTCCATCAATCATGTATTAGCATTTTACCTCTTTTAGGTACAGAATGTGTCAAACAATGCAATACAATCCAGTTTATTTTCGACAGTTTATAGAAAACTGTCATCTGTTTCAAATCTCTTTCCAACTTTATTTCCACCTACATACAACGTCCTCTGAATCCTGTTAATCCTTACTTTTGAGGTATATTCAAATGACTCATGGTGGCTTGCAGTTTATATTTGCAGATAATTATGTCAAATGTCTCCCCACAATTTCTTCACCTGTGCAAGTGCCATCATTGAATCAGTTCTCATCAGTCCTTTGGCTGTTCACTATTTGTTTGTAATTGGTATCTCTGTGTATTAATGGCGTTCTAGAAGTTTCCCCTGTACGGGCACAGTGAATTCCTTAAAAATGTTGTAGTCATTTGTCTATCTTCATGAGTCTGGGCCAGTATTATTACTATTACTTAATATAAAGGGTTATAAGAAAATGGAGCCCTTCAAATGAAAGGCAACTTATGAGACTCTGATGTACAATATTGATTTTTTTTTTTCGCCTAAGATTCTACAAAAGTAGCCACTGCATTCAGAAATCATAGAAGGCCAGCACTATCATGAGATAAGTGAACCAGAATGGAGTGAGTCAGAGAGGAAAACCAAACTGGATAACTCCCAAAAAGAATGTGACTTCATTGGGGTTTCCCATAGAGGAAAAGTTTTACCAGAGCCATTTGAAGAAGAACTGGATCACTCTGGAAAGAGAATTTTGAAGAAAATGGAGCTCTCTCAGAGAAGCCAGACTACACCAGAGCACAGTGTTTGTAAGTTCTGAAAAGAATAGGAAGGACTTACCGAAAGGCAACTTAGCTAAGTATCTTTAGTGTGACTTCTGGGCCAATGGAAACTTTTTATCTGAGGAAGAAAAACCCTCCTTTTCCATGACAACTCTAATAAACAAAACAAAACTCTCCCCCACTCAGGCTATTTCTCCATCTTCTTCTCAATAGACAACTACCACCATTTACTACTCAGACCACTGATCCCTAGTAGAGAGCCTCTGTAGTGAACTGCTGAGCTCCCCCACAAGGCTCCCTATGAAGAGACTGACCCCAATTTTTGCCTCCCACCTAGTCTCTCTCCTACTCTGAAAAGTTTGCTTCTTATATCTTGCCCCTTTTCCAACATTCCCTTCCCTATTCTTCCTGTGTTCACTGGAAACTACAAGTCCAATATGCCTGACAGCAATTCCCATGGTGCTTTATGGTCCATGGCTGAACTTGGAATAAGAATGTGCAGATATCCGGCTTGCACTTAAAGGGATAACACAAATTGTGTCAATAATATTTGCATGTTTAAATTCTAATACTCTATTTTGTTTCTTACAGGTGGTTGATGAATAATACGGTTTGATCAGTTTGAACCCTACCGTGAATTAGTAGTGATTTTACAACTGGCTGTAAAAATTCCTGCTCTATGTATATGATGGCTAGATCTCCTGTATAACATAAACCCAACTGCATGGTAAATCTTATAGAAAAGGAGCACACTTTACTTCAGTAAGAGTAAGTATAGAAGAGAAGCCATGTGAAGATTACCAGGAAAGTTTATTTATTGTTTTGTGTGCAGAAAGGATGCACTAATTATCATATTATCTTCACAAATCCAGAAGCTTCTTTCAAGCATATACACTACCATTCAAGTGTAATTAATTCTGATCAGACACGCACTGATTTACTTGGTATTGGATGATTGATTTGATTGAAGAGTAAATTCTTTTGAATTAAATGGTCAGAAAACATTACATAGTTTCATGCTATTTTCCATCATATTGGCAAAAATGGAAGTTTTACATATGCAGAGTCACTCATATACTAAATGAAAGATATGCACTTCTATGCAACATTTAGTGTTTTCCTGAGTTGGTCTGTAGACCACCTTCCATCTATATTATTATTCTTTTGCATCTTACCCATTGTCATAAACAGAGATACATCTGATGTTTAGTAATGAGGGTAAAATATTTTGCTGTTAAAATCTCAATGTACAAAAAAGGAAAATCTTCCAGAGAACCATTAAAATTAAAGATGTACAACTGTCATACTTGAAAACTTTTCCATTCCCTTAGATAACTACTCAAGGCACAGAGAATACAGCAAATATTGGAGTAAGTACAGGGAATACTACAGATACGGAGCCAGATCCTAAAATGGTGTAAATCAGCATGGCTGGCGTGACTTCAGTGCCATTATACCAATTTACATGAGCTGAGGATCTGGCACTGACACAGTCATTTTAAGGAAATTTGGATAGTTCTTACCCATGGCCTATATACTTTCTGTGTTCCCCAAGAACCACTGTGCAATTGTTTGCCAGAGATTAGTTCTTCCAGGCTTTTTTAAAAAAAATAAATAAAAGCTTAAATCTCCATTAACCTGGTTAAACTTTTGTTTAAAGACTTAGAGGAGATCTAGATTTAAAGGAAAACAAATGCCTTCTGAGCTCATAGCCCTCAGTGATGAGCTCAAATGATTTAATTAAAAGGGAAAGGTTCCCTTCCCTTCTACAGGCAATAGGCAGCCTACAGTATAGGACAGCTGGAAAAAGGACAAGGATGGCTCAAGGGATACTGTTAAGAACAGCTGGATAGGAGGGAATGGAGATGGGTGAACTAGCTTCAATAAAATGAAACCAGAGCCAAAACTAAGACTAAACCAGAACCTTTTAAAGTTTGCTGGCTCTGTCATTTTCATGCCCCAATGCTCTAAATTGGAAGCACAAGTTTTGAAATACCACGTGGCCTTTCTAGCAGTATTTTCAGCCTGGCTGCGTGCAAAAGAATTGTAAAATCTCAGGATAAAGGCTGTTCTTGTATGATTTACAATCCAATTTTTCGGACCCAAGCCAGATCAAATAAGCATCTAAAATTTCGGATGCTTATCAAAACAACAGAACGTTTGAAGCTGGTCTATCACTAGCACTAAGGTGAACAAAGATAAATAATTATATATGAGGTGCTACTCCTTTTCTCTGCAGTTCTCAGCACCAAAGGGAAAGAGCCCTGGACCAGTGAAACCCAGCTACCCACTGTGCATCACTACCAGATTCACAGAAAACATTCCTGCCCCGACTGGATTTACACCTAGATACCCTGGTGATGGGCACTGTGTAAAAGTTTAGGTAGATGGCTATAGCATATTAGATAGATTATACTGATGGACAGATAACATCAGTTTGCAAATTTTACCAGTACTGTAAGAGACTTTATGACAATAACCATAGCTTCCTATCAGACTCAACTGAGCTAGTTTTGGGACCAAGATTTTACAACTCCTTCCCAAATGAAAGCAAAAAGGATAAAATATATGACAATGTGCTCAAAAGTAGAAGCCAATGATTAAGGGGTTCTCAGACAAATTATTTGGTGGCCTCAGAGTATGGCCACCAACTCTTGCTGGTGGCCGCTCTCATACTTTTCCCTAAAATACTTAATTAGCTTTAGGAAAAACAAACAAATATGCATATATACACGTCCAAATCATTGTAATTTATTTATTTCTAGCTAGTAAGTCTGTTTGTGAAAAGTGATATTAACAAACATACAAGTATCACTTTTCACAGCAGACTTACTCAGCCCTGCCAAGTCTTGGGAAAAATTAAGCCCTGGATGGGGGGGTTGGGGGAGGGGATGTTGAAGGAGGCAGCAGGGGCCTGCAGCCTGAAGCCCTGCAGCTGGGGGACAGAGCCCGAAGCTGAATGGCTGAAGCCTGGGGACTACCGCTGTGCAGCCAGAGTCGGGGGCTGGTGCCCAAAGCCCTGCAGCCAGAGCCTGCCACCCCACCACCCCAGGGCTGAAGTCCAAAGCCTGAGCCCCACTGCCTCTGGGAAGGTGGGGAAGTTGTCAGCTGCCTGCTTCTCCAGCATTGTGCACCAGCTGTCTCCAGTGGGGAGGACTCAACCCCTGCTTGCAGCCCCAGCAACCAACACCATGGTGGGCATCCAGGATCACCAGGGAGGGGAAGGGGCCGCTGATTTGGCCCTCCCCACCCCATAGCAGCCCAGGAGACTGTGGCCAGAAGAAAAGCTCCTGGTGGCCACATGCGACCACAGTGGCCACATTTGAGAAACGCTCTGATTTGGAAATAGAATTTTAGAAGTTCTGCTTACATCCTGAGTCGGGCTAAGAAGTTACTGATCCCATCCCAGCAAGTCCTTTGTAAACCTTTATATAGGTCTTGCATATCAGAGGGATAGGCACACAAATACCCACACCTAGCAGTAAACTGAAGAGGATTAAAGTTTAGAAAAGAGAATTCCCCAAAAATATTTCCCTTCTGATGCCAAAGAGAGATTGAGATTTGGAAGAAAACCATTTCAGATCAAAGAGGAGATCAAATGAAGGTATCTGCTCCACAATATTTAAGTGTATGTATCAAAATGAAGGAAGCGTACTAAATTGGAGAGGGCAGGAAGCTTTTTAATGGAGAGATTTCAGCTGGGTGAGATTTAGCAAATTCTCACTTATAGCTGCTGTGAGAACAATGGAATTACAACAGTGAAGAAGAGGCCACCTGTAACACTCGACATCTGGCGAGGAAGCTTCTTGGACTCACTCACACATTACTCTTCTCCCTATAGTAGGTCCTTCTCATTTTTCCTTTTCAGTAAAAACTGGTGGGTCTAAAGATAAGGAAAAATAAAGAGCCAAAATTAAAAATATTTTGTAAAAAGTTAGGACTCAATGCATCAACTTCTATGGAGTCACACCAGGGGGTGAATTTGGCCCTATATATTTACAACAAGTACAACAGATTACTTGGTGGTGTCGGAGAGAAGGCTTTGGATTCTTTGACCATGGGATGGTGTTCCATGAAGGAGGAGTGCTGGGGAGAGACGGGCTCCATCTTACGAAGAGAGGGAAGAGCATCTTTGCCAGCAGGCTGGCTAACCTAGTGAGGAGGGCTTTAAACTAGGTTCACCGGGGGAAGGAGACCAAAGCCCTGAGGTAAGTGGGAAAGTGGGATACCGGGAGGAAGCACAGGCAGGAATGTCTGTGAGGGGAGGGCTCCTGCCTCATACTGGGAATGAGGGGCGATCAACAGGTTATCTCAAATGCTTATATACAAATGCACAAAGCCTTGGAAACAAGCAGGGAGAACTGGAGGTCCTGGTGATGTCAAGGAACTATGACGTGATTGGAATAACAGAGACTTGGTGGGATAACTCACATGACTGGAGTACAGTCATGGATGGTTATAAACTGTTCAGGAAGGACAGGCAGGGCAGAAAAGGTGGGGGAGTAGCACTGTATGTAAGGGAGCAGTATGACTGCTCAGAGCTCTGGTACGAAACTGTGGAAAAACCTGAGTGTCTCTGGATTAAGTTTAGAAGTGTGTGCAACAAGAGTGATGTAGTGGTGGGAGTCTGCTATAGACCACCGGACCAGGGGGATGAGGTGGATGAGGCTTTCTTCAGGCAACTCACGGAAGCTACTAGATCGCATGCCCTGATTCTCATGGGTGACTTTAATTTTCCTGATATCTGCTGGGAGAGCAATACAGCGGTGCATAGACAATCCAGGAAGTTTTTGGAAAGCGTAGGGGACAATTTCCTGGTGCAAGTGCTAGGGGAGCCAACTAGGGGGGGCGCTTTTCTTGACCTGCTGCTCACAAACCAGGTAGAATTAGTGGGGGAAGCAAAAGTGGATGGGAATCTGGGAGGCAGTGACCATGAGTTGGTTGAGTTCAGGATCCTGACGCAGGGAAGAAAGGTAAGCAGCAGGATACGGACCCTGGACTTCAGGAAAGCAGACTTCGACTCCCTCAGGGAACAGATGGCCAGGATCCCCTGGGGGACTAACATGAAGGGGAAGGGAGTCCAGGAGAGCTGGCTGTATTTCAAGGAATCCCTGTTGAGGTTACAGGGACAAACCATCCCGATGAGTCGAAAGAATAGTAAATATGGCAGGCGACCAGCTTGGCTTAATGGTGAAATCCTAGCGGATCTTAAACATAAAAAAGAAGCTTACAAGGAGTGGAAGGTTGGACATATGACCAGGGAAGAGTATAAAAATATTGCTCGGGCATGTAGGAAAGATATCAGGAGGGCCAAATCGCACCTGGAGCTGCAGCTAGCAAGAGATGTCAAGAGTAACAAGAAGGGTTTCTTCAGGTATGTTGGCAACAAGAAGAAAGCCAAGGAAAGTGTGGGCCCCTTACTGAATGAGGGAGGCAACCTAGTGACAGAGGATGTGGAAAAAGCTAATGTACTTAATGCTTTTTTTGCCTCTGTTTTCACTAACAAGGTCAGCTCCCAGACTGCTGTGCTGGGCATCACAAAATGGGGAAGAGATGGCCAGCCCTCTGTAGAGATAGAGGTGGTTAGGGACTATTTAGAAAAGCTGGACGTGCACAAGTCCATGGGGCCGGACGAATTGCATCCGAGAGTGCTGAAGGAATTGGCGGCTGTGATTGCAGAGCCCTTGGCCATTATCTTTGAAAACTCGTGGCGAACGGGGGAAGTCCCGGATGACTGGAAAAAGGCTAATGTAGTGCCCATCTTTAAAAAAGGGAAGAAGGAGGATCCTGGGAACTACAGGCCAGTCAGCCTCACCTCAGTCCCTGGAAAAATCATGGAGCAGGTCCTCAAAGAATCAATCCTGAAGCACTTAGAGGAGAGGAAAGTGATCAGGAACAGTCAGCATGGATTCACCAAGGGAAGGTCATGCCTGACTAATCTAATCGCCTTTTATGATGAGATTACTGGTTCTGTGGATGAAGGGAAAGCAGTGGATGTATTGTTTCTTGACTTTAGCAAAGCTTTTGACACGGTCTCCCACAGCATTCTTGTCAGCAAGTTAAGGACGTATGGGCTGGATGAATGCACTATAAGGTGGGTAGAAAGCTGGCTAGATTGTCGGGCACAACGGGTAGTGATCAATGGCTCCATGTCTAGTTGGCAGCCGGTGTCAAGTGGAGTGCCCCAGGGGTCGGTCCTGGGGCCCGTTTTGTTCAATATCTTCATAAATGATCTGGAGGATGGTGTGGATTGCACTCTGAGCAAATTTGCGGATGATACTAAACTGGGAGGAGTGGTAGATACGCTGGAGGGGAGGGATAGGATACAGAAGGACCTAGACAAATTGGAGGATTGGGCCAAAAGAAATCTGATGAGGTTCAATAAGGATAAGTGCAGGGTCCTGCACTTAGGATGGAAGAATCCAATGCACCGCTACAGACTAGGGACCGAATGGCTAGGCAGCAGTTCTGCGGAAAAGGACCTAGGGGTGACAGTGGACGAGAAGCTGGATATGAGTCAGCAGTGTGCCCTTGTTGCCAAGAAGGCCAATGGCATTTTGGGATGTATAAGTAGGGGCATAGCGAGCAGATCGAGGGACGTGATCGTTCCCCTCTATTCGACACTGGTGAGGCCTCATCTGGAGTACTGTGTCCAGTTTTGGGCCCCACACTACAAGAAGGATGTGGATAAATTGGAGAGAGTCCAGCGAAGGGCAACAAAAATGATTAGGGGTCTAGAGCACATGACTTATGAGGAGAGGCTGAGGGAGCTGGGATTGTTT
This sequence comes from Chelonia mydas, assembly GCF_015237465.2. Lineage (NCBI taxonomy): Eukaryota > Metazoa > Chordata > Testudines > Cheloniidae > Chelonia > Chelonia mydas. Next base: position 20,776,213 of record NC_057855.1, read on the forward strand.
AGTCTGCAGAAGAGAAGAATGAGGGGGGATTTGATAGCTGCTTTCAACTACCTGAAAGGGGGTTCCAAAGAGGATGGCTCTAGACTGTTCTCAATGGTAGCAGATGACAGAACGAGGAGTAATGGTCTCAAGTTGCAATGGGGGAGGTTTAGATTGGATATTAGGAAAAACTTTTTCACTAAGAGGGTGGTGAAACACTGGAATGCGTTACCTAGGGAGGTGGTAGAATCTCCTTCCTTAGAGGTTTTTAAGGTCAGGCTTGACAAAGCCCTGGCTGGGATGATTTAACTGGGACTTGGTCCTGCTTTGAGCAGGGGGTTGGACTAGATGACCTTCTGGGGTCCCTTCCAACCCTGATATTCTATGATTCTATGATTCTATGATTATGGTTACATGATATTCAATATTCTTTGATGCATACTTGAAAATATAAATGAAATATAGTGCTGTTAAGCAAGTGTGTTTTATAATATTTTAGTACCCATATCCACATCCATAACATTTCTTCTTAACAGGACATGTTCTGGAGTCAACCTTTGATGAGGGTTTTATTGGAAAGGGTTAAGATGATGCCTTGTGGATTGGAAAGAGACTATTTGGAATGGCTCTTTTTATAGATACCCACTCTTCTTCTTTTTAAATACCAGAGTAACTAAACATTTAAAACCTTTGCGAATCGATTGCATGCAAGCAATCAGCCTCAGGACAGAAGTAACTTAATCAGCATCTTTTTAAAAACATTTTCTTTGTTAATCTTCCAAGGATACAGGCTATGTTTGCCCAGGTTTCTAAGGACAAAGTGGGAAACAGATCTGTAAGTTTCCCGCTTTAACCTGTATGTACAGATGATTATGTAAATGTAGTAAATTTTGTTGTCTCAAAGAAATTTAATATAATTAAATAATTATACTGCCATAACCTTTGTACCGATTGCCCTTTTCTTGGGTTGCTCGCTTCCTTTTTTAAAATGTAGAGTTAGTCATTTTTATCTTGATTTAAACAATAAGGTGCTGAATCCAACTGGGGGTCAGAGAATTTCAGAAAACAGCATGTTATAAAAGATGAGAGCATTTAAAAATTCATCTTTTGGAAAAGACTGTTGCTAACAAGCGAGGCTAACTAGTCCTTCATTTCCTATGGCACATTTCCTTAAGATCAGCACTACACATTGGCTGTGCTGTCTTCTTCTGGTACCTCACCAGCTTTCCAGAAATTGTCAGAAATGATTGCCAGTAGCTCTGGAAAAATCCTATTCTAGTTCCCTTCATACCCACGGGTGCATATAATCTATTGCTGATTTATATATAACTATCTCTTGTACTCTCCCACCTTTCTCTTAGCAATCTCTTGTCATGACTCAGCTACCCTGAATGTTTGACTCTTCGTCTCTTCATCATTTTTATTAAAGACACATACTGAATGCCATATTGGTTCTTATTATACTACTATGCTACTGATAGACTGGATATGGCCACTGGACTACCAGGCATTTGCCTGGTGGGTCAGTTCCTTGAATGGCCTGCGCACCAAAACACACCGTCCTGATATAGGCCAGCCTGCCTAGCTGCACAGCAGCCTCCCAGTTGATACCTGATATAGAATACACTCTGTCCTACTAGGGGATTCAATGCATTATGCACTGCCCCCTACTAGGGTTGCCAGTTGTGGTTGGACATATTCCTGGAGGTGTCATCACATGACATAATCTTTAATTCAAGATTAATCTTTAATTTCTGGAGATCCCAGGACAATCCTAGAGGGCTGGCAACCCTAAGCCCCTGCCATAATCGCACTGCCCCCACCCCCACCCCCACACACGCACACACTATCACATGGAGAGTAAGGGACTTGGCCAAGATTGAGTCCAGGACATCCTAAATGTCTATTCCCATCCCAGTAAGGGACTACTAATAAGCCCCCACCCCTTAACTAGGGCACTGGTGAAACTCACTGGGAGTGTGCTGAGGTGGGACTGTAACTCATGAAAGCTTGAGCTGGGAAAGAGGGGCAGGGAACCAGTTCCCAGGAAGAGGAGGGAGAAGCTTATTACTACATGAGCGCTCTGGCTCCTTCATATATGTTTCCATGGTGTGGGAGAATAGATCAGGGAAGACAGAAGGTCAAGTGTAGGTGGGACTGGCAGATAAGTAGTGAATAGGAGCCTAGGTGTGGGGCGGGGCAGGGCAGGGCTGGGCGGGGTGTGTACGTATAAGAATGCAGGTGAGGAGCATGTGCTGGTGCAGGAATAGATGGTGAGTGTTGTAGAGAGGAAAAAGAATGAAGTGGAAGACCAAGAGATTGGAAGGAAATGAGAGAGAGAGATAGCAAGCAAGAATTTTAACAGGCAACAACTCTAAAGAGAAAGAGTCAGAGAACACGAGGAAGAGAATGGAAAGTAGGACTGAGCCAAGCATTGAGGAAAGAAGTGGAAGGAGGCAACTCCATCTATCATACAGGATACTGGTTTGGGAGTTAGGACACCTGACCTCTTTTTGCGGTGCTGCAACTGCCCTGTTGTGTGACTTTGGCTGAGTCACGTCTCTTCTTTATGCCTCCTGTTTCCCTTCCCATCCTTTGTCAGTCTTGTGTATTTAGGTTGCTAGCTCCTTGGGGTCAGAGACTGTCTCTCCCTTTGTGCTTGTATAGTTCCTAATGTAATGGGGACCCCATCTACACTGGAGCTTCTAGTTGCAACTGTAATACAAATAATTATAAATAGCAAAAGGAAAAACTAGATGAAATAGAAAAAGCCATTAGCTCCTTCTAGACATTTATCTCTTTTCTTTAACATGAAAAAGGAAACATTAGGACAAGACATGGATAGGTGAAGTCTTCTAGTATATCTGGCAAGTGAGTCAACAATTTCTATAGAAAAGTAATCTTTAACTTTAGTTGTCAGAGGACAGCCCCATGGTAACAAAATTAAGTCACAAGGTGGCCAAGGATCACAGGCACATCTGAAATCACTGCAAGATGGTTGTGATTAAGCTTTACCTAAACTTTTCCATGTTTACCTGACCCTACCTGAGGGCATTTACACTGAATGCACATTTAGTAATTTGAGTGGCATATCTTTCAAGTAAAGTGCCATTACTCAGTATGGAGAAAGAAAGCTGATTTTTACTGATCATTTCCAAACTATTATTCTCTTCATTATTCAGTGGCAAAGTTTTGTTGACTGATTTCAGTGCTGAAGTGGACTAACTCACCCCAACTCTACCCTCAGCAGAACACATGGGGCCAGAGTTTTAAAAGTATTAGGGTCCTAAAGATGCAGATAGGCACCCTGTGGAATTTCCAGAAGTGCCCAAGTACCTAATGCCCATTGAAATTAAGCTAAAGCTAAGGGGACTCACCTGCCCACATGACTCAGGAGTAATTAAGCTGAATACAATACAAAGTTGTAGCACATGACCCTATAGCAATTCAGCAGAAGAGCCCAATAGGGCCTTAAGAGTCTGCTGTTTTTTCACATCTGATAAATATATAATTTGGTGTGGAAATCAGGACTGTGGGAGATTTGGTAGGACTGGAAATATTTAAAACCTGTGGTGAAACAATATCTGAAAATTAGCACCCTTGTGAACTCAATTCAGTGTGAAGCCAAATCATTACAAACACCAGTGTAGATAGTCTCCATTTTTGTGTGCGTGTGAAAAGTGTCATCTTGGGAGCAGTGGACAATAAATCCCTCTGCTCCAGAGTATGTACATGCTGAACAACAGAAGCACAATGAGGCTAAAACACAACATGGGGAAATCAACTAGAAAATATTTCTGGCTATACAGTAGAGAATCAGGACACTAGTTCACACGAGGTCAGACATCACTGATATTTTCAGTCCAGATTGTACTACATGGTCCCCATTGTGTATCTGTGTGTGTGCATGCCCATATAGAACCTGGCTTCATTGCCCCGGATTCACTAACAAAACCTAGGTTCATAATCCCTACTTTTCCAGGTGACCTGGATCTAGTCATTTTAGCCTACAAAGGTGGTAAAGCAAAGCCATTCAGAAGATGATGCGCTTTTTCAGTGCACTTCCAAGGCAGCTTCCACTAGCAAAGCTTCCATGGATTTTGGAGCTAACTTTCCCCGATGGTGCATTTATGCCTCTTTAATTGCAGTTGCCCCACTTGGGGAAGGAGGATGATTCTGAACTAAGGGTTTGTCTACACACAAAAGGTCTCTTATGCCAGTAAGGCTGAAGCAGTATCACCGCCATAGTGTGCAGTTACATTGGTAGAATGGGGCTTTATACTGGTGTAACTATTCCTGTATGGGAAGGCAACGAAGATATACCAGTGTAAGGCACCTGGATTTGGAAATGCCTGTAACAATTTATTAATAGTATGTGTTGACCTGGTTATTGGGATATTTTTGTATGACCACATTAGTTTAGTTTAATAGTAGGCTGCGGGAACCAAACAGGAAGACAAATCAATGACTCGAGATAGATATCCCTTTAAAATACAATTGCATTGGGGGAGTTTGTTACAAGACAATGGGAGAGAGAAAGGCTGAGCTGTTAACCGTGAAGAGCCTATCTTTCTGGGCTACAGTCAAGTCACTCAGCTTGTTTGGCCAAGTTGGGAACTAACAGTTCCAAAGAGCCACAAACCATTAATAAGGACACTCTCTGTCCAGAGATCAGGGAGTTGTTGTGGAACAGTTCTGGAAAACACACTGACCCCAGACCCGCAGAGGTTAGGGATCTGGGGTAACATAGGCCTGTCTAGGACTTTAAGAAAGATAGACATGCATGTAGATCTTTTGTTGCTTTACATATTTTTTCTTATGTTATGTTTTGTTTCTAATGTTAAGGTTAAAGAGTACTTTGGTTTCAAAAGTTCGTTCAGCGCTGGTCAAACTCCCAATAGGAAAAACTACAAATTCCCAACTCAGTTGGACCTGGTGGGTAAGCACAGTTGATACACGAGGTACTATAGCCCAGGACTTGGTCTAAGAGTGGGAGAGTCATGAGATTCCATCACAGGGAGGTAAAGGTACAAGCGTGAGAGCTGAGGGGGTCCACTCAGAGAGATGAGGGACAGGTCAGAGGTGCAGCTAGGCCTGTAACCATGACAACATCATTTTACCTATATAACTGTGTCCACATTATGGGTTATCCAGCATAGCTACTCCAGTTAAATATCCTATATCTAACCGACATAGCTATACCACTACAAAAAAAATGTGTTAGGACCAGGTCTCACTTGTTTCACACTGCTGTAACTACGCGGACTTCAGTGGAGTCATTAGTGATTTACACTACTATGGGAGCAAAATCAGGCCCCTTTTGTCTACAGGAGTGAATCTAGCCCTTTAATTTTTAGATATATACAATGAAAGTTAACTTTTTTTAATGCCCTCTTTATTCAGTATCTGACATAGGCAAAAAACAGCACACTGAAGAATTATACTTTCATAGGTGAGTTTGTATCAAGCAGTCATTCTTTTCCTATTGCAGTATTTCATTTTCTTAGCAGTTGATTAGAATCCATTCAGTTCCACTGGGATGCACCCAATGATACTTCTCTGATAAACAGACATACAAAAGATTAATATATCACTGGCAATACTTAGAAAGTTGTTAAAAGCATATATTCAATATCTACTTACCTTTTATGCGTACACAGATTTGCAGTGATAAATGGCCCATTACAGTAAGTGATTGTCTGAGGATTTAAAACAGACACTGGAACAGAATACTGAATAACGCCTATGACCATGTAGTGGTCATGTGTTTCATTATTCTCACATTGCTGTATTATTTTATGTAGTTCCAGAGTGTCAATAGAAAGAAGAGAGCAAGGAAGTAAGGGAAACAAATTCAGCATTATATACAGTATATGGCTAACTGCTGCTAAGAACTTGAATTGAATGACACTCCTGCCTTCTCAGTGAGTTCAACCACCAAAGGTATCAGATTCACCCTCCCCACTGTATGGGGAATAAATCCTGCTTGACCCTGCCTCCACACAACCATTGAGGGTACCCACCCAGCCGAACTGGTATTGCGTTGTTCTGCTCTGTAAGGTGAAGGCAGGATTTGGGGTATGGGGCACAGAGGGTGTATATATCTCAAATGGCACCCCTGCAGCCTACATGGGGTTCTCTGTGTGGCAGGGAACAGGAAAACAGAAGGGAAGAGGGTGGAGAGGAGAGGGGAGAAGACAGGCCCAGAGGATCCATTGGTACATTGAATCCCTTCACAATGGAAGACTGTATAATGGGTGATATAGAATGCTGCAGCCAGTCCTCTTACCTTCTCCCATGACAATATGCCCAGTGCCCAACTGGCTATTCAGGCTGGGTGCTGGGCTCAGGATTCACCCCAAGCTGCACCAGGCTGTAGAGCACAGGAAGATGTTCCCACCTGCCATTGCAATCCAGTGCCAGGGCCAATCAGAATTCCAGTGCTTGTATCCCTGGGTCATAATGGAAGACATTCCAGTGGGTTTGGCTTGCCAAGGCCTGGTGGTGACTTACCTCACTTCCAGTATGAGGTGTAACATACACTGCTCCAACAAAAAGCAAGTAAAGAGCTCTTCCTTTTTCTGTTCTTAAGTGGCAAAATGCCTTCAGGAACTGCTGCTAGTAAGATTCTTCCCCTCTCATGGCTTAGCAATACAGGAGTCAAATACAGCTCTATATTTCCATTAACTAATATTTTTCTTATTCAGGCCAGGGCACCCATGTTAAAAACACAACCCAGCTTCCTGAAAACCATCACTATACTGGATCCTAATTGGTATACTCCTGGCAATGTCACTAAAGAGGCCAGAGATTGAATGGGTATGGAGACTGAGCTACACTCTAGGACAGGAATGATCCACACTAGTAGGGAAACTTGAAAATGTGTCATCTTGTATGTGTTGTGTGGATAAACAGAGGACTTCATATTCCAAGACAGTAAACTGTTACTTGTCACCAGCAAATAATTTACACAGGAAAAACAAAATTAAAGGGAGAGAAAAAAAATGATGCAAAGTTATAAAAAGCTAGTTTATGCAAATGTAAATACAAACCCATTTTTATCAGTGATAGTATTATTATAAGTATACATTATATATAATTATTATTGTTGTTGCTAATTATAATATGATAATATCTAGGAGCTCTAGTAAAGGACCAGGACCCCATTCAGTTAGGAGCTGTGCAAACACAGAATATTTCCATTGTTTTTGTTATTACAGAAACCAGCATATTTTGTAGGTCTGACAAAAAACATAACATTCTGGGGGGTGATTCGGCTGCGACAATGATTACTTCTGACTGATAGGGATCTAGCATCTAATTTTCTTCCACTCATTTATTGCTGACCTGTCTAATATAGATTAAGTCTACGTAGCCCAAGATATTCAACAAACAGTCAATGTTGTGAGATATGGAGGTTTGTTCTTCAAAAATTTTCAGGCTTACACTCAGCTTTCTCCTCTCCTTGTACAGTTTTATCAAGGATCATGTCTTCTCCATGTAAATATTGCCAGTCTGATATTTAGCTAAATAGATTACCTGGCACAAAACAATAAACTCATTCAGTGTGCGACTGGGGCTGTGTAGACTAAAAGGTGCAGATCTGAGATTACAAAATAACAAAAGAAAAGTTGCTCTGGTATAGTCACACACAGGACACTGATTTATAAATTAAGCTGATCTGAGAAGTCAAGTGCACTACATAGCAGATGCCCAAAGGTGTAACTTACATAGTCAACAGTGCCATACAAATCCGTTCTCAAGTTTCATCTCTTCTTTTATGCTTCCTAAAATATCTTCTGTACAATGTTTTTCTTACATAACTGGCAGAGCTAACATTGCTTTATCCCACTCTTCTCAGATAAGTACATTTATTGTGAACACTGAAAGGAAAATCTCAGGATATTAAGTGCAAAAGTACACAAAGGCTTGAGTCTTTTAGCAGGATTTCCCCCATTAGACTCTAGTCACTGTGATTTTATTGTCAAATGAAAAACACTTCAAAATCCTAAACAGCCTTATGCTGCCCCTCATATAAACACTATTAATCTAGCTATTGAATAAGGCCAGGAGAGGTCAAGAAAATCACACAGATGGTTGGAATCAAAAGTATGGGACTGATTTTCCACTCTCTTGCACTTATTTACACCTGTGCAAAACATTCAAAGTGAAACTCCTCTGGTTCCGGGTGACAAATCCTGAAGACCTTATTCAGTTTTGACTCTCTTTGACTTTGAGGGAAATCTGTTCCCTGTTAAAGTCAGTGAGAGTTTTGTCATTGACCTCAATGGGGCCTGGATTTCACCCTTTAATGGGAGTTTGTATGAGTAAGGACCTTAGGTTTTTGCCTTTTGAAACTCAGGAATGATTAGAAGCTAATTTGTATGCATCTCAAGCAATGTTTAGACTTGACATCATGCTATGTATATAATGTACATGTTCAGTCCACTATTTTATAGCAATTTTTAACATTATACAATCCAAATATATGCATATACACATGTACATATACAGAGACATAGAAGTTAGAAATGGAAAAGACCTATTAGTTAGATCTTTTTGGGTAGTTAACCCTCTCTTCTAGTGAATTAAACTAAAAAATTATTTTATATTCAAATGGACAATGAGAACACTTACTAGAACTAGTTACATTTGATAGGATAAAAATAAAAAGTAGAAGGCTTTGAGGATGGTATTTTCAAAATCACTGATAATCATTAGGTACCTAACTCCCACTGAAAGTCAATGGGTGTTGGGTGCTTAACTATATTAGACACTTTTGAACATTCCACCCTAATTTCTAATGTTTTATGGTATAAGAAAACCATTAACTGATAGGGTTAGGAAGAAATTTCCTCCATGGGCAGATTGTTCTAAAATAGCCAATATAGGGTTTCTTTGTGTCTTCCTCTGAGACATCTGCTGCTGGCCATTGTCAAAGACGGGATACGGACTAGATGAAGTGCTGATTTAATCTGAAATAGCAGTTCCTAAATTCCTATGATCCCCGGTTGTGTGGATAAACAGAGGACTTCACCTTCCAGGACTGTAAACTGGCACCTGCCACCAACATATAATTTCTCCCCACACATGTGCCAATTCAGAATTATTCCTAATATTATGATCTGCAGTACTTTATTAAGCCTAAATCAAAATAATTCATGTACTTTTCACCCACCTTGTTGTCTGCTCAATCTACACATGATCAGCTCTTGTAGGGAGAAGCATGTATGTTGAGGGGTCAGCTACTCATGGACAAAAGAAGACCTAAAAGCATGCATCAGTTACAACATTACATGAATACTAAATGGCATGGGTCAAACATAATGCAGGCACATATCAGCTTCTTCTTAAATCCTTTAATTAGAAAATTCATTTTATCTATCTATCATTCATCCCCCTAATTCATCATATATTTCCAGAAGGCTCACTATACATCCTTGAATTTTTTTTAAATTATTATTATTTTTGTGTCTATCATTTAGGTGGCCAAGTTCCTTTAATCATATGTAGTTCCTTTAATCTTTCCTCATGCATCAAATTGTCAGTCCTGCTAGTGCTTCAATTAGTTTTGTTGCTCTTCTGTGAATACCCTCCAATTTCTCAATATCTTTCTGGCACCATTGTGCTCAGACCAAATTAGTATTTCAGGTGCACTCATCAAAGAGCACTATAGATAGTAATGATCTCCTCCCTTTGCAGCCTAAGGACTCTGCACAGAACACCTAAATCACAACTGGTTTTGTTTGCCGTTGGCCAATCCCAATACCACTTAGAGGCAACAAGGTTGGCCAATTGTAGTCCTCTTAAAAAAGGAGAGTTATTATCGACCAAACACCACAGCACCAGTTGGTGACTGTGGTACATCTTACTGGCCTACCCCACAGGGTCCGCTGGGAGAGGTAGTGCTTCTTTGTTGCCATACACATTATAGGTTCTTATTAGCTAACCACTATCAACCATTTGTGTCTTTTGGCATTACTGCTTTCCAAGTGCCATGCCTTCCGTGTGTGTACACAACAGAGCAGTCTGAAATTCAGTGAATTTCCTTTGCAGGGTTGCTAGTGAGCGTTTTCTTGGGTTTTGATCTGAGTGTCTGCAAGCTTCAGATTTTTTGTCTTTGATATCAGGTCCAAAAGAACTGAAAATATCAAAGCAAAATATTTTGAGACTGCTGAGTTTCACTTCAAAGCAATGAGAAAGGTCATAGGATATCAATGAAAAATCATAAATCATCCTGTGCTTTCTAATTCATTTAGAATATAGTTTTGTTCCATTCATTTGGTGTTGCTCGCTTTAATACATATCTACTTCCTATCTCCCAGTGATGCAGGAAGCAGTCAGTGCCATGAAAAAAAAAATCTATTTACACGTATAGTATGTAAACTTTGTTCATCATAAAGCTGTACTCAAGTTCCTTTTATTAATACAGGTAAAACTTGATCAGGTCCAACAAAGGCTTGCTAAGTTTGTTATGAAACCCAAACTAAACATGTCTTATGATTTTATTATGATGTGTTATTGTAATATGCTATTACCAATCCTCTCAGTCACCTACAGAACGTCTTTTCACAAACCTTACATCCACCAGGACTGGTCTGGAAAGATAACTTGCTAAGAGTATTTTAGGTGCTATCCCCAAGCACATATCAGATAATTTTATTTCAATGACACATATAGGGCCACCTTGCTAAATTACACCTCCTTGTTCTGGTGTGACCCCCCTAAACACACAGGGAAGATTCAATTGTTTGGGGGTCTGTTGTGCAGGAACAGATAAAACTTCTGCCGTAGCTCCCGTGAGCTCAGCAAGTGGTAACTGCCATGGGGAGCCACTGAATTATCGTGTAACACATCTCATTGTTCAGATTTTTTTTCCCCTAGATGTTCAGTCCAGGAGTCCTTATCAATGTCTCCTTCTCAGGCAGCACTAAAAATCACTTCCCTGATGACCTTTCTGCTGGCCTGGCCTTCTCCCAAGATGAATCTCACCACTACAGTAGTTTTGTAGGCATTACATGGTATTATTTTACTGTAATATTTTAGATGAAACAGGGATTATTGCTATTGTCTGTGTGAACACTGCAGGATTTAGTTTGTAAAGAGATTCACAATCTGAACCGTGTAATTTCATTCTCAGGAGTTGGCCACCTCATTTAGGTTTACTTGAGTTTAATGAACTCAAACTTACAAGGGGAACCTCTCTTGCTAACTACTCCCAGCTGAAGACTGATCTCCCATGCCATGCATGCCCAGAGACCTTTTCTTCATAGATAAGGGGTCTTCAGATAGTCTCAGAGCTTGCAGGGGGAGAGGCAGCCACTCTTGGGCAGGTGGTAAGTGAGGTCAGATGCACAGAGGTTTGCTGACTTTCTAGCTATTCAAATAACCTCAGTCTATGTAAGCCACACTTTCTCAAGCATAGGCTCAGGTTTGTGACCACATCAACGCTCAGTTAAAGCCTTTAAAAGTTACTTCTATCCCTTTTCCACTTAGTAACTTTTCTGATTGATTACAAAAGATGAAAGGTCCTTCCTCTCATTACCAGTTACCTGAGCCATTCCATCCTTTTTGATGCATCCCTGCATGACTAAGTTTGTTTCCAGACTTTCAGGTCTCTACTTCTTTTATTTATTAAACATTTGTTAAACAAGGAGCAATTTTCTACTTATGCAGGAGTCAGCTAATTAGTATGGTATCCTGTCATTCTGTCACACTGGCTTGACAAACAATATAGCTGATTAAAAAGTTGCTAATTGGCTGATACTGTTAGCAGCAATTTCACAGTGCTAATGTCCCAAGAAAACATTAAAATGCTGCTTTGATCAGACTATGGAAAAATTACACAAAATGAGCCTTTAAAGAATTGTCAGTATGTAAAAGTAATGCTATATTATGTGGAAACACATGCATTATCCCTTGGAAAGGCCACAAAGGTTGTTCAAAGTTGAATACAGTATATTTCTGAACTAAGGACAGAAAAGGGGTGAAAACAATAATTTAATTCCTATGGAATGGAAATAAATCATGTACAAGAAGTTATATGAGTTATCCTTACAAAAGGATAACTTATCCTTCCCCAAATAAAACTCCCATGGATTTCAATGGGAGAGTTAGGCTAACTGTTAGGATATAGCTATTCAGGCCTGTCTGTAAAAGCCTATCCTCTAAGAATTTAGGTGTATTCTTATCACTTAGCTAGTTATAGAGGTATAAAAGAAAGAAAGAGAATCAAAATCACTGTCTGCTGGTGTAAAGGCCTTCTCTTACTGTGACAGTCTGAGGCCCTGTTTTTAGGCTAAGATCTCTGGCTAAGCAGCAGAGACAGCCATAACCTGGAAAGCGAATGGTCACATCCTCACATTCCAAACTAGTCACATTGAAATAAGGCAATCTGGGGCTGTTAGAAAGGTGATCTGATCTATCACCTCCAGAGAAAGGGAAGAGCCTAGAGGATGTAAAAGGAAGTTTGATAGTTTTCTGTTCAGTAAGGACTCACTTATCAATAGACACAGCTGGGAAACCCTTATGTCTTTATAGATGTAGTTGTGAAATCCTCACTTCTGTATTTTTTTTGTCATTATAGTTCCCACTTTGCTATTGTTTATTTGCATGGTGTCTGTCTGGTTCTGTGATTGTTTCTGTCTGCTGTATAATTAATTTTGCTGGGTGTAAACTAATTAAGGTGGTGGGATATAATTGGTTAAATAATCACGTTACAATATGTTAGGATTGGTTAGTTAAATTTCAGTAAAATAATAGGTTAAGTATAGCTAAGCAGAACTCAAGTTTTACTATATAGTCTGCAGTCAGTCAGGAATGGGGGTGGGGAAATTGGAATCATGTTTTTCTGAGGGGGGAATGGGAACAGGGAATGGGGGTGGGGAAATTGGAATCATGTTTTGCTAAGGAGGGGAATGGGAACAGGGACACAGGTAAGGCTCGGTGGTGTCAGAGCTGGGAAGGGGGATACTAAGGAAGGAAACTGGAATCATGCTTGCTGGAAGTTCACCCCAATAAACATTGAATTGTTTGCATCTTTGGACTTCGGGTATTGTTGCTCTCTGTTCATGTGAGAAGGACCAGGGAAGTAAGTGGGTGAAGGAATAAGCCCCCTAACACTAACTGCCTGACACTTCTGAAAATCACATTCTTGATCTTTACTATCTTGTTCGGTGAGGGTAGAATGTGATTAAAACCTAGCAACACCTGGGAAGATCCATCCTTCTACTCAGTGGTCATTATGCCTTGTTTATCTTATAACCCCTTGACTCTCTGTTGGGCTAGAGAAGCATCTTGCCTCGTCCCTCCAACCAACAGTCTACCCAAGTTGTAGAGGTGGCGTGAAATAAATTATACAATGGTTGCTTGCACTAACCATTTTTCTATCCACTGCTAGTGGTCCTGGAATTTCAGGAGAACCAAAATTCACCAAGGTACTTAAAAAAAGAAGAAACACTGCAATTAAAGAGTTGTTACATGCTACAGTACTACAATCTCAAAACTAAAAGAAGACAAAAGTTACCGCTTTTATATACGTTTAGGTTAAAATGATATAGCATCAAATATATTGTATAGTAATACTGTTTTACAGTACAGAAGATACATGCACTAAAAGTGTATTTTTTTAATTCTCCAAATCCAAAAAAATTACTGGAAAGACAAGTGTGTGTATATGTAATGCTGTAGAAAGCCCTTACCTTTCTTTCCTCAAAGTTCTGTATAAACAAAACTAGTTAATCCTGGATAAAGCTTTTCTGCATGATGACTGAGAACACTAATGATGAGTCCTTGGACCTCTGGGAAGAATCAAATTGACTATACAAATACAGATCCTCAAGTGATGTAAATCAACATGGGCTCTATCAATGTCAATGCGGCTACCTGGATTTATACTAGCTGGTGATCAGGCCCTGTATGTATAAACATGTTACACCTTGCAAGACTTAGTTTTGGAGTAAAAACTTTATGCAATCTTTTAATTCCTTTATTGGGAGATTCCTGTGAGCACACATTGCTCACATACCCCGTACAAGGGCCTACTCAAAAAGCCCTCACTCAATTTGAAAGGGGCAGTTTCTATTTCTCTATATAGCTATTTAAATGTAAATTCAAACAATACAAATACAAGAATATAATACTCAAACAAAATTATTATAAAACAAACAATATGAGCTCATTTCTAATACTCTCTATTCCACTGAGGTGTAATAGCAGTTGTATAAAGTTATTATGTACAGGAGCTGAAAGGAAGAGAATATTCTGAATGTTCAACTTTTGTAAGAGGTATTTTTTATATAAATTGACCTAGTAAGCCTCAAGGATGGTAACAGGATCAGTTGTTTTGAATATTTCCCCTTGTAAACATTTTGGACCTCAGCTAGTGTAAATTGGCATAGCATCATTGACATCAATGGAAATATGCTGTTTTATACCAGCTAAGAATCTGGCCCATTGTATATAGAGAATAGATATACACCTATTTATTTTCTAGTTCATCTGTATGAATCTGTAAGGTATTGATTTGTGAAACACATTTGGAGAGGCTTGGATCTTATTAACTTATTTAAACATGTGTATCTGAAAACAAGTCCAATTATAGTCTAAAATATTCTGGGAAATCCCAGATGTTAATATTATTTAGTATTTAGACTGTGTCATAATTTTTATCTTAAAGGTGTTTCACAAACACTGTTGTGAAGTCAGTATTTAAGTGCTGTTCGTAGTTGCAGTATTTCCGTTTTGTAGGTTGGGAAATGGAGTCAGAGACACTAAGGCCAAGTTTTCCAAAATGACAGCCTAACATGAGACTCCAAAATTCATATTTAGGCACTTAAATAAGTGGCCTTATTTTCAACGCAGCAGCTCAGAGACCTACCTTTAGTCTTCCCTAGTAACCCACTTATTGCATTTCTATGGCCTACTCTTCTTTTACATTTGTTAGTAACTATTAGAGTAACATATTCATGAGTACTGCCCATATTTCTCCCACATGAGTTATGGTTGTTGAATGCAATAATGGCCTATCATATAACAGACAATTTTATTAAGATAGGAGGAGATTGAATCCCTTTCATGAATAGCAAATGAGCCACACAATTTGCATGATTTCTGTGTGTCCCAAACAGGTGTCCTTGAAGGAAATAAATCAAAGTCAAACGTATGTACAGGAACTTAGCATGAATTTTGAAAACCAAATACATACATGAAAATCATTTTCAGCAACCTCAGAGATGTGAAAACTAAATGCACATTACTTCAAGAAGTAGCTACAGGATGAGAGACAGTTGACATTTCCTGAATCGCATTCTTTGTCAATAATAGGATAAACCATGATCGCTGAAGTCAAAGTTAGATATACTATGATCTATACAAGCCTCTTTTCAGGTATTGCCATCATTTTGGTATTTAATACCTGCAGTGTATAGAGGTGATTAGTTCTATGGACAATGGTTGTAGGTCCTGAGCCAAAGCTCAAAGAAATCAAAATCTGCAAATACTTTTCAGTCCTGAGCAGAATGCAGAAACATGCCTGCTTATCTGAATTTATCCAAGCCTCCGTTGGACTAAAAAGTAGGCTGAAAATATTGCACATCAGGCTTTATCACTAGAGTTCTAATTTTTCTTTATGCAACTTTGTCAGAAACATCTCAAAAACAACCTATTTCATGGCAATTAAGTAGTTTTGCTCCTGCTCTAAACCAAACACAGGAATTACAGATTCATGTGAAAATATATTTAAAGAAATTTAACCCAACTTTTTTGAAACTGTAAAGCTCATCCTCTGCTTGATTTGAGTTGTAAGTGAGGGTTCTGTTTAGTTTTCCATTCACCTTAACTGTTTCACTCATCCAAAAATTCTTATCTATTTAATTAGGTTTTTTACAAGACCTAGAGCATTGGCCCTTTAAAATCTCTCATGTACATTAGAATGGTAATGGTCCATCATTAGATGCAAATGGTAGAATGGTCAGTAATAATGTAGAAAAGGCAGAAGTGTTCAATAAATATTTCTCTTCTATATTGGGGGGAAAAGCTAACCGAGGTAGTCACATCAAATGACGATTGCATACTTTCCATTCCAACAATAACTAAGGTGGATGTTAAACAGCAGATACTAAAGTTATACCTTTTAAAATTAGCAGGTCCAGATAACCAGGCATCCAAAAGTTTTAAAAGAGCTAGTCAAAGAGCTCTCCGGACCATTGTTGTTCTTTTTTGAATAAATCTTGGAACACTAAAGAAGTTCCAGAGGACTGGAAGAAAGCTAATTTTTTGCCAATATTTAAATAGAATAAAGGGGGTGGTTCAGATCATTATAGACCTGTGAGTCTGACATAAATTTGGGGAAAATAATGGAAAGGTTGACAAGGGACTCCATTAATAAAGAATTAAAGGTAACAGAATGTATGCCAATTAACATGGGTTTATGGAAAATATATCTTGTCAAACTAACTTGATAATTTTTTTATGAGCTTACAAATTTGGTTGATAAAGATAATTGTGCTGACTTAATATACTTATAATTTCTGTAAGTAGTTGACTTGGTACAATGTGACATTTTGATTAAAACACTTGAACTACACAAAATCAATATGGCACACATTAAATGGCTGACAGGCCTCAAAATGTAATTGTAAATGGGAAATCTTCATTGAGTGGGCAGATTTCTAGCAGGCAGATGACTTGATCAGAGTCTGCAAACAGAAATTTGAAATAGAAGACACTTCAGTGTAGCAAACAAAGGTATAACAAGAGCCAATGACTAGAACATGAAGCTAGACAAATTCAGACTACAGATCAGACACAAATTTTGCGGAGTAAGGGTAATTAAGCACTGGAACAACTTACCCAGCGCTGTGGTGAATTCTCCATCATTGGCAATTTTTAAATCAAGTTTGGATGTTTTTCTAAAAGATATGTTCGAGTGCAGTGGTTCTCAAAGCGGGTCTGCCGCTTGTTCAGGGAAAACCCCTAGCGCACCAGACCGGTTTGTTTACCTGCCATGTCCGCAGGTTCGGCCAATCGTGGCTCCAGCGGTTCACTGCTCCAGGCCAATGGAGGCTGCGGGAAGGGCAGCCAGCATGTCCCATGGCCCGTGCCACTGCCTGCAGTCCCCATTGGCCTGGAGCGGCGAACCGCGACCAGTGGAAGCCGCGATCGGCTGAACCTGCGGACGCAGCAGGTAAACAAACCAGTCCGGCGCACCAGGGGCTTTCTCTGAACAAGCGGCGGACCGGCTTTGAGAACCACTGTTCTAGTGCAAACAGTAATTAATTTAGGGAAGTCCTGTGGCCTGTGTTATACAGGAGGTGAGACTAGATGATCAAAATGATCCCTTCTGGTTTTATAATCTATGAATTTATGAAAACCTTCAGGATAGGAGGAGTTTTGAAGGTTCAGGAGAGTAGCCATCAGCGGGGTCTTTGAAATGAATTGGTGGCAAATTCGCAATGGACATGTCCTTGTTCATAGTGACATTGGTTGGAATTTTGTCAGTTTCCGCAGAAAGAGCAAAGACTGATTCTCCCAAAGAACAAATCATCATCTATACTCTCCAGGGGGGTCCATCCAATTCAAGTTTGAGGCATGCTGCTGCTACTAATATTGCAGAAAAACAGCTTCCAATTCCTTCTTAAATTTGCCCCCGCCCCCTTACTGAGCAATAATTTTACCAACATAAAAATCTAAAGACATTTAAAAGTATGTTAAATTATGTATGGTGCACATGTTTAAGATTCTTTGATACAAAGAACTCATTTGAAACTAGTTACCGGACAGTGGGGACAGCAAAATACTGAAAGCTATTTTTCAACAAAATCCTGTGACCTCCAAAGTTGTGAATAATGAAATAATGTCCAAAATCAAATTGGAATATGATTAATGTCTCCCTAATCCCTAAATATCACTTAGAGAAGGATGCAGAGACAATATAGTATGTCTTGCAGTTACAATCAAACAAACAGGAGAAGATAATAAGTGTATTTAACAACATTTGGACTAAACCAGGATTATAAAAATTAACAACAGTATTAATTTTGTTACTTTCACTTAATGTATTCTTGGACAGATTTTTAATGGATGGATAGTGGTAAGGTCAGCTCCCAGTGCTACATTTCCATTCCTGTCTAAAATAGTGAGAAAAAAAAATCAAGTAATCTGCAGGAAACACATTAGTCCAGTGTTCTGAAAAATGTTGAGCCACACTCAGAAATAAAAGCAGATGCCTTTAGGAAGTGATAAATGTTTAGAAATACATAGGGAAATCTCATGGAGTTGTAAATATTGTGACACAAATGTTTGGGGTGAGTTAAAGTTTTCTTTCATGGCCATGGTCTCACTAATCCTAACATACTCCATAACTCTCGATAAAGCATGTGGCTTGAGGATATAGTCAATTAAACAAGAGAAGACATTGACCCTCTTACTACATGTAGACTGTGATCAGTTGATATAGATGAGTTTGATAAGAATGGTATGGATTTGACCCACTCCTTAATTCTGAGTTGCTCTTTCTTTGTCCAAGAGTTTCCTGCTTCCTATAGGAAAAAAAATAGGCCAACTCCTATTAACACCATCATCTTGAGACAACTCAGACTGCCCTCTGCCTTCAGAAACTAACATATTCCCAACATCCCTGACCAATGGTTCGAGAAATCCACTGAAGCGCTCTTGTATTTAGATGGAATATATCGACCCAAAGAGTCAAAAGTGTTAACATAACCCAGTCACTATTCAACCTAAAACAGTTTTAAGTAAGGTTGGGGTTTTGTATACAGAGACCTCAGCCTGCTTAGTACCATGGCAAAAATGACCATTAAAAATGTTTTAACCTTGTATTAATGATACAAAAAAGGAGGAAAAGAGTTAAAATGTTTGAAATGTAAAGTCGCAAATAAGGATATCTTTTTAACAATATTCCTTGTTCCTTTCCCCTTAAGCTGTAAAGAGCCTTTAGAAAGGAATGCCCCTTGTTTGACAGTTCTTTACATGGTAACTATTGTCCTCTGGGGGGAAAGAGAAGTTAGTTGAGATGGACGGGAGCTGTTATTGTTGCTGCTGCTGTTAAAGTCCAATCCTGCTTCCTTTAAGACAAAACAAGACCAACACACACAAAAGGCGGAGAGAAAAGAACAGCTAAAACAGAAAAACACAATTTATTTCTCTGATGTTGACTCTCATTTGCAACCTCACTGCTGGTGAAACACAAGCACAGCATACATCTCATCAGCCACTCTGAATCAGAAATAAAATCCATAACATCAACGTTGCACATTGTTTAAAAACCATGATGCTTAAGTCAGTGGTTTCCAGACTTTTTACTATGGTGACCCAGTGTCTGCATTTTGTCTGTTTGGGGGACATACCATAGATATAGTTCATAGAATCATAGAATATCAGGGTTAGAAAGGACCTTAAGAGGTCATCTAGTCCAACCCCCTGCTCAAAGCAGGGCCAATCCCCAATTTTTGCCCCAGATGCCTGAATGGCCCCCTCAAGGATTGAACTCACAATCCTGGGTTTAGTAGGCAAATGCTCAAACCCACTGAGCTATCCCTCCCCCCTCACTGTTTTTTAAATTTCTTTACATTCAAACCCGAAAGAAAAAAAATAAAAACACAAAATTATGAGCTTTCTGCCCTGCTCTTCCCTCACCCCAGCTTGGCCCCTCAAGTCCCCCACTCAGTTCCCTCCAGCATCCTTGCTCTCTATCTCCCACCGTTGCCCCCTCTTGTGGATGAAGAGCTCTAACAGGGCTTCTGCTACAGCCCTGCAGTTTGAAGTCATCACTCTTTTCAGTGAGAGTGGGAGACAGGCTACAATAAAACAAATGAAAAGACACAACCGCCCTCCAGGCTCTCTCTGTCCTGGAAGACAATTGGCCTCTCAAAGATTCCTTTATGGCCAGGAGCCTTGCTGAAACAGACACCAAACAACACAGATCCCCTCCTACCAAGGTGGCCACACAATCCCAGTCTTCCCCTTTATCAAGGAGAGGCAAGCCCCCCTCTGTCCCCCAGACCTCCTGCTCATCTTCCACCAGCCCCCTTGCTCTTGCTTTTGCTTTCCCAGCCCTGTCCCCTCCTGAAGTCCCAGCCAGCTGGGGAGGCCCTGTGGGAATTTGGAGAGCAAGCCCATCCCACACTCACTCCACAGCAGAAGCTCCTGTCTCACAGGTTTGGGCCGAGCTCCCAGTTCCATCTGTTGTGACCTGGTGCATGAGGTCAAAGCACCACTCAGGTTTCATCCGGTTGCCCCTCTGGCATGATGAAGGGGTGACTGGGCCAAACCTGAGTGGTGTTGTGACCCCGTCCGCCAGTTACAATGTCACTAGTTTTGGGGACCCTCTCAATCAGGGGCCCTAGGGAAAACTGTCCCTCTTGCCACCCCTCCCTCCCCCCCCGGCAGCCCCTGGTGTGGGAGGGAGGAGTGTTTTCAGGGCATATGCGGGGGAGTTATGTGCCACAGACAGTGACAACAACCCTTCCTGGGACCCATCATTTGGAAGACACTGGCTTAAGTCACTCATACCCAAAATGGAGTGGATTTCCAGACATTCCTGATAAAGACAAAGAAAAAAGTATGTGTAAAAATGTATTGTATCTATACCTATACCAAGTTTTAGAGCTCAATTTTCAAAATATGCACACACACAAGTTAACTGTGCATCTAGAATATGCAAGAGAAGTATTTGTACATAGAAGTAGCATTTTCATGCAGTAAGCACTTTTGTACACATTGATTTGTGATTTGAATGTGTAATGAATTACTTGTTTACCAATGTGTGTTTATTTTGCAGTCATGATTTAGAAGGCTATGTCTGAAAATTTTGCCCTTACTCAACCTGATCGAATCACCCCTGAAGTCAGTGGAAATACTCCCATTGATTTTGTCAGCTTTAGACGAGGTCCATTGATCCCAAAGGTAAATATTGGCTGAAACAAAGGTGAAGTTTTCACCTCAGCAGAATTCATTGTAGGAGTCTATAATGGGGATCACTCACCACTTGTGGCGCCTCCTGCTGGCCATCCTGGGGATTAGCTCTGGCCAGGTATTGCACCCTCCTCCAGCGGTGTCTCTTCTGTCCTGTGGACCCCTCTTCATCCCGGAACCGCAGTCTCCTCTTCGTGATTCGGCCCTCCGGCCGTGTCACCATATGGATTCCCTGCTTCCGGGGTATCAAAGTCCTTGACAAATGGGCTCAGGCAGCCTTCCTGCTCACTGCCCCTCCGGTGCCACTTTATCAGTGGCTGGTAGAGGAACCTGGGCCCACACTCTCTCCGGATTCCAACTCAGGGGCCCTCTAATCAGCTGCCAAGAGCTGCACTCCTATTTCTTGCAGCTTTTCCCCTGAACCTTCTCCTACCTTCCTGGCTTCCCCCGTCTTGGGTTTGTCAGCCTCCCAACTCCCTCCTCCCAGGGAGTAACTGTGGACTACCCTCTATAGTCCTAACACACCTCCCTTCTCCCAAGGAGATTCTGCAGCCTACTTCCCTGCAGCCCCTTCAGTTGCCAGCTTCCTGGCTTATATAGGCCCCCCCAGCTGAGCCTGCTTCCAATCAATTCCCTGCTGCCTGGCTCCTCCTGCAGGTGCAGCCTCTGGAGTTAATTGGCTCACTTGGTCATCTTAACCCCTTCCAGTTCTTTGGAGGGGTGGACACCCGGTTACAGAGACAAGTAAATATACACTGAGCTCAGAGATAAGCATAAGAAAATATAACTTAAACCAGTTTATCACCATGGTTAATTGCTAACCAAACAAAGCACCAAAACAGATAGATTTTTTTTTTTGATTATATAACTGCCCCTCATTTCTCCAGAGAACAAAAATAAAGAAGTGGAACCAACTACAAATACTCCACAACCCAAAAAACACCACCTCCAGGACAAACCATGGCATCAGTATCCACCATATGGACACTTCTTAATACCCGATCATCATCAATTTATCAAGACCACCCCCCCGTGGAGCTGAATTATCTGTTCACTAAGGGACTGAATTTCTGCCCCAGCACGGAACCTGATACTATACTTGTCATAAATATAAAGAGAAGGGTAAACCCCTTTAAAATCCCTCCTGGCCAGAGGAAAAATCCTCTCACCTGTAAAGGGTTAAGAAGCTAAAGATAACCTCGCTGGCACCTGACCAAAATGACCAATGAGGAGACAAGATACTTTCAAAAGCTGGGAGGAGGGAGAGAAACAAAGGGTCTGTGTGTCTGTTGGTATGCTGCTTTTGTCGGGGATAGAACAGGAATGGAGTCTTAGAACTTTTAGTAAGTAATCTAGCTAGGTATGCATTAGATTATGATTTCTTTAAATGGCTCAGAAAAGAATTGTGCTGAATAGAATGACTTTCTGTCTGTGTGTCTTTTTTGTAACTTAAGGTTTTGCCTAGAGGGATTCTCTATGTTTTGAATCTAATTACCCTGTAAGGTATCTACCATCCTGATTTTACAGAGGTGATTTCTTTACTCCTATTTACTTCTATTTCTATTAAAAGTCTCCTTGTAAGAAAACTGAATGCTTTTTCATTGTTCTCAGATCCAAGGGTTTGGGTCTGTGGTCACCTATGCAAATTGGTGAGGATTTTTACCAAACCTTTCCCAGGAAGTGGGGTGCAAGGGTGGGGAGGATTTTGGGGGGAAAGACGTGTCCAAACTACGTTTCCCAGTAAACCCAGTTAGAGTTTGGTGGTGGCAGTGGTTATTCCAAGGACAAAGGACAAAATTAATTTGTACCTTGGGGAAGTTTTAACCTAAGCTGGTAAAAGTAAGCTTAGGAGGTTTTCATGCAGGTCCCCACATCTGTACCCTAGAGTTCAGAGTGGGGGAGGAACCTTGACAATACTAATAAGTGGAGAACTAGAAAAATTCTTCCACTGACTCTGCCTCAAAGAATTCTTTCACAACAACGACACCACTCACAATTACCATATCCCCACCAACAATCATAAGACAAATGAATCATCTGACTGGACACCACAAAGTAGATGAAACCACACTCTTGATCATTACTTTGATTGCTTCATGAAAAAAATTTGACTGTGAAATCCTTAATAAACATCACTGAGAGGACAGCTATGCAGACCCTGAAATCTAACCACCAGATAGTAATCAAACCAGCGGACAAAGGTGGCACCATCGTAGTCCTCAATCATGATGACTACGTTAACAAGGCCAACTGACAACTTTCCAACACCACCTACTGTAAGGAACTCAAAAAAAAACCCATACCACAGTTTATCCAGGAATTTAAGGATATCATCAAATCCTTCCCCAAACAACTCAAAGAGAAACTCTACAAACTCATCCCCCATGAACCCACCCCAAAGATATTCTACATGCTCTTCAAAATACACAAACAAGGGAACCCAAGCAGACCCATCATATCTGGCCATGGCACTCTTACTGAAGGAATATCAGGATTAACAGAAACCAGCTGTGACACTGCATCCCCATATTCATCATAGAGGTATGATTATGATATGATTATGACATAATTATCATGTATCTTGTACAAGGTAATGGGCCATAGGGGAAACAATAGGCGTCAGGAGAAGTTTATCCCCCACCTGGTGAGCCTTCCTGAGAATGTTCCAGACAGCCTATGAGTAATGACTGCTGTGACTCAGCAAGGAATAGAAGGGCATGTGATCAGACCACATGACGCTGAACTCTATTTTGGTACCTGTATTCTTCCACAAACTGGACTGGGAAGTGAGCTTGGAACAAAGAATTCCCATCATATGGAAAAGCTGTATCAGGTGAAGCGTGACATGATCTCTTGGCCTCACTATCCACACAACAGAACTCCTGGAAACACCTGAGGAACAAACACTGAACCGGGGGGAGTGCTGGTCCCAGACTAAAGGGATTCTACCCTTGGTATGGAAACTTGGTGGACTGCTTATATCGTCATTCAAGGTGAGAAACTGCTCATTCAAATCCTATCCATCTAGCATGTTAGGCTTAGTTTGCATTTTTGTTTATTTGCTAGGTAATCTGCTTTGATCTGTTTGCTATCACTTATTATCACTTAAAATCTATCTTTCCATAGTTAATAAACTTGTTTTCTGTTTTATCTTTACTAGCATGTTTTGAGTGAAGTATCTGGGAAAAATCTCAGCTTGGTTAACACAAGCTTGTTGGGCATATCTTTTCCACATCAAGGGGAAGGCGAACTATATTAATGAGCTTACATTGTACAGATCCCTGTGCAGTGTAAAACACTATAATTCTGCGTTTATACTCCAGCAGGGGTACAAGGCTGGGGAGCTGGTAAATTAGCTGTTGTCTTCTATCTGTCTTTGAGTGGCTTAGGTAAAGCACTCAGATAGCTTAGTTGTGTGTGTGGCGCCGCCTGCTGTCATGTTGGGTGATAACAGGGTCTGGAGAGGCTAGATGAATCTCCAGCAAAGCAGTGTGAGAAAGGCCAGCCCAGCTGGAGGGTTAGACGGCCCAGCAGTTCCAACGGTTTCCAAACTGAATGCCAGGGTGACAACCCATCACACCTCCGCAAAACACTAACCACACAAAGTGTCAGCTTCCTCCAGGACACTTCCTGCTTCCTCCACAAACTCTGCAATGTTAAAACCTCCCTTAGAACTCCATCCTTGCCACCATGCATGTCAATCCCTCACTATGTTAGCATAGCTGCCTGGTTCAAATATTTACAAGACACTGGACATGGAACCTCAGTGTTCCATCCCAAATACATCACCAAATTCATCCATTTCATCCTCACCTATAATAATTGTACATTCAACAACAAACTCTTTATCCAAATCATGGGAACAGCCATGGGTACTAAGATGGCTCCCTAATATGCCAACATCTTCATGGGCAGCCTTAAAGAAGAATTTCTGGACAAATGCACCATGAAATCAATGACATACCTGAGATACACCAATGATATTTTCATCCTCTGGACAGACGACTTAAACTCCTTCATAGATTTCCACCACAACTTCAACAACCACCACCCATCTATTAAATTCTCTCTGGAACACCCCCGCACCTTAGAATATGTGCTAACTACCTATGCTAAACAATCTGTTCCAGCTTGTATGCTGTGATACTCAGAGTATCTTTCTCAGACCTGAAGAAGAGCTCTATGTAGCATGAAAGCTTGTCTGTCTTGCCAACAAAAGTTGGTCCAATAAAAGATATTACCTCATCCACCTCTCTAATATCCTGGGACCAACACAGCTACAACACTGCATGCCTCATTTCTCCTTCAGTTTAGTAACTTGTGCTTTACATATTAGAGAATCATGCTCAAATATGTCTGATGACGGTTAATCAAAGGCATGAAGGGGCCAGTAATTCATCATTCAGTCAAACATAATTTGATATACAAGATGCTGGATGCAGAAGATATGCCTGATGTCACAGTAGCAGGATATAATTAGAGCTGGACAATTTTTTTCTTTTTTACAAAATGCAGTTTCCTGTTGACTGAGATTCTTCATGAATAAGGGATGAATTCTTCAAAGAGTTTTAGCTGAAAAAATATGGGGGGAAATTCTGAAAATGTCAAAATTTACATTTCAATATTTTCAATGTGATGTTTCAACTTTTCATTTCAAAATAATGGTTCGTTTCAAAATTTAGCTAGCTTTAAGTGAAAAACAACAACAAAGGGTAAAAACACACTTGACATTAAAATGAAACATTTTGTTTCACATGAAACAAAACATTCGCGAAGGATTCGGGCAGGATGGTGTGCGTTTAATTCCATCAAGGACGTCCTCAAAGGAAAAATCGACAAGACCACAGGTACAAATATCTTCAATTCAACAGTGCTGCCAACCATGGTGTATGGCAATGAAACGTGGGCACTGACAAAGAGAGAACAGCAGCGGCTGTCGATAGCTGAAAGGGCAATGGAACAAGCTATGTTGGGAATTTCCCTTCTGGATCACATCCCAAATGAAATTATCAGAGAATGCAAGCGGTGTGAAAGATATTGTTGTGGAAAGCAGTTATAACAAGATGTGACGGGCGGGCCACACAGCACGGCTCACAGACAGTAGGTGGACCGCAATCATTGCTGAGTGGTACCCGCGAGAACAGAAAAGACCACCCGGTCAGCCTCGAAGAAGATGGGAAGATGACTTTGTTAAACATTTTGGACAAACGTGGAGAAGAAAGGCAAGAGTGCGAGAAGAATGGCGGACGTGTTGTGATCGGCACAATCTTAACGACAGCTGAAGACCGATCAATCCAGGTGAAACAAAACACTTCTTTTGACCCAAATCCCTGCATATGCATTCTGATGTGTATTTCCTGGGGGGAAATCAGAAAGCAAATGTACATATTTTAGATTAAACACAAGAGAAAACCTCTTTTTAATGCTTTGTTACTCTTGGATGTCATCCTCACAGTTGCAACACTGGATAATACATTTCAGGAAATCTTATCTACCAATATTGATGATTAAAAAGATTTCTGTTATACTAACTGCATTTTAATTTTCCATTCTCCATTAAGGAATTCAGGACAAGATATAAAAACTGAAGGTAATTTTTTTTTAAACTTTGGTGCAACTGGTTCACACACCTACCTGGCCCACATACTTCCATGTTAAGCTATCAGGTGCATGTGTTAATTGGTTAATTGCATGAATAATTTATCTGATTTGTAAAGCAAAATTCAATTTTCATGCTAAAATACTTGTTCCTTCAATGAAATATGAAATCGTTTACCAACAAATCTGAAAGACATTGAAGTAACTAGAAAAAGCACAATGAAAATACTATCACATTATTTGAGGTTGATCTAATAATTAAGTAAATGAATGATTTAATTTCTAATATGTACAGTTCCTTTCCTTCTGATGACTAAAGAGCCAGAAGAAAATCAAAATCTTCTCTAGAGCACAACATAATAATTTTACTAAATATCCCATCCGTATATAATAAAATGTAATACACAGATTGAGGTAAATTTAACCTATTCTTAAACTGTTCTGGTTTTTCACCCTCCATTTAACTTTGCTGTAAGCAGAGGTGTACTTACTGCTGATTACAATTATACTGCAGTGAAGGAATTCAGCACCCTCATTCTATTGAGCTGTGATTATTGTTGATGTCAGAATTCATAATGTGTAGGTCCAACTGTAGTACAGAGCGAGTGAAAATTAGAGACCTGTGAAGCCTTACACAACTTATCCTGCAATATGTCAAGTGTCTTCAATTCCCCCCTTTCAGTCAGAGGGAAAAGTGGATGCTCAGCAAATTGCAGGGGGATGGCCCAGTTTGAATGCTTCTGATCTGAACATCAGGCAAAGGGGCAGGGGAGGGCTGACTCATTCATTAGTCAGAGTGGAACTTTTCATCCCTGAACTGTTCTTATAAAAAAAAAATCCAGTCAATTAGTGTACATTAGTTTGCTTCCAGATTATTAACCTGAATGTTTCTCTTAAACTTTATGAGGATTTTAATCACAGTTTCGAAAAACCAACTTTGTTTTCAAAATCTGCAGATGATGAATCCTCATCTCACTGGATGTCACATTAGACTCTGTCAGTCACACCGTGTTGAATAATGTGAATAGCCCATCCCATAGCAACCTGATCTATTGCCTCATTTACCAGCCAGAGATGGGGGGTTTTCTAACTTTCAGTTAGAACAGGTCAAAATAGTTTTCCTTTTTTCGTTTGGTTCCATATATACTTTGTACAAATTGCTGAGTTCATGTGTCAGGCTCTCAGCTCACTGGTGATGGAACACTGGGATAATTGTCTCTACATAGCAAAAGAAACAATGCAAAAGTGAGTCTTAGAGCTCAGGTCAACTCAACTGGGTTTGCAGGGCTTAGGCTTGGAGACTCCCTGGCGTGGTGGTGTGTGGGTTGTTTTCGTTTGCTTTTCTTTGTAGACAAACTCTGTGTGTTTTACACCTAATTCTCATAAAACGTCACCTGTTCATCATTATCCACAAACCCTGGAGCAAGAACGAGTAAGTTCCGCTTCTAAAAAGTTTATCGTTACTAATTCAAAGCGACGTAGAAGGTACTGTAAACAATTTGGTTTCCTCCGTGTTTGACCTTGCAGGCTAGAAATAACAAATCCTTGTACTGTATTGGTAAATAAACTGATTCAGGCTGACACAGAAGTGATGAAGAAGTGATACACATAGAACATCAAGCTGTCATTTCTAGAAAAAAATGTTTCAACTAGCGGCACTTTAGAAAATGCCTTAAAACACAGCAATCTTTAAGACAATTTTCTTATGTTACAACATCAAACACAAAAGGAAAGAAGGCTGCAGTCAAGTACCAGAGGACAAAAAGGGCATTTTAAAAACTTTCAGTTCTGTAATTACCAACAGGGCAATTGGTATTCCTATGAGATTGAAAACAAAGAAATATCATACATGTGTCATGTAAGATTTATGTAGTTTTCTAACTTGAAAACATACCTGTGGATTAACTTTCAATGGTCCTTGTTTTAGGTACATTCAATCTGCATACTTATTTACATGAAAGGGAGTGTTGAATCCTAGTTAGTGCTTGACACTAGGAGTCAAACATTCTTGGTTCAATTGTTGTTATTTGTATTATGATAGTGGATAGAGGCCCCATCCAAGATCAGGGCCACATTGTGCTGGACACTTGTCATGATTACCAGACACACTGAACTTCAGATGCCTTTCAATCTCTCTCTAGAGTGCACCCCCAATTGACAGGCCTGGCTTTCTTTGCATCTCTCAAAGGGTTTGAACCCACAGTCCAACCTCTCTCGGACTGGATCTAGACTGCAGCCTCCACACACAGTGTTAGCATGACGGACCCAACTACTTTGGGCACCTGGAAGCCCTTTTCCAATGTGAGCCTGTGACAGCAGTTGATTAAAGTGACTCAAAAACAACATTTTCAAAACAAAGTATTGTTTATTCATCCACCCAAAGGTACATAGTACACAGAGCAACGGGTAAAAACAATAAAGACCTATATGCATACTAGCCCTTACCTTACCTTTGCAAGCTTTGTTAAATTCCATTCAGCCCAGTCACCTCCATCTCTGACTTGAGAGAGCCAGCCTGCTCACTGCAGTTTGTGCAAGTCTCTTTCACTGTGTCTGTCAGAGACTCTCCCTGAGCCACGGCAAGCAGCCCACTCGCCCCACATCCTGCCCAACCCAGCTCTTTTAATTCCTTTAATCCTAAACTCATGTCTGGGAAAAATATGACTCGCCAGTGGTTGGAGACAGATAGAGGCATTCCCCAGTTATTAGTGCCTGCCATTGTTCTCTTAAGAAGCTTTATCTTTACCAATGATTCATTTTTTTTTTCTTGTTTGCTTCCCTCCTAGCAGCCTCCTTTGATTTAACTGCTTGCAGCCAGGCACAATAATATCATCACACAGGTAAACTGAGGTGTATATGATATTTATTAATAATAATGCACATAACTCCCTCATTCTCCATAGCACTGTACAAACATTTAGTAAGTGACAGTCTCTGATACAAAGAACATTCAGTGAGTACCTAACTCCCATTGAAATTAACGAGAGTTAGGCACCTAGGTGCTTATAAATATTCCACTAGGTGCCTATTGGCACAGTGTCTACAGTAGCTCACAACTGAGACTGCCAATCTCAGGTCAAACTGTCAGAAAACAGGCTAGTAACACATATGCACTTCTGGATTACAATATTTAGTTTTACCTTGCAGCTACAAAAAGTCCAGCGCATCTTGCCACCCCGACAAACTAGACTTTGTGTTAAAAGTTATTAAAACCAAAAATCATCTCACATTGGGTTACTCCCAATCCCCAAAGGATTGGTCACTTACCCTAGGTCAATGGATATTCTTGATCTCACACCAAAACAACACTGGCAGCCAATTTCTCTAGAAAATTCACTAAAGATTTATTAACTCAGAAAAAGGAATGAGAGTTACTGAGAGGTAAAAGCAGATAAAATACATTAACAGGTCACTCCAAGTTTGTAAGTCCAAAGTGACAGCAGAGATGCAGTAATTGGCTAGTTTTCCATAAGTCTCTCAGGGTTACCCAAAATAACTTTGGGGATCTCCGTCTGGCATCTGGAATGCTCCCTGAAAGTGTCCAAGTAGCTCAGAGATATAGGATCAATCCCTGGATCCATTCTTATAGTTGCTTTCCATGGAAAGCAATCTGGCAAGTGTTTTCATCATAGCATAAGCTCTTCCTTTGTTGACTAAATGCAAACTGAGTTTGTGAAATTCCATTTTCAAACACAAGGACCCATGCTTTGAAGTTAGAGACCTTCTTTTACATTTCCAAGGCTCCAATTGCATTTGATGGGCAAACGCAATTACTAGGATATATACTTTGGAAATTGTAATGTAACATCATACAACAATCCTTCATTAGTTTTCATGAAGTTCACACATCAAATAAATTCTCATCTTAATACTAAAACACACTTTTGATCTAGGGTTAATTAAGAACAGGGATATACATAATGTAAATGGATAGCAATCAACAAGTTACAGATAGGTAAAGACACATTCGCATTTCCTTTGAAGTAAATGAACACTCGAGTGAATTAGTACATTTAACATTCCTTTGATATTCACACACAAGTTAATTGGCCTATTGCTCTGACCTAAGATGGCCTGTCAGTGTCACACCTATCTGCATCCTTAGGTGCATAAATACCTGTGCTTAATCCACATCTGTGAAATGTGTTAACACTCCTCTCCTAACTCACAGGTGAGGCTTAACATGTACTTGCAAATTAGTTTGTTATCTTCAAATGAAAGTCTCTATAAAAGAACAAAGTGTTGTTATTATTTCAGCTCTTGTGTGGAATACTTACTAGTGACTTAAAAATTCCAGGTGGATGAATTACGTTAACAGACACTGGAAAACAGATCATTTAAGTGTAGTCTATTTTAGGCCTAGCAGAAGTCTTTTTGCTGTCTTAGAGATGTTTTTGCTGCCAACATTGTTGGTAACATAATCAAGATTTTAAATTCTATGGGTTAGGACATTTTGCATTTCTTTTTTAAATGTATGTTTGTGTCTTTCCTTTATGCTTCAAAAATTATCATAATTTATAATTACCATTAGAGGTATTAAACCAAACCATCTTTTAAGATAATGATATTCTACAAAGAATTAAGAAAGAATGTCTCAGAAAATGGCAAAGTCAGAATTCTTTAAACCCAAAAAGCAAGCAATCAAAGCTCAAAGTAAGATCATCTAAAATAAAACTGTGTGGTATTCCAATGGTAGTCAAATACAGAAGAGAGCATCGGAAGATGACAGGGTTAGGAGACCTAACGTTGGCACATTGAATAGTCCCCATGTGGAAATGTACCACTGGCCAATTTAGCCACGGATTATGAGGGCGTGATACTCACTGAATGCATTATGTTTGCATTCACCAAAAAAAGCATACATGGTAGCCCTGCTAAATGATATGAAGGCGAAAGAGCTAATGTAAATGGCAACCTAAGCTTTCTTTGAGTATTGTTTTAGAAAAAGAAAAAGAATTAGCTTCCTATGAATCTACCAGGAATTAGATACTGTAAGATTGTAAGACTCTTGGGGCAGGTATTGTCTTTTTGTTCTGCATTTGTACAGCATCTGGCACAATGGGGAAACAATAATAAATAAAATAATAATAATAATGTGTTCCATTATATAAAAACAGTAATCTAATTATAGCAACAGGAAATATAAAAATATAACTTACTTGTACAGTCACTGAAATCACCAGAATAGTGCATGGAGAACAACAAAACACTTGAAGTAGTTGTTATTAAACTTCACCTTCAGAATGTGTATGATCATTGTTTTTTTTAAATTCTGAATAAGCTAAATTTTATGAGAGTGCCTGCACCAATGTAGAATAATCTAAAAAAAGAAAAAATATGCAAGTGCCTAATTTGCCCATCTCTTTTCACTCATTGACACCAGTCCAGAGGCTTCAAAACTCCCATTGCAGTACTGAAAGATATAGGATGGTTTGTGAACGATGAGAGAAGGAAGAAACGGGTTTGCAGATGATTATCACCTGAACCAATTTTCTTCTGAAGGCTGTACCATCTGAGATCTAGACATTCAGCCTTTAGTGAAGTACTAGCCCACAGAATGTAAAATCCTACTTAACAACCACCACAATGATGGCAGCTAAAGCAGTACTGAAATATCTACTGAGCCAGAATCTATCAAGTTCATGGACCCAGGTGGGTGATTTCATGGAAGCCTCTGCTATCTTTGCCCTTGATGTAACTAGCCATTTGGTAGAGTGACACTGAATGGAGTATGGGACATCATCATTTTCAGAGCTGAAATATGCTTCTCTAATGGATTCTTAACTCGATTTAATGTGAACTTGGATACTCTTTGCCCCTTCTTTGGGCCTCTATACAGCATAAACAACCTCTCTGAATCCTTGAATTCTCTCATTCTATACCAGTGTAGCAATCACAACACCCAGGCATTGAAGTCCATAGGCTTAAATCCTCAGCTACAGCAAAGATGTACAGCAAAGGAGGGCTCATTGCCACTGTGGGAGAGCCAAAGACAGCTCTAAACCCCCTTTCCATCTCCTTAGATCCTGGAGTAGGCTCTAAACCCCCTTTCCATCTCATTAGATCCTGTTCTAATTTCTGCTAGCTTGTAAACAGGGATTCTATGGGAAATTATGTTAGCAAGAGTCGCCATTGCCAAAACATCCCATACTTTGTCCCTGGCTTTGTATCACCCGACGACATAATGTTCACTACCACCACTTTGTTTCACCAGGAGTTTTCCCTCCACAAGGGGAATCCCTAGCTGCCCCTTTACACAGTTGTTGAGGAGCTGAATCTCTCATGCTGAGATTCTTTAATATTCTTTGCATACAAAGTGATATAAAGTGAATATTCTTTTACATAGAAAGAAAGAGGACATTTTGGGATAAAGGATGGCACCGTTCTTAGCATTACTTGAACTTGCTGAAAGAGACTAGGATTACAGGCAAAAACAATGCCTGCAACTCTTCTGCTCTGCCAGTTGAACAGATCGCAACTAAGAATTCAACTTTAAAAGAGGGCACTCTCAAGTGCCCTTTTGAGAGGGTCAGAGGAGGAGGTATCATTAGCCCCCATAGGATCACATTCAAGACCCAAGAAAGGATCGTTCTGACTGAAGCTTTCAATGCACTTACTACCTTTTAGGAAACTTTATCACACTTATATGACAGCCAGTTGGAAAGTGATCAATCCTGCCTGTAGAGGCAAATAAAGTTCTCAGAATAAATCTTGAAAAAACTGGGTTTCAGACCTTTATGCAGACTGTCTTATAGAAATTTAGTATGTCTGGTGTTTGAGCCTTGAAAAGTTTAGGCTTGAACAATGAACACAAGCAGGAGAAGGTTGTCCAGGCTCTAGCACATAAAAAGATGCCTTACGAGACTGTAACAGTAGAAATGACAGCCTGAGTAACATTTCTTCCTTAGTTTTGAGTGCTCCACAGCCAAGCTGTAAATAAAACTGTAATTTGAACCGTAAATGCAAAAGGTCCTGTGCCAGAATGAGCCTTGCATCAATACATTCCCTGTCGCTATTAACCAGAAAAGTTCCTGAAGTGAAAGGTCTAGTTTAAATATCACAGTCCTCATGACCTGCCAGAACCTGCTACAATGAATAATCCTTAATATCTGCTTCTTTTTACGTGTCCTGCCTATGCATAGGACTAGTCATGGGGGAAAGACATAAGCCACATTAAACAATGAGCTGGGAGAAAGAGAGAAAAATATTACTAAATATATTAGTTTATAACATAATATTAGTTGACATAAATTAACCAGGATTCATTAAAAAGTATTTTTAGATTATTTAGCATTGAGAAGCATGCATTGCATTGAATAGTATGAAGTAATCACTGGTTACATTAAAAACAATCTGAGTTCTTTCCATCAGTTACTTAAAAACAATTGTGGGGAGACAGTGACACAAGATGTGTTCAGTCAAGAAGAATGGGATCCACCAGATTCCACAAATGGTCCTAAAATTCCAGAGGAAGTTAGGAACAATGCCCTCCATTAAATCTAGGAGAATAGAGAGAAAGGAGAACATAAATGGGAACATAATGAAGACTGAATGTCTTTAAGCTGAGCAGCAGAAACTCAGAAATTAACTTCTTAGCTAATGGAATTGTATAGGATATTGTCAGGAATATATTCATCTTGCATTGAGAAAAATGTCCTACATTTAACATATTCCTTTAACCAATTTAACAAATATTTCACTCAATAGGCTAAAGTGGTTCTAGGAACTTAAAAACTGAATTTACTTCCTTGAAGATATCTTCATCATTTAACCCAGTGGCTCAATAAAGAAAAAGTTTTCATTTACAAAGATTGATCACTCCCATGATCCAAGAAACAGCCAAAGAAGGACTAATATGTACTCTGTGGCTCTACCTAAAAAAATACAACAAATTATATGCTGATTTTATTCCCTAAATTGCTTTCTGCTTACCTGAATGTTGACTACCAAAGTGGACTTATCAGATTTGAACAAATGGCCTTAACTGCTGAGGGGGAGGAAGGCTCTTCTATCATTCTATCATCACAACACTGCACAAACAAGTTTAAAAAACTGTGACTGTTGTCAAAATAAAATTCTGATTTTTTAAATTGCTGGCCACATATCAGTCAAGTGACTTCAAAGTCTACACCACTCCCACAGTCCTCGTGAGAGAGACAAATACAGTCTTCTCCACTTCACTGGGCTCTGAATTCACATACACACTTGAATGCTCTAATGGCTAATGCAGAATGGGGAGGCACATTTATGCAGCAGTGTTTCTTGCTAGGAGCATTCTGCACCAGTAGTGGTTTTCAGGTGCATGCATGTCTTGATCTTTTATTTTCTATGAACCTTGAAAATCTGTCTGACAATCCAAGATTTGTACAATTGTGAGTGAGGCATTCTTAGGAGAGAGCCATTGACTCTGAAATTCAGTTCTTCCTGTAACAGAGTTAATGTGCAGCTTGTGTGAGTGACATGCTTACAGA
This sequence comes from Chelonia mydas, assembly GCF_015237465.2. Classification (NCBI taxonomy): domain Eukaryota; kingdom Metazoa; phylum Chordata; order Testudines; family Cheloniidae; genus Chelonia; species Chelonia mydas. The sequence goes on from NC_057855.1 coordinate 20,811,195, forward strand.
CAGACTCCAACTGATGTGCCTTCTACCATATGGGAGGGACACCTGGTGCAGGAAGTAGTTCTGAGGGAGAGTTCAGGGGGCAACTCTGTTCTTTCAAGCCTCTGGGTCACAGGGCAGCTGAATATAACAGCAACACCAGCAGAAGGAGGGACGCTGCCTCTGTAATCTCTTCAGCAATAAACAGACCTGCTTGTTTGATTAAATAAACATGTGTGTCTTGTCATTATTCTGGGGACTATGGCTGATGTCGAGCCAGTTAATGAGAAAACCATGAGATCACTGAATATTCCCTAAGTCTGACAAGCTCAAGCTTGCTGACCCTCAGGATGTGCTGTAAGGTCTATCTATTTACCAGACATTCCTAAGGGAGTAGATTGAGGGGTTTCTTTAGACTGATAGTGGAGTTTTTCTTTACATTATTACCACCAATTGAATATATTGTGGTGTTTTATTGGGTCTGTTTTTGTTTTTTTAACACATGCCTGCAATTTGCTGATAGGTGAATTCTGTAAATGTAAAATAAAATAAACTGTTTTTTAAAAGGCATTTTTCTGTTTAGCTGAATTCCCTCCACCACCTCCTCTTTCTGTTTGGCCAGTCCCTGCTGACTTCATCACACTTCCCCCCAATATCATGGTTTTAGACTTGTTTATGAAATAGTTACACAAATTGACTATTTTCTAAATTCCAAAACCCTTTTCAATTGAGTTCGTTTTGCAGAAATTAGCCGATGTTTGTTTATTGATCAAACTCCAGTTTGTGTTAAACTTCACACGCACACACCCCATGAGAACAGTTACATCTTTGTACCCTGGAGGAGACACACCTCCTTCTTTTAGTACTCAGGCTTTACACAATTTTCAGCTGCCTAGTGTTGATGGCCTGCTTACAGGGCCTGAGCAGCAGGATATCTGTGGTGGCAGAGCTATCAGCTGGTACAGTGTTATCCCAGTCCCCATACTTGAATCGGACACTGATGCCAGAGAAGGGTGTGGTAGAGCTGCTAGAAAAATGGGAAAATGTAAGCAAAAAAAAAAAAAATCTGGAAAAATGCAGCTCTCTCTCTTTTTTTTTTTTTTTTTTTAAATTGATTTTTTTCCACCAGCTCTAGGGTGAGGGGGAGAAGTCATTGCCAGAGGCTGATGAGCTTCAGTTCTGCTCAACTGGTGTACACTCTTACAGAGATAAAAATCAGATGGTTGTAGCCTCTTGTGCTGAGGCTCAGTTCTGCCTTGAGAATTGCAGTGCCTGGAGAGCTGCTTTTCCCCAACTCTGCTGCACCAAGGAGCTGCTCAGCTCAACAGAGAATCTGGCTAGTATCTCTATTCAGACATCAATAAAAAGTCCATAGGCTGGCAGTTCTTCTGAAGAGGACTGATCATAATGAACTAAGAACAGAAAACAATCAATCAGGTGTTGTGGGAACAGAAAGTGAAACAGCTCTTGAAGATTGAATGTATTCCAATGATTTGTTTCTCATACAATCTGCCAGAGTTTTAGAAGGTAATATTTTAATTTAGCCAACAAATCTATACATTTTCTCTAATGCTGGGTTCTATATTCATTGGAACAGCCCAAAACATTAACCTAATTCAGTAATGGCCAATATGAACGTAACTTTATCATTGATTAGAATGGGGAAAATCATTAATAAATAAGAGGGATTGTTTGTAACTTTCTAGATTTTATATTTATTTTGTTCCCACTTTAAAATTCTGACTTTTTGCCAGCTGTAATATGGGGCAAAAATAAAATCATGTTACATCTTGATTTTTCTGTTGCTTTTCCCCAGAAAAAATTTTCATTAGTCTAAACTGGTTATAGGTCTACCTTAACTTTGGCATTTACTGATTTCTGAGTGTTTACATTTGCAACCACAATATTCTTTTAATGTAGTTTTTAAAATTTAATTTCCTATTTTAAAAAAAACTAGAATTGATTTTTTTAAAATTCCATTATATGAAACCCTTTGCTAGGCAGCACCAGAATTCTCTGTCCCACGCAAGCTGCGTAAAATCATACTCAATGAGACATTCCATGTGCACCTTCATAGGTAGTAGTCATTGAAGCAGGACTCTTTATTCAATATACATTGCATATATAGTCCACTGAAGTCAGTAGGAGTATGTCTACTGACAGCAATGGATTATCATTCAGGCACTGGGTGTCCACATTCTTTTAGTAGGAATCAAACACAACATATTTATCCGCGCATTTTCTATATGTTTGTATAGTCCTTAGCACAATAAGGCCCCAATATATAATTATTAATACATGTGCTGCTATTAGAACACTGTGAGATTGTTATTTGAAAACCTATTACTATATTGTTAATTATGAAATTATCACATTCTTGAAATGCAGTTTTAGTGGTAAATCCAAATGATTGTTCACCAAAGTATGGAAAGGTAGGAAATAAATATTTTGTGGCACATTACAGTTTTCTGCCTAATCAAATTTAAGTGCTTCAAACTGTCCTTGCTTTCTTTTTGTTGATTTTGGTTGGTTGCAGGGGCTTTTGTTAGTTTGTTTTTAATTTAATGACAAACACTTATTCACTGCTTTTCTTCTCAAAATTGGCTTAATAATTTTTGGTCGAACATAAAAAAAAAAATTCATCCTCCATCAGAGAATAGCCCTGGAAAATTTCAGCCAAACAGGAAACATTTAAACAAAGTTAGAAGCAACTGAGAACGGTCCTTTACAATGGAAATGCTAAAGCAACCTCCCCTGTAGCTATCACTACATGCTCAAGAGATAAAATTAATCTAGAGAACCTAGCCATCCAGCAGAGAAATGAGCAAAGAAACAGAAGGTATATTCAGATAAAATTTGACAAAGATTAGTTTTCCATTTTACCTTATGCTGCTTATTTAAATTTCACCTGACCATATTTTGGGTATAACTGAATTTAAAATATAACCCCAAATTGTATTGATATATAATGAAAAGTAAGTTAACAACAGAATAGTGAATACATTTCAAGACATGTAAGTGCTGTTCCTAAAATGTCCTAAGGGGCTGTCTGGTAAGTATTTACATTCCCCTCTATTGCAAGCTGGCAAGTTACAAAACCTTGTCATTGCAATTTGTTACACGGTTTGTGTGTGTGTATGCATTGTATAGCTGAAGTTTCATCTCCTGGCCCAAAGCAATACTGGATGTTACCGACATGGAACAAAAAGTCACATGCATAATTAAAGACAAAAGCTTAGGAAAAAAGCGATCTACACCTACAAATGGGCATCTCACATGCTCTGCCAGTTCTGTAAAATCATCCGAAGTTGTGTAAGAAGGATATGCTTTCTTTAGACCACCACTAACACTGCTCTGCTTTGTAGAACATAATCAGATACTATGTAGTGAAACACTGTGAAAAGCAGAAAGGATTCAGTTATGAGCTGTCAACTTCAGTAAAACCAGTGCTACTTCTGAACAGAGCCAGTTTAACCCCTCACTGGACCCAAGGCAAAAACACACTTCTGAGCCCTATCACTGGGCACAGAAAAAATAGATGTTGAGCATGGCCCCTCCCCTTCACTCTGACCTTTTCCCGTATTAGGCACCCCCACACCAGCAGCCTGACCACCTTGGACCATGAATCCTTACATCCACCCCCTCCCCGAAGCTTCATCTTTCAAGGGAGCCTCCCTACCATCCCCTCCCAGGAACTTCTGCCTTGCCCTCCCCTGCTCCTTACCCTTGCCCTCTCTCATGAGTGGAGTTACACCATTGGGGTCAGACTTTGGAGACAAAGAGCTAGTGCAATGGCTTTGGCCTCTCACAAATCCAGTGAAAACTGTGCAGAAGGTAAAGTTCAACCAGATTTGGGGGTGGGCCCTAGTATCTGTTCTGCAGGACCAGGGCGGGGAAGAACTCCTCAATGGCAGAGATTTCTTCCCACAGAGCCCATTCCTGTGGGATTTTACTGCAGGAGAGGATGATCTGGTCCCTCAGGATTATTTAGACTGTAAAGCAGAAGAGGAAGAGTGAACCTGCTGGAGAGGAATATAAAATTAAGAATATAGCAGAAAGCAGTAATCTCAATATGACAATAAGGGACATTCTGGAAGGCATGTGTGCACGCACACACACACAGATACACAAAGAAAATGTTTATTATGTGAAGAAATTCAACAAGACCCCAGTGAAAAGCAGTTAAAGTTGTTATTTAGGGTAGGGTTTTCAAAACTGCATAGTGTGTTAAAGCTCTTCTCCGACTAAACTTAGATTACAAGTTTAAGGGCAATAGTGTTGATATTATATACCTAGACTATTATAAGGAATTTGACCTGGTACCACATAACATTGTGGTTAAAAAACTAGAAAGATATAAAAAATTAATATGGCACATATTAAATGGATTAAAAGCTGGCTAACCAAGAATTCTAAACATGTAATTGTAAATGGGGAATCATTATTGAACAGTGTGTTTTTAGTGGAGTCTTGACAGGAATCATTTCTTGGCTCCAACCTGTTTAACATTTTCATTAATGACCAGGAAGCAAACATAAAAGCATCACCAATAAAGTTTGCAGATGACACAAAAATTGGGGGAATGGTAAATGATTAAGAGGACAGGTCACTGATTCAGAGTAACCTCGATCAGTTGGCAACCTGGGTATAAGCAAACAATATTTGTTTTAATATGGCTAAATGTAAATGTATACGTCTGGAAACAAAGAATGAAGGTCATACTTACAGAATGGGGGAACTGTATCCTGGGAAGCAGTGACTCTGAAAGAGATCTGAGGGTCTTGGTGGATAATCAGCTGAACATGAACTCCCACTGTGGCCAAAAGGGCTAATGCAATCCTTGGATGGATAAACAGGGGAATCTCAAGTAGGAGTAGAGACGTTATTTTACCTCTATATTTGGCACTGGAGTGACTGCTGCTGGAACACTGTGTCCAGTTCTGGTATCCACAGTTCAAGAAGGATGTTGATAAGTTGGTGAGGGTTCAGAGAAGAGCCATGAGACTGATTAAAGGATTAGATAACGTGCATTATAGTGCAAGGAGCTCAATCTATTTAGTTTAACAAAGAAAAGGTTAAAGGGTGACAATTATAGTTGATAAGTATCTCCATGAGGACCAAATATTTGATAATGGGCTTGTAAATCTAGCAGAGAAATGCATCCACTGGCTGTATATTTAAGCTAGATAGATTCAGACTGTAAATAAAGTGTAAATTTTCCACAGGGAGAATAATTAACCACTGGAACAATTTACCAAGGGTCATGGTCATCACTGGCAATTTTTAAATATTATTTTAAAATCTTCAAATGCTAATATCTTAAATGTTTTTCTAAAAGAAAATTGACATTATTTGAATTATACTGGGGAATAGCAAAATAGCAGTTGGTCCAATAAAAGATATTACCTCACCCACCTTGTCCCTCTGATATCTTTGGACCAAAACCTCTACAAGACCACTGCAAAACCAAAAATGTACTGAGTTAATTCAGAGAAGAGTTTTCATTTCTTTTCCTGACAGTAAGTAGTTCCAGCACACCTGTGTAGAAATCACTTTTTCTCCAATACAGTCCTAAGTTTGAAATAAATCATTTACACAAATCCATAATGCATCCACCAATTTCTTATTTCTCAAGGGCATTATAATGCTAGTAGAGAAATGACAAAATTTTATCTTTTTATCAAAGTTTTATCTTTTTAGACCCAACACCACTATACTTGACATCTGAATGATAAATACAGCTTCAGGCTTTCTATTGTAGTATTTTCATAATCTTAGCTTCTGGGCATTTATGATCTAAAGCTGTCTGTTATGGTCTAAGCTGTCTGTTAAGGATGGTAAAATGTTTTACTATTGAAAATTACTCTAAAAATATTTAAGTTTGTGTGTGCGTGTGTGTTTCATGAAAGGATATGATAATGATAATACTATCATGATAACTGATGCTTAGAAAGCCACAGATATTTGCAAAACACCTATTTGATCCATTCTTAGGGAGCTGAAGACCATCAGGTACAGCATCTGAGGGTTCACCCTGTGAAAATCTTAACAGTGCCATGCAGATGCAAATGTACACATTTTTCATTACTGCTGCTGACAAGAAAATTAGTTCATGGTGTGTCATTCCCTGTTCTTTCTACAATCTCTGAATTGTTACACCATGAATGTTTGGGAAAGACAGTAAAAGGAGATACTTCTCTCCTTTTAATACACTGGTAGAAGTTATACTTGCAGCAGGAACAACATACTAAGTATGTGCACCTTTGAAATATGCTGCATGTCTTCCAGTGATGTCTCATGCCTAGAGGATGTTCCATCAATAGGTGTAGATGTCATGGTTAATGGTTGTCGGAATAAACAGTGAGGTAAAAAAAAAATTGCATTCCCACTCAACACTGGAAACATTAATGGATATCCCAAATGGGTGAATAAATTATACAATAGAAAGTAGCACTATAACAGACTCACAGCAGAAAAGTGGGGAAGATGGTGGTGCTGTGGAATCCTATGGGCAGATCCTCATTTGGTGTAAATTGTCATGAGTCCAATGGGTCTGCCCCATGGAATTTGAAAGGAGAAAGACTGGACCACATAGAAGAGAAGATGAGGCAGCCTAAGTGGGAATGGTACAGTCAGGAAGGATGCAAAGATGAGGATTCTAAGAATAAAGAAGGCAAAGAGCAGGAAAAACCCATCCCCGAGAGCTTTCATCCAAAGGTCTTGCAAGACTGAGGTGTTTTCAGGTTTTTTTATTACACTCCAAGAGATAAGCTAATCTATTTCAAGAACAGCATTTCTTCTTGTTTTCTGAATCATTTTCCTTTGGGGGAAAAGGATTATAGAATCATAGGGAAGGGATGTCGAGAGGTCATCTAGTCCAGTCCCCTGCACTCATGGCAGGACTAAGTACTATCTAGACCATTCCTGACAGGTGTTTGTCTAACCTGCTCTTAAAAATCTCCAATGATGGAGATTCCACAACCTCTCTAGGCAATTTATTCCAGTACTTAACTACCCTGACAATTAGAAATTTTTTCCTAATGTCCAACCTAAACCTCCCTTGCGGAAATTTAAGTCCATTGCTTCTTGTCCTATCCTCAGAGGTTAAGGAGAACAGTTATTCTCCCTCTTCCTTGTAACAACCTTTTACATATTTGAAAACTGTTATGTCCCCTCTCAGTCTTCTCTTTTCCAAACTAAATAAATCCAGTTTTTTCAATCTTCCCTCATAGGTCATGTTTTCTACCTTTAATCATTTTTGTTGCTCTTCTCTGGACTCTCTCCAATTTGTCCACATCCTTCCTGAAATGTGGCACCCAGAACTGGGTAAAATACCCCAGTTTGGGCCTAATCAGCCTGGAGTAGAACGGAAGAATTACTTCTCGTGTCTTGCTTACAATATTCCTGCTAATACATCCCAGAATGATGTTTGCTTTTTTTGCAAGTGTTACACTCTTGACGCAAATTTAGCTTGTGATCCACTATGACCCCTAGATCCCTTTCCACAGTACTCCTTCGTAGGCAGTCATTTCCCATTTTGTATGTTTGCAACTGATTGTTCCTTCCTAAATGGAGTACTTTGCATTTGTCCTTATTGAATTTCATCCTATTTACTTCAGACCATTTCTCCAGTTTGTCCAGATCATTTTGAATTTTAATCCTATCCTCCAAAACCCTCCCAGATTGGTATCGTCTGCAAACTTTATAAGTGTACTCCGTATACCATTATCTAAATCATTGATTAAAATATTGAATAGAACCGGACCCAGAACTGATCTTTGCGGGACCCCACTCCAACATGATTGTTTTATTAAACTGGTTTAGATTTTTCAGCCAACTTCCATCATTTTTTCCTAAGAACTATTCCAAACATTCTTCCAATGTGTAAAAGTGGCTTGCATGTCTTCTCAAGAAGATTCTCTAATTTCAATATGGCGCATGTCAGGATAATGTAATATGGGCCTGTTTCTACTCCCACTAAAATTAGTGCTATACCCCTGGGGACTTTCAACAGTGCAGAGTCTGGACCTCTATTATTAGACATTTTGATGTAGTAGCTCTTTCCTGATGAGGGGGGAAAATTTACACCTTTTCCTTCTCTGATATATGGATGAATGCATACTGGTAATTTTCTGACCTGACAGCAGATATTTGTGTGGATGAATGTGAATGTGCTCTCTCTCTCTTTCTTTCCTTTTGGTCAACAAAAAAATCACTTTTCTCCCACCACATTTACTTTGGACAAAGAATTGGTACAGTAACTGACCTTAGTTCCTGCTGCATCATAAACATGACTTCTTTAAAGTAAAGACGACCTAGGATGAAAAACCTCAAAGCCTAGAGGGGTTTCTCCCAGCAGAGAATGTGACCCAGATCTGGATTCTCCTTGAAAGCCTTGTGAAAAGCTTCCCTCCAGCAAAATACTAAAACAAATAGTGACAGAAAATTGCTCATACACATCCAATGGCACAAAATAAATAAATAAAAAGGCAACAACACCTGTAACCCACTGAGAGCAGCCATTAAGCACTACTAGCTGATGAATAAATAACATTCTTTGATACTATTCCCCAGTAACTATTCTAGAAGTGGACATGAGCCGAAACCCCACATCCAAATTTTGGGAATGTCTGGGTCTGAATCCACATCCAAAGTTTCTGACTAGACCCTATTCTTACACTGAGCCAAATCAAAACCTTGGTTGCAGTCTTCCTCCCCTCTTGAGGTCTGATGCACTTCAGATCCAATGTTAGGAGCTTGAGAGTAAAATAATGTTATATTCACTTCAGACAAAACCTTGCTCTGTGTGGGGATCTGGTCCCTTGAAGCCACAAAAGCAGTGCAGCTCTTTCTGCTTGTTGGGGTAAACTAAGAAGTATTTCTTACTTGGGTGACACAAAGATGGCAATTATCCCTGACTCATAATTCTAAATAAAGAATCTAAGGTCAAACAGCTCTGATGCCCAGTCACTGAACCCAGCTGGAAACATGGAGCTCAGCTATGAAATATCTGTAGACACACAAACACACACACACATATGTAAATGTGTTAAAAATCAAGGTAGTTATATCAAAAGGTAAAGGGGGTACATATCGGTGAAGCAATTTTTACAAGTTGGGACAAAGATGATGCTCACTCTTGGATTCATTTTTGGAACTAAAGCTTATGAAAGCTCCTTGAGAATAATTTTATGCATCTGTAACATTTAACACAGCAACAGATCAAAGAATTTCAAGCAATATATACCTCTTGTAGCAAAAGGACTGTTAAACTGTAAGTAAAGAGTAGTATGTGGAGCTACATTTTCAAAAGAGCACAGGGCCAAATTTCCAAGAGCTAAGCACTCGCAATCAGGCCAGATTTTCAAATGAACTAAGCTCCTGGTTAGGACCAGATTTTCAGCAGTGTTGAGCACTTGGCCACTCCCATTGTGGCACTTATGGCTAGATTTTTATAAGAGCTCAGTGCCCAGCATGTTGCTGTAGGCAGCAACAGGCAGCGTCTTTACACGGTAATACATGTCCTTGCAACGCTTCTGCTGTCTCTCTAGCAATATTTGATTGATTTCTTACAGTGTTTTGGAATGTTTCCGTGCTGCCACAGCCAGACTTACAACACAACACTGCTGAACTGCAGTTAACCAAATTCTCTTTTATCCAAAGTACCGAAGCCATGGTTCAGGAAGCATAAATCGGCACATGCTGAAGTCTGACCAGCATGCATAGGAGCTCCTTACAAAGAGGCCTTTGCACCACAGGGAAACCTTTAATTTAGGCCCATTGTCTTCAGGGGCATGCTCCTTGCCATAAGCCCTGTATGCCCCATGGCGTATACAGGATCAGGCCCTAAATCAGGCTGAAACTTCATACACAAGTTGCTTGCAGCTAGTACCGTTGTTAACAAAAATGATTTCACATCAAGGAAGTAATGTTCTCATTACAAACCAACAAAAATTGCAATGTGGCCCCAGCTACAGATGCTCTTGCCAAACTTTAGAGAAAAAAAAACAGATTCATTTTTAGAAAGTAGCTTCTTCTCAGATAATTAGTTCATAAAGTAAACATAGACATTTTGGTATTTAAATAAAAATGAATTCAATATATGATTCAAGACTGCATTAAAAAAAGTAAGTACCTGTTAGTGGAATTATCTCACTAGGCGCTCATAAAAGGGTAAAGACTGTGAATCACTTGCAAAAATACCGTAGGTATAGCCCATGTACAATGGAATTATGATCTGAACAGTCAGGTTCTGAAATCCTATTCATGTGCCTGCTTTATATTTATTAAAGGGAGCTGTGCAAAATAGAGGTAACATTTCATCAACAAAACCATTTTAAGACTTTTTGCTACATCTGCGTTATATTTTTCACGGCACACTCCATAACTTGGCCATAAGAAGGCAGATTCCAGTGATTCAAGATACAGAATAGCCAATAAAGCAAAAGCTGTGAGAATCAGAAAGAAAGAAGGTAACACAGCCAGATCTGAAACAATTTCAGCAACATTGCCTTCGTTTTAAAAACCCTCATATAATGCAGCACTATTTTTTAAATTTAATACTAAATTATTTAAACCCAGGAATTGCAAAGGTGACAAGAGAAGGATAAGTTTAAAAACCAGTTACACGGAGGTGCAGATCATAAAAATTTCCCTTCCTTTCTCCCAAATTCTAGGTCCTTTCAACCTTTAAACTATGAAAGGAAATATCCTCCCCATCACACTCTGCCTCCCCCAACATCTCCAGGAAAGAAGGTGCTCCCAGAAGTTCATAGACCAATTTAAATTGCAAAACTTACTCAGAGAATGCCACCCAACCAAGTTTCCAGGCATCAGGGCTGACCTACGACTGCACACCGGAGATCTGCTCATAGTCCCTGCAGTACTTTCTATGACTAACAACCACACATCCTCAGAACTGCGACTGATTATGAACTAGAATAATTAAAAATAAATCTTCCAGCTCAGAATTTGCTATCTACATCTGGATACTAATAAAATTAACTGTAACCCTAGAATTGTATTAAATATAGGCATCATGATGCAAAGGAATCAAAGGGTTACAAAAAGGTGTATAAGTTTCTTGCGAACAGTGCTTGGAACAAGAAAATATAGAAGGAGCCTGTATTCTTTTCTAGAAGACACACACACACACACACACACACACAAATGCAGTGCTAAGATGCTTCTGTATTTTGTTACCCAGATATCCACATTCTAATTACCAGCTGATGCTGTATCTTATCCCACCTATACTCAGATCTCTGCAGCATTCTTCAGGTAAATGGGAAATGCCAGGAAAGTAGATGGCAGTGAAGAAACTAGAATATGATAGCTACTTAAAGAGATTAACTTTCTCATTATTGTGTCTCTGCACGTTGTAATTCAAACAGCTGGTAGCCTCATTTCTGTAACTACGGAAAATTAAATCAAGAGAGAGAATGTTCCTTTTTTTGTGATGTTGTTTTCATGGTTACTAGACTTTGTTATGTGCCTTCTGTGCCAGTGCTCCTGCACAGAATGCTCACCATTATATGGAATGGTTGTTTCGTCAATAAAATTTGCATTTCTTTAATCTGCTAGGAAACTGTTCCTGTTAGCAAAAGCCATCAGTTAATCTGAACTAACCTGCGACAGTGGTGCGGATAATTCACCTTCCTCTTGCATAGTGGAGGCAGACAAGAAATGTATTTAAAAAACCAAGTTAGTTTAGTTTTTAAGAGCTTTTCTCCGTAGGTACCTAATTTTTGGAGCAGCAAATTTATCTTTTATGGAAACATACATAAAACACCGTAATGTGTGCTTAGATGAAAAATAGCAGTGTCTCTTTCTACTGGATGGGGGGGAATTGTGAGCCAGATCCTCTGCTGGTGTAAAACAGCACGGCTCTATTGACTTCGGTGAAATTTTATCCATTTACACCATAAATTTGGTTATATATGAAATTGTCCCTGGTTGGGCCCTGGTACTGGCAAAAAAGTGTTTTCTTATGGAAATTTTGAGCAAAAAAATTACTTCATATTTTGGAGCACAAGGAGAGCTTTGTCCCAGTTATGAAATTATTCTTGAAACCATTAGAGGCTGAGTAATCCAGAGAGCACCCTGGTCTGGGACTCAGGCGATCTCACAACACATGGATATTTCTGGCTTTGCCACTGACCATACACTGCAATGCACCATACCTGTTTCCCCTCCCATCTCTTTGTCATCTAGTCTATTTACTTGCAGGCTCTTTTGAACAGAGACCATCTCTTACTATATGTCTGTACAGCACCTAGCACAGTGGGTCCCGGACGTTGCATGTGCAGTACAAATCATACATAATAATAACAACGATGCCTTACATTGAGAAAAAAGCACTGCCTGAAAGCACCTGCCTATGCAACAACACAATCTGGTGACTGCAGACAGATGGGTTAGGCTTTAAAAAGTGAATCAGTTGCCTTGTTCTCAATTTTGCTGAAATAGACTTTAAAAAAAAAACTCTAGCAAAGATGAGGTGAGTAAAATGTTGTTCAATGAGGTAAGGTAAATAGAGCAGTTGATTGTTTCACTGTTCTTTGGTGATACATAGGGTCTTTGAGGATAGATTGTTACTTGTGTGAAAAGCTGACTAGGTTAAAATGAAAAATACTGTTAGTAAAATGCAGAGGAAAATGTGGTCAACAGTCCACTAAAGCAGTATTTTTCACACGTCCTTTGACTCTTTAGTTCAGTTAAATTCATGATCCATAAAATACAGAGCAATAAAGTCCATTTCTTGTTGCTGTGTTGAATTAAAGTATTACTAATCATGCTTGAAAAAAACATTGTTTTACTTAGATACTCTTATTCTGTATTTTCGTGGGGACGAGGCAGGAATTTCAGATATTATTTCCCATTGACTAGGTTTTGATCCAGGTCTTTGTTTTCTCTCTCTCTTCTTCCCTACCAACTTCTGCATATACAAAATGCCAGCCTACCAGCATAAGACTGTGGTTCCCACCATACTGTGTGTTAAATAAACATGAAGAAAATTATTCCCTGCCTAGGGAATTATTGTCTAAAGGCAGTGATGGAAAATGTATTAGAAGAAAAACAAAAATGTTTTAAGAAGGTTTAATGACATACTAATATGTGCTGGGGAAAATCAGGGGGGAGATGGGAACATTCTGAATGTATTAATTGATGTTTATAGAACATTATTGTAGCAGATACACTATACTCTGTGGTCTCAGTTGTCCCTTGGACTATGCTTCCACACAGGGGCATAAGGGCAAGTAACTCCACTTTGTTCCCTTAATGCACTATACACACTTTGACTCTGTGCGCCTGGGGATAAGTGGACTCTGTGTGACTGCTAGCCCTTGCCCTGGGAGCAGGTGGGCAAGGAGTTAAGCAAGGGGGTAGAACACCGGCTCCCGCTATGCCTCATGTTGGCACCACAGATGGTCCCACATTGGGGGTGGAAATGGGGTACTGTAGTTTGCTGCTGGTATAGTGCTGCTGCAAATTACTACCTTCTCCCGGAACAAGGGAAAGCAGGGAAGGAACTGAGCCACGCAGATACACAATTTCTTCCTTGTACTGCCCCATACCCAGGGCTTGTGGCAGAGCAGCAATCTACCAAAGTAAAGGTGAATATTGCATTACATACAACCTGGACCAAATTCCCACTGGCTTACTGACGAGAGTACAACTCCATAGAGTTGCACCTGCTTACACCAATGACCTTTTCATTCACCTCTATTACCCTCTATCTCACCACAAATGGATATCAGTCCTTGAAAAGTCACCTCCAGAAAGTGCTGATATGACATTACAGGACCAGCATAATGGTGTTACACCAGGGATCATTTCCAAAAAGGGGCAATCATCACTGCACCCTGCTGGGTAAATGAAAACGTAACACAGTGGATCCAAAGCCAGTGTTAATTTAGACTCTGGTAATCTAAACTTCCTTTAAAAGCATTTTTCTTTCTGGTATTTTCATTTAGGTGGGTTTCTACTTTATATCTAAGGAGGTTTCCAAACACTCCTGCTCATCATTAGCATTATGCGGCTGTGCAAAGGAGTAAGGGGATGAAAGGTGCTCCCTTCCCTTTCTGTGCCAGCTACCAGTACCTCGGGCTGCAGTATGGAAGGGGAAGCAGGACCTGTAGAGATGCTCTTTTCCCCCATGGAGATGCGTGGGATGTGGTGGGAGTGAGCAGAGCCTTGACTCCGACTCCAAAGCAATAGCAGGCAATGTAGGCTGGGCCATGCATAGACTCAATGAAGTTTACTTTAGTCCCTGGAGCAGGGAGAAAATGGCAGACAGACTGTGTTAATTCAAACTACTATCTGCTTCCCAGGTTGCTCCTGGACAGCACAGTTATGCACTGCCTCTTTATCAGGGCAGATGGCAAAGTCAGGATCTAGACCCTAAAATGTTTGTGTTCTCATTTCTACTGTTCTTGATGGGTATAAATTACTCTGAAATACTCTTTGAGGGAAGGGATTTTATTTTAATCCTTTAAATGCTACTCTCAGTTACTGTGCTCACAAGCTCTAAGTTCCTTCTTTTCTCCTCCTCTACGCGCCCCCCCACACACACACACACCAACCAAGAAGAGAAAGAGGATCACCAGGGAAAAGTCAGACTCTCCAATGCAAAAATGAAGTTTGCCTTTGAACATGTCTCTAGGGCAGCATAAAGGTGGAGTCATTACACTGCTGGCTCAACCTACAAAGCAGAACTGAGGAGAAGAGAAACCAAGGGAGCCAAAGTGCCTTCACCATTTGACAGGCATGGATGTTTTCATTGCACTATTTGGTAACTGAAAACCTCTTTGTGAAAGTCTCTCTGTCAGGACTGAAATAAAAGAAACCTGCCTTCAGAATTCATTTTATTTACTGTGATAAAATCCAAAACTTTATCATAATTATTACTATATATATTTGTAAAGCACACATCCCCATGTAATGTGTACTGCATTCCGTTATGCAGAAAGAACTGCAGAAAGAACGCTGCAAAGGTTCATTTTATTCTTTAATAAAGGTACAGTTGATCTCTGTACATTTCCTTTTACACTTATAATTTTAGACACTTACTTCAAATATAAAAGGCAAGATGTCCTGTTGTTACATTAAAACATTGCCCTCATTTCTGCATTAACTCAAGTGATTTTTTTGGCTTACTTTATCCTTTTTGATTATAACACCCCTGTGGTGTCTAAATGGAAGGTAACTACTTATACAAGAGTTAAGGGGGACTGATGAATTGCAAATGAGGATGACTTATGCAGTAAGAGTGTATACTTATAAGTAGCTTTGAACTACGGGTGACTGAAAAAAAAAATCTCTCTTGAATTTCTCCCTATAGCGTCAAAGTTGAAATTCATCAGTTCTGTCCTCTAGTCAAATTTAAATGGATGCACCATACCTAGCAATTTGATAGGCAAGGCTGCTCTAAATTTCAAGCTGGAAAGGGTTCCTAGTGTAAACATCTAGAAAAAAAATCAGCCTTCTCCCAGCCATCTCTGTAGAAGTGAACTATGATTGCAATTTACTAAAGCGTACAAGAGAAGTTTATTGTTGATGAGGTTTGTCAGCTTTTCTCTGCTGGAACTGTTTGCTCTTGATGTGTTTTGTTGTTGATGTAGCTTGCTATTGGTCTCCATTTCTACCACAGTATCTGGTTACTGCACCAGTTTGTACATGATGCTCTGTGCTACCTGAGAAGTTTGCTATTGGGATGATTAACATCAGTATCAATCCCTTTGCTTATTAACAGTGTCTCAGACTGCTGCTTTTTTATCTTTATTTTTTTCTTTTTCTAAAGAAAAGCTTTATGCTTTAAAAACCTCAGAGCCATATACTGTCTTTGAAATGTAGAAGGGAATCCCATTATTATTCTGCCCTCACATATCTATGTGCAACTCATGCAATCCATGCATAATTGAACACAGAATTTGGTCTTATGTGATTATTTTTCATCATACTTTTGGTGCAAACATTCACAAAAACAATAAAATAATCTAAATTATGAGAATATCTGGATAGACAGGAAATTGAAGTAAAATTCCACTGGAGTACTAGGGTCTCCAGACTATAATACCTTAACAATGTTGTACTTTACATTGCAGCTGCATTCAGAAACTTAGAAAAATTGTATTAATACAAGAAACTTTGTAAAGATGAAAATTATAAACCTCAGTGGAACAGATGATTCCATAAATATTATACTACATAGTCAAATGCTAGAAACAGTCAATTAGCTTTAATATCTGTGTAGAGCCTTTACTGATAACTACAGTCATCGAGTTGTAATGCTGGTAAAATGTATCTTTACAATGAATAGCGTCTGAAGGAAAAAGAAATTACTCAGTAACTTTAGACTGCCAATGAGGGGAAATAATCTGTAAGTATCATCTTCTGCCTGATGTAAGCAACTGAATCAATGTCAAAGAAGGGAAGTGGCATATAATCTTGCTCCATCATTCTTAACATCTCATGGCAGTGAGTAAAATACAAACACAATGCCATTGAATCTCAGTGCAAAAGGAAATTAACTAAAATATTTTTAAAAGATGCATGTGGGACCAAAAATATTGTTTTTTAGGACTGCTAATCATTAAATCAGTTCTGTTTAAATAACATGGTATGGCCCTAGTGATGAGAAAACCACAAACAGTTCAGAGCTCAGGTTGAGTTCAGATAAGCATTCCAAACTCTGAAGCTAAAGCTTACCCAAATTTCTTAAGCTGATAAAACTAAGTTGGAAATTCAAATAGAAAAAATGGTTCTTTGCCTGTTCTATAACTGTTGTTGTTCAAAATGTGGGTCCAGGAATGTATTCCACTCAGCTGTGTTCGTGCCTAGCATATCAGAGCCAGAGATCTATTTCCTGTAGCAGTACCACTCAGGGCAGCGCATGCACCTACTCATCCTCATGACACCTCCTGAGGCTATATATAGGTGGCCTTTATAACAGAGAAGATGGCCCAAGACTCGGATGCATGGAGGATGAACGGTAGGTCATGGAATACATGCCTGCACACACATCACAAAGAACAGTTACAGAACTGGTAAGTAGCTGTTTTGTCTTCTTCGAGTGGTTGCAGGTGTATTTTCCACTCAGGTGACTCACATGTGGTACAGTATGGTGGGGGGATACAGAGTCTATTTTTAAATAATGATTTTAACATCATGGCCAAAGTTCACATCAGATCTGGATGAAGTGGTGATTGTGTAATGATGAGTGAACATATGTACTGAGGACCAAGTGGCAGCCCTACAAATCTCCAGTATAGGAACACCTTTTAGGCAGGTGACTGATGTAGCCTGGGCCCTTGTCAAGTGGACCAAGAGTTTCTGTGGAGGAGTACTGAGCTACTCCACATACTGTTGTAATGCAAGAAGTAATCCATCTAGACACCATCTATGCTAACACTGCCTGACCTTTCAGGCAATCAGCATAGGAGACAAAAAGATAAGGAGGCTTTCTGAAGACTTAGACCTGTCTAGATAGAAGGCCAGCACCTCTTGTCATATAAGGTATGTAGGCATTCCTTTTCCTTACCAGAATGCAGTTTTGGGGGAAAAAACTGGGAGATACACTGTCTGAGTTAAGTGAAAAGCTAATACTACTTGGGTGTGGCCACAGGGCTTCCTTGTCTTTGAAAAATACTGGGTAAGGAGGGCTTCCCATGAAAGCTTGCAGTTCATACACTCTCCTGGCTAATAGCTATGAGGACAGTGATCTTTTGGTTAAGTGAGTCCATGAGCTCAAACAGCAGGCCCATAAGCGCTGCTAACACTATGTTTTGAAATCCCAAGGAGGTACTGTGTCCTTAATAGGTGGGAAAAGACATACCACTCCCTTGAGAAACCTAGTCATCACGGGGCTGGAGAATGGTGAGGCCCCTTGAATGGGAGGGTGAATAGCAGAGATTGCTGCACCGTTTACCTTCAGAGAACTCAGAAAGGCCTGAGGATTTCAAATGCAGAAGATACTCTAACATGTCTTTGGCTCTTCATTTCAGAAGGCTGTATCCCACGATTGGTAGACCAAACGGAAAACCATTTCCATTTACCTAGGTAAGTCAATCTCATTGATTGCTTCCTCCTATTGAGTAAAATCTCTTGAGCTGCTAAGAAGCATGTCTTTTCCTCCTGGTCTAGCCACTCACAAGCCATGCCATCAGACGGAGGCTGCTCAGGTCTTGATGTAGAATTTGACCATTCTGCTGCAATGGTAGGTCTGGGAGGAGAGGCTGATGGTGAGGAAGTTGAACTGTGAAACTAATGGTTCAACAACCAGCACTGTCTCAGCCAGGCCAGGGTTCTGAGTATTAACCTTGAACAGTTTCACTTAAGTTTGTGAATGACCTGTGAGGTCAGAAGGATTGGGGGAAATGCATACATTAGCCCCATCCTACAGTCCAACATCAAGGTATTGGTTAGCAAGCCCAGACTGTGGACTGTCCAAGAGCAAAACTCAAAAAAAACTTCTTGTTGCCTTTTGTAGCAAACAGGTCACTGAAGAAATGCAAGGGAGGAAAGTTCAGCAAGCTCTGTGAATTGCCCAGAACTCAAGGACATTCATAAGAATATTCAACTCCTGCTCTTTCCAGAGAGCTTGAGTCTATGACTGTAATAGACTCCTTGGCAAGATTAGGTAGCCTAATTGTTAGCACACCTATTGCCACCCAGTGGGCACGTCTTGCAGTCCAGGCCCTCTTTTAATCAGTGGTGTAATGAGTTAGGCAGTGGTAGGGGAGCCCAAGCCCCGCGCATTCCACCAGCCTCCATCCTAAGGCTTAAGGAGAGTCAAAAGTTTCTGGTCCCCTGAAGGTGCTCTCCAAGTTCCACCCCCCCCCCCGGGGGTTTCCTACCATCAGCTGTCCTCCCCCAACTTCCAGTCCAAATAGAAGCTCAGCATGCAGTCTTAGTCCCTGGGAGAGACTTCTCCAGTGTCCTTCTCAGGAACCTTCAAGGTAGGTCTGTCCTCTTCCCCAGCCTCCCCCTTCTGAGCTGGGTTGGTCCCTTTTCAACCCTTCCTCCACTTGGAATATGTTCTGCAGAACTGGGCCCAAGACTGTCCTTTAATCCCTTCCAGCCCAGTGTGAGGTCTGTATACGCCACCACAATGACCCTTCTAGATCAGCTCTCCTGTAGCACAGAGACATCTGTTATAATTGTCATGGTGGGACAGGGCGAGAAAAGGGAAAGCCCATACATATATTGTCCCAATTAACCCACACCTCTAGAGAATGTAATACTGCAGGTGTGAGTCAGACCAACTTGTCCAAATGGTGCTTGCTTGGATGATGGACCAATTTCAGCAATGCCTAAAGCGTGCAAAGACACAGTCTTGCGTTGGTTACATCAGTACAAGAGCCCATGTGGCCTAGCAAACTCAGAGAGGTCTGAGCCATGGTGGATAGGTGAGCCCTGAGAGACATGCATAAGTCAAGGATCATTTGAAATCTCTGTTGGGGAAGAAAATTGGTCAAACTCAGAGTCGAGCAGGCCTCCAATGAACTTGAGTCTCTGAGTAGGAATAAATGTTGACTTTTCCTTGTTCAGATGACCGAAAAGATGGATGATTAACCTGATGTGGCCATGAACCTGGTCCTTGGATGACCCTCAACCAGCCAATCATTGAAGAAGGGAAGACATGGATTCTATTCTTTCTTAAGAAGACCGCAATCACCATGTGTTTGGTGAATACATGAGACACCAACGACAAGCTGAAGGGATGTGCCATATACTGATAAGAAGTACATACCCTACCCCACCCCTATCATAAATCTGAGGAATTTCCTGTGGGCAACATTTTCACATGAAAGTATGAATTTTGAAGATCAAGAGCAGCAAACCAATTCTTGTGATCTAGACAAAGAAGCATTATTGCTAGGGTAACAATGTGGAATCTCATTTGCTTGATGAACTTGTTAAGAGTCTGGTTCAATGGTTCAATATATGGTTCAATATAGGTCTCAAACCTCCCTTGGACCTGGGGGATCAGGAAATGGTGGGAGTACAAATCCCACCCCTGAAACTGCAGGGGAACTTTCGTTATAGCCCCCAAGGTAAGCAGACTGCAAACTTCTTGTAGGAGTACAGATTCATGAGATACATCCCTCAAAAAGGACAGGGAAGGAGGAGGGATGGAGAGGAACTGGATTGAATCTCTTAGTCCTGCACTTTGTAGGACCCACTTGTCCAAGGTTATTGCTTCCCAAGTGCTGAGGAAGTGAAATAATCTGTGCCAGAGAGGGAGGAATGAGAAAATCACTGCTGGTTGTATCGCTATCCTCAAAGATGTCAAGAATTAGATTTCTTCTGAGATTTCAGACAGTTCTGCTTACATTTCTTGTTTAAATACAGGTTATTTCAGCACCTTCAGTTCTGGTTCTCACCCGGCCAAAATTCAAAAGTTATTAAACATTTAGCCAGTCTTAGGATCTTAGTATATCTCTATAGATGGCAGTGAGGAGTGATTGTTACTGGCTTTTTAGAAGGCAAACTCTTCAGATCAGGGACTGTGCTTTTTTCTGTTGTACAGTGCTTTGCACTTGGTGAACATTATGGCAAACACATAAAAATAATAATAATGAGTTGCTCAAAGTGGTTCGCCCATCCTTATAAATAACTAGGAAAGACCTGAAACAGAATCCAGACCCTAAGCCCCTTGAACTAAGGGTAGTTTTGGTTCTAAATCCAGATCTAAAGCATAAAACTCAGGCCTGTCTCTATTACATGACCAGTTTTCATAGCTAAGGCCTATTTTTTCTAATAACTCACCTAACTGACTACTTCAATTGGGCCTCTTTTCAGCAATCCACCTCTATTCAACAAAGTTCTTACGCACATGCTTAATTTAGGTTCATACTTAAGTGTTATTGGGGACTTGCTGAATAGGGATGGAGTAAAGGGTGAGCTTAAATGCTTTGCTGAACTGGGGGCTAAAACTGTAAATGGTTATTTTTAGGGAACTGCTGTAAGGGCTGCACCATTCTCTTTTCTCCTTCTCAAACACTGAGACAAATGAAGCTGTAAAATGACCAAACTCCTCTGTGGTCAGTGGAGTAGCAGTCTGTCTGGCAACTGGCCTTCATCTAATAACTGTTCTAATCAAGTGGAAAGCTATTTTAATGCAGCAACAAGTAAGGATATAGGTTGATGATAATTTATACATTTTAAAAGAGAAGATAGAGTGTGATTCAATGGATTGCAATAGGTTTTAGAATATGGAGTTGGAATAGGCTTTTTTCTACAAAAACACTTCAAGAAGATCCATTTTATGTCTCTCAGATTATATACAGCTGTTCGTCATACAGTTTAGTTCTGGCATATGTTAAGGTATTCCCTATTGTGTCTTTACAATTACAAACAGTAAACTATTCAAAGCTCAAAGGAATGCAGCTAATAGCATGTGTGTTGTGTTTCATCACAACAATCACAGAGAATATAAATTAGTGAAGTTATCTGTGTCATTTGTCTGCCTAATTGGGTTTCCCAATAGGAACTGGCAATACGTTGGGATGTTTTTTTTTGTTTTGTTTTTTGCCCCCATTTCAAATTTTTTAGTTAGCAATGTATCTTATGATTTTGAAAATGCAAACACAATGCATCCTAAAAAATGCTTTTTACGTTTTAAATATGTTGTGACTTCATGATATAGAGGAGTTTCAATATTCCTGGATGAGCTCAATGTCTTCCAGCAGTTTGTGTCTCCATTTTTCTCTTATACCCCTCCCCACCCCAACGCCTCTTCTGTTTAAACATTCCATTAAAGTAAAAAAGAAGAGCAATAGGAAGGGGAGCAAGAAGGTACAGTGCTCAAAAGCGAGAGCAAACTATATTTCAGCAAAGTAGGGAATATCTGAACACTGAAAGCTGCCAGCAGTATCACAGTTATGGAGATCTTAAAATCTAAAGCCAGTGCTTGGTGACTAAGGTCAGGTGATATATTTCAGATGGCATTTAACTCACTCTGTTGCAGCAGTGTGAGAGAACTAGTCTGAGACTGCTCTCCCACTTTGGAAATCACTGTCCTCAACTTCTGCCATATACAGTATAAGAGGTCTGTCTACACAGCAATGTAAGCCTAGGGTTAGGGGGACTTGAGTTAGCCGAACTGCATCGGGGCCATGGGTTTGAGCATCTACTACTGGATTTTAACTCTAGGTTAAGGATTTTTTGACCTGTATTTGAACTGAGGGCTCTGGAGTCCACACTGCAATGCACAGACCACCTGAGTCAAAGTAACCCTATCTCAGAGAGACTAATGCCCTCCCCACCCCCGTGTCGACACTCTAGTCCGATGAATATGTTGCACTGTGAGAAAACTCTACTGCTCACCTTGTTTCCTAACGGTGACAATGCTATTGATGGGACTAAGGTGCCCATAAGGAGCACATGAGTACATAAACTGCACACTTAGCTCCTTTGGTGGCTGTCTCAGTAGAATGACTGTAGTTTGAGAAGGCTTTATACTGAACTACCATCTAATCTGAGAATTGGGCTTTCCATCTCTAGGCTGAGTCACATTGGCAAGACAATGCCCACGTGCACCTGTTCTCAGGATAAATAGGACATCAGTCTCCAGGGCTGTCAAATTATTAAAATGAAATTTTGCAATTCTTAATTTTTAAAATGCGATGTTCAATGAAGGTATCTTTGATTGATTTTTTCTTATTTCTTTATTTTTGTCCATTAGTTTTGAAGTTTGACATAAAATGTAGGTTACAGAGGAAAAACACACACCCCTCCCTGGCTGTTTCCAGTGGCAGAGTGGTGAAGTGCATCCCCAGGGCTTGGGGTGTAGTGTGCTCCAGCATCCCTTGTCCTGGCCCCTGCCAGACCCCAGGAAGCAAGGATAAGGGACCCCAGGGGGGATGCAGGGAAGTTTTGGGGCTGGCTCCCACAGTGCACACAGCCTGGGCACCTCTGCACACGCAGCCCCCGGGATGGTGGGTAGGGCCAGGAGCACGGGACAAAGAGTGGAACAGGACCAAGCAGCTGTCCTGCAGAGAGGGGGAGCATGGCCAGAGGAGGGATGATCCCCAACAACCTGGCAGACGGGAACCACCTCCCACCTGTGAGCTTTGCTCCCTGCTCCGGGCAAGCTCTGCACTGCAGTGAGGCGGAGCCCAAGCTGCTGCTACAGGAGGCTGCAGGGAGGTTTGGGGGCTGGCTCCCACTCACCACCCTCACAGAACATGCTGCCTGGGTGCCCTTGTACACACAGCCCCAGGGAGGACATGGGGATCCAGAGAGCAGGGTGGAGACCAAGCGGCTACCCTGAAGGGAGGGGAAGCGGCCAGTGTGTTGGGGAGATGCCATCCCCTCCCCCAGCCATGCTGAGCTGAGAGCTCTGCTAATTTCCTTCTAATCAATAGCCGACTATACAGATATAACAACATCCCTTGTCACTCCCCCAACCTCAACCCAAACTACCTCTTTCACCACTTAAAGGCTTGATCCCAAATCACTGGAATCAATGGAAAGATTCTGTGATGCCAGGTAATCCAAACTCTGTGGTCTGAGTAGATCTGAGGGAACATAAGCACAATATTAAGAGAAAGTAACTCCTCACTGGCAGCTATGTAGGGCCTACACTCCTGCCTAATTCTGACCTTTGGGAGATAAGGGGAATCCAACTCTCTGCTTTTGCATGTTAATGGGAGAACATTAGGAAGCCATTCACATGCACAGAGATGGAGACAACTCCTCCCTGTTTTGAAAGGAACTTTTTTTGGTCTCCCTTTCTTCCCCATGGAGTAGCTGTGAGGGAAAGCCTCCAGGTTGCCATACTCTGTGAAATCCATGGTAAGCTGTTCAGGGTGAGTCAGAACTCCTAGGCAGGTCCATCATAGCTCAGAAGGCCAATCTGTACATCCTTTCACTCTGGGCTGACCATCCTATGTGTTGGTCAGCTGTTGCTGAGCAAGCATACATGATAATAAGAGAGATTTAGGATTGGGTTCCTTGGTGCCTCATCTACCTATTCATAAACCAAAAGTTGTGAGGCGATTGTAATATTCCAGTAATTCAGTATGAAAAGTCATTAGCATGGTGCAAACCCTGGGCTTGATTCTTCTAATACTAGTTTTACACCCGCAAACACTTGCAGTCCTGGGGTCTCCAATTCCGAGGCAGTCTGCCTGGTGACATGGGTACTTGGGTTGTGGGAGCACCCTCTGGCTTGAAGTGGTTTCCATCATATACAGGGTTTACAGTTTTGTTCAATGGCTTTAGCACCCCACACAATAAAAATTGTTTCAACGCCATTGCCTGGTGGTCCCCAATTCCAGAGTAGTTCTCGTGCCACGTTGACAAACCTGCTGGAAACTAGGCAAGGTCCCACCAGAGTCCTCCTGGGTTCCACTGAAACGTTGGTGAAATCAAAGTAGTTCTGTAAAACATTTCAATTTTGCTGAATCAGCAAACTGTGATGGAACAACATTTCAACATAATTTTTCCAACCAACTCTGCTGGCCATGCCGCATTCTTCTCTATGCTCCCAGATATCACAGAAACTGCTCTGAGCATTGTGGCTCTGGAAGGTGAGGAAAGGACACCTCTTCTCTGAAGCCTGCTCCATTTGGATCTGGCTGAAGTTCCAATCAGAAGCATATTTGGGAACTACTCCACCCTCTTTCAGTGGCTGAAAGGGGCTTTTGGCGCATCCACTGTCTATTGAGGAAGCCATTCTGCCATTTGATAGCAGAGCCAAGGGTGCTCTACAGGGGCACTGGCCAGTTTTGTAAGAGGTCAAATCCCCAAACATCCCCTAGAAGAGGATTGAAAACTCTATCCTTCAGAAGTCATGGATTTTCCTAGCCACCTACATGAGAAAGCCAAGATAATTCACTGTGCCAATGGTCCTTTACCTCAGATTCAACAGGTGTTTTACCTGAGTAAGGACTGCAGTATCAGACTCTTGAGTAAGGATGTGATTTCTCATCTTTCTGATTACAGCAACTGTCAGCAAAAACTCTCCAAGAACAAAGGCAATTGCAAATTCTAGCAAGTTTCAGGTAGCAAAGAACTTAAGTACTTATTCAAATTTATTGTTATGGAACTATTTTTCTTTGTTAGCATTTATGTAAGTTACAAGTATCAATCTTTAATGCTCTGCTTCTAAAATCCTAGGTCTGTAAGTGTCTTTTTAGAACCATATCACCAGTACTTTGCATAAATCATGCCAGTTGAAGATGCCTCTATGAAAATTGAAAAAGTAAAAGCCCTATAATAAACTGTGAAAATGACCCATTCAAAGTTTTCAGATTTCACACTACAGAAAATATTTGAGCTCAGCCTTTAAGTTACTAGAGAATCATTCTACAGCAGTTATCACTGATCCATCGGAGGAAAGTCAGCAATAATTTACTGTAAATTTGCCAGATGGAAAGACTCAGTCAAAACAGCTGACTTTTGCATTTCAGTCAAACACATACAATGGTATATCACAGAAGAACAGGGGGTAGCATCATAACTAAAAGGGGGTACACTCAGCATTGAATCCCCCTTGAATGAGATGACAAGAGTGTACTACATGGATTTTAAAAGAGAAAATACCTTTGGGGGACATTCCCATTTATGAAATAAGGAATGATGCTATGGTGATTTACATCAGCAGAGGATCTGACCCATTGTCCATGTAGTAAAGGAGTGACATGAATGGCAGAGAACTAAACAATGACATAGGAAATCATGTTGTACAAGTCACTTTGAACAAGACAGAAAAAGAGATTGAACATTCTTGTTAGATGGGAATAAGAATATAGATCGATGGACAGCACCATCAAGAGAAGTCATATGACAGAGGCTGAAGTATTTGCAATTGAGTTTGAAAGGGGAAGAATAGATTATTAGAAAGAAGGATTTCAAGTGAGAAATCAAACAAAGAGAGACTATAACAAGCCGTGTAACAAATTAAAATAAACAAAATGACTATCCACTGCAGAGAAAGAGCCTGAGAATTACTACTGATTCAGAGAAATATGTTAACAGCTGCATAATTCTGGCTGTAGATGCAGCCACCAAAGACTGTCCCTGTCCCAGAGCAACATCAGCCAGGCTCATGGGAATAAGAACGAGGTTGCATGCTGAATACTGCTATTCTTGTACAAAGGTGAATACCGCCTGCCTGACCAATTTTCTGGTGTGTATTTATTTATTTTGTGTGGGACAGAGAGAACTAGAAGTTCATGTTTCAGGTTATACCAAAAAATCTGGGGAGCCCAAGAAACATCGACCAGGCATCCCAATGAACTGAAACCTATCTTAAGAACTAGCCAAATCAAAGTATTTTACAGGATGATTCACTTTGATTGCACTTCACTTGCTCAGTTGAAGTTGCTCCTTTTCTGCTTTAAGGGGCAATTCTTCCATCCTTGCCTGCCTTTCTCCACAAGAAGTTCCACTGATTTCAGATAAATAGGATTTCAACAGGACTGAGGTCTACCTCACAGGGGTGTGGTGAGGATAAGCTTATTAATGCCTGTGAGGCACTCAAATGCTATATAAGAACCTGACCCTAGATAATTACTGTCCTGGTTTTTGGAATACAAGACAGGAGAACTGATAGAATAATAATCCTTCTCTACCTTGCAGGGATATTTTGTGGATAAAAACCTTTGATGTCTGTGGTATCCTCAGATACTATTGTAATGGGGACCATAAAAATATATAAAGGATTGTGACCACCGGATCGTGGGGAGTAACAGGTACACAGCACCTGTTTACCATAGGAACTAAGGCCCACAAAGTCCATGCAGGAGGGTAAGTGGGAGCTCTTACTTCTCCTACATGGGCAACTAGTCCAGCTCACAACCTAACCCAATGCGGTACTTCAGAAATCTTTTGGGATTTTTCTTTGTGTGTGTATTTATTTTCCAAATCCCAATATACAAAGAAGGAGTAACAATCTCATTCACATATCATCCTGTCCCTTTAAGTGTCCCTTTAAGCCAGAACCACGCTATGTGACCCTCTTCCAGACTTACAAAGCTTTGCAAGTGGATTTGCTCCCTGAAGAGATGAATCCTAAACTTTGGCTGGGATTTGGCTGTTCCTGAGACTTGGCCTCAGGGGCGACAATTCTTTTAAAACGAGAGCACTTGGATAAGCATAGACGTTTCATCACAATATTCGAGCACTGGTCAACCATTCTTTACAGGAGAAAGCAAGGAACAGACAATGATGCAGCTCAACTTGACAAGTATATAGTTCTCCAAAAAGGTAACATTTTTCACCTTTTACAAATACACACATTAGAAAAGTGGGTGAGTATATTTGCTTGAAAAGGATCACTTAGGCAAAAGGCTAACTTTGCAGTGCATATACTGTACTTTAAGTAAATACAGGTGATATCCTTCTACGGGAGGGTTCTGGCCTTTGTAACTGAAGACAGTGTTGGCACAAAGTTATCACTCATCTCAAAGCATGGAGACTGCATTAAGGGAGACATGACCACATCTGTAATGCCTCTGTTCAGAATGGTGCATTGACACTTTCGCTCTGTATCCTTGTGCTCCCAGAATCCAGAGGCAAAGAGCTGCCCTGTACACTACAATTTACAAGAGGGGCAGAATGGGAGGCAGTAGTTACTCATGGAGAAAAGCCATGACTTAGATTCCAGGGAGTTCACATAATGAGATAGAGAGTCCTGCACCATAGACCATATTTAGCAGTTTAATTTAACCAGTGGAGGTTTGAAGGCCAGGGACAAGTTAGTTGCCATTCATTTTTGGAATACACCACTCCAGAAGCAGGCCCAACAATAGACCCTACTCACTCTGTGACATGCCTTGACATCTCCTTCCATCTTCTTCTCTAAACAATGGATGCCCACTTTCCTCCTGAGTTGTCTGTTCCCACACAACTGCATCCACAGTGATACTGCTTGCCTAAAGAAAGATAAACCAGTTAGCTATGATGATTTTACAGGGGTAGAGGAAACATTCAAGGATAATTGTGGATATGAGAAGAAAATGGCAGGGACATATTTTCAGTATTGCAGGAACTACCCACCATCTGACATGCTAATAATATCAGGAATGATATACTTTTGTGCAGACTGGCCAGCAGATGGCTTAGCGGGGAATATATATTCCCTACTCTACTTTCCTGTACACTATATCTTTGCCTCATTGACTATCCAGCTATTTTCAAACCTCATCTGAAAACATGTCTCTTTCCTCTTGACTATCTCTCTCTAAATCTCACTCTCCATCTGCTATCAGTTGTGATTTTAGCTTTATAACTATTATTTAACTCTGTAAAGCATTTTGGGATACAGTTTGATGCACAAAATAAAGTATCGTGTTGTATTAGCTTTGTGTTTATAAAACACAGAGGCAAGAGCACATCAATTTAAGCTTCTAAAGAAGCAGTGCTTGATTTTATGCATGATTATAGTTTTATTGTAGATTTGTTTGTTTGTTTTCTTTCAATAAAATTGATTTTAGACAAGATCATTGTGCCATATGCATAACTAGTCAGATAGAGACCTATATAGTTATTTAGGCACCACTGCCATCTCAAAGTGCCCTCAATAAAGCTTAATAGACCACATACTGTAGCTCTGACAAGTTAGACTTTGATGATTATTTAGAGTTGCCTGTTTTCTTTGTTCTCTCTTAGTAAGAGATGTCACACTCATCACAGGCTGATTGGTACTTTCCACTGAACAAGGAGGCAAATTTGCACTTGTTATGTAGCCATTTATAAAGATTTCTGAAGGGTGGAGAATTGGAAATGAAATATGAAGAATAGTAAATTAAAGGTATGAAGTAACCCAGCAATAAAAACATAGACACTGAAGGGGAATTTCTTCAGAAGAACTCTAGAAGACAGATTTCTACACTAAGTATCAACTAATTTAGAGACACTAGAATAAAGATCTGAAAAGACATGAGGTCAAAGATTGTCTTTTAGACTAATATAGCCATTATCCTGCTAAGACTATTTAGGGCCTCATTCTCTTCTGACTTACACGATGGTAAACCGTTAATAAACCCACAGACCTTGATACTGTTATACCAGTCAGATAAGGGAATTAGGACTTCACTCTTTAAGATCAAGCTGATGCACTTATACTGGCCCAGATTCACCAGTGTGCTCTAGCAACACAAAGCAGCTGTAAACTCAGTTTCACCAGCCAGTTAAGCTGGGTATACTGCTGCTTTGTGGACCTGAAGGGTACTAAGTAGGCAGAGTGCTCCTGGTGAATTTGGCCCATAGAGTATAATTAGAGGACTATATGAGGCTGATCCACTACTGTGTTACTTTGATTTTATGCCATTGGAGTAAGTCAGTAACTCTAATGGAATTGCACTGGCATAAAACTAGAATAATGCAATGAGAAATTAGGCCCAAATGCATTATCTGGTTGTTTTTTCACTTTCTTTTCCCATGTATATGTGTGCCAAAGGTCTCCTGGTTTTCTATTATTTTGTCTCTGAGATCTGTTGTTGCTATTTTAAGTTGACAAGACCATGAAAATATAAATTCAAGAGAGAGAAAAAAGACGACCAAGTTGGAATCTGCATTTGTAATAAGAGTACTTAATAATATCCAAAGAACAGCTCAACAACAACAAACTTGTGATTCTGCATTTTCAAAATGTCTTTGGAATGGTTGATTAGAAACTACATCTGTTCTAACAGCAGCTTCATGAACTGGAACAAAATGCCAGACTTCAAGATATACACACATGAACAAAATGATTAGAAGATCATTTATGAACAAGACTGGTGCAATACCATACAATGGACTTATGGGATAGATTGACAAAGGGACTTGGTGCTCAAGTCCAAGATCTAGGCATTACTGAGATCCTCAAAACACCTATTCAGCTGCCACTTAACTCGGTAGGTGTTCACCATGTCACCTACGTTTCTACCAGTAAGCTTGTGCATAGCTGTCTCAGTCTAGGTGCCCAAACACCTATCTCACACCTAAGCCCCAGCCAAAGGAGGTGATGATAGACTTATGGTAAGGGTAGTCTCCTGGGATGTGAGTGACCTGGGTTCAATTCCCTGTTTTAAGTGATGATGAGAAAGAATTTCAGCTTCAGTCTCCCCCCTCCCAGGAGAGTGCCCTGACAACTGGAATGTTGAATATTCTGATGCAGGGCTCTCAATCTTTCCTGTTGAAAGTGTTCCACTGTGCAAAAATAACTAAATAGTCATGTGACATTATACAACATATTCTTTATGAAAATATGCTTGTGGTAGGATATGACATAACTCAGATATGTTTATGCAAGATAACTCTTGTAAGGTATCATTGGAAAGATTACGATTTACTGAATATGATTATCCTATTTGTATGCATGTATCATTTCTGTATCTGAAATTAGGAGTATTGACTATGTATCTATATTTCAGTTATGTTACTTTGTGTGATGCCCCCTTGCTAACATTTCAGGTACAACAGTGAAAAAGCCTAATATTGCTGATGGACCATCAGCAAGAGACAATGGATTGTAAAAGAGCTTCCTGTGAATGTGTGGGTCAGCCTTTGAAGAATGGCTACAGGGACCCTACAGAGGCATGTGACCATGTCACCTGATACTGGAACTCATCTTGAAGTATGTACTTTTCCACGAGAAGCCGGGGGGGGGGTGTCAAACTAGGAAACAAAGGACTCCCACCTTATGCAAATCCTATTTAAGGGTGCGGAGTGAGGTAATCCTGGTCATCAGTTCTCCCCTGTTACCCCCAAGATGACTGCTGGAAACAACTAAGACTGAACCGGGGGAAAGAACTGGACCCAGGCTGGAAGGGTATCTGGCCTGTGAAGATGATTTTTAGAACCACATTTAGGGTGAGAACTTATATGTAACCAGTTTCTTTAGTGTATTAAGCTTAATTTGCATGCTCTGTTCTATTTTCTTAGTAATCTGCCTTGTTCTGTCTGCTACCTCCTTAACTACTTAAAATACACCTATTATAGTTAATAATTTCTGGTTTATAATATAACCAACTTTATGTGATTTCTAACTGGGGTGGGGGGGCGAGGAGTTGTGGATACCCTCCTCTACATTGAGGGAAGAGGCGAATTTCATATAATTTTGGGTTTGTACTCCAAAGTGGGGGGTGGGCGGCGAGGTGGACATCTGAGTGCTGGAGCAAGTCCCTTAAGCTGAGCCTTCCCAGAGTGGATCTCTGTCTCTCTGTGCAGCTGGATGTGGCCCTGCCTGTGTGCTTGGCTGGAAAAGGCAGGGGAGCCTAGCCCAGAAAGACCAGGTAAAAGGGGGCCCAGGCTGGCAGAATAGTCTGACTCAGTGGCGCTCCAGCAAACCAGGTGACATCCCAGGGGTCCAGCCTGTCACAAGTCATTAGGGCAGAAAGAGCATGAGAGTGATTCTATGGCCCAGGGGTTAGAGTACTTACCTGGGAGGAGGGAGACCCAGCATCCAGTCCCCCTGCACCACTGGCTATTTCAATATTTATCAAAAGTGGACTTGTTTCAACAGTAAAGAGAGACCCACCCCAGAATATCCCCGTGGTTGGGGCATTCTCCTTGGAGGTGGGGGACTTGAGTTCAAATCCTTTCTCCACATCAGGCAGAGAGGGAACTGAAGTCGGGTTGCCTACATCCCAGCTGAGTGCTCTAACTACAGAACTAAAAGTTGTAAGGGAGGCTACTCCTGTTTTTCTTGCCAAAAAAAATGACTTAGGCACCTGACTCCAGGAGAGAGTTCATGGCTGAGAATCCCAAATAGAGATAGGCTCTTCCCTCCAGCCAAGTCACAGTGAGATGCAGGGCTTAGGCCACAGCCCTCTCCTTGGCATTTTCTACTAGCTAGCTTTGGCCTCTCAGCATTCTGGCTTTTGTGAATCCCATTCTGAAGCACCTAAGTTCCCTATACAGTGTAAAGGGAGAGATGGTCACCTAACCCAGAGCTGTGAATTCCACTCAGTAGCAGGGCACCTAAAAATTTGGTGCAGCAATGCTGAGACACCCACACTAGAATACCCGCCATTACACAAGTCATGATTTCAAAAAACCTCAATTACTGGACAAGATGCTTCCACCCCCAGATTATGTTACAGATAACAGAGGAAAGGAGTTTCTATTCTTAATAATGTTTTGATTTTAGAGACAACATACATTTACCTTCTGGTAATTTATTTCTCTAGTTTTAAGTATTTGGGGCCAGATTGTACCCTCTTAGTCACACTGATGATTCATATGAATGGTCGCATTAACTCATTATTGACTTCACTGTGGTTACTTATGGGGGTAGGTGCTTATTAAAATGATCAAAGAGTTCATTATCTGGCCTTGTGCTAATTGGTACCCAAGTGAAACATGAGCTCCAAATCCACTGCTTCCTGTTTTCACACCTACCAGTACTACTCTCTCAAATAAGGAACACCCTTATAGAACCTTCTGTTTCCAACATTCCTTCCTCTTCTTGTTAGACAGACATCACCCCCATAATAAAGTGTTGTCCTGCTCTTTCAACTAATCTAATTCTAGGAAATACTATTATTCAAAGTGGGGACACACACACTCCTTTATCTGGTTTTATCAGTGCTTACTGTCTATTTCTTAACATGAAATTTTGTTGGTCAGAGACACAAACTTACTGCTGAACATATCACCCCTGACTAGACAGTGGAATGCTTTTTCTGGATACACTACCATCCACCCATCATGTTCTGAAAAGTCACAGTGCTGAATTCACCCTTTAGCCTACACAGGAATCCAACCTGTATCGCTCTGTTATGACAAAGTCTGCCAGAAGCAAAGACGCTGCCCACTGCCCAAGTCTACTAGAAAAGCACAGACCCATCTAACCCAAAGAGGGCCAGGGTCAGGCTCGCTGTGACATGCACTGGTTCTGTCCTCATGCTATTCAGGCAGGCCCCAATGGCAGGGTTCCTATGGAGTCCCAGCCATTTTGAAAAGCTTCCTTCTGGAAACTACCTTGTGGAATCCCACAGCAAAGGCAACAGTGGTACTGACTGCTGCCTCCCTTTCTCCTGGCCAGCGATGGCCCTGATAGGCACACAGTATGAAATTTCCACACACAGACCCCTTGTTCGGTGGAAGTGAATCTGCCCATGGAGATTAAAATGTATTAACCAAAAAAATAGGAGTGGCATTGACTATTTTATTCAACAAAAGCTTAGTATATATTCCTTCTTAGTTAAAAGAAATCTAAGACCTGAAACTTACTGCAAATACAAAAGAGCATTTCATTGTGAAAGCATTGTTAAACCATCTTAAATTATTAAAGTTGGAAATCTGACATTGTGACGCACTCTAGCCATTGAGAGTTAAACAAAATGACCCTTAAACAAAATGATAACAAAAAGGAAAGATT
Source organism: Chelonia mydas (assembly GCF_015237465.2). Lineage (NCBI taxonomy): Eukaryota > Metazoa > Chordata > Testudines > Cheloniidae > Chelonia > Chelonia mydas. The sequence continues at coordinate 20,844,493 of NC_057855.1, forward strand.
GCTTCAGAAATATGAGAGGGGCAAGCTCGTCTCTGAAGACTGTAATTTTTCCTCTGACTATTCAACCAGCCCTCTCATAGTCTTACTGAATAAAAGAAATATCAAATCTATCTAATGGCGATGTAATCATAACTATTTTATTTAGGGTAAGTCTCCTCTTACTTGGGTGTATTTTTTAAAAGAATACTGATAAAGGGATACATGCAACCATACTTATCTTCCCTTCTAAACAACATTGTATGCATTCTGAGACAGCCACAGAAGGACAGAAAATCAGATTTATTTATTTTTTAACTGTCACTTGTATTTCTTCCTATGTGTAGGATTCCAAGGAAATGTCTCCTGCTTCTGGGAAAAATGAAAGCATGAAGAATAAAAATGTAAAACCAACAAACAACATCTGTTCAACTAATATTACTGAAAGATTCCACTACCCAAAGGGATTAGCAACAACTGCATAGTATGTATCAATATTGGCATAGTCAAATTATCCAGCTATATGCAGAATGCTCCCTGAGATAAACGTCAATACTTTCGTAAGTTAATTCTTCTTTGTGTACATGTACACGTACATGCATGTGCACATATATAAAGATATATTGATTGCTGATCTTGCTAAAGGAATTTGAATATTGTTTATTGAGTTGATCTTTTGGAGTGGCAGATTAATAACTGTCATGGCCCTTTACTAAGATCTCATTTAAACAATTAAGTAATGTCATATAAGTTATAAACAGTGGACTGCAATTTATGGACTTTTGTTTGTCTGGCTATTAAGACAACTAGGGCTGGAGACACTTTATGATCCAATACATAAATTAATTATATGGAAAAGACAAGTGGAAAAAAAACAAGTTGATATCTTAAATTAAGTAAATTTTGTTATCTAGAATGTTTAGCTCTAGCATTTCAATTTAATTATAGCTAAATTGTATCATCATTAAATTAAAGCTGAAAGCAATTAGTTCTCTGATTCTTACTTCAAGAAGAAATACTATTTGCCTGCCAGGATCACTGAAGAATACAAACTGCTTAACATTATATCTTTTTTTAAAAGCGTTTGCTACCTACCTATAATTAAAACTGGAACATAGTTTGGTTTTTGTTCTGATAAATTCTCTACATTGAGCCTGATTTATTTAACTCTTAGCATCTAAATATCTTAGTCCTGCTGGAATGGGTGAATCTCTCACAAACCTTTCAAAACCAGCCACACAGAGAACCTTAAATGTGGGAACCAGGAACTCCAGCCTTTCATAACTTTTCCCCAATAGATTTCAAGATGGAAGATTTGGGGCAAGCCAGGACTAACCATCTGGCACTCCTTGTGCTCACTGTAATTTTAGAAGTCAGGTGCAGAAGTGGGAATGGGGCAGCCAGGACGGGATACTATAGCACTCCTTTAGGGAAGTTTACCCTCTCTTTCCCTGAGTAGCATCTGACTCTACAATGGTCTCATTGGTTTCAGTGAGATGCCTCTCAGAATAAAGTACAATTCAACTTGAGTAAGATTCTATCTTCCCATAGTTATTTTACTGACATTGGAGAAGGGAAGGGCTTGATATTCATTTCTCCATTTGGTTTTCTGATCCTGAGAGCAAGGTCTGAAATGTAGTTATTTATCCCCATTAAAGAAACACTTGAACACCTGGATCCACATTGCTAAAAATAATTAATAACAACCAGGTTTCATTGTGATAGCTAATGACCTCAGAGTTGTGGATTCACCTCTAGACCATAGTGACCTCTCGCAATTCCTGATACACTTGTTACTCTTCTGTTCTTTTTGTCAAACTCATCCTCACCCCGTATCCCTTTACTCAAAGTTCAGTAGCATATTATGACCATCACCACCACCTATTGCTTTCTATAATTCAAACAGAAGTATTACAATGGAATGGGCACACCAAGCATTACATCTTCTTGGTGATTTTGTTTATGAATAAGCAGTGGTGGTGAAATCAAGGGGGAAAATTCATTTTTTCAATTTTTCCCCTTTTTCAAATTTGGAATTTGAAATTTCAGTGAAATTTTGAAAATTTTCAATTAACTGTACAGTTATTCCAAAAAATGGAGAATTTTCAACGATTCATTGAAAATTTCCTGGGAGGAGAGGTTGTTTGGTTATTGGTTTTCCAATTTATGAAATTTCAAAAATTTCAGTCAGCTCTTTGATCCAAGTGTGCTATAAGTTTGACATCTCATATGTACTCTGTTAGGAAATGATATCCCTGCTGCAATGGGGACCATTGTAGGTGACCAAAAAGTCTTGCTTTATCTTACGCCAATGGTGTCCACAGGAGAAAGCACCACTAACCCGGACAACAGCATGATGTTTCAGGAGTTAGTTCTCAGCCAAAGTCCAGAGGCAGATTGCTGAGAGGAGGAATTTATGGAGATCACATTCTCTCTCGTCCTTTCCTTTGGAGTTCTCAGCTTCTTTCATTGAGCCCATATTGCTAGTGCAGACTTAGCAGGGGACAAATAACAAGATAACATAATGTTCATTGAAGGCTCTGGTGTGAACACAAATCTCCTTCTCTAAGTAGGGTTGCAGAGGTTTTGGTGTAACTCAAATAGACATCAGTTTGGCAAATCTCTCTGTCTATTCCTTCCAAGATGTTTTAACAGCAGCAACTCAAAAACTACAGTCCATACAGGGTAGCTCTTATAGTCCCTCTGTGCTGGCTTCTGGTCTGTGCAACCTACAGTCTGTCTCCCTTTTGAGAATAACATCCCATTTTTAAGGGTTTGAGCCTCATTAGGCTCTGCTGTATGTCTAACTACTAAGATGTTGAGCACTCCAAAGGAAAGGACTAATAAGAATATAATCTCTAAATTCACCTGCTCTACTTGCTCCTCCATACAGACATAATGGTTCATCACGAAAGCAAGGAAACTCAGGAGAAAATCAGTTCAAAATAAAAGTTCTAAGCATTATCTGGTATTTTGAAAGAAAATTTGAGGAAAATATGCTCTACACTTTATTATGAATGGAGAAAAGATTTTATAGTATATAATGCAGAATCCTTTTAAAGGGCAGTCCATTTTCGCACTCTGGGCCCGGTCCTGAGTGCCTTCAGGTCCCAAATACTTCAATAAGAGTTGAAGACATGCAGGCCTTTTCAGGACTTTGCTGGTATTATGGCACCAAAGTCCTTATCTGAGCAGTCAAATTGGCACTTAGTTGACCAAAATGGCTAATTCATGTCTCAAAATTCAGAACTTAGTCATCAGAATTTGAAAACTGGACCCTGTGACACCAGTTAATTTATAAAAGTAATTTAAAACAGACCTGTGTTTACTCTTCATGGCATAGAATCATGTAAATTAGTAGCCTAATTACTTACCAGAATTGGGACGAGACTCATGGGCCATCTCTGCCCAGTCACTGTTTCATTTAACACTTGGAACTTTCTTATGTTTTGATTAATTCTCTTTTGGACTATATTGCTGGCTGAATGAGTCTTCTGTGTATGCCTTTCTATAGTATGTCACACTAAGGTGACCTGCTGTTCTCTCAATACTTGAGTGCAACAAGTTCTGCTGAGAGCAACAGGAGTTGCACATATTGAGGGTAATATATGCTCCCAAATCTCCTCTTTTCCAATGAATGTAAATATAGGGTTTTGTGACAACTTGACACCTCATCTTCAAACCTCCTGCTAGAAGCCAACAAACTAATAAAAACAGTCATTTGCATTTGGTTTTGTTTTCTCAAATCTCTAGAGCTTTTGATATCTTTTCAAGGAGCCAGTTTTCATTTATATCTGTATAAAAAAAATAGCATCTGCTTTCTGCTTTAATCCATTGATGAAATGACTACAATCGCTCTTCCATGCTTTATATCTGACAAGTAAATGCAAACTGAGTGTGAAGAAAACTGCTTCTTGTGGAGTGTCGACTTTCCCATCTGTGTATTTGGTGTCTCCACAACATTTCTCTCCCCCTTTTTAGCAGCTTGGTATTTATCTCAAAAGTTTTCACGGATGTGCAGGAAGCAGAACACATTTCAATTAGTTGACTGTCATGTAGATAAATTGGAAAGATGCAAAAAGTGTAATTTATAGTGTGATTTAAATTGGCCAAAGAAATCCAGCAAGCTGATAGGCTGATGAATATTGTAGGCCATTTCTTTCACTTGGTAATTAACAACGTGACTGGATACAATTGGAATGATTCTCACCAGGCCCAAGGCCTGGCTCCAGGTGAGGATAGTCAAGTAAGAGAAAGGTTGCCCCATAAAACCCAAATCCCAGTAGTTCTCCAGTGGGAAGAAGTAGATATGCCCAGAAGAAAAAAAGCTCTACATGAATGACTTTCCTGTTTCCAACATTCTGATAGTCCCAATTCCCAGAACAGTCCACCTCTCCAGTCAGGGACATGCAGGCCACAGAAGTTAGAAAATCCCTATAGTGGTCACTACCAGGTAAAGAATGCCTAACGTAGCATAATTAGCTATCTGTTATGTAGCAGTTTGAGATACTTGGAAGAAAAGATGGATAGAAGTACAAGGTATCGTTATTCTGCAGCTGCCTGAAAGGGGATTTGTGGAAAAGGGGCTACGTTAACATGAAATCCCTACCTGTGAGATGTTATCATAGGATAAACATTAAGCAAAACTGTATGATGGTGTACACTGCGAGATGAAGATCAAAAATAAAATTTGCCACCAGGTGCACAGAGACATAAAGGCTTGGACTCTTGAACAGAAGCTCCACCCAGATTGCAGATTTCCTACTTTGGAGGTTTAGAATTTGAAGGACCATTGGCTGGCTCCTGAGGAGAGAGGGAGCAGGACCACAGAAGGAGTAATGGAGCTAGACTGATCAGGAAGGGAAGCACTGCTGGGCTCCTACCTGGGAGAAAGAAGTAGAAATGTCACTGAACACTACTCCTATGTTGTGTTTACTCATTACATAAAAGGTAAGGGGTTTTTCAAATCTAAGAGTCAGGGTTTGTCAATCATTGGGTTTTGAAGAGACTACAAAGGGGGTCAAGTGTTAATAAAAGCAGCCAGGATCACCTGATATTCACAGGCAAGTGCCCTGAGAGGACAATTAGAAAGGTAAAAAGGCAATAAGAGCAACCTAGAGACACGGGTGTTGAACAAAGTGTGTGCCCAGAAAGGAGCAGGTTGTAATTTTCTCCCGTGGTAAGAAAAATTGTGTGAGTTGAATGCACTTTTATGTACTCCAGAAGGCTTGTGGAGCTTGTGTGTGTACCAGTCCTGCAAATTCCAGGTTGATTAGGGAGTTAACTTATTTTATCTTAAAACTAAAGCTTCCCCCCAAATACTGCCAATAACTCTGCATTTCAATTCTCTGCAGTATACTGAATCTGCAAACGGCTGTTTATACACATATTAAAATACTTCTGTTTATCTACATTGGCTAAAATTCCAACTAGTGGAATAAACAGCAGCAGCTTATCAGCCTGTGCAACTGAGGCATCCCTAACCAAAGAATTCAAAAGGTAATCCCCAAAAGCAAATTATTTGTATATATACATATTTTAAAGACACTTAAGCATGTACATATTAAATTAGTAACATGAGTCGTCTACAAGAACCAGCTGAGATTAGATTTAAATCTGTCACATCACTCAGTCTCCTTCTCCATACAGCGCAATGCCAGAAAATGTAGTGCAGCAGGTGAGGCTTAACTAGTGGCATAAGTAATAGTTGACTCAGAAAGCTGCCTTGTTACTCTGGCAACTTACCATTCCCAGGAGTGACTTTATAAGGGTTTTGCTGTGGTCACCACAGCTTGGTGAGTCCACAAGAGGATTGCAGCCAATTAAGGCCAGTTCTGACAGCGAGGGGCTTGAGGAGGGTCCCTGCACAGCCCAGGGCCCAAGGCACCAGGGTGCAAGATGTGAGGAAGGCTGCAGTCGTCCTTGAGCGGTGGAACAAAGACCCCAGCTAGGACTGCAAGGAGGAGGACAAGTCCCCAGCTTCAGGGGAGGCCACACCACTGCTGAACAGATCCTGTCCAAGGATGACTCCCACATTCCTGGCTGGTGAGTGAAGGAGCAGGGCCATGACAGTGGAGCTGCAGAAAGCTCTCTTCACAGCCACAGGTCAGTGACACTGGATCCCTGCAGCCGCAAGGTGCAGGGGGGAGGCTGTGGTCCGTGCAGGGCAGAGCAGAGACCCCTGGCCAGGACTACCTAGAAGACATATTTTGGAATTCATGAGACTTGATATTGACCGTATCTGTCAAAAAGGTCACCAGCTGCAACTAAGAGTAAATTTTTGCATTTGTCTTCTGGGATAATACTTTATGTGCTTACCACGTATATATGCTGCTTTCTTTAAGATAGCTACTTTTTCCTTGGGGCTGCAAGTAAGCCCTTCAGAATAATTCAGAATAAAAAACAAATAACCTGCTGACATATTGATCTTTCACAGTTATTATATGGTTCTCCGAGGTTAAAATTGTTCTAGAAATTATAATCAGTTTTAGAAGGCTCTGCCATTAATTACTTGTGTGACTCCGGGTTTTTAAACACTGAATTACAGTGTTTACAGATCTTAGTGATTAAATAATTCAAAGTGTTTGCACTATATAACATGTTTGAAGGGGAGAGAAAACTATGCTAAATACTTTGAATTCATGAGCAAGCAGCTCATTAGCATACCGTGATATTAAATATTTATTGCCTTCTCCCCCATAATCAGATCATTTAAGATGGGTGCGAGAAAGCCCTATCCCATGTTGAAGATGGCAATGTTTTATTCATGTGCACACTAATATTCACTTTAGGTCAACCGAATATAAACATATGATTAATATTTCATTAATGAAAAAGTATTTTCTATTTTGCCCGTATTTTCTGGCATGTTTTCTTTGAAGATGATAAGTTAGATGCTGTAGTTATCCTGCACTGTACTGTAGTGGGCTCCTCAAAAATGCATGATCAATATACTTTTTAGTTACTAAAAATCTATTTTTTTCTTCCTAAATTGCTTCATGGAAGTACAGATTTTATTTTTCTGGCTAAGTCAGCTCACTGACACTATCAGTCTCTTAGCCACCCAATCAATCTCCAGTGCAAGCCCTTACTTCGCTGCATAGGTTAACAGTAGGTGCACCCATTGCCTGAACCCCTTTCAAGCATTTCTATGAAATATCCAGCTCCTGTCACTTACAGAAATGACAAGGTTTGCTGTTCCCAAAGGAACAATACACACACAGCTAGATTGGTACTACTCAGGATTGGGTCCTTTATAACCTCACAGCATGGAGATATATTTATAGTGAAACAATCATAAGTGGATTATCAAAGATTAAGATTTAAGAGATACTATGAAAGGATAATGGAATGAGAAATGGTTACATATAAAAGAAAACATATAACATGCTCCAACATGAATAGTCTACACTAGAACCTCATTTATTCAATCACACTGCTAGATGTCACCCTTTTCAAGAGGAAGGGGGAGTCAGCCACCTCTTGCAGACAGGAGGCTAGGCTGGGAGTAGACTGAGTGGACCAAGGCTGTGGAATATGTGCATCAGCACTTCCCACTGGTTATTCAAAGGCTGTAATGTAACACAGCTTCAAACGATATTCTATTTCTACTTCTTCTCCATAGCCCAAGGCAGCAATTCCCCTTTGCAGTATTCCCCCAACGGAAACGATTAGAACCACATTGCCAGGGAGCAGAGAAATGTCACTGGGTTTCACAGAGCTGGTGTGGAGGCAAAGGACCTCAGTGCAAATGGTCCTGACCTCCCAGGACCTGTGTGGATTTCAGGCATCTACAGAATTTCGGGGGCAGTACCCACTGCCCGTTTCACAGGACAGTACACCCTGGCCCCAGTGAAATGCTCTGGGAGAAATCTCCATGAGGAGAACCTAGTGGAGTTTTCCACCCTCTTTATCCTCCTCCCTTGGGATTTCCCACGGAAGAGGGAACCAAGCTGTAGAGATGGGTGAAGACACGGGAAAACTGAGATAGACAAAACAGTGTTGAAAATGCTGGGGGCTGCCTGGAGTCCTAGTTACACTCTTCTCTCTCCTCTCACCTCCCCCCCCCGCAACCCCCCAAAGTTACCAGCAGTTGAGCTGAACTAGTGGCAGTAAATCCTGGTGTAGATAAAGCCTATGGGTGTGACGTGCCAAAATTTGCTGAGAGGGAGACCTAATGTGAGGGAGTCAGGAGATTATAAAGTCCTGGCAACAGGTGGAATAAATGCAACAACAAGAGGCTTCATGGGCTGGGTCCATAGCATGCTGTTATGTAGTGTGAAAAGCAGGAGGGCAGAAGAGATGTTGGGTCACCCGAGTTAATGGCTTAACTACCGTAGGCAATCTCAGAATGAAATATTTATGGGCTTATACCTGTGCTACAGCTGCTGGCTTCTGAAAGAGTGAGTCCAAAACTGGCTCTTTGCCAGCCTTTGCAGTGCTACTGTAAGGGCTGTTTGGATCTCAGAACACAAAGAACCCCACAGAACACACTGCCCCCATGCTGTCTCCATTCTTCTCAGTTCCATTTAACTCACTGTTTTCCAAAACTCCAGAGAGCCTCTTTTCACACAGAGCTATCAGCCTTTATGCCCTTTTAAGTCTATGTCAAATATAAGTCATCTTCTCTTCTTCTTCATCCCCCATTGGCTAACAGTTTCAGAAGTATACTTTGATTATTTATTTTTGCTCATCAATTAGAAGACGAAAATGTCAGGAGCTTTCTCTATGACTATTGTCCTGTCTTTGGTTCTCTTGCATTCCTTTTTTCCATATGAATATGGGGGGAAATCTGTTGTACAGAATTTACCAGGTATTGTGCTAGAGTGTATTCATTAGTCATCCAATAAAAATACCAAATGACCAACTTGAGATTGTGTGTGAAAGCAGCATGGCCCACTCTAAGAATTTGCGTATCTTTAATGACACGTATTTTTTCCTATTTACAAAAATGACAATTATAATTGGCTTTAATCAGTTACTTTCACACTAGCAATTAATATAATTTACCACTCTTTAAACAAAGCTCAAATTAATATTCCCCTGATAACTCCGTTTGTTCTCTTCAGCCCAAGAGAGGTACAACACTCTTATGGTGTTAGCCACTTGAAGTCCATCTCTTTCACCTAGGGTATAAAAGCTGGCTTTTGGTAGCCAGGACTGGTTTGAAGGTCTCTTCTTCGGCTGACTCAGTCTCCTTTCTTTCCTGCTGAGAAATGGCTCAGCAAGCCTTCTTATGGGAATTCTGTGTGCCTGAGTGAGGCTCACCTGTCTATGCTTCTCCCACTCTTTCTGCAGCCACACTGGCAGTTATCTTCCATCTCTCATGAGGACTACTGATCCTCTTTCTGAGTATGAGCTAGCTCAATAAAAATATCATAGCTGAGGCAGCATGAGCTAGCCACTCCAAGCCCGTACCCATCCAAGATGCTAGGTACATACTCAGGGCAGCTAGCCCTTCCTGCTGCTCTGTTTTTAGCATGCTCGCTCAATCAGAGTTAGCGATCGTATGTCTCCTCAAGCTGGAATTTACACCTCCAGCTCTAGCGTAGACATACCCTCTCTCTGGGATAGATCCAGCCAGCTGTGACTTTCCTGGACTGACTCCTCAAGCCTTCTGATTCGCTCTCTCTTCCTCCTCCCCTCCCCCCCACCACACCCATCACCTCCCAAGTTGCATGTGCTCTTTTCACAAAGGACAGGGGGAGGTCAAGCATCCTAGATCCCTTGTTTCTTTGCTGTCCTTCTATAGCCTCTAATCTCATTCCCATTATGTCTGGGGGCAGAAGGTCAAAGGGCCTCCAGCTGTCATCTTATTTGTAGTCTTTTCCATGTCAGAGTCTCTGGATGAGAGAGAAACCTAGGCAGTTACATAAGCAAAACAAAAAAAAATTGTTTTCTAGTGCAATCAACAGATCAGGTATAACCTGTTCCCTTTCTTCATTCTGCCACATCCTAGACTGTTCTACAAATAATGCCACGACTATAGTAAACTAAAGGCCAGCTAAACGTTTCAGTTTGTTAAAAAGTATAGAGTGAGGGTTTTAAGTCTGCCATTTTATGCCCTTCCTGACTTCACTGACTAAGTGAAGCACAAAACCTAAGTGTATATTTTCAAGGTGCTAAAATGAAATAACTTAAAATATGGCTGGTTAAAAAGAAGGAAACTGAACTTCCAACAACAAATGGACCAACTTCTGCTGTTGCAGCACTGAGTTGCCTCCATCATTACCTGCCACGGGAACTGAATGCTATTTGCCTGATACTGTAAGTATTTCTGAGACATCTCATCAACCAGGACACTAAGTTTTTCCATGTGTGTAACTTTGGAAGACAAGGCCATTCTTTCTGCTCATTCTGGTGTGCTGATTTTCAATGGTGCCATTATTCTGAAGCTAGTGACAGCATCTCATATCTATACTGTTGCACATCTTTTAGGCGCAAATTACTTTTGATTAAGTACATAGGTGAAGCTTTCACACAGTCTGGATATTCTAATTAGAAAAAGGCTTCAAAAAAAATTGAGGCACTAAGCTTCTTTGTGTCATCAGAGAGCAACTGGTATTTTTCAAATAGACCTTACCTACCCCTTAATGCCTGCTGCTTGGAGGGGAGTAAATATGCTACCTCCCGTAAAAGGATGTAGCAGATTGTGCTGCTATACATCATCAAGGAGGTCTGGGCACCTCTGCATCACTCCCATTCCAAGGCAGTGGACTAAATCCTGCAGTGCAGCTTGCACACAAGTTACATTAAAAAAAAAAGACATGGGTGGTGTCTTTTTCCAAAAACAGTGTGCTAAATATGTGTCAAGAAATGGGGGATATTTTGGTTTTAATGGTTCAGTTGCCTCACCATGCCTGTCAGGGTGAAAGGGCATGGTGAATAAGCTATCTTCTGGCCCCTAGAGATGGTCCCTCTAGATTAGAAGTGAGGCACACTGGCAGAGTAACATGGGGAACTTGCAGTGCTGCTGCCTGTGGAGTGTCTGTTCTGTGGATAAACAAAGGATTTAAGTCTCCGCAGCTGTCAATCCAGAATATAAACTCTCTAGTTTGAGCTGGAAATTCACATGAAACAATTTAAAAACAAACAAAACCCCAGGAAACAAGCACATAAGTGGATGCTCTGACAGTCATACACAGAACTTAGATATACATGCTGGTTTCAAACTAGGTGGTAAATTTGCATGAAATTTTGTGCACCAGCAAAAAAAAAGGGGGGGAGGGTGGAATGAAGAATTCACCACATATACAGTTACGTTTGGTTTTTGTTACTGAGAACGCATGAGGGTAATTACCAAAATGCATTCTCATTACTAGACAAAGCTTAGCAATTATTAGTTTGATTTGATTTGCCCCATTTTGGGCTTAAAAGACAGAACACACCTTGGGACACTAGGAGAAATACTGCTGTGATAATGCCAGCAGAGTCGATGTAGAAAGGTTTATCTTTCTAACAGGATTTATAGGACTAGATACTCTGTAGATCTAGCATAAGAATCATTAAGTCAGGTATGCATTATGGGCAAGTGAATAGGGAATTGTAAGAGAGGTTATGATGGAGGCTATTAAAGAGATCATGCTGGGTGTTATTAGGGTGTCTGGTTATTATGGTTTATCAGTAATCCTTTGTATTTTACTGAGGATTGATAAGAGTTTCAAACACGACTATTGATTTTGCATGGCCAGCATGAGACTTCTTAAATGGGCTTGATTCGCAGGAGGTGGGTGCTTAGCACTTTCTGAAAATATCTTTAATGTGTCCCAAATTTGGCACGCCAAAATGAGGCATGCAAAATCCCTGGTCACTTTTGAAAATCTTGGTCTGTGCTTTTGCTGTGTGCAGTGTGCCTCACATTCAACAGAGACAGTCAAAATCCAAATCAAAATAAAGACAGGCCTGCTCATTTCTGAAATGGACCCAAACCGTGAATGCAAATCTGAAAGAAGATTGAACCTGAAATGCAGCAAACACTTGAAATTAATCATTTGCTGCCAGACATATTCATGCGCATTTTCAAATGCATCTGGCCATTTGCCCAACTAATTTTGAAAACCTAGCTCCTGTTATTGCTAGGAAAAAACTGTTTAGGTTGAAATAAGGCTATCCACAGTTCTGATTTTAAAAGACTGTAGAAAATCTAAATCTGGAAAAGTTTAGGACATACCTAATACATGGTTCACTGTGTACAATTTATATAGTTCAACATGCTGAAAATTCCTGTACCACATGAATGCTTATTTTCATTTCAACTGCTTAGAGATGAGGAAAAAATATTAGTTATTTTCATTGCATTTTTTTATTAAAAATAAAGAGGAAAAAGCACTGAATAAAGAGCAAATTTACATGGATTTGACACTGCATAATGAATAATGCATTAATACTTATCTTTGGGAAATCCTAACTCCTAGACCAAGGGATTAAGTAGCCTAATCCACAACATGGAGGTACGGGGGGAAAGTTCCTATTTTCTTCATCACAGGTGGAAAATAAAACATATGTCTTGAGAGCTACTTGTTTCATAAGCAGAGACTTCTCAGTTGATCAGTTTCTGGTGAAACTTCAGAAGTTTGAGATATTTATTCTGACCAAGTGAAAAGGTTTGTCAGGTTTCAAGATAGAACCTTTCCATATGAAGAAAAGGTTTGTTGTTTTGTTTTATTTTTTAAAAATCTTCAGCCAATCAGCAAGTAGTATATTCATAAAAGAACTAATTTTTTTTAAATATATACCGTTATCATGCTTTCTGATTGGCAGTCAGGGGGTTTTATTGCATTTCTATTATGTCTGATTTTGATATAATTTGTATGTGTATCTACTTTTATGAGAAGTATTTAGAATGGTGAAATCTCAATCCGGAAAAATGTGAATAACGATTAAACATAAGATTTACCCCCATGTCACTAAGACGAGAGTTCTGTGTATTTTAGATGTGCCCTACTGCCTGAACATCTCCCAGTTTTTACAAAGGTTAGTCACACAAACCCCCATGAGTTAGGGAACTATTGTAATCCTCATTTTACAGGAAGGGCCAAAGGCACAGATTGTGGCCTCCACTGCTACCCTTATTCATGTTGAATAGTATCCTCCTTGACAGGAATTACTCGTGGAGTAATGTACTACTCATTCTCAGTAAGCAATAATCAGGCCTTAAAGGCCGATTCTAATTCTCTTATAACAGTGAGTAGCATCTTCCTCTACAAATTTCCATTTCCATACCTGATATGGAGATCAAAATTTAGCACGAAGTGATTTGTCAAGGTTACACGGGAATCCTTGAACTCAGATCAACTAAGTCCCAATCAAATGCCTAAAGCACTAGGCCATTCTTCTGCCCTTCCTCACTTAGGTCAAAATTTCCAAGTTAGGCAGCTAGATCCATATTTAGACACTGAATCAAAGTGGCCTGGTAACCAGAAAGGCTGAGCACGCAAAACTCTCCCTGAAGCACTGGGTGCTCAGCCTCACTGAAAAGTAGGTCACTTTGATTTAGGTGCCTACCTTTAACTTGAAAATACTGGTCTGCAGTATTTGGAATAAGTTTTTAAAACATGGCCATACATCAAATTGATCATCAGTTTGCCAGATTCAGGGCAGCCTCTGTTTAGGTGCACATGATGCGAGGAGGAACAAGGAGCTTCTCCCCATCTTGCAGGATCTTGGTCAGGATCCCACTGGGGAATGCAGTCCCCACTCCTGCTTAGCACCCCTCTGGGCACTAGCTGTCCTGGGAAGAGGATGGATGCAGAAAGGTCTAGGCACAGAAAGAGCAGCAAGCTGGACTCTTTTCAAGGATAGTAGAGCTACTTTCTGGCATCATTCCCTAGGAGGATTTCTGGATGATTCATGTACAATTTGTGCTGATGGCGCCACCCATAACACAGCCCCTCAGCACTCACCGCAGCATGCCTGAGGGCACCAAAAGGAGATTCTTGTCCTATAACAGGACATACCAATAATAACAAACACCAAGTATAAACAATGTGCATCATAGGCACACAGTATATACTCTACTGTATGTACACAATATGATGGGTTGATGGTCTCCATGAGTTATGACCTTAGCTCAAGCTCATGAAAAGTATCAGATCATCATGACATCATGGGAAATCCCGACTGACTTTCACTAGTAGATGGCAAAAACCACCAGGTACTCACTATCTAGAAGGTCTAAATAACTTGTATTTATCACCTTCCATGCTGTAGAACGTTTCTATCCTCTTAATCCAATCAAAATGCAGCTTTTCAATAACATATAGGAAAGGGTTGTAACAACTGCATTAGCATCCATAGGGAAAAAAAATCATCCAAATCCATGTCATTAATCATTTGGTTTAGAAGGAGTGGGGGGAAAGCTAAAGGAATAGAAGGTTATGACAGGATAAATGCCTCCTGCTTTGAAAATAAATGTGTCTGCTTCACCCTGATGCTTATTTTTGATAAGCATCCCAGCTTTGCCTCAGTAGGTGTTTGGCAGCAGGACCATTACCCTGTGACAACGTTCTATTCCATAGACATTATCTTAGTGGAGAAAATATGATTAATTTAAGAACACCAAGATGCACAATTTGCCTCAAAGACTGACATACACACACACGTATTCCGGTGAAGGGAAGCATAATAAAAGAATTACAATTTACTAGTTTTATAAAATAGAGTGCAATTAACCACTTCATTCGAGGGGAAGCATCACTAGCTTCTTTTAACCATAAACTTTTCTAGGGTTTCTCAAAGAAAATTGTTTGTTTTTTCAGACTCTTATGACATGTGTGTATCATCACAGCATTCATATCAGTGAAAAGCATCTGGAGCAGTGAGACACATGGCTAGGTTGTGGGATTTAGCACAGCCCTGTACTGGGGAGCCATGCAACTGATGGATCAAGCCCCAGCTACATCAAAGAGTAAATTTCAATATATGAACCACCCTGACAACTCAGTTCCTTGGGGACAATGCAGATCACAAAGCCCAGGATGAGGTATGAGAGAGCTGGGGACAAATAATTCTGTTGAGGGGACCCAACTATGGAATGATCTTCCAGAGGAGATAAAGATGAACCCAGAGTCTGTCTTTAGGAAATGTTACAAAAACCTTTCTCTTTGAGAAAGCCGTGATGCTCAGAATTCCAGCACCCTCTTTTATTTCCAATTCCCTCCCCATTCACCATCCCCTCCACTACTAATCCCATCTCCCCCCCCGCCCCCCCCCAAAAAATAACACAGAAAAAACCTACCCCAAGCAGAGTTTTGAACCCCAAAAGGAAGAAGTGCCAAAGACTTCATGGAGCCCACTAGGGACTTCACTGATGTGATTGTTCTTGCATGGAAGGTGCTCAGATACTTATGATGGTGGGCAACAGTATAAACCCCTAAAATAGAATCATAGAAATTTAGGGCTAGAAGGGATCTCAATTGATCATCTAGTCCATCCCCTTGCACTGAGGCAGGATTAACTATACCTAGACCATCCCTGACAGATATTTGTCTAACCTATTCTTAAAAACCTCCAACAATGGGGCTCTATTAGATAAAATAGAATCTGTCCCATAGTTGTGGCTCCAACTCAATATCCATTATAACTTCCATTTCATAAGCTCAAATTCTCCTTATGGCCTGAAACTTTTTACATGTGGTCTCTGCCAAAAAGGTGATTTTTAAATTACTATTTAAATTATATCCATTTTGATGAGAACCACATTAAAATCTGCCAGGTGGTCAGGTTGCTGTACAGCTAACCCTTCTTTACTGATCACCTTCAAATAGTAAAACTTCAGCTTGTGAACAACCACACTATTAATAATGGTCCAATCCAAATCTCTTTAAGTCAATGGAGACACTCCAATTGATTTCCGAGGGCTTTGGATCAGGCCCAATACTATACTATATTTTTTTACAAACAATTCTGGGTTTGTTTGGTTTTTCTATAGACAGAGTCATCTATGTTGGCAGACCAAAACAATCCCACTTCCTAAACCATCTAAGCATAGCAATTCAATAATTGTGAGGGTGAACACCACCTACTCACGTATGCCCACAATAATAAATGATTGAGTTGCATCTACATCAATGTTTTGTCATAATAGCAATTCAGTTGTTTTAATCTTTCTCACAGGAACTCTGTTCCCATCTTAGAAAATAAATGGCTTGGTTTTTTCTTCATCATGTATCTTGTGGCAAGAGAGACCAACTGGAAACATTTTATTCCACTGATATTTTGATAAATTCATCATTGGGGCGATGGGAAAATATTTTTTAAATTTCCAGTAATGGGATTTAGTACTTTCTGATGCTTACCAGGGGCCCAGATCAACTTTATCATAGAGAATCCGGAAGACAGAAACAAGAAAACTCCATGTATTTTACTTCACTAATTTTCACATGAAGCATCCCTGGGGAGGGCCTGAAGATTTTGCAGTGGGTGAAGATTACCAGCCCCATCGCAGATTCCGGGAATCCAAAGGGAAGGTAAAAGAACTGAACTCTTCTAACATTCAGGGGCACCTGTGCTGCCTTGTGGATGAACAACTGTGAAAAATAATGTGGCATTATTCCTTGACTGATAAAAAGGGGTGTCTTAGCTCCAATTAGACTACAGCTCAGAACAAGAGCATATGAAATATGCCACATAGTTTAAAATACCTTCAGGCAAAATAAAGGGTGATCATTTCACACTCACATTAGCTATACACCAAGGTTACTTATTTGACAATACGAGCTATCCCTGATATACACAGGTGCTAGTGAGAGAAAAATCAGGCCCAAGGGGTTCTTAATTAAGTTTTTTTTAATGTGTTTTGCTAATGTGATTCTGTTGAATGAGCTACAATAAGCCACATAGTAATGCTAAGCTGTTTCCAGACTGAAAGTTTTCTGTATTTCTTACATATAATTCCCCTGGGGACAGATATAGCCAATTTGATAGCTGCTTAGGCTAGACATATTTATAGTCTTGAGGGAAAACTTACAGCTACTGTACACTGGCCCTAGCCTTCTCCAGCAACATTTGCTGTAGGCTACAGTTCAAAGGTGATTTCTTTGGAGATTTAGCAGATGCAGGAAAGCAGCTGAACATAAAGTGTGGCAAACGAATAGAGAATCAAGAGGTAAAGGGATAAGAGAGGATTATTTTGTCTTGGAAAAGGTCATTGCGAAAGCATATTAAAATGCACAACAACAGTAGAGAACAGCCATAGGATATCTCAAGACAAAGCTGTTCATATGCAGTGTCAAGCTGAACATACACTTAATGAGAAGCAAGGGTGAAGGTCATATCTCCTATGAGGCTTCTTTGGGGAAAAAATGATTAATTGTTTTAATGTAAATGCTGACATTAGCATAGAGTTGTACTAAACTGCTTAGAGCTGAGAATGATGTTTTTGGCCAGTGTTTCATAAGTTAGATCTTCTTTGTTTTGAAAAAGGAATCTTCCATCAAAAAATGAAATAGATGAACCAAGGGCAATACCTGAATTAAACATGTCATCAGTTTCTCATTTTCCTGAGAGAAGAGCACACTGGCAGAGAATGGTAAATATGATAGAATGAGCTTTTAGGTTACTGTTTGTTTGGGGTCTCCTCAAATGAGAAGACTCCCCTACCTTAAAACAAGAGGAACATCCCGAAGCATTTCAAGTGTATTTCCTCCATGAAGACTTGTGCAAAATTCTACCCAAGTTACCTGAAGCAAATAAGTGTGCAACAGGTACCAGAATACACACTGAACTGGGGAACAAAGGGTTTACCTGCAACTCAAATTGCAAACAGAAAACAAAGCATGTCGCACTGATTCAGCTGTCACTTCCATCAGTGTAAATCAGTGGTGTTTCTAATGAAGTGAATGTAGTTACAACACTATGAAGCCAGCTTATATAAGGAAACCATCAGACCCTGTGATTCTCTCAACTTTTAGGCCTTCTTCCCATTTCAGTTTTGCTTGAGTAAGGATAGCAGATCTGGCCTTGTAATTCTTTCCTCATAGCTCAGGTTCTCTCCTGAAGGACAACTAGTGGTCAGAAAGCCGTGGCACACTTTATTTTCTTTTATTTAATATTTCCTTTGTTTTTCATGCTAATACAGGGTATAAAATGAGGATGGCTGCAGCTGCAGAATATTAACAGGTAGCAGATGATGTTAGGTACACAATTACACTCTGGAGACACTAGGCAAAGGCAATGTGTGATGTGATATGAATTAAAACTCCTTACACTTGCTCAGAGCTGTACACTCCCACTTAGCAATGTGTAGCGTAAGGCAGCCTAAGTTAGTGTAACGTACATGCCAAAGAGCTGGAAGAAGGCAAGAAATTGCCTAGTTTAATTTTCACATTCTCACAGGCTCCTGTTAGTTTATTTTGTTGTATTCCTCCCTTCCGGCCCCTTGGCTTGCAAGATGTTACTGACACCTCAGATTTCACTTTATTAACAAAGGGCTAGATTTCACACCACTTATACTTGGTACCATTCTGAGAATTCACATTAAAGTCTATTCAGTGCAAGCACAGGCTCCAGAATAAGGCCCAGAATAATACAGTATGCAGCTGCTATGGGTAATGGTGGCAATGGTGCATTATAATGCTGGCTTTTATTAGTACAGTAGCAAGCTGAAGGAACTTCTGCAATATTTTCAGTTCTGTTATTTCTTTTTGATCATCAGAGATTTTGCACCCGAGTTACTCTCCTGTGCCATTAATACTTTACAATAGCTGTTTTCATCCTTTCAAACAGTGACAGTAACCCCGACTACATAATTAGCCATTACTCAGAATGTTGTGACGAGAGGGCATTTAGTTTTATATACATACCAGCAGAAAATTTTACACAGAGGTTGGTGGTGTGTGTGTTTTGAAGCCAAATCTATTTAAACATAGTTTTTAACAATACTGTATTTCACATCCATTTTGTATTAAGTTTCAGCATATTATATAGGGTTAAATTTTCACTGGAACTATGCAAGTAAACCCAAAACATTTTATGGAGCAAACAACCCACCTTCATGAACACAAACTGCATAATTACACAGGCACACAAAAGGACCAAGGTACAATGGCATGTTTTCCTTGTGTAAATGCTCATTTTTGCAGGTTACTGTGGATGAATTAGTGGAGTGCTAAACACTTGACCCATAGTGTCCCATGGATAAGGGTTCTGTGAGCCAGTGGGCCAACTCACCAGCCAGGGCATGAAATGAATCTCCCATCAGCAGCAGAAATTCAGTTTGTTTCTTCAGGGATAGGTTGATTTCTGACAATCAAAACAGTCCAACATTAGTCAAACAGATAAACCAGCTCCTGCTATCTGGCAGTTTTCCAGGTCCTTTCTCCTACCCCAGCTTTCTTTAAAAACCAATCTGCTACTCACTCACTTTTTCTCTCTCCCACCACCCCACCCCACCCCACCCCCACACACAGAGCTGCTTGCTGGTTTATTATCTGAGGATCAAGTGACCTGAAGATTATCACCCAATTCCTGGTCCCAAACCCATCACTTGGGAGGCAGCTAATCAGTTACAGGTAGGGTTAAGACTACATCCCTTAGAGGGCCATCGTGTCTTGTGCACATCAGTGCAGGTGTAGCACTGGTAGCAGCTGTGCAGATTCTATATTATCTGACATGGTCATCTCAGCATTTCAGGAAGATTTGGGAATTTTTATCTTTGTGTTTGAAGTTTAGTCTGTAAATTTCTGAGCCGGGTTCCTCTCACTCCTGTCTAGCTGTACAAAACCTTGATTATAGTCTCTCTGCTCTTGTTATATAATAGTCATGCAGGTAGCAATAAAAGATTAAACCTAGGTGGTAGCTAAGCTTAACCTAAAAGGCCACCCAAGCTGGGACAGGTTCAAATCCCCAGCTGGTATAAGTCAGTGTCGCCCCACTGACTCTTATGCAGCTATGCTGATTTACAGCAGTTGATGATGCAGCCAAGAAGATCTTTTGACTAGTGTTAGCCAAGAAATAGATTTTCAGGTCCAGGAAAAAAATTTCATGCTTTTGGAATCTTTTTGTGCCAAATTGAGGCAAAAATCCAATATTTCAGAATGGTCACAGACACGGAAATCCACAGTATTTAATTTTGGAAACATCCAAACATTCCCACCCTAGGAATGTGTATCCAAAACAAAATAAAGCTCATGAGTCCCCAAGCTTCTGGACTCCATGGAAGCCCACCCAGCAGGCTGCTGGGGAGCTGAGGCTTCTCAGTTCTGTAGGCTGCCAATGAGCCAGGTAGGCAGGGACATGAGCTGGCAGGAAACCTGGCAGGTTTCTGATGGGAACCTTCATGGTTTCCATTGAAAGATTCATCAAAATCCTCACATTCCCACTGAACATTTCTGTTTTGATGAATTGGCATTTTCCAGTGAAAAACCATTCAGCTTGAAAATTTCCAACCAGTTCTACTTTTGACATGCTAGAATGTTCAGTGAAAAGGTCAGTCTAGCGCTGGTTTTCAGCAGTACTTTGTGAAGGACTAAACAACAAAGCAGCTTTCCAGGGTGCAAGAGAGATGAGTTTTTCATATTTACTATTTTTGTGCATAATCCCAGCACAGTGCTTCAAAAACTCAATTTCTATTGACAAGAGAGTACATTTTATTTTGATATATGCGGCTACATGGTATCAGCTTTGATTTAAGTGCAGGCACTTGTACAGGAAATCAACCTGTCTCAGCCTTAGAGAAGTTGATTAATTGACCTTTCCTTTGCTGAATTTTTAGCCCCTCAATTCTGTGGGATTTTTCTTTCCTTGCATAATGGCTTTAATGTTTCAGTTTGGAGCAGTTGGAAGGATGGACTATTAACATGTATCCTCCTCATGAGCTTTTAAAACATTATTTTTGTAGGTGTCCATTCAAATAATGTTCCACACACTTCATTAAGAACAGATCTTAACAGTAAAATTGTGCATCCCAAGCAGCTAACCCTTTGCCCGTGTGATTATCATCTACATTTTTCAAATTTTCTTTTTAAAAAATGGGGATCCAGAAGTTAACAGCTGTTTCAGCTACAAAAGTATTACACATATTGAGAATCTGTTTACACAAAGCTATTATGATGTTTGTATAGACAAAAATCTAGTTGCTTAATTAGCTCTGAAAGGCATGTACAGCAGACTAGATGTTGCCTGGCTAGTATTCAGAAGACTGCAGGTTTCCAATGTTTTTTCCTAAGGAAATGCTCTTTAAGAAATGAATCCCCATATATTAGAATAACTACTTTACATGTGGCTCATCAAAGCATCTCAACAGTGAAATGTTCCATTTACCATTCTGCTTAATTAAAATCCACCTTTGAAATATCTAATTCCACAATACTTGCATTTGGGGTTAATTAGCTAACAAACAAACTAAAAAATATTTATAGAAACCAAAGCAAGCAAGTGAAGAATCACTAATCTCATGGGATTTAGTAAAAAAGACCCACTGAAAATTTTAATTATGGATTAACACCAAGTATAGCTACAGATTTTTCTACTGACATAAATTCAGGCGCTAATATCTCATGAAAATAAATAAGGTTGGGACAATCCAAATAGATCATTGTTTTCCAGAAATATTTGGGTGCTCCCATTCTCTGAAAACAGGGTATGGAGACAGACTGACACTGACAGTGGCCAGAGTTTGTGGGTACCAATAACATACCAGCAACTAATACAGGAAACACAGGATTTGCTATACCAGATCAGAACATTGATCTATCTAGGCTAGTATCCTTCCTCCAGCGGTGTCCAGTCCCTGACAGAGGCACATTAAACCTCAACTCAAATGCGTGGGAAAATTCCTTCCAGACCCAAAACTCTTTGCTCACCCAAAGATTGCAGGTTGGATGGTCAGTATCTCAGGTAAGTGCCTAAAAATGAGTCTTGGGTTTCATTAAGTCTCCTTCTCATTGGCATTCAGCACCATTGTTGTAGCATAATGGAGAGGATCAGAAACACAGAGGTAAGAAGGAGGAAAGATGAATGTAGACCAAGGACAGAAAGACATCTTTCTCAACTGTGCTGTGGAGACAGAGGCAGGTGCTAATGGCATTGGTTTTTGTTTATAGGAACATCTATCCAGCCATGTTCAGTAGCTGTAACTGGAGGAAATATGAAATCATTGGTAGTTTCTGTGTTATGGTAATACATAAGCAAGTCACTAATGAGCAGGTTTAAGCCATACAAAAAGCTCAGTATTGTCTACATAGTGCCTCTAGCCTCTACTGCATATACTGTATTTATTGTACTGTGCTAGAAATATTGTCTGCTACAATGTTTGTAGAGATGTGGACTTATAATGAATTCTCCACTGAAGTCTTAGTCCTACCTAATTAAGCAAGCTCATATGTGGTATAGATTACAGATATATCAGCATCAGGGCACAGGCAGTAGGTAAAAACAACTGCAGGTCTAGCACACACAGATTTCATTTTATCCAGCCAACAACAGTTATATTTTTTGTGGAGAAGGGGGAGCATTTCCTGTGTTCTTGAACTGAGAAAGAATTGTGCAGATTGAGTGCTGTTAGGTTTTTATGAAATACCATCTCATATGGTGTTTCCATACACATGTACTTTCAATCTATATGAGTTTTTCTTTAAAGAAAATGAATCTCTAGGAAAGAGAGAAAGTAGAATATTATTGTTCCTAGGGACCAACTGAGAATGGGCCCTCATTGTACCAGTGGTTCTCAACCTGCAGCCCAATCATCACACAGCTGTGGCCCATGAGACATCTTCAGGGCCATACAGGTAGTATATATATTGTGCGGATGTAGACCACGTAACACAGAGAGCTGCATATGTAGCCCACAATGGTAAATAGGTTAAGAACCACTGTGCTAGTCACTGTAAAACAATGGTCTCCAACCTTTTTATGCACAAGATCACTTTTTGAATGTAAGTGCAACCCAGGATCTACCCTGGCCCTCCCCGCTCACTCCATCCCCCGTCCCTCTGTTGCTTGCTTTCCCCCACCCTCACTCACTTTCACTGGGCCAGGGCAGAGAGTTGGGGTGCAAGAGGAGGTGAGAGGTGCAAGCTGTGGGAGGGAGTTTGCGTGCAGGAGTGGGCTCCGGGCTGGGGCAGAGTGTTGGGGTGCGGGGTGCTGGCTCTAGGAGGAGGCTCAGGGGTGAAGTAAGGGTGTGGGGTGCAGGAGAGGTGCGGGGTGCTGGCTCTGGGAGGAGGCTCAGGGCTGGGGCAGGGGCTTGGGGGGCAGAGGGGATGTGGGGTGCTGGCTCCGGGAGGGGACTCAGGGCTGGGCATTGGGGTGCAGCCTCCCACTAGGCGGCACTTACTTTGGGTGGCTCCCAGTCGGTGCTGCAGCAAGGCTAAGGCAGGCTCCCTGCCTGCCCCAGCCCCACACCGCTACCGGAAGCAGCCAGCACGCCCCTGCGGCCCTTGGCGGGGGCACAAGGCTCTGCACGCTGCCCCTCCCTGCAGGCACACACACCCCCACAACTCCCATTGGCCACAGTTCCCCATTCCTGGCCAATGGGAGCTGTGGAGACGGTTCTTGCAGGCAGGAGCAGGGCACAGAGACCTCTACCGCTCCCCCCCCGACTCCCAGGGGCTGCAGTACAGGGGTGTGCTGCCCACTTCTGGGAACGGCACAGGGCCAAGGCAGGCAGGAAGCCTGCCTTAGCTCCGCTGCCCCACTGGACTTTTAGCGGCTGGAGATTGCGATCGACTGGCAGAGGCTCTAGGATCAACCGGCCGATCACAATCTATCGGTTGGTGACCACTGTTGTAAAACAATAGATTAAGAGAGAGTCCCTCCTTCTAAAGAGTTTACATCTAAATAATCAAGACAGACTCAGAGAAGAGCTAAAGGATAGAACACACAAGCAGAGTGAACAATGTGAGGGTGGTATATATCATGTTAGTTCTACACTTTTTTGATACATTTTTGTTATTTATATCCTTTCAGTGGTTTATGTAGGAGGGGATTAGCTAGATAGAAAGATGGAGGGAGGGGTTAGAGACAGTGAAGAAGGGGGTGAGGGGTTGAAGCACACAGCCAGTTAGCACAGGGCAGAGCACGTTCAGAGCAAGATGGCAGAAAACAGTCTAATGACATCAGCAGCATCCCCTGGTCTCGGCTTGAACTGCTGTCTGCAGCTGCTCTATCAATTTCAGCCTCTGGCTTGCTCCTCTCTGAAGCTTCTTTTCCAGAGGCTGAGGGGTGCGGACCATGCCAGGGGGTCCTAGAGTTTGGGGAGGGGAAATCTCTCCTGTACTGTTCTGTGTTTGGAAGGTGCTGACTGAGAGCAGTGACCCCAGCTGGGCTCCATTTTACATTTTCCACCCCATCAGTGTGCAGCGGTACCTACTTGAATGTGTCCTTCTCACTCACAATCATCTTGAAAGTAATCACAGTTCAGTCCCCTAGCAGGCAGGCAAACTCTTGTGTTTAAAGATGCTGTAAACATAAAACAGAATCATAGTGATATACACCTCAAACGCCAGTAATTATAATTATCTTACACCATAAAAAGCTCAGCGTTACTTTCTGTAAATTCACTCCCTATCCCTATCAGATCCTGGGAAAACAATTGAAGGTACAGAGGATCTCTTTGCACAGTTGTAAGTGAGACCATAATTCAGCAAAGCATTTAATCATGGTAAAAGTACCTAAAGAAAATAGAGCAGAAGTTAAGATACTGATAAGGGTGGCCAAATCACATAATGCTTCAAGGGATAAACTGATTACCTGTGAGGATCAGATTACTGCCTAGATGAGCTATAAAGGCTTTTCACCTTTTACTGAAGAATCAAGTATAGGCCACTGCCAGAGGTCCCACTTTAAGAAAACACTAGCACATACTTCATATTAAGTGTCTGAGTTGAAGTCAACAGGAACACTCACATGTTTATAGTTAAGCATATACTTATATATTTTGCTGTATCAGAGCCTAGCTCAAGGGGATATTTCGTGAACCGGGACATGAGATATATTAGGTGGGCGAGTGGTCCTACTAAGAACAGTCAGACATGTTTATTAAAATAACTATTAATCTTTTATTAGCCCTTTATAAAATATTTATAAATGAAACTTTAATATAAAGTGAGGCTGAGAATACTAAAGAAAATCAGATGTGTCTAAACTTTTCCAAACAGGTTTGATACATCTCTCATAATTATTACTTTAAAATTAATTTTCTCAGCCTATTATTACAAAATACATCACTATGATATAGTTATAGTCACCTGTATTGATAAATTAGTCATCATTTTGCATATGAATTGATTTCATCATCTGAATGCTTTCCTATCAGTAACTTAAGTCCCAAATGCTACACCAACACTCCTGAGATCTCCAGAGGAAAATATTTAAAAATTCCTTTATCTATGCTCTCTCTCAGTTAAAAAATTTAAAATGTGAAATGAAGAGTTAGGAGCTAAAATGTAATACATGTATCAATGTTGAGGGAAAAGCAGAGTAAACTGATGCAAAATACTTATACTGATACTAAAGAAAAGGCTTAAATTTACAAACCTGTATAAATGTATTTACTTTAGCCCCAGCCGGGCAAACACTTATGATGTGCCTAACTTCAAGCACATGAATAATCCCATGGACTAAAGTTAAGCATGTGTAAATGCAGGATTGGGTCTGATAGCACCAGTGCTCAGTTGGATCTCTGAAGATGAATCCTTAGGCCTTTACAGAATCTCTGGGTGAAATCAGCATTGCTGAGTTTTCATCTGCTATCAGTCATCTGCTCCCTGCCCTCTCTTCACTTTCTTCCATTGGTATGGTTGTTGATTTTCTCCAAGCTTCACTCTTCTGCAGCCTTGACTCTGTTGTCCCTCTCTCCAATTGCTAGGTCGTTTGCCCTGCCACCCCCCCAGCGCAGTTCACCTCCCACCATCTGCTTCCTCTGCTCGTGCTCTTCTGATGCAGAGCATCTCTGGTGGAAATCTTGTGACCTGGCTGATTTCCTCCACTACAAAATAATTCTCTCCTCCTTAAATTCTGCCATCTTCCTAGCTACACAACTCTACTCCAATTTAATTGAATCCCACCTGCCTTTTCATCACCTTTGATTCTCTCCTCAAACCCGCCCCTCCTCCACATCTCTCTCTGCACAGGATCTCACTGATCTCTTCCAAGAGAAAACTCACAAAATATGACAATCTTTCGCTTGCCCCAACTTGCCTTCCCTTCCCCTCCTACAACTCTCTCCCGCTTCCCCATGGTCACAGAGACAGAAGTTTCTCATCTGTTCTCCTCTAATCACTCTACTTGCCCAGTGACCCAATTACAACCCATCTCCTGATCTCCCTCATACCCACTCTCATTCATTTACTTACTCTTCTCCTTAACCTCTTGCTCTCCTCTGGGTCTTTTTTCACACAATACAAGAATGCTTTAGCCTTTCCCATTTCAAAACCCCACTTGCCTCTCCACCTACCATCCCATTCTACCTTCTCTATTTCACCTCTTAGCTCATTAAATGCACGGTCTACAATCGCTGTCTGGAGTTCCTCTCCTCCAATTCTATTCTAGACCCTCCTCAATCCAGCTTCTGCTCCTTGCACTCCACTAAAACTGTGTCACAAAAGTCTCTAATGACCACTTCTAACGCTCCATCCTCATTATCCTTGATCTGTCAGCCACCTATGACACAGCTGACTGTGCCCCTTTTCTTGAAATCTTGTCCTCCCTTGGCTTTGTGAGGCTGTTCTCTCCTAGTTCCCCTCCTACCTTGCTAATTGCTCATGCAGTGTATTGTTTGGAGGATATTCCCCATCCCCCCCATCAAATTATTATGGATGTTCCACAGAGTTCTGTCCTTGGTTCCCTTCTCCTCTCCCTCTACATCTGATCTCTGGGTAATCTCGTCTCCAAACACAAATTCAGCTACCATCTCTTGCTGGCAACTGACAGACCTACCTCTCCACTCCAGACCTTTCTCCTCTTCAAACTGAAATCTCAGACTGTCTTTCTGACATCTCCTTGTGCATGTCTAGCCAGCAGCTCAAGCTCAACATAACTAAAATAGAGCTCTTAATATTCATCCCAAGCCATCCCTGCTACTTCCTTTCTTGTTCACTATGGACAACACTACCATCGTACCTGTCACTCACACCTGTAACCTGGGTGTCATCTTCAACTTGAACCTCTGTACAGAGCCTCATATCCAAGTTATAGCTAAATCTTGCAGACTGTTTCTTAATATCATTTCTAAAATATGACCTTTGCTATCCATCCACACTCTCATCCAGGCTCTCCTTACTTTGTGTCTTGATTACCACATCTTCTTTTTCTCTGGGTTTAGCAAAGGCAATCTTCCACTACCCATATCCATTCAGAAGTCTGCTGCAAAGATCATTTTCCAGCCTCATTACACTGACCATGTCACCCCACTGTTTGCATTCCTCCACTGGCTCCCCCTTCTCTATCACATCAACTAACCTACTTGTCTTCACTATCAGTGCCCTTCACAGCCTATCATCTCTCATTCTCTATCAACATATTAACTCCTACCTTCAGTTGGCCCATGGTGCCAACCTCCAACACTTACTTGTTACATTTTCAAACAAGTTCCTTCAGGCTTTCACCCATGTGCCCGTCAGGCTTGGGAAAAAGCTCCCTGAAAACATCCACAAAGCTACCTCATTGTCCTCCTTCACAATCCTCCCTTTTCTGCAGTGCCTACAAAAAACATGTCTAGGCTGCTGATGCTCTGAGGCTATTGCCTGTCATACTGACCCATATTGTCTCCCTATTTCCTTGTACTCTCCCATCTGTCTGTGTCCATCTGTTGTATCTTGTCTTATATCATAAACTCTCTGGGACCTGACCCATCTTTGTTGTTCTTTGTTTCTATAGCACTTAGGATAATGGGGTCCTGATCCATATGTAGGTTTCCAAGGCACTCTAGTAATACAAACAAATAAATCCTGCCTTCCTTGAAATCTTTGGAATTCAACAGGGCCATAATTTTATCCCCAGTCTTTACCCTCTGCTCCCACTCTACTCATTTGCCATGCATGGATCCCCAGATCTAGAGGGAACTCTCTGTAGGTTCAGCTACAGGTGCTGCAGAGGCAGGTGACCCTCTTAGCTCAACTTCCAAGCAGGATCTGATGCACATGGAGGAGACTCTCCACAAGGACTGCCCAGTGGCCAGGGTATTACCTTAGGACTTTGGCAGCTTGAGTTCAATTCCCTGTTCTGACAAATCTACCTGTGTGACCTTATGCAAGCCACTTAGTCTCTCTGTCCCCCATCTGCAAAATGGGGATAATAGCATTCAGGAGTTTTGTGAGGAATATATTAAAGATCATGAGGAACTCAGATACTATGGTAATGGGAACCATATAAGCACCTAAGATGCAGACCCTGGAAGTGCAATGTCCCCACATATACTGCTAGTAAAAACCACATATGCTGGTTAAACTGGATAGAAGGAATATTGGAGCCCAAGCAACAGTCTGATGGAGGACAAGTCAAAACATTTGTGGCTTTCCAAGTCCAGTCTGAGTTTAAGCATGGAGAATTCCGTCACTATTCACAACAAACTTTGTACCAGAAGGGCATAGATAGTTCTAATCCTCAACCCTAAAAAATATTTATGACTGCAAGGAAGGTTTAGCACCTGTCAGGCATCTACATTAGTTCTTGAAACATGAATTGTGTCACTCAAAGGAGCAGATATATACTCTATGAGAAATGGACTTTGATCAGAGTTGAGGAATGGGCTCATAATCTCTGATGGATTGGGTTAAAGAAAGAAGTTTATCGGCAGTCCAAGGATGCAAATGAATGCAGTTCAAGCTATTAAATAAATTATAGTGGGCAGTGCTTAATGCTGACATTCAACACAGTGTGCTGAGCTAAGGTATCACCACACAGTGGATGAATTAAGTACAAAACTAAAGGCTGAGTGCCACAACTACCCAAGAAATGGAGATGCATCCCTGTCCAATTTACACACTTGAACACCTTGCAGTGGTGATGTCCATCCCTGGTCACAGAACCAGTACAGGACGCACGTGCCACTGAAATACCACTTCAAAAGAAGTCGTAAATGGGATCTGAGTCATAGGCATAGGCCTTGCACTGCTCCTTTTCAAAGGAGTGAATTTCACCATTTATTAATATTATATTTTTAAATATAATATGCAACTATATTCAATAATTAGCACTTTTTAAAATATGTCACACAAAATCCTTTTCCTTAGACACATATTCAGGGGGAAATGGTGGGCGACAGTTTTAAAATGATAAATTCTAAGAGGCACTGCAATACATCTGAGCAGAACTCCCCTGAGGACTCAGCTCCTCCTACCCCTTCGATTTGTTCTAAGCCCAAATGAATCAAGAAAACGACACACATTCCACTTTCACTTTTGTATGCATAGTGCAACCACTGAAAATGCTCCCTCCCTGTGAGAGAATGGAGGTGGCAGTACAGTCTGTGACTCAATAAAGTGGAGGCCTTGGAGACGCTAGCCAGAACAGGATCAGGCAAGACAGCAAGATAAAGTTCTTTAAACAATGTTAATGTTATTTTGAATATTTTTAATTAATCCCTTTTTCTTTTGCTGTGGCCAGAATTTTCAGAAATGGCCACTGCAGTTGGGTACCTCCATGTTTGAGCATCTATCTTGAGATCCCTCAGATGTTAAAATTGGCTGGATATTCAGAAAATGAGGCACACAAAACTAGAGGCCATTTTTCAAATGTGGGCCCAAATTTTCCACTGATTGGTTTGCTTCCCTTTTGCAGAAACAAAAATGTGTGCCTATTATATTTGTATCCACATTTCCTGGTCATTCCTGCGTTAAGGGGCTGGGTTTTCCATTACCTACCTTCCACCAAAGTAGGTAGGGGCTGCATCTCTTTCACCTACCAAAACAAATTGCTGGAGGAAAAGGACCCATAGCCTCCCCGCTGCCTCACAGTCCCATAGGCCTCATCAAAGAACCCACCAATCTCCCTTAAGTGAGGATTTCCACATCATGCATATTGGGCACTCATCTGACTAGGCACTAATAATTGCACACAGAGTTCACTGCAGGCACAATGTGGGGCCAAATTTTGTGGGTACCAGTTAAACCAACTCTCATCTGAACTCCCTCCTACTATATATATTTGGCCAGCATTTTGCAGACCAAAAAGAAAGCAAGGCCTGGGTGTGACTGAAAAGTACCTTTAGTGTGTGTGTGCATTAGACTTGCATGCATACATACATAACAAAGAGGAGAAACAGTGGAGTATGGGCTGTGGCTGAGTTTTACTGGCATGAATCATAGAATCATAGAATATCAGGGTTGGAAGGGACCTCAGGAGGCCACCTAGTCCAACCCCCTGCTCAAAGCAGGACCAATCCCCAACTAAATCATCCCAGCCAGGGCTTTGTCAAGCCAGACCTTAAAAACTTCAAAGGAAGGAGATTCCACCACCTCCCTAGGTAACGCATTCCAGTGTTTCACCACCCTCCTAGTGAAAAAGTTTTTCCTAATATCCAACCTAAACCTCCCCCACTGCAACTTGAGACCATTACTCCTTGTTCTGTCATCTGCTACCACTGAGAACAGTCTAGATCCATCCTCTTTGGAACCCCCTTTCAGGTAGTTGAAAGCAGCTATCAAATCCCCTCTCATTGTTAAGTTAGGCATTAGTTGTATTTTATCTTTATTTTTCTTGTAACCATTTCTGACTTTTATGCCTCATTTCTTGTACTCACTTAAAATCTCTCTCTTCGTAGTTAATAAACTTGTTTTATTGTGTTATCTAATCCAGTGTGTTTAAATGGAAGTGTCTGTGAAACTCCATTTGGGGTAACAAGGTGTGTGCATACTATTTCTATTAAAGAAATACTGATTTTATATGAATTTGTATTGACCAGGAGAGGTCTGGGCAATACAAGACAGACATATTTCTGGGGGGAAATCTGAGAGTAGGAGTGTGTTGGGGTCACCCTGTAGTATAAATGAGGCTGGTAAGAGTCAAGGTGTGGCTGGCTGCCTGCAACACATACAGAGACATAGCTAGGAGTGACTTGCATGCTGAAGCTGTTTGTGAGCAGTCCAGACTGGAGGTTACAGCAGCAAAGCATTGTAAAGGGCATTGCAGGTTAGCAGACAGGGGCAACACATCTACTCAGTCTGGATTGCACCTGGGGTATGTCACAGAGTGCACCTAGAGTTTGTTTGTGAGGTGGCTCAGTAAAGCAAGTGCAGTTTCATCCCATACTTATTAATCAGTCAGAATACTGGGCTTTCTAATATCATTTCATTACTTAAAATAATTTAGGACTGTGACTTATGAATTCTGCTTGCTGGAACAAATGTCCAACCTTCGAGATCTTTTTATACAGTTACTAAATGGATTAACATAAGTGACATTGCAGTGCTAACAGCATCACATCATATAAGCAAAAGAGATGGCAAAGCCTTGAGAAGTGAAATGAATTAACAAGATGGAAGAATCAGCAGCATATGACGAAACCAGATATATAAACTACAAAATATAAGGTACTAGAGGACATTTCCTTTAAAAAAAAATCTTCAGGTTTGTTTGAAAAAACTCCACCATCACACATCCAAATTATCAGCTAATCTATGAATACTTTATGCACCATGAGGAACCGAAAGTGATTACCTTCTACTAGAAAAACACAGGACCCTACCCCTTGACCAAAAAGAGACTCTCCACAAGCAATGACAGTATTGAGGCTTTTATGGGCCTGCTCCTGAAAGCAAAGCTCACTCAGGCAAGAAGTCCAAGGTCAGCAGGACTAGTCATGTGAGCAAAGCTACTCATGCGAATAAGACTCTGCAAGACTGGGTCCTACGTCCCTCTATTGCCAAGTCACTAGAGAGCAACATAATCACACACACTTCAGCAGACCTTGTACAGAGGAAGGTAATTCAATGGTCACACTTAAAAAATTCTATCATTCTGGAAATATTCCACCAATTTGAGAACTATTCGTTATACCTGAAATAGTGAATACAGCTGGGACTGGGAGCATCAGGCAGATGAAATGTTGTTTTGTGACCACTGTGACTAACCAGTCTATTACACAATGTTAATCCTAAAACACCCCAGACTATACAGCCTTGTTTTCACTAGAAATGGGTGTCAGCAACAGGTGCAGTGTTGAACACAGCTGAACTGCAAGGATAACCAAGGACAAATTGTGTTCAGCACCATTTCAGCAACCGTAACCATAGACAAGGCTTATGACACAGCAGGATTCCAAGGTCTATAACTACTTCCATGAAACTGAAAACTGGTAATGAAATTGCTGTCTCTGCCAACGAAAGCTTTGTAACTGGCAGGCCAAGACACTGCCTGCTGAGTTTGAAAGTGTCACAACTTTAGCCAAACTGGGCATTTTAAAACAAACTAATGTTTGAAGGAGGAGAAAGAACATGCGATTTCTCCCTCAAGTTCAGCCTTTGACTTTGAAAGGGTAAAAGCTGCTTTATTTTGAATAATGGCTTGATAAAAGCCCATTTCTGTCTAAGTTGTGTCAGTTTCACATGCAGCAGAGGGAGCTTCCCAGTGTGTCAGTTACAAAGGCTCTGCAGGCAGAGTAAGAGAAAGCTGATGCTTCTTTCTTAAAAGCAGCTACAGAAAATGCTAGACCACATGGTACAATGCAGAAGCACAGCGTACAATTATGCAGCATCCAATGGGAGAAAGAAAGCATAAAGAACTGCAGTATAGCATCACTCTCACAAGTGCTATCTTCCTTACATTTCATTACATCCAATTTTCTTTTCAAGGCTTTATAACTTGACTTTCTAAATTACATCAGGCTCAAAGCTGGCATGTGGCTTGTCAGACTGGATGCACTTTGGTTTTCCTTTAAAAAATGATTTAACTCTCAAAGACACAGATTAAACTTTAAATACTGAATTGTCACTGTTCTTTGGGGATCTGTACGCATTTTGTTGTTATTTGTATTTCCAGGGGTGGATTTTTGGTTTGGTTTGGGGTTTGCTTGGGGTTTTTTGTTTGTCTGTCCAAGGGGGAAGGAGGAGGATGGGATTTGGTTTCTTATAAAATGGATGAGTTTCAACTGTGAAAAGTGGCTACTGCATATGGATATAAGCTATTTCCTCCTGAGGTTTTTGAGAATGACAGAATTAACATATGATGGTTGCATAAGTATTTGAATGGTATCATACCAGGCTTAGAGTAAATGTAGACAGCAAAAGATTTCAGTGGAAGTGCCCAATGCTTACTACCATTATCATCATATCTTGATGGCAGGACCCAGAGAAGATTGGAAGTGTGTTTCACTCTGAGTAATAACATATAAATCACTAAGAGCTCTATTGGATCCAAAGGAGCTGAGCGTCTATTCTGATGTCAGTAGAAGAGGTTTATTTCACAGGGAGAATCTCATCCTTCACAATGACACTGTAATGACAATAAATGCAAGTGTCTCTACCATGTCAATGGAAAATATTTTTCCCCAAATAGGATTTTTAAAGTTGCTGCTGGAATCTGTTTAATTATATTTTAATTTTAGCAGAAATTAAAAAATGAATGGAAAAAACATTAAAAATATAAGGTCTAACTTAAAACTCCACAGAAAAGGATACTTAAAGCTCCAAGACTAATTCTCAAGGACATGCTCCTATGCTTGGATATATCTAACACCACTTAGCACCTCAACTGCTAGAAGAGGGCCTCATCCTCCCTGATTGAACTAACCTCGTTATCCGATTCTTGCTTGCATATTTATATCTGCCTCTGGAAACTTCCACTAAATGCATCTGAAGAAGTGGGTATTCACCCACAAAAGCTTATGCTCCAGTACGTCTGTTAGTCTATAAGGTGCCACAGGACTCTTTGCCACTTTTACAGATCCAGACTAACACAGCTACCCCTCTGACACTTAACACTTAGCATGTCAACAGCACTTCTCATTAGGAGAAATTCCAAGTGTTTTACAAATGTTAACCAATCAGATCATATATGAAGAAGTTCCATAACAAGTATTATTTCACTCCCAGAATGACGGGAGTGGTATAGCATCAATGAATCAAGATGTACAGACAATGAGAATTGAAACAGACCCTTACAAAAGAGCAAGAGACACCATCTGGACATACAGTGGAACAGGAAGGAAGATATTGCACGCTGATAAAGCCTCAACTGGAGGATTGTGTCCAGCTTTGGTTGCCACATTCCAGGAAAGATGTGGACAAATAGGAGAAAATCCAGAGAAGAGAAAAAAAATGATCAGAGGTCTAGAAAACATGACCTATGAAGAAAGATTGAAAAAAAACTGGGTTTGTTTAGTCTGGAGTAGGGACGACTAATTGGGGGCATGATAACAGTTTTCAAGTACATAAAAGGTTGTTACAAAGAGGAGCGTGAAAGTTGTTCTCTTTAACCTCTGAGGATAGGACAAGAAACAATGGGTTTAAATTGCAGTAAGGGAGCTTCAGGTTGGACGTTAGGAAAAACTTCCGTACTGTCAGGGTAGTTAAGTGCCGGAACGAATTGCCTAGAGAGGTTATGGAATCTCCATCACTGGAGGTTTTTAAGAACAGGTTAGATAAACACCTCTCAGGAATGGTCTAGTTAGATATTTAGTCCTGCCTAGAGTGCAGAGGACTGGACTAGATGACCTATTGAGGTCCCTTCCAGTCCTACACTTCTATGATTCTATGTTTCCGTACCAACACAATCCAGTGTTTGGTGTGTACCTTTATGTTTGATCTTCACAAATGCACCTGCACCATGTCTTTCAGCATTCGTATATCCATGCATCTACTGATTGGAAATAGCTACTATTCACTATTAATTCACTATTAATACATTTTGGGGGTTAGTACAACCTATTCTATGGTTTTAAACTTAAATGCCAAAATACTTAAATACTTGGCTCAAAGATATCTGATTTACCCAAACCTTTAACATGCTCACAGAAGTTTTCCTGAGGGCCATTTCAGCAACAGTTTTTCAACAGTTCATCTGTGGTATTAAATCTTTCCAAAGATTAATTTTGCAGTGCATTCCATTAAGATGCTGAGGGAACTATTAATCATAAGACGAAGAGACTCTTAACCAATTGATGGTTTTATGGTTATAGTTATTATTAATCATCAAGTTTTATTTTGCTTTATTCTTTATAATAAAACACTTCATTTGTTTCTGCAAACCCTTCACACCTAGTCCATCATATTTCCAATTCTACTGCTTCCATATTTAATACAAAACATTTCTAAAAGAGATTCATAAGCAGGTAATTAACAACTTTCTGAATTTGAGTGCTAATTTTACAAGGAAAAATGTGAACATGGGCAATAGATGGGGATTTAACAGCATGCGAGCTGAGGTTCAAAATAAATTTCAGCATCAAGAAAAAGCTCCTTCTATGAAGGCTTACTTGCTCAGTAAGAATTTCCATGGCTGCTCTGATTGTGCTACATTCCCATGGAATACCAAACTGGTAGCTTGAAAGAGATGTTAGATCTCTCTTGGAGCCAATTGGCTTTATATCCTGGATTGGGCTGTTAGGTGCATAAACTCCACTACCTCAGGAGTAGCCCAGGTTCCAGGTGGCAAGTAGGCACAGGGCCGCGAGCCCCGTACCAACTGCAGAACAGATGCTGATCTTGGTACCGATAGCAATCTGAGGGCAATTTCTGGTGCCATCCAATGAGGAGGGGGAAGATAACTCCAACCTGGATCTTTAGGAATCCTGAAGGTTCTGTAGCAACAACGGGGGAGCCAATCAACCAATCAGACTCATTTGAAGCCTAATAAGGAGGTAGCATCGGTGCCAAAGACGAGTGGGGAATTGGCACTGAATGAAACACACGCGTACCTGGAACTTGGAGAGGCACTGGCAGATACCAGTACTGAACACGAAGATAGGCTCTGCTGCCAAGACAAAATAGCGCCACAGAATGCCCCAGCTCTGAGGGGGCCTTCGGTTCCAGGCCTGGCCTCTACTCCACAGTTTGTGGGCCAGATGGCACAAGCAGTGGTGCTGATGGACTCAATAGCTTTGTGACACAGCCGGAACGTCCCAGGACGAAGGACAAGTTGGTAGTATTCATAGCACCGGAGAAATCCTGAACTAGCAGAGTGTCTGGGATTGAATATGACATTTTCAATAAATCACTAGAGATTTCTTTAAATAGGCTGTGCTAACTACTTATGGTAAACTATCTGTTCCCTCTTGTATTTAGCTGTGACACCCTAAGTACCTTTCCCAGACCTAAGGAAGAACTCTGTGTAGCTCAAAAGCTTGTCTCTCTCAACAACAGGAGATTTGTCCAATAGAAGATATTACCTCACCCACTTTGTTTGACAAAAGTTACAGTTTTCACCCTTCCACCTCACAGGATCCCAGAGCCTGGGCTCCAACCTGAACCCAAACATCTGCACAGCAATTTTACAGCCCTGGGAGCAGCTGACCCAAGCCAGTTGCAGGTGTTTTATTGCTGTGTAGACATACCCTAAGAAACCAAACTGTGTTCATACATCAGTGTAAGTCCAGAGTAACTCATTTGTCTTCAGCAATATAATTCAGCACTTACTTCGGTGTGAGAGCAGAACTGACCCTTAGTGTTTTCAGTTCTCTCACCCTACTCCATTGTACTAAAATCCTGGTAATATTGCTCCAGTGAATTGGAGCCATTAATTGTGTCTCAAACATCAGTAAATTGTGTGCAGGCCATTTAAAAATGTTATTTTCAAAGGTTTATTTGCTGTGATGAAGCAATTTATTGCAATGCTGAAACCAGGCTATTTCCACTAACCTGTGTTCATCATCGGCTCATGGCCTCAGACTGCAACTGCAGATGATCAGTGTCTGAATGGTGGCACTACACTGCACCAGCCCCTCTGCTGAACCATCATCATTGTTAGTTCCATACCTTTCAGGAGAGGCCTACATGGAAAAAAACCATCAAGGAAATTTTATTTTTTAACTGCACTCTGTGAGAATTAAGCCCTATATGTTTTCCTGCCATTTTACAAAAAGTGGCTTAGCTTCCAGATCAGCACTTTTAATATAGCTCAAATTAGTTTAGCGATAGCCCAAAAACACTTCATTGTTTCAGGTTGTTAACCACAATGTCTTATAAAATGAAGCATGTTTACTGTCATTTTGAAAAAGTCATTTCTTCCTTTATGAATTTGGCAATGAAGAATTTAAAAGATACCGGTGTGGGATTGTTATCATGCACAAGCCAAAGCTGTCAGGCCTCATTACTTCCAAGACAAAAATTACAGAATAATGTATTAAATGCTCAAATAGAAACACGCAGTGCACCATCTCAATACTGTGGTAATGGGATGACACCACCAGCCTGTACTCTGAACTGCATCTGCCTCTCCTCCCCCCTTTACACTGCAGCAAACAGAACTCTGGAGATTATAAACACTGAAGTCAAAATTGAACAGCTGTATTTATTACAGCAGCACCCAACAGTGCTGCTATTGGTACAAGCTTATTTCAGCCATTATAACAACTCTTCTTTGTGAAGGTGGGAGGGGGAGGTTATAACTTGGCAGTTTTACTTCTTATCTGGCTAAAATAATAGCAGATGGTTCTCAGGCCAAACTAATTTCTCCTTATTCCCTTTTCTTCTTTAATAAATAAATGTCTTTGTTTTAATAGCATATAAAAATTTGCTTTCAAGCTGCAGCTAAAAAAAACCTTGATTTTTAGAAACAATATTTGACAGTCTTCTCATCCTGGTTAGAATTTGGTGCCTGCCTCTTTATTTTAAGTTGGTTTGTTTTTTTCCCTCCTTAAATAGGGGAGTTCTTGGACTTCCATGAGCAGCTGGTGTATGTGTGAAGCAGCTGCATTCCATAAGCGATTCATCTCAGGACAGCCCCACTCCTCCTCATCGCAGCCAGAGTTAGGAAGTTCAATGGCTGCAATCCAGACCTGCCTATGCTGGTGCACTAAAACACCAGAGGAAAGTGTGCAGACAGTATGCACAGAAACTACATAACATCCCAAAGTGAGTGCCTCATTATAAACTCCCCAAACCCATCAGCCTTCCTTGTTGGTTCCACTGATTTTTTCCCACTCCCCAATTTTTCCCCATCAATTCTAACCCACCCCACATTTCATTAATTATCCGTCCCTACACTTAGTTATTCCCCTCCCAGTCTAACACCACCTGTTCTCTCCAGGCCAACCTCTTCTCCCTCATCCCTCAGACACAGGCTCAGCTCTCCCACTCAGCTGCTGCTGCTTCTCTCTCCTTCTCTCTTTCCCAGGGCACTTGCTCAAACACACCATCCCCCAGCTCCTGCCATGTCTCTCCCTAGAATAGGATGAGGAGCTGGTGGCAGAGAGAGTGCGGATTGGCTGTCAGTCAGTTACAGGAAGAAGTCTCAGCCTCTGGCCCTGCCTACCCTGACAGCTACCAAAAGCCCTGTTGAGAGGCTAGAGAGATGGAGTTGGATCCTGAATTAAACCTCTATACAATATATACCTGTTTTTGTATATATCCAATTAACAAATTATATGTCAGAAGTGATATTTCTCTCTAAACAGCATATTCACCCAGGATGAAATTTACTCATACATAGGAAACACTTGCAAGGCACTGAAGCCCAATTTAAGCATTATTTTGATGGTTTAAGTGGAATTTAGGTAGCCATAGGACTTGTGTGTGCTCTCTTCACTGGGATGAATTTCACCCTCTTTGCACTTCAGAGTCTATGGCCTCCGATACAGCTTTTCTTGGAGCGCATATCCTTGGTTTCGTAATGCTTAGCTCATCCTTTTAGAATTACATTCTGATATCTAGTAGCGCTGTATAACATAATGTGACCAAATAAGATCAATAAATAAATGTGTGGGAACTCTCCATGTGGATCGGAAAACTAATCTCTTTCACTATAAGTATGTGATATGACATGGTGCCATATAAATAACAGAATCCAGGAAGTTGTACCATTGTGGAACAGAACCTTGAAAGCATTGTATATTTTACAGTGGGTGGGAAAAGAGCTATAAATTCAGCTTGATTGACTGATATTATTGCTGGGGAAAAGGTAGTACCTATTTATTCCTGAACTTGAAAACAAAGGCATTGCTACATATTCTCTCAAAAGACTGAAAGAGAGGGTAATTTTAAAAGGCCTTTCGGCAGTAACACTAATTTAAACTAGAACTACTATTTCCAGGAGAATGAATTAAAAATCATTTTGACTTAGATATGAGCACACACCTGGAACATGCCTCTGAGAGCTTCCAAAACAGTATATGTGATGATCCAGGGTGCTAAAACAAACATATTTGAATTCATAGCATTAAGCTGTTAAAACATACAACAGGAGCTTGACCATCAATAAGTTTCCACTCACTCACTCGTCATTGTTTTTTATTTCGAAGTGAAAATTGTCATACAGTTAGAGCCAGATTTTCAAAAGTGCCCATTACCCAGCTGCTCCCATGGTGACACTTCATGGCCAGATTTTCAAACAGAGCTTGACACTTTTTGCTTTGTTTAAGAAACTGGCCACTTATTTCAGTGCATAAATGGGAGCTGAGCTCTTTTAAAAATCTGATCCCAAATGTTCATAAGAAGTATATTTGAGACAGGCTGTTCACAGAATCAGTTTGCAGATAGGCGGGTCTCCAATAAAGATTAAGGTCTTCCGAGGGCAATGGCTCATGTTATGTTTACCTACTATTGCCGGCACTAATGGGGCACTGGGGGATGAGGATAGAGATAGTTTTTCTCCATTCAGATGAAGTATTGGAAGTTCTGCTGCCCCTGCTTCTTGTTGTGATTCTCTGGTGGGCCCTGCTATATGAGTGGCTCCCCTTCCCTCTGTTGACTGTTGTGTTTGAATTAAGCACACCACCACGTTGTGCATTATAAAGTGACTCAGAACATTCTTCACAACACATAGCATGGTAGTCTGACCAATTAAAACACAAGAGACAACGAAGGGAAGCTGTGGCCAGCACGCATCCCCACCTAAATCCCTCCTCCTGCCTCCTATTCCTGGTTTTCTCAGGTGTTGAGGTCCTCCAGATGGTTCTATAGATCTACGTTCTCCTTGGTCCTAGGTCCCCTATGAGCCAGAATCCAGATCTATAGCTCAATGACATCTGTATTTAATCTACCTCTATTTAGAGAGTGTCTTATGGAGCCTACAAGTCCTGGGACCACTTAGCAAATAGTCCATGTGGTTGTTTACCAGTAGGTTAGTCCAAGCCTGTTTATCCACAAAGCAGAAACATCCCAACAAGTGGCAATGCCAACTCCTCCTTCCCACTGTCTCCAACCTGGCCTGGAGGAACCACCTTTGGAGATAAAGGGTAATAAAACGTATCTGCCCATCCAAACCTTACCCTTGCTATTCAAACTATCAGTAAGGTGTTGGTAAGTTCCATACGTACTAGTATTGTTTTGTGTGATGTAGACACCTGCCCACGGGGAGCTGACTGACACCAAGTTCATTTCACACAGACCACCAGACAAAGGTGGTAACAACTTTCAGTCACTACTTGCCTGCGCTAGTGGGTTTGCATTTTAAGCAGAACTGTGTAAAAAAATTATCTCACAAAATGAAACTGATAAAATTACTCTTCACGCCAGGTTTTCTAGACATCACTAGGTACAGAATAGAGAGCAATGGGGTGGGTTGATAGAGGCCTTTGTGTCTTCATGATTTGTGATGATTTGTTGATAGAGGCCTTTGTGATTTTTCATCCCCATAGTAGAAAGATTATATTGTTCAGGGATCATTCTGCTTAATTGTTACTCATTGAAGGTTTTCTGGCTTATTTCAGTTTGCACTGACTGCATCCACTACCTACAACTTTGTAACCATGGTTCCTTTAAGAGTACTGCTGACAACCAGATTGTGTCTGCCACAATGACTTGCTGATTCCAAAAGCCACACTTCTTCTCACTCACAAAGAGGCATAACATTGACCCACGGGAAGCAACTCTCAGAGACATCCATAAGAGGAAACACTGTGCAGTGGAACAACAAATATACGCATAGAGACAAGGTGGGTGAAGTAATATCTTTTACTGGACCAACCTCTGTTAGTGAGAGAGACCAGCTTTTGAGCTTCAGACCTGAAGAAGAGCTCTGTGGGAGCTTGAAAGCTTGTCTCTCTCACCAACAGAAGTGACTTCACCCACCTTCTCTCTCTACTATCCTGGGACCGACATGGTTACAACAACACTGCAAACAAATATAGCCATAGGCAGATATTTTAGGCAGAAATCAGGGGAGTGGAGAAGCAATTGCAAAAAAGAGAAGGAAGAAAATAGTAAGAATATTTTTTTCTAAAAGGGGGAAACTGAAAGAAACTGATAAAGAAGAGAACATAAAGAGGGAGTGAAAATTCAGGAGGACGGAGTTGGGAAAAGACAAACTAAACATAAGCCAGCAGATTTTCAGAAGTGCTCAGCATCCTCAAATGGAACTGGCTACTCAGGACAGCACAGCTCCCTCATAGGTACCTAAATGAAGTACCTAGATTTCCAAGAGTGATCCGAAGCCAGCAATTCTCATTGTTTTCAAACTGGAAACTTGCCCCACTGTAAATACTGACTAGCTCTTACAATGTTCCCATTGCTGTACTTTCCTTAACTTACATGGTGCTTGGCCACTTCTCTGGACCTGGTTGCATACCATCCTGACCTGGTTGCATACCTTAGGCCCCTTCCACACATAAGAGCATACAAGGAGAAAAAGCTGCAGAGGCTTTTGCTGGCCTTTTGCACATGGGTGAATTTCATCCCTGAGGCCTGTGCACCTTTTGAATCTAGGAGACTTTCACACTGCACCTCTTAAATGTGCAAGTGGATGGCTAGAGCCAAGGTTTAGCTCCAATCTGTACATAGACAGCCAGGGCCAGCTGTACCGTTTTTGCCTCCCCAAGCAATGAAAATACCTGTAGCCGCCGAATTTTCCAGAACGGAGAAGCTGCTGCTTAATTGCCACAGCCACAGAAACTCTGCTGCCCCTTTCTGACTGCCGCCCCGAGCACCTGCTTGGAACGCTGGTGCCTGGAGCCGGCCCTGAAGACAGCTACAGTTTCCTGGTACCTTGATGAGCCTCAGACACACTAAATCTCCCTTTCTCTATCTCTAGCCCTGGATGTTAGAAGTGCCCCTGAGAATACACAGCTAATTTGCTGTCTGTTAACACAATATTTTAGCACCTGTTTCATCTGTCCCTTCTGCTGATGTAGCTTCCATAATTTATTATCTGAGTAGCATTGAAGTATATTCAAAATTTTAAATGTTTAAATAAAAGGGAAAGTTAAAGATTTAAAAAAACCTTCATTCTTTCTAGCTGAGTGTTTAAAAAAGTGCTCTGCATGTTGCAAGCTCTTAGTAGAAATCCAGACAAGTGTCAGCTCTTTACAAGCATGGTTACAGGCAACCAAATGACAAAGGGAGTCAAGTTGTTCATGGCATGAAGTTAACGTAATTGCTTTCTACATTTTTATAGCGCCAAGGAAAGTCTTGACCCTACCAAGCAAACTGGCAGGAAAATATGTATTCTTAAAGCAGTCTGACCTGCAAGAACTCCCCCACATAGCAACTTTCTTTAATCTTAGACAGATTCACCCACAGTGGTTGATAAGTGTAAGAAAATGAATTTGTCAAGAAAAGTGACAGTGCTGAAATTATAGCCAGCAGAATCATTTGTTAATTTGTCTGGTATCTAGTTGTTGAGGGCTTATAAAGTGAACATTTGACCCAGGGAATGAAGCACTTGACCCTGATTACCCACATTTTCTTGGTCAGGAGAGAGGTTTCTAGTGGTTAAAGCATAGGCCTCGAAGCCTGTAATTCAAGACCCTATGAATGTCTCTGCCACTGACTTGCTGTATAACCTTGGACAAGTCATGTGAACCAAACTGAGCCTCAGTTTATCTTTTCAGAAAAATGAGTAGAATTCCCAACTCTTACAGGTTAATGATAATGTGTGTGAAGCACTTTGAAATCCTTGGAAGAACAGTGCCATAGAAGTAAACCTGGCAGAATTCAGTTGTGTGGGGGTTTTTTTATAATTTCAACAGATATCATCGATGTTCATTTTTAATCATTTTTGTTTATTTAAATTTTCACAAGTGCACAAAATTATTAATTTAAGTATTTTTAGATTTGTATCAATTTAAATTTTCACAGTTATGGGATATTATGCAGGGCTCGGTCAGACCATAATTATTTAATGACAGTAGATGCTGACATTGAAAAGCTCCATAACCTTTAAAATGCAAATTGTCAACATCACATAGACTCGTAGACATTAAGGTCAGAAGGGACCATTACAATCATCTAGTTTGACCTTCTGCACAATGCAGGCCACAGAGTCTCACCCACCCACTCCTGCAATAAACCTCTCACCTCTGTCTGAGCTATTGAAGTCATGGTTTAAAGACTTCAAGGTGCAGAGACCTCCAGCAAGTGACCCATGCCCCATGCTGCAGAGGAAGGCGAAAAACCCCCAGGTCCTCTTCCAATCTGCCCTGGAGGAAAATTCCTTCCTGATCCCAGATATGGCGATCAGCTGAACCCTGAGCATGTGGGCAAGATTCACCAGCCAGATACCCAGGAAAGAATTCTCTATAGTAACTCAGATCCCACCCCATCTAAAATCCCATCACAGGCCATTGGGCCTATTTACCATGAATAGTGAAAGATCAATTAATTGCCAAAATCATGTTATCCCATCATACCATCTCCTCCATAAACTTATTTAGTTTAATCTTAAAGCCAGATAGGTGTTTTGTCCCAACTGCTTCCCTTGGAAAATGTGTCAAAATATACAAAGTAAATATCCTTAAATCATACTCTAGTAAGTTCTCAAGCAGAATTTTCCTTACTTTGCCTATCTGTGAGTTTTAATTATCAATGGAAATATTTTTTTCCTCAGTTTGTGTATGTACAGGAAAATCAACATTTACCGATAAAAATCTAATCCGTCTAAGCCTACATGTAAGTGCAAGGTTCTGTCTCTATTATGCAGTTTCCATCCTGTCTGTGCTGCTTAACTCCCCGTAATAACAATTTCAATGAGATTTAAATGCAAGTAGCGAATAAAGAATAGACCCTGTTATCAGCATAAAGCCTTTCTTCATAGTGTTACTCACACAGTGCTCTATCATGTTGCATGATGTATGGTGACTTTGAACCAGTGAGCTAACAAAGCAATAGTAAGCAGAAATTATAATAATGTGTTTCAATTATGACTAAACACTCAGGGCCAATTCTGCTCTCATAGATGTCTGCAATTCCTTTGCATTTAATGGACATTGCACACATGTATCCAGGGGTGCAATTTAGTACTTAGTTTGAACAAATGCCTGTTGGTGCTAGAAGTGAGTAAAAAGAAAGTACTATTAATAGGTATAGAATTGGCTTGAAACGTCTATTTTTATGCAGTGAAATTAATGTATCGTCCAGGGTTCATGGTTTGAAGCTGGCTGCCCCACTCTTATGGTATGTCTACACTACAGAAACTTTTGCTGGCACACGTTACGTCACCATAAGTCATCGCAGTTAGTATATCACTTATGCACATGCATAGTTGGCTCCTTGCAGGAATGCTCGTGTCAATGCAAGGCAGTGCACCACAGATTGGTATCCCAATGTGCAACTCATCACCATTCAGCACACTGCCTTCTAGGATGTTTGGCAGTGAAAGGTGGAACAGAAACAAGTCATGCAGTGGTGATTGGGAGCAAGGGGTCAACTTCCCAGCTTGAAACTTTCTACGTCCCATAACGTCATCTATATCCCATAATTTTTGCACTTTTTAAAAAAAAATCCCTCCAATCTGGTCAGCCCTCCTCACTCTCTGCCATCTCTGACAGAAGCATGGAGCCTGCACAGCTCTGCACTACTTTTATGAGCATTGCAAGCAGAAAACATATGATCCTCCGGTATTTGCAGAA
Source organism: Chelonia mydas (assembly GCF_015237465.2). NCBI lineage: Eukaryota > Metazoa > Chordata > Testudines > Cheloniidae > Chelonia > Chelonia mydas. Next base: position 20,889,338 of record NC_057855.1, read on the forward strand.
CCACAAGAAGAACTGAATCAGTGGGGAACATGACTATTTCATGGAGTACAGACTGTTGTGGGACATAGCAAGAACCAATTCAAGGCTGTTGGTGGTGTTCAAGGAGCAGCTGTAGATGATGGAGCGCTGCTTCTGGTCCTGAAAAATGAGCACTGACTGGTGGTATCGCATCATAAGGCAGGGTTGGGATGACCAACAGTGGCTGCAGAATTTTCAGCTGTACAAGGCCACATTCCTGGATCTTTGTGTCAAGCTTGCACCCCCACTCCAGTGCAGGGACACCAGAATGAGAGCTGCACTGACAGTGGAGAAGTGAGTGGCTTAGGAAGCTGAACACTGGCCACCTCGACAGCACCAAAGAAAGATTCAACTACTGGCTCAGCAGGTGTAGAATGACAGTTGAATGTGCTTTTGGAAGATTGAAGGAATGCTGGCATTGTTTACTCACAAGATTAGATCTCAGCAGAAAAAAAACATCCCAATGGTTATAGCTTCCTGCTGTGTCCTGCATAACATATGGGAAGCAAAAGGGAAAAGTTGCCACCAGGGAGGAGGTGGAGCAGCTGTCTGCTGAGATTGAGCAGCCAGACACAAGGACTATTAGAAGAGCTCTATGCAGAGCTATACAGATCAGGGAGGCTTTGAAAGAGCACTTCAACAGTGAGCCACAGTAATGTGTTGTTGTGTACTGTGCTCTACCTGGCCTTGCTGCTTTGGATTTGCCAGGAATTGTATGGTGCTGGGTGCACATCTATGAATAGAACCCCGTCAGTGTACCTATTAATTTGTGGTGCTTGCTGTACATTTATGATTATTACACTGTGCTGTGTTCTTTTCTCTGATCCTATGAGTTATGTCACACTATACAGTAACAAGTAAGTGAGTGCTTTCAGTACCGCTAGGCATTCTACAGCATATGTTTGGGACTAATAAAGATGAATTATTTGCTAAACAATAGAATTTTATTGAGTAACAAAAACACTTCAAAAAAATTCTGTGCAAGTTCAGAGCAAATACATTACAAATCTAATAAATTTATGGAATAGAACTTAAGAAGGGGAAAGAACATTCATGTCCATTTTATGTAGGCAATCAGAAACCATGGTTCTCACAGGTCAGTATATGTGAAGCTGTGGTTGTCCTTCATGTCCCCTGTGGTGGAGTGATAGGAGCAGGGATGCGGCCCCTGATACCACGTGAAATGTTGAAGGAGGGTGTAGGAAGGTGCTGTATGGACTGCAAAGGAAGGCCAGCCCATGATTGTCCACAAGAATATGTAGTATTTGTGTTTGCTACCAGAAAAGCCCCATTATGTCTGGAGTATCTCCCTCTCCTTTTTCTGCTGAGACTCCTGGGCCTCTCCCCTGTTTGCCCTTTCCTTCTTCATATGGTTTTCAATATTCACCCTGCAGGCCCTCTGCTCATGGTCTGATACAGAACTGGCTTGTGGTATCTCACTGAACAGGTCATCCCAAGTCCTCTTCTTTCTCCTCCTTACCCAGCTCAAGCATTCCACAGGTGTGCCATCAATACATCTTTGTACTGGGAAACACATTTAGACACTTACCCAAGGTTTACACACTTACCTAAGGAATGGTGTGCCTAACCTCTGTTTGTCAGAGGGTGGAGATGGAATGCAGGAGAGAGATCACTGATCATTACCTGTTAGGTTCCCTCCCTCTGGGGCATTGGCCACTGTCGCACTGGGCTCGCCTGTACTTGACTTTCTGGACTGCGGTGGAGTCTCAAATAGATTAGGAGTCCTTGTGGCACCTTAGAGACTAACAAATTTATTTGGGCATAAGCTTTCATGGGCTAGAATCTGATAAAGTGGGTTCTAGCCCATGAAAGCTTATGCCCAAATAAATTCATTAGTCTCAAAGCTGCCACAAGGACTCCTCGTTGTTTTTGCAGATACAGACTAACACGGCTACCACTCCGAAACCTGTCAAATAGATTGTGGTTTGTGGCATAAATGGACTCCCTGGTCACATGTCCCCCATCCTCCTCCTCCCCCTCCTCCTTTTCCTTGCTATTCATGGTAGGGGCATGTGGCTAAGACTCCTCAGAGGTATCCACAATGGTCCGCAGAGTAGTGGTAGGGTTTCCTTCATGCAGCTCTTTATAAAAGCAGCAAGTCTGTGACTTGGCCCTGGATTGACTGTTGGCCTCTCTGGTCTTCTGATATACCTGATGCAAGTTTCTTTGCTTTCACATGTCACTGCTGCTGATCCCTGTCATACCCCTTCTCCTGCATCCCCCGTGCCATCTGCTCATAGATTTCCACTTTTCTATGGCTTGTCCATAGCTGTGTTTGCACAGCCTGTTCTTCCCACAGGCCCAGAAGATCCAAAATCTCCTGCCTATTCCATGTCTTAAGCATGTAGCCAGCATGTTCAGCTGGGCAGCCACTCATGCAACAATGGAGAACTGCTAGGTGTACTTACCAAGCTGGTGAATCAGGAAAAGGGATTTCAAAAATTTGTGGGGTTTTTAGGTGAGGAGAGGGAGGGCTTCTGGTCTCCATGACTCCTGTGCAGTGCAACGATCAGAGTCAGGCATCGTGGGTCAGGTACTGGAGGACTATTAGGATTGACATAGGTAAACGCAGTGTCTACACTCACATGCATTGACCTCAGTACACTAACCATGGTTTAACGCCGCTGAAGGAGGTGGTGTTTTTGTGTCACTGTAATGGAGTCCCTACAGTGGGAGGAAAATTTAAGTATGGAAACGAACAACTAGGTCGATGCAAGGCAACTTATGTTGATCTAACTGTGTACTATAGACCAGGTCTTAGAACAGCGAAGCCATGAAAAACTAGGAGCAAGAAATAGCTTATTTTATTTCCTACTGGAACAGGGTAGCACTCACCTCATGCAAGCACCCCTTGCTCAGATGTGTGTCTGCAGCTCTCTCAATTTATCGGTGACTTCTCAGGTAGTTTTGGTGACTCAGCCCTCCAGCCAAGTGTCTCACACAGTCTGTGGGCTTTCAACAAGACAAAACCACTTCCAGGATAAACAGTCCAACAGAGGCCTATCACAATACCTCTCAATCTTTAAGCAGTCTCAGAGTCTTCACATAGTCCTGGCCCTGGTGTCAGGCCATATCCCCGGGGCTTCCTTCCTGGAGCAATGGTTTCACCTACTCTGGACCTTTCTGGCCTCAGCTCTCCAGCGGGGCCACTAACAGTTCAGGTCAGCAGCGGCCCGCCTCTTCCTGCAGCTCCCATTTGCCGGGAATCACGAACCATGGCCACTGGGAGCTACGGGAGGCTGTGCCTGCAGACGGTCAACATCAGCGAAATGTCTCACGGCCTGCAATCAGATTGCCCACCACTGATCTACACTCCTCTGGCTCTGCAGCTCCTTTTATATGGCCCTCCTGAGCCCTGATTGGATGTTTCCCTGCAGCCATTCTAGGCCACTTGGAGGACTCAACTCCTCTGCTACTTCTTGAGATAGGGTGTGGTAGGACCCTGAGGCCTCCCTCAGGAAGCCTCTGGACCTGGTATACCCAGTCACACCTACTCTTTAATTTAGAATCAAATAAATACAAAATCTAAACAACAATACCGGCTTCAGGATCCCAAACACATCTCATGGCACCAGCAGTTTTTAATCCCAGCCTTCCAGCTGATCAGTTGAATTCCAACCAAATTGGTTAGCTGATGATCAAATGTTGACAGCAGAATGTGACTGTTTAGAAGTACGTGAAACATCTGCAACAAAATAAAAAGCCACTCAAAACAGAAGGGTGTCATCTTCTCCAAAATGGGTCCATTTTCACAAGTAGTAAAATCAGGTTTATTTTCTAAACAGAATGGGACCAACATCCATGGAAAACTGAGCTAGTTTCTGAACGAGCAAGGGTAAATTGTCTAAAACAGAGATGGTTTTTACATCACTGACATGAAATAAAATCAAATCACATTTTTGCATGTTTTAAAGCAAAATTGATGGTGAGGAGTGCGAGTGCAAAATTATCCCAAGTAAAACAACAAAAATGTTCATGGCAAACTCTGCAAAACAAAACTGAATTTTGCTTAACTTTTGCTTAATTTTGCTTTAGTATCCTATGTCAGATGGGCTGGTGGCCTGAGTCCAGCTCCTCAGAGACAGGTCCACATCCCCACTCCAAAATAATAACTTTAATTCACAGCATTCTAGGCAGTGTCAGGCGAGAGACCCAGGACTGAAGAGGCACAAACAATGAACTACCTTTTACCTTTGGATTAATTCCTATGGGTCAGGGTTGAGCCATGTTGGTAGGAAAGCATAAGGAACTTGTACCGTTGCTGTATACACAGTACTTGCTTTGAGGATAAACAGAGAAATAAATTCTTCAGGCCTGTCAATCTAATATATTTCACAAGCATTGAAGTTACTCAAAGAAAAATAAATGGACAGTGCTTTAAACTATCCGTAAGTATTACAGACAGCAAACGATCAGTGTTAACAAAATGTTTTATTGCGGAAGGTATGCTGTTAATTTGATACAGTAGCCATTTTCCTGCACTCAAGACCATAGAACAAAGTCCATGGATTGGTTTGAAGAAAGCTGTACATAAGTAGCTATGCAGAGATGTTTCAGCTTCAGCTACAGAATTTCATCTCATCAATGGAAAGCCCAATGTGACATTAACAAAATACATCAAGCTTCTTTTGCCAATATTATGCTAGTAGTTCAATGTCAGATCAATTTTTTTACCACTGCAGAAGAGCTACATTTATCTTACATAAAATTAGGAAATAAAGAAAAAAGGGCCATCTGTGTCTGATCTGATTTTAAACAATTGCACTCAAAAATTATTCAAATCCTTTCAGATTCAGAGCCTTTGGAATAGTCATGTCCTCATTTACAATCCCAGACAGTAGCCATATGAATAGGAGAGTTTTAAATCACATTTTCATGACAATGCTGTTTGAAAGGGTCAGTCATTTGAACAGCTTTTGTCACGATTTTACTAGCTGTCTTTCTGGTGTACTTTTAATAAGTCTATTTGTGAACTCTCAACTTCACTGACTGTTGAAACATTGTAGGTTTCACTGACCCCTGCTGATGTAAGAGGATGCAAATTACACCACGCACTGCTATACCCTAGCAGGGCAGCTACACCTAAGTGGGGATTCACAACTAGGGAAGAACAGATCATGTGTGCTCCATCACTCTCCACTGAGGTTTCTCCAGGGATATTATATTGAAAGAGCCATCATGGCTCCACAGGAGTCCTCAACTCCCAGAGAAGACTGTGTAAGGGACATACTGAACTTTGGTCATGTCACCTCCCTTGACAATGCCACTTCCATAGCTGTGCGGGCAAGCTGCTGGTCTCTTGTGAAAAAGGGTATATTTCACTACAATCCTCCTCCAGATATACATCCTATTGCTAAAGGCCTTGTGTTTTCACTGTGTAAACCAGTATAAACCAAGGGGAAAAAATCAATCTAATTTTATATTTGTAAGTAAATGTAAAGTTTTCGCAAGGTGCTTGAATAAGATGGGAGCAGAGTGGGAACTGGAACCAGGGGTTGGATACAGTTCACAGGAGACAGCAAGAGCAGGATTCAATACAGCATCAACAAAACTCTTTGTGGCTGCTTAGACAGCCCACCCAGGTCACCTGCTGGCTTAAATGGTGGATGCAAGCCAAACAGGCAACCGCATGCCTTCGGCATTCCAACAGGACGTCCTGTGGGGCCTAACCTTCCAGGACTGGTGTGGTGCTGTCTCCCTTGGTGACAACAGAGGAGTGTCAGAGACCCAATAGCCCCAGGTTCTAGACTCACTGAGAGGAAGGACCTGCACCCTTGGAACCTTACACCCTCGTTTCCTTCCCCACAAAAGTATTGAACTTTCTTGGCTGCCTGCCTTGCCCATGTAACCTCCCATTGCCAAATCCCTCTGACTAACCTTAAAACTGTACAGACTTCCATGGATACAAGCTCTGTCAGTCCATGGACCCACTCTCCCTGTCCAGGGCCTAGATCAATAGACTCTTGGCAATAGGAACATAGTCCACCCTGTATATTAACTCCCAGATATCTATTTGGAAGAGATACTGTGCACTGCTACAGATACTTTACTGCAGCAAATGGTCACGCTTTTAAAGATTTCTCCACCAGTCCTCAACTTTTCAAAAGAGCCAAAGGCTGACAGCCACCAAAAGCCACTGTTACTGTCACCCCAAATTTCCATAAGTGAGAAAATATATTTTCCTATCTCTTGCCTCTTCTCGCCTCACTCTCCAGTTGTCCATTTTTCATCCCCACCTGAAATGACATCCTCAGCAGGATCAATCAAATCAGTGGTAATGCAGGAAGAAGGAGGAAATTCTGCATATTCATAGCGAACCTATCTAGAAGAAAATGAGGCTCAGAGTATGTCTACACAGCAGCCGGTATGGTGCTACCTAGAGTGGATAGACAGACATGTACTAGCTCTCCTGGGGCTAGCACACTAAAGATAGTGGCATGCCCACAGTGGCACAAGTGGCCACCCTACCCTCTGGGGACATTCTTGGGCGGGTAGCCTGAGCCACCACAGCCACACTTCTATTTTTAGCACAGAGCTAGCAGGTTTGTCTACCTGTACTTGGAAACACCCTTCCAGCTACTGTGTTGTAGACATACTCTTAAAGTCCACCTCTGCAGAGGTACCTCAGAGGTGAGTATGGTCCCTAACTTTAACCAACAAATTCTAAGAAAGAGATGGCGAACAAGGCAAGTTTTAAACTATACACAGTATTATTATAGTATTTCATGACATTCAACTGCTAACAAACCAATATAAATTAAAGTCTGAGTAGAGGTTAATAAAATCAAAGAACATCCACTTCATTGCAGTGGAGCAGAGCTCTGCTATATTTAAGGTTGAATTTCACTCACTGTTTAGCAGACAGTTCTAGTAGATATTTGGAGGGCATACCTGAAATGTGTATACACCTATGCACAAGCACATGTGAATACATTAATGAGCAATGTGGTGGTGACACTGAGTTAACAAATGCCTTCCATCTCTATTTCTTTATGTGATGTTGTTTATGTCTCTGTTCAGTAGCTCTCAGTGATCCCCTTAATTATGTTGGAGGTAAAAGAGTTAGATCAGGAATAAATCTGGCCCATTATCATTTACATTTGAAAAAAAGTGATTTTGTTTCTTTATAGTATAGGTTAAACTTGAAATTCACTTTGGTAAATTGCTAATTAAAATCATCAATGTAGCAACTTCTAAACTGCTTAACAAATAAGACTTTAAATGTAATGTTTATTAGAAATTAAATGTACAGATTTAGGTCAGATTTATTTATTTTCTGTTCACAGCAGTATCTTAATAGGCACAGTGGCTTTGTATCATAAAATCCACAGGTTTAAAATAATAGCAATAATAATTTACATCAGGCTAACTGAATTTTTTTTTACATCTGCAGATTAACTAAACAATAGCAGTTAGTGTAATTTATTTATCTGAATAGCAACTTTGAACAGTAACAAGGCATTTTCCATAATATAGTACACAATAATCCTCAGAGTAATTCTGTGTTGCGAGTGGCATAGACCCAATAAGTATTTTTTTCTTCCACGTGCGCTGTTGCCAACTCATGATTTTATAGTGAGTCTCAAAATTTGGATGTTTTTCTTAAAGCCCCAGCTCCTGGAGTTACGGGATTATGTAGGAATTTCAGCTTTCATTTAAAAAATGTTTCTAGTTCTCATCGTTAGGAGGAAAGCTTAGAAACATAAACCCTATAGGTGAAAAACCAGAAGGCAATACTGTACAAGAAGAACCCAAAGTGCATATTTTAATTACACATTTTTAAGCCAATCTCATGATTTTGGGGCACCAGATTCTGGATTTTGAAACTCTTGGGGTTGGCAATATTGCTTCCACTATCTATGATCCTACGACAAGATGAGGCAGATGATATATAATACTATACTCTGACCTTGGTTTCAACAGGGTTTCAACCTGGCTTCTGACCCATCAATAAAAGTAGTTGCATATTATGGATATTTTACTATCCGATCTGTGGGTACAATTAGATATCCAAGTGCAATAAAGCGTGTCAGCAAAATTACAATCAACCACCTTGAAACTAATTTTATTTCAGGTCCTCATCTGAACAAGCAAATACAAGCTAACGGAAATGCCAGTGCTATTTTAAATGGTGAGGAAGATAAGCAGACTCAAAGCTTCTAATTAGCACCAAGGTTTACTGAAATAGATGCAATTGTATAAATTACATGGGCAACTTGTCTTCTTACAGTCCAGAAGGGAAGAACTCTCTGGACCTTTTCCTAGAACGTCTTAGGACAAGATAATCATTACCACATTTGTAAAGGATTACTGCCCTCTAGTGTACCCTTCCAGTAAAACTTTAATCCAATAAAAACTGCATTATCTTTCTTCTGAGTTATCCTATGTCTAACCCAGAGGGACCCAGTCTTTAAGAGCCAAAGAATCACAGAGCTGCTGCTCAAAGTAACCATAGACACATAGGTATCACAGAGGTATTAGCCGACCATCTCCTCTCTTCCTGACCATATTTTCTTTGACTCATTTATTGTAAGTGATTTTGAGCATAGATTCCCTAATGCATTCCAAAAGAGATTCTTCCTCTGCATAAAACATGAAATTGTCAAGCAGAAAGGCCTATACAGTTCACTGCAGCCAGTAGAAGCCATTGATTCCTGCATTTATTTCCTCTGTATTTAAAATCTATTTCTCATGCTGCTTGTCACGTAGGGTTGACATGTGTCACAAGATGCCATTATACACTGTGACAATGCATAACCATCAAGCACCGTCTAAAAGAGAATTATATATTTAAAATAATCCTGTGCATACTTGCTTGTGTTGTTTGACGTGGCCTCATAATTGCCAAGAGTCAACAGTCATAGAAATAGTTCATCAGAGGATACAAAATTGCTGCTCTATCAAAGTGAAAGAAAAATGAAATAGGTAAAGCACGCCCCACAGGAATAATAAATCTCCATAGCTCACTTTACACATCAGCCTTTTTAATGCATAATTTATTTGCATTTATTTACTAAAAATGGAAAGTTCTACTAGAAAAATGCAGTACATGATACATCGCTGGCAGAAAGAATTTTCTACAATATGGCTTAATGTCTTTCAATAGTGAGAGCACAGATCAGGGAATCAGGACTTCTGGGTACTATTTCTGGCTCTGCCACTGACTCACTGCATGATCTTGAGTGCTGTCCTATGCCTCAGTTTACCAATTACTGCTTACTTATCTCTCAAGAGTGCTATGAGATTTTACTAATAATGTGTTTCATGATCCTGCAGGAAAAGATGCTATATAACAACTTCATTTAAATCATTCTCTGTCATGGGTAGGTTGATATATTTTTGAACAGCAAGAATGTTTGTGTCACCCCAATGGCTGACTGAACAGCACATTGTTGTTGTTTGTATTCACTCTGATATATTTGGGCTTAGATAACAGCATTTCCTATTTCAGCATGCTGGCTCTGCAGTGAAGCAAACCTGTGCTTGAATCCTGATTCGGATACTGCCATTATAGCTTTGTTAGCTGCGGAATTTTGTGAAATTCACTCATATTCCATTTATTCGGGCTGCAGAATTGGATTGTGAAGCACTGGCAGGCTGTCACTCTCATGTCACTCTATGACCGAGCATTGGAAGTAACTAACGCTAAACAAAATGTGTTAGCTAAAAAAGCCCATTTTCACTATGTGTATTTTGTGCATATTTGTAGAATGAAACATTTATGTGGTGGATTTACAGTCAAATACTGTATCCCATCAATATTCCAGTATTAGTATACACGTGCATAAAATACTGAGTGGAAACAAAGTTCAGGGGATGCAGTATGCATGCTGTGACTGCAAAGCAGATTTGTAAACAATGCCTTTGTTACTGCATCTTCATTACAAGATACCTCTTCTCTTTTCTGTGGAAACTGTAAGATTATAAAATTCAGCATCTTGCTCAGGCCCCAGTTCTGCAGTGATCACTTGGATGGTACTCATCCTCATTGCACCTGAGTGCTTCACAATCATTAACATGTTTTATTCTCATGACATCTCTGTGAGGTAGAGAAGTATTATCCCAATTTTACACACAGGGAACTGCCACAAGGGGCAGATTAAGTGACTTGCCCAGGGTCACACACAAACTCTGACTGAACTGAGAATTGAACCCAGGTCTCCTGAATCCTAACACTGGTGCCCTAACTACCACATCCTTCCTTCTCCACAGACAGACCCCATCAACTTCACACAGGTCTGGGGTCCCACACCTGCTGAACTCACTACAGGACTGGGGGCTCGATGTAGAAAGGAGTCACACCAGAAAACACATTTTAATGGTTTCATCAAAGAAAGCTTGATTGAAGCCTGTTGTTCCTTTCCTTTTTATTTTCTCCTTAATTTTTATTAATTCCTATGCATCCTCCTTTGTTCCATTTTTTAGTCTAATATAAAATATTTTCTAGGGGAAGACAGAGAAATAGAGAGCCATGTCATTGCAATTTTCTTTAATATCAATTCCTGATAATAAAACTATAATAACCTCTAAGTATTGTCTTCCACCCTCCCCCCTTTAATGCAGTACCGATTTAGGATGCTTCTATTGTAGCCTCCCCCTGCATACTGCTACTCCAGGTCATTCCCAGAGGTACTGAGGAGGTCTATAATATCCAGTAGAATAGATGAAGCAAGGATCTGAGCCTTCAAGATGCTGAGCACCTCAAAACCCCATTGACTTGTGATTCTTGTGACAGTTAGGGTCAGACCCGGGTTTCAACGAGTTCCATCCTCTTCCAACTAGAGCTGGACAAGAAAGGTTTTTCCCGTCCTCAGAAAACTTTCAAGATTTTGAAAAAAAAAGTTTCCTGTTCTGAATCATGATAAAAACACAAAATCTTGAAAATTTTTGCAAACTAAAAATCAAAAAAAGTTTTCAGTTCATTCGAAACATTTTGTTTCAGTAATTTCTAAATGTCATTGAGATTTCAACTCTTTTTTTTTATTCTAATTAGCTTAAGTTTTGAAACAAAAAGTAATTTCAAACTAGAAAACTTCTGTTGGTGGAATTTACAAGCTTTTGAAGCAGGGTGTCTGAGCTAAATATTCCTTCCCCAGACCTGAGCTCTCTGTAGCACAAAATCTTGTATCTTCCACCAGGAGAAGTTGGTCCAATAAAAGAAAATACCTCACCTACCTTGTCTCTTTCATATCCTGGGATCAACATTTCTACAGCACCACTGCAAATAGCTCTTATGCAGCACTTGGGGGCATAAACATGTGTTGTTGTTGTTATGCATCTCAGTATTGAATTGGGCCCAAAATGTTATTGAAAATGTACCCTATACCACCCCATGACTGAGCTTTAATCCTGATCTGGAAGAACTGCTTCATGGATGAGAGTAAATTCAGACTTCCTACCCCTGCCAGAGGGTAGCTGTGTACCTCTGACAGGCTCAACAAGGTCCTTCTGGACTAACTGACTCACTGAATAATTGGGAAGCAATTCATTTATTAGGAAAGCACCTGGGCATGATAAAAAGAAGCTACTCCCAGTGCAAGGGAGCTACGGGAACAGAGGCTTCTGAGGGAAAGGAACAGTTCTCAGAACTTTAGACAGAAAAAGCTCCTACGGAAAAGGCTTCTCAGGAGGACCTGATGACGGGGGCTTACCAGCAGAGGAAACCGAGGAAGAATGCTCCTGAGTGCAAGAGTTTCCAGAAGGAAGGAACTATGAATGTTGAGTCTCACAGAAACTTGACTGTCGTGAAAGACTTCCCCAGACAACAGCAGAAGCCCTGGAAAAGAGGAATTATGCTGTCCTGAGGAAAAGTCGTCACAGTTTGGCCTCTAAGTAAATCTTGACTCAAGAGGAGAGACCCTCCCCCAGCCAGTGACGAGACAGAAAGGAGTTCCAGGTCATAACGGCCTCACTGGTAAGGGACCTTGAACGTAACTGGAGTTGCCAGACTAATGTTGACTCAGCTCCTTCCCCTTCCTGCTAGAGATGTGGAGGGGGAGGTCTATTATGTGATGTTCTGCATTTGGGGTTAAATAAACTAGACCCCTGAAAGAGCATTATTCTATGTACGAGCCTCACTAGGCTTATTAAAACCCTCACTCAGGAAAACTAAGGCAGTGACACAACGGTGGTGCTGTATTGGGTTGCCAGAGGGCAGTCTAGGGGTTAAAACTCCCATGACATACCCATTCAGTATATGTATAGGGTTATAAAGAGCACAGGACAGGGCTACTTTTATTGTACATAGTGTGAAATGATAAAGGCTACAAATGGTATAAAACAGAAGTGGACAAAGTGAAAGAAGAGAAGTAAAATCCCTATGTACAGACAGCTTGCAATCTACAAGTTTCAGGATGGATTTATTCATTGATTGCTATCCAGAAAAGTCTTCTATCTAAGCCTTAATTGCACATCTGATACTTGCCAAATCTCCATAGAAGTCAATAGGCATTTTCCGTGTACAAAGAATGCAGACCAAATCCTAAGTGTGATATTTCTTAACACTGTCCTGTAATTTCAAGACAACCCATTTATATGAAGCTAAGTCGAAAAGAGAACCAAAGCTTTAGAAGTCCCAATCCTTCATAAATGATGGCTCTTGTAATGACCTCATTACAAAAGGGTCAGGGACATTTTGACCCCTCTTGTGCTATCTTGTTAACTTTTCTGTTAAAAGAAGTCCACTTAACTAAATTATTCCTAAAAGTGCTTGTAAAAATAACTATTACAGAGACACAAGTGCACCTTGGAATGAATATATTATAGACAGAGACCTGTGGGCATGCTGCTTGCTGTATCTCATTTTCACTGGCTTGTGTGCTCCAGCTTTGGGTACAGTAGTCCTTGCTCCAGGGGGAGGGCCATATTTTTAAACATTTCCATTCTCTGTGACAGTTAGTTTCATCAGCTGTTGGCCTCTTCTTTAACCCTGACAGCATGAAGACCTCTCTTTCCTTGACATTTCAAAGCATTCAGTAACAATGTAAAAACCAGGACAGTTTGTGACAAGTGTATTGGGTCACAAATTTGAACAAAATTTATAAAAGAATTTTTAAAGAAAGGAGTTGGCAAGCCAGTTGACTCCTCTAGGTGCTATGACTTCTTTACACAATGCAGTGCAGTGCATCTTTTTAATTTCCCTCCCTGCCCAAAAACAACAACAAGGTAGACACTGCACAACATTAGAGGTGGACCAAGCAGGCCAAGATTGGGTGTTTACTGCAAAACTGCATCAGGATGGTTCAAATCCAAGTTCCATTTCATGTCATCTCCCTAAGATTTCCAGGAGTTAGCTAAAAGGTTTTAGATCATTTCAACGTTTCAAATTACTGACCAACAGCTTATTTATGACTATTAATTATTTATAGTGCATTACAGTAGTACATAGATGCCCAACCAAAATCAAGGACTCATTGTGCTAGACACTGTACAAATACAAATCACCATTCATTGAACAGGTAATGAAACTGTGGGCCAGATTTTTTGCTGCTGTTAATTAGCATAAGTCCGTTCTAGTCATTGGATCTGCAACAATCTACATCAGCAGACTTACCCAAGCTCTACCAGGAAGCTTGCGACAGTCCAGGAATTGAAGTGAAATCACCTGAATGTCAGCCACAGGACTATCTTTCCTGTATTTTTTGTCCATGTGTCTTTACAAACATTAAATTTTGGTGCATACATAGCTCCCACATATTTCAGAGAGACTGAATGTAAGTGTCCAGCAGAAGGACAAAAATTGTCTTGCTTTGTCTACAGAAGATGAGGCATCAAAGAAAGAGAAAATAGAATAATTTCACTTGCTTTCCTCATATCAGATTCTTTAAAAACACTTAAGAGCACTGCACACTCTTAGAACAATAGGTTTCATTGCAGAAAATTCTTTGCAGTGTTTGTTTTAAATACCATTCTTCAGGACCATAGATTTTGCTGACCAGACTTAAAAGGGAATTTACTGATAAACTGAAATATTAAAATCAAACTTCTTTTATTTCTGTATCACAGCATCATCTTTCAAAGTGAAGTTCCTCATTAACACAGCAGTTTTTGTTTACAATGTATTATTTTAGTTGCTATGTGAAAAGAGCAAAGGTTTCATTTTCATATGGGCAGAGATTTTGCTATTTGTAATTTGTAAAAAGCTGCATAAAGACATGAAAAAGAGGGCGAGATTTCTGGAAAAACTGCATTGTTCAAAACTTGTTGGAATGTCTGATATCAGTTTATTTTTCCCTCTCATTTGCATAACACCTGGTTTTTAATGCCGGAGAGATGCTCTGCTCACCTCACATCATTCTGACGGTAACAGATTTTCCTTCAATTCTCCTCTACAAAGCATTATTGACTGCCTGGGAGTGCAGAATTTGTAGCACCATCAGAAGTTGTTTTTACTAACATTCCATCTGACCAGAAGCCAAGGGGCCATAAGGTGCCTCAGTACACAATCTCCTTCCTAAATGCTAGTGCATAAGGGCACTTAAATGATGCATGGGCCTTGAATTTCACCCAAGATGAACAATTGTATCTATATCCAATCTAGATATGTGAAGTGGGGATTTCTACACAAATGTACACTAATACATAAATAAGTATTTTCACAGATAAAACAGGTGTGCCCAAACATACGTGCATAACTGCATGTTCCTGACTCTCGATATCTAGTCCATACATTATCGGTCTGATCAATACAAGCAAAAAGAATAAAACACACCTGAAAAATTACAATGATACATACAATTTGCATACCTCTCAGGAGCACTGTGATGCTTAATTAATGCTTGAGGTCCTCAGATGCAAGGCACTATATGCAAAGCCATATCGTATTGCCTAACACGGTAACTAATAAAGAAATGGTTATGTTCTCTATCAAAGCAATTATAAAATTGATCCATAAATCATTCAGTGCACCAGGTTCAAAAGCTAGGCTGTGTTATATGCCATTTAAAAGATCAAGGGCCAAATCTTAAGTCTAGCACTGAGCTCAAGAACTGATCTGTAATGCTGGGGATTTCCATGG
Source organism: Chelonia mydas (assembly GCF_015237465.2). NCBI lineage: Eukaryota > Metazoa > Chordata > Testudines > Cheloniidae > Chelonia > Chelonia mydas. The sequence continues at coordinate 20,904,393 of NC_057855.1, forward strand.
GGGTCTGTCAACGTTCCTTCCCCACTCTGAACTCTAGGGTACAGATGTGGGGACCTGCATGAAAAACCCCCTAAGCTTATTTTTACCAGCTTAGGTTAAAACTTCCCCAAGGTGCAAACTATTTTATCTTTTGCTCTTGGACTTTATTGCTGCCACCACCAAGCGTCTAACAAAGATATAATAGGGAAAGAGCCCCCTTGGAAACGTCTTTCCCCCCAAAATCCTCCCAAACCCTACACCCCCTTTCCTGGGGAAGGCTTGATAAAAATCCTCACCAATTTGCATAAGTGAACACAGACCCAAAACCCTTGGATCTTAAGAACACTGAAAAAGCAATCAGGTTCTTAAAATAAGAATTTTAATTGAAGAAAAAGTAAAAGAATCACCTCTGTAAAATCAGGATGGTAAATACCTTACAGGGTAATCAGATTCAAAACATAGAGAATCCCTCTAGGCAAAACCTTAAGTTACAAAAAGACACAAAAATAGGAATATCCATTCCATTCAGCACAACTTATTTTATCAGCCATTTAAACAAAACAGAATCTAATGCATATCTAACTAGATTGCTTATTAACCCTTTACAGGAGTTCTGACCTGCATTCCTGCTCTGGTCCCGGCAAAAGCAACACAGAGAGAGAGAGAACACTTTGTTCCCCCCCCACCCCCCAGCTTTGAAAGTATCTTGTCTCCTCATTGGTCATTTTGATCAGGTGCCAGCGAGGTTGTCTTAGCTTCTTAACCCTTTACAGGTGAAAGGGTTTTTTCTCTGGCCAGGAGGGATTTAAAGGTGTTTACCCTTCCCTTTATATTTATGACAGGGCCTGAATAGAAGTAGTCTTCCAAACCCTATGCTGAAGAACTATAGCACCTCCTAAGCTACGGCTTCTGTACCCCACCTTTCTGGAGTCCACCAGGTCCACTTTGTTTATCCCATTGCCTCCCCTGCATGCTGGTGTGCATATTCCTGCAGAACAAAAAGGTACGCAACCTCTATAAGGTCCCGGCATCCTGCACTTTCTGCAATAGCAAATCGCAACTCCTTACACTTTGGTCTGGGCCCTCTACACTTGAAGAGGGGTCAGAGGGGTGGGACAGGACTAGTTCCAAAGATTAGAATAAATATTCTCCATTTTTAAAAAAAATTCTTGGTTCACACAAACTGAAGCATGCTGTATTATATGTAAATTAACACCAACAAAACCCAGCTCTCAAACAAATACCTCTCATTGTTTATGTCTAGGGTGGAAAAAACTCTGTCCCTCGAACAACTGTAGTGAAGAAGACTTAGATCAATATTTGAGGGAGTGCTTTTTTAAAAAAAACATGCTTCACCTTGGAAGTATCTTTTGAGGCTTAGTTAACATAATTTGACACACTTACATGTAGAAATACTTTCTAAGCACTTAGTAGTGAGCATTTCAAAAAGTATTACACTCCATCAGCCTCTGTTCTGGAAAGTAGGAGAATGACACTTGAATTATGTTAAAATGTGCTCAGGGGTTAAGGCTGTCCTCAGGCATCTTTCACTTGCATGACCAGCACTTATACAGTCAATAAGCCAGGCTGACATTGACCTTGAGAAGATTATGGGGGTAGTCTTTACATAATGATGATCTGGCCTTGAAAATCATCTCCAATGCTCTAGTATAAAACAGACTTTTCTTCAGTATCGGGTATTCATGCTTTGTGCCACCCGCTGTCTATTTCTAATCATACACATGTCACTATGTAAAGAGGAGCTCTTCAAATACACCTTTAATGGGAATTACAGATTTAATTCCCTTAAAATGCTTCGAAAAATCTCAGCCTTACCGTCTAAGGGCCCAGTCCTGCTCTGCTGAAGTCAGTGACAAAATCCCCATTGACATCAATTGTGCGGGATCATGACCCTGAGTAGAGCTGGTTGAAATGTTTCAAAATTTTTAAAACATGAAATTCATGAACATTTTTGCCCTATCTATTCCTCAGAGACACTGAGTGCTCTTAACTACCATTAAAAGCACTTTGCAAGATTAATGATGGTATTGCTCACACACACACGAGTATGCAAATATAACATATATGGTATAAAGGCTGATACGTAAAAATCTTCCTAAAATTGGGGAGGAAAGGACTTCCCTCTCTGATGGTATTTCAGGATATTTTCTGCTGTCTACACTGTATGGTCTTTTTTGCATATGGCCAGGATTTGGTCCTAGGATAGCAAACACGAATGATCATAGACAGGCTAATCAGTTTGAAATGCTTTTCTTTTTTCCCCATTTTTCCTTTTTTGGGGGGGGAGCGGGGAGGGGGAAAGGCCAGGAGGAATGCTCACTTTGTTTCTAGCCTATGTTTCATTTAAGCTTTGTTTGATAAAGCCCAGTCTTCTACCCCATTTCAGCAGAAAAGATCCATTATTGTGTGACATGTCAGATTGCATCAGTCAAGTGGCTTAATTTCCATCATAAAAAATTCACTGTACATTTATATATAACTCAGAACAATTATATAAACTAAGCTAAATAAATCATAACGATTTTGTAATGAGGAATGCTGTGTGATGTAGTTGTGGATGTATGCCTTTTACAACCTGAGGGTCAGACCATGTAATTACTTACTCCCAAAAGTAACTTTACCAATGTGGGTAGTGCCACTGAAGTCAATGTCATTTAGGACAGTCCCGTTTGGGTATCAATTATTCATACACCAAGCCATCCAGTCTCTAAATACATACACACAAGCACACCTAATACAATGGGACCCCAATCCTGATTGTCATAGAACCCAAGAGCCCCAATGTGAATATTAAATAATAATAATAATAATAATAAAATAATAAAGTCTCACTCCCCAACCCTATAACAGTGCACAGAAGTTTAGCCTTCCATTTTCTAAATCCAGCCCTTTGTGATACTGGAGTATTTTACTGATGGGAAAGGCACTTCCTACTCTGTGTTATTTTACCAGGCATCTGACTGAAAAGCATGGCACACCTCATCAACTGCTGCAAGCTCCTCTCCACTCACATGCTGGCATGAGCAGCTTCCACTCTAAAACATACTCCCACACTGGGAGCTCTGAAAGAGTTAAAGAATAATTCTACTTTATGTTAATACAGTAGTTTGGATTGATTTACTAGGAGCGGTTATTAAGGGCTTGTTCCATTCCTCATGGAAGTCAATGGGAATCATTCCACTAACTTCAATTGGCTCTGGATCAGGCCCTAACCCCTAAATTATTATTAGCTATCAAGATATTCTATCAGTCAGAGATTTAAAAAGCTGCCGACTGTACTCTATAAATGAAGGCAATGTATTATCTGGCTTTTGAATCTAAAATTCCCTAGCGAATGTCACAAATGCACATGCTGTCCCTGAGTCCTGGTCTTTGCCTTTGAATAGCTGAAAACTCTGTAAACTCGTATGTCTCAGACAGCAGACTATTCACTATGAGTATTCATCAGAGGAAACGTGCTGTTTATTCCAGTAAGCATTTGGAATACATTGTGTTCCTGATAAACTAGTGACAGGAATCTGTGGCTAACAGATGCAGAGAACTAACAGTTCCTTCTTTTAGTCAAACAAAGCTCCTAAGATCTTCAAACATAGATATAGTTGACGTGTGTATATGACCTAATGTGCCTTGGGAAGGACAGCAGTATCCCAGTACAATTACTATGATCCACGGATGCTGAGACTCCCTTTTTGGCATTCACATTACAGATTTGATTTGCACATTCACATTACAGATTTGAATGAAGACCTCAAGGCTGACGAGAGGGGAAAATGGGGGATAATTGTACTGGGGCTCAAGCAAAAGGGGGCCCCCAAAACATCTAACACCTGTGTAAATAAAGTGAAAGGCGAAGGGGTGAGGCCCGAGCCAACACAAGGTATGGGGACCCGAAATTCTCTCAATGCACCTGCTCAAAGGTACTTCTATGCCATTCCTCCCCCTCCTGGTAACAGTGTGATCACAAGTCGCACTCACAAGTCCTTTATACACTCCCTGATAGCCCAAGAATATATTCTATGTCGTATAATACAGCTGAGAAATTATGGAGAGAGAGAAATCAGCTGGTCTTCTTGGGATATGTCATTGAGAACATCATTCTAGCAAACTAAACTGGCTTTAAGCAAAATTGAGATGAGGAAGCACAGGAAAATGTGTTTTCCTTAAGTGATACTTTTCCTACATCCAGCCACCCAAGACTAGATGGAGTCGTCAGCTCAGTCCCATGTGTGGAGTGGTGCACTGTTGCACTACCCAGGAATAGCCCAGAGAAGGAATTATGATAGGGAGCAGCACAAGTCCTCCCCTGCTCCTCTCTTGCCCAGGGCAGGAGAGGAGTGATATAATTTATTGCATCCTAGAAAAGGAAGCAGCTTTTCAACCCCTTTGTGCCCCATTAGCCAGTATGGCTGCAGAGCCAAACATCTACCTCCATGCTCTATCCCAGCCTGCTCATGTGTTCAGAGGAGTGCAGCCAGAGCACAGATACTCCTTAGGGGATCCAGTGCCATATTGGAGGCAGCCCCAACCCAACCAGAGAAGGGAGCCTTACTCTACCTTACTCCAGTGCAGGGTCATGTTAGAACTAGTGGATAGGCACTGGACTGAGAGTCAGGAGACACGGTTTCTTGGTTTGACCACTGACCTGCTGTGTGATCTTGGGCAAGTCACCTCTCCTCTCAGGGCCACTGTTTCTTTCCCACCTGTCTGCATTGTCTATTTAGATTGTAAACTCTTTGGAGCGGGGATTGTTTTCCACTATATGTTTGTACAGTGGCTGGCACAATGAGGATCTTCTCTCTGTTGGGGCCCCTAGGTGCTATTGTAATACTGATGGTAATAGTGGCAGCACTCTGGAAGATGTGAAAAGATTCAAACACACCAAGAGATGCAAATATTCTCCCTGTTTTGCAGGATAATGATTTGATCATCTTACTTAGCATGCATTGAAGCAGCTTTGTATGAGACAAAAAGTGTCAGCACTGGACTACAGTGGCTTATTTGTGGTCAACAGCCATGTGGAGGATGAATAGGACAAACTTAACTTTTACAAACAAACGGGAAGTGATGTTGGCCTAGATTTTTAAATACCCCATATTGTTAAGCAAGACCACCAAAAGCAGAACATACCACTGGACTCTGTACAGCTCTATTATAGATGTTCACTATTTCTTCCCTTTGTGGATGCTTTATTCATATTGCTAAATGACACATTTGGCACATGCAGTAAAATTGCCGCCTGTTTCATTGCCTTACTGCATATGTATTTCAGCAAATACAGCTGCAGTGGCTTCCACAATTAACTAGCCACTCATTGCCTAGTTACCTGATGATTAAAATAAGGTCTCTGCTGAAAACCAACCATAGAGGTGATAGTGGCAAGAAAGGAGACCATACCCACTAACATCAGTGAACCTCTGGCTCAATGAGACCAACAATATGCACATAGTGCTAAGGATAATTGTTCCTCTGACAGTGTCTACAGCTTCTCGTGAACACTTTTTTCCCATTCTTTTTACCTGAAAGAGCTATTGATTTACGACTGTGACTGAGGACAATTTGTATACCCTAGCTTTGATATTTATTCATCAAGAGTCCGTTGACCCAAGAACCAGTGAAACAGACAGCAAATACAACTGATTGCTTTTCCAAGACAGCCAGGATGTTGAAGATTATTGTTTGTGCCAAGCATTGCATATTGTCCAATATACCATCATTTACATTTGCCATGTTTTTGAAAAAACGCTCATTTGTATAATTGTCTATATTTGCTGCTCACACCCCAAAACTCCACAGCAAAATCCTACACTTAAAATTAAGGAGGGATCCTCCCAACCCCCAAGCCATTTAGTTGCTATGGTGCTGCTCTGTGGATACTATTTCACCACCTTGCCCAGCAAGAGCCTTACAGGAGTGATCCACCCTCACCAACTCCACTGCACCTTAGGCCACCAATGCCCTACCTCCTCTATTCTCTCTGTGCACTGTGAGTATATATGCACTGCGATAAAAAACCTGTGTCACCAAGTCTCAGAGCCCGGGTCAACTGTCTTGGGCCCAGGCTGCAATGCTATTAAATTTCTGTGTAGATGTTCAAGCTTGGGCTAGAGCCCGGGTTTGAGACCCCACGAGGCAGGAGATATCCACTAAGTCCAGGCTCCAGGCCAAGCCCAAACATCTACACAACAATTTTATAGCCTCACAGCCCAAGTCAGCTGACCCAGGCCAGCCATGCTGTGGGTCTTTTATTGCAGTGCAGACATATTCTATGAGGCTTACACAAAGCAGGACTCTGCAGCTAACTTCTGCACACATCCATCTCCACTTTCCAGTTCGGCTGCCCGAGAAACCTCAATCCCCAGAGAGAAGTGGGGTAAATTTAGTCCCAAGCACAAATCTGAATTCCCAGCTAGGGGTTATGAATGCTGAAGAACCCAAGTTAAACATGGGGCATGTGCACATCAAGATGTGTAACTACAGATAGCTTTGGTCTGAAATGTGCAGTAGAGAAGGAATCCTTAAATGGTTACAAGGAAAGTCCAATTCTCATTTGTCATTCTTATGTTCTGTAGAAGTGCCAGGAGCCCCAAATATATTATGCACATTGTATGCAATGCATGTGTGGGGGCAAGGAGGATCATAAGTTAAAATATATCTTCTACATCAACACAGGAAAAGGATACTTGTCCTGTAATCTCCTCTGAATTCTGAACTGCTGGGCAAGCATGCCATCTACAGGTAACAGTTACAATTTTTCCCCATCTAAATACATACAAAAATAACAGGAGTACTTGTGGCACCTCTCTGGCCACTCAGTAAAAGATTTAAGGGTGGCAATTTTGCAACAGAAAAGCTTCAAAAACAGACTCCAAGGAGAAACTGCTGAGCTTGAATTAATATGCAAACTAGATACCATTAACTTGGGTTTGAATAGAGACTGGGAGTGGCTGGGTCATTACACATATTGAATCTATTTCCCCATGTTAAGTATCCTCACACCTTCTTGTCAACTGTCTAAATGGGCCATCTTGATTATCACCACAAAAGTTTTTTTCTCCTGCTGATAATAGCTCATCTTAACTAATTAGCCTCTCACAGTTTGTATGGTAACTTCCAACTTATCTGTGTGTGTGTGCGTGTGCGTGTGTGTGTATATATATATATTTTACTAGTTCTTCCATTCTATGCATCCGATGAAGTGGGCTGTAGCTCACGAAAGCTTAGGCTCTAATAAATTTGTTAGTCTCTAAGGTGCCACAAGTACTCCTGTTCTTTTTGCGGATACAGACTAACACGGCTGCTACTCTGAAACCTAAATACATAGAGTCAGTGGAAACAAATATCAAATGAGCACTCAACATAGTGTATTTTAATATTCCTTTCATATGCTAATTAAGTTCATTAAAATAAACAAATGCAAAAGTAAAATACTTGGAACTTCTTTCAAAAAGAATCAAAGACTGCATACCAGACTATATTAAATCCTTCAGTGGAGTAACCTAGAGAGGATCATTATCATTACAGCACTGTGTTCTGCATACATATTTTATGAAGCAACTTTTTACACACACTTTAGAGGTGAGCAGTGCATTACATTTTGTCTGCTGCTTGATTTAACTGAATGTAATGCCCCCAAGGCATTTATTAAAATCAGACAAGGGAAAAAATCTATTACTATTAACCTCTGACTGTAATATATGCCTCTTTAGGAAAGGCCGTATTGCCATGCTTTTCAGTCATAAATGAAATATGGCCCTATTCATCATTTAGCATTTAAATATCGAGAGCAAAATAGCCTAAACAATGTAATGTAACTACTGTCTTTATATCACTCTTAAACAGAACTTCTGTACAGACAGCTCTGGATCTGATGAAATTTCATATCTTATAAATTAAAAGGCTGACATTCTCGAGGAAGAAATTTTAGTATAGCATTGATAGAAAGCAAATATCATGCACAAAATTAGCCCAATGTGAGAAACACCAAAAAAGAAAATTGAACATCTTTTCAACACAGAGCTTCAAAATAGTACAATATAAAATCCTGCAACCTCTGGGTGACATGATCTACACAAGTAGGCTTTAATGGATTTATAGTTTGTAAATGTCAACATGTTCTCAGCAACCCATGAACCTGGGGAGAAATAGCCCACAAAAGACTAGAAATATAAAGCTAGTTTCAAGTTAGGCTGAGCCAGCTACGTCGCTAAGGAGTGTGAAAAATCCATGCCCTTGAGCTACGTAGTTAAGCTGACCTAACTCCTGTGTAGACAGCACTACGTAGATGGAAGAATTCTTCTGTCAACCTATCTACTGCTTCCTAGGGAGGTGGATTACATATTTCAGAAAATAAGAGACCTTCACTCCTTGAACTGAAAGCATTTGCCCTGCCCCCTACAGCCTTAGCATCCTTTGGGTCTCATACCACCCACTCACAAACCCAGCCTTCAATTTGTCCTCTGCATCTCTACGGCAGCTATGCGCTTGGGGATTATTTCAGGCTATATTTTCCTCTCTCTCCCCTAGACTATTTAAGGCCACATTGTTTCATACTCATATTTGTCCATTTTGTTATTCAGTTTATGTGGCTGTCAAACAAATAAATTCCCCTTTCTTCTATTTGGTTTTTGAAGTATGCAGAAATTTTAATTCCTTCCATTGCACGCAGTTTGTTTAATTTTGTAAATAATGTTTTGTGATTATTCATGATTGTCACTTGGCAAACAAAACTGAATGGCAAATGTATTATTGGCACATAATTTACATATTTTTACCCACAGGATCTGGCCTTTATTCCCGTATGCAGAGTATTTTATTATATAAAGTGAATTTATGTTTTATGTGTAACATGCTACATATAACTTATGGAATTGTACATAATAAATTAAATTATATATTATATGTCATATATGACTGGACTCATCCTTGCTCCCTGAGAAGCACATTGGAGCAGTAACAAGAAATAATTTCTTCCACCCTGGCTAGCCAGGAAACGTTGTCTACTTCTTTTGATCAAAGATCTAGCTACCACGGTTCAGATGTTTGTCACCTCAAAACTTGACTCTAGTACCTGTGTATTTCCCTCTACCTAGAGCTATTAGACAAGACCAAAAAGGAAGTCCAGTTTGTACAAGACACCCAGCCATCCTCTTCAAAGGGACTGGCCACACAGAAAATTGCAGCAGGACTTCTCAACTGATGGGGACAACTCAGCTGCTGGATTATGAGGGAGCAACTGCTACAATCTACTCCACTGGTAGAGAGAAGGGGGGAAGCAAATCTTGCCATCTGTAGGACTTGAGAAGGTGCAGCTCTCTCAGTCCCTTCTTGCTACTCTCTGCTCACCCAGTAGTCCACTGTGAGTGAAGCAGGCCTTCAGGATGCTGAGGAGCCAGTGCCAGTGCCTCTTGAAGTAAAGCTCTGGAGCTGAGCACTGAATGAACTGGGAAGGGACTGAATCCTATCCCACAAGTAACCCCACACCTAGCAACCAGCACCCATCTCTTTGCACCCCATCAATCTAGCCGTCAAAGGCCCAATAACATCTAATGCCTGGAAGCTGAAGCTAGACAAATTCAGACTGGAAATAAAAAAAATTAGAGCAATTAACTATCTGCACAACTTACCTTTTTCTTTGACTTTGGCTGATCTCATGTGCAGACAGGAGGTGAGGGTAGCCCAGAAAAGTTCAGTACTTTTCCAGTTTCACATTATCACTACAGCTCATTGAATAATTTGTTGTGAATAATATGGTGAATTTCAGCATTTTTTGTGCTGAACTATACAAAGATTCAATTTTGGTTCCATTGTATTGACAACTTTCTTCTTGGTGGTAAATGAAATGTTCTTTACGGTTGCCAAATTCATGGCTACTGGGAAAAAAAAAAAACAATTTCTTTGTCAAGGTTAAGGAAATACTAAGGAAAACAAGTAGTCGAAACTACAGGTGAAGCAGGAGGTTCCAGATCACTGGAGCTCAATTTATTATTATATAGTCTTGTAACTCCTGAAACAGCAAGATGATGTGGATGAATTTAGCTAAGACAGACCGTCCTGACCTCTACACATTGCAAATTGATAAAGATGGTTTGATTTTGAAGAGTCTTCTCAATACGAAGTGTGGACAAATGTTTCAAAGATATGATTGCAAATGAACACTTTTTTTTTAATAACAAACAAATATGCTCCTATATTGAAATAATGCTAGATGCTGTTGTAGCACTAGAAAATCTGAGGGAGATCCTGCAATGAGACCAAGCATGTGAATAAAGATTCTCAGAGTCAGAACAGAGCTGATCTCATTTTTACATGCAAGAATTTTCCAGGCGGAGGTGACAGTTCCATTGTTTATTTATCTTGCCCTAAATCAACCCTTCCAGTACACACAACCAGAACCAGTCCACTCTCCTTCATACATACTACTTATCCCTGCTCCTCTTCTCTCTCACACACACACACTAGCCTGTGCCAACCACCCCTTCCAAGGCTCCTATCAAACCCGCTTACACCCAAGAGCAGAGATCTACTGTTCGGTGTAGTTGGAGCAGGGGAGGGTATCTTCTCTTCCCTGAGGCTCCCAAGTGTGAGCTGGACAGAGCCACCAGGCAAGGAAGATCTCTACTCTCCTGCCTCAAGTTCTGGCAAGGGGAGCCTCAAGAGTCATTTCATCAGGGGGTTCATTGATCACCCTCTGAAAGATCCTGGTAAGGGGGTGCTGTTGGGCTTGGAGGATCTTCACTCCTCGCCCCTGAAACCTGGTTGGGGGAATCTCCCTAGAGCCTCTGGGGAGTTATGGTCTCCACTTCTCCTTTCCCCACCCCCTCTTAGCAGCTGTATGAGCTCCATAGCACAATATGCTCTTCAGTCCCTATCCCCGCTCCATGTGAGGCATTCATCCACAATGTCTCTGTGACACTTCCTGCGGGTACCCAAGGCTGTGAGGCACCTCGCTACCACCTGCCCTCAGCCTATGGAAGCCTTGTCTCCACCTGCCCTGGGTCAGTTCCCCACCACCACCAGCCTCTGGCAACACAAGCACTGCCTTCCAGGCCTCCCCAGGCCCTGCTCTGGCCTTACGGGTTAATGATAGGCACACTCCAACCCTTGAATCCTCCAAGGAGTGCCCAGCCACTGATCCACTGAACACTCACAGAATTCCCAGATTCTCTGCTCCCAAAGGAACAGTACACCACAGCTTAGCAGTTACACCTTAGGTTACAACACTGCTAAACACACAGCATTTACATCTGTGTATAGTAAAAACAAGAAGTTTATTTAACAAATATGAGAGATTCAAAAAGAAGCAAATAGAATTAATGGAAACAAATGGTTACATACAAGATAAAACCATAACACACTTTCTAGAGCCTAAAAGTAACTAAGACGACATTTCCCTGTCTCAAAGGCTAGCACATCAAAAGCTTCTCTCCCAATATCAAACAGCCTGACCAGTTGTGATCCTCCGTTAATAAGACAAGCCAGCCAGTAGCTGGTCCCCTGGTGAAGCATGCAGAGTGTGTCTCTATCCCTACGGTTAGAATTCAAAAATCCATTGTCTTCACTTGCAAACAGGATACCCCCTGCTGCTTGTGTTTTCCTGTCTAGAATCTCCCTTGGACACTTTGCAATCACTTGATTAGCATTTTGTTCAGACTGTAAATAGACATTCATTGTGGAGTATATAATACTCAGTTTTCATAGAGCCAACAGGCAGACAAGCATTTCTTGCCTGAAAGAAACTTTTTATCGCCTTCTGGTGACCAGAACCAACTCACAGACCTTAACAACATAATATTCAGGATATTATGCATACATACATTTCACAATGATTATGATGGTCTGTGTGACCCAAGCTTTTAGTGGGAACCTTACATGACACCCTTTGACAAATTAGCATGTAGAGACCAGACCCAGGGGACCCCTGTAACCTTGTGCACCCCTGTGCCCTCAGGCAGTGGACACAAAGATGTACTTGGATCACAGCCTCTTAGTGCCTCCTTGAGGTGATGCAGACACATGGCTGGCTTTGGACGCATCACATGACCACATGACTCTCACATCGCCAGGAACTGTTCCATTGTACGAATGAGTTCTTGCCCAGAAATAAAAGAAGGAATTGAAATGCTATCACGGCCGTTTCTCCCTGGTTACTATCAGTTCATCTTGTCCATGGATTAACTCCATGACCATAATTGAAAACATTTGCATTTTTGTAATGAATCTCATTAATTAATCCTTGTGTTAATTGATTATGAATGCTTATGCATTACAATTGAACTATTATGGGAAAGTGAATGAGAGTGGATCATATTAAACTAGATCAGAAGCTCAAGTTAAATGCATAGTACAGCTGAGAGAATTCAGCTCAGCCCAATGTCTGCACAAGACCTATGCACCAATTTAGTGCCACTTCAGCCTTTGTACAAGGGTGGTTTTCACATGCCAAAGAGGTTTGTTTCTGTTTCTTCATTTATGGATCTAAGTTTCAGAAGAGCAGAAGTGGTTGCCTACTTGGCTCTACTGCTTATATGTTGCAACAAAATTGTAGGAACATAGGAATGTACAAATTGCCATATTGGATCAGACCAGCTACTCACAGTATCCTCTCTCTGACAGTGGCCAGTATTTAGATTCTTCCATCTTCTTCTGAAGTAACTCTAAGTAGGTGGTTGGTGAAAAACTGCCCTCAAAGAAAGCTTCCTCCTAATCCCACAGGTTTTATAACCCCTTCCAAAATGTTTTTTAGTATTTGCTATTATAACACTAGATAGTCTTGGTGAGCCAGATTTTTTAAGGTATTCAGATGCCTAAAGATATTTTTAAAACATCTGGGTCACTACCCACATCAATTCCCTTTTGAAATCCTGCTAAGCTTGTGGCCTCAATGATATATAGTCCCACAAGATAAGTTTGCATTGTTTGAAAAAGTATTTTCTTTTATCATTTTCCAGTTTGCCACCTTTCAGTTTCTTGCTACGAGACAGAATGAACAGAAGTTTCCAATCTACTTTCTTTGTAGATAGACCCCAAGACATGCTAGAGAGAGAGCGCATCCATGCACGCATTTTATAAATAGCTATTTTTGAGAATTGTCAGCAATTGTCATGTGTTATTATGCATTTCAATTACTCATTTGTAATTCACAGATTCAGTGAAATATTTCTAAAAATCTGACACCAAAATATTTGTAAACTAGTTAAATTTAAGTATCTTGAATTGGGAGTGGATAACTTTATGACCAATTAGAAATTGGCAGTTACACATGCTAAGATAAAAGTAAACATGCTGTTCAGAATAGCTTGATCAATAAGGGTAGGGAAGACATTTTTCTCCCATGGTCAGTCTTGTACAATTGGCCTGGTGCAATAGAGGCATTTTCACCTTTCTCTGAAACGTCAGCTATTAGACTTGATGGAACATTTGCCTGACCTGATCTGGAAAATCCTGTGTTTCTATTCAGACCATAGTGGGTCTTATTTTATTGGCAATTGTATTCCAGTAGCACCACACTGGACTAGGCACAGTCCAATATTTTGGTGAGACAGCCGAGCCCCTATTGTTTACTTAATTGTAAACAATTTTGAAATAGTTTACAATTAAGTTAAGAAGGCAAGCAACATATAAAAGGTGAAGAAGAGGAATGAAAAATACTCTGAATCTGATCCACTGCCCATTGAAGTCAATGGACAGAGCAGGCACTATTCAAGTTTTTTAAATTGTTAGCAATCCTCACCTGCTGCTTTGGCTAACAAAGATTAGTTGGCAAGTGGGTCTAGGGTAAGAATATGAAGGACAGGGTAGTGGTCCTGCAGACCATTCAGGAGCAGTGTTTCATGCAGAATGACTGGCATGAAAGAATGTGATTATGGGGAAAGTAATGAAATGTGGGATCAAGGACTCACAACGTGGGCAGAGCAGAGAATGCAGGAGTTGATACCTTAGGAGACAAGACTAGAGCAGATAAGCGAGAAGGGACAGATCTTTAATGGGCTTTAAGGTGAGGATTAGAAGTTTGAACTTGATGCTGCGGAAAAGGGAAATGCAATGGAGGAATTCAAAGGGGGTCAGTATACAGTCAGAGCTATCACTGGCCAAGGAAGCTATCTTAGCAGCTATAATTTGTATGGATTGGAATGGGGTTTTTAGGCACCAAAGACAAGGATAAGGTTGCAATCAGTAGTCAAGATGGAATATGACACAGTCCTGAAAGAAAATTTAGCTGTGTAGACAGAAAGAAATGTTGCATATCTCTTAAAATGTTTATGGACAAAAAATAGCAAATTTTTGATTCAGCCTAGATGAGTGATATAAGGAACACAAAGGAGTCAAAGATGATTCCGTTTACAGGCCTGAAAGACAGTGAAGACAGTGGTGACAGAGAATAGTAAGTTAGAGGAAATAGTAAGTTAGAGGAAAGGTCAGGAGTTCAGTTTTGACCATGTTTACGTTTAAGCTGATAGGCAAGACATCCAGAACAAGATATTGGAGAGAGAGTTTCCAGCATGGGATTAGTTATGGAAGACAGCTTGTGTTGGAAAGGTAGATTTCTGAGTCAGAGTAAAGATGGTGTGCAGATGTGATAACCTAGAAATAGGATATAAAGGAAGATGATCCTGGGTCAAAATCAGAGCCCTGTGACATCCCTGGAGGCAAACACACAGAAAGACACGTAAGAAAAAACCAGAGGGGTAGGAGGAGAAACAAGAAAGGAATGAGTCACAAAAGCCAAGGAACTGCAAGATTTCTACAATGAAGGTCTGACTAACAGTTTCCAAAGCAGAAGATTGGACTGGGAGCAGAACTTAGAGGAAGTTCTCATTTAATACCATCTCTGTGTTCCATTGGCTCTGAGCATGCACGCATGAGAAAACCAAATATAGTTTATGTGTAGACATAGAATACAATCTGTAAGTGTTATTGGAGTACAGCAAATTATGGCAATATTATCAAGACCCCAGATTCTCTCTGCTTCTGAATCATTTAAAAATAAAACTGCCGGAGCAAAAGAGAGAGAAACATTATTTTACTGGTAAACCGAGGCAGTTTAGCAACAACTGATGTTTTCTGCTAATGCTGTCTGCCATCCACTGTGTACACTGACCACATATGTTGTGCTTCATATAGCACTGCTATGAGGGAAGACACCCTGCCAGTAGTTTACATGGGGTAGTGAAGTAAAGTTTTATGGGTTTCAGAGTAACAGCCGTGTTAGTCTGTATTCGCAAAAAGAAAAGGAGTACTTGTGGCACCTTAGAGACTAACCAATTTATTTGAGCATGAGCTTTCGTGAGCTACAGCTCATTGTATGCATCCGATGAAGTGAGCTGTAGCTCACGAAAGCTCATGATCAAATAAATTGGTTAGTCTCTAAGGTGCCACAAGTCCTCCTAAAGTTTTATGGTTTCTTAATGAGTGGAAGCATTTGTCTGTGTTTTTAGTACCTGCTGTCCATTTGGAAAGGTTTCTCACCTAACAAATGTATAAGGATAAGAACTTACAAAGAAGATTGTTAACCCTTCCATTGTAATATAAACAAAAACCAGGAGAAAATTAAAATACAGTGTAGGTACAAACTGCCTGCTCACTAGCACTTTTTCATTACCATAACTTTCAGTAGTACTTAGAGGAACTAATTTCATCATTGGTATCTTTTCTAAAGAGAAAATAATATAGCAATAATCTGTGCCTTTTATTAACAAACAAAGTAACATGAGAATAATAGAAATTCATTACCTACACTTGTAGCACCAATTTATAACCTGTCATGACTCATACTTGCATGCCTTTTATCAAAAACAAAATGAAATAATGGCAAACGTTTGGCACCAGTCACAGAGCACAACTGATGTCACACTGCCTTTTAAAAAGTAACACAATGACTAATTCATCAAATCAGTACTTTTGCAAATCACATTTGTCTATTCTATTGTGAATATTTTCCTGTGTCAGAGGGACTTAATTATAGGATGGGAACACAGAAATTGCCATATTGGATCAAACTAGTGGCCTCTCTAGCCAGTATTCCAACACCAGCTGCTTCAGAAGAAGATGCAAGAAACTATTGTATTTGGGCATAAGCTTTCGTGGGATATAACCCACTTCCTCAGATGCCTGGAGTGAAAAATACAGTAAGCAGGTATAAATGTACAGCACATGAAAAGACGGAAGTTGCCTTATCAAGTGGGCGGTCAGTGCTAATGAGGCCAATTCAGTTGGGGAGGATATGGCCCATTCCCAACAGCTGACCAGAAAGGGTGAATATCAACAGATGGAAAATTATTTTTTTAAGTGACCCAGCCACTCCCAGTTTTTATTCAGGCCTAATTTGATGGTGTTCAGTTTGCAAATTAATTCCAGTTCTGCAGTTTCTTGTTGAAGTCTGTTTTTGAAGTTGAAGAATGGCCACTTTTAAGTCTGTTATTGAGTGTTCAGGGAGATTGAAGTGTTCTCCTAATGATTTTTGAATGTTGCAATTCTTGATGTCCGATTTGTATCCATTTATTCTTTTGCGTAGAGACTGTCCGGTTTGGCCAATGTACATGGCAGAGGGGCATTGCTGGCACATGATGGCATATATCTCATTGGTAGTTGTGCAGGTGAATGAGCTACTGATGGTGTGGCTGATGTGGTTAGGTCCTATGATGGTGTCCCTTGAAAAGATATGCAGACAGAGTTGGCAACGGGGTTTGTTGCAGGGATTGGGTCCTGGGTTAGTGTTTCTGTTGTGTGGTGTGTATTTGCTGGTGAGTATTTGCTTCAGGTTTGGGGGCTGTCTGTAAGCAAGGACTGGCCTGTCTCCCAAGGTCTGTGAGAGTGAGAGATTGTCCTTCAGGCTACGTTGTAGATCCTTGATGATGTGCTGGAGAGGTTTTAGTTGGGGGCTGTAGGTGATGGCTAGTGGCGTTCTGTTACTTTCTTTGTTGGGCCTGTCCTGTAGTAGATGACTTCTGGGTACCCTTCTGGCTCTGTCAATCTGCTTCTTCACTTCCTCAGGTGGGTAATGTAGTTTTAAGAATGCTTGATAGATAGCTGGGAGTGCTGGTAGCGTAGGGCCTGAGGAGAGAGTCCACATAGCAAGACAATCCTGCTGTCAGGGTGCCAATGCCTGAGATGATGCAGCATCCAGGATTCCCAGGGTTATGGATCTTGGGTAGCAGATAGAATACCCCTGGTCGGGGCTCTAGGGGTGTGTCTGGGTAGATTTGTTCCTGTGCTTCTTCAGGGAGTCTTTTGAGCAGATGGTGCAGTTTCTTTTGGTAACCCTCAGTGGGTCAAGTCAGCGGCACTGCTATGGGTACCAGCATGGCCCCACAGTATCTCCTCCCCTCCCCAACTTTTTAAAAATACATATGTCAGTATTTGTTATGTAAATATAACTATTTTTTCCAGCCCGCTTTAGGTGATAACAATAACCTGAAGATGATGTTATATGACTCAACACCTATGCATTCAAAGACCCTTCTATCTTCTCTTCCTCCTTCTGAAATGTTAATGATTCAATAGATTTTTTCCAAGTCTTCCGGAACAAGCAAACCCAGAGGCTTTGTCTTGATTGAAGGACTTTACAGTATTTTTCTTTTCTATGCAAAGTATCATATGTACTTGCATGGTAATTAACATTTTCTTGCAATAACTATAACCAATTGTAATAATGACAGGTTTCAGAGTAACAGCCGTGTTAGTCTGTATTCGCAAAAAGAAAAGGAGTACTTGTGGCACCTTAGAGACTAACCAATTTATTTGAGCATGAGCTTTCGTGAGCTACAGCTCACTTCATCGGATGCATACTGTGTGCATCCGATGAAGTGAGCTGTAGCTCATGAAAGCTCATGCTCAAATAAATTGGTTAGTCTCTAAGGTGCCACAAGTACTCCTTTTCTTTTTGCAATTGTAATAAGTCACACAATATTTCTATAACCAAAAATAACATACAAATGTATCTCCAATAAAAATGATTTAATCAAAGGATTGAGGGCCCAAAATTACATTAATTGAATATCCAAAATACCTAGAGAATGCAAAATCAGAACCTCATTGTTACCTGACTAATATCTGAATCAAAAGGGGACTATCTCTACTAGTCTGCTCAGATGTTCGTTACTCGTAATTATGACCTGGAATTTCTCAAAAAAGGTTAAAGTTAAACAAAATGAATGTTTAATATTTTAGACAGCAATAAATATATGAGAATTCATTAACAAAATGTACTTGAGCTACAAGTTTCATCTTGCCAGAATTAGAATGGGCATGGCCCTTGGTGAATCATCATTTTACAATGGCTCTATAGGCCAGACTGCGGGAGCTGCTGGCACAGCTGTAAAGGGGTCTTTTTAAGATGCCTGAGCTCTTTGCACCGCTATGCAACAGCCTCCTCACAATAAAAAACCATGATCTTCTTGCACTGTAGGGAGGCATATTCACTGTCTGTTCCTGCTGCATGATGGGGAGCAGATGACAGAAAAAGAAAAGGGATAGGCAGTCTTGTGGCCCCTCATCCACTGTAAGATCCAGAGCGAGCCCTACACACTGGTGGGGGAAGCAACCTGTTCCATCTCTAGTGGAGCCACTTCATTATTTTCCTTAATACTCTCCATGATGCCTACAAAAACTTGACAACAGCTAGGCTGCTCCTGAGTGAACTCCCCGGCTTATCATGCGGACGAAAATTGTTTTCTTATTTCCTTAAAACACCTATCTGTTTATCTGTATCCACCTGTTTCCTCTTGTCTTATAGTTAGATTGTAAGTTCTTTGTTCTGTGTTTGTACAGTGCATAGCAGAATGCTATCCTGGTCCACAAATGGGCTCCTAGGTGTTGTGGTAGTATAAATAATCAGAGAAATGTAGGTCTGCAAGGGATCTCAAGAGGTCATCAAGACCAGCCTCCTGCACTGAAGGAGGACCAAGTAACCCTAGGACATCCCTGACAGATGCTGTCCAACCTGTTCTTAAAAACCTCCATTGACGGAGATTCCACAACCTCCCTTGAAGGCTATTCCAGAATTTAACTAGTCTTACAGTTTGAAAGTTTTTCCTAATATCTAAGTTAAATCCCCTTGCTGCAGATTAAGCCCATTACTTCTTGTCCTGCCTTCAGTGAACTTGGAGAACAATTGCTCACTGTCCTTTTTATAGAAGTCCTTAACATATTTGAAGGCTATTATCAGGTCCCTCCTGAGTTTTCTTTTCTGAAGACTAAACATGCCAAGTTTTTTTAATCTTTCCTCATGGGTCAGGTTTTATCATTTTTGTTCTCCTCCTCTAGACTCTCCAGTTTATCCACATCTTCCCTAGAATTGGACACAGTACTCCAGCCTCACCAGTGTCAAGTAGAGTGGGAGAATTACCTCCTGTGTCTTACATATAATACTGCTGTTAATACACCCCAGAATCATATTTGCCTTTTTGCAAACCACATCACATTGTTGACTCATATTCAATTTGTGATCTATTATAACCTCCAGATCATTTTCAACAGTACTCCCATCTAGCCAATTATTCCTCATTATGTAATTGTGTATTTGATTTTTCCTCCTTAAGTGAAGTACTTTGCACTCGTCTTTACTGAATTTGATCTTGCTGAATTCAGACCAATTCTCCAATTTTTCAAGGTCATTTTGAATTCTGATCCTGTCCTCCAAGGTGCTTTCAACCAGCTTGGTGTCATTTGCAAATTTTATCAGCATACTCAGCACTCCATTATCCAAATTGTTAATGAAAATAGTACCAGACTCAGGAGTGACCGCAATGGGACCTCATTAGATATGCTCTGCCAGTCTGATAGCAAACTACCAAAGTATAGTCTGTCAACCAGCTGTCAGAGCTACCATATAGTAATTTCATCTAGACCACATTTTCCAGTTTGCTTATGAGAATGTCATGAGGGACTGTGTCAAAAGCCTTACTAAAATCAAGCTATATTGTGTCTACTGATTCCCCCATCCAGTTGGCCAGAAACCCTGTGAAAGAAGGAAATTAGGTTTGTTTGGCATGATTTGTTCTTGACAAATCCATGCTCGCCATTCTTTATATAATCCTGTTATCCTCTAGATGTTTACAAATAGATTTTTTAATAATTTGTTTCGGTATCTTTTCAGATATCCTGGTTAGGCTGACTGGTCTATAATTCCCCATGTCCTCTTTGTTCCCTTTTTTATAAAAATAAGCATTATGTTTGTCCTTCTCTGGTTCTCTAGGACCCCATCCATCCTCCATGAAGTCTCAAAGATAATTTCTAACAGCTCTGAGATTGCTTCAACTAGCTCCTTAGGAACCCTAAAATGAATTTCATTAGGCCCTGTCAACTTGAAAACATCTAATTTTTATATTCATTCATGTGCAAGAGGCAGCACCCAGAGGAAACCTTCAACACAATCTATCCAGGGTCTATGCATCTCAAACTTGCCCCCTACTCAGGTCTATGGCATATAAATTCCAATGTATAGCCTATATCAATTTGTAAACTAAAAGCTTCCATCACAAAAAAAGCAAAATGCTGAAAAAGTATTCAATTAGCAGGTGATGTTTGAACAGAAAGAAAATTGGTTCTTTTCTTGGTGCGAAACTAGGCTGTCATTTGGTTTAAGTCAAATGTCAAAAACATGACTAATAATGTATCATTTGCTATACATCATGCTCCCAATCCTTTATTCAATGTCCACCCAAAACTCATGGTTTCAACTGCTGTTTTTGGAGCATAATGAAGGAAAATTAGTTCCTATGGGTCCATGCCACCAGAATGGATCCTGCAGTCCATTCTCCAGAAAAATGTTGCAGAAGCACCTAGCTGTATTGGAAATTGCTTTATAATCTTTACAGGACTATTGGAGTGGAATATGCAAATATTTTTTAACAAATCAACAGATAGTGCCTATAAAGGTTGCCACTTACTTTCAAAAGTTCAAAGATTGGCTTTTCTTACTGGCCTTCTCCAGATGCTACCTGCCTAATCCCTTCAGCTCAAAAATGATCAACAGAATGAGAAGTCAAGTTGCAGCTTCTAAACCAGGGTAACAACCAGCCCTTGGAGCAGACTATATATCGTTTTTTTCAGCTAACAATGTTTATAATCGCAGTTGAGTTCACATAACTCCACAAGAGTAGTTTGCTCTGGGATGTGGACTTGAGCATGGATACTGCACAAAGAAACACCTACAGGAAAGCTAAAACAAGGCAGAATAAGTACTCCAAGGGATGAAATTACTCAGTGTCCCTGCTAGCTATACCTGAAAGGGTCTTGTAGGACTGTGTTAATTGTAACTACTTTTTCAGCCTTTAAAACTTTCCTTTAATTGCCATTCCTGAGATCTAGGGCAACCTGTTCTTGCCTGCTAAAGAAGAAGGATTTCCACACACAAAAAACTTACATATATTATGAGCTACTTTGGGAAAGCTGGGGGGATGGGCAGTTGCTTTATTTATTCTGATGTTATAATAGTTCCATCAAAAATTCTCTCTGAAGAACCTTCTGCCCATCAATCATCCCACTTTTTTCTGTTTTGCATTTTATTGTTGCACATTGAATTATATGAATGATCTCTTTAAAATGTATATTTCCCCAGAACTTGAAATGTGAGTCAATGCAAAGCTCTCATTGGGCTAAATTCTGCTATCAGTTAAAATCATATAACAGAGCTGAATTTGAGCAGAATTCAGTCCTAAATACATTATATGTTGCAGTATTACCACTGCACTGCAGCTGAGATTTTCAAAGCTGCCTAGGTATTTGGATGCCCAGTTCCCACTAATTTCACTGTGTTTTTTATTTCCAAATCTCCTTGATGGCTTTGAAAATCTCAGCAGCATTAGTGAGGGCTAGACCATGCTTTTAGAATACAGTCCATAGAAAGCAATGGTTGAACCAGGAGAGAGCAATTTACTACATCCCTTAGAAAGATCTCACTGCAGTGGCCTGCCAAGCTCTACTGGCTGACACATGTGAGGGTAGAGCAATTGATCTGCCTACTCCCTACCCTTCCATACCCCTTCTGCCCAGTTTCTCATAAGGAAGGACACAAGGTGGAGAAGTATCCACAGGTGAGCCCCTATTCTCCTCTGAGTGCTGGGGCTGCAATTGTGGGTTCATATCAATGAATCCACAAGGAGGGTGAGTCCACACACTTATGTCCTTGCAGAACTAAGTAAATGAAGCCCTAAAGATGTAAAAGACACTGGAAAGACACTGGAATGAAAAATTCAAATGCTGGCCAGACAACACTGGTCTTATCTTCCTGAATGAGTTCATCTGTTGTGACCTCACTTCATGATTCTGTATGAAATTATAGAGAAGTCTTATAGTAATTCCCAGTATCTAAACAAAGGTCCACACTGATAAGGTTGGGTAGGAAGTAATGGCCAATGAATTAATTCTGATGCAACTACTTTCCAGTGCAAATTCTTTATCTAGCTGCTCATTTGGAAGCTTTCTTGTGTAAAATAAGAGACTTAACTATTCCCTACAGTTTAGAGTGCTTATACTTCTATCAGAAATATGTATTTAGTGTGTGGTATTAATGAGATCTTGGAAAATTTCCCATAAGATCTCTTTTTGGGCAAAGATACAAGAGCCATTATTTCCATAAAACAAAATAGCTTGCAGTGGTGTTAGCCTGCTTTGAAACACATTAACGGTACTGCATTAAGTGGCTGCAAAGAATGGGCAAACCACTTCAAAAGCCATTGGAGGCAGCCCAAACCTTTACCCATCCCTCAACTCAAGCTGTTTTTCCGTTCATAACAGTTCCTGCTGACTCTCAGTATTGTCACTGACCCCTCTGTATCTCACTGCAGTTACTCAGTAGCCTCCCCACATCCATGTAGCATCCTGGTCATATTTCCCTCCCTACAACTCGTCAATAACTTCTACTTTAACAAAATGTCTTCCAGAACTTCATAAGGATGAAGCCAATTGCGTTCTATATAAAATAAACTTAAAAATACAGAATTTCATAGAGAATGATATTTTGACAGCATCCCAATTCTAGAGACAGAACATTAAATTCTATAGGATGGTTTCAGAAAAAGCCAGAAAAAGTTATAATTTTCTATTAATGCTACAGAGTACTTTTCCTAAAGGGCTCCCAAGATGTGGCCCTCCTTTGAA
This sequence comes from Chelonia mydas, assembly GCF_015237465.2. NCBI lineage: Eukaryota > Metazoa > Chordata > Testudines > Cheloniidae > Chelonia > Chelonia mydas. The sequence continues at coordinate 20,927,490 of NC_057855.1, forward strand.
TATCCCATCACAGAGTTAGCAGCTCCAACAGTGTCTCAGCTAAACCCTAGTGCACCTGAACTAAAATATTGCACAAGCTGGGCTATGCACATCCCCAGTGTTTGCAAAATTGCATTCACACCGGAAGAGCCCTGTAGAAATAGGGGGTAATGGAGATGTTGGATGGCACAAGGGTAAGAGAAAGGAGTAAACTGATGTTAGATTCACAAGGTGGAAAAGAGAGGTGCTTATGGGAAGGACACTGAGAGCAGATTTTCCAGGTGGGGTCACAGGAAATGAAGAAAGGCTGGGATATATATGGAGGATCATGGGGAAAGGGGGGGCTATTGGAAGGTAACAAAAACAGGGATAATTGCTGAGGACCTAACAGAAGAAGTGGGAGGGGGGAGAAAGAGACACCCTACATAGTTCAGATAATTTTAAGTAAGGTTAGACAGTGAAATAATGAGTCTTAGTTCCCTTAGTAACCCATTTATTCAAATCTGCACCCTTTTGAATCAATCCTACAAAATGCAAAACATCCTCAAAAGAAGCCAAGAGGAGCGAAGGGCCCTTTTTGAGATTAACTCATTGATAGCGATAACACCAAAAGTTCCTCAGGATTTCAAAAGGAATAAGCCCTCATTCTTCCAAATGACAACATTTCAGGACAGAAGCACTAAGTAACAGTAATACGATATAGACAAAGCATATACAACTCAATCATCCCAAAGCTTTTTTTTTTAAACTGAAATTATTTGAAGATGAAAATAAAATCACATAATCAACATGGCTAATCCCTCTGAAATGACTGGCTGTAAAATTGTGTGTGTGGAGTGGAACATCCCATCAATTTCACTGGTGTCTGCAGGAAAAATTCTATTTCACCTACCGTAGGAAAGGCAGAATGAATTTGGTGACAGATGGTTATTCTAAGCGCTGTGGTTTGTCTCAGTATATAATGAAAAATATATAAACCTTCTGTTGCACAGTAGAGGAAAGAGGTTTAAACACCTGTTTCAAATTATTCTGATACTATAAACATTCTTGGAAATTGGAAAGCCTTGTGTTTTAAGAAAATGAGAAGTGCCACTGCCAGCTAAACTAAATTGAGTAGGCTTGGGTCCAGTAAGCAGTGAAAGAGAGAATTATGCTCATAGCCACTGGCAAACAGCTGATAAGAAAACTAACTGGGCATAAAGTTAAAACCTAACACTGCAGAAATCCTGTCATATTTTGAAGTATGTACATAAATTAGTGTGGCAAATGATATTTCTTAACGTACTTTCAGTGTTTTCATTTCAGGCTTCTCATCTTTGGAATCCCCTCATAGCAAAAATTGATCATTTGAAGTGTTCAAATTATGAGACATGTTAGGTGCACTTGGCAAAAAATATTCATCCCAATATCTATCAAATGATTATGAAATTTATTTTACATTCAAGAATTTAAATTGCTAGCATTTCATCACTTCTTCCAAATCCATCTCAAGGATGGATCTGCATTCTTGCCAGTATACAATAAAGCTGTCAGTACACTCTATTGATTCCTTCAGGAAAACATCTGCCCTCTTGAAGCTCTCAGAATGAAATGCTGACAAATGACTGAGGGGCTGCACATCATCCAATAATTAACCTGAAAGGATTTGCCAGTGGCAACATGCCATGACAAGCAGATGTTGTCCCCTGTACCTATCTGCATAGCAGGTCAAATGTTCTGAAACAGACAAACTTTTGTCTCCTGCCTTGTAGGTATATATCAGTCATTCAATAAGTAATTCAGTTTCTACTGTATGAAAATCAGAGGCAGTTTCATGTTTATTCAGTGAGGGATTAGATCATTTAAAAAGCAGAATCTCTTAAGTAATTCTGCAACTGAGTTGGATTTCAAGATTGAGAACTGCAAAGAGCTTTCCTGAATACAATTCAATTGACACTGCCTTTTACATTCATGCCAGTTATATGAATACTGTAATCAGACATGTGGCAAAGTACACACAAAAAGGATTAGAAAGGGAGTATTTTGTGAACACTTGAAACTCCCTGTTCTTGTCCCCACCTTTATATATATCTATTAGGTACACTTAGGTATGCCAGCATCATTTGAGATGGGGAATCACTATGGGACAGAAGATATCCAGTTCAAAACCAGGTATGGTCTCCTTAAAAAAGGAATTTTTGCCTCATTTTCATGTACTCTTTACCATAGTATAAGTCAACGTCATATCCTAGTATGCCACAAAAGGCAACAAGTTAATAGAATGCAGAAAGGCAAGGAAGACTTTTTAAAATTTCTGTTTCGTACACTTTTCTTACTACAGAAAAATCCTAGATCAGTTAAAAAGCTCATGTCCCTGATCAGCCAGCTGACTGAGAAGAACAACAGTAAAAGTAAAACAAAAAATAAGTCTAAGTTGTACTGTACATGCCAGAAAAATCTGCAACCTACACATGGGACAGATAACACAGGGCATGTTAAAGGAAAGAGATGTTCATCACTGTCGCTATCCAAAGCTGCAGCGACAGCTGCTACTGTATCACAGGTGAAAAGTCACCGTGTTTACCATTTAAATTGGTGATCATTCTGCCCTTAGTATTTAGACTCACTTGTTCGTTAGTTGGTAACCAACATTCCCAGCTGGACTCGAAGTGCATTATGAATAAATACTGGAAGAAAGACAGCTTAAAAAACTTGACAGCTGTTTCAGTCTAGACAAGCCATAATTTCTAACTCAGGAAAAGATTATGCAGTATAGTCTTTGACTATTACATGTTTTACTGTCCTTCAAAAAGGCTTCTTCTATCACATAAGAAATTAGTAGACACTGACTTCTTTCAATCATACTTTAAACCAAGGGCTATTAAGAGTAGAGCAAAAGCAAATAAAGCAGGAACATACTTAGTTCTCTTTGTCTTTTTTTTCCATCCATCTACATCTATTAAGAAATCACCTAAATATTTTTGACCTATATCTTTAACATCTGGGCAGCTTGGCACAATTAAAAACTGAAGGCCAGATCCTCAGCTAGCCTAAGCTATTGTAGTTACATTAACTTCAATACAGCTGCGCCAATTTATACCAGCTAAGGCTCTGACTCGGACTCACATGAATCATAGAAGTGAGGGCAGAGAGAGACTTACTAGGCTATGTAGTCCATCTCCTGGCTAGCAGAGAATTTTTCCCTTCCATATTCTTGGTAGTGCTTTGTCCAGTCTAGCTTTAAAAAGGACTTACACCATTTCTCCTGGTAGAGGGCTGCAGACTAATAGAGCTTACCACTGTGAAGGTCTCCCTGAAATTCAGCATATTATTATTATATAAAAAAGATAGCCACTGCCCTGAAGAGTTTACATTCCAAAGGCGGGGGGGGAAAGAAGGGTATAGTCCATACAAGAAGTAGATGGAGAACTGAGGCACAAAGTGAATAAATGACTTGCCCAAGATAATGGAGGAAGTATATTGTAGAGAAGGGAACTGAATCCAGATCACCTGAGTTCCAGTTCAATGCTTTAACCACAGGACCATCCTTACAACATTGTTCTTCTCTTAATTTCATCATAGTTAATCTCATTGTTCCACCCTAAATAACATCTACTCCCTTTGTGGTATTTACCATGGTTAGATAACTGTGGATGGATGAAATGGTCCTCGTATTGAGTAGCCAAGCTGTTCACTCTTTTAAATCTTTCTCCAAAGTCAATACTTCTCTAGCCTCTTCCCAATTTCTGTTATTCTTTTTCTGAATTCCCTCCAATTTCTTGACATCATTCTCATACTTCTGGTTCAGAACTGTATGCAGGATTGTAGGTGGACTTCCACCAGTGCTGGATAAAGAAGGGATTATCATTTCCATGGTTCATAACATGATTTTACACATTGTATTTCTGCTGGAAACAAATTCTGAAATTCTTCAATGTATTGGTTATTCAAAATTATTCATTAACGTATTTAGTGAATAATTTTTGGTCTGCAGATACTTCAGGAATCATTCTTTGGGAATATTCAAAATGTGCACTGGATTGAATAGTTACATAAACAACCATGTAAAGTGTAGCTAACCAACAGAAGCAATGCAAATTCCAGTGCAAACAAAATTGTGCATGCCAGTGTAAAATTTGCAATTGGAAATAATGCTCTTGTTGGCTATTCTAAATTTGTCCATAGATATATATATATACTCTCACATTCAAGCTTAACCCAAGATCTGGGTGACATTTTTCAACCTACACTTTGCGTGTGTGATGCAAATATTTTGTGAATTCATGTTGATTTCACCAAATTGTTTTAACTGGAAAATAACCTTAAAAATTTCTGAAAAAAATCAGTTTAATTTTGACATTTTAAAAACAAATTGTTTCAATTTTTCAATTCAAAATAACTTTTTTTGAAATGTCCTTTAATTTAAAAAACAAACAAACATTAAAAATGCTCAAAATTGAGAGGTGTCATGTTTTATTTAACCCAGATTGATTATTTTCAATTCACCAAAAATCTCAAAAAAGTTTGTTTTCAGCTTGAAATTCAGGATTTTTTTTCCAGAATTTCTAGTGAATAAAAAAGAAATGCCCTGTTATTTGCACAGTTCTACGTACTACTTGCTTTTTGTGAGTATACATGTTAATAAAGCTCATTAGCTAGACCACTCCAGGGATGTACATAAAAAGAGGGGTGTGAATGTAGTCAATGTAAATTTAGTTAAAAATACAAATGGTTATTATTATTTGCTCAGCTCAAGACATAAAGCTTCTTTGTTTGCAGCCCAATAGCCATAGTGGCTTGTTTGCATTATTATTATTATACCTGGACTCAAGCTAGTTGACTTGAACTATAATTGACTTACTTTTCTATGTTTGAACTACATAAGCCACATAAAATCATTCTTACTCTATATTAAATCAGAAGCTTCAATATGCTTTTCAAAATTGTCTTTCAAAGCCAGATGTTGGAATTATTGGATTGGCATGCCCCTTGTTTTCATTCAAATTATGCATGCGCTCTTAAAATTTGATGAATGTAATAGTTACATAATAATGCTTTTCAGTCACATAAGCACCTTTCATCTGAGGATCTAAATCTTCAAACACACATTTTCAGCTAGGGATCAGGTAGAGTTTGGGAGTGGGGGAGCGGGGATTGATCCAGAGTTTTCATTAAAGAAACAGGAGGCTTTGATTAACTGATTTTGCTCCAGGTGTTATGAGCCTCAAGCAGATGTTTAATTTCATCATATTTCTAAAGAATATCATGTATCCATAAGTGTGAATTTATACTCTCGGGGCCTTACAACATGGACATGACTGTCAGTAATAATGAAACCAAAGAAAGACCTTGAAAAATAAAAATACTCACAGATAAACCTTGGATAGTGTTTTGGCTGATAGGTGATCTTTGTAAAATACACAGATGCAAAAAGCAAGCTGGCAGCTTGTTTCTAGAGTCACTGCCAGTTCCTGAGACAGATGCTTTTTTGGAATGACACCCAGTGAGTTAATGTATTTAGATTTATACACAATGTAATAAAAGAGCAGCCCATGCATTGCTCTGTGTGCCCTTGACAATTTTTTTTTGAAATCTACTAAACTAAACTGAGTTGCAACACTCGCATAATAAATTGTCTGCCTACTTGTCTGCATATGGTTACATGAATATGGTTAGCTTTCACCCTGTCTCAAGTCTTGCTTTCATTAAGTGGAAAAAAGTGGCATTGTAAAGAATGCAAAATTAGTTCAAGGTAGTACTTCTTACCATGAGGCCAGACCAGGCCATTTGAAGTGCTTCTTGTAGACTTTGGCAGTAACCACAGTTTTACCTGTTACAGTGATAGTCTTTTGATATATCTGATGATTATTATAGAATTGTGCTTTCCCACGGTTATTTTTTAATGTATGCTTGGCTTGACTACTGTAGATACTAGTCATGCCAGCAGGATCATTTTGACTTAGTGGACATTTTGTAAAAGATTCTGGTTTCTCCTCTATAAGAGTTTGAATTTCTCATTGGTTAACAACACCTTTTATCACTTTTAATATGCAGTCTTTATTATGTGTCTATTGGGAAAATATAATGCTCCTGACTTGGGGGAGGGAGCATTAAGAGCCTGAATCAAAGCCAACTAAAGTTAATCAAAAGACTACCATTGACTTGAGTAGACTTTGGATCAGGCCCTCGGTTCCTATTCCTTACCAGAAAGGCAAGTCGTTTACTATCATTCCAAACTTTAGTTAATAAGGAAGAAGACTATTTAGCTCCATGACCAGCAGAGCATCTGCTGGAGTTGTAAAGCATTACTAACAACATACCAGGAATAGGCATTCCCAGCTGTACAACGTGTAGGACAAAATATGATCCCAGTGAAACCAAATGGGACTTTTTTCCGCTCACTTGAATGAAATCAGGATCTGGCCTGTGGGGAACTAGTATATTGGAATGGAAAACATCTACATTATCCATCCCCCTCTTAGATACACAGATTTATGTGATGTTTTGAGGTTAAATATATGTAGTCAATGAGCAGCAGGAGAGTGAGTTTGTGTGTGTATGGGGGTGAGGGAGTGAGAAAACCTGGATTTGTGCTGGAAATGGCCCACTTTGATTTTCATGCAGGTTGTAAGGAGAGTGGTCACTTTGGATAGGCTATTACCAGCAGGAGAGTGAGTTTGTGTGTGTGGTTTTTGGAGGGGGGTGAGAGAACCTGGATTTCTGCAGGAAATGGCCCACCTTGATTATCATACACATTGTGAAGACAGTGGTCACTTTGGATGGGCTGTTACCAGCAAGAGAGTGAGTGTGTCTGTGAGGGGGCGGAGGGTGAGAAAACCTGGATTTGTGCTGGAAATGGCCCAACTTGATGATCACTTTAGATAAGCTATTACCAGCAGGAGAGTGAGGTGGGAGGAGGTATTGTTTCATGGTGTCTGTATATAATAATGTCTTCTGCAATTTCCACAGTATGCATCCGATGAAGTGAGCTGTGGCTCACGAAAGCTCATGCTCAAATAAATTGGTTAGTCTCTAAGGTGCCACAAGTCCTCCTTTTCTTTTTACAAATTCCAGTGTAATCAATAATGGAGTAGGTCTTCCACCTGCCCTAAGCAACATGGAAAGAGGCTGTTACATTTCTCAATACATTTCTTCAATCTAAGCTGCCTGAATGGATTGAAAATGGAGCCCTCTAAAGGCCCTCCTATGGGTGTTATCACCCAGTGTCTACATATCTGGCATACCGACGAGTCTTTTTAACAAGGCGGAACTAAGATGACATATTTGCAATAGAAAAAACGGTCATATCCAGTTGCTTATTAATATCCTCTATTTTCAACTGGATCAGGAATTTCACATTTTTAAACTTAAAACTAATCATTTCCGATTCTGAAAAGCTAGAGAATGCAAAGAATATTGAATATATTCTAACAAAGGAAATGTATGTGAGAAAGTCCTGCTTAGCTGCTCCTCTAAGCAAAACGTTGGCAAACACAGTGAGTGCATAATATGAATACAAAGCCAAAAGTTAATATTATGGTGTTGTACTATGGACAGAATAGAATTCATATCTGTCTCAGCTCTAAGAAGAGTGGCTGCAGTATTGTTTGAGAGACCAAGGTCCTTCCCAAGAAAACTTGTTTTGAGTCACTTCCAGTTCTATGGGATCATTCCATTCCCTTATTTCTGCTCCATACACAACTGGAGTGCATACCTTAGCCTCAAACATTTACATCACCTTGTATATAAGGCTTCAAAATTAGAGATGAAATACTGTCCAACAGGGATCAACCGACATAATGAGGCCAGAGAACAAAAATTAACCTGGGGGGGTTGGTGGTCACTCTCAAATTTAAGGGCCACTGAAAAGTTAGAAAAACAAGGCCAACTTAAAATTAGAATTGTAATATAGTCAATCGTGCTCTGCTCGCAAGGTGATTTGCCATGTCAATGCCACCACTACCAATTAAAACTCCCATCCTGAATCTGTCCAAAATTGCCAGTATCTGGCCTGTTGAATTTATTACTTTATCTTTATAATACCTTGGGAGAAGGACAAACAACCCATCATTAAATGTACCATTTGACAGTTTGGCAATTCTTTATCTTCTGTGCCCAACCAAGCATTAAAATCACCTAAAAGTAAAATTTACTGTTGGATAATTTCCAATAAGAGACTGAAACTCAATAAGAGATTCCAACTCTACCCATACATATTCATTAAAATAGGGGGATCCTGACAGAGGTAAATGGCCTTCAAAGCAACTAACATATTATTATTCAATGATGATACTATAGGCTCGAAGATAGGGATTACCAGAAATCAGGTAATCCCTAAGAATGAAGACCTCTACTCCAGGATGGACTCTCCACTATGCCTGAAGAAAAACACCGTAGAGCTGCAGTTCTATCTCCTTCATCTCCCGTTGCTGCAGCTGCTCCAATGATGCAGCATCCTCCACAAAATGTCCCACGAGAGTTATTGCTAACCTTTCTGTACCCTTAAAACAGAAGCACTTTGGGACAGAGGCTCTTTTCCAGCTGTGGGAACAGTGCTTAGTATGTTAATGCTACCAAATACAAGTGACTTGCTGTCCTGAAATCCAGCTCCCTGGTCAACCCCCTGCAGCAGAATTAAGATCTCCTGAGCCGTTTGTTCCAGGATCTGAATTACTTTCTGATCTCCTCTCAGATGTCCTAGTCAGCAGTGAGAACCTCCTCCAGGGTGATGAACATCTCACTGACCCACAGGGTGCCCTGCCAGGCCTGGCATGAACTACCTCCACCCACGGGCTTGGACATTCCCAGCGCTGCCTCTAACTCTTCAAACTCACTGTCAAGGCCACAGCTGCAGCTGAGGGACCTTCCTCACTGACAGTGCAGTCTGCAGTGCCACACACTAGTGCACTGCTGTGGCTTCCACTCTCCCCCCAGATATGGAGATACCTGAAAAAACTATACACCAAAGGGACATTTGTGTCTTTGGAACAAGAGGCGAATTGAGGTATCTGGACAGTTCTAGAGTCCACTTTTCTAAAGCATTTGAGTATTCTTGAGTTTCAATTTCATTTAAAAAAATAATCTGTAAAACCTACTTTTGTAGCTGTTACATCAATATTTTATGTTCCTTTTTTTTGCTGTCTGATTTATATATAATCTGAAAAAAGGTACCAAACTCCTAATATTATGTAATATAAAACACCACCTTTGTCTCCAAGGGAATGCGTTGTTTTAATCAAAGGCTACAAAGCTACAGCAACAGTCTGGGATTTAAATCTCTAATAAAACCTACAATGGGCAAAATGTCAAGATAAAAGGAAATTCTCACGTTCCTCAGAAATTATTTTGCTTTTGTTTTCCCATAAAAAAAATCTAACAAATTATTTTCTTTCTGTCATCCATACCTCTTTGTCACCACACACATTTAGAAGGCCCCCAAACTATCAAAGAGAAGCTATTTTGAGTGGCTGGATAGTTAGTCATTAAAATGTGGTAGCCTAGCATTGCTCACATCAGCAGCTCTCAATTCAGCAATCCATCTCTGTTAGTATGAAGTTCTTTTCTGCCTCACTTTCCATTCTGCTGTTACCCATTTGTAACTATCTCCTCTCACTAGTACAAATGTGTCTTGGCTGCCTATGGCGTGAAAAAATAGGGAGGTGCAAGGATTGAAAAATTTAAGTATGTAAATGTGTGTGTGTGAAATGTATATTCATTTGCATGCCTAATCTACATAAACGTTAATGACTGCATGGGCTAATTGTGTATTTGTGCACACAAATGACCAGTTAGATGCTTCTCAGTTGTGTACATTAGTCTCTCACTGTTGTATGCAGTTATGCGAGTGCAAATGCATACACAATTTCCCATTAAGGGGGAGATTTTTCAAAGGCAGTTAAAGGTGCCCAATTCCTACTCAACTGCTGTTATAAATCTTTCCCTAGAACTTTTGAAAATTGGGCCAACAGATCCATATTTCTTACTATGATCTACCTACCTATCTAGTAGATATGCAGTATCTGATCTAATAATACAGGCTGTGTCATTAAATTTGACAAAATCTGGTAAAACAGTATTATACATGTAGACTGAAAATTATGGAGAAAATGTGGAGGAGGAATTGCTCTTCTAGTCTTAGCTCTTGGATCTAGCATAATATTGCTGTTCATTGCTTTCACTGTGCTTTACTTTTTTATTTGTAAAAAGCCCTATACAAAAAATTAACTAATTAATTCTCACAGCACTCAAATAGGATACGTAAATGACTACCATTATACTCATTCTGCATATGGGAAACTGGGGAGATGGTTAGACTTTAATGCCCCATTTAGCAAGGCACCTTAAACATATGTTCAAATGTAAGCAGACGTTTGAGTCCTACTGAAGTCAAATTAAGGAGGTACTTCAGTGCTTTGCTGAAATGGGGCCTTAAATTTTTTGGGGCAGTGTGACGGGCTGAACTCACCCAGCATTAGAAGGGGAAGGCTTAACTCCTCACTGTGAGCAGAGGAAGACACATCCCCACATCCCTACTGGGCATGCTCCAGGTGGTTGCACCAGTATAAGAGGGAGCAGCTCAGCTCAGTCTGGGCTGACCACCTGAGAGGAAGGACTCTCCTTGCGAGCTCCTGCCCAGGAACCACTGAAGCCAGAGGCTCTGAGATCCAAGCAGACACCCAGCTACCTGGATGCCCCAGGGAGGTCTGAGCTACAGGGAGTAGCACTGGCCGAGGAACCCGGAGATGCACAGACCGCCACCAGGAGTAACATAGTAGGAAGTAGCCCAGGGAGGGAGGGGGACTAGCCGTTGTCCCAATGATGGTCAGCATGTTGCGGACGGATCCCTGCTGACCCAGTGGCGGACGCACTTGCCACTGACAGGGCCCTAGTCTGGGACCCAGTGGAGCAGGGAGGGCCTAGGTCCCCCTACCTGGGTGCCACTGCCCCCACCCCCCTCAGGTGGCAGCCCACACACCTCAACTGGCCACTAGGCCATACAGCCCTACCCCGAGGGCAACTCTATTGACTCTGGCCTCTAGGCCTTACTGCCTTGTGAACCTAGGGTATCACTATTGACTCTGACTGCTAGGCCTCACTGCCCTGCAGAGAAGGGCTACCCCTCAGATGTAGGTCACATGACCCTGCTGCCTTGTGGATCAGGGTGATTATACCACAGACAGGGACTGACTTTTTTTTATGTTGAGTAGAGGATTTCACACACTATTGGCGTTTAACAAATAGTAAGAAAGTGTAAGTAACCTTTCCAAGGCTAGAGAGCAAATCAGTGGCAGAGCTATAATTAGAACACAGGAGTTCTACTGCACCATGTTAACCCCTGAACAACTTCATGATTCTAAAGAACAGCCATTTTATGTAATATGTGTTTGTTTTGTGTGTATCTGAGTAAGTAATGGCACCCTCCAGTGGCTGGCCCACAGAGAGGATATGAGACCTGCTACAGGTGTTAGCAATAGAAGTTCTCTATTTTTTGGAGTATTAGCTGGTCTGGAGGGAATATGTAAAGTAAGGGTTTCTGTTGACTGTAGCTCCCTCTTTTCAAGCAGGGTTGAGAAATACCTATTGACAATAGGTGGAAGCACAAAGAAGCGTATTATTATAGAACCTGTGAACAGAGGAGTTCACTTCCTGGTGCTGCCAGTCATTTCTCTTAGAAGATGAAGGTGAAAGAAAGAACTACTCTTGACATTTTACCCACTATATTATTATACACACACAACCTCCCCCCTCTCCCTCCAAGTTTTATTTAATAGCAAACAACTTGTCTCCTTAACAGACAAGAGCAAAGAGAGAAAACAAAGTAGTTTCTAAATTTAAAAAATCGCATTATGTTACCAAGGCAACTAAAAATCTACAATTATATAAAGCAAATAATAACTCCTCATAAGAAGAGCACAACCAAACCCAATTCTGGAACAGAGCTAATGTTGGAAATTAATTATATTGGAATAAACCAATATTTTAAAGACTCATTCTCCAAACCACAATTACAACTGTCTAAAGTGGGGAAGGGCAGGCTGTCAAAATTTGCAGGCAGGCTTTAGCCCATGAGAAGAAGGGCAGTGAAATCTGTATTTGTCAACTTGCAAAAGGTTTACACATATCTGTAACACAGACAGGAGAATCAAAATCTATTATATACAAGGAAATAACATTTTAGGACACAGATGCAAAAAGCTAGTATTTCAGCTACATAGATACTTAGAGGAACAAACAAGAGTACACTCTTATGAAAGGTGTTTTATAAATTCTCTCTAAACTAGAATTAAAATAATAAATATTGCTGTTTTTTAATCCTGGGAGTAGCTGCATTTATACATAGAGCTGAATTAATAAAGTGATTAAGAAGGTGATTCTGTCCTGGATGCTTCTTAAAAAAGAGGAAGATAAAGAGAGATGTCATCTCACAGATGTGAGATCTGAGTCTCTGACTAACCATATGTAACATGGGATAAAGAAGGTTGCCATGGTAACTGTTATAGTGCCACTCCAACTGACCCTGATGTCCTCATTTTATTCAAAATCCTGGGCATATACTTCAGAAAAGACATTATTCTGCTGCGTCTTTGGGCCCAATCCTGTCCACAGGGAATTCTAAGTGAGTTTTAAAGGAAACAATCTTCAACTGTCATAAGAAGTTACATGGCATCAGGACTGTGACACAAAACAACAGCATCCAGTAAAATTCAAAACCTTAACCTGCCCTTTACCCAGATACATCAGCATATATTCAATATCTAAGGATAAACTGTCCACTCTGAGGTCACATACTTTGCTTTTCTCAGTTTTTGTAAAGCAACAAAATTAACACCATTCAACAGTGATTTTCTAAAGGAGGAAATGAAGGGCACTTTCACAGACATGTATTAAGGCAAAATTCTGCCCATGATAAATATAAAAGGCCAAAAGAAATAAATGGGAGTCATATGTGTTTATGTGAGGGTAGAACTGGATAGTATGAATTGATAACAACCGGAGATATTACATTTTGGGGTAAATATTTACCAGGGTTTGGTGGCAAATGTATAATTTGAAACTATATACAAGTCTTAAAAGATTACTACTAACCAATAGGCTGCAATAGTTCCAAAGAAGCAATGAAATGTAGAGCACAAATAGGTATTGAAGAGGCACCATTAAGAAAGAGTATCGTTTATCCATCATGTTATGACTGAACCTTGGGGGAAAGTTAAGAATCTGTATAATGAAGAATCACAGAAAGGAGCAGTTATGTCAAGACAAGCTCGGACTTGGAGACTCGTGGTGAAGACTTTCCAAAGAAAGTTCCCTCCACCTGGAGAGGGCCTGTTTGGGAGGTGAACACAGGCAGTATCACAAATTCAGAAAATTATCAGTAGCGGGTAGGACAATAACTCTAGCCCTTTTTTTCTTCCCAGTGTCCCACGTTTTTCCCCCTCATCAGTTTTCCCTATTGTTTCCATTACTGTTCCTCTTTTAATTTTTGCTGAGTGCAAAATGGATAATTCAATAGATACACGTAGGGAAAAAATTAGGTACATTTCAGAAAATAGTAACACTTTAAACTGTAAATTATAGAATCTATCCAATGAAAACAGAAGATAACTTTCCTTGAGAGTCTATGGTAATATTGTAATCCTCAAGAGCATAGAATGAGATGGATGGATGCCGGGAATGGAAATTTCTCCCTCAGTGAATCTTAACTATTTATTTAGAAAGTTTTAACAAGCTTACAAATCCTTGCCATGTAAATATCAGAATATCAAATAACAAAACAATCATAACAGCAAGTTTTGTTTAAAAAGACAGACAGTAATATTGTCATAGGACCTCTTTGTTGAACAGTGTGTTATCATATTACAGAGTGAGCATCATTACAACACCCATGATGTCATTTCTAGTAATTTTATTGAGTGAAATCTCTGATTACACATTTAACAGACCAGACATGTCTATCAAATGTTAATATTCAAAAAAATTGGACAGATGTGCTTTTTCCTGCCCACTCAGATGAATGTACTTTGAGTATTGAATAAATGGTAACCATAGATAATCTATTTGTCCTCTGTCTATTTTGCTGGGTACATAATTGGTGCTTTTTCCCCCCATAACCAACAACATTCCATATTGTTTTGAACCATTGCTCTAGAGTTAGATTATTTTTCTTTTTCCAATGAGAGGCTATCAGTAGCCAAGATGCTACAGGCAGATGAAAGATTAATTCTTCATTGTCCAACTGGTCCCATTGCTGTATAAATCCTTAGTGCCTTTACAAGGTAAATCCTTGCCTCATCCCAACTCCTGTAGCACTATGGACTCATCTTGTGCCCCATCCTCCAGTTAGTTTTCAAGAGCCTCAGGATTAAGATGACCATTTACTCTTCCCATTGTAAATCCCTCTACTCCTAAGCCCTTCCCAAAGTATCCCCAAATGACCCAGGCCCTAGTTCACTGACTCTAAAAGCTCCATAAATGCTACTAGGAATGTAGCCTTGAACATGGCTGCCTCCTGTCCACGTCTGCATAGTTGACTGAGAATTTGCACTAAATCTCTGAGCATTCTACAGTGATGCGATGACTTGGATCTTCTCTAGGGCCCACGTCCCAAGACCATCCCACTAAAAACCTCCAGACTAAAAACCCGCTACAAGGATCTGGGTAATCCCTCAACCTACTGGCAAACATAAGACCAAAGAGGTGACTGAAGACTGTAGATATTGCCAGAGACATCATGTAATGTAGTGTCTGCTCTTCTGGAATAGGCAGGATCAGGCTTCCCCTCCTCTGAAATTGCACAAAGTCATTAAAACTCCTGTCATAGGCCCAAAAGGGTTGTGGCACTATTGATCTCTGTACTATGCCTCGAGCCATCAAATGCCAACATTCCAGAGTGCTATCAGCATCCACTCTGGTTCTTTGCTGGTCCCAGTGCCAGGTTCCAAAATCTGTCCATCTGAAATTGAGACCATGCAGGCTATGCTATTATCCATCCCAGGCACATGCTTGGCAGAGAAACATGTTATATGTAATACAAATGCCCTTACCAATCTCATAACCATCAGATATGGAGGAATGGCGACCAATAACATGTACCATCACCATGTTGTCACTCCAAAAACAAATGAGTCAAACTGCCTAGAGTGGCTCATGACCAGGAGTGCCAACTTCAGGCAGACTTAAGAAACAGGGCACAAATCCCAAACTGGTTGTGTGTTCTGTACTTAGATTTCACCTATCAAGTATAAACTCCTCAAGGACTACAGCACCCTTAACATGGAGTCACAGAGAGTCCCCTTGGGTACTCTGATCTATCCTACCATGTAGGCTAGCTTGCCTTTGTGACAGATAGCCCCTTACACCAATCATAATAATACTCAGGTTACTCCCATTCCCAAAAGACTAGTCACTTACACCAGGGCAATCACACCCTTAGATCCTATATCAAAGAGAATGCTTGTAGCCAATCCTATAATAAATGAACTAAAGATTAACTAAGAAAAAGAAATGAGTAATTGACAGGGTTAAGGCAGGTAAACATACACGCACAAATGACAGGTTTCAGTGTGGTAGCCGTGTTAGTCTGTATAAGCAAAAAAAAACGAGGCATTCTTGTGGCACCTTAGAGACTAACAAATTTATCTGGGCATAAGCTTTCGTGAGCTAAAACCCACTTCATCGGATGAATGCAGTGGAAAATACAGTAGGAAGATATAGATATAGATACAGATATATGCAGAGAACATGAAAAAATGGGTGTTGACAGTAATAGAAACTATTGCTGCATGCAAGCTTACTATGTCCTCTAGAGCTAACCCATGCCAAGCAGCTTGGGGATCCCTTGCTTATGCTTAGAAATATTGCTCTCCCCAAATTCCAAGCAGCATAGTGATAATTTTTCTTGACAGGAATTTTTATGCACTTCCCCCTGAGCTCAAATTGATGGGACAAGGGTTTGTGTACATCACTATTTCATGGGTGTGGGAAAGCAATCAACAAAGTCTTTTGTCCAGTGATGTTTCACAATGGCTTGTCTGATGTCTATAGGCCTTCTTTTGTTGGAGAGGAGAGGACATCTTTTTTGGTATACCAGTATTTCACACTTGGTAAGGCTTCTCTCCTGACTGTGTGGTTTTACCGTTTTAGCAACCACTTTTATAGTTAGAGAGACAACACTTAAATATTACCTTATAACAAGGGATATAGATATTATAAGTAACATTAACATATGCAGCATCCTACAAGCATTTGATAAAGTCTAAACACTAAACACATTCTTATAACTCTAATATCTATTTTAACAGAACACATAGGCAAGCCAGACTGGTTTCCAGCTATGCAGTTGTCAATGTTCATTGGGACCCAGAGGGTTTGGCATAAGATGCCACCTAGTCTGCCAGTGTCACACCCTCCTCTTCGCACCCTGCTGCAAAGGAGCCGTTCAAGGGGCAACACCCCTTTTCTCCTAGCTTGCCAGACAAAGGCCTATTTGCATAAAGGTTGAAATAGGCACTTGCCCTTTTGTGTGATCCTTACTCACTCTGATAAATATAGTCCTTTGGTATCAGTGGGACTGCTCATATGAATAACTGTTTGCTATTTTGAGGAAGGGATTCACAACTTGGTCCCAAATGTAACATAAATAATGTAGGAAGAGGCATGTTTAGAAGTATACTTTGTAGCATCTAAATAACTGTTCAAGTCACCCAAACCCAAATCTCTTTAAGGAATCAGAGAAAGATATGGACAATTTGTTTGTGCCACCAGCACTGTCCCTTTCCATCAATATCAGAGATTAATTTAGAACACTACTCTGAATCTCTATTTTCTGAACCACACAAAAGAAATTTAGGCACCACTGGAACTGAGATGGAGATACTTGTCACCTCAAAAAAAATCAATCCATTTCTATATTCCTCATGAGTCTTGCATTGAGTGCATCTCATGTCTCTTACCTTCCACTCACTGAGTAAACCTAGAAAGCATTATAGAGAGTTTAGGAATAGACTGAAGCTTTAGCTTAACAATCTCGCTATCATTCTCTCTCAAAATTCCCATTTTAAAAAGAAAGTGGTCCCTTGCTTTTCACAGTTTGTTTTCTTTTTAGCAGGGAGGAGCCATCTATATATTGTATTAACCAAACCACACTGCTTTACTGTACTACTTCTGGTGTCTGTGTGGTATCATAGTAGGTCAGGTGTTTCTAATAGCAACTTATCTCTATATAGAAATGTTTCCTAAAGGACTTACAAGTTAACACATGGCTGAAAGCCTTTTTTTCCTATTTTCATAGTTTGTGCTGTTGCTAAACCAGATGAATATGGACAAGAATGAGAGTGAAAGAAGTCATCAAAACAGCTACAGAAATGTACCAGAATGGTGGCTCTCTCAAAGAGCTGGATTAAACAGGTTCATAAACAGGTTGTCTCTTGCCATCTTAATTTGGGCAGCTCGATCATCCACCCACGTTGGCATAAATCTGAAAGCCCCTGAAGATGCAGGGGGTAGTAACTGAGAAACAGGGATCAGAGCATTCAATTACCTTTTACCTGTATTCCATCATACATGGATGACCACATGGCTCAAATGAAGACAATAAGGTACAACTTATCTTCAGGTATGCCCAAGAAATGTTTAGTATTCCTTTGTAATTTGGCATAATTCTGCAATGTGACTGGCTGGCCCAGGGGTGGGCAAACTACGGCCCGCGGGCCGGATCCAGCCCCTCAGGGCTTTGGATCCGGCCCGCAAGATTGCCCCCCGTGGTGCCACACGCCCCGCACCGCTCTGAGAAGTGGCCGGCACCATGTCCCTGGGGTGCGGGGGGGCAGAGGGCTCCATGCATTGCCGTTGCCTCCAGGCACTGCCCCCCGCAGCTCCCATTGGCCGGGAACGAGGAACCGCGGCCAATAGGAGCTTCGGAGGAGGTACCTGGAGGCGTGGCAAGGGCAGCGCGCGGACCCCTGTGGCCCCACCCCCACCTAGGGGCAGTGCAGGGATATGGTTCCAGCCGCTTCCCGGAGCAGCGTGGCGTGAGGCCAGGACAGGCAGGGAGCCTGCCCTGGCCCCGGTGCGCACTACTGCCACCCCGCAGCCGCTTTAGGTAAGCCCCCCTCTGCACCCCAACTCCATGCCCTGAGCCCACTGCTGCACCCTGCACCCCAACCCACTGCCCTGAACCCCCTGCCGCACCCCACACCCATGTGCACTCCAACCTCCTGCCGCACCTCGCATTCCTCCTGCACTCCAACTCCCTGCCCTGAGCCCCCTCCTGCACCCCCAAGCACCCCAACCCCCTACCCAGAGCCCCCTACTGCACTTCCCACCCCTGCACCCCAACTCCCTGCCCTGAGCCCCCGCTGCACCCTGCACCCCAACCCCCTGCCCTGAGCCCCTTGCTGCACCTGAGCCCCCGCCACACCCCTCCTGCACTCCAACTCCCTGCCCTGAGCCCCCTGCCGCACCCCACACCCCTCCTGCACCCCAACTCCCTGCCCTGAGCCCCCTGCCATGCCCTGCACCCCTCCTGCACCCCAACCCCCTGCCCTGAGCCCCCTGCTGCACCCTGCACCCCAACCCCCTGCCCTGAGTCCCCTGCTGCACCCCACACCCCTCCTGCACCCCAACCCCCTGCCCTGAGCCCCCTGCTGCACCCCACACCCCTCCTGCACCCCAACTCCCTGCCCTGAGCCCCCTGCCACACCCCACACCCCTCCTGCACCCCAACCCCCTGCCCTGAGCTCCCTCCTGCAGTCCACACCCCTCCTGCACCCCTGCCCTGAGCCCCTCCTGCACTCTGCACCCCTCCTGCACCCCAATCCCCTTCCCTGAGCCCCCTTATACACCCTGCACCCCTCCCCTGCCCCAATCCCTTGCCTTGAGCCTGTTCCTGCACACCGCATCACCCCACACACGCTGCACTCTCTCCAGCACCCCAAACCCCCTGCCCCGGCCCTGCATACAGTTTCCCCAACCAGATGTGGCCCTCGGCCCAAACAGTTTGCCCACCCCGGGCTAGACTGATGATGTTTCACAAAACTGTTTGCCAGTTGTCTTATTTTGTGGCATATCCACAAAATATAAGATATTAACTCTCTCAGTGAAAAAGACATAGGGCTGAAGACACATCCTACCTCCTCCAAATCCCTATTTTGTATCCAATGTACTGTGAAGAAGACTGCAGCTACTCCACCACCAAAAGAGCAAGGGAAAAATTCTCCTCACTGATCTGCATTGCAAATCTCTATTACATATTCTTCCCTCATTCCAAATGCACAACTTCTGACAACACATTGGGTTCTGTAGTAGAAACACAGAATATGGGGTTGAATGTGTAAATAACAGTCTTAAAAGTGAATCCTGCTCTATCTTCATACGGAATGTGCTGAAATCTTCTTGAAGATATACAAGTTCTTTGCATGCTTTGATAGTTGCCTAGAGAAATTTTAAAATTACTGCATTTGTGTCTGTGGGGGGAGAGCATGGTTGGGACTCCAGAAGTTCTGAATTCTAATCCCTGTTCTCTCACTGACATAATCTATGGCTCAAGTTAGTCTACTTACCCCTCTGTCTCAGATTTGTCTTCTGAAAAATAGGGCACAATAATACTTACCTACATTTCAGGAATGTTATCAAAGTTAATTACTGTTTGTACAGCACTTTGAAAGGGTTATTATTACATCCCTTAAAAGCCAAATACATCTCCACAAATATTTCTTGAAATATTATTAAAATCCTTATTCTAAAAAAAAAGAAAAAAAGTTGTATGGGCATAATTTTACTCACATGAGTAGTCCCAATGAAGCAAATATGATTACTCACCTCAGTAAAGCTACACAGTTCCACTAAGGGATGGGAGACTTAAACTATTTCTGTGTGGACCTGAATGCTCATCAAAGGATGGATATAATTTCAAATATTTGACATGTTGCATCTTCTTAACAAGAAGCATCTTCTTAACAGTTTTCATTGATAAAGAGCTTGTCCAAATCCCAGAAGCACTGATATAGAATTCACAAAGGAGACAGTACAAGATTCTTAATTTTAAATTCGTTGTAGGTCCACTTGCAGTTGCACTCTGACTTCATGCAGATAGTATTTTTTAAAATAGTGGCTGTGCAAATATACATTTGACAACACTGTTTTCTTTCATTTTGCACAAAATGATATGGATAGTATGTGCTGAAATTATATTCTTGTTTGTTAAAAAGCGACCTCTTGAAGAGGATTCCCACTGGGTGCTTAAATCATTTGATCAGGTATTCACAGCTGGAGACCCAAGAAAGATTGATTAGCTTGGAATGCATCAAAGACTATGGACCAAATTAATCTTTGGTGTAATTCCACTTATGAATTGGGCAACATTAGAATATTTCAGTATAACATGACACATGTTGGCCAGACCACCTCCCCCGAAAGACACTACACTCCAGTGGAGTCTTAATAGTGAAAAGGTCACAACTGTATTAACTAAATTGAAAAACATCAACCAATAATAAAACAATAGAGAAGGAAATGTATTATTTGCTGCAAAAGGTAGCTATGGTCAATCCCCCTGACCCTAAGCCACCCTTTGTCCTATTTCACAGACCATAAGATCCAGGCAGCCACACAGACAGTTTAACCATCTGGACCACCCAGGTCAGGATGCTAGGTTTGTACCATAAGTCAGAATCTTAATCACTGCAAGAGGGATCAAGCAGAGGCTGACTCTTCTACTAACCATTACAATCCCACTGGCAAGTTCCCCTATGGTTCTGGAAGATGCATACACCTACACACTGTATGAACAAGCAAATAAAATTTAGCCTTCAAAGACTGCAGCATGGCCCAAAGTTGCCATGAGGGCCGACAGGAATCAAAAACCCAAACAGAAAAGGAAAAATGTAATGGTTATCTCATTTTAAATACAAAATATGCATCCCAGTGTCTTATGACCAAAGAACATGACAACCACCCGAACATGGGTGGATGCAAGGGAAGAGCTGGCTTAGAGCTACAGTGTCAGCAAGAACAGCAAGACTTAACTTGGGTTAGACTTTGAACTTTTCCTCAAACTGTACTTATATCTTGAAAACGTTAAACAAAAAGTATTTTATAAAAGTGAAAATGAAATATAAAACCTGGCAATGCAATTCATTTTTGACTAAACTAAAACATTGGTTCCAAAGAACTAATAAGCTGGGTTTTGCTCTAATTATCATAGGTAAGAACTTTACACTGACTTGCCTTTATCCTAAGGACTAATAATCAGGATCTTGTTCCAGAACTTTGTTCCAAAGAGTTTGGAGCTGTGAAACAAAAGTCTGATCTCTCATTTTTTCAGTTTCACATTGTTAATCCAATTCCAATAGTGGTGAAACTATGGGAATCTCAAACAGATACAGGCTCCCTTTTTAATGGGAGTTAGATCTCATGAGATGAAGTTTTGATTTCCCCCCGGCTCTCAGAAAGAAAAAAGAAAGAGCGAGTGGGGCCAGGGAGAAGCTCTGCATCCAAATTTAAATCAATTCTTCAGAGACCCTACTAATTTCATGCAAGAAAAAGAACACCCAGAAAATGAAAATAGACTTTAGCAAAAAACGAAACACAAACATTTAAAATGGCTAAAGAGTGACAGACCTATTCAGTACACTACAAGTTTAGTATTAAAAAATAGAGGTGGCAAGACAGAACAGAGAAGAGTATCCTAAAATATTTTAGAAGGTACTGTTCAAGTTCTTAAATATGTAAGCTGAGAAACTTAAAATGCAACAGGAAGTTTATAACATTAATAATAGTCACCACTTAAAAAAATGACTTAAGATAGCACAGAAACATTTGCCAAATATTGAATGTGTCTTATGAGCTCAGTCAAAAGATGATTTCATTCTTTTTTTTTTTTAAAGGAACAAAATATTAGAACTCAACTCAATTTGTAAAAAGAGCTGAGTAGCAAGAACTCAACCAGCTTCTTTATTTATCTGATGAAGCTGTGTCATGCCGAAGCACCAGGCCATCCACTCTACCTCTCCAGGCAGAGGGGATAGAAGCCTGACAGATGCAGAGGGGGCTGGGATGCTTGGAAAGAGAAAATGTCACGACTCCGAGTGTAACACTTTCCCCAAGACTGTGGGCCCCCTTCCAAGGGTGTACAATAGCAATTGGGTTGTGCAAGTTTTGGAGTGCCAAGCTCAAATGGGTTTACCTGGAACATCATCTCTACCTGACCAAAGGATACTCAACACTGATCTGATGAGGAGAATTAATGCTTCTTCGGGCAGTTTTACCTCATACTGAGACTTCCCCACCCCATCTTTCCATCATAGAGCTCATTGCAGTATCAGGGCCCAAGGTACGACCATTACCCAAGCGTCTATTCCTACACATACTTGCACAAGCTACACAGCACATCAGCGACAGAACCTGGATCTGAACCTGCCAACTAACATCATGCACAACATCTCCTTCCAGCATCGTTTCATTCCCTTCCAGCAAATAAGTTACTCTCAGATTCAACTACTGACTAATCTTGGCATCTTTTCCAATTCACAGCTGAAAGATTTGAAATTAATATTCAGTGACACCTTAAAATATAGAATTTTTGAACCATGGTACTATGGTGAAATTGCCAAATTGAGCTAGTAATTATAACTAAAAAACAGGATCAGACCATTATAAAACAGCAACAACAACAAAAAAAGAGGTCAGAAAAGTAAAAGAACTGAGTGATACTACTTTTATCTGGTTTTGTTTTTGTGACTTTTCTGAGACTTTTCATAACTCAAGTAACTGTAGAGTTCAGGCCCATAACCTAGTGCATAGATAAGAATAAGATTATCATGCAGTTACTATGTGTCAATTCAGATACAGGCAAATATTTCTCATATTCCTAAGACTGATCATCTGCTCAGGCCAGCAGCTTACATTTAAATAGAGACATAATATTTAAAAAGCCGCATTAACTTCTGCTTCTTGACAAAATCTGAAACAACCCATGCTGCAAAAGGCATTATTGTCTTCCTCATAGTTTCCTAAAAACAAAAACACACATTTTCAATACAGCAGCAACATTTCTTCTCCATTCATTATTAGCATGGTTACTGTTATTCCATAGAAGGAATATGTTTTTAATTGCTGTGAAATAAGAATCACTGCCACAACAGGAAATTGAAATCTACATGTTAGAGTGGGAGAATATATAATTACTGGGGATGGAGGAAAGACAGTAACTTAAGTCCAGTGATCTAATAGGAATGAAGGAAAGACAAAGACTCACTTACTGTTTATAGATTATTGCCTGCAGTTTTAAAATCCACCTTTCTTGCAGGAAAGGAGCACTTTAAAAAAAGAGAGACACACACACGAGAATCACCTATATTTCAATGAAATTCACCCCGAGAAGAAGTAAATCCACTGGAGGATAGATGGAATTTTAAGGCTCCAAAGACATAAGTGTTGCTTAGCATGTTATAAATCATTCCAGCTAAAGTCAATGAGACTGACTTGTTTCCTCTGCTGGGAGAATGAAGCCCCAAGACCTCAGTTTGTTATACAAATAAAGATTGATTAAATAAGGGAAAGGAAAAGGCTGCAACTTCATTGCCAAAACAATTCTAGAAGAGGCAGATATTCTGTAGCTATGCAAAGACTGTCCCTTGAAATTCCACATTCCCAAACTGTTTATACAGCCGATGCCCTAACACAAGAATACATCGCTCTCAATTCTGAGGTCTATAATACAGACAGAAAAACCCCACCCTTTCCTCTGGTATAGAAATATACAGTATGCAACACTTCTTTCAAAATTGATTGTGATAGATTTTTAACAATCGGTTTTTAAATCATTGATTTAAAACATAAAATTACACTTTTTTCTTCTTCTTTATAAAAAAAACCTCTAAACCATCCTGGGTATGATTTAGTTATATTCTTTATTAATATATTCAGTGTTAGAAAATGACACTTCAGCACAGAAATTCTGATGCACTCATAATAGACTGTGTGCAACTGTGCCTCCATAATTACAAAGACTCCTTGGCTTCAACAGGAGATAAGATATAGGACGGGAGAAATACTGTTAGGTGAAGATTAACGAGCAGAGCTATAGAAAGAGAGTCCTGCTAAAATGTTTGCAAAAATTGAATGTTCCATTCACCCTGTATATGTCATTGCCAGAGATACCAAAACCTCCTCTCGTTTGACCTTTTACAATCTCAGGAACTCAAAGGGGCACAGCTCTTGCTAATCATCCAGCAGCCTTGCAACAGTTGCTGCAACAGCGTGAAATCTACTATTACTAAGATGGATGATCATAGAGAAAAATCAGTAATTCATCTGAGAAGGGTAGATTTTACTTTTGATGATGGATGAAAGCTATTTCTTTCTCTCTTCATCCTCCTTTATTGTCATGCAAATACTGCAGGTAGAAACCAACCTCAATATTTCCCAGGCCCTTTCTCTGCTGCGGAGTGCTCAAGTACAGACTTGGATGTTGCACTGGAGACAGGTTGCTTCAGGGCAACACAGTTTCCAATTAAAATTGCATTTCTGTTCACTCAGAATTCTCAAATTACACCACACACATCCCAAACTCACCTCAGGACCTAAACCTAACATGAGTCCAGCAAGAAGCAGCAGCCTTGGAAACTAACTTTGTACTATTCTACCTCGTAACTAGCCAAGAAAGGGCCAAATCAATGTAAATTTATTTGAATTGTTAATGCTAAATTGTCTCTTTCCATAGCTCAGATCCTACTTGTTCCATAAAACTGTTTCACTCATGAAAGAAAGTATGCCTATTCACTGTACTGTTAGAATTTATTCTGGTTCCTGGTTCCATGAAATTAAACAAGGAAGAGCTAAAGAGTGCCTAGAGAACTGATTGATGCTACAAGAATGAAACTTCCTAACTGCTGCCTAATAACTCGTAATGACACATTCTTGACTTCTAGTCCATAGTGTTACAGCTGTGAAATGAATCCAAATGACTTCAAGATATCTCACAACCTATCCTGTATGTAACATGAAATGTAACAATGTTATATTGGGACATTCATGGACTGAGAGGACATGGCAGTTTTTGGAAGATAACCGGCATGTGAACTGCAGAGGCCCACATTCCCGGCACAGATACACAAAAGCATTGCCCTGTAATTTCCTCTCTCCCTTCCCCCCCAGTTAGCAATAAACATAACCCTGCTGGATATTGTGAATACCATCCTATTCTTCTAGCATCCTTCTTCCTCGACCTGGGGTTCTTTCTTCATTTTAGCTTGGCCATGGTGGGGGGAGGGGGTGGGAAGGGAGTCATGTTTCAACTTCCTGTATCAGCATTCCCTTACTTATTCAGAAGATGAAGATTTTTAGAACTCCTGTTGCAAAATAATTCAAGTATTGAATACCAAAGATACATATGACTAGGGGGAAGAGGGAAACTAAACAAATATTTAGTAAGAGGTCCCCCACATATACACCTATCTGTAACAAAGCACAATGGAGTTACACAACATAGGGAAACAGGAGGGCATATATGTTCATGCTCCTGTACCATCACCTGATCCCTCTTGCTCAGTCTCAATATTTATTTTTCCTGTCCAGCCCCAGTCCTCACAAGCCCTGTGGTATTTCACTGTCTGCCAAGGATGCAAGTCAGGTGTGTTGGGAAGCTGCTGCCTAATTTGTGTCTCATCTTCGTTGGTGTTTCCATATTAAAGCGTGCCACAGATTTGTTCACATTTTTAATGTTTACTGCCAATACCTGTACTGGAGCTGGAACTTAAAGGAGAAGCTTCATCTATACTTTCTCATCTCTCACAGCAAAGACTCGAACTGGTTCTGGCTCTCATTTATTCCTTTAGTGCTCTGTCCTCTCTAGCTCAAAATGAAAGATATTGTTTTTCCCTCTGAAGAAAAAAGGCTGAATCATCAGCACTTTCCTTATCACTTTTTCCTTCATCTGATAAGCCACGATTTGTTGAAATTATCTAACTTGTGCTGGTGCTAAAGCCTTTCTCCTGGAGTCTGGGATGTGGGAGATTGCTCTTACTTATCGCTGCTGCTCCAAGTACAGCAGAGGGGCTTATGTGCTCATGGAAGTGGTCTTCCTTAACTGCTGTTAGGCCCCTCTGGAAGATTCTGTCCACTTTTAAAGGTTTCTATGATTTGTTAGTTATTTTTATTACCACTGAGAACTTTACAGTTCAAGTTGAGGCACTGGAGTGTGGAGGGTCCATGAGTACAGAAAAAGAGCTATGTGGTACCATACCAATAATAAGCATCCATCTATAGCAGGCTGAAATTTTTTTTTGTGGGGAGAGGATGTTTTTGGTCAAAAATGGCCTTTTTTGAAAATGAAATTTTTCACAAAAGGTTGCATTTTTTGAAATGCTTAATCTGTTGTGAAAATCTTCATGTCTTCTTCACCCGAATATATTTATATACCATACCACCATGCATTACCCACCCATGCTACAGAACTTATGTTTACAAAGCACTTCACAGACATTAGTTAATTTTCACAGCAGCCCTAGGAGGATAGCAGTCATACATAATATTAGCCCTACAGGTGGGGAGACAGAGGCAGGGAAATTAAGTGAGACTTAACCAAGACTACATAGCAAACCCAGGCCACAGCCAAGATTAGAACACGACACGGGACTTTTAGCCCCGTGCTCAAGCCCCACACCTACATTTCTCTCTTCTACATTAAGCAAAAGCTGAATAGGCAGGGCTTAATTCTCTTCTTACGGCCACTGGCATAAGTCAGGCGACAGACTCACTCCCCTGCTTGGTAGAGGAAAATCATTTCCCCCTCCCACTCCCCAGTGAAAAAAACAGTTAAAGGAAAAAGCAGAAAAGCTTTGTGTTTGCTTAGTGCAGGGCTCCCAGCTTTTAGTTGAAAGTCATCTTTTAAAAAGAATGAGCACTTTAAAAGATTGTTTCTTGCCTGTTTTCTGCATTGGTGTCTCTGCTCCAGGGAACCTGTGACCAACCCCACTGCAGATGAGCTCACAGACAGGAAGGGAACGAGCACTTCAGCGCACTAGGGCCTGGCTAATTTTGGCTGCTGCCCTATTTATTTATTATTTTGTTTTGTGATGTCACCACCAGGTAGAACTAAGACTGCCTATGCTAGTTTTGTACCTTTTTCTTGTTGTCATTCAATGACAGTGAGGAAAATTTTGACGCTCCTTTTTCTATACTGCTGCCCATCATTATAGCATCTGCGCATATTCCATGTAAAACTCATAGCAATAGTAAGGTCCCTAGCGGGTTCCGTGGAGTCTCTGTGGAAAGAACTGTATTTTGGATGTTTAACAGTTATTACTGCACTCAATTACTGGGTTACCCTATACCTTTGGTGCAAGCCTATAAGGTTCAGGGTAATACTGGTTTACACCTTTTTTGCTTTTATTACTGGCTTATGACTGCGGAATTTAGCGGTTCTTGTTTTTTGGTTTTTTAAGCACTACCTATAAGAGATGATGACCATATGCTTATTTACCACTATGTCTGAGCTGACCATGGATGTAGTGCACAGTGGTTGCCGAAGGGAGCTGGGTACAACCTCCTATCTCCTGGTCTCTCAGCTCCAGTGGAAGTTACAGCAGGCCTTGCGACTCTAAATTCTGCTGCTGGATCATGTGTAGTGTAGCTTGGCTCCATCACACTCCCTTCCCACTCTGCCACCCCCCTTCTCCTCCTTATACCAGGGATGGGGCAGAAGGAGGAAGAGTCTCCACCATCTTGACGCTGGCAGAAATTCCCCTTTGGGAATCTCCAGCTGGTTCAAAGTCACTTTAAGTGAATGCCACCTGCTGACTGGAGAATCCAGCCCTAATGCTGTGTTTTATGGAAGAAGTGCCTTGTTGTTTTTTTATGTTCACTGGTCCCCATCCTGAGGGCCAAGACCTCATTCATGTTTTGTCTGAGTGAAGACTGCGGTGTAGGTCTACTAACTCAAATTCCAACATGGATCAAGCCCACATGTCTGAAAATCTGAAACTTACTTTCATGTTTAATGGTGGATTTGTAATCTGGCCAGTCAACATGAAAGACCCCATGCTAGTCCACTTCTGGCATGGCTGTGTCAATGTCACTGGCCCTGATCCTGCAAACAGTTTCTATAAAAATAGCTGCTGGGTATTTGTTACCCTAACAATGGAAGGAAGAGCCAAAACACGGCTTCATTTTGAAGATTTTTTGTTTGTTTTTTATGAGGGTTTGAGGCACAGTTGCCAACTTTCCCATGGTAAATAAGCACCCCAACTTTCACAATAAGCCAAAAAATAAGCTAATGCAATTTCAAAACAAGGCCAAAACAAGCCAATCCCTAAGAACCCCAATACTCTATGTGACTAGATCTCCTTGGTGTGCACTCTGGGACTGTGGTGGTCCCGCTGCGCACCCCTGAGTCTCTTCCCCCCTTGCCCCTACTTGCGGGTTTGATATGTCTGGCTTGAGGTTGTTTTGAGTTTTGGTTTTGTTTGTTTTTTAAATGAAACTGTAAATTGCATGACAGTACACATCTTTTAAAACTTTTGTTTTACAGTATAAGAAATATTTTTGTATAATATACAGTATTTAGAAAAGTTGTTAAGTCTCAAGAAAGCATTGGTGCTATGGCTTATGCAAATTAACTGTAACATGCTAGAGAAGTCATCGTTATGTCACCAGCTTGATGGACAGAAACGTGTTTAGGGCTGACAGGAAATCTGAAAATTACTATTACATCTCATTTCCTCTTCTGAGAGTTTTTGTTCTTATAGAATGAGGAAGATCTTTAATATCCTGATCAAACAACAGAAATTGGCTGCCATCTTCTGACACTTCCGTGATAATGTAGTGTAATTTGGCTAAAGTAATTGTCTGGATTCTGTTGTAGAAAAACCCTTTGCAACTTCTTCAAGAAAATGAGACGTTAGTCAAGATATGGAATATAATTGGTAAAAGCCACACCAGAAAATTACAGCACAAAATCATTCAGCACCTGCAAAATGAAAAGTTTGTAAGGAGAAAAGTCCCACCAAATGCTAGCTACGCCAGGCAAAAAACACTATGACACCGAAGTCTCAAGACTGCAAGGAGAATGAAAAAAACCAAACAACACAAAATGAATCCAAACACACTTTTACAATGAAAAGATGGGCTGCTAGATTTTCAGTGCCCAAGATAGTCCAGAATGAATTGGTTATGCCACTTTGACTTTTTATATAAATGTATAAAATGTTTTGAAAATAAATTTGAATTCTTCTGACCATGAAGTTGCTTGTATAGAGACAGAGATGAAGGGACCCTGCCTAGCCTGCACTTCTTTCCTCTGCCTTGGGTAAGTTGTGCACAATGTAGTGCCAAATAAACATAATACCCGGATATCTGAATTCTCAGCATAGAGAAGAGATAGGGACAACCAAGGTATAACTAGAAGAACTAGGATAAATTTAAACTTGCCTAATACAGCACCAGAGTAAATTTCATACTAATGGGTTCTAATAGATTAGGTAATAGTCTCCCAGAGGAAATGATGGAAGTTAAAAGTCATTTAATTCTGAAGTAGATATAGTTCTGTATTATATATTGCAAGGAACAATCCTGCAGTAGCAGGATGATGGACTACTTAGACCCAGCACTTCTTTTCCATCTATTATTCCATCAACCACTAAAGTGGCTGCATTGCATTGGAAAATTCTTTCCTACATACCTCATGATGGCTAGATAACTTTGTCACTTGCTGAGAGACAGATAACATTAGTTTGTAGCACGTAGGAAAAAGGAGCAAAAAGGACAAACTACACAAATGTTTTGCCTGCTGTGTTTTGATTTTATGCTTTATTCGTATTAGCTTTGTATTCGTTACTCCATCGATTTATTAAAAAGCCCAGATGTCCTCTTTTAAAAAACAAACTTTATACATCTTATGTTTTTCAAATTGTACTGATACAAAAGATTCATAATATAACCAGTTACAGGAAGGTAGTCAAAACGCCAAATTGCACACAGCTCAGTTAGGTGGCAGCAACATTTTAGATGGCTCCCATTCCATACTGTACAATGCCTTTACTTCAGCAAGTAAGAAGAATATTAGTAGGTGGTGGTTAATTTTATATCATACAAACAGCCTTTCCTTATATACCTCCTTTTTCCTGATGAATACAACGGGCCAACTCTTGCACTCATTTACCCCTGCACAGTTTCATTGTTCAGTCTGACATATGCTGCAGATGGCCTTAAGAATATTCCATTTTATCATTTAAAGGTGAATGGAAATGTTTTGAAAAAAAAGAAGAACTAAATACAAAAAGCTCTTAAGATCTCTGATTATTTTGCAGATGTAAATGTTACAAGTAAGTGTATTTTAAATGGGCCAAATTCACCCTTTTTAACTCACCCCACTGAACTTGAGCCTGTTAATGCCAGTGCTAAATTTGCCCCAAAATATGAAAAAAATCACTTCCTCTTTTAAAGACTAGCAATACAAATAAATCAATAAATAATGACCTCAGTTCAGGATTCTGATGTTTTTCTTGCCACAAATGACCACATTAATACCAAGCCATGTGAAGAATTCTGGGAGGGAGCACCTTCAAACTTGCTGTTATACTCAGCAGCATAGATATTTGGTATCTGCCTACACCAGGGGCGGCCAGCCTGTGGCTCCAGAGCCACATGCAGCTCTTCAGAAGTTAATATGCGGCTCCTTGTATAGGCACCAACTCTGGGGCTGGAGCTATGGGCGCCAACTTTCCAATGTGCCAGAGGGTGCTCACTGCTCAACCCCTGGCTCTGCCACAGGCCCTGCCACCACTCCAGCCCACCCCTTCCCACCCCTACCCCTGAGCCTGCAATGCCCTCGCCCCTCCCCGCAGAGCCTCCTTCGGACCACAAAACAGCTGATCTGTAGATGCGGGAAGGGAGGGGGAAGCGCTAGGAGCAGGGGGCAGGGGAGAGCTGATGGGGGTCTGCTGATGTATTACTGTGGCTCTTTGGCAATGTATATCGGTAAATTATGGCTCCTTCTCAGGCTAGGTTGGCCACCCCTGGCCTACACGGTTGATAATGATTCCCGTCGATATTTAAACCCTACTCTACTGGACCTTTTTAATGTCTCATTTCTGAGTATATTTTCTTTCATCCCTCCAACAATTTCTTAAAGTAAATCCTTCTATCTCAGTAGTTATCTGCTCTCTTCACACAGACACCCCTTGTGTGGAGGCTCCTAAAATGATGTATTCCCTTATAGAATTCTTAATGATACTGCCTTGAAACTAGCTCATTAGTCATTCCAAAAGGTGACCCTAGCTCACTTGAAGGGAAATGAATGTACAGATTTCAGCAACACTCACTCCAGGAGGGAAAAAACAGAAGAAAAAAATCCCCACTAGTCACAAACAAAAAGGCAAAGGAAAGGAGGAAACAAAAGAGTGGAGCAGATGTGGGAAAAATGAAAGTGGGACACATGGCACTGTGGAGAATTTTTTAATCTTTTCCTTATGCTTAAAGGAAAACTGTAACCAAAAAAGCATATTTAAAGGAGAGAGGGGAACACAGTAGAGAGAAAAAAGAGAAAAATAAAGAGTTTGGAATTCACTCAAATGTCATTTTTATCTATCAAAAAACAGGTAATTATTGCAGCATCCCGGCTACTACTCATCACTGTTGGTGAATGTTGAGTCTATTATTTCTTTAGATTTCTAGTAAAATGCATAAGAAAGGCAGCTATCCATTGTTCTAGGTGCCTCTGACATAACTGGGGGAACCACTAAGCCACTGACAGCCCCTAAAACTCAGCCTGCAACAAAGCAATATCACCCCCTTCCCACCCCAGCAAAATTTCCTTTCCCCACAAACATCCAGTTCCACCAAGCCTGTTCCTCCCCACAAGCCCAAATAAATAATGTAGGCTTTGCTGATGCCCTGACAGTCAACAAATAAGATATTTCAGATTTGGGTGGAGGTGAATGGTTTCTGAGTTCCTTTCAGTGGAGAATTTTCTTCTGTCAACCCCTTCTCTCTTCATTAAATCTAGGGGTGTCCAGTTCAAGCACCTCCTCTGATTCCAACTGTGACCACGGTTCATACATTCATCGATTCAGAGGCCAGAAAAGACCACTGTGATCATCTAGTTTGACCTCCTGTATAACACAGGCCATAAAATTTCCCCAAAATAATTCCTAGAGCATCTCTCTTAGAAAAAGACCCAATTGATTTAAAAATTTTCCAGTGATGGAGAATCAACCACAAACCTTAGTAAATAGTTCCAATGTTTATTATTAGCTTCCCTTTTCTTCTACTGTTGTTATATTATTATTATTTATAGCTGCCTTCATTTTCCCTCTAAACCAGGTCAGTTTTTTAACCAATACACCCTTCTTCCTTGGTTGTGACTTTGGGAGCATCTTGTAAAGTGCTCTTCAACAATTCCCAATCATCATATTTCTGATTAAGTTCTTCCCAGCTGATTTAGCTCATAATTGTTTTCCATTTTGTGAAACTGCCCTTTTAAATCACCAAGTAATATATAATAGAACGAGCATGAATTATCTTGCTTATCAAGAATTGCAGCAATAAATTGCAATTGGTAGCAGATTAGCCACAGTTTCTGATGGAAACATTTTCTTACAGCACAGCACATATCTAGCTTAGGGTTTTGTACTGCACAACTATTTGTTCTAATACTTGTGTGTTTCAAACTGCTTGAATATTTCAAGCTCTGTTTTGCTTTTTGGTTTTATAGCAAGGGCCTTGGAATGTTTGCATAAGATGCCTTATAAATTCTACCAAGAGACTTCAGATAGTACAGCTATTGCCTACCATTAAACTTATTTCTTCTGGCACCACATAAGAAATTCTTGGTAGTGGGTGAGGACAGGTTGCTTTGCCTATTTGTTTGGGGACAAGAGGCTACATCACAACACAATATATACAGCATGCAAGATGTATTGTTCACATCAAATGGGTCTTGTCCCTCACATTTAGCTACTTATCAGTTGAAAAACTGAATTTGTATGAATGGTTTTCATTAACCACTTTAAATTCATTAAAGCAATTGTTAGTTTTTAAATGCAAAACCTCCTTCCTCCCACATCAAAAATTTATGGATCCAGTTTTTGCAATGAAGAAGTAATTGCTAGCTGGGCTGGTACTGTATAGGTAGTATATCCATACAAAGTCAAATTGAAACCCAAAATCAACAATTCTCTTGCCCTCTATAGCTATATACTTACTGAATGTATTCTTTTAAAAAATATAGCATTGCCATGCTGTCCATATTTGTTGGAGAGATGGGTCTGAATCAAAATCCTTGTTTTAAATATCTCCAAACTTTGGAGTAGTCTATTAATTTGGGATAGAACTTTGGTTAGCCCCATCTCTATAATGAGTAAAAGGAAACAATGTAAACATCCATGAACCTTCAGGTAGTTGGATCTGGAGCATAATTTTACTGTTTATGTCTTCTCTGTAGTTTAATGTAAAATATTAAATGTTTCCATTTCTGATCAGGTTTCAGAAGTGAAGAAAATAGCCTCCAGTACCTAGGAAGTAGAGCTGTAGTTGGTATTTTCCTCTCTGGGATCCAACCGTGCAATCCTTGTTCAGGCAAAGGTGCACTGGAAACAACGTCAAGACTATAAGATAAGGCTCCAAAATGAGTATTGCATCTGAGTCTTATTAATTCATGTTGTAGATCATTGTATTCCATAGGTCACAGAGTGCAGTACTACGCCTTCCAATTTGCACACGTGGTTATAGTGTAAAGTTACCAAAAGAAATAAGCAGACTGGGAAGGACTTGAGGTTAGAAGAGGAAAAACTAACCTAGACAGGTGAGCAGAATACCAAAGAAGTCAAAACAGTCGTCATAACATTTGGAGTCTCTTGCAGTATGTATGTGTATGTGTGTGTACGTACTACTGTTGGCATCTTTAAAACACGCATCCACCATATTTTTAAAATTCACTTTTCAATTCTTATTGTGTGAGCATATTCAAGTGCTGAGACTGAGGAGTATCATATGACTGCAGTATTTTCAAGG
This sequence comes from Chelonia mydas, assembly GCF_015237465.2. Taxonomy (NCBI): domain Eukaryota; kingdom Metazoa; phylum Chordata; order Testudines; family Cheloniidae; genus Chelonia; species Chelonia mydas. Next base: position 20,961,453 of record NC_057855.1, read on the forward strand.
TTTTGATAAAACATTGAGCAGTGAGGCCTGCCACAGCCTGTATATAATACATGTGCTGCATACATATTGGTCTAAATTTATCTCCAAGTGCAGGATAAAAGTTGCACCTCCCTGTGTCATCCTGAGAAGTGTGGAAATTGCCCTATTGGGAGTGCAGTCTATATTTCCTCTGTTGCCCTGGGAGCCTGTCACCTTTAATTTCCGTCTAGAGCTCAGTAATGGCCCTGCTGATGGTGCCTGTAGCGAGGACAGGCTGAATCTGTGCAATCCCAGGTTACATTCCCTCACCGGCCACTATCCCATCCCTACATGCTGTTTGGACTTGTTTGACTTTCTCCAATCCCCTGGCAGATGGGAGGTTGCCTGCACTGAGTGCCACTAAAAAACCTTCCTGATAGACTTGCCACACACCACTGAGGACCCTCCCTCAAGGTCAGCATTGGAGGAAGCCAGCACCCTACCCTGGAATGATTCTACCTCTGTACATGCTACAAATATAACAAGTGCAGGTGATGCTAATAGGTGAAAAGATTTCAATACTAAGCAAAAGCATTGCATCATCATACACATAGTTGGGGTAGTGGGATGCCACAGGACCTGATCTTGCAAGTTGGGTGGCACTTCCTGAGAGTGCCCAGAATCCCTTAACTCCCACAGAGCTGAATGAGATTTAAGGCTACCCAGCACCTGTCATAAAGGTTCAGCATCTCAACCGATTGGGCCCAAAGGTATTAGATTGTAGTAACTAATTAGTAACTAAGAGAAGGAGCTGATTATAAAGAATGAAGTTTCTGTTTACTCAGAAATAGCTTGATAAGCCATTGTAGGAAAAAAGACATTCAGAAAATGAATGTAATAGGTCATCTCATATTTTAATAAGATTTTTGCCAAAACATGGAAGAGGGCTAAAATGTCTTTCATGTTTTCTTTTTTCATTTTAAAATATCTGATTTGTACATGCTGTGGTGCAAATGCCAAAAAAAAGAAAGGAAAACACACCCAGAAGGGAAAAACCGATATGAAACAAAGATATACAGGCACAAGATTCATAACTATATTACAGTGTAGGTTTGTAATTATGAAATACATATTGCCCTCATCCATTTCAGCTCCAAAAGTCATTCATGTGCCTCTATCTATATAGATGCTTTCAATCTATTATTTCTTGAAGCACAGTCCCTTTCAAAATGTAGATGACATGAGTACTGACTGTATCCAATGCCAGATATTTAGTTGGAAAGAATCCTTCCAGTACCACAGAATGATTTTTTTTTTTTTTTTTTACAACAGCAGTGATCAAGAAGTCTGTGAGTCTGGAACTAGGTCTGAAATACTTGTTGATCTCAACATTAATCAAGAGAAACTTGCAAACCTATAGAAACCTGTCTACTAAAGCTTTGGGGACCCGTAGCCCCAATTCCCTATGGCAACGTGAAGGTCCACCCTCTCCATGATCCCCTGTAGTGTTTCTCATCAGCCACAGCAGCACCACATGACCAGTATCTGTGCTGCCACTGGATGATGGTCCCTCACCAGATGCAGTGGGAGACAGTAGTAACTGCACGTTTTCCTGCAAAGTGGCCTGCATTTGGGAGCATGCCACTTAGTACAGCTATTCTTTGCCTACTACTTCTACTTGTCACCCTCAATTATTTGGATATTTTGGAAAGGAGAAAATGGCTAAGTAAAGCAGTAATCCTATTTAGCCACAAGATTATGAGACATTCAGATATTCTAGTAATGGGGACGACATAAATCCCAGAGAGAGAAAGAAAGGGAAATACCTTGAGAATGTTTCAAAATAACAAACATAATACACATTTTTCCCTAGTCATTTCCAAATAGCAACCACACAAATTAAAAATCCATAAAACTTGACTCTACAGAATCATTTTAAAAATAGCAAAGATAGTTTCCCATAAGTATTGTAACACACCACTGCACCCAACTCCTAGATAGTCCATTTTCGTGCATAAACTTAATTAAATGAAAACAAAATCATAACATTCTTGATTATTAATATTAAGAAGTCCTTCTATCCCAGCGGTTCTCAGGCTTTTGTATTGGTGACCCCTTACACATAGCAAGCCTCTGAGTGTGATCCCACCCCTATAAATTAAAAACACATATTTTATATTTAATACTATTATGAATGCTCGAGGTGAAGTGGGGTTTGGAGATGGAGGCTGACAGCTTGCGACACCCCACATAATACCCTTGGCAACCCGCTGAGGGGTCACAACCCCATTTGAGAACCCCTGTATCCCTTCTCCTGTTGTGCTCACATACTAAAGAGGAAACAATAAAACAACCTGGCATATTATACTGATGGGGGAGAGCCCTGCAATATATATTCACTGACTGCCATATGCATTCATACATTTTTGATTTACTGTATTATTAGGCAATTTTATTGTCCTTTATGATAGAATATATATGAGAAAAATATTTTAAAATAAATCTTTAATATACCTTGTGCTAGCACATACTAGAGAGATCCAACACACTTTAAATAAAACAAATTAAACCCAGGGACTTTTATGAGGCAGTAACTCATAGCAGTATGTCAAAACACACACCACACACACACACCCCTCTACCTTTATGGGGTATTAACCAACTTCAGGAAGCTGTGAAATGAATGACTTAAATGATATGAAATGAAGAGAATTACATGATTACTTGACCTCCTCTACACAGGTTAAAGACAAAAAACTATAAAAGTTAAGAACTAGAGATACAAAAGGAGACCTTTTGAGGTTACTAAGCTACACTGAAAAGATCAAGGAGGGCATGAATGTATTTTTATGGGGTAACTCAGAGAGGCATGAAATTTTTTTTAATAAGATTAAAAGGTCTTTCAGATGTTTCTAATGTACTCAAATAAAAAATATCAAACAGTGTACAAGAATATTAATTGGCCTTTAAAAAGTGTTTGGGAGCAAAGTACATAGTTGTCTGACATATTAACTGAGTTTTAATTATAACAGTAAATTCATTTCCACCTCAAGTATTTTTGCATGATTCTTGTTTTTAAAAGAAAACAACACAACAAAGAAAAACATGGAACTGGATCCCTCAGGGAATTCTTAATGGAATGGGTTAGAGCACATCAGAGATTAACAGTAATGTAGGGCTAGAAGGGACCTCAAGAGGTCATCAAGTTCAGCCCCCTGCATTGAGGGAGGACCAAGTAAACCTAGACCATCCCGAGCAGGTGTTCATCTAACCTGTTCTTAACCTCAAATGACAGCAGTTCCTAGCCAGTCATTCCCCATTTTATAGTTTTGTATTTGACTTTTCCTTCCTAAATGTACTACTTTGTTCATCTGAATTGAATTTTATCTGGTTGATTTCAGACCAATTCTCAAATTTGTCAAGGTTGTTTTGAATTCTAATCCTTTCCTCCAAAATACTTGCAAACCCTCCCAGCTTGGTGTCATCTACAAATTTTATAAGCATACTCTCCACTACGTTATGCAACTCATTAATGGAAATATTAAATAGTACCATAAACAGGAATGATTCCTGTGGGACCACACTAGATATCCCCTCTCAGTCTGACAGCAAACCATAACTAAGGCTCTGTGTTTGTCATGGAGGTCACGGAAGTCAAGAATCCATGACCTTCTGTGACCTCCATGACTTCTGCAGTGGCCCTGGAGGTTGGCCTGGGAGCTGCCTGAGCACCTTGGGCAGCCCCTGGGCCAGTCTCACCAGCTGCTTCTGGGGAAGTTTCAGCCCCCCCATCCCCTCCCCAGCACCAGGGTCGGGGGGAGCTCAGGGCTGGGGATTGGGGTGCGGGGCCGCGCTTACCTGGGGGTGCTCCACAGAAGGGCGACAAGAATTCCGCTCCCTCAGCTCCTAGCTCCATGTGCTGTCTCTGCCCACAGGCACCGCCCCCACAGCTCCCATTGGCCATGGCTCCCAGCCAATGGGAGCTGCAGAACCACGGCTTGGGGCAGAATGGAGGCAACACATGGAGCTAGGAGCTGGAGGTCGCCGCTTCCCAGGAGCCGGGTAGAGAACCTGCCTCAGTTCCGCCAACCCTCCCTCACCGTGCCACGCCCCCCCCGAAGCACCCCCAGTGCCCCCGGACCTGCCCCTCAAGGGCCTCCCCCCTCCCAATTTTTACTCAGGAGTATATAGTAAAAATCATGGACAGGTGACGGGCTGTGAATTTTTGTTTACTGCCTGTGACCAGTCTGAGTTTTAGTAAAACTACCCATGACTAAAATGTAGCCTTAACCATAACTAACCTCTGAGGATGGTCTTTCAACCAGTTGTGCACCCACCTTACAGTAATTTAATGAAGCCAATATTTCCCTAGTTTGCTTATGAGAATGTTTGGCACTAAAGTTGAATGGGATTCTGAAGGTAAAACCAAGAATAAGATGGTAATGACTAGAGCTGGTCAGAAAATATTTTCATCTTCCATTTTGCTGGTTTGAATTTGGCTCCAGTCCAAAATGTCATTATTAAGGCTGGTTGAAAATTTTCCATTGAAACCATTTTTCAATGGAAAAATGTTTTTTCAACTAAACAGTTTTTTTTGTGAAATATATCTGCTTTACATGGAAAAACAAAGGCCCAAGAACATAAATATTTTGATTCAGATATCCTGCCACAGTGCCTCTTAGGAGCTGGAGTTTGGTTGCCTCATTTCCCCATTTTCCTCTATTGGTCAGGCTACATCTTCCAGGATGCATCAAGGCAACAAACTCCCATGATGCACTGCTCTCCAAGAGCAGACACCATGGTGCACCATGGGAGAAGCAGTCCTACTAGGGAACCAAGCCTATAGAGGAGAGTGGGATCATGAGGAACCAGAACTACAATTCCCATGAGCACTGCAGCAGCAGTGCCAAATAAAGAATTTTCAGACATTTTTCAGTATTCAATATTTCACTGAAAAAAATCTAAATTTTCCATGGGAAAAACAACAAAAACAAAACCTTCTGACCAGCTCTAGTCATTACCATGTTATGATAGCTTATGTGAAATAAGTTGATGGTCCTTCTACATCAGGGGTTCTCAAACTGGGGGTTGGGACCCCTCAGGGGGTCGTGAGCTGTCAGCATCCACCCCAAAACCTGTTTTACCTCTAGTATTTATAATGGTGTTAAATATATTTAAAAGTGTTTTTAATTTTAAGGGGGGGGAGGGTCCCACTCAGAGGCTTGGTATGTGAAAGGGGTCATCAGTACAAAAGTTTGAGAACGACTGTTCTACATAATCTAGCAGAAGACCTAATCAGAGTTCACAAAATCCCTCTCTCTTTGCCAGATGAATTCAGTTTATAAGACTATATCAGACCCAGAAAGGCGGAACCTGTCAAGGTGTGAGTCATGAGTCAGGATAGATCTGAAGCTTATGTAATCTATATAGTTGCAGAAAATCTTGTCTCGTCACATACTCACCCTACCTTGGTTTGTGCTATGCTTGGTTTTACCTTCACAATCCCATCCAACTTTAGTGCCAAGATAGGCAGAGAACAAGTTTCCTAAATCCTTTGCAGAAGGACCTGATCTCAGTGCTCTGGATATCTACATATGAAGCCACGACTTCACTACTCCACTACATATTAAGTACAGAGAATACTGTGAGCACCACACTAACATTACTTAGGAAAATTTTATCACCATAGGCTTTCCTTCATAAAATGGTTTCTATTGCTAATTTTGAATAGTTGAAGGTGAAAAAAGTTCTTTCACCATTAACAGGGAGAAGTTAAATACAGGAGTCACTAGAATGCTAGTTCCCCATGGGCTCATCCTCTTCTACGCTGGGCCTGGTGGTCACTTGTCTGGTTAGTTAAGGCTTACTAAATCCTATTAGATAACTAAGAAACTCCTGATAAAGAAATATCGCTTAAAAAGCATTCTGTAACACTCCATGAAGAGAGTTCATGAAACCATAATGCACAAAGTTATTGGAAATCTATGAGTTGCAGAAAAACTTTGGCTGTTTTATCAAATGCCCTCAATGCAATTAGATATCTGTCAGCCTACTGATAGCAAGCATTCAAAAAATAGTCTTACTGTAGCAGTATCATTCACACCTTTCCAGTAACATTTTGTCAGTACTTTCAATATGACCTTTTTCAGAGGTTTCCAAGCTGGACATTAAAGTCAGCCCAGGCCTGACTTGGCACATAATACTGTTGTGAATCCAGTAGTTATTTCCATAAGTCAAAGAAATAGCATATTTTGATTATCCAGGTGACTAGGACAGTAGCTAAAGGAAAGATACTGTCATGACCCACAGCTCTCAAATGCTCCAGCCCTCCACCTGGCAGCCTGCTGACAATTGCTTATCTGGGACCCACAAAGCCCATAACCTGGCCATGACAGGTACTGCTTTTTTATTGTTAATATCCATAATGTTTAGTAATGGGTTTGACTTTCAGAGATGCAGAGCACCTGCAACACGCATCACCTTCAGCTAGAGATTTTGATGCTCAGCGCTGCTGAAAATCAGGCAGAGTACATCTAGCCATGTATTATGCTGATAAGCCAGAAAACAAAGTAACAGAAAAATGGCCAGTCTGTAAACACTCATTTCAAAAGGTCTACAAACCAGTTACTCAAACAGCTGTACTCAACTACCTGCGCTTTTTAGGTGAATATTGATAGTTACACTATTTTAAAATAATGCATAAAAATTGCTTAAAGATATATTAAACTTAGAGAGAATGGCATTAAAGTAAATATCTCCTCACCCATCATGAGCAGTAGTTTTAAATATAAATGAAAGCAAGGAAAATAAGTACCAGAACCCTACATTTCAATAAAAAGTAAGGCTGTGAGAAACTACCACAAAGAAATTAGTGCAATTCACAAGTTCCTAGCTTATCTAAATTTGTGTAAGACACTTAGGGCAAAATTCTTCTCTCTGTTCAACAATACAGCTCACTATTGCATATTCTGCATGCAGAGCCTTCACTGATGTCAATGGAAACTCCACACACAAAACTAAAACAGAATACATAATAGAGATCCACACTGCAGATAAGAAATCTGCAGTAAGAAAAAGGGGAGAATTTTGCTGTAAATATAAAATAGAATGTTAAGAGCTGGGAGAAATTTGGTGACTTTGGTATGCTCCACGAAAATATTCCATTGCTTTAGATCTAAATGAGTTTATAAACTGGAACTCAGAGCAAAGCTCACTGAAAACTGCCAGTTGTGTGTACTGAGGCAGAGGCCGGCATATAAAAACTGAACCCCAAAATTATGATTTTAGGAGGAAGAGACTCTCTTTACTCTGGCTGAGTTAAAGGCTAACCTCACACCCAGATTTTGTGTCAAATGTTGTTCAAAGGTGTAAAGGGGAAGTGTATAAGCATTTGTCTCCAGAACAGTAACCATCCCCTCTCTGGGCATACATGAGGAATGGTGTATTCCTAGAATTTCAGTTCTGACTTTTTGCTAGCTTCGCATTTCTTAAATTATTTTTGAGTTGTTTTTTTAGGGTGGTTAACATAATGCCTGTGGACTGACCCTTGACTTCAAATGTCTCAAAAATACCTACAGACCTGCTGATTGACTGGATATATTTTTGGATCTGTAGACTTTCCAAGCTCAATTTCTGGTAAGGTGACGTCGTCACATTCTGGGTATAATCCAGACCACTGAGGAGTTGTCATCACCTGCCCTGTAATGCTGGGTGCCTCAAATGCTCTGCTGCTGTGGCCCACAGCCTGCACTCCAACAGCCAGCAGACAATCATGCAGTGTCCTGATGTCTGTGCGCTATGTAGCCCTGGTTTGGCGCTCTGACCCCAGCAGCCTGCCTGTAACAGAACAGCCCCATCCTGGTTTCTACCAACTTTGGTTACTACTTGCAGAGGTGACCCGAACGCGCTCCCAGTCCTGAATTTCCCTAAAACTATCTGCCCTGAAGTGTCTAGCCTTCTCCTGGAATGCCCAGAAGCATTACGGTTCATTTGTTCATTTAAAGAGGCAAAAGCACATCACAGCTTATTAACTTAACTGAGTAAATACACCCTTCCCTTCAAGCACAGCACTGAGTTGGTTTATTGTAAAAATAAAAAGTTTATTAATAAGATTATGTAAGGTAAGTAATGCCAAGTGAAGGAATAAAGTTAGAAACTGTTACAAACAAAAGTAAAAATACACTTTTCTAGTAGGTAAGACTTAACTCAGCAAGCTACAGACTTTCTTAGAGGTAGATTTCTTACTAATCTTTTGTTCCAAGGACTTCAGCCACCTTGGTTGATGGACCCATCATTCTCAGCTTGCAAGACCTCCAGTCCCTTGTCTCTATCGAGTCATGGATGCCAAGATGGCTTCCCTTCTCCCCTTATAACTTCCCAAACTCACTGTTTTGTTCCCAGACTCAGGATGACCTTACGCTGCTCTTCCCTTCCTGAAAACTTCCCTTCCTCCCTGCTGAATCTCATGGAAAAGGAGTTTCCATTGTTTTTGGTCACACCTGGCTTAATTTCATTGAAGACAGGTAGATAATTTCTTTCCCTCGTGTCTGGGAGAAAACCTTTTTCTCCCTAAAAAGAACAGGAGTACTTGTGGCACCTTAGAGACTAACAAATGTATTTGAGCATAAGCTTATGCTCATAGGTGCCACAAGTACTCCTGTTCTTTTTGCGGATACAGACTAACACGGCTCCTACTCTGAAACTTTTTCTCCCTGTGGTTGGTAACCAACTTTAAAGCATAAGATTATTAAATATGCATATTTTCCTCATAGCATTAATACATACATTTTACAATGATATCAATCACCAGTGTGTCATTAGCTTTCAGAAAAGACCTTACTTGACACTTTTATAATACAGCAATATTGTACACAATCAGTTTTTTCAATTGCTTATCCTTTGATGTTCAGATCCCGTTTTTGTAGTTAAGAAGCTATCTCACCACTCGCCAGGTTGATGACTTTGTTTCCCTTTTATGTACATGTCTCTGCCTGATAAATAGGCTGGTCAGAAAAACAAATTACACATTCCTTTGTCTCAGGCAAACTGGGGCTTATGCATTACTTGCCAAACACATTTTAAGAACATAATTCTAGCACATATCCATAACTCTTTGTATACACCCTTTACATACACCACACAAGAATATTAATGACCTGTGAGTTATTAGTTTTCCAATGATATCTTATCTGACACCTTTTAGGTACAGATTGTGACAACAGTGTATGTTAGGTGTAGTGAGTACGTCAGGCCTGACAAGAGCTGCTGACACAGAGTAGTGAACCATCAATGGACCTCTGTGCGACAGAGGTTCTTCATTTACATGAAAGTGAGCTAACCAGACTCAACTGGGTGATGCCAGCAAGCTCAGAAAAGAAATGCCACAGTTTTATTTGCCAAGGGACTCCTGAGACAAAGTTTCAAGGGAAAGGAACGATCCAGGCCACTGTCTTCAAAAACCAAAGAAAAGGAAGAAGCCTTCACTCATTGGAATTCTGGCTTCTTGGGCTTAACAAACCAGATGTAAGTTTGTTTTGCCTGCTTGCCTGCAATGGCTGCTGCTGTGGCTGTTAGCTTCTGGACTCTGGCCACATAATGCCACCGTGCCTGACAAATAGGCATGTGCTTTTTCCATCTCCCTCTTCCCAAGCTGGTCACTGAGGTGTTGGAGTCCAGCAACATGCAAAATCTAAAATTCAGTATCTACAAGCAAGAAACTTTTAGTCTATCAGCAAGCCCATGGTTCCTCAAATATCTAAAACAGCCCACAGTTAAACAACTTAGCGGTCTAAAAGATCACAAATGTGTATATATATATATATATATATATATATATATATATATAACATGAGTTAGGAGTTGCATGCTTAATCATGAGAAATGTTATTTTCAGCTAAATGTCTCATTTCTAGTTCAAATTTAACAAGTTGGGCCATCTTGAATTGTATCGTGTAACCATATGCTGGAGGGAGGGGAAAAACAGATCGGTTATCATCTAACCACCACTGGGGTATGCTACCTTCATTAGCATCAGAGCTGTAGTCTCAACATTTGCTGGGAATGATTTGACCTTCCCTCTATCAGTCATCTGGCTGTAATCTAAAAATATCAATTGGCATTGAGATTGATAATGCCCCATTGTTTTTTATATTGATAGCTAACCAAGATACTGCCTTCCCAAATTATGACATCGAGCTTATTTAATCATCCTGATAAGTAGATGAATTTGATATTAACTCACTTTATACTAATTTGATTTGTTTTTATGTATTTTGTGTCATGCTTTTTCTCAGTTATTTAATTTAATCAAATATATAAATTTGGGAACCTATGTCATTCAGATGTTTGTTTCCCAGATGTCAAGATTCCAAACCTGAGGAGCCCCCAGAGTAAATCTGATGCAATTCTGTGGCTGGCCTAGTGAGGGGCCATAGAAGTGCCCTATATGAACACTGGTGGGTTTTGAGGGAAAATTGACTTGTATATTGATCCCATTTCTTTCAATAAGCAATATGGGTTCCAGAACCTTTGAGGGCCTGGGGTAAAGGATACCAGTTGGTCAGCCTAAAGGCCAACCACATTCCATATAATAAGCATATAATCCTTACACGGTCAAAACCATGAAAATGAATGTTTTGCAAGGTTCCAATATAAATAATCAATCTTGTCCTCCAGAAAGTTTTGAGTTACAGGGAACCTGTTGACAAATATGGATGAAGTCTAGCATTTGTGACAAACACATTGTGCCACTAAGGCACAACCCTGAGCAATTCATGGTGCTAAAACATACAACCAAGGAGGAATTCAGGAGGCACCATCCCTCTCTGAGTTCCGAGGTGCACATCCAGCACTACTCTACAGGATGGTGCAGCATGCTTCTCTCTCAACGGTTAACTGGGGAGGGAGCCATGATCCCACCTGCTCCTTGTACCCCCCAAGACTTCCAAGTCTCTGCACTCCCTTGAAAACAGGCAGCGTGATTGTACTTGGCACCTGTGCAGCAGGTGAAAAAAAGTGAAAGGCCAGTTGTTCCCTCCCCTTCATACAAACCCATATGAATGCCAGGTGCATTCTGGCTCCCAAACCAAGAGACTTTCATGTGGCTTCAAAGTTTTGTTATCACTAACGTTTTCCACAGTTCTCAATTACTGCTATAGTGTTTCATTATTTAAATCTTTGTTGTCTCACTGCACAACTTTACTTGCTTGAAAATTGGTGTTATAAACAGTGTGAGTAAAGATCAGAATGCCACTAAGTAAAAACATTGGTACACTTGTTTATTGATGCGGTGAAACCATTATTCACGTTAGTGACTTCAGTACAAACCTGCTCATCTGACTCACATGAGTAGTCCCAATGATTCACTCCAAACTGTCACAGGAATAGAGCAAGAAGGGCAGAACTTATTTAATTTGAAGTCATTGCAAAATTGCCATTGACTTCATTGGAAGCAGGACTGAGTCCTTGACCCTAAATGGAATATAAGTTAAGACTCAGCTCTTATTTCTGCTCATACAAGTTTTCCTTACTCACACAAACATTATTTAAAAGTAAGCCTTTGCATATCAGTCTATATGTTGAAAGAATTAATCTTCAGGAAGAAAAATGGACTTATGGCCCCATTTTTGGAGAAATAAGGTTACATTAAAGGCCCAGCCAAATGTACCAGGACTCTGCATTCATGCATCTGTCCCAGTTCTGCAGTCTATTTTAAGTAACAACCTGTTCCAAAGAGTCCATGACTCATGTCAGGTTATTAAAGGAAGAAAGCTGGAGACAAAAGAAAATAGTAACATCCTCTAACTTCTGTTTTGCTTTTCAGTGACTTTTACTTTTGTTATATAAAGAGGAATAACCAAGAGTAATTATTATGAGTTTGTAAGGATTCTGAAAAGAGGATGATTCACACTTCAGTATTTATGCAAATTCAGGTAATTTAAATGTAGTATGATGATTAAGAAAGGATTTTCTATTTAATTCCCAAGTGTGTGCATGTCCTTTCTCTTTATGCAAATTACTGGGATAGTCTGTTCTGTTCTTTTCTTCATCATCAGTTTTTCTAAAATAAAACACTGTAAATATGCATAACCAAATCCAACTCTTTCCTACAGGTTCATATCATACTGGGTAAACATTTGGCAATAGTTGTATTTTATTGATGTTTTTGCAATGGCATATTCTTCATATAAAATGATGACGAAGAAAATAGAAATGTGAATACCTATGAAGTCATCCCGGTCAGTTTGTCAAGTCTGATAAATGTAGTGCTTGCATCCAAACTAAGCGCCTCACTGCTTTGTGCCCTTGCATCAATTAACATTTAATTTGACTTTTTACAACCTCACTTATCACAATTTTTCATTCCTGTGAAGCTAACAAATGTTAGTTTTTCAAAGCTGAGAGTTTATGATTACTTATAACCAACACAATTTCAGAAGAATGTAATAAGAGATTAATGTACCACAAGTATGATGCCACTACAGGATTTGCTAGAATAGAAAAACATCAAGATGAACTATGACTACACTGGCTGTCCCCTAACAAAACATGCATGTGGGGACAAACTAACCCTAAAGAACATACAGAAAAGGTGTTTTCTATATCAGTTTAATTCTGTAATCTATGAGATTGAAAAGATTGAGTTTATTTAATTTATAGAGAAGACAAAGAACAGAGATAAGAGATGTGCAAAATAATTAGTTGTACAGAGAAAATAAATCAGACTTTTTTACTTACACTCTCAAACCCAACATCAAGAGGACAATCAAATTAAATTACAAGGCAACAAGTTTAAAAGTGATATAAGGAAATGTTTACAAAATGTGTAATTGATCTGTGGATCATTTCCACCGATCATTCATTTCCACAATATACCACTGAGGCTAAGGCTTTAGTTGTACTAAAATAAAGGATTAAATATGGGATTATAAATTATGATGGGTGATCACTCATATGTGTATGATCATCTTCCATAGGAGTTATGGGTCTTCAGGTGGCTAATAAGGCCAATCCTTGAACCACACGTTCTATTGCAGATGAGGGCAGATGTTTTCAGACTCAGCAGGAGGCTGTTGACCATGACTGGAAGCCAGTCTCTCCTTCCTTCTGCACCTCTTGCCCTCTTCAGCTTGTCAGTGAGCAAGTTCAAAATGCAGGGGACCATCCCATAGGACTTCACTCCATTTTAAGCGATCCTGGGCAAATGTCCAGTATTAGACTTTTTAGGTAGTCCTTCAGTAAGTCCTTATAATGCTTCTGTTGTCCACCCCTGTTACAGTATCCTTCTTTCAGGTGAGAGAACAGGACCTGTTTTGGGAGGCGATGGTCTGGCATCCGGACAACATGACCAGTCCAGCAGAATTGCTGACGGATGATCATTGCCTTGATACCGGTGGTCTTTGCCTCTTCCAGGACACTAATATTGGTGCTCCTGTCTTCCCATTTTATCTTCAGAATCTTATGAAGGCAGCGTTGATGGTGCCTCTCAAGGACTTTCAAGTGGTGTCTATAGGTTATCCAAGTTTCGGACCAATACAAAACTGTTGGGAGAATAATGGCTTGATAAACAAGAAGCTTGATGTCTGTTCAAATGTCACGATCTTCAAAAACCCTGTGCCGTAAACGATAAAAAGCTACACTGGCACAGCTCAGGCGATGTTGAATTTCTGCATCATTATCTGTCTTGGATGAAAGATGACTTCCAAGGTAGAGGAAATGATCGAATTTATCCAGTGCCACTCCATTCATTTTGATAGCTGGGGCATGTAGTACCTGATTTGGAAAGGGCTGAAAGAGCACTTTACTCTTCTTGATATTAACCGTAATTCTATGGTTGCAGATGAAGTCCTTGAGCAAATCCCTCAACAACCATTTAGGGATGAGCTCTGAGACCCTCCTAATTTGTAGGAGGTACACAATGCCACCAAGCAGATGAAGAACAACAAGGCAGCAAGTCTAGATGGGATCCCAACTGAAATCTTTAAAGATGGTGGACCAGAGCTAATTCCACAGCTTTACCTGCTTATCCTTAAAATCTGGATAAAGGAAGAGATACCCAGTGATGTGAGAGATGCCCTGATTGTCACCTGATTGTCAGGGTTTAAGGGGGGAGGCAGAAGGCTCTGCGTGCTGCTCTCACCCGCAGGAACCTCCCTTCCCCCAGCTCCCACTGGCCGCGGTTTCCAGTCAATGGGAGTGCGGAGCCAGTGCTTGGGGCGGGGACAGTGTGCGGAGCCCCGTGGCCCCCCTGCCTAGGAGCCGTACCTGCTGGCCGCTTCCAAGACACAGTGCAGTGCCAAGACAAGTAGGAACTACCCTGCCTTAGACCTGTAACACCGCTGACCAGATTTTTAATGGCCTGGTTGGTGGTGCTGACCGGAGGCACCAGGGTCCCTTTTTGACTGGGCATTCCAGTCAAAAACTGGACACCTGGCGACTCTAGATGACTACATTTCACTGGGCTCAGACTGCGAAGCTAAAAATTTCATTGGAGACATTCAAGCAGGGCTTGAGCCTGGCTTCCAAAACCCTGTCAGGTTTCCCAACTCCAGCTGAGGGAAGCTTTTTTTTTTTTTTTTTTTTTTTTTTTTTTAAAAGGAGACAAGTGACAAAAGTCTTCTTACTTAGAGGACTGGAGGTTCTTTCATATATGGTGTCTAAATGAAACACAAACACTCACCCCTTCCAACTCTTTCACAGTCCTTTTGACTAACTTTCACCACAGTGGAAAGTCTGTCCATAGCCACATCTCTGTCCCCGCTCTGAAACCTTATCAGCTTCCACTTAATGTACATAACTGTTCCATGCTCTCTTCTTGGATATTTGCCTTATGAGACACTCACTGTAGCATGAGGATACTGAAGTCTCTAACTACCTATTTTTGAGGAGCTGAAGTAAACTGATTTCAGTTCATAGCCAGTTATGAAATATAAAAATTATTTTTTTCCAGATATAGTACATAAGACCTCTCTTTTTCTCTCTCTCCTGGGGATCTACTGCATGTTAGTTCCCAGCTCCCTGAAAGACTATAATAAAGCAAAGAGAAGTGTCATAGAAGGCCAGTTCATCTGGGGTCCTTTCTAGTATAGCTGTAGTGTTCTAGGAAATTGACTGTCAATTAAAGCTTTATTTTGACCAGCTGGGGCCACACTCCTCCTCAAACATCTGCAAAGCAGTGTAGGGAAACCCCTCGCCTTCCTAGAAGGGACATGGCCCAAAAACTGCACAGGCCTGTATGCAAGCAAGCTGTTGTTTTCCATTGTTTCAGCTGTCAAGAAACAAGGGCATTTAATAGTTCCCTCATTTAACCTGAATGGAAGGCAGCTATCATACCCAACAGTTCCAACAAGATAGTCAATTGCCTCACTCCCAGCATAACATCATCTTACTAGCAGTACCATGAACAGGTTTCTGTAACTAGCTAGATATGGGGAAATTTAGATAGGTAGCATTTGGGTTGGGTTTTTTCCCCCCATTTACTGCAGCTGTTATATAAAATACCATGTGTGTAAGAGTAATTTCTGTGTAGCCCTGGAAAAAAATGAAATGGGGGAAAAATATTATCCATGTTCAACAGTAAATCTCACTGAAAATGTTCCAAATGAATACAGGAAGTTCAAACAATGAAATCTAATGTGTTCAATGGCTTTTAATATAAAATAAAATTAATAATACATAGCGGAGAGTACCAGTAATTCAGGATAGCAGTTATGGTGTACATTCTGTGAGTAAAATCACTGGAAAGCGACATGATTTTTGGCCTTTACATATGGAAACTCAACTTGCATTAGGAACAAGCTATTGAAGAATTAGAACTGATCAAATGCCCAGTGGAGGACTTATGACTTTGCCAAAGGGCCTGATCTAACTCCACTGAGGTTACAGTCTTGTCATTTACTTACCTGCTGTCCTCAAGAGGGATGCTTTCCTAAATTGGGGCTTATGGGTCTGATACATCATTAACGTAAGCACATGCTCACCTTTAACCGTGTGCCATAGTGCCATCCTCAATCAGTTTTGGCCATAATGATTAATGATACTAGTGAGTCACTACTTTCCTGTTGCAAAGCATACGAATTAGTGTTAAGAAAAAGACATGTATTTGTGTAACTCAGTATCAAACATGTTCCTGTCTCATAATTAAGTGGAAACTAAGGTAATTCTAGAAATAAGTAACATTATGTTAAATTTCTTGGATTTTCCAGGAGAAAGATTAAATAAGTGTTATAAAGCAATATTCCATTATGCTAGCAACAGAGCTCTCTCTTGTGCTGATGCTATTTTGAATGCTGCACAATTCAAGTACGCCTGCTCAGTAAAGGAGGAGTTTTTTCTTCTTTAAGTGAAACAGAAACAGATCCAGGCTCCATAGTCTATCACCCAGACCATTTTGTTTTTATTTATTCATTTTAAAGTAAGCCATCTCATCAGACATGTTATTCTAAACCTGTCCAACTCAAGAATATTCAGATCCCTTCAGTAAAGAGACATTTCCATTGTAGCTTTTCAGTAATATTACACTGAATACAGACATTTTACAAGTTAAAAATCAACACGTATATAACAAAAAACAGTGGATATGATCCATTCTCTCTGCACAAGGTACATTTCCCCATTCTCCTTCCATTGTTTATTAGTACTTCTTAACACACATCCTTGGTTGTTTAGAACCAAAGTTCTGTAGGGCAGAATCAGGTCTTCTTTAACAGTAAAGCCCAGTGCCCATCTAAAGCACTATAGAAATAAGCAACATATTAAGGCCAGTTTTCCAGGAAAACAAGGTATTTTTATTCATATAACCAGACAGTAATGGAAACCATTTACAAATATTCATCAAAATGTAAAGCTGTAAGGAGGCTACTCTACTTTTCCAGGCTGCAAAACTCAAAAATAATGCAAAAAAAGCAGTAAAGCTATGAAACCCATAAGAACAGCCATACTGGGACATACCATTGTAAGAAACCTTCCCACAGTTCTAATGAGTTAGTCCAATAGAATGGACTATCCCAAGCCTTATTTTAAGGTAAATCCATTACTTGAGGCCTCATCCAAAAATCCATTGCAGTAAATGGAAAGACTTCAATGGGCAAAAGCTTAGCCTTATTTGTTTAGTGTCCTGAGTTCCATATGACGTAAATAAAGGGTGAAGTTTGTCCCATATTTCTGTGAGAATCATGAAAAAATTCACACACTATACAAAAGCATGCATGTGTATCCTTATGAATAGAATATTGCTTCCCTTAATAAAGATTTGTCATTTACTTTATATACATTTGTCCATTATTTCCTTAAAATCCAAGTAATTGCTCAATAACCCAACACACAAGTGTGGAGTTTAGATAATAATGACCACATTGTCTCACTGCATTCTCCCAAGGATAGGAGTCCCTTTCAGTTGTGTTAAAACACAGGTGCAGTTCCAGATCTATTAACTCCAAGTCCAGGTTGACTGCGTGATATGCACCACTTGGGTTGGCAGCTGAGAGGACTCTGAATGCAAGTTAGCAGATCCTGAAAAAGCACTCATACCACAGTGATAGGTGATTTTATAGGAACCTACTAGATATTTAGATTCTGACCTCACTTAACCAATGTTGCTATTCAGCTGAATCATCTGACTCATCACATCTGTATCAGTTCAATTCATTTTTCTTCCAATAAGAAAATAATCCACTATTTTGGCCATATTCTCAGCCCTGGTCTGCCACCTTTGTGCCATGGAAGAGTTGCCATAACAGGGCATCTGAGGATTTCCCTTGCATCGTTGGGTGTCTCAGGCAAGTGACCACAGCACCTGAACTATGGCAATCCTAGGCCAGTGAAATGTTCCCTAGGGAGCCATTAATGCTGTGTAAGTTATGACAGCCCTGCTATTGTTCTAATTTACATGCAGAGCCAAACAAGCCCCCAGAATCAAGGAAGCACAAAGAGGATTTTAAGCTTCTATTGCCCCTTCAACCCAGCCAAGCACAGATTGGCTGGACTTGAGAATCTTTCCCAGTTACAAACTTTCCTGAATGTAGGAAAAATATGTACTGTATATTCTGAGGATGCTGTATAACAACCAATACCAAGGTACCACTTTATCTTAACTAGAAAGGATCCTTTAAATTACCCTGTGAAAAAAAAGAATCTAACACCCTGTGTTGATTCTGTGTTGCCTTTGAGGGCACTAGTTGCACTGTAGCATTCAGTCATGCTTCACATACCTCAGTGGGCATGCTTCGATGGATAGTCATATCCAGAATAGAGAGGGAATAGATTTATTTACTTTATGTAGACAAGGTGCAGCTTGGCTCACAGCTGTCAGAAATGGTATTGCTTTACATGAAACTTATTAGCTCAGGGTCCCAAATGGAAATTTTATTGTTCAGAAATAGTATGGCACAGAAAGATAGACAGACACTTGGTGGAGGCTTATTAGAAGATTCTTATTTACGTACGAACATTGTTATGTTTCAGAGTTCTTTAAAGCATAAGGGCCAATCCACCAGTTATATTTTTTCCTTTTATTTTTAATTAAAATGAATTAGTGCTTATAAAAGGTGCCAGAGAGGCAGTGGCATTGCAATGTTCTCCAAAATGCTTGCCAATGGCCTTTGGCCTGTGAACAATGCTGCTAATAAGAATGACATTTAGTGCCAGACGGCAATGAGCCAACACTTGCTGATTTTCTTGGAGGTTTGGGTGCTACAGAAGATGCACATCAGCCAAGGAATGGTGATCCAGATCTCTGGGGCCAGTCCTAGACTGGAACAAACTCACACATGAACTAAAGACCATCACAAACCTCACTACCTTCTCCCATAAATGCAAGCTGCACATCTTTGACTTTGTCTCCTGTAACAAACACATAGCAGTGTGTACCAAGCCAACCCCCAAGCAAAACAAAACACTGCACACAGAGTTCTCCTTTTGGGCAGAGGATATGAGAAAGGATGAACCACATGTGACAGAGGATAGTCCATTGGTAATGTGCTACCAGAAGACACTATGGTGATGAGTGTAGTGTAAGACCCTGTGTAGAAAGGATGGATTGATATAAGATCAGTGTCCTTGGGCTGATGTTACTTTCTTCTTTCATGACACAACCCAGCTCATAAACAAAGGGTAGGGACATGGAATTGGGCCTGCCAGTTCTGCATGTGGAAGGAAAGCTCATAATGGCTATGTAAGCACAGTATGAAATGTTGTCCACTAACCACAATAAGAGACAATTGGACGTATGATAGCAGTTGAGCAGAGGTGTCAGCTTCTGCTAAACTCACTAACCTTTCACAAACGCAAACCAAATAAAGATTTCCAGGTGAAATAAATACAGTGAATTTTGACTTGACGTTTTAAAAAGTGGTCAGTGGCCAGGGAGATGGGCATGGATCTTTGAGTGGTTATGCTGAAGAAGCTGCCAGCTTCATGAGATAGATGGGCAGAGAGAAATATTCTCCCGAGTTGGGGGAATCTTCTTTCACTGTCTATACGACAGGATGAGAAAGGGATTAATGATGGCATAGTGCTGCTTTTGAATAGAGGACAGAGAGATTATGAAAGGTGGTTGAATGGGATGCAGGCCGTGTGTTGGGAAATCTGGAGATAGGGCAGCTGAGGTGCCTAAGACAAGAACACATGCCTTTTCCCTTGGTGAAATTTACTGAGGACAAATATACTCAGTATTAGTCTTAAGGTTTAATTGTACCAAGTCACATAAAAGCACGAACACAATTTTGTTGGTTTGATCAGCAAAAGTGGAAGAGGTTTTTTTCCCAAAACATTTTCACAAAAAAATATTAGTAGAGAAAAAATTAGCAAATTATTGGTTTCTTTTAACAAATAGCTTACATCATTTTCATACTCCATAAAATTCCCCTTAGCAAATATTTACTAAATATTCCTACATTAAAAAAAAATTTTCCAAGCATACCAACTCTACAAAAAGCTATTAGACTTCTCTGACAAAATTATTCAACAAATTATCAGGTTAGTTTTTCAGACGAATTCCCATACCACTTGTATGTTATCAAAACAAAATAAAGTCAGAATATGAAGCTCTTAAATGTAACCCTTCCTGTGATTAAAATTCTCCTTAAGGAAATAATGCGCTAAACAAGAGGCTTAGTTTAAGATCCTTAAAAGTTCATGCATATGCTGTTGGAGCTATCGAAGGGCCCATAAAACAATTTTCAATAGGAACTCACCCGTACGCCTTATGCTGTTTTTCCAGGCAGTTAGTCTAATTAAGCCTCTTAGGCAGGTTACAGCTCCCCAGTGGGATCTGAACTCAGTTTACATTTAGAATAATTTCTCAAAATCTTTGAGCTTTTGACTGAGGTCCCAGTTATTTTGTGACCATTCAAGGGGATCTTTTGCTTGCCTTGATTTTAGCTAGATGATTAATTACTGAATGGGCCATACCAATTACACTTTGTCAGCAGTCAGGATTGTAAATGCTAACTGTTTTGAAAAGCATTAGTGTTTGGGCTTATAACAGCCAAGTGGGAAAATAATAAGTTCCATGTTTCATAATGGAGGGCCAAATCCTGCTTTCCTAACCGACACAGGTCCCCCAGTGAGGAAAGCACTTAGTTACATGCTTAACTTTAAGCACGTGCTTATATCCCATTAAAGTTAAGCACATGCTTAAAATATGATTTCTTGAACTGAGATCACCTTAAGCACAAGTTGTCTGAATCAGAACCAGAGTCACAGCTAGAACCATTTATGTCATAGTGGTGCCACTCACATGAGTAAGGAAGACTGGATTTGGCCCATATGCTGCTTTCTGTTCCATATGAAAGTTCTGGCTCATGAATGACAATTGGCTGAGTATAGACATGATGAATCAACAGTTTCCATCATTCACATCTTCATCAAGGTTAACAATATTAATCAATTAGATTGAAAAATCTATTTTTCTCTTTACTAAACTATCGTTCCAAAGAAAGTTGAAAAGTTCAGAAAAAAAAGTTACATTTAAGAAATGTCTGGCCATAGTGGAGCGACTTCACATTAAAACATCCAGAAATAGTGTAACAATACATATGCTTTTTTCCCTGCACATCATTTATATTTACAAGCTAAATACAACTTAGATTACATCAGTAGTTACCTCTCAAGGAAATAAATCTCAATGCTCAACTCATCAGAAGCCAATGGGCCAAATTCACCACTGGTGTCATCTCTGAAGTCAATGTCCACTTGTGCCAACAGTAAGCTTGGTTCAATAGCTATTTATTGTTCACATATTTGATCAGATCTCTCTGTATGAAATATAAACATTTTATAGATGAATAACTAGGCTTTTTATTTAATGCATTTCAATTAAATGGTTGCATTTATTTTAAGCATTATGCATATGGACAAATAAATCACAAATACTTTAAACACAGCAGCAAGTATACAAATGTTTTCACACCTGGCTCTATGTTGCGTGTCAGTGATGACAAGTTATTCAGAGGAAACAAGACTCAGTTTTAGCAGGTAAGTGAAAGAGTTATTTTTTAAACATTTAGGGTGGGATTTCCAAAAGCACTGAACATCAACTAACTCTTCTCTCAAGTGAACCATTGCAGAGTTAAGCCAACACGGAGCACTTCTGAAAATCCCACACTATAATATTTTTATATGAGAATCATATCCTGCAAACTCTTAATGCTCAGCACAGTGCTAGCTATCATGCGTAGTCCTATAGAGGCAACACTCAGAGGAACTATAGACAGTAACCGGCATTATGCTTGATTGAAAGGAAATGCAGGAACAGGCTTTAAGTGTACAAAAGTTGTTTACAGAGCTTTTTAAAATAGTTGGGCATCATAAACCAATGTTTGTTTGATTTCAAGGTCAAATAAATTGACATTTACCTTTACCTGCATTTCATCATCTGAAACACATATAACATATGGAAACATTATTTTCCTGTAAGGGTTACTGAAAAACTACTGTTAAGAAGCAAAAAAAAAAAACTTCCTTTAGATTTAATTTTTTAGCTTAAACTAACTTGAACACTAGTCCTGGCATTCAGAGTATTCTCAAGGTCAGTTCAACTTTTATTTCCCATATTTTATATCAAGAGATGCCGCCAAACTTTTCCCCTCAAAAAAGATGTTGAGTATAATTACATTGTCTAGATGTCAGGCTAGCAGTGCAATATGATATTCATAAAATTGGTGTCACCACCATGCTCTGAATACATTCATGTTTTTTTTTGCAGATTGTGAAATACCATTAATGGGACTGAGGAAAAAAAAGGTTCTGCTGCTTAAAAGGAAAAAGTGAAAACATTTGCTACCTAACAGGGCCTGTAACAGGGAAATATATTGCTTCCATTAAGTTATTTGACAAAGTTAGAATATTGGCAAAAGGAAAGCAGACACTCCACATAGATTTCACAGGAGGTGCATCCGTATGTGTGCACATGTACACCTGAGCAACTTCATGTCCTCAGGTAAATATTTGACATTAAAATGACTCATATTTATTATCTGTGTGACTTCTCTTTGGGTTTTTAAAGGTCTGGGTGATCTTTATTTTTATATGAAGAGTACACTGAACTGTTTCCCCTTGCCCTGACTGTCACCCTTACCACCAGTGATCCAGTGAATTCTATGCACCACACTGCACAGACTTTTCCCTCAGGGAAATGCTCATGTAAAGCTAGAAACTCATACCAAGAAGGCAAAGCATGAGTGCTATTATTAAAAATACAAGTTAAATTAGGAGGAAAGTATATAATTAAAACTAAGGCGGGGGGAAATAAAGCCAGGATCATATGGACACAAATCACATTTTCAAAGAATGACATGCAATTTACCACAAGTATTCACAAATGTGTTAATTGCCCATACAAATGGATACACACACAAAATATGGCTCAATTTTGAGGCTCATTGTAGGTTGCCAGATATGTTCCCTGAAGCTCCATCAAAGAAGCTGACAAAAAAACAAAAATAGAGCACCAGATTCATCAGTACAAGCCATTTACTTTGTGCCATTATTAAGGTTCTCAGGCCAATGACACAACCTAGAACAGTCTCTCAGCTACTCTAACAAATGTCAGGGCAGGACTGGCACTGAATCAGGAAACCATAAGCAAGCAAATCATAGACACTGGGGAGAACGTCTAGCCTACAATTTGGAAGGACTAGAACATGGTATCCAACAGCCAGAATCAACTGCCATAAAAATGCTGTCACATCCACACCTGGGAATTTCAAAACTACTTTAAGGACCAAATTCTACACTCCTTACTCAGACTAAAGCTCCCAGTGATAAAACCACTGGACATAGGCAACAAATGTAAACAGGCTGCAAATCAATATTATATACCACAGATATTATGCATCTGCTCCATGGAGCTGTGCTAGGAATTGGTGCTACAACAGCCCTGAGCCTATTTGGGAGGGCAGCATGTGGATACTGTGCAACATGAGCACCTGAGACAGGATAAATAGGTCGGGCACTGCAACATTGTAACTGGCATCAGTACTATTACATCAATATGCAGGTTGCAAAAGTGCACTTCTCGAAGGCAGCAAGTCTAATGTGAGCCAGCAGCCACACTGTATGTAATCTTTTACTAATCAAACAACTAATGTTTACAACACAACACCTAAGTAACCTTATTTGTCCGCCACTCTGGAACGGCCTTTAAAAAAAACCTGTGTGCTGTCTGCAAAAGCATCACTTTTTGTGCATTATTTCCTCTTTTGTCAAATATAATTTGCAGCTGTGTGCACAAAAAAGGACAAAGCCACTTACCAATTGCTACAGCATGCTAGACATTTTTCATTTCCTTAACTAAAACCCATTCTGAGTAAAACTGCAGAAAGGAAATATGCAATTTTCTGTGTTATTCTAGTAATTCTTCTTGTAAATGATGCATTATCTCAGAAACACAAAAGAGTGACCTTGGCATTTCTGATTAGCATGCCAACCACAGTGTTAGAGCTCTTGCTTTAAAAAAAAGTCATCATTATTTAGCTTCATTGGTCAGTGAAACAATTGACCTAGTGAAGAAAAATAACTCATTAGCAAATCTACATCTCAGAAAAAAGTAGCAGCTGAAATTATAGAATTATAGAAAGCTAACAGGGATGCACAATAGATCATATTATGGGAGAAAAAATATTTTCCATTGTTAGCTGTCAAATAATGACTATATAATTATTTCTCACAGTTCTGTGTATTTTCTGAAATATTATCTTAGCTAGAAATGTAATCAGAATGACTCCCTGACACTTGGGCGCCATTAAATATTAATTCATGCTTTTACTAAAAAAAATCTGAAACATTAAAAAGTGTTAATATCAAAGAGCAGTAGAATGGTGATCTATAAAAACACAATCTATGAAGAAATATAGCAGAGAACACAGTTAAAGATAATTTAATTATTTCACATCAGTTGACCTATATTAATGATAGAGACTTAAAGTGATTGCTCCGGATACTGATATCCTTTATTTAACTTCCACCCTCCCTTTCCAGCTGTTCTGAAATATTGACTTTGTAACTACAACATCATCAAGTATTTCAAATTGAACTGATTGGATTTTAGGCCATATAAATAAAGCAACAGATATTAGAGCCACAGACATTCCCAAGCAAATATCATCCATTTCCTTGAAAGAATGAACAGAAATGTGGTTATTATACCTAACTAGGATGACCAGATGTCCCGTTTTTAAAGGGACAGTCCCGTTTTTTGGGACTTTTTCTTATATAGGTGCCTATTACCACCCACTCCCTGTCCCGTTTTTTCACAGTTGCTATCTGGTCACCCTATATCTAACCAGAGATGGGCTCTTGAGCCAGAGCATTTCACATGTAACAAAACATGGCACAAAATTAAGATGCTTAGGTGCCAAATTTTATGTAACTTCTTGTGTGATTTTAACGCAAATTAAAGAGCTCATTTGTATATATGCAAATAATTTTTATACAGCCATAAATTTAAGCTTACAGAAAACATACCCTGCCTGCCCCAATCAATTATATGAAACAGGGGATGTAGCAGCAAAAAACACAGTAGCTATGGCTGGGGTAGGCAAGTGGACACTAGAGGGTGTCTGTAGGTAACTGGGTGAGCAAGTGGCTGGGGAGTTGGAACCGGAGTTAGGGGGCTGCTGGGAGAACAGAAGTTGGGTGGGTGCCTCGGTTTGCTAGAAAGGTGCCTGGGAGGATAGGGAGGGGGCAGCAAGAAGCCTGGTGTAGCTCACTGAGGCCTGAGGCAAGCAGGGGCCAACGCTGGGCTCCTCATCTTCTGGTGTGGAGGGGGGTTGCTGCTGCCCATATCACTGCCGTCTCCTCCAGTTGCTGCCACTTCCATTGTCTGCTCCTGGCTGCTCCTTTCAGGCTGTGATCTAACAGGGCAAACAGTCAGAAGGGAAGCATCTGCTTGGCTTCGCAGTAGCCCCTTATGTCCAAAAGGCACAGCTGCAGTCAAATGCCAGCTGCCTTCCCACAGCTCAGTTGGATGCATGGCAATCTAACTGAGATACATACAGATGTGACAGCATCATGCCAGATGCAAGATACATGACAGCCACATTGAAAAAGGGTTACGCCAAGATTATCAAAATGCATGCCTAAAGCTAGATACTGAAATCCATATTGGGACACCTAAATAATTTGATTTGCAAAGGTTCTGCGCACCCACTATTCCCCTTAACTTTAATGGCTCAGCACACACGATTTGTTGCATGGTAATTATGACATTTGTTGCTTTGATTTAAGCATCTAACTTTAGGCACCCAGGTTTGAAATTTTTGGTCTTTGCCTATAAAATGCCTGAGGAGGGAGGAAGAGAGAAAGTATTAGGAATAACTTGGTACTCCTCCTAAATCCAACTGAGCCCAACTCATGAAATCCAGAACGAGACCCTGGATTTATTATACAGACTAAAGAACTATAAGAAGTTTCCACATCACTATGACCTATGACAACAAGTGGCCAGCAACGAGGAAATAATAGCAGTACAGAAAAATATGGAGATTAATTTATCTTTGTTATCAGATGTCAAGGTGAAGGTGCGCGCACACACACACACACGTCAAAACAGCACTGAAACAATTATCCAAATTAATGGCATTGTGATGGGGTAGACTAAGCTTAGAGGCCCCCTGTTGGACGCCTCAGTGTCCTGCCACACCCAGGAAAGGAGCAACAGGGGAGTCCTCCAAACAGCCAGTCAGAAAGGCAGCCGGGGAAGCTGACAGTCAGGGTCCAGGAGGGCCATATAAAAGGATTTGCAGAGCCAGAGACAGTCAGTTCCTTGCTGGAGCAGTGGTTCTCAACCAAGGGTACATGTACCCCTGGGTGTACACAGAGGTACATCAACTCATCTAGATATTTGTCTAGTTTTACAACAGGCTACATAAAAACACTAGTTAAGTAAATACAAAGTAACATTTCATACAGACAACGATTTGTTTATACTCCTCTATGTACTTACATTTCAGTATATAGTATAATATTAATATTCCAATTGATTTATTTTATAATTCTGTGGTAAAAATGAGAACGCAATTTTTCAGTAACAGTGTGCTGTGTTACTTTTGCATTTTGATGTCTGATTTTGTAAGCAAGTAGTTTTTTAAGTGAGGTGTAACCTGGGGGTGCTCAAGACAAATCAGACTCCTGAAAGGGGTACAGTAGCCTGGAAAGGTTGGGAGCCACTGAGCTAGAGGATGCAGATGGTGTTCCTAACTGGCCAAAGGGAACTGCAGCATCACGGACAGCTCAGTGTGGGCAGGGATTGGGGAAGCGAGGAAGAGCTCCTGGCTGGCTCGCTGGCTGCTGGGTCTGAACTTAGGTGAGCCCTGCGGCAAGGGTGAAGGTTTGGCGAAGACTGGGGCCTGTGGGGAAGTGGCCCAGGGATTGAAAGCTGTGTAGTTAAAGGGACATGGTGGCACATGGTCGCTATTCTTAGAGTCCCTGGGCTGGGACCAGGAGTAGTGGGTGGACCCGGATCTCTCCCCACCCATAGGCCACAGGCCTACACTCGGATAGCGATTAAACCTCCAGAAGGGGAACTGAACTGCTTAGTGGCCCAGCAGAGTAGACCAAGAGGGCAAAACCATTGCCTTCAGGGAGGAAGACCTGGGGGTATGGCCCAATACCAGGGCTAGGACTATTTAAAGACCACAGACACACCAGAAGGGGTGCTTGCGAGAGATGGGTGCCATGCCATTACAGGCATCCTTAACATTTGAATGAGAAAGATTTACCATTTTGTGCTGCTAAAAGAAACTGTAGAGAGAGGTTCAAGTTGCAAAATTAGGACCTGAGTCAAGACCACGATTTCAAATACACCATGGGTAGAAGTATTGTGTAGGCCTAAAACCTGATTAACCCCCTCCCCCCACACACATATTGGATTCAAGGATTTTAGTTCAGTCCAGTGTAACATCTGCTAAAAGGGGCCATTAGATGTGTCTAATTTTGAACACCATCAAAGTTTTAAGATGCAGGTTTGGTCCCAACTCCACTCCTGTTCCTATTAAAGTAGTGCCCAGAGGCCCCACTAAGATTAAGCTTCCATTGTACTAGGAGCAGTACCAGCTTTTTGTAAGACACTCCTGGCCCCCTAGGAGCTTACTGGTCTAGGTTAAGAAAACTAAGTCAGTAGTTGTGTGTGTGGCTGTATGAACATACACTTTTTAGCAAAACTAGAGAGAAGTGGACCTTTCTAAAAAGCAAACAAATTACTTCCGCTGCAGCTGCAGAACGTTTAGGGTCAATACATCTCAGATCTTAGCTTGGCAGTGACCTGACAATTCAAAGGCTGAAATTTACAGTCTTCCTGAAAAAGTTCCATGAATTACTTTATGACTATAGCATTCTTCACATGAAACAAAAATGTCAAACACACACAAGGATTCAACAAGCTCTTTTGCACCAAATGCAAGTAAAACCCTCTCAGTTTTCACTTTCAAGGAGATCTACAACATAACTAGGAGCCAGAACCAGCAGAGGGAAAACATTCCTATTCAACAACACTTGTAAATTATGCTTATTTATTTTTTTAGGACAGCACAAAACAGGGAGGTTGCTTTTGCTGCAACATATTACAAGGGAATTTCAACATCGATTTGTTCTACTATTCAGCATATATATGCACACACACACGGAAACCTATATAGAAACAGACAAATATGTGACATATGATAATCTCCTGCCAAAAGCATCTTACCAGAATATACTATGCTTACACTTTTAAAAAATACCAATATATTCCAGTCTGCCACAAAGACTTCTACATTGTTTTAAATGGAACAATGTGATACTGTAATCTGATATTTGAAGCCAGTCCTAGGGGAAGCCCAGTACAACACAGTGTAGAAGGCAGGTGGTGGCGGCAGGAGCTGGAGAACCGAGGAGACACCAGCAACTAAAGAGTAGGACTGGTGTGCTGCCAGAAGCAGGTACTAGACAGTTGCAGGTGGAAGAAGGACTCGAAGTCATGGCAAACATAGATGTGAGGGGAGATGGAAGTAGGCAACAGGATGGAGTAGCGAAGGAAATCCCAAGAAAGAGAT
The DNA here is from genome assembly GCF_015237465.2 of Chelonia mydas. Taxonomy (NCBI): domain Eukaryota; kingdom Metazoa; phylum Chordata; order Testudines; family Cheloniidae; genus Chelonia; species Chelonia mydas. The sequence continues at coordinate 20,989,937 of NC_057855.1, forward strand.
GGGGGAAACAGAAGTCTAGAAATGAGTGAGGAGAGAAAGGGACTTGTCTACCAGACACTATCATGATAGTGCTGTGAACTGGCAGAGTATTTTGAACGTCGCCTCTGGGAGGCCAAAAGCAGATACTGATAATTCTGTGTGTGGAAAAAGGCAGTAGGCTATGATGTTACTGACCGCACACACACACAAAACATAGGTAGCAGGAGGCTGGTAGTCTTCTTGGAGCCTTACCTGCTCTGATCCTATCTATCTTGCTGTTGGTACTTTAAGGAATTAAATACCTCCTATTAGGTACTTCTATGGCCCTCATCTCTTACTATCTGAGCATTTAGCATACAAGCCCTACTGGTCAAAACACTAAGCCAGCAGAGCTTTAACTGTTTGGAGACATGCTATCCCTTATTGTGCAATAAAAACCAAGCACTGGGCTAATCAAGTAGTGACAGTCTAACACCCACCCAGGCAAGTGGTCAGACTTCTCTTATACTGAGATACCAGTCCTTAGTGCTGGCAATAGGTTCTGTATGAATTCAATAGATGGATTAAATCAACACATTTAACTCCTAGGCCCCCAAAACCCAAACAATGATTTGGAGGCATGCCCTTCATTTCACTCCTAAGCCGCATCCATTATTTAGTAAGGAATATACAAAATAGGGAACAATGAGTGCCCTGCAGTAGAAAAAAATAACGCTTTCTTTAAACCTAGGACCAATTACATCCATAGCTGCCAAAGATCCAGTGCAGTCCCTGGCACAACTAGCTAGAGGTGGCTGATTGACCTACATGGACTGATCAGTCTCTGCCCATTCCTTCACATGACCTCGTTGGCCAACCTGCCTGTGCCACTCAATCTCAGACTGTGCAATCAGCTCCATGCCTGTAACCCCCCAAAGCAGCCAGTTCAAGTCCCATCCATGGGCAGAAAACCCTGGTGTTTAGTCTTTCTGAACAATTTGGTCTTTCCCTTGCTACTGTGAGAGTATACTGTGCAATAGTGATAGATATAATGAAGCCAAAAAAGCCATTCCTACTGTAAAATCCTCACTGGTTTGGCTCCCACCCACACCCCACAGTAAAACAACAAATACAGAACATCCCCTCTAGAGTTTTCTTTTATTCAGCAGAACTCCTAATTTGTCACTTTTTCTGAGAGGTAGCTGTGCTAACAATACATTAACAGGTCTTTTAAAAATGGCCATGAGTTTCCAAATATACCTGTAATTTCTCCCAGCCCACAGGGAGTGCCTGTATTTACTACCTTGTCTCACACGCACATTCTCTCAAGTCATTCTTTGTTTCTAGAAGCATCACTGTTGCTCCTGGGTACAAAATTGGTTACGTGAATTGGTGCTCAAACAGTCTGAGTGTGATGTAAACACTTTTTTGTCTCTCAGTTCATTGGGCTATTGACTATGTCTCTTACTCTTGTCCCTCTACAAGAACGGTTTGCTTTATTTATTTTTTTCATGGAGGAGTCTGACAAACCAAGCAATAGCTATTGTTTCTATTACATCTAAAGCTAGTAGAAGTCTGAGGGATTGCACTGGAGGAACAGGGTAAAGCAATAAGCAGAGAGTTACATATAGGCAAGAAAGGTCTCATTATTGTGTCAACAAGATTTGTAAACAACTCTCCTTTCATTGCTGTGAGGATCTCTACTATTATGTGGTTATTACAATAGCTGTGTAACAGTGTGTTTTTTTCTGGGAAGGGCTTCTGGGAAGCATTCTTGTCATTTCATCTCTCATGTGAGACTACACATATAATAGGCTCAGCTGGAAAGACTGTAAATTCAATCTCATAGCCTCTAATGGGAGTGTCTACCGTTGATGCATATACTATCTAATTTCTTGGCTGAGTGACTGGAGGCATGAGTAAAGAATGGAAAGGAAAACATTTGACCCTACTTCCAGTTATACCTTCTGTCTAGTAGGGCTGGGCTAATAGATCCTGGATACCAGACTAGTGTCTGAATGCTTTTGTAGATTTTAAAATAATCTAAGGGCATTTCTAGCAAATTCTCCCATTGTAGACCATTAGCTTTCTGTGAAAGAAGCTGAAAAGTCAGCCCCCTAAATCTAGTAAACATACAAGAGCTGTACAGATAGCTAATGATCCTCTGCAAGCCAGAGCCATCTCTGCAGAGACCCCATTCTTCCATGCTACCTCATAGCTGCCTGCAACTTTAGGTTGGCTCCCCCCGATAACCATTTCTCCTCAGCCTCACTTAAAAAAGTGTTGTTCTGTTGCAACCAGGGACCTTTGCTCAGAAGTTAATACATTTGAACCTGCATTAACTTCTGATCAGATGCCCAACATACATGACTGGAAGTTGATGTATATCCCCTTCCTTGCCACACATCAATCCTGAATTTGTCATCCTTCTGCAGGATCCAGGGAATGAGGGAATCGCACTGTAGAAAGACAGCTGACACCTTACCTAGACACCCCACACACAGGCAGGGACAGATCTGTATGCAGATGGTGACTTCTACACACGTCCGGGGCTAGGGAGAGGAATGATTGAGACTCCTGTGAATATTTTCTGTTATACTTATAGGTCCCAAATCCTCAGCTACAACTGCAAGTAAGATGGAGGAGTATAAAGATACCTCTTAGCCTCCTTTGTGCTCACCTGAGCTTGGGCTGATCCAATACCTGGCCAGTCCTCTGGTATAGATTAGAATAGCCTGAGGGGTGATCTACATTGCACCAACTGACAACAGAAGCACCAGGAATGATCTCTATGCCAGTACCAATGGGGGGAGGGGTTTAGGCACCACTATGCGAACCCTACATCAGTGGTTTTCAAACCATGGGTCATGACTCAGAACTGGGTCACGGTGACTCTGGTCAGCACCACCAACCAGGCCATTAAAAGTCCCATCAGCAGTGCTGCCCAGCTAAGGCAGGCTAGTCCCTACCTGTTCCAACATTGCACTGCACCCTGGAAGCAACCAGCAGCAGGTCTGGCTCCTAGGTAGGGGGGCCATGGGGCTCTGCGCGCTCTCCCCACCCCGAGCACCGGCTCTGCACTTTTTTAACATGTCTCTAAGGTTGAATTTGGGTCATTTATCCTGCAGGATGCTTAACCCTTTCTGTCCATGCATCATATTTTGTATAAGATTTGTTGCAATTATATAACAGTGGTAGCAACAATGATTTGCATGGTCATATTCTAATCCGATACCATCACAGGAGGTGGTGATTTTTAAGAGCTTGCACTGTACAGATATCTCTATACAGCATAAGACAATATAATTTTGAGTTTACACCTCAAAGGAGGGGTGCATGTGAGTGCTGGGTAAATCCCCAACTGAATCTTCCCACACAGAGCTGATTTCAGTCAGTGTCTGCAGTAGGGTGACCAGACAGCAAGTGTGAAAAATCAGAACAGGAGGTGCGGGGGTAATAGGAGCCTATATAAGAAAAAGACCCAAAAATCGGGACTGTCCCTATAAAATCAGGACATCTGATCTGCAGCTGGGTGTGGCCTTACCTGTGTATGTGCTAGAGAAGGCTTGAGGGCCTGGCACAGCAAGGACAGGGTGAGGAAGCCCAGGCTGGTGGAACAGCCGGGCTCAGTGGGACCCCAGTACATCAGATGGCATCCCGGACTGAGGGGTCCAACCCATCACAATGGTATCAAATGAAATTAAATATCTGGAACCTTGCCATAAGTAATGGATGATGATCACTGTAGCTATTATCTCCATTTTACAAGTGGGGATACTGAGATAGAGACTGGCTTGCCCAAGAGCATGCGACAAGTAAACGGAAAAACTAGAAATAGAGCCAACAAAATGGAGCTTTCTGAAGCAATCGGAAAAAGAACAGAATGTGAAGGAGTTTAAATAACTTGAAACAAAGCAGAAAAAAAATTCTTGTAACTAACTGAATTTGCCATGACCGTTCAACAGACTAAGCGGATTTATGTTTGAATCTCTTTGGACTATTTGGAACTGGCTGATCTGCAGAGACCATGGGTATGGCCTAGGAGGAAGCAGGTTTATGTGCATGCATGCCCAGCTTAAATATCACCTTTGTATTCCCCTGGTCTTGTGGTGCTCCGTACCAGAGTGATGCCTCTGATGGCTGCTCTAGCTACCAACAGCTCAAGGGGGCCAAAAGTGCAGCCAGGGATCAGTGGTGTGTAGGTGTGTTCTGGCCACCCCTCCTTTTTCCTGCCACCAGCAAAGAGGAAGCGTGACATAAGAGCCTCTACACTGGCTCTACATCACGGCAGGTTCACCTTTGCACCACACTAAAGAATCTGATCCCTTACATTGATAAAGTAGAGACACTAGGTTATATGGACAAAGCTTTACTTCATTCCTCAGAGATACAAGGGTTTGTGACTCATCTATGAGCTAGAGACATAAATCGTAAATAAATTCTACAGCACTAAGTTTATCTGTAGTCTTAAAAATATAAAGTTTCTGAAAAGTGTTAGTTATGAATGTGCTATCTACAAGCAGATTTCCTCCCTGTGCCGTAACTACTTTATTGCTGTAGAGAACCATAGTTCGACCTAATCCAACCCACAGCTACAGCAGCTGTGCTCAGCAGATATATCCATTTGTAGGAGATTTCCTTAAATGAATACCCAGTAGTAGTGTTCTGTTAGCAAGAGTGAAAACCCCGTTAGCAAATTTTAGAAGACATACTGGCTAACTGTTAAGCATGTATACAAGGCTCAGTGAAGCCATTAAGGGATAAGTATAGGAAGCTAAAGTCACTAATGCCAAGAATTTAGATTCACAATTCAAAAAGAGAGTGGATATTTATATCAATAGTTAATGTTATCAAAAGGGAATTGGAAGGGAGATAGGAAATGTTTCAAAGTTTGAACCAATCCTTAACTAGTAGGAATTAGGAAGAGACTTTCAAGGAGGGCAGATTACGCTTACTCTTTCTATTGTGGGGTTTCTTGCACTTTCCTCAGAAACATCTGGTCCTGGCCCCTGTCAGATAGGATACTGAACTGTAAGACCCATGGGTTGATTCAGTATGGTAATGGCCACGTTTCTATGAACGATGAGGTTGATAACTGCTTTGTCCCAGGACAGTGTCTATAAGAGTTACTTATTGGTGACTTTCTAGGTGAAGGGGAGGAAGCAAAATTACAGTGTTTTAAGAGCACAGCAGAGCAGGAACTATAAGTGAGAAATTTAGAGACTGGTCAAAAGTGAAGGCTAAGAAGAATTCACGTTTCCCAAATTATAGCCAGAAAGTGAGGAGATTGCTAGGGTAGACTTTTCATACTTGTTTCTGAATGTGAAAGAAGCATGGGGGCCTAACAGCAAATTATGTTTACATATTTAAATATAGATTGAGGAAGAATCCGGGTAACTGGAATCAACCTGGCAGGATGATCTTCTGCAAGCACCAGGAAGCCAATCCTCTCTCAGTCTCCCTCTCGCATCCCCCAAGATTCTCCTGTGGTGCAACCCACCCACCTTCTTCGTTCTCCCTGGACACTACAATCTAGCTGTATAGCTGCACAAGCAGCTTCTGCAATCACAGCATTTCTCAAACTCTACTTTTGTTTTGTTTTGTAACCTCATCCATCTCTACTACCCCATGGTTCTGACTGCACCTTTTTTCTCCATCACAGCGTCTATCCTGTTCCTCCTTCCCTCTCCTGGTGGCCATCACCCCTCTACAGTTCCCATCAGCTCTACCTCCTCTTCTTCATCCTGATCTCTCCCTTCCTCCCAGCAGCACAAATCCAGATCCCACAGCCACACCCTTCTCTGCCACTTCCTACGCCACCTCTGGTGACATATGCCTCAATCCTGGCTCTCCCTCCATCCTGGACCATCTCCAACTCCCACCCCTCCATCTCTCCCCTACCACCATTCCTAAACTCATGCCCATGCCCATGCCCATCCCCTTCATGCTCCCTTACCCTTCCCTGCTGTCTCTGGAACACCCCTCCATCTCTAAAAAAAAAAAAAAATCACAGCCACACACACACCCTCTTCATATCTGACTCCTCCAGCTCCTGGCTCTCACAGAGACTTGGATTCCTTTTTCAGACACCGCATCTGCAGTTGCCCTCTCTTATTCAGGCCTCTCCTCCTCTTCCAGCCCTGGATCAGACCACGAGGGTGGAGGGGTGGTTAGGCTTCTCCTCTCCCATCCCTGCTGCTTCCTTCCCTTCCCCTTTCTCTCCTGTTTTAAATAACTCAGAACCCTAATCTTCGCTTGTCTCCATCTTCAAATTGCTGCCATTTACCAGCCACCCACTTACTCCCCATCAGCCTTCCTCTCTGATCTTGACTCCTTGCTCTCTCTTCTTCTTGTTACCAATTCAGGTTCAATCTTATTTAGTAATTAAAGAGACCTCAGGTATCCAAACTTGATTGGTATTTATGAATTAATTATTAGCACATAACAGGCATATATGTTATCAATGACAAGTATGACAGACTGATGACAGTGCTGTCTAGTTTAACTCATTGTCCACAACTGGACCTTATGATAGGTACCTTGTTTACAGATTCATTTTAGGTTGTTTCCTCTTCTCATATATAAACATATTTTTCACACATTTCATAAACTTCCAACTGAAAGATCAGCATCTGGCATTTATTGTTTGTGCTATTTATATTTAGATGTACATTTCCAATAAATACATTAAATTTGTCAACTTAACATCCGTAAGTCTTGTGGTTAGTACATTCCTTGAAAAATCATGTACTAAGTGACACAGGGCAGTATGTTAAAGTTATTTTATATCTTTTTTCCCCTTCATACACTAGTCTAACAGCATTCTCAAAGCACCTTGGGATCCTGGTGTACTTAGTGGGTATTAGGCCTAAAAGAAGTTTGGCTCACCAGTCAATACTCTCCTCACATATCATCTGTGATCTCAGCTTCCATGTTGATGACCCATCCGAACCCTTCGCTGCATTTTTCCTCACCCACGTGTTTTATGATGACCTGCAGCCCTGGTTCAGCACTCCCACTGTCCTTGGGCCCTCACCAAGCACTGCACTTTCTCTGATCTCTGTTGCCAAGTTCTTCCTCTCTGACCTTCACCAGGTATCTTTCACCACCACCCATGCACGCACGCACGCACGCACCCTGTAACTCAGCCTGTGAATTTCAGTCCACCAACACAGATGGATTTGTCTGCTCTCAGCCCTCTCCTTCTTTCTTCCATTCACACAGATGTTGATTTTCTCCATGCTTCACTGTCCTACATCCTTGACACTTTTCCCCATCTTGCCCATTGTAAGGTCTGTTCTGCCAACCGCCAGCCCTGGATCACTCCCTATATCCACTTCCTCCACTTTTGCCCTTATCCTGTGGAACATCTGCAGCAGAAATCCTGTGACCAGGCTGACTTCCTCCACTATAAATTTGCTCTCTCCTCTTTCACTTCTGCCATCTTCCTACCTGAAGTACTCTACTTCTGCAACTTAATTGAATCCCATACTCACAACATCAGCTGCCTTCTCATCAACTCCGAAGAGTGAGTCAAACCCTCCCCACCTCTTTTCTCCACTTCTCTCTCTGCATGGGACCTTGCCAAGAAAAAAAATGGCTAAGTACATTACCTTCCCTCTCCCCAAATTTTCTCCCCCGCCTTCTCCTCCTAAAATTCTTTCTTCCTTCTACTGTCACATAGACACAAGTTTCTCATCTGCTCTCCTCCTCTAACCCTTCCATATGCTACAGTGATCCCATCCCATCTTCTCATCTCCCTCATGCCCATACTCATTCCCTTCCTTACTCTTCTCAACCTCTCATTCTCCTATGGCTCTTACAACTCACATTACAAGCATGCTTTAATCTTTCAATCTAAAACAAAAACCACCCTTCAGCCCACTTCACTCTCCAACTACTCCACCTTCCTACTCCCTTTCTCGTCTAAGCTCACTGAACACAGTCTACAATTGCTGTCTGAAGTTCCTCTCCTCCAGTTCCATCCTAGACCTTCTCTAATCTACCTTTTTCTCATTGCATGCTACTAAAACTACTTGGGCCAAAGTCTCTAATGACCTCTTCACTAAAGCTTAATATAGCTCACAAAAGGTAATAAAGAGACGGAGGTGCAGTCATTGGGTCTCATGGGAAAAGCTGCTGGGACGGATTAATGTTACTTTCAGAGGTAAAAAAATACAACAGAGTGATAAATGATAAAAATATTAATTGCAAATGGATTTAGCTGGATGTCTGGTCGCCCTGCACAACAGGATAAGGATACTGTCATGGCCGAAAGCAATCAATCTTAACTGCATCCTGACATGAACAGTGCTTTGCAAGAGAGTGAGAATTGAGGAAGTGAAAGAAGTAGTCACCTGTTTTTCAACAATGTCATCCTTTACATTTAAATACAGGAAGAGTCTGAGGGAAACAAAAAGAAAAAGCGGATGGAGTCTATTGCATGAAGGCACCACCATTTATAGAAGCTTGAAATGTTGTCAGTGTTAGGAAGTAAAATAATCAGGAAGAGCATAACACAACTTTGTGGCAAGTTTCTTCTGTGAAACAATAAAAAGCCTGCACAATAGAAGGCAAAAGCCTTGGAAAGGAAGTTGAGAAATGTTTTGACATAAAGATAATACACAGATAAAAGGTAGGAATACTTGGGGAGAAGTAGCAATTGAAAGTAAAACAATTTATATGTAACAGAAGCTTCTGTTCACATTCAAAGCATGAAGTGGGCTAGGTAAACTCTTGTTGATACATGAAGAGCAAAAATGCACTGAAATTTATCAACTTTAAGCATCAGGTCTGAATTATTCTTAAACTGTCCCAACTTTCATTTCAACTCTGTATGATTGTTCTTTTAAAAAAGGCTGTTTAATTTCTCTAAGAAAAAACACACTGAAAGCTAGAAATCACTCTATCATTAAAACTCCCCTACAATAATAGAAACTGCAGAAGAGCTCCCACAAAATGAAAGTAGTCCTGAAAATAATAATTTAAGCCCCTATCCTGCAAATACGCAGAACTCAGTGTGATTACTCACACACTTATGTCAGTACTCCTATGAATAAAGGAACTCAAATGCATAAATGTTTGCAGGATTGGGGACCTTCACATACAAACAATACAGTCTAAATGAAGAGTGGAGTGTTGTTTGACAGAACATGAAATTCAGATTCATATAAAAATGATCAATTATGTGAAACTCAATTACTTAAAACATTAACAAAAATTAAATTAAGCCTCTTAAAAGCTTACTTGCAAATATATTTTAGTAGATTGCTAGGGGGTCTCTATATACAGGCCATTGCAAATGTGACTGAGAGCACAATCCTAGAATGGAGCTACTACATGAGTAAAATCTGCAGGAATGGGCCCAAATCCTCACCAGCTATTGCTTTGATCCAGCTCATTTATGTATCACCGTCGGATTTCCACTACTGGCTCAATCCAGTAGACGGTAGGTATATCAGTACACAGCACTATTTTTTTGCATATCCCCTGAAATAAGCCACTTATGTACAAGTCAGATATCCAGTATAACAATGACTGCTGCTTCTCCCATTACACTGGGTTGCACAGAATTTGCTCTTACCTACTAAAACCCTGCACAGCCTGTGGCAGTTATAGTTTGGGTAGCAAGAAAAAGAGACAAGTTAGGCCTTAAAGGGGCTGTCTCATGGCTCCATTATTTCACATCCTAGATTTTCAAAACAACTATGCAGAAGTTATGTGGGTAAGTGGACTCATCTCTTGACTAAAACAAATGGAGTCCTGCCTCCCTATTTTGTGCAGAGGAACTGAGCCAGTGCTGCTGTGAAAAGGCCCTCAGCACCCTTAGGGGAATGGAGCTGGTTTTACCTCCAGCATCAAATTTTGCTCCCAGTTAGGTCGGACACAAAACCCGTTCAAACCAATGGAAAGACTTCCACATCCAACAGGCTTTGGATTAGGCCCTTACAATGATATAAATGTGGAGTAACTCCTATTAAATCATTTGAGCTACACCCAAGTAACTAGAGCCCTCCGCGGATACAAATTTTTATCCCCAGATGCAGATATCCGCAGATATAAATCGGTATCAGCAGAACCACAGGGCTCTCCCGGGAACCACAGTGGCGAAAGGAGGAGAACATGGGGCCGCGGCTCCCAGATTTATCACTGTGGATATCCACATCTGCAGATATAAATTTGTATCTGCACAGGGCTCTACAGGTAATAGAGCAGAATTTGAACATAAGAACGGCCATACTGGGTCAGACCAAAGTTCCATCTAGCCCAGTATCCTGTCTTCCAACAGTGGTTAATGCCAGGTGCTTCAGAGGGAATGAACAGAACAGGTTATCATTAAGTGATCCATCCCCTGTTGCCCATTTCCAGCTTCTGGCAAACAGGCTAGGGACACCATCCCTGCCCATCCTGACTAATAGCCATTGATGGACCTATCCTCCATGACTGTATCTAGTTCTTTTTTGAACCCTGTTATAGTCTTGGCCCTCACAACATCCTGTGGCAAGAAGTTCCACAGGTTGACTGTGCATTGTTTGTTTTAAATCTGCTGCCTATTAATTTCATTTGGCTCTAAGTAACTCATTTCTAGGTACAGGACTGCAGTTTTTAGTTCTACTATGTTTTTCACCACATATTCCACAGAAGTTACAGAGATGCTTCTATACTTTCCTAACATAAAGAGAAAAGGTTTTATTTATTTTGAATAATAAAGACTTGCTTTGATAATGGTATCTGTAGCACTTGCAAATTTTAAACTATTGTAAATCTCCAAAGCTACCCTCCTTTAAATCTTTAAAAGCTCCAGGAGATTTTCAGTCACTTTAGATCTTGGGTAATGTGATTCGCCACAAATCCTAGTGCAGCTAGGAAGCATTAAACACACTTGGTGTGCTAAAAATTTCTCGTAAATGGACAGTGATCATGTTTTCCACTACAGAAACTCCACTCATATCTGTTGTCAACTTCATAGGAGGGGTTGGCCTTCATGATGTTATAAAGTGTTCTTGAAGCATTACAAAAGCAAAAATCATAATTTTCTGCAGGTATCATTTTCTCTGCCCAACTAAGCTTTTAATGTTTTCAGTAATGCTGATTTATTGGGATTGCTTAGGGAGGCAGTGCTCAGAAGCATCTTTACTCATAAAATCTCAGTGACAGAGAATAACTTTTACATCTTTCAAACTGTCCATTGTGAAAGATTTTTTTCATTACAATGACAGCGCTTAGAGATTTTCAGTGTAACATAGAATGATAACTCCCTCGAGACTCAGGCTGTGTCTGGTTAGGAACCAGTGAATTTGGCCATGTTCTTCAAGACTGATGAAATATTCTTGATCACGTAGTACAGAAACTAAGTAACTTGCCTATTTGTCTGCTTGAATTTACACAGGGGCGTGCAAACTTTTTGGGCTGAGGGCCACATTTGAATACGGAAATTGTTTGGCAGGCCATGAATGCTCAGGAAATTGAGGGTAGGGGTGCAGTAGGGGGTGAGGGCTCTGGCTGAGGGTGTGGGCTCTGGGGTGGGGCTGGGATGAGGGGTTCAGGGTGCAGGAGGGTGCTCTGGGCTGGGATCGAGGGGTTCAGAGGGCAGGAGGGGAATTAGGGCTGAGGCAAGGGGTTGGGGCGTGAGAGGGAGTGAGGGCTCTGGCTGGGGGTGCAGGAGAGTGCTCAAGGCTGGAATTGACGGGTTTGGAGGGTGGGAGGGGGATCAGGGCTGGGGCAGGGGGTTGGGGCTCAGAGGTGCAGGCTCCAGGCAGCACTTTCCTCAAGCAGCTCCCCAAAGCAGCAGCATGTCCCCTGCTCCAGCTCATACACAGAGGCACAGCCAGGCGGCTCTTCGCACTGCCCCATCCAGAGGTGCCACCCCCGCAGCTCCCATTGGCTGCAGTTTCCAGCCAATGGGAGCTGCAGGGGCAGGGCTTGGGCAGCGTGCAGAGTCGGAGAGGGGACAAGCCAGCTGCTTCCCAGGAGCTGCGCAGATTGGGGCAAGCCCCTGCCCTGATCCCACTCCCCCGGAGGGAGCTCCAGAGCGAGATTAAAAGGTCTGACAGGCCAGATGCGGCCCATGGGCTGTAGTTTGCCCACTCCTGATTTAGAACCTATTGGTAGTGAAATCCTGGCCCCATTGCAGTCAAGGGCAAAACTGCTGTTAAAGTCAAAAAGGGTCCACTATTTTACCCTAGAATTTTATCTGTACTGGGATATCTAAGAAAACTCTAGCTGCAACCACACCAGTAGTGAATGCTAGTAAGGATCATAAGTGTAATAAACAATTTTCAAACTAAAAGAATAGTATGGGCCATATCATGCCATTACTTTATAGACAGACGTCCCAATGGATTTCATTGAGGACTTCTGCTTTAAAAAATTACAGTTCAATATGGCTTTATATTTGGAAAAGGGGAGCACAATAGGGCAGTAGAATTTTAAGACATTTCCTCAACCAGTGTGACCTGCTGTCTAAGGGGTAAATTCATGATTTTCTGCGGAAAGATTGCAGAGATAAGATAGCACCATTCCTTCCAGAATTCTTAGTCTTCACACTTAAGTACTATGTGAGACATCCTGTCTTCTGAGATGGTATAACCTTATGGAAAAAGCAGAGGTACAGAAGAATAAACCCATGCAAAGAGGGAAGGTCCTCTGGCTCCTGCCCTAGAGTATGTGCAAGTGAGATGACCATGAGCTTATTCAGGGTCCTTTCCCCTGTGCTCTGTGTGGTTGCTAAATATGTTCATAACACTCATTTCAGTATGTGTACATCCTAGAGCTTATGCCATTTGGAGCATAACACCTTGTTGAGCAATAAGAGGTGCCATTATCAAGGATGACATCTGATATATCCATTACTACTGACAGAAAAGCAACAGTTAACATACCACAAAATGAGATTGTCTACTAGTCCCCTTTTAGTAGCCTGGCAGATCTCATGAACCACTTTAGACTTTGGATAGGACTTCTGATGCGACTATCAATTGCTTTCAAATCGGCTAATATAGGCATGAATGTACTCATCATGGTAACTCAAATCATCCTCCTGTTGACCTGTGAATCATGACCTAATCCTGGAGAGGATTTGAGACAAGCTTAATTCATATCGTGTGTATGAAATTGCTTTTAATAATTAAGAGCGATGCCAATATAGCAGAGCTGCAAATAGGAAAACATGCAGTCTAAACATTAACGTTAGGTAGGCTTGTCAATAAGCTATGGCTTAGTGAGACTTATAATAGCGTAACAGTTATAAGTTTTAGTATTAGTGATATAAGTTAGCATAAGCAGTTTGACCTACAGTTATAATATTTAGCATAAATGCTTTTTGTAATAAACAAGTTAATGATAAAAGAACAAAGCTAATGGAAATTTTGGGGATCTTTAGTCTGTGTAACCCTGAGGTTAACCTCATTAAATATATTATATTAATTATATTTCTGTTTGGTGCATCTGTGCCCAGCCCCTTGCCTGGTTTCTCATGCTCCATCCCATAAGGCAGCTATTGTTTTGCATGCTATGTTTTAGAATAGCCATGTCAAATTTCAACAATCAATATTTGAAAGGTCACTTCAAGCTCTCTCCTACCTCTGTTGTCCCAGACATATCCCCTCATTAGTGAATCTTTGCAGTTTTATTACACTTTTGTCAGTCAACCATGATGACTCCTTGAACTAACCATAGCTTTTTCAGAAAAAGTTTAAATTGTCAAGAACATTCCTACCAGGAAAAAATTACTACTTGGTTTTTCTTCAAATGTTCTAGAGAAAAGCACTCGGGAAGATTATTAATTTCTGATGTTACAGATAACCAAATAAATGAATGTGCAGTGGTCACCATTGAAAAGTCAACATTTACTAGTGACTACCATCCCACAATACTTAAGATACCACAGTAATTCCCTTTTGAAGGAATAGGGAAATAACTGGCATCTCAGTTACTACAGCTTGGTAAATTAAATGTTGATTTGTGCAATGGCAACCACTGCACATACTTTGGGACTAGTCAGGAGCACTACTCTGAGCCTTTGCAGTGGAGTAGAGGGAGTAAAAAGCCCCCTTGCTTCACTGAACAGGCTACACGCCACATAAGACCCTGCACAATAGGAGAGCAGATGCTGCTGTTCAGCTGTTCCACTTCCTTCTATGCAAGTGGATAAGGAGAGGGTGGAGCAAAGGCCTTGCTCCCCATTCGTCAGTCACTGCAACGGAGCTGCCATGGAGGGAGAAATAACCTGTGCCAGCAAAAGAACTGGAGCAGTTTGCTTCTTTCATTGGGCAAGGAGGACTGGATCATAAAGTTGCAATCCAGCCCTTACAGCACTGGATCCAAAGTCCATTAAAGACCCTGGGAGAATCCATTCACTTCAAAAGGCTTTGGATCAAGTGCTATAAGAATTAATGTACTGTCTGTCAGTAACACACATGGTTGAGAGGACACATCTAGTGGGGTTCCACGGGAGTCTGTCCTGCATCCAGTGCTATTCAATATTTTCATCAGTGACTTGGATATTGGAGTGAAGAGTATGCTTATAAAATTTGCAGATTATGCCAAATGGGGAGGCATTGCAAGCACGTTGAAGGACAGTATTACAATTCAAATGACCTTGACAAACTGGAAAAGTGGTCTGAAATCAATAGGATGAAATTCAATAAAGGTAAGAACACAGCACTACAATTAGGAAGGAAGACTCAAATGCACACAAATACAAAAAAGGGGAATAACTGGGTGGGCAGCAGCACTTCACAAAAAGATCTGGGGGTTATAGTGGGTCACAAACTGAATATGAACTAACAGTGTGATGTAGTTGCAAAAAAAGGCTAATATAATTTTGGGGTGTATTAACAGAACTTCTTTATGTAAGTCAAGGGAGGTAATTGTCACACTCTATTTGGCACTGGTGAGGTCTCAGCCTACTGTGTGAAATTCTGGTGCATGCTTTAAGAAAGATGTGGCTACATCAAAGAGTGAGAGCAGAGGAAAGCAACAAAAAAGTGCTAAAAGGTTTAGAAAACCTGGGGTGACCAGACACCAAGTGTGAAAAACCGGGACAGGGGCTGGGAGGTAATAGGTGTCTATATCAGACAAAGCCCCAAATATCAGAACTGTTCCTATAAAATCAGAACATCTAGTCACCCTAAGAAAACCTGACCTATGAGGAAAGGTTAAACTGAACGTGTTTAGTCCTGAATGAAGAAGACTGAGGGGACACTTGATAGCATTCTTCAACTATGTTAAACACAGTGATCAAATATTCTCCACGTCCATTGGAGGTAGAACAAGAAGTAATGGGATTAATTTCCGGCAAGGAAGATTTGGGTTAGGGAAAACTTTATAACTATGGGCGTTGTTAAGCACTGGAATAGGCTTCCAAGGGAGACTGTGGAATCCCTGTCTGAGATTTTAAACAGGCTAGACAAACACCGATCAGGAATTGTCTAGGTATATTTGGTCCTGCCTCAGCACTGGGAGATGGACAAGATGGTCTCTTGAGGTCCCTTCCAACCCTACATTTCTAGGATTCTATGGCAACACTGCATATGTAGAATTAAATATCCAAACTGTCTTCATTCCATACAACCTGCCTAAGAAAAATCCTCTGTATTTTTTGGCCCAGAACAATCTCAAACCAAGATTTATTGACACAGTGCAGCCAAGAGGATCTGAGCACCATCATTGCCAGGAGGCATAGGAGATGGATCGGTCATGTGCTTCGGATGGAAACTGATTCCATCACCAGAGTAGCAATAAGATGGACACCTGAAGGCACGCAAAAACAAGGCTACTCAAAAACAACATGGCAAAGAGCTGTGGAAGCGGAGCTGATAAACCTGGGGCACAGCTGGGGAACCACTGAAAGACTTGTCAGAAACAGACAGCAGTAGAGGAGCTTCGTCACTGACCTAAACACCAGAGGCATAATAGGAACATGATCATGATGATGATGAAGGCAAAGCATAAAAGCTACATTTTAAAAGTGCAAATAGAATCAAGAACCAAGTATCTGCTATAGGAAGTCCATTTTCTTGAGCAGACTGAACGAAATAAATCAATTTCAATTATACATTATGTTGTTCCAGGCCAATGGACAGCAGCCTGTAAAGGTTTCATTCCTGTCTCTGAGGCCACTCATGTAACACAAGAAATTAATAGAACTGTAGACTGTACTACCTTCTAACAATCTTACTCAAAAGACTTGGTCACATTTTCATTGGAGATTGAAATCCTAGATTACATGCAGAGAATATATTCCTGAAACATGACTGATAATAAATTAATGAAAAAGTCAAATTCAAAGCTCTGAGAGCACACAGGTCGGCAGCTGAGCAGGCACAGAGCCCCACTGAAGTCGTGAGGCTCCAGAAGGGTGCAGTAGTCGATCCACACAAAGTCAGTTGCAGGATTGGGGTTTAATATTGTAATACTGGTCTGTGGTCTGATCCAGCTCCTGTTGAAGTCCAAAAAAAAAAAAATATCAATGGGGTCAAAAAATGTCCTACCTTTGAAATAGTTCATCCCCTCCCTGGATGCTGCTTTTAATCATCCCTGCCAATGCTCTCTTATTCCAGGGCTCATAATGCACCTGTCACAAAGTGGTTGCTGGTTTGTGGTTTTTTGGTTTTTTTGGTTTTTTGTTTTTTGTTTTTGGGGGGGGGGGAGGGGAGAATCTCAGGTAGGAAAGTGTCATTTTCCCTCCTTGCATTCTCACACACTGCTCATTGTGCTGCATTATCAACATATGCCATAGATTTTTGCAGGAATAAAGTATATCTATTTTCAACATTTAATATAAAGTTATCTTGCCAACTTCTCAGAGCCTCACCACCACTCTTTGGAAGCACATGAATCCTGAGTAGATGGTATTTATCACAGGCTAAGAGGGAAAGTTTTATGGTAGCCCCTTGTAAAAAAAGCTGGCAGCATATCAAAACACAAAAGTTCAAAGATCAAAACACAGAGTACGGTTTTTCCAGAAAGTTAAAGATGGGGTACAATGGCAGTGCCCTTGCATTCTTCCATTTCCTATGTTTGTTATATAGCGAATGACATCCAGCCAGCTTGTTTGGATTGTTCACAATGTTGAATTGTTTCAGAGTAGCAGCCGTGTTAGTCTGTATCCGCAAAAAGAAAAGGAGGACTTGTGGCACATTAGAGACTAATTTATTTGAGCATAAGCTTTCATGAGCTACAGCTCACTTCATCGGATGCATGCAGTGGAAAATACAGTGGGGAGATTTATATCTGTATGAGTTTTTTCATGAAGTTGATAGATTTCCACTCCATACGGCTAAATTCAGTGCCTTGCATAATGAATTGAGAACACAGAGTCAGTAAACAGTGAAGACAGCATTTTTAAAAATACTCTGTGCAATGTTTTAAAACCACAGTGGAATGTTTATAACAGAAGAGACCACCAATAATAGAACTTATTTAAATTCATCTTACACATTTAGATAAATATTCTGAAGCTATACAATCTGTACAGCTATATTTAAACTCCTAATGTTGGGAGTTAAATGTACTAGGGATCGCTTCCTAAATCCCAATCTGTATACCGTAAAGACTCTTACTCAGATTCTTTAGTGCATTCTGACAATGGTTAAACTCTAAAGAAAAATCCTTCAACCCTGAATATGTAGCACATTGAATATGACAAAGACCATTTTATCTCGGTGAGACATGTGGAACACTCCTGTGCCCTGCTTTGAAAATGCACCCTTTGTTTTTCAAATAGTATTTGTTGCCCTTTTGGTTTTTTGTATTCAATAACTGAAGGTACAACTGATAGAGTATTTGACTACTTTTTAAGCAGAGCACAAACGAAATCCATGTGAATCAATCCCATTAAACTCAAGTGCAATAGCGCACTCGCCTTTATCTGATAGATTTATTATCCAAAACCTAGATGCCTAGGTTTTATATCTTGATGTAAAATTGAAGTAACAATTGAATTGTAACTATTGGTTACAGAGCACAGATAGCCTATGTTAAGAGAGCAGAAAGAATGCTGTGCAAGTGCTATGAGACGTTTTGTTTGGTATTTAACAAGTTAAAATTGAACTGAGCCTGGAATGAGCTGCGTTACTAACAGAGCTGTGCAAGTAACTGGTTTTTTGGTTCAGCCTAAAATATACATGTAGTGCGCACCGCATCTCAGGTCAACTCAAAATGAAATTTTTGGCAAAATGAAAATCCTGAAAAGTTTTCATTTCAGAAATGTTTCATTCAACCCATGTTTCATTTCATTTGAAGCTTTATTTAGAAAAAAAATAAAATTGAAGTAAAATTAAAAACAAACCCACAAATCACTTTGAACCAAAGTTTAAATATTTTGTTTTGAAAATGTCAAAATGAAATCTTTCTCCTATTTTGAAATTATTTTTCCCCAACCAAAATGACTCAGTAAACTCACCAAGTTTGTGAAGTGTTTTGGTTGACCCAAGATCTGAAAATAAAAGTTTTGGCCAGCTCCAGTCTCTACTGAAGTAATGGAGCTACACCCTTTACACCTACATTGAATTTCACCCTTACATCATATGGAAAACATGGATGAAATATCTTATTTTAATTCTAACGTCATCTTAACTGTCTTCCGATACACATTACAGCTTATACCTAGATTCGCTCATCAGTCATTTTCAGTTTGCAGGTTGTCACACTTCTGCATTCTCCATGCATTTTGATCTGTACATTAAATTCAAGCAAAACACAAAACACTCAGATGAATCCTCCTAAGTGTCAAATGGTCTCCAGCAAAAGCTTAACTCACCTAGGGACAAAAGGTTCACGCAAAACGTGGCTCATTATTTCCCCAGAAGATCAATGAAACATTATCTAGGTTAGTTTGTAGTAGTTTCAGTTTCCAAGAATTTTCATATATGATACATACCACCTCTCCCTCTCCAAATTGTTTGACATTTGAAAGTCAGTGATTAAGTACCGTAAAACCACTACAGAAGGGATGAACAAAACTCAGTCATGGTAGTAGAGGTGGTTTTTAGCTAAAGGTCAAATTAAATTGTACTGCAGATATTTTAAAATGCTGCTTATTGGAAGTAATCCTTAGATCTGTTTTCACTCTACATTGCTTGATTTACTTTTATTGCTCACTGATGTTAATAATGTTCTTATCTTTCCATATATGCTCACATTCTTTATTTCTCACTCTCTCATAACAGGACCTTTATTGCTCTTACTCAGTTATGTATTAGAATCTGTTTTCATTTTATAGATTATGAAAAAATAAAGAAAAATCCATATGTGGTTTTACAAGAAATTTTATTTGGAGTAGAAAACAAGATGCTCATCTCCTCACGCTATACTTTATTTTTCAGTACATTTTAGAAATATATATTAGAGTTTTCTAATACAGGAGTAATATCAATATTGTAGAATAATGGGCTATTAACTGTGCTTTTGATAGTGTTTAAGAATTCATTACACTTTAGTATTGAGGCATAATGAGAAAATTGTTCTGTAAGTATAAGTGAAGAGGTGCATTAGACTAAAGGACAGTATAACACTAGTATGAAAATAACGTGGTTCTGTGTACTAGGAACTAAGGGACAGATTTTTTAAAGATAGTTAGGCACCTAACTCCTGGTTACATATACTAATGCAGGGGTGGACAAACTACAGCCCAGGGGCCGCATCTGGCCCTCCAGCCATTTTAATCCAGCCGTTTTAATCCAGCCCTCGAGCTCCAGTCGGGGAGCAGGGTCAGGGGCTTGCCCTGCTCCGCATGGCTCCTGGAAGCAGCGACATGTCCCTCCACTGGCTCCTACATGTAGGGGCATCCAGGGGGCTCCACACGCTTCCCCTGCCCCAAGCACCACCCCCATGGCCAATGGGAGCTGCAGGGGCTGTGCCTGCAGATGGGGCAGTGTGCAGAGCTGCCTGGTCGCACCTCTGTGTAGGAGCTGGATGGCGGACATGCCGCTGCTTCTGGGAGCTGCTTGAGGTAAGCACTGCCCAGAGCCTGCACCCCTCACCCCCTCCCATTCCCCAACCCTCTGCCCCAGCCTTGATCCCCTCCTGCCCTCAAACTCCTCAGTCCCAGCCCAGAGCACCCTCCTGTACCCCCAACCCCTCATCCTCAGCCCCACCCCAGAGCCCTCACCCCCAGCTGGAGCCCTCACCCCCTCCCACACCCCAACCCCCAATTTTGTGAGCTTTCATGGCCCACCATACAATTTCCATACCCAGATGTGGCCCTCGGGCCAAAAAGTTTGCCAACCCCTTTACTAATGGCATATAAACAGGTTAGCACACAATTCTACTGGTTGAACTAGCTAGACTCATTACTGCTATAGGCCTGATTTTACCACTTTACTCACATTCAGTAATACCTTATTCTGGGAAGAATCCCATTGATTTCTTGTGAAGCAAAGTACTACTTTTATGTGGATTGGCTATATATTTGTTCTAAGTTTAGAAATTTTTTGTAATATACCCAGATCCCTTCTTAATTAAAGCCAATGTCCAAAAGAAATACAGTCCTAATCACTGGGGAAAGAAATGAAAGCAAACAACCAGCTGAAAATAGAGAGCTCCAGAACAAGGTATTGGACGTTCAGAGGAGACTCCATGTGTTCTAAACTCTGTGGCTGACATATGTACAGTACTAACACCAACACCTTGGGTGTCAGAAAAGGATTAATTCATAAGTTCTCCCAGAAGTGCAGTCAGGACAACAACATCCATTTGATTCCACATCCCAGTTTCTTCAGAACTCGCTCAGACCCCTGTGCAGTCCTAGGCTTTATTCTTCTCTCTGTTACACTCGTGTAAAGTAGGAGTCATTCCAATGCAGGCAATGGAGTCAAACCCACCCATGTAAAATTGGCGTGAAAGGTGAACAAGGCCTACAGCCTTTGTCTACAATCTTCTATTTCCCTGCATTCTATGGATCTTCTATATCCCGTACACCGGATGTTTTATAGCCTCTACAAGCTAATGGCACTGTCCTCCTGGCAGGCTGACTTATTTCAAGTCCTCTTTCCCAGATCATTCTGTTTCTCCTTCACATGGCAGAGAACATTCTCTCTGAGGGCCAAATCCTGTAAAAAGTTTTGAGCAGTCTAGTCTCAATCCAGCAAAGTCTAAAACGTGTGCTGAACTTTAAACATGGGGGAGTTCCCCCTGACTTTAACAGGGCTATTCACATGCTTAACTTTAATCATGTACTCACATGCTCAGCTGGATCATGACCAGACTGCTCAGCACTTTATTCCTGATTGAGCCCTTATTTGGGTATGTTTAAACCAAGACAAAATCAGAGAGATAAAAGGACACTCTCCCCACATCATTCTAAATGAACAGCAGTGCATGTTGGTGCTGGCAAATATATACCTCCCCCACACATCACACCCCATTTCTGATTTTCCAAATACAACCAACAAACTAATAATCTGGAGCTCTTCATCCACCCCCAATAAATCATTTCTACTCTTCCAATAGCCTCTCTGCTATGGCCCTTACCCCACTGCTCCTCCTGAAAATGATCACCACTGCTCCTGCCATCCGTTATTAAGTCATAGACACACACACACCCCAAATCCCTCTTTCACACACACCCCCTTTGCCAGTCCCACACTTCTTTCCTCTTCAGTCACAGGTCCCTCCCTGAAGTCATAGGCTTGCCAGCTCTTCTGCTTCAGTTTCTGCACCTATGGGCCCCTGTTGCTGCTCCTGTGTGTGTGTTGGAGTGGGGAATTCCACTGTCATTAGAGGGAGGAGCTCTCTTAGAAGCTAGTGCTCAATCATTCCTTCCTCCCCAAACTGCATGCTGGTGCTGCAGCGAAGAACAAGAATCTGTCAGCCCCTTCTCTGAATTATCCCCTGTACTCATGCCATTGTGCTCCTTGAAACACAGGCAAAAAAGAGTTTTTATGCATCCAAAGAGGGATGTTATAGGTGGCATTCAGCCCATTAGCCCCTCATTTCTAGCCAACACTGGTCGACAAATATATTTTTATACAAGAGACTCGGCTAACATTTTCAGTAACCCAAATCAAAATTACTCTGCACCATCAAGCATTAGAACCAAGCTTGTAGAGCTTTCACAGCAATCGTTCCAATGCACTCGTATACTATACAGACAGACAGACATAGATGGTGCGGACAATTTATCCGCCTTTAGCATATGCATTTCTAGGCCAAACTGACAGCTTCAGGCAACAATCCATTCAGACTAATTAGACACTGAAATCACAAACAAGGCAAATGGAAAACTTTGTAATAATTTACCTAGATGCCTTTTTGGAAAAACATAAAGCAAAGAAGTTGTTGAAAGGCCATTTGGTGAGGTTGGCAAATAAGCTGAGGGCTCATTAGGTCTGCTAGAAGAAGAGAAAATTAGTTTTTCAAAATGGCTTCCAGAGATTTTTCAAATAAGTGTTTGAGGTTTCAGCATTTATGAAAAAAAAGAGACAATTTGAGACTCTGCACTTTGACTTACCACTAGATCTAACAGGTGGGATTTTATTGCCAGAGGACACTTTATTTTTTTTTTTTTTTTAAGAACAAAAAGTTGAGACTCTATTGCCCTTTAAAATAACAATAATACTGTTGAACACACACTCGGCCAAGTTTGCAGACAGTCTATGTTCTTACAAGACTTCCCAACACTAATATATCCAAGAGTCTCCTTAACTATGAAGTACATCCTCTACCCCTCTCTCACCTCTAGTGAGCAGGGACTGGGCTTCATATGTTTTAATGGGGCGGGGGGAAGGGGTTTGCATTTTTTTATGTATATATGGGATTATTTTGGGAAGGTTAGGCCAAAGTTTCCAGCACCAACTTCAACTCTGTTCCCACATCCTTACAGCTCAAGGCCCACACCGGAAGCTTAAGCTTGTCTTGCTGTGCAGATGAATCCCAACAATACTGTCTTCATCTGCAGGAGGATAGAATCTGCACCCATCTTTCCTACCTTTATTCAAGATAAAGGGTTTCCACTATGTACTGGAGGGCATTATGGTGGATGAAGGCATGTAGCAATGTGATGCTCATTGGTGCGGCGCCTCCTGCTGGTAGTCTTGGGAATTAGCTCTCCAGCCTTTGGAGCGCCTCCTCCTGGCCGGTGTCTCACCTGCTACTGGCCCCGTGTTCCTCCCGGACTCCAGTGCCCTTTACCCTGGGGTCCTGCCCCAGCAGTATCCCCACACTCTGGGTCTCCCCTCCCAGGGGAACCCCCAACCCTTTAAACCTACCTTGCCTCAGTGGCTACTGCCAGTCATCATCTAGCCCCCGCTCATTGGGGTAGACCGCAGTCTAATGGCTACTCATCATTGGCAAGGGGGTAGGACCAGCTGCCTCTGCCTATTCCCAGGCTGTATCTCTGCAGCCCCAGTACCTCTGTAGGCCTTCACCAAGGCCTGCAGCCTGTGGGATTACCAGGCTGGAGCTCTCCAGCTCTCTTTGCCCTTCCCCAGCACTGTACAGGTACCTTGCTCTCAGGCAGCTAGCCCTTCCCACTCCAGGGCTAGAGTGACACTCCTCCAGCTTCTGGCCCACAGCCCTCTTATAAGGGCCAGCTGGGCCCTGATTGAGTTGGCCACAGCAGTGGTCAGCTACACAGCCAGCTTCCCCCAGCTGTTCTCACTCCATTTCCCAGCTGCAGTCCTCTCCTGGGCTGCTTTTAATCCCCCATTCTGCAGGAGTAGGGCAATTGCCCCACTACAGGCAGATCCATTGCCCCAAGTTTGTCAGGAGGCAATGCACAGCTGAATGCCTTTGCAAAGTAGTCATAATGAGCAGTCAAAAAAGATGTGCTGGGTGCATCTTGATCCTCTCACATTGTCATGTGATTTGGTGGTTGACTAGAGGGAAGACATAAGGCAGATTGAAGCAGGCAGTTGCTTGCTGCCTGAGTTGCAAGAAGGCTGTCAAGCAGCAGCTGCAAACTCACAGGCTCCCCCTCCCATCCACAAGGAGTAGGGGAGTATTAATGTGTAAGGGATACACTGGAACCTGATAACAGCTTGTGTAGAATGGATTGGGTATCAGTGGTTCTCTGGACACTACCTGGAAGGTCCCTCATTCATATCAAGAAGGCTGGAATAGGAAAAGTACAAGAAAGTTTCCAGTATATATAACAGACTGGACTAGGTAAATCGGGCATTCCCATCAGTCTTGGATACAGGCAACTGTTGACCCTTTACTAAACATAGAATCATAGAAGCGGAAGGGACCTCAAGAGGTCATCTAGTCCAGTCTCCAGCACTCAAGGCAGGACTAAGTACTATCTAGACCATCCCTGACAGGTGTTTGTCCAACCTGCTCTTAAAAATTCCCAATGTTGGAGATTCCACAACCTCCCTAGGCAATTTATTCTAGTGCTTAACCACTCTGACAGTTAGGAAGTTTTTCCTAATGTCCAACCTAAACCGCCCTTGCTGCAATTTAAGTCCATTGCTTCTTGTCCTATCCTCAGAGGTTAAGAAGAACAATTCTTCTCCCTCCTCCTTGTAACAACCTTTTATGTACATAAAAGGTAAGATAGTGTAGTCTCTGGCCCATTTGTAGTATGTAGCTGAATGTTTCCTCCAGTATGTAGTTTTGGTAGGAATAATATGGGTCTGTGTCCAATATTGAAAATGTGTTCCACGGTGTGGAGGATGGATATTTAAAAACCCACTATTTTTCCTGTGAGTCAACATCAAAAACCTGAGATTTTTAGAAAAATCATCAGGACAAAATTTATAAGCCCAGGTTTACAACTGAAAGAACACGCACAAAAGAGGCATCTTAGCCAGATTCTGATTGCCCATCTCAGTCCACTTCCCACAGAATTAGAACCACCTTTCCTCCCCACTTTGGGTCCTGCACTAAGTGTAACTCAACTTATAATGATCTTAGTAGGAAAAGATCATTTATTATTCAAACCAACATGGAGACCAAAGGAGCTCATTTTATAATTACTCAAAACCCTTGCTCTCCAATTTGATGAAAATAGTCCTGTGCACCATTTCATATTGGGTATAATGATACAAATTAAGCTTGATATTTCTTACAGTAAACTCTGAATTATGAGTAGACAAAACTAGAACAATTTTCAAAAATTTAAAAAAAAAAAAAAAAAAAAAACACTATTTTTTCCGAAATCTCAGAATGTGAAAATGGTTTTTTTGATTAACCTCACACTACCCAGGAAGAATTCTTTTTTTTATAGAAATACACCGGCCAGCAGAAACACTGTGTAAAAAAAAGATTTTTCAGCAAATGAGGGAGCTCAGAATTGGAGCTTTCAGTGGAAACTTGAGCCAACCCTAACCATGGAGACACTAGTTAAGCTTATGGGATGAAGACAGACTGAGTTTTTAATCGTGGCTCAGTCAAAAGTTGGCATATATTGTTCAAGACTTTTGCTTCTCAAAAGTAGGCTACAGCACACATAACAAACAAAGGTCTGGGTCTATCATTTTAAGAGATGTTCCAATAAAGGAAGAGGGGAGGGAAATCAAAGCAACAATGCTATACTCAGCACACTGTTTGATCTTGTCTGCAGAATATCTACACCACTCTATTAAAGTTTGGGAAGGCAATTATTTTTAAAGGGCATCTATCTGACAAATACATCTGGTCAAACCTTTCATTTTAAATAATGTATTTATTGGTTTGAGACCTTTATTCTGTTTCAGAATTGGCCACAAATCAGTCATGTGATTATCAGTCAATGTGATATATTGTGTGAATATATTTGGTCCTATGGGCTATTCCAGACTGTTCCTAGCCAGGCTGATTTTCAATCCGTATGATTGGTCACCTAACTCACCTGGCCTACTAATGCAGTTTATATACCCACAGAAATCAGACAACTTAAATGTGCTCGTGTACCAGTGTATTTCACTGGCGAATAGATTAACAAAAGTTTGGGAGATGGGGATGCAAAGCCTCCCATATATGTACAAGGGATGACAGTGCCATAAAATTTGGGCCCTTTTCGAAAACATTGGGGCTCCTTCAGAGCATGAGGTGTGAATAGGCTCAACTTTCTAAGCCTGCCTTAACCCACTGGTCAGAAAGAAAGCAGTAAGAAAGTCAAAGTCCATTCTGGAATGTCAGCTGCTTGGTGTATTGGAGTAGCCTCCCAACTAGTTATCAAGTATCAAAGATACAGACGGGTAACTAAGAGATTGGAAACAATCTCTCTCCTTTATTAACATGGATTCAGGGACATACAGAACAAACAGGCCTTTGTCAATGACTTCTTCAGTTTATGGGCCAGTTTTGGGCTTGAGTTGCACCCACTTACACCAGTGGTTGGCATTTAATTCACTTGCCCTAATTTTATTAGTCTGAAGCCACCAACTTGGGAGTTTCCCCCAAGAGAATTGCACTTTGTTTTAGAAAACAAGACCAAGGAGAGTAGGTTTCAAAATCCAGATGCAATAAAGGACAAAGGGGGGAGCAGAAGTGGGGTAACTCACCAGCCTTTCAGATCATGAAGCAGCATTCCAGTACAACGAAATCATTGTTAAGGACAGTCTAATGAAACCACACAGAAAACTAAAAGCACAGCATAAAAACCCTACTTCACAGATTAATCCAATGGAAACAATAGTCAAAAGAACACCCAGACATACCCATATTCTAGTTCTGAACACCACCATTCCTTGCAGGAGGCACAGAAAAGCAAACATGCATGCTGAGCTCCAGCAAACCTCATTCTTACAGCCAGCACAGCTTCTGATCTTTACCCTAGAGCATAATGGAGAGCTGTACTTCAACAAAAACCCCACACTGCTGCTAGAATGCCCTTTTTTCTTTCTGAAACCAGCTCAGATTCAAAGAGTAGTAGCCACAGCAGTATCTGGCAAGAGCCTATTTCCCTGTTTCTCCTGCCAATAAACAAAAATTGAAACATCCTTCAAACTGAAAACCCACTGCAATAATTTACATACCAGAGAGGATAATGTACTAATTTTTTTAGACCGCCTCTAATTATGTACCAGCAATTTGCCAGCCAAAAATCAATTGCAGGTGCAGATAACAGCATTTAGATGTCTAATTAACTGATCAGTCCCTCAAATAAACTAGATGTCCAAATGCTGTAATTTGCATACTACAATTTACTCTAATTTTGCACAGTTGGGACCACCTTAAAAATGTGGACTATACATTTTCCATATAGTCTCACATTTAACAGTAAGACTCTTTAATCTTGAATAAGCATATACATTTCTCAAAAATAGTTCTGGTATTATAATGGTTAAGGGCTGTATCCAGTGGTGAACTGGAGCCGGTTCGCACCGGTTCACTAGAACCGGTTGTTAAATTTAGAAGACCTTTTAGAACCGGTTGTTCCACGAGGGACAACCGGTTCTAAAAGGGCTTCTAAATTTAACCGGCGAAAAGTGGCGCCTTAGGTGCCGACTCCACGGGTGCTCCAGCCGTGGAGCACCCAAGGGGAAAATTTGGTGGATACAGAGCACCCAGCAGCAGCTCCCTGCCCCACCCCCGGCCCCAGCTCACCTCTGCTCCGCCTCCTCCCCTGAACGCGCCGCCCCGCTCTGCTTCTCCGCCGCCCACCCCAGGCTTCCCGCGAATCAGCTGTTCGCACAGGAAGCTTGCGCAGGCTGAGAAGCAGGCCACGGCTTCCCGCTCAGGCTCAGGGAGGTGGAGGTGAGCTGGGGCAGGGGGGCACGAAGAGGGCCGCCCACACTGCAGCAGGTAACCTGAAGGAGGGCGTGCAGGGGAACCGCTCCCCACCCCAGCTCACCTCCACCACCCTCAGCCTGAGCAGGAAGCCGCTGTCTGCTTCTCAGCCCTCCCCGGCTTCCTGCCAAACAGCTGATTCGCGGGAAGCCAGGGGAGGGGGCGGAGAAGCAGAGCAGGGCAGCGCATTCAGGGGAGGAGGCGGATCGGAGGTGAGGTGAGCTGGGGCCGGGGGTGGGGTGGGGAGCTGCCGGTGCGTGCTCTGCACCCACCAAATTTTCCCCATGGGTGCCCCAGCCCTGGAGCACCCAGGAAGTCAGCGCCTAAGGCGCCACTTTTGATGTAATCAGTAGGGAAGCAGCCACTCCCCCTGCTCCCCCCCAGTTATGTTCCCCCGCCCCTAGGAGCAAGAGGGACCTGCCGAATGCTTTCTGGGAGCTGCCCCAGGTAAGCACCTCCAGGACTCCCCGCCTCACCCCCTCGCAGGTGCCTCTGGTTCTTAGGGGTGGGGTGGGCACCCACTACGGTGGCCCATGAGACCCTCCTGCCCAGTTCTGGAGGCAGTCAGGGGACAGGGTTGACAGGGCGTCAAGGAACGCGGGGGGGTTGGATGGGGCAGGAGTCCCGGGGGGCAATGACCCCCTCGTGGTGTGAGGAGGGAACCCGTTGTTAAGATTTTGGCAGCTCATCACTGGCTGTATCTCATAGTAATCTGTGGAGATTTATATTCCAACACTATATTTTGAGTGTAGTTCAAAAGGCAAAAATACCCTGAGACACTTAACTCAGTTAAACATACTTTTTTAATATCAATAGCCAAGTCATAGAGTTTAAGGCCAGGTGGGACCACCAGGTCATCTGGTCTGACCTCCTATATATAACAGGCTGCCAACACCACCCAGAATCTGCTCACTGAACCCA
Source organism: Chelonia mydas (assembly GCF_015237465.2). Lineage (NCBI taxonomy): Eukaryota > Metazoa > Chordata > Testudines > Cheloniidae > Chelonia > Chelonia mydas. Next base: position 21,018,473 of record NC_057855.1, read on the forward strand.
ACAACTGGAATGAGACCAAAGTATTAGAGCCCACAGAAGACTACTAGACAATTATGTGGCACAAGCAAATAGGAGGGACTAAGGTGCACCAATGTCAGGGAAATGATTAAGTCAGATATACCCAGTTAATCCTGACAAATCACACACATCCACACACTTCAAAGGAAGGTGAAAAACCCCCAAGGTCAAAAAACAAAATGAAGGTAACTTAATTGATCTGATCATCAATTGGTCTATGCACAATGGCATATCTAATTTACATGCATGCTTTTGAATGAGTATGCACCAATCTTCAATGTCCACCTACAAGATTTGATTGGTTCCTACCAAAAATCAGGGATTTGCACATTCATATCCACTAGTGTGTTCTCAAAGCAGTCCTGAAATTGAAAACCCCCAAATAGACACAGGCCCAATGATGGAACGGGAACTGCAGCACCTACTCACCCCAAATCTGGTGTATGCTCTAACTCTGAAAGCCAACTCTACTCATGTACTGGGGCCATAAACTCAGCTGAAATTGCAACCAAGAAATCTCCTCCTGACACAGAGGAGCTTCCCCCTGTTGGAAGTGTAAGGTGGGAGACTGAGTCAGAAGTCCACCCAATTTAGGCTTAATCAATTTTTGCCTTTATTTATAAGTTTTCAGACAGAACTATTGTCACGTAGAGTGTCTGGACATATACTTATGCCAGCCAATAAATAGAGAAGACAAAACTGGGCATCTGTTCTGGAGTACTGGGAAGCTCTTCTGCACTTCATAGCCTCTGATCCTTCAGTCTCATTCCCTCCGGTTTTGGTCTGGTATTTCTCTGATTTAGGCCTTGTTCACTTGGTTTCTTATAAAATTTGCATATCACATATTCATTACCTTTTCTCCAGTAAGTGTTAAGCATTGTCTTACATATCCCATACAATATATATGTGCAACCTTCAATTTACACAACTTTCACTATTTACATTATTTTCATGTCATTATGTTTTCATGTCCCTTTGCTCTTTGTTTTTCTCAGTAAAGGGGACTATAACGGTGCTCGCTCACCACTCCAGCGCCTCCTTGTGGCCAATATGGAAATTAATTCTGGCAGCCAGTGTGATCTGCACTGGTGGTGCTCCGCCTGTGACCTCTTCTGCTCCTGGACCCAGGTCCCTCCAAGGACCGTGGTGTCCTTTTCATTGACACAGCCCTCCGGCTGTGCCACACTCTGTGCTCACCATCTTCCAGGGGACATCTCTGCAATCCCTATCCAGCCACTTCCCTCAGTCTACTATCTATCCACTTCCCCAGTGGGAAGTGGTGTGGGGGGCCTGTACCAGGCTGCTGCTTGCTACGCCTCCTGTGACTCCTCAGTAGATTTCCCTAGGACGCTTCCCTGAGGTCCCAGAATCCTCTTTGCCTTTGCCTCAGGGCCTCAGCCTGCAGATCCCTGCAGCCCACCAGGAGCTGCCTTTAGCTCCCCGGGTCTCTGCATGCATCACTGCTCTGCCCAGGGTGCTGGCTGCCTTCAGCCTGCAAGGCAACTCGTTCTCCTTCCTCCTCAAACTCCAGGGAGTGACTGAAGCTACTCTGCCCTGCACCTCTTCTTACAGGGGCCTGCTGGGCTCTGACCGACTGCTCCTCTCATCCCTTCTCTGATTGGCTGCCTCCTGCACAGCCTCCTTAGAGCTTATTAGCCCCTTAGAGCCAAGTGTGGGGCAGGTGCCCCATCACAGGGACTTTTAATATTACAGTTTTGTGTATCTATAATACTAATTAACTTTCCTTTTATCTAAAATCTTCCAACACAACATATGCCATGAACAAAATATCACCTTTGTCCTGTCAGCAGTGAGATTTACTTTAGCGAACATGCACATAAGAAAAACTGGCAAAATACTCTTGCCAGGCAAAGTTAGGCAAAGGCCTTGGCACAAGTTACCTCATCCAAACTCATCCAGAATTAGACTATAAAAATAGCAAAACCCTTATTTTTACCATTTGGCAATCTTTTATGTTCTCATGATATTGAAATATAGACAGCCATACTGGGTCAGAACAATGGTCCATCTAGCCCAGTATCTGGTCTTCCGACAGCGGCCAATGCCAGATGCTTCAAGCGGAGTGAACAGAACAGGGCAACTTATCACGGGATTCATCCCGTTGTCCAGTCCCAGCATCTAGCAGTCAGAGATTTAGGGATACCCAGAGCAGGGGGTTGTTTCCCTGACTATCTTGGCTAATAGCCATTCATGGACTTATCCTTCAGGAATTTATCTAATTCTTTTTTTGAATCCTGTTATAGTTTTGGCAATCACAACATCCCCTGGCAATGATTTCCACAGGCTGACTTAGTATATGTGTATAATCATAACTAGTTTTTATTTGAGTGGGGAAGTTTTGGGAAGCACTGTGACTTTTAAATGTCAACATTTTTATCTTCTTCAAACATGGGTTTTCGGAAGACTTCCTACTCAAAGTCCATCATAATCTCTGCAGATTACTAAAAGGTCTTATCAGTAATTTTTCCCACTGAATTTTGAGGGGTGCTTTATTTTAGGGCCCTGATAATCATTGTTCCCCAACTCTCAGGTCATGTACAACCTATTTCGCTTCTTCTCCTGCAATAGACAAAAATTGAAATGGTCTACCTTCACAGCCTCCAGTGTAGAGGCATACCAGAACTGTGGCCAGAGACAAATGAGGCATGTCATGGACAGTGAGGGTGTGGCCAAAGCACACTGTGTTATGGGTATTCTGAGTTGCTGTAACAGCCCTTCGGGGGCTATGATAGACAGCTATAAGTAGACAGATTTATGCTGGAGATGAGAACAGTCAATAGCCACCTCCAAAATCTCAGGGACCACAAAGTTGGCATAAAGCCACGTAACAGCACCCAGTTCAGAATTGAGGCCACAATGTCTTATATGTTAGGATTCCTCTTGATTTTTCAACAGGGTTTACAGGTCTGTATTGGACTATCCATGAATGTGGTGTTATTCACCCAGTGTTTCCTGCACCCTTTTATAGTGCAACATTGCCATCTTCTGTCCATTCCTTCATCAACAAACTGACAAATAATTGGATGACATACAGTGTTACAGCTAGCTTGTTCCAAACAACGCTGTTCAAAATGCAAATAAGGTTGCAATTAATCAGTTTTAAATTAATTTTAACATTTAAAAAATATATAAGATATGATATGGCAGGAAAGTATTTGGAGGAAGGATTATGAAGAGTAATGAGAATATTTAATACCAGTGAAAGCATTAAATCCTGGTACACTGAAATGTTAGTACAGGTGTACAACTTTTGAAAAAGCAACTGTGAAAGAACAGGACAGGACGTGGGGGGTAATAGGCACCTATATAAGGAAAAGTCCCAAAAAACAGGACTGTCCCTTTAAAAATGGGACCTTTGGTCACCCTAGTACAACTCCAGGACGTTTTTCATACCCCTGCTATTCACTCATTCAAAAAAGAAATTGTACATCCTTCAAGCTGCAGTTAGTGTGTATTTGGATAATATAAACGGACAGTGCCAGGTTTTATCAGTTTGGGAAAGGATGTACCAGATTCCTTTTGCAGTAGGTTCAGTCACCAGTTGAATCCTGTGTGCCTCATCTCAGACATAAACCCTAGGGGTTTGTGATCTCTGCTCATTTTATTTTGTGGGGACTCCAGGAGGGGACTCGGTAACTACATTCCAATTTGCAACAGTGGATCCACAACAGAAACTTTCTGAATGGAATTCTAGTTTTTGCTGCAGTTACCATAGTCACAAGATCCTGTGTCTTCAGAAAGTATCCCATGGTTGCTGGGAAAAGTCACCAGAGACTTTCTGAACCAGTTAGAAACCAGAGGATTTGGGTCTGGCCTCCACTGTGGTTCTTGGATGCCAATGGAGCTGGTACAAAGGGGCCAAAATCTAGTGGAACTGAACCCCAGGTAATATCCCTGGTCCATGGGGAATCCCCAAGTGACTTAGAAACTATGTCATCTTGCAGCCTCTCTGTCAGAAGGGGAATGGTTGAGGGGAGGGAAAATAGCTAGAGAAAGTGTCTACCTATTCTTGGCTGCTGAAATGGCTTCTTGGATGCCATTGCAACCGGGAGTACAGTCACATGGAGACAGTACAGCTCCCCTTTTCATTGCTAAAAGCAGAGGGGAGTTCCCTCTTCTCAGCTTGGACGACTGTGGAGGGAGAGAAAAAATACTCCTCCACAACTCCCTGCCCTCCTCCTTGGCTGGCACAGTGAAAACTCTCCTTCCCATGTTCATTTAGTCTCATCACTGATTGCAGCTGAGCATATAGAGGTACATGAACTGGGATCAGAGCGAGGGAGAGGGTTGTTTCTTTTTGTATCCAGCAGAAAGATACAGGGTGATGTGATGAAAGAGTAGACCCAAACCAAAAAGCTGGATAATGCCCCCACTCCACACTTTGGATCTAGATCTGAGCTCATGGCTGGACTCTAGCTGTGTAATGGGCATAGCCAAACCAACCCCCAAAATCTATTCACCCCCAAACTTGGTTGAAGAGGAAGTTTTGAACTTTAGACTCAAAGGTCAATTGGTTTCCCTCTTGCTAGTGGTCTACACAAGAATCAAGAATTCAACCACTGAACTTTGGAGAAGTTTTCGTCTGGATACAATGTGTGATAGAAGAACCTAAATCGCTAGAGTCAGACTGGGGCCTCAATTCCCTGTACCCTGAACTTTGGGGTGACAGGGCTCAAACTCCAGGCCCAAACCATATCAGAATAGCTTGGGCCAGGCCTCTGTCTATTTAGAGCTTTATTTTATTTTTTATGAAAAGGCTTAAAACTGAATCCACACCAAAAACCTGTGTCCAAATACCCCGGAGGTTTGAGACAATTCAGAATCCAAACTCAGAGCCAGATCCAAACTTCCTGAGTGGTCTCTCTCTTTCCCCATTAGGCCAAACCAAACCTAACCTCCAAATGCAGACACCACCAAATTTTGGGTAGGGGCAACTCAGACAGCATCTCTATTGGGTTGGTAGGTCACCTGTTACAGTCGTATTGTTGCCCCTTTGACAAGCATCAGCAGATTGTCCGGGCCTAACAGGTCAGTTTCCTATTTGGAGCAAAAATTGGTGACGTGAACTTAGGTATTTCCTTTGTGTAATATGTTTATTTACAAATTTACAAAAGTTCTGCTCCCTTCAACAGGGAGGTAACAAACACACAGACAACTGCCTCCTGTAGAAACCTCATATCATGCATCTCTGTCCCATCCCCAGAAGTGACAGTCTTCTGACCCTCTCTCTCCAGGACCTTACACATCTGTAACTGTTAACAGTACCAGTCCCTTACTTTTAAACCTGGCCTGGTAACTCCTAGCCAAGGCTGCTCACCAAGACCACATGGCTCAGAAAGGTAGGCCTGCTTTACCTTCCTTTTTTAACCCTCCTTTTGTGCAGCTGCTTGAACCTCAAAGCTTCAACTGCCAGACAAAGGAAAGCATTTTAACTCACACTATAACATTAATGAAGCTCTGTGCATAGTTACTACATGGCCCCTATGGGAAGCTTGTACATCAGTGACCCCAACATGCAAGCCATTAGCACCTTTTGCCCTTGTACTTCATTTCATGTCAAGAGACCTCAAAGCATTTCAATAAATGCAAACAAACAGCAGCATTGAAATGCAGCACCTCTGGGTTGGAGTGCAGCGGCCAGTTAGCTTACAGTTCACTGCATAACAATGGCTGGGGGCAGAAGGGAATTCTGGCAGAGACAATCCTTACAAAGTGAATAGCACCATAGTATCCTTAATGAACATGCAGAGCCAACAGGACCTCTGTATGCAAAGCCCAGTCTGAAACATGTTTCTCTCTTGTGTAGCAATTAGGTTTACCTACTCTGAAATACTGTCTTCCAGGTGGCTTGTTTAAGAGCATTTTTGAAAGAAGAGTCTAGACTTTCATTTGAGAGACACCTACAGAAGTCTCTTCATTGCATCTTTCAAGCTATGATCAAACCTGATGCATTCCCCACCCCCACCCCCCGTTCTCAAATATTTATTTTCTACTGCCACTGTGAAGATTTTTATTGTTATTATTCAAAAGAAAAATATTTAGTAGTTCAGAATCAAAAATATTCCCTTTTTTTAAATCAAAGTTCACATTGAATTACTGCAAAACATTTGGAATTTTTGGAGCCTGCATATAAGAGTGAAAGTTTATATTATTCCTCTGTGTACAATCATGATTGGAGCTACTACATTTGGTTCTTTGCCTTCTCCCATTTCCATCACCACGGTGTCTGACACCACTCGACACAGTTGACTAGATTTCCAGATCTGAGAACACAGATAAGAATTGTTACCTGATTTGCCCTTACAATCATGTTGTGTCCACAGCTTAGACAGTCACTGATAATTAGGCCCAGTGTATCACACCAGTAGCCCTAAGATAATTCAAAGTGATCAAGTTGTTACAAGAGAAATCTTTGGGAGTAAATAGCTGGCTGAAATATTTCTAACAAAATAGGGTTTTTTTCCTGTTTCCAGCTTAATAAAACTTTAGATGAAATGTGGCATCTTATGCACATTTTTTCCATTTGTGTTGTCGTCCCCCCGCCGCCAAGAGGCAACACACCAAAGCTGACAGAGCACAGGTCTGGGAGCCAGGAAGACCTGGATTCTATTCCTGCTTCTCACACCAACTGGGTTAGTACTTTGCACATTTTGAGCACTTTACAAACATTAGCCTCCCCATATCCTTGTGAACTAACCTCCATTTTACAGATGGGGGAACGGAGGTTGACAAATGACTTGCTCCAGTTGGTGTCAGAGCCAGGTTTCAAATGCAGAGCTGATGCCCCCCAGGCCCATGCTCAGTCCATTAGAACAGCACACACAGGCAAGTAATTTAACTTCACTGCACTCTCAATTTCCCCCAGGGAATAACAACTCCTTACATTCCTACCTGACAGGGTGTTCTGGGTTTAATAAGTTAACACTTGGGCAGGGCTTTGAAAATATAAAATACTAGATAATAAATACAATTAAGTGTCCTTGCAGCCTGGACAAGTAGAGAGCAGCAATGCACCAGGGAGAATAAACATCACTCATTGCCTTCCATGGAGCCCCAGTGCTAAAGACCCAGGCCAGACAAAGGGAGCATGTCTTGACAGAGTATTGACAGGGTATTGAATAATGAAAGGAGCTGGAGCAGAGCAAGAGATGAAGCAGTTTCTATGTCTAACTAGCCAGAATGTGGTAGTCTTACAGCACATGTACATTGCATTGGTCCCATTGTCTGGCTGAGATCACAAGCCCAGGGGAGAGAAAACAGATGGTCAGCCTCTCATCTAGGGAGAGATTAGCATCTTGGACAGTGTCATAAATATAAAGGGAAGGGTAACCACCTTTCTGTATACAGTGCTATAAAATCCCTCCTGGCCAGAGGCAAAATCCTTTCACCTGTAAAGGGTTAAGAAGCTAAGGTAACCTCGCTGGCACCTGACCCAAAATGACCAATAAGGGGACAAGATTCTTTCAAATCCGAAGGGGGGGGAACAGAGGGTTTGGTCTGTCTGGGTTGATGCTTTTGCTGGGAACAGATCAGGAATGCAAGCCTTACAACTCCTGTGAAGTTAGTAAGTAATCTAGCTAGAAAATGCGTTAGATTTTCTTTTGTTTAATGGCTTGTAAAATAAGTTGTGCTGGTGGGAATGTATATTCCTGTTTTTGCGTCTTTTTGTAACTTAAGGTTTTGCCTAGTGGGATTCTCTATGTTTTGAATCTGATTACCCTGTAAGGCATTTACCATCCTGATTTTACAGAGGTGATTCTTTTACCTTTTCTTTAATTAAAATTCTTCTTTTAAGAACCTGATTGATTTTTCATTGTTCTTAAGATCCAAGGGTTTGGGTCTGTGTTCACCTGTACCAATTTGTGAGGATTCTTATCAAGCCTTCCCCAGGAAAGGGGGTGTAGGGCTTTGGGGGGATATTTTTTGGGGGGGAAAGACGTCTCCAAGTGGTCTCTTTCCCTGTTCTTTGTTTAACACACTTGGATTGCAGCATACTGTTCAAGGACAAGGCAAAGTTTGTACCTTGGGGAAGTTTTTAACCTAAGCTGGTAAGAATAAGCTTAGGGGGTCTTTCATGCAGGTCCCCACATCTGTACCCTAGAGTTCAGAGTGGGGAAGGAACCTTGACAGACAGAAAACAACAAAAATGGGATTCTGTATGGAAAAAGCAGACTAATCATCCGAAACTACAGATATTCAGTGGGAGAGAAACATGGGCTGCAATAGTACTAAAACAAATCTAGGACTGATAGTGGAAGTACGTTTGCAAGACTGAGGGTGAATGTTTGCAATGTGATGAGGATGTAAAAAGAGACTAAAGCAGTTTTGGCCAGCATACAGAAAGGCAGCACACAACAGGGCAGTACTGGGGTCTCTACACACAGCTCTGGTGTAACCCTGCCTGTGACACCCAGAATTCAGTTTAGTAACACTTGAGGGCTGATGAATGATTAAGACGGCAGCTGAAAATGCAGAGCTTTGCTATGTGCCAAGTCAAATATCTGACAGGTAGTAAGACTCAGGGGAAAAGGATCTAGCAAGGTACCAGTAACTGGGAGTAATGAGATAAATGAAGAAATAGAAAAGAAGACTCAACATCAAGAAGATCTTTAGACCAGGAGATCTCTTAAGCAACAGAATAATCTCCTAAGGGAAACGATAGAAGTCCCCTCATCACATGACTAGTCTGGACACAACAGCAGAAGTACCACAGAGGGAGCAATCCTGCTTTAGCAGAAAAATGAACTGGATGAACTAAACAGACCATTTTTCATCTCTGACTTCCGTTATGTATCATCTCCTTCATTTTGTGCTACAGAATACATTGTAGTATAGGATTTCTGGAATTAGCACATGCACCGCTTGCTATCCTAGTGGATTCTGTTGCTTTTCCCTGTCTGAATTTCCTCCCCCCTTAAGCTGACACCGTGGGTGCTGTCACTCATATAATGACTAAGGTCTGACAGTTGACTGGCGACATGTCTTCTGTTAGGGAAATTGTTTTTCCCTTACCCTTCACCACGTCAACAAATGCAAATAGCAGATAGGCAAACACCATCATTGCATTTAGTGAGAGGGCACTGAGTGGGACAACCTCTGAGGTATTGTATTATTATCCACATTTTACAAAAGGGAAAATTAGACACAAAGGCATAAGATGATTTGCCTAAGTGGCATTAAATTCAAGAATTGCATATGGCACTGGGAGGCAGGATATCTGGGTTCTGGTTTGGACACTGACATGTTAAATAACCATGGGCAAGTTACTTATTAACCTCTTGCTGTTTTTACTGGTTTTGGCCTCTGTGATACATTTCCATGAACAAATGCTCCGGCATTTGGAATTTAAAATTGGAGATGGGCCAAAACTGAAACCCACATCCAAACATAGGAAAAGTTTGGATCTAAGCTTCACGGCTTCAGCCTATTTACAGATTTAACAAGAGCTGGTTAAAAGCTTGTCAGATTTAAGATTTTGATTAAAAAAATCAACAAAGTTTAGATTGTTTTGAAAAAATTATTGGTTGAAATTTGTGATTTTTTTTTTTTTTAACAAAAAATACATCCTGTTTTTTGACCAGCTCTAATTGAAATGCAGTTTCTCTACCCACAGCTGTCATTCATAGATGCGTGGATTGTGATTATCTAGTCTGACCGCCTTTATAACACAAGCCATAAAACATCCCCAAGGTAATTCCTAGAGCATCTTTTAGAAAAGCAACCAGTCTTGATTTATCCAATCTTGAATCATTGTTTCCCCTAAATCATTTTAAGAGTTCACAGATTTAGGGAATCAAAACTTGGGCTAAGCAAACCAGTTCAAATAAAATAAGAATCCCCTGAATCTGTCCCCGAATTTCAGAGGGTCACATTCTGATATCCTCTCTCACATTCATTAGCTCCTTACTACGCAGGTAGTCCTGTTGATTCCAGTGGGACTACCAACGGCATAAGGAGCTACTCAATTGGAGCAGGGGTATCAGAATCAGACTCACAAAAGTGCCAAAACAGTAGAAGAAAGATGCTTTTGTGATATCTCCAGTCTGAATGACAAAAAAAACCAGAAAACTTATTTGGGTTTGAGGAGAAACATCTTTCTGCAAGATTTAAAATCTACTTTTGCAGGCAGACTAAGCGATAGGTAAGTTTTGAATAAGCATCCAAAGTTTTCCCATTAATTAGAACCTAGAAAAATGTTCCCCCGTTTCAGACACTCAGTTATATTCACCAGTAATGTAAATGGCATTTTGTTGTACAGGAAACCAGCACTGTTAGCATTTTCTAAGTTTACCTAAGCAAAGAAGTTTCCTTTTGGATCTTTGAAATTATCAGGCTTAACTCTTAGATCCTGTATAGGAAACATTTTCCACCAGAACACCCTGATATACTATAGCTCAGCCTTCCACATTAGTGTCAGGCGTTTAGCTTGTTCAAGAATTACCTTATTTTGGACAGAAAATTGGGGTTTGACTAAATGAAATTTTTCCCAAGATGTATCTGCTTTTCTTGAAGATGTTCAGTTGTTGATGGGAAAACCAAAAGCTGAAGTTTTCATTTTTCAGCGACTGAAAAAACATTTGCCCCTCTCCACCCCAAAATTCTGACCAACTCCTATAATGAAATTAGTTGTGCCTGTGCAATCTAGGAAATAGACTTGCTATAGTTTTCCCAGAGGAGCTAAAGTAGGACAGTCAGATCAGCAAAATAGTCCAGAATACTGGACTATTTTTAGATATGGCTTGCTATTACATACAGCACACTCCTTTCCTTTAGAGTGCCATTTGAGAGCCTGTCCCTCCCTCATTGCCAATTGTTGTGTCTGTCAATGGGTGACCAGAAACACGGTGTGCTAAGCCATTTAACAGAGTAATTTTTTGTAAGGAGGAGGCAGCTATGAGCTGTATAAGGCTCACACTGGAGAATCAGAGTACTGGCGTTCAGTTAGAAGCCTGCTGCTGGACTGCCGAGAGCTCTTGTTCTCGTTCTTTGGATAAGGATCCAGATGAACTGCGTGAAAACTATATCTATGGAATTTATTGGGGGAGTGGGGGTTTTATGTTGTGCTGGTTTTTGGATGTGGTAAATACAGCACAGTTTGCGTTAAGCTATCTTTTCATCTGACCAGCAGGTCTTTCAAAGAGCAGTTACTCAAGGAATGAGGTCACACAAACATGCAGCTGAGTTGTCCGAAAAAAGTTATGCCTAGGCCCCCATTCTTCCATCCACTTTTTATAAGAACAGGCACACTGATTAAAAATCTCCAGCTGTCAGCAACATTTCTCAGTTCATTATCCAGGAGCAGCAGAGCTGACCAAGAACTGTCAGCATATTCAGTTCTACTTATGGTCATCTTCTGAAGAACTTCAGTGGCTATTATTGAGATATCCCAGCCCACCTTTGGAATGCATTAGCACACTGCAGAAAACAAAGAAGCAGAGGCCCCCACATATTACCAGATATTCTCCTATGGGTCAGCAGTGACAAAACTGGGAACCAACAGTCCCTAACTTTTTCCTTCCAATCATTGTTATAGGCAGAAGTTCACATGTGCACCCAGCCACCTTTTCCCATTTATTATTCAAGAGAAGCCAAACTAATTAAGTAATCAGCCTCCAACAATCTATTCTTTCAGCATGAGAGAATCACAGCCTCCCATTAACTTTCCATGAAGTACCTGAAAAGCTAAGTGAGAAACCACCAGGCTGAAGACATTTTCTCCTCCAATTTACATTTTAATGAAAGAGAAGAGAACTTATTGCAAAGTGCTAGGAGTTGATAGGGTTGTGTAGACTCTAAGGGTCTGACAAATACATGCACTGACCCACATTTTTACATTTGATAGGACAACGGGGGAAACTGTTGAAGAGCTCATTTGGAGCTGCATTAATTACACTTTCTATGTGAAAATAGCAAAACATGCCACCAAGAGCTAGCTTGCAGGCTGCATTTGTGGGACAGTTTAGACTAGTGTTTAGAACAGATAACTGGGTGCCAGAAAGGTCCAAAGCTCCAATGGTGGCTGAGCCACTGATTGTGTGATCATCATGGTCAAGGCGCTTGACTTTCTTGTGCCTTACTCAACTCAGTTGTAAAAGCTATAAAAGCAGCATGACTTCACTGAAAGACAGATGCTGTGTCTGGGTAGAGCTTTCCTGGGTAATTAGATTTCCCCAAGTCATTGTCACTGAAAAACAGAGGAGTTAGTGACAGGTTTTTGGCTGTGGCATTTACTTTCTCTGATTTAGCACAGGCATTAATTAAGGCTACGGTTTGGGATTTCCTATTCTCTTATCACAGCTGGAGAACACAGCAGAAGTGAAAAAGTCCTGCACTGCCATTCAGCTGTTTATCTCGTCCACTTTTCTAATAGGACAGTGGCAAAACTATCTGAGAAATTCCAGCTTGTATCCTAGACATGAGAGCACTTTGAATCACTTGCTATAGCAGAGGACTGGCAGAGACATTGATCCCAAGCCCCATAGTTCTGCCTACTTAATATGTAACTGCTGGGGAGTTGCAGCCTCTTATGTTTGGGTTTTATTACAGATCATAACAGTAGATTAAAGAGGAGTCAAGTTTGTCCTTGCTTACACTTACTATGCACGCGTAAGTGGTTGACCCTAACAAAGCTTTTCAAATATCATTGAACAGAATGATCAAAAAGTGCCAAAACGCTGTTCCTCCGTAGGAATTGCACACAGCAGCCTAGGCCTGGATTTATGGTCTCTTTCCTCCCTCCCAGTATGGGAGCTTCAAACATTTTCTTAAAAAAAAATCTCACCTTCCCTAGATCTATCTAGATATACAGATGGCCCCCACCACTGTAGCATCTGTGCAGCACCTCCCACGTTTGCATGGATTTAGCATCACAATACCCCTGTGAGGTAGGGAAATGTTATTGCCATTTGCAGATGGAGGCACAAAGAGACTAAAACATCTGGCAGAGGTCACACAAGAAATCTGTGGCAGAACCAGTAGCTGAATCCACATCTTCTGAATCCCAGTTGAGCACCTTTACTGCTCTCAATGGCAGAGCAGAGAGGCAATTGAAACACACGAGCCTGCTACAGGGCTCTTTTAAATGAGAGAACAATGGACTTGACTATGGTTGGCAGATGGGTAGCCATATTCTCCTGCTTACCTTCTATGGAGTACAAAGTTGAAAAGAAGAGGTAGCCAGCAAATGAATCCACCATTGAGCACTGAATAAGGAAAGCAGCATTGTTTAAGAGAGAGAAATACTTCCTGGATAAGTCATCATTTTACCCTCCAGGGAGTAAGTGGCAAAGGCAGTTGTGAAGTGCCTGGCCATTCACAAAAAAGAGATGGTGTTCAGCAAAGTAAGCTCAAGACATTGACAGCTATCACCGGCCAGTGATAAAGCAGCCTTGGGTGAATGAATAGCATTTCCCTCTCACTGTCACTGTGAGAACAGCAGAGCATTTAAGACATACAGACATTTTTTTCCCTGCTCATTTTTTAAAATGTGGAAACAGTGGGTCTCCTAAGCAGGCTCCCATCTCAACAAGGCAGCACAAATTATACTAGCATTAGAGCAGGGCACACCCTGCCTCGACCTCAAGGATATGCCTCCCCTACCTCATCTTGCAGAACCTGATGGATCAGAGCAAGAGAGTAATCCCTGAGCAGGAAGGGAAACTTGGGTAGCAGTAGAGCGCTTTAAGGGCTTTCATGGGAGTCTCTCAGTGTTATCAGGATATGTAGAATCTCGATAGTGTAGGTCTTAACCCCAGCACATCACACAGATGAACTAAAGCCACAACTTATCCAAAGTTGAGGGAAAAGTATTCTAAAAGATACAAACAAGCAAAAACAAAAACCAGAACTCACGAAGCATTCGGCTATCACCACCACAAGTACCTGGCTCGTTGATTGGTCCCTTTGCCCACATCCTTCATTTGTTTTTTGTCTATTCCATTTTCACCAGGACAAGGACCTATCTTCATACACACCTGTAAAGTACCTGTGGGCATGCTCAAACAGTAAATAATAAAGTGGAGAACTTTCCACAGGCTGCCTTCTAGCCACATAGTTCATTATTCTCCTGCACAGCAAACGGACTAGAATTACAACACTCAAATTTCAATCTACCAAAACCAATCCCAAACCACATTAATTTTAAGACATCAGAGTTGTTTCCTTTTTGCAGGGTGGGGGTGGGAGACACAAGAAACCACCAATAAATATTTTGTATAGAGCTTTACATTTTTAAGAATGAGTTCTACAACTTTCCTCTAGTCTTTCCTATTATCCTAGAATTTCCTAATTTACAAATAATTATGTATGTGCTAGTAACAGTCTGTAGAAATAGTCTGTATGTAATTCCATTAATTAATCCTATATACCATATCTGCATTGTAAGGGATGAGTTAGAAAAGAATTCTGCCAAGATCATAGGATGTACTGCCCTGAACTTATGGAATAGGTGTTTGTTTCAGGACCAGACGGTGAAGTCTTGCAGTTCAGACATTTCATCTCAGCTGGCTATGGCAGGGATCCAGATGCCTAGAAAGGAGAGCAGCAAGCAGCGTCTGACGCCACAAGGGATCACATTCAAAAAGCTCAAACTGATCTGAAGTTGTGACTTATCCATTGCCAAGAAGATCTTGGCCTTGGATGTGCTAATAAATAGTGTTTGTTGGATTCTCATTGCAGATGTTTACTTTTTAAAAAAGTTCATTCTCTGTATGGTTTCTGCAAGTGTTAGATAAAGTTACCTTTTCAAACACCTTAGCCCAAATGTTCAATCTTTATTCATGTTGGTAAGGACTTGTCAGAGTGTTTTTAAAGGGACTTATTGTCTACATATGCCTCATTATGAACAAAGTTGCGCAATGAGGCTGTAGGGAAAGAAGCATATGCCTGAAAGCTCTGATTATTCTATTGTTACCATTCTGTTGTTGCTTGGGCACTTGGAATGAAATCCCGGCCCCTATGAAGTCAATGGGGCGGGGATTTTACATTTATTTTTTGCTCAGTTGCAAGCACAGGTTTACAAGGGCATTCCAGTTCATCCAAACATTGGCCCCAATGATACCATAATGGAGGTGAGGCTGATTCCAGTTTGTGTAAAAGTCAGTTGGATCAAGCTAATATTTTGTCATTACAGAGATGATACCACTCAATTACAAATTTCCCATTGACTTTAATGAGAACAGGATCAGTCCTTTTCTTACTGATAAAATTAGTCACTGTAAGACTGACTGACTATATGTCCTGGTTTTCTGCAAAACGTACATTGCATTATCTTGCTAGTACATGCGACAGGGCCTCTGAAAACTTGTGGGAAACCACTGACTACATTTTAGCCTATACTTTGCTTTGTTTCTAGTAACGAACTGTTGAAATTCTTGAAGGACAATTCCAATGTATTGGGAGACTTTAATTATTTTAATTTTTTACCCGAACCTCAGGAAAATAACACCTGTAAAGGTCTAGTATACTAGCAATGGAGTTGATTCTACAAAAGTAAAAACAGTTAAAAACTGAAATTTCAGAGTGGGGGTAGTAAATTGGCATATCTGGAAAAAAACATTTTCTGTCGATACTAAAATGTGAGTGGCTTTCAGGAGATGTACTCATGCTTCTTAGAAATATATGATTAGTTTAACAGTATTGTCCAACAACTTACATTTCCACTCATATTATAATACATCAAGATGGATACAGAGCGTTGATATTGTATCTGTAATTATTAGATGTGTACTTCCTTATTTCACCCCATTCTTCATTTACTAAAAAACATTTTAAGAACAGTAAAAAGAAACCTTGAAAATGGACTCTGATCATTTGTTCACCAGAAATTGCTCTCTGTGGACACAACTTTCATGTTTAGATTTATCAGCCTAATTCTATATAACCCCAAATTCACACACATAAAACCAATTTACAGGTTTGTGATATATAGCTAAATACCAACAGAAAGAGGCTGAGAGTCAGAATGGATAAAACAACAATTTCATTTATATAAGTAATGTGATTATATTATTCTAACATTTTATTGACTCTTTAAAATGAAATAAACTCTGAGATTAAGAGGGCCATAGACAGACATTTTTATTGACTAGTCTGGTGTCCTTTCAATACCAAATTGATGAGCAATCATGGCAGACAATCTTATTAAGCTAGTTTGCAGATTTATGAAGACCCTGTAGTTTAATAAACTGTTATGGGGCAATGAAAGTTTATGTAGATCACTAGAAATATCAGAAGAGTACTCCAAAAGGCACCATAAAATGGCGCATTACTCGTTTAATTCACGACCTAACTAAAATAAAATCAGTAGTTGTTTTATTAGTTTGTCCTCATCATAGCAAAATCCAGTTTTCCTGCCTAGAGTATCTATTACTTGGTGAACAGACTGGAGCCCTAGTCTGGAGAACAATAAGTTCAAGAGACCTGAATTTCACTTAATGAAAACTGTCTTCTCTTTGGGGGGTGATAGGACACACTTAAAGTAAGGACAACAGAAAGAAAGATAAAGGTGGATGGGACGCAAGTACAGAGAAAGTAAATGACAACAAAAATTAAGCCGATGATCCCTTCCTCAGTCAGAGAGGAAAGGTACATTGGTTACATCCCCACTGTCTCTTCGGTGCCTTTAAGGAGAGAAGCTAGAGTTATATCCCACCCCCCAATTTTCCACCATCTGAGAGGAAACACATTTACACCTCCCCTTTTTCTACGCCCACCAAACTACATGGAGAGAAAAACAGTTCCTTGCAGTTCTCTCTTCTCCCACATACCCACTCTGCTTCCTTAAAGAGAAATGGGGAACCAGGCACACCTTTTGTACAATCCCATTTCACCCCCGCCCCTTTCTCTTCAAATGCTTAAACTGAAAGCTCTTTGGGGCAATGACTGTTTAAAAGATGTGTGAATAAAGTGCCAAGCATGATGGAGACCTGGTCCCTGATTGGGACCTTTAGGTACTGCCACAATACAAATAATATTGTAAAAGTTTAGATTATATTTATGAGTAACAGGAGCTAAGAATAATTCTTTCAAGCTACACAGTATACCAGCTCTTACTTGTTACTCCACCTCCATCTGCTCTGGAATGACATTAACACACAGCTACTCCCCTGTTCCACACCTGACTTGGAAAATGCAGGTCACTTTATCCTCTGGACAGCACAAAACACATGCAAACTCAACTGGAAAATGAGACTAAAGGCTACAGTGAAGGCAGTTACGGCTACCAGAGAGAGAGAGAAAATGATTCTGTAGTCCAGTGGTTAAGGGCTCCAGTCCCCCTACTCCCACCACTCTTTCATTATTTATCCACAGTGGAACAGCTTCAACGGGAGAGACTGAGGAACCCCACATAGGAATTATCTGATAGCAGGGGTGGGCAAACTTTTTGGCCTGAAGGCCACATCTGGATATGGAAATTTTATGGCAGGCCATGAATGCTCATGAAATTGGGGGTAGGGATGTGGGAGCAGGTGAGGGCTCCAGCTGGAGGTGCAGGCTCTGGGATGGGGCTGCGGATAAGGGGTTTGAGGTGCAGGAGGGTGCTCCAGTCTGGGACCAAGAGGTTCAGAGAGTGGGAGGAGGATCAGGGCTGGGGCAGGGGGTTGGGGCACGGGGGGGAGTGAGGGCTCCGACTGGGGCTGTGGGCTCTGGGGTGGGGCTTACCTGAGGCAGCTCCCTGAAGCAGTGGCATGTCCCCCCTCCATCTCCTATGCAGAGGCACAGCCAGACGGCTCTGCATGCTGCCCCATCCGCAGGCGCCACCCCCGCAGCTCACTTTGGCTGCGGTTCTGAGCCAATGGGAGCTGCATGAGCAGATCCTGGGGCTGAAGCAGTGTGTGGAGCCCCCTGGCTGCCCCTACACGTGGGAGCCGGAGGGGGGACATGCTATCTGCTTCCCAGGAGCCACACAGAGTGGGACAAGCCCCTGAGCCTGCTCCCAGGCTAGAGCGCTGGAGCGGAGCAAGGCCCCGACCCCGCTCCCAGGAGGGAGCTCCAGGACTGCATTAAAAGGCCTGACAGGCTATAGTATCCCCACCCCTGTCCTATAGCTCAATGGTTAGAGTACACAGAGTTGGGAGACCCTTGTTCAAGTCCTGTCTCCTCTTCTGGCAGAGAGAGGGAAATCAAACCTGAGTCTCCCACATCCCAGGTGATTGCTCTAACCACTCATCTAAAAGTTATAAGGTGGTCTTTGGGTTCCTAGGGGTATGGTACTTGGAGGTAGGGTTAAGATTCCTATGGGTAGGGTACCTGGAACTAGCCTTAGCGTCCCTATGGGTAGGGTTTCTATGGGTAAGGCTCCCCAAACTAGGATTAGGGTTCATACGGGTAGCTTACTTCCAGCTACAGTTAGGATTCCTATGAGTAGGGCACCTGGAGCTAGAGTTAGTGTTCCCATGGGTATGGTATTTGGAATTTGGGTTAGGGTTCCTATGGGTAGGGTTCCCTGCCATAGGGTTAAGGTTCCTATGGGTAGGGTACCTCATGCAAGGATTAGGGTTTCTATGGGTAAGGCTCCCCACTCTAGGGTTAGGTTTCATATGGGTAGGTTACCTCCAGCTAGGGTTAAGATTCTTATGAGTAGGACACCTGGGACTAATGTTAGGGTCCCTATAGGTAGGATACCTGGTACAAGATTTAGGGTTTCTATGGATAAGGAACTTGGAGCTAGGTTTAAGGTTCCTATGAGTAGGGCTCACCACCTTACGGCTACAGTTCCTCTGCATAGGATACCTGGAGTTAGGGTTTTGGTTCATATGAGTATAGCTCAACTCCTATGGCTAGGGTTCCAATGGGTAGGGGACTTGGAATTGGGATCATGGTTCCTATGGGTAGGGCACCTGGAGCTACAGTTAGGGTTCCCTTGGGTAGGGCCCCGGCCCTAGGGTTAGGGTTCCTATGCATAGGTTACTTACTGGAATGTTTAGGTTTCCTATGGATAGGTTCCTTGGAGCTATGGTTAGGGTTCCTATGGGTAGGGTTCGTGGAGCTAGAGTTAGGGGTCCTATGGGTAAGGTAATTGGAACTAGGTTTATGGTTCTTCGGGATAGGGTAGTTGGAACTGGGGTTAGGGGTCCATTGAGTAAGTCTCCCCACTCTACGGTTACAGTTCCTATAAGTAGGACTCTCCACTCTATGGTTATTGTTCCTGTGGGTAGGGTACCTGGATCTAGCGTTCGGGTTTGTATGGGTAGGACTCAACGCCATAAGGTTAGAGTTCTTATGGGTAGGGCACTTAGAGCTAAATTCAGGGTTCCTATGGGTAGGGCTCCCCGCCCTAGGGTTATGGTTCCTGTGGGTAGGGATCCCTGCCCTAGAGATAGGATTCCTATGGATATGTTACTTGGAGGTAGGGTTTGGATTTTTATGGTTAGGGCTCCCGTCCCTAGGGTTACGGTTCCTATGGGTAGGGCTCCCCGCCTTAGCATTAGGATTCCTATGGTTAGTGTACTTGAAGCTAGAGTTAGGTTTCCTGTGGGTAAGGTTCTTGAAGCTAGGGTTAGGGTTCTGATGGTTAGGTTACTTGGAGCTAGGGTTAGGGTTCTTATGGGTAGGGCTCCCCGCCCTCAGGTTGGGGTTCTTATGGGTAGGGTACCTGGAGCAAGAGTTAGGGTTCCTATGAGTAGGGATCCCAACCCTAAGGTTAGGGTTCCTATGGCTAGCATAGTGGGAGCTGGGGTTAGGGTTCCTTTGGATAGGGTACTTGGAGCTAGGGTTAGGGTTCCTTCCTATGGGTAGGGCTCTCTCCATCCGTTGTATAGGGATCCTAGCCCCTAATTCAGCTGTATGGATCATAGTGTCGTTCCTCGACTTTCTAGGTGCTGTGACACTCAGCGTTGCAACACCAGTGCCATTGTGGGTCCCACCTCTTCCTATATTTCTCATTAAATTGTCTACTCCTTAAGTGCTATGTACATTACCTAGAAACAATGTGGACAGAAAGATAACTCAGCACCATGTTGTGGCTATGTATTAGAGGGTGTTTGGAGGATATGATTCTTAACTGTGAATTTCCATCCATTTGTTAATACAAGATGAACTTTCTTTTAAACAATAGCTTATCTCACAAACTCTTCTTTTGTAAAAATGTCCTGGTATTGCTTTTTGCTAGGACACAACCCCAATCTAAAGGTATGAAGAAAACCGATCAGTTAG
The DNA here is from genome assembly GCF_015237465.2 of Chelonia mydas. Lineage (NCBI taxonomy): Eukaryota > Metazoa > Chordata > Testudines > Cheloniidae > Chelonia > Chelonia mydas. The sequence goes on from NC_057855.1 coordinate 21,038,666, forward strand.
CAATGCTCTCTTAAATTCAATGTACTGTGGCTTACAACAGGATTCATTAAAATCAGCTTACTGATTTCAAGCTGAAGCAAATTGTGGGTTCCTTTAAAAACTGAAATGCTCCCTGAATTTCCATAGTTTGTGCTGCATATTTCCTAAAATCATAGGAACAGACCTTCAGCTGGTGTAAACCACGGTAGCACCATTGGCTTCAATGGAGCTATGACAATTTCCACCAGCTGAGGATCTGATCTGTAATTTTGTTAGAACCCAGAGAGAGACATAAGAATGAATTGGGGCATTTTAAAATAAGTCATTCAGTCTTTATTCCCTGCTTCTGTTCTCCTAGATAGGAAAAAGCAACAATTTGTATCTCCAAGATAATACCTATGTTTGTATAGAAATGTTGATTATTGCACTGCTCACAGGGAGCAGCTGAGTTAGTTTAGCTGTCTGACAGGCCATCAGACCCCGGTGATCAAAAAAATATGTGCCTAAGTGTGTGTGTGCCAAAGTTAGACATATTAATCATGCCTTCCCTCATGACCACCATGGCACACACATAATTGCATGTGTATATTTAGGGCCTGATATAAACCCACTGAAATCAATGGAAGATTCCCATGCACTTTTTGAAAACGTGGGGTTCATTTTGCAGGAGAGACTGCATCCCTCCCCCCACTCCTTAGATGGTTCTAAGCAATTAGGGGTGGGAATTTCAGAAGTGCTCAGTGACCTATATCTGCTCTCATTGGCAATAATTTCAGCACGAACAGAGTGAGCCCATTGCTGAACACTGAGGTTAGGGATTTGGGAATTTCTATTTGCTGTCATTTTTCATGCAAATGTTTTTTTTAAAAATGAGTTGGCCTGATGTAAATAACTTTATATGGAAAGCTACTCTCTTGCTGAATACCAGATGCATTTCATTTTGGTAAACAGGAATGTTTTCTCATTATTTTGCTTCATTGTGGTTTTTAATGTTACTGAAAGTGTTCAACAGCTTGCTTTTAAATAATGTTCATCCAGCTTGTCAAAACATAGAATAAGTAGTTCAAATACCATTACATGCAAGGAATGATATTATAATGCATGAGGTAGGGGAGGGAAGAAATCATTAAAAGAAGATATTTGGACCAAATGTTGTTTCTGTCCAACACTATGTTCTAGCATGTGGCTTTATTGGTCCAGAGGTATATTTAAATATGAAGATTTATAATTTGAATTCCAGCTAATCACTTTCTAATTACCCAATTAAGACCATACTATAATACAAGACCTACTGCATTAGATCAGCAAGTCAATCCCCGACCTGCAAATGAAAGATATAGTCTCCAACAGAAGACTTACTCAATATTAAATTGATACTACACTTGAATTTCGCTAAAGGCTAAGATGTAACCAAATAATAAGTGCTTCTCATGCAACAGCTCACAGGTATTTTAGGGTTTGATATCTTTATATATCCCTTCCATCAGTCCAGACATAGAAAAAACTGTAGTTACCATAGCAGCACTACTAGCTGAATTGGCGAGAAAGGTCTTACTATCTGGATTAACACACCATCTCCCACAGGACAATGCCAGGAGAAAGAGTTTCAGTAGAGCCTTGCACAAACTGGTGCATACAGTTCCCCCACCTGCCACTGTCAATAATATAGGGCTATGTGCCCAACAGCAACAGCCCTGAGTAATGGATGGTGAATAGTCACAGGCAGGGACATAATTTATATCTAGTCCAAACCACTAGAAATGGAAAGTCCTGAGTATCGTGAAGAACAATGAAGTGGGTCCTGTGGAACCTGAGACTTTAAACCAGAGACCCCATCAGAAAAGTTTCCCATCAAAATGATAAGATACTATTTTAACCTTTAGGTCAATGTTTTATAGCCTTCCATGCTTGATCTGACTGCCTCATCTCCACAAGTCAGTATCAAAGGCTATGATTCTTTAGCCACCACTGTCTCTCACTTTCCTGTGTACAAATATGCTTATTTATAGAAAGAAAACCCTAGAAGTGCCAGCATTAGGACTATTAAGCCATTTTCTCTGCATCTTCACATGCTGGGAATTGAGCTAGGTGGGGACAAATTTAAACTGACCCTGATTTTGGTTTTGCAAAACTCAACCAAATGACAAGGATTAGCTAAGAGAAGACAAATTCAGTGTCTGCTCATCTCCAGTTTTATGTGTAATTAATTTGTATGTGAAAACAGTGGGCAATACACATTGCTGAATAACGTGAGTAGGGCTTTAAGAACTTCTGCAGCAAGACTGGCTGCAACAGTATATTCAGCCTAGTTCTCCTCTCACACTAACAAAAAAATAAATAAAAAAACCCCACCAAGCTAACTTCACTTTCCCTATTTACATGCATTCCATTTTTTCAGACTGCTTGACTTCAAGTTTAATATTGCATTAACATTCCTATTTTGCAGAGTAGAGATGTAGACACATTGTAAAAGTATTTTGTGTCTCCTCTGGAGGAAAGGTGATAGATATGTGTATGTGTATATTCACCACCAGAGGGCTGTTGTGTAGTAACAACCTTCAATACCAGCCTTCATTGCAGTGTTTGAACCAGTGATCTAGAAGGAAACATATTATGCCCTATTACCGATAACCTCAGCCATCCTCCTCCCAGCTTCATCTGTACAACTCCTATTTCAGTAAAAAAATATCACTGAAATTGTTAAAGTATGTTGTTGGTGAATCAAAACATTTACTGTGCAAGGTCTCAATTCTGCAAACACTTATGTATGTGCCAACTTTCAAGCTTGTGAGCAGTCCCACTGAGGTTCCATTTTTATAAGTAATATTGAGCATTATGAACTTTGGCATTTTGCCAAAGAAAGCAACCGATCTCAGTGAGACCCACAAAACAAAATGTATTTCTAGCTCACACGCATGTCATGTTTGCACAAACTTTCCAATCACAATGTATAAAAGGAACTAATTTTTTTTCCTCCAGGAATAAATGACGAGCGAGCCACTTACCCAGGGATGAATTTTTCCCAGTTTTACCTATGAGCTGAAACCAAGAATGGAAAATTTCAGCCCAAAAGGAATTAGTTGAATGAAGTTATGAGCAACTCAAAAAGGAGATTAGAATGGAAACAGTTTTCTAGCTTACCGAGAGCGGCCACTGCCACACCTACTATAAACATACAATGCAGGCACCTCTGGATAAAGGACACAGCAGTTGTTAAACTGAATCCAGCTATACTATACACCAATATGCACATGAGTATTCTGAAATGAAATCATTGCACTGTGGCATGCGTTACCATTCCAAAAAGACTGCTTCGAGTAGTATTTCTGGTGCTCTAGTCTCATTCTCAGAGGTACAGCTCTCTGGAAAAGGCACATAAGATTATGGCAGCGCTCTGACCATAAACAAATAATAGTGAATATAAGCAAAACAACAGTGCCAACCTCCCTACCATTTGATAAATATTCCCTATTAAGAATCTTCTCCATTTTACAGACACTTCTGTTTAACTGAATGTGATAGCCCTTGAATACATTTTAATTTACATTGAAAGATTCTCCCACCCCCCCGGGAAAAAAAAAAAGATTTTTTTGGTCCACACAATTGACATTATAGCAAAGCTACAAATCTTTATGACACGTATCAGTCCTTAAAGTGAGATCATTTTATGGTGTCTTTGAAAACATTATGCATTTATTTCATGAAATCACTGTGCTTTCACTGAAACACATTCATTTTTGTTCAAACTGGTCTACAGCACTTGAGCTGCTTGCTTACCTGGCTGCTTCCAATGCACTTGCTGATTAGTCATGTCCTCCCTGATATACCTAGAAGAAAGGATGAAAAAAAGGCCCTACTGAGCATGAATGTCTTGCTGATTTGCAGCTTAATGACAATAACAAATGGTATTTCCCAAAGGAGCGTGTGATTGGTGAGAGATTACATCAGCCAGTACATTAAGGAAACACTAGCAGTCAAAGGATGCAGCTTTGCAGGTGGCCTTGGTCCCAGTGCAAACCAACTGATCATGCTAGTGGGATGACATGTCTGAATGCAAACCACATTACCCACAAATACAATCCCCCTGAACAGAGGATAAATGAGCAGCAAGGAACATTAGCAGAACCAAATTATTCCGTGTCACCTGTGAAGCCTCCCCCAGTGTGCAGAACAGAAATTACAATATTGCAGACAGGATATGGTATAACCTGCATATAGGAAAGCTGCATAGGGGCTGGGGTCAAATTCACCCCTCATATAACCCCACTGAAGCTAAAGGGGTCAAACTAGGGGTAAATTTAGCTCTTTGTATGGTGACAAGATTAGTATTGTAATATACATCATAATATTCATATTACCATTAAGTCAATAGGATGATAACTGATGGGGGGGAGGGGAGACTGAGAAGCATAAGCAAGTTAGAAGTAAAACATTTTCAAGTAAGAACTGAAAGAGTTTGGTAATCTCAGCATAGTGGATTGCAACGTGACTCATCAGCATCAAGGGGTGGCATAATCAGGCCCTAACCTGTACACCATTGTAGTTTGTTTAGTTTGGGCTGATGTGAAAGACATTGGATAAAATGAAACTGTTGCACAGAGCCCTGATTCCACAGACACATGAATAAATACAGTAAATGGAAAACTGGACAGTGACATGGACAAGGTTCCTGGAGCACACATTCATTTCAAATGATTTAGGGCATTATTAATAGAAGAGCACAGAAATACAACTTGATTTCCATTTATTTTTATAAGTTTCTCTTTTTTAATGATCTAGATGTGCCCCCGCTGTGGTGATGGGAACTACATGAGAACCCAGTTTAGTTAGTTTAATGGGTATGAATTGTACCTAGCAGGTCCTACAAAACACGTTATGCCTGAGTCTCCACTTCCTTTTACTTTGTGTAATTATTCACATTAGCACAAAGTGAGTGCGGAACACTCCCATTCGGCTTTACAAGCACTTGGCACTAGTGTAAATGACTGCACAAGGAGAATCAAGCCCACTGATTTTTTTCCCCTCCTACTGCAGCTTGTTGTAAAAGACACAGTCATTTAAAAATAGAGACTGAGACATTAAGGATGATTTTCTTTCAGGAGAACTTGCGTTATACTGTGGGATGGTGGCAAGTCTTTGTGGTAAAGAGCCAGGAGATGGGGTCAGGGCAGTATTCCTTGCTTGTCCTGTCTGCCCTGGGGTGAGACATTTCACCTCTCTCTGTCTGAGTTTACCTCCATTAAAAGAGAGAGGATAATGATACCCCCTTCACAGAAGTGGCTTGAGGTCACGTTCACTACTGTCTCTAGAGAACATTGAGGTTCTCAGATGGAGGGCACTACAGAAATGAAAACTATCATCACTAGAGGTCATGATAGCCCAGAATCATTTTTCTAGGCTATTGAAAACAACTGCTCCTACATTAGTATACTGAGTACCTATCTTATTTTCTAGGTCAAAGAGTCAAACAGGAACATTTTGACTTAGAAAATAAGATAAGATGTTTCAGTCTGACTAAGTAGCAGCTGCTTTTACTATTAAAAAAATATATAGAATAGAATATTTCACTATGATATTACTGAACTTGATACGCCAAGATGCAATACTACTGACATGTCATGACATAATAAAATGAAAAATTTAATTAACGTTTTGAAATGAAATTTTATTTTCCTAAATGAAATATCAAAATAAAGAAAAATTCATTTCAAGATGTATGCCCCCATGGGAATTCTTGTCAGTCTACTGATTTGGTTAAAAAAAAAAAAAAAATCTGAAATGGTATTTTCCAATGGAAAACTGTTTCAGCAAAAAAAGTTTTCTAAGCAGCTCTAATTATTATATATCCAGCCAAAATTCAGCTCTTCATAGAACTCCTCGCTCACCTTATCACAGAAGCAACAGATGTGAATGGGATTTATTTAAGAAAAAGGCAACAAAAGGATAAAGCCTTGCTCCGCAGCCGGTGTAAATAGACCTGCCAAGTGTCACTGATTTGCAGTGTACAACACACAGCAAGACAGCAAATCTGCATATTTCTTTCCATTTCAGTCCTCCTTCCACTTTGCTTGGTTTAAAGAAATTAAGCCTTTTGATCAGGAAAGTTTTGCACGGCCCCTCAGAGAGAGGAAAATTCTAACAGGGCAAGAGCTCTGTGAATCTCTGCTTACAAAGCGGTGGGGAAGGGGTTAATGTGTGTATTTGTTTGTGTGGAAAATTAAAACTAGTTTGGGGCTATGCATAAGCCCAGCTGTAAGTTGATCTGATCAAAGGCTTGGACTAATAAACAAACACTTAGTATGACTGAAATAAGAAAGATACTAAATGTAGAACAATACTTTTCAGCACATTGTTGTTAATGTTATTTTATATTAGATAAGATCATTCCTTTTCTCTTTGAAAACAGGTTTATTTTTCTCATGGGCCCCAGCTCTAATGAACCCTGACTAAAATCTATCAAGAATCCAGTTAGTTTATCTGAATTAAATCAAGTTTATACAAGGAAAAATAGAATGCACACAAATATGCCTCACACTCACTTTTTAAAAGATCACCAAGCAGGCCAGAAGTTCTAAGTTACTTACAAGTATGAAATAGTATCTACCACCTGGCTGTAACTGATACCCAGCCTTTGGGAAAGCAGCTTGCCTTATCAGTGACCCATCCAGTGTTACTCTCTCCCTTTCCAGGAAGTGGTTCATTACAAAATTCATTCCACCTGCATAAAACCTGAGGCTAAAGACTCTAACCAGGTGGAATGCAGAGGGAGTGGAGAGGTGAGACCCACTATCCCATTCCCAGGTCAGCGAGCCAGGCCCTGCCAATAACAGTAGCTACTATTGCCTACAAGCTGCAGTACCAATCACAGTCCCTTTATCCCATTTGCACAGGGGTTTTGAGGGCCACTGGATTTGTGTTAATGTGCACCCTGCAGGCCCTCCCTTGGCCTGGCCCAGCCCTCCCACGTATGGCCTTCTGTGCTAGCCCAGACCCTTTCCATAGCACAACACTCCTGCACAAATGCTCTGCTTGCAGTATCCCCACATAGTGCCTTCTGCAGGGTTTAAATGTATTGAGGACTTGTGCTGCCCCTCTGCACCATAGGTAAATTCCACCCACAGAGTTTTGTAAGGAAACAGGGGCTTTGTATCTTCCAAACCATTCACAGGCAACACTTGGCCTGCATGAACAATGAGTCATTTACCATTGCATCCCTGCTCTCTTCAAAACTTGCATATAGAATTACTGGCTGCTGTTCTACACAGAGAGCCAACCAATTTCTAGCAAAGACTATGTGGACAGTTTCTGCAGAGCCCCCAAACCCTGATGAGCTGTTTTCCCCAGAAAATGACATATAGTTTATTCATACAGAAAGTTCACAATTCAGAAGGAGAACAGAAAATTGTTGGATGTCCAGTTACAGCCATCTGTTACGTGGACCGCGTGTGTTGCGTGGGCATGCACAAGTAACTAAGTAGTACTGTGACCAGGGCCGGCTCTAGGTTTTTTGCTGCCCCAAGCAAAAAATTTGCCACCACAAGCTCCGAAAGCACAACTGCCCAAGTAAAAAAAAAAAAAAGGTAGCCGGAATGCCGCTGCTGGAATTGTGCCGCACCGAGCATGTGCTTGCTTTGCTGGTGCCTAGAGTCGGTCCTGACTGTGACAAACTTATAATATTTTTTCCACATATTTAACAGTTGTCAAAGAATGTATAGACCATACCCTGCATCCTTTATGTGGTTAGCACTCTGAATTCAAACCACACACTAAAATACTCAGAATAAGTACCAAATTAAGTCGCAACTACTTGAAAGCTGGTACATGTTATATTTGAATTACCAGTGTTTAAACTGAGCTGTGAGGCTGATGAGTTGACAGACATTTTTAATTTTGCAGATAGATAGAATCAGTCTTTTAAAATTGGCTTGTCTTTTATCTTAGAATTTAACAGAAGTTCTCTGAAGTTAATTTTCTCAGTGAACATAAGAAGCCTTGCTATGCCTTAATCTTGATACAATATTAAAAAAAGTAGAAATGAAGTACATGATTTATGGTGGTATTTAAAGAAGATATTGAAGTCATGATGACAATTTAAGTGAGAGAACCGAGTATGAAAAGACCACTTAACCTCTCCAATTCACTGTATTTCTTTAAAGTCTGATCCAGCATCCATTGAAATCAATGAAAAGACTGCCATTGACTTCAATTTACATTGGATCAGGACTTTGTAATATATAATAATACCACAAGAAAACTTTAACCAACCACAGCAAGTGTCCTTTGCTGAGAGGGAGCACAATCCAGCAGACAGAGCACTGAACTGGGAGTCAGGAGACCTGGGTTCTATTCCTTGCTTTGCAACTGACAGGCTGCTTGGAGAATTCACTTCAACTCTCTGTGGATGTTTCCTTCCTATCCTTTGTTGGTTTTGTCTATTTAGATTGTAAGGGGCAGGGACTGTCTCACTATATGTTTGTGAGTACCTAGCACCAGGGGTCCCTATCGTGGTAGGGGCCTTTAAGTGCTACAGTATTACAAATAATAACAGTGTTAAAAATATATACAAAGTAAAGTCATAACTCAAAACTAGTTGGTACGTTACCAACTCCGAACATGGAAACAGATCCCCTTTTGGAGGATCGTAGTTGAACTGTTCGGGCCAAAAAAGTGACCTACCTGGAAATGATTGTAAATGGAGTCAGCAAAAAGTGCGTGCAACATTCCATCTATTTAAAAGACAGTCATCTGCTCCACAGACAAGAAACAGTGTTGCTGATTCAGAATGTAGCAGACTTCCTTCTGAGTCACTATTGAAACAAATCTCCATTTAGAGGGCTTTGAGGTGTCACCATCCAGATTATATGTGCACCAAGGTCTTGACCACTGGCAAAAATGCAAGAGTACAGCTGTGAAACCCTTTTTGTCCTGGCTACATTCCATCTTCAGTAGCAACACTATACTGCATTTCTTCCTCTTTTGGTCTAAAATGGGGTGTTGTGTTGCTATGCAGTGTTAAAACGTTGCCATGTTGCACCCCAGAGGTGGCCATATTTTAATTATGGGTGAAGTGGTTCCTATGTATATAATTTGTATATCTGTATATAAGACACTTTGGACTATGAGGATGTACGTGACTAGTGGAGTTGCACATCTCTCCCAGAAACATTGCCTGTACAATTCTATTGGAAAGCTGACTGGGCCTGTTGCTTTCTCTTGGTGAAATGCCATTATGGCAGTGTTAATGTTGTTGGATGTGATTTCATGCTCCAGAGAATGCCTGCCTTGGGCAGAGAGTGAAGCTAAATTAATGTTTTGAAATTCTGTTTAATTTCATTAAAGCTGTTAGTTTTAGTGGATCTTTGTATTATTCATACAGGATCTGTCCTGAAACCCATAAAATTAGTTTTCCATTCACTTCCATGGGTTTTGGAATCAGGCTTTCTATCAAGGGGAATTCCCCTTTTTGGTCATTGAAATAGTCATAATAACTCAGACCCAAGCTCCCTCTAAGTCCATGTCCTATCTCTGATAGTGGCCAAAACCAGATGCTTCAGAGGAAGGTGAAAGAAACCCAGATACAAGCTGCCCCTTACTTTGGTCTCTCCCTAGACTCTCACTCCCCCATCTACATATCCACTGATCTGGTGCCCTGGAAAATATTTTCCACAGGTTTGTTTTTGATGTTTTCCAGCTTTAGGAGGTCAAATCATTTTGTTGAATCTCTAATTCTATATCCTTTCTAGATTTGTGGTCTGTGTGTCCATAAAACATTTGCTGAAAAGTTCATAAGGCCCTGATCTGAGACCCCGGCTTCTAGCCTCCCAAACAGAGTCAGCAAAACAAAGTCTATACCTTAGTCCAGCTAGTTACCAGGAGCCTAAAACAGACCTTCACTAATGACTACCCCCTTCCTAACTAATCTGCTCTCTCCCTTCTGCATGTTCCTCTTCCTGATTATATAGGCCAACCCCAGGCCAGAGCAGGGAGCCTCCTTAATTACACACAGGCTGTTTTGGTTGTTTCAGAGTAACAGCCGTGTTAGTCTGTATTCACAAAAAGAAAAGGAGTACTTGTGGCACCTTAGAGACTAACCAATTTATTTGAGCATAAGCTTTCATGAGCTACAGCTCACTTCATCGGATGCATACTGTGGAAAGTGTAGAAGATCTTTTTATACACACAAAGCATGAAAAAATACCTCCCCCCACCCCACTCTCCTGCTGGTAATAGCTTATCTAAAGTGACCACTCTCCTTACAATGTGTATGATAATCAAGGTGGGCCATTTCCAGCACAAATCCAGGTTTTCTCACCCCCCCCCCAACACACACACACACACACAAACCCACTCTCCTGCTGGTAATAGCTTATCTAAAGTGACCACTCTCCTGACAAGAACGTCTGGGGGGGTGGGGTAGGAAAAAACAAGGGGATTGAAGTGTTCTCCGACTGGTTTATGAATGTTATAATTCTTGACATCTGATTTGTGTCCATTTATTCTTTTACGTAGAGACTGTCCAGTTTGACCAGTGTACATGGCAGAGGGGCATTGCTGGCACATGATGGCATATATCACATTGGTGGATGTGCAGGTGAACGAGCCTCTGATAGTGTGGCTGATGTTATTAGGCCCTGTGATGGTGTCCCCTGAATAGATATGTGGGCACAGTTGGCAACGGGCTTTGTTGCAAGGATAGGTTCCTGGGTTAGTGGAGAGTGGGGTGGGGGAAGGTATTTTTTCATGCTTTGTGTGTATAAAAAGATCTTCTACACTTTCCATAGTATGCATCCGATGAAGTGAGCTGTAGCTCACGAAAGCTAATGCTCAAATAAATTGGTTAGTCTCTAAGGTGCCACAAGTACTCCTTTTCTTTTTGTGAATACAGACTAACATGGCTGTTACTCTGAAACCTGTCATTATGCAAGGCACTGCATTTAGCCGTATGGAATGGAAATCTATCAACTGCATGAAAAAACTTGTACAGATACAGACAGACATCATCTTCCTTTCCAAATGCAAACAGATGGACATCGTACCAAAACGACTGAAGGTAAAAAATCCATTACAATCTACATACCACACAGACTATGCTGACAGCTTGTGCCACACGCTCTCAAAGAAACTGCGGAACCACCTGATCAACATCCTCTACAGCAAACAGGGAAAGATTAAGAATGAGCTCTCAAAAATGGATACTCTCATAAAAAAACAACCTTCCACACAAACTTCCTCGTGGCTGGACTTTACTAAAACTAGACAAGCCATTTACAACACACACTTTGCTTCTCTACAAAAGAAAAAGGACACTAAACTTTCTAAACTATTACATGCCACAAGGGGCCACAGCAATGGTATTCCTCAATCCACCCAGCAATATTGTTAACCTATCCAACTACACTCTCAGCCCAGCAGAAGCAGCTGTCCTATCTCGGGGCCTCTCCTTCTGCCCCTCCACCCCCACGAACATGTTACAGTTCTGTGGTGCCCTAGAATCCTATTTTCGACGTTTCCAACTCAAGGAATATTTCCAACATACCTCTGAACAACATACTAATCCACAGAGACCTCCCTACCAAGGATTCTAGGTGGACTCCTTCTGAAGGTTGAAACAGCAGACTGGACTTCTACATAGAGTGCTTCCGCCGACATGCACGGGCTGAAATTGTGGAAAAGCAGCATCACTTGCCCCATAACCTCAGCCGTGCAGAACACAATGCCATCCACAGCCTCAGAAACAACTCTGACATCATAATCAAAAAGGCTGACAAAGGAGGTGCTGTTGTCATCATGAATAGGTCGGAATATGAATGAGAGGCTGCTCAGCAGCTCTCCAACACCACTTTCTACAAGCCATTACCCTCTGATCCCACTGAGAGTTACCAAAAGAAACTACAGCATTTGCTCAAGAAACTCCCTGAAAAAGCACAAGATCAAATCCGCACAGACACACCCCTTGAACCCCGACCTGGGATATTCTATCTACTACCCAAGATCCATAAACCTGGAAATCCTGGGCACCCCATCATCTCAGGCATTGGCACCCTAACAGCAGGATTGTCTGGCTATGTAGACTCCCTCCTCAGGCCCTACACTACCAGCACTCCCAGCTACCTTCGAGATACCACTGACTTCCTGAGGAAACTACAATCCGTCGGTGATCTTCCTGATAACACCATCCTGGCCACTATGGATGTAGAAGCCCTCTACACCAACATTCCACACAAAGATGGACTACAAGTCGTCAAGAACACTATCCCTGATAATGTCATGGCTAACCTGGTGGCTGAACTTTGTGACTTTGTCCTTACCCATAACTATTTTACATTTGGGGACAATGTATACCTTCAGATCAGTGGCACTGCTATGGGTACCCGCATGGCCCCACAGTATGCCAACATTTTTATGGCTGACTTAGAACAACGCTTCCTCAGCTCTCGTCCCCTAACGCCCCTACCCTACTTGTGCTATATTGATGACATCTTCATCATCTGGACCCACGGAAAAGAAGCCCTTGAGGAATTCCACCATGATTTCAACAATTTCCATCCCACCATCAACCTCAGCCTGGTCCAGTCCACACAAGAGATCCACTTCCTGGACACTACAGTGCTAATAAATGATGGTCACATAAACACCACCCTATACTGGAAACCTACTGACCGCTATTCCTACTACATGCCTCCAGCTTTCACCCTGACCACACCACACGATCCATTGTCTATAGCCAAGCTCTACGATACAACCGCATTTGTTCCAACCCCTCAGACAGAGACAAACACCTACTAGATCTCTATCAAGCATTCTTACAACTACAATGCCCACCTGCGGAAGTGAAGAAACAGATTGATAGAGCCAGAAGAGTTCCCAGAAGTCACCTACTACAGGACAGGCCTAACAAAGAAAATAACAGAACGCCACTAGCCGTCACCTTCAGCCCCCAACTAAAACCCCTCCAACGCATTATTAAGGATCTACAACCTATCCTGAAGGATGACCCAACACTCTCACAAATCTTGGGAGACAGGCCGGTCCTTGCCTACAGACAGCCCCCCAACCTGAAGCAAATACTCACCAGCAACCACATACCACACAACAGAACCACTAACCCAGGAAACTATTCTTGCAACAAAGCCCGTTGCCAACTGTGCCCACATATCTATTCAGGGGACACCATCACAGGGCCTAATAACATCAGCCACACTATCAGAGGCTCGTTCACCTGCACATCCACCAATGTGATATATGCCATCATGTGCCAGCAATGCCCCTCTGCCATGTACACTGGTCAAACTGGACAGTCTCTACGTAAAAGAATAAATGGACACAAATCAGATGTCAAGAATTATAACATTCATAAACCAGTCGGAGAACACTTCAATCTCTCTGGTCACGCGATTACAGACATGAAAGTTGCGATATTACAACAAAAAAACTTCAAATCCAGACTCCAGCGAGAAACTGTTGAATTGGAATTCATTTGCAAATTGGATACAATTAACTTAGGCTTGAATAGAGACTGGGAGTGGCTAAGTCATCATGCAAGGTAACCTATTTCTCCTTGTTTTTTCCTACCCCCCCGCCCTCCGCCCCGCCCCAGATGTTCTTGTTAAACCCTGGATTTGTGCTGGAAATGGCCCACCTTGATTATCATACACATTGTAAGGAGAGTGGTCACTTTAGATAAGCTATTACCAGCAGGAGAGTGGGGTGGGGGGAGGTATTTTTTCATGCTTTGTGTGTATAAAAAGATCTTCTACACTTTCCACAGTATGCATCCGATGAAGTGAGCTGTAGCTCACGAAAGCTTATGCTCAAATAAATTGGTTAGTCTCTAAGGTGCCACAAGTACTCCTTTTCTTTTTGTTTTGGTTGTGAGCTCCTAGCTGTGCCTTAAAGGGGTAGTGAGATTCACAGTGATATTATGGCCCTCTGAATGGTTGCCTTAGAATCCTACCACCCACGAACAAGAATGCTATCTTGGTCACTCTTTTTGAAGTGTAATTTTGTCTGTGAGTGCAGGTAGCTGTTGAACTGTGATTTCCTAAGGAGTGATGGTTCCAGTACCAAGAATCGGGAGAGAGGAATATGTGATGTGACTTTCATTGTAGCAAGAGAGTGATCAGAACCATTCCATTTATCATACTGAATATGCCCAATGTTGTTCTAAAGTTCTAAAAGGAATTATGAAGTTAATCAATGTGAGAGAAGGCATTGAATGGCCTCTGATCCAGTACTTTCTTAAGCTAATAAGGACCTGGATCAATTCTGGTATCCCAAGATTACTTCATTTCTTATTTTTACTTCCCTAAATTCAGGTTGGCTTTGGCAAAGGAATTCTTAAAAAGTTGTCCATGTGTTCATTAAACATTCACTGAGTTATAGGACCTTTCTGATCATACGATGATATGCTACAGCCAAACACCATTTACAGAAGTACTTTTCCTCTAAATCATTTGAACTAATCGTTCCATCAGCTGCAATGTTGTCAACCAGCACATTAATGTATTTTTCTCTGTGTATCATAGGAAAAAATAAATTAGATTAGGCAATCATCTTATTTTATTCTTTACTGTTCCAAAGATATTCAGTTCTTGTAAATACAACAATAATTTGATGAACAAAGAAGTTTGCACTGATTGAGTGATTATAATACAATTGCTAAGTCAACCTTTTATTCCATGCATTACTATGTATAAAGTAACACATAATACTGGTTTGATAGCAAACATTTTTAAATCTATTAACATGATTTGAAGAAACAGACTACTTGCAATTGTATCTGATTAATCTCTGAGTCAGATCCTGCAATCCTTAGCTAAAACTTGAAACTCCAACTAACTTCAATACTGACTCCCATGGACATTTTGACTTGTAATTACTGCAAGATTTAGCCTTATCTGAATTAAACTAATATATTGACTTTGTGTAATTTTAACAATTTGATGATCTAGCATGGGTCTGAAGTATAAATAAAATCTCTTTGGGATCTGTATCTTCCTGAATGCATTTGTGTAATATTTCCTTATATGATCATGACAATTAGGCCTCACCATAGAGGGTGGCTGTATCTTTTGGGGGTCCTTAGTTAAAATTAATCAGTTTATTACAAATATAGATATTTGTATAGAAAGATTATGACATCTATTTCACTAAAGTGACACTTTCTTTCTCCTTCACCCTTCTCCCTCCACCTCCTGCTAACAATCAGAGTGAAATAAATGTTATGTTTCTTAGTCATGTGTTTATCATCATATATTTATGCGAGGGTCTCAAAAATATCATCTGGATACAAAAGAAACCCTGTAAATATGCTGTCATCTTCAGCACTGACATAGATCCCATTCCAATCCCGTCCAACCTCCAACCAAACCTGATCTCCTGCATTTAATTTCAAAATGATCAGGAAAGATGCCTGGTCTATCTCTTGACCATAAAGTGTTTCACGGGTTTTGACTATCTTCTTGTTTTGTGCCACAATGCTGATTCGAGCAGGCCGCCCTCTGATCGTCATGTGATAAGCAAAGACATACGCTCCAGGAATGCTACAATTGAACTTGCCTGTAGAAGGATTATAATCTTCCTGGTCATTGTACAAAATCTTGTCAAATTTAATAGGGACATTTGGTGGAGGGAAAGACTTTGACAAGCCAGCACTGAAAGCTGATCTTCGGACTTTTGAGTTATCACCCTTGGAGCCTTTGATACCTCTGGAGCCTTTCTTTCCACTAGCTCCTCGTGCCCCTTTACTACCAGGATTTCCCTTTGGTCCAAGAGGTCCCATCACACCAGCTGGTCCCAAGTCCCCTTTTTCACCCTTACTACCTGGCTCACCCTTTTCTCCCTGTTGTCCATTCATCCCAGGAATACCCTCAACTCCAGTGTCTCCTTTGCTGCCTTTTTCCCCTTTTATTCCAGCTTCCCCTTTCCCTCCCCTCTCTCCTCTCTCCCCTGGCTCCCCACAATCCCCCTTTTTGCCCAGGTCTCCCTTTTCCCCTTTATCTCCATTTTCCCCATCTAGCCCCTGTAAGCCCAGCTCTCCCTTTTCTCCCTTCTCTCCTTTGGTCCCATTCTCACAAGTGTCCCCCTTCACTCCCTTCTGTCCCTTCATTCCAGGAAGGCCAGAGTTTCCTTTATCTCCTTTAACTCCAGCTTCACCTGTTAAAAAAAAGATCGAAATAAAGAGTCACAAGAAAGAATAAATACCTCAAACCATGCAGCACTACTAGCCTTGGGCTGGTCACTGTGCTAAGTAGGGGCTATCAGAAGCAGATGTAAATGCCATGTGCTTGTGGTTAAAAAGTAGACTGTATGTTCCATTCTCAATGTTTTCTTTCTGTTTTCCTCTGGAGTGGGTTGAGTGAGTGGAGGGAGTAATTTGTGTGTTGAGTGAGGGTGGCAGTGGATTTGAGGGAGGGGAGTCATCGTGGGCTGAGTGGATTTGATAGGAACAAGTGGAACTGAGGCAAGAGGAGGAAGATGTTGAGAGGAGAGGTTAGAAAAGGGAAGAGGGAGGAGTAAGAGGCTAAGGAGGCTTCGGAAGGCAATTAGAAAACAAAAGAGAATAGGAATAAAAGATGAGGACAGAGAAAGAGACTGAGAACATGGAGAAGACCAAAGAGAATGCAACACTGAGTATGTGGGGTGGAAGCCAACTTGATGGAAAAGAGAGAAGTGATGACTTTAAAAACAGTGCCAAGGTATATGGCAAGAAAAAGAAAGTGGAATCAAAGAAGAAAAAAAGGCAGAAATAGTAAGTCCGTTTTTTAAATGCATTTACCATAAATTTGAGGGGCGAAATACAATTGAAAACACTAAATCCACAATATTAAAAGCAATTGATAAAATACCTGTATTCTATACAGGGCAAGACTCTCCAGTGCCATCTATCTGCTGGTGTGATCTGGCTTTAAAGCCATCTTAACCAAAGGAAGATTGCCCCAGTGTGAGGGTCATCCTCTGGTGCCATAGAGCCAGTGTAGCAACTCCTACACCACACACTCTCCTGACTGTCAAGGCAGCAGAGAAAAAAGGTTGTGGCTTCAGGAAAGCCGGTGGTCAGGACAACTTTACACTGTGCTGATCCTTGGATTGCACCCTAAGACTCCTCTAATGCAGCCCAGGGATGACAGGCCTGCACAGAGCAGCAGAGAGCAGAGTTTTAAACCACATTTGCACACACATCCCTGTTCATTCTGTGCCATTAGGCTGCACCAGAGGATCTGATCTGTCTCTGGTGGGGTCTTTCACACTATCTAAATATGGCTGAAAGTATCACTGCCAGGGGTGAATTTTATCTCTGGCTCATAAAGTTACTTTTCACTGAAGAATAACTTTTCTTGCCTTCAGAATGCTCCAGATTGCAACAAATCCCATCTCCAATACATTTTCCAGGTGGAACATACTCCCCTATAGGAACGCTCTGTCTCTCTCTCTCTCTCTCACACACACACACACACACACACACACACACACACAGAGTCTCTTCCTTCCCCCTCCCACCGTCCCGCCACCCCTCACTCCAAAAATTATTAGTTTGGTTGGTTGCTCAAAGATATGCCTGGGTGGTTTCAGTTTCAGTTGGATGGTTTCCGTTGGGCCCTGTTTCTATCATACACTAGGACAGGCTATAGTTTATACTATCTACACACTTAACAAAATGAAATGATTCAAACTGCACCATAGGTAGACAGGAAGGTGACAGATAAACAACATAATTTAGAATGTCGACTGTGATTTAAATACTAAAGTCCACATTCAGTTCTTACTCACACATAGCTCCCACTCACTATAGTGAGTTGTTCCTGAATGTGGACTGAATAAAAACTAAGTAGTGAATTCCAGATTGGGAAAAAACAGATTAAATATTAGAAAACCAGATTAAGAGGAAGATAGATCAATGTTCTTGAGTACTCTGGTGTAGCCTTACATACCTTGTTCTCCAGGTTTGCCTGGATACCCTGGAATTCCATTTGTTCCTTGGTCACCATGTTCTCCTTTATCTCCTAAGACATTGTTACCATTAATATGCTGCTATGTATATTATTTGTAGCAAAACATTCTTTATGTGGCATGGGGCTTACACCATTTGTGTGTGTGTGTCACTCTCTCTTTCCTGTAGTAAAAATGAACTTAAAAAATGACAGTTCTAAGAAAGTTTCTTGGGACCCCTTAACTGAAAACTCCAAAACACCAGCACCCATCAGACTACCCATCGTGTTGTACTTCTGTAGTTATCCGGTTCATCTTAATGCCTGAGAAATAAGTAACTGTATGCAATCAGTAATGTCGGATGGGGAGGGCATTTACTGTCATTTAATGGCCCGAAAGAGAGGCTGACAGCCACTAGACTCAGTATTGTCATTTTAGTTTGACAGACCTAAAAAGCATTAATCAAGAGGGGACATCGTAGCAGAGGACATTGATTGAATCACACTCTGATGTCATCTTTTTTTTTTTTTTTTTGCCTGAAAAAATGTTCAAGTGCATTCAGTACTTATTGAAAAGAGAGATTAACTGCACTGGCTTTAGCAAAGTATGATGCATGCAAATGCTGTGCAAGCAACCACTTATAGCTCTGCCAATAGAATTCAGTCCTCCTGCACTCTTCTAGTTTCTTTGGACAGAAACAGGCAATTGAGCTAAATTGTGTCCAGTGTGTGGTAGTTTAGTGACATGCAAAATGAGAACTCTGCGATGACCATCAAACTCATTTTCACTTGAGATTTGAACACAGGTTTCCACGGCAAATGATTAATAGAACCAATAACCACACAGACAAACCTCTTAATCAGAGGATGGCTTAAAAGAGGATGCACAACCTGATTGGGTACCTATGGTTAATGCATATATTCCGAATGGGACCATGCTTGACTTTTTCCTCTCTTTTGTATTGCACACAACTCTCTAAGTGGAGGTCAAGGATAATCTAGGCATGGCCCAATACCTAAACAAATACTTTGCCTCAGTCTTTAATAAGGCTAATGAGGATCTTAGGAATAATGGTAGCATGACAAATGGGAATGAGGATATGGAGGTAGATATTACCATATTTGAGGTAGAAGCGAAACTCGAACAGCTTAATGGGACTAAATCGGGGGGCCCAGATAATCTTCATCCAAGAATATTAAAGGAATTGGCACATGAAATTGCAAGCCCATTAGCAAGAATTTTTAATGAATCTGTAAACTCAGGGATTGTACCGTATGATTGGAGAATTGCTAACCTAGTTCCTATTTTTAAGAAAGGGAAAAAAAAGTGATCCAGGTAACTACAGGCCTGTTAGTTTTACATCTGTAGTATGCAAGGTCTTGGAAAAAATTTTGAAGGAGAAAGTAGTTAAGGACATTGAGGTCAATGGTAAATGGGACAAAATACAACATGGTTTTACAAAAGGTAGATCATGCCAGACCAACCTGATCTCCTTCTTTGAGAAAGTAACAGATTTTTTAGACAAAGGAAACGCAGTAGATCTAATTTACCTAGATTTCAGTAAGGCATTTGATACCATGCCACATGGGGAATTATTAGTGAAAGTTTAAAAGATGGGGATCAATACGAAAATTGAAAGGTGGATAAGGAATTGGTTAACAGGGAGACTACATCGGGTTCTACTGAAAGGTGAACTGTCAGGCTGGAGGGAGGTTACCAGTGGAGTTCCTCAGGGATGAGTTTTGGGACCAATCTTATTTAATCTTTTTATTAATGACCTCTGCACAAAAAGTGGGAGTGCGCTAATAAAGTTTGCAGATGATACAAAGCTGGGAGGTACTGCCAATTTAGAGAGAGAAACGGATATCATACAGGAAGATTTGGATGACCTTGTAAACTGGAGTAATAGTAACAGGAGTAAATTTAATACTGAAAAGTGTAAGGTTATGCATTTAGGCATTAATAACAAGAATTTTAGTTACAAGCTGGGGACACATCAATTAGAAATAACGGAGGAGGAGTAGGACCTTGGAGTATTGGTTGATCATAGGATGACTATGAGCCGCCAATGTGATGTGGCCATGAAAAAAGCTAATGCGGTCTTGGGATGCATCAGGAGAGGTATTTCCAGTAGAGATAAGGAGGTTTTAGTACCGTTATACTAGGCACTGGTGAGACCTCATCTGGAATACTGTGTGCAGTTCTGGTCTCCCATGTTTAAGAAGGATGAATTCAAACTGGAACAGGTACAGAGAAGGGCTACTAGGATGATCCAAGGAATGGAAAACCTGTCTTATGAAAGGCGATTCAAGGAGCTTGGCTTGTTTCGCCTAACTAAAAGAAGGTTAAGAGGAGATATGATTGCTCTCTATAAATATATCAGAGGGATAAATACCGGAGAGGAAGAGGAATTAGTTAAGCTCAGTACCAATGTGGACACAAGAACAAATGGAAATAAACTGGTCATTGGGAAGTTTAGACTTGAAATTAGACAAAGGTTTCTAACCATCAGAGGAGTGAAGTTTTGGAATAGCCTTCCAAGGGAAGCAGTGGGGACAAAAGACCTATGTGGCTTTAAGATTAGACTCGATAAGTTTATGGAGGAGATGGTATGATGGGATAACGTTATTTTGACAATTAATTGATCTTTAACTATTCATGGTAAATAGGTCCAATGGCCTGTGATGGGATGCTAGATGGGGTGGGATCTGAGTTATTACAGAGAATTCTTTCCTGGGTATCTGGCTGGTGAATCTTGCCCATATGCTCAGGGTTTAGCTGATTGCCATATTTGGGGTCAGGAAGGAATTTTCCTCCAGGGCAGATGGGAAGAGGCCCTGGAGGTTTTTTGCCTTCCTCTGTAGCATGGGGCCTGTGTCACTTGCTGGAGGATTCTCTGCTCCTTGAAGACTTTAAACCACGATTTGAGGACTTCAATAGCTCAGACATAGGTGAGAGGTTTATTACAGGAGTGGGTGGGTGAGATTCTGTGGCCTGCCTTGTGCAGGAGGTCAGACTGGATGATCATAATGGTCCCTTCTGACCTTAATATCTATGAATAAGTTTGTTTCATCTACAGCACCCATCGTCGGGACAAGTGATTATTCAAGTGTAGGTGCTAAGTGTTTAGGGATACCAAAAATCACACTGTTGCAAACAGAGAAGCATTGCTCTAAATAACAGTTAGTTTAGGGGACCAACTTTTTAAACATGTTTTTAAAAATATGTTTTCTCCATGAACAAGAAACTGCTGGGCCATACTTAGAGTGATACATGATAGTAGAGTGACCACCGAGGGCCTGGTCCAAAGAATATTAAAGTGAATGGGAGTCTTTGCATGAAGTTACAGCTAATGAACTAAATTCCACTCTCTTGTTGCGTGCAGTCAATTTGGTCTGAGAGATTTAACTTTTAAAAGCTGCTTTTATGCCTGCCTGTTGCTTTCTTTACTACACATGGGCCTGATCCAAAGCCCATTGAGCTAGAACTTCAATGAGCTTTGGATAGGCTTTTGTGAATATCCATTTTTATTTTGTGCTGTTATAAGTTATTGGTTTACGGTATTACAGGCTATGGGAATTACAAGGTATTAATTTGTATCAAGACATTTCAATTGCTTTAGAAAATATATGAGCAAAAAAAAATCTCATGTGCTTTTGAAATGAGCAGCTACTGTTCCTCACCCTTGTCTCCTTTGAAGCCCTTTGGACCTTGAAGTCCAGGAATTCCTGGTAGGCCCTGAGGGCCAGTGTCTCCCATCTCTCCTTTAGGACCTGGAAAATGAGCATTTGAAAATTCATTAGGCAATGGAATTCTATCTTCACAGTGACTGAAAAGGATGAACTTTATAAAGTGACCTATGAATGTTAGTTAGGTAATAAACCACAAATGATGGGGGTTGCCACATACTGATGGGTGCTTTGTGGAAACAGAGAAGAACTGAGTATTTTCCTTTGCGTCATAGGAGTGATACAAAAGAAGCAGAGCAGGGCTCAGGACTGAGTCATATTTCCTTCACAGATGAAAAACAATGTAATTGTTCGTAGGCAATTAGGTGGGTTAGCCATACAGCTGGCATTGACATTAATGGGAACTGTGTGGCTAAACTCTCTCGTCAGCTATGAAAATCCCAGTTTATATTTCATGATACATCTATTGACTGGTTCATGGACCTTTGTCTTTCACATAGTGTACAAATCCCCATGCCATCTTTAAGACCTTGATTTTTGAGTTTGGAGGTCTCTTAGCTTGAAAAACAGCTTTCAACTGCTATACAGCTATAGAAGCCCAAACACACAGATTACATCAGAATTTGTGTATCCAGTATTTAAATGCATCTGAAGACAGCCTATATCTAATTAACTCCGCCCCCTTTCTTTCTTTTTTTTTAATCTGCAAATGCAAGTATGGTAATTGGGCAGATCAGATCCACATATTGTGAGAAACGTCAGAAAGACAAGCAAGCAAGATACTCGGTGGTTTAATTTACATTAAGCTTTAAAAAATAGGGATAGCTAGTGCACATCTGGCCCTGTTCATTGTCACAATACAAACAACTTGACATGAGCTCTTCTTCCATCAGTGCTCAGGAGATGTATGCATAGAACTCCCTCTATAGCTAATACAATGTTGTCCCTTATTAACAATGGGAGACTAGAGTCCCTTGAATACAGTATATTTAAAAGCTCTAGGTGTGATTCTACCACCTTTACTCTGATGAAAAGTATCTCTCTCCAAAAGTAGTGCCATTAAAATAAACATGAATACTTGCAGATTAAGGTCCTGCTCAATGTAAAGGTGTCAGAATCAGGCCCTATCTGGGTGTGTATTTTAATAATAAAAAGTAACGTTACATAATATACAATATATTAGGTTACAAAATATATAGCTCTTATACAAATATTTATAGGGTATTTATAGAGACTCTGTTGAGCAAATTAATCATATTTAAAATTTGGAGCCTTTATTGTCTTTTGCATTGAACTTCCCTGTTTCCAAGAAAGGGTCAGGGATTTTATTACTAATTATTATCTAACCCTGTAGAAAAACACAGAACTACTTTCAGGTAGCATGAAGGGTCACAAAACCATGCTAAAGGGAATATGAAAAACAATCTGCAACTATTAGAAGACAAAAGTGCAGGGAGAGGAAATGTCTGTGGGGTTCCAAGAGGATATGAAAGGACTAAAGGGATCAACATGAGCAAAGGGAAATTCAGACTGAATATTGGGAACATTTTCCTAGCTACTAAATCATATTTCTCTGTTGAGTAGTCTCCTAAGAGAGGTAGTAAAAGTCTCACTGCTTGGAAGACATAAAATCAGACTGCAGACACCATGGAAGAAAATATTGCATTGGCTGGTGGAGGGATTGGGTAGACGATCAGGTTTTCTCTATTTTTAATTTCTATGCTTTAAGTGTCTGGCAAACCAGGGAAATAAGGAAAATTAAAACTGGGGGGAAGGTTAAGGCTTTTTGGGGTGATCTGTCCTTCTCCGAATGGCCACTCTTTCTCTTTTCAAATCCCAGGTATAACTCAATTATAAAGCAATAAGGATGATGTAAGTACAACAGTCCTTTGTCTTAGTGGACTTTTTGTATAGTCTGTCTGTTACAGATTGTAAGATACCCTCAGTGCAAGGACATTGTTTTCTTCTGTGGGTTGCCTAGTGCCAGCTGATCTATTAACACTCAGTTAAAAAAAATAATAGAACACAATAATCATACCCTTCTCTCTGTAACAACAACATAAATGAAATGTAATATTGTACAGTTTTCTGGGATTTCTACAATACAAAGGGAGAGAGAGGCAGAGGAAGATGGAGTATTGTCCAGGAGTTTGTGTGTAACAGTAACTCTGATTCTCCTTAGTTTTGTGTGTAAACCTGAGTCCTGTAAGACCTCTACATGCAGAACACTGATTTTAATTGGAGTTCCACATGTGAGGGACTTACAGATTTGGGCCCTAAGTTAGCATTGTTTTAATGTAGCATTTAAGAATAATTAGATTTTTATCTGATATTATATGTAATATGAATCCATTATGCCCAATCCTCAGCTGGTGTAAATCACCATAGCATGATGATCTGGCCTGCAAGAGAATTTATTCAAGACTTAATAAAATTGGAGAATCATTGCCACTTTTGTCTTAGTTCATATGCTACAGCTGATACTGCCTCTTGAGAAATGAATAATGATAATAATGCTTTCCCCTACCTGGCAGTCCATGCTCTCCTGGTTCCCCTTTCTCACCTGACACAGGGGTACAGCAATCACAGCAATTAAAAAAGAAATCGGCTGTGTCAAGAGTAAAGTTTTCAAAGGGAAACAGAGTGGTGGCCGTTCTGAAGGCCGAGTTCAGCGTGGATAACTCCACCGGCATTTCACTTGTTTCCGATATTTCTGTGAACGGACTTTCTTCAGTGGGTGGCACAATGGATGTGTCAAAGCCATCAGTGACCTCTATCTCTGGAGACTTTATCTTAGTAAACTTTTCAGCCAGGGTAGCTTTCGCCTCTGTGCGAACAGCAGCAGCAATCAGTATAATGAAGGTGGCACTGTGCCCAGGTAAACGCCACATTTTTGTTGCTGTAAGAAAAGATTAATGCAATTATAAAGCATTGCAGCAGGTTTCTGGTAGTAGCAATTTCCCTGTCAGGTTCGTTTGTTTTGCATTCGTTATTGCTTTTCCTGCACTTCTCCCTGTAAGCCTTTTCTTTTTAAATCCGAGAGAAGAAGCTTGACATATAAACAGCAAAGAGTAAAAGAGCAAAAGTAAAATTTTTGTCAGATAGGCAGGTTTCTTCTTAATTAAAAACAGCTCACGGCCCTGATCTTGTCAGTTGATCTATGAGGAGAGACCCCTGTATCTGTACAGAGCCC
Source organism: Chelonia mydas (assembly GCF_015237465.2). NCBI lineage: Eukaryota > Metazoa > Chordata > Testudines > Cheloniidae > Chelonia > Chelonia mydas. Next base: position 21,063,455 of record NC_057855.1, read on the forward strand.
CATTGATTTCAGTGTGGGCCCTATGCAGCTACAGAGGCCCTCTACCTAGGCCAACTTATCAGACTGGCATTAAGTGATGTGGAAAGTAAAAGAAGTTAAGAGTTCCTGCTGTGCGACCCTGCATTTTATAATGAGTAGATACATTCCTCTTGTAAAGAGACACAAAAAGACAGTACTGCTAGGTGCCCAGCTCTCAGCAATAGTTCCAGAAATCTCAGAGGTTTCAAGTGGGACACACTGGGAGGATGTAGGCTTTGTCCTAATGCAAGACTTATCTTTGTAACAGATGAAGAAAGTATAAATGCCACAAACAAAGTTAGAGGGGGAAATATTTGACATCCTGTTAGATACTTTCTATGCCATCTCTAATTTGAAAAGAAAGTTTATTGAAGGTTTTTACATCTCATTATTCTTCTGCTTAGCAACCTAACTGAAGCAATTAGAACACAGTGAAGTATCAGTAATTTGAAACTAGCAAAACCAGTCCTTTCTGCTTGAAATCTAGAGTGATCACACTAACAAAGCTAATGCTGTTTCAAAAGATTCAACCAGAATGAGACATTCTATATTTAAAACAAGAAATATTGTCTCAGGCTAGCACGTTCCAGTAGCAAACTTGACATCCCCCGAGATGTCAAGTGGCATAAAACTGGCATAATGTGGTACAGAACCAGGCTCTCTAAGTGTGACCATGGCTACCAGTGTTGCCAACTCTGCCAACATTTGGTGTCTGTCATAGAATCCCAGTTCCTGGTATCAAGAGATGGCATGAGAATTTTGGCTTTTTAAGTATGTTTTCTAGCCCTCATTGTGGAGAAAACCTTGGAGGCAAGAAGGAGTTGGTAGTAGTGGTTTCAGAGCAAGAAGCTGAAGCCTGACAGATATTTCATCACAGCTGGAGGTAGCTGCGCCCCAGCTCCCTGTAAAGGAAAAGGAGAGATGCTAGCAAGCAGTAGCTAGGAAGCTGCAAGAGGAGAGGAGGAAATATATGCAAAAGCTCAGGTAGATCTGAAATTGTGACTTACCCCTGAAATGCTGACTCTCCTAGATGAATAAATACATTTTACTCTTTTAACTCGAATGGCAAATGGTTTTTGTTTTGAATAAGTGTACTAAAGCCATTGCATTCATAGGGGCTTCTGTATCTCTGCAAGTTGCTGGATAAAACAGCCTCCTTCAGATAACCAAGATGGGAAAGGCAAATGGAGAAGGAAGCAGACACCCAAGAACTCTGCTTTTGTGTTATCTGAGCACTTGGGACCAATTCTCTTCTCAGTTACACTAGTGCCCCAGTGACTTCAATGTGGGGTGTATGAGTACACATGAGAGCAGAAATTGCCCCTTGGCTTTTTGTCTGTAGAAGATAAATCCACATATTTACAAAGGACTCATGGGTACTCCCTTCCTCCAAACATCGAGTCAGATTCTGCAAAACACAATCATTTGAGTAGTCCCTCTGATTTCAGTTGGGATTTTCCTGGGATTCCAATGGGACTGTTCTTGTCATTGGGATTTTTCAAGATCTAACCCATAAACCCCTTCCCAAGTGGAGAGAAACAATGGGCTTGAGCCCCATTTCTCTCTGCAGCTTTTCCTCGACCTAATAACACTGCAATATTTCTTATAAAGCTTGAGAAACATCTGGTGCAAGGGATGAATGATCAAGACCATGCAGGGTGGCTCCAAAAATACAGAAAAGCCAAATTCTGAAGTGTGTGATGTACTGAAATGATTAGAGAGACTTCAATAATGACTTCAGAGTCAAGCACAATTACCTGCTTTGAAAGGCTTTGCTTTAAAGGAATAAGTGGAAACAAAATTACACCCTAAGTATTCCAAGCGGTCTGAAGTAAATGTTTCAAAGAAGGTAAGATTTTCCAATTACGTACTCCATCTTGGTCTAAATTTTCATCTCGGTTTCCTTATCTTTCATATGGCTAATTGCTTAAGCAAAGAAGGGGAGCCTAAATAGGGGGGTTGCAAACATTTTCATAGTGTGGACCACATTTCAAAAGAGGGATGGTCTTGTGGACTCCCTCTTTCCTTCCGTTCAACGATTGTGTTGACTACCTCACATCCAGTTGGTTAATATGAAGACTATCTCCCCTCTTGCTAACTAATGTCATAACATTGCAGTGGAAACTATAGCAGTTCCTTACACTGAAAGCTAACACTAGGAAAGCATTGACGTATTTTTTGCTGTCCTCAGTCGAATGAGTTCTGTCTACAGAAAATTCTGATGAAAACAAAAACAAAATTCATTTTCATCTAAATTTTCCATGGAAAATTATAATTTTCAGCAGATATTTGAACACTGAATACTTCAGCTGAAAACCAAAATATTTCAATATAAAATGCTGTATGGTACCTTACCCATTCTCTTCTAGAAGCTGGGCTCCCCGGTTAGACTACAATGACCATGATTCACACCAACGGCCCCCTCTGGGGCGGGGATGCACTGCATCATGGGAGTACCTGTCCACAGTGCATCACAGGGCCTGCAGTTCAGCTGAAGAATCTGGCCCATACAGAACAATGGAGACAGGAAGCAACTGAACTGCAATTGCCATAAAGCATGGCAGCAGCATCTCTAAATCTTGGTTTTCAGACAGACTCTTTCCATTTTTAGGTGTTTGGTTTCTGACAAAAAAAAATCCACAGAAAGCAGACACTTTTTATGAAAAAAAATCATTTCATCCAAAAACCCAATTTTCCATCAAAAAATAGTTTAGACTGAACGTTTTCAACCAGCCTTACTGTCTAGGTTGACAGGCTGTCTCACCCTTCCATTTGTTCTGTGTCTCTAGCTGCAAACCAGGAGAAGAGCCAGCATCACATACGCAGTTAGCACCTCCCAGACCACCAGGCGTCCGCCAACAACAGTTTAGGAGCTTCTGGCCTACGTGATGCAATTCATGCAGAAACCCTAAGCCAATTACATTTCAATATTATATTAAGGGCAAGAAAGAGACTTTGGGTCTCACTTTAAGGACTAGTGTGTAGATGTACTGCCCCAGGAGCAGCCAAGGAAGGAATTGTGAATCAGGCTCTGTAGCCCACGAAAGCTTATGCTCAAATAAATTTGTTAGTCTCTAAGGTGCCACAAGTCCTCCTTTTCTTTTTGTTCCTTCCTTGGTTCCCATTTGTTCCAGAAGGGCAGTAATCTGTTGCTGGTTTAGGTATGCTGGCTGGTGTGTGGGCAGGTGGATATCAGAGCCAAAGCTCCACCCAGGCCCCACTCTGCCTGTCCACCTGATCAGGTGAAGGATTAATAAACACACAGTACCCACTTCGTCCTATGTGTCACCCTCAGAGGTTTAGTAGGGAAGGATTTTTACTCCACCCTTACTTCCCTGAGTGTTGTCTAAAAAGAGAAAACAGATTAGATAATGAAATGCTCAGAATGTTTATTTGGTGCAGTGAGTAAATTTCATATTGTCTGATCATGCAACCAAGGCTGGCATGCACACCTCAAGGGGCAGTCACTGTCTAATGTGCGAGTATGATCTGATCTGACAAGGTACCCTAAAACTGACATAACTTCAGCAAAACTTGGGACCACTCTTCACCTTCCAGAAGGCACTCTGCAGCTCCCGTCCCATAGTTACTGTTTCAAAACTTGCTCTGATCATCCCAGGGGAAATAACCTAGAACTGCAGAGCATAAGTACCTCTTAGTGCCCATCTAGTCACAATGCGGTGAGCGGCTTTTGAGCCAAGAAGCTGATAATAATACATCTACCTCAAAGCAGCAGGTTCAGCACCAGCCAAGAACAGAACAGAGGGCGACTGTTTCTAAGATGTTAGCAACAGATTAATGCAAGATGTGAAAGGTCATCAGCCACTTCCTTTTTCAGGATATCCTTGCTCCTTTATACTCCAAATGTCTAAGAACAATCCATGGCTTTGTACAGAGCACTGTAACTCAGGCAATTAGCAAAGTAAGGGCTTGTGTGGTTCATTAGAGCAGAACGTCAATTTAAACACCTGGCAGGATGCTTTGGAAAACCCATAACTTACAATTGCTACAAACCTGCAACCAGAACAGCAGCACAATAGCATTTGCACTGTCAGGTTACTCCTAGGAGCTAGCAAGCAGAACAATACAGCAGTATCTGAATTGTCAGTTCATTTCTGTGCACATTATAGGATCATAAATAAAATATGCAAAATAATATCTGTAGGGCCTATCTTCATCCCACAAAAGTGAAGAAATACCATGTCACTTGCTGACTGTCTGTCTCTTAGGCATGAGTTTGGGAACACAAAGGCTACAATGTGCATAAAGCATAAAGCATTTATTTTAATTTTTAATTCCATGACTTTTTTTCAAGTTAGACATTGGACGACTTTTAATGTAGTTATTATAACACGAAGAGCAAGAGCTATTATAATAAAGATTAAAAACACCTATCATGAAATCCTGGCCCCCTGAAACCAATGGCAAAACTCCCATTGATTTCAATGAGGGCAGATTTTTACCCCGTAGAGTGTCAGAAGGTATATAAACCTTCATGTTTCAGCACAAAGCCAACTTCTAGCTATTGGACATTAGGAGGAAACTTTAACTTAGATGGGGGGTTTTCCATAATTGCTTAAAGCAGAATTTCCTGCACCTTCCTCTGAAGCAGCTGGTTCTGTCCACTGTCGGAGCCAGGATACGGGGCTAGCTGGACCATGAGGCTGATCCACTATGGCAATTTCTGCTTTCCTATTAAATGTCAGAAGTAGTTGTGTTTTATTTTTATTTCTTATTTAAAAATCTGAATGGCATGAAATATATTTAATTCATTGCCAAAATAGCTTAATTATGCCAAGTTGCCAAATTGTAGCCTAATTATCTTTAGAAAAAAAATGAAATTTTTCAAATCAAAATCATTTGAGAGTTTGACAGGCACAACGAGTTTCTGTGACTATTTCTAAAAACAGAGATACTGTACATTTAAGTGGCCAAATTCAAATGAATGGATTTACATGATAATCTATCATAAAATGAATACAAATAAAATAAATTGCCTAGATGCTCTGAGCTTGTATATGTTTCAGCTAGTGGTGAATTTTAAAGTCCGAGTTTTATACCCTTGAAAATAGGGCTGATAATTAGACTGCTGAACCCTGTATTACAATGGGCAAAGGTGTTACTAAAATAAAGATGTTAATATATGTAAATACATTTTAATAAATGTGAAATTGTTTGTTTTTCATTATATTAGATTTCTTTCCAATTGCTCTAAAATAATTCACTCTAATATACTCACTTGACGTTTATATTTCACAATAGACCCAAACTGAGAGCAATTATTCTTCGCTGTAATGATGTCAAGTTTAGCACATCTATCCTTTATTGGGTCTAAATGTCCATGAAATGTTAGCATATATCTCACAGCTGTATACTCGTAATGCAACTGTACTTTTGTTTTTGTCCCTGAATAACTGAATTCAGATATTCTAGTTCACAACAGAAGTTTATCCACAACCAAAAGACTTTAAATAATGGGCAGATGGCTGTGTTTCTTTGTTGTTTGAATAACATTTTGCGCTTTTATTCTGGGGTGGGGGAATAGAACAGTCTTCTTACAATTACACATTCATTAAATACACTTGGATTTTTTTGAGGTTAAATTATACTAATAGCACCTTTTAAACTCCATAATTTCATTGCAAAAGCCATACTGAAGATAAAGTGAAGCAATGTTTGTTATCTCCTACCTTATGAATGTTCCCTTTATCAGGAATACCCGCCCAGGATGGCACATTGGAAAAGCCAATCTTATTCTCAATCAGGCAGTAATCTGTTTTATTTCTTTAATTACTTTTATTGTAACCAATGAGATGGGCCACTGTGACAGAGAGAAAGTGAGATTGGTGAATTCTCCTCAAAGTAACTAGAATGACACTGAAATTTGAGGAAATGCAAATGTTGCCCGCAGGCTGGGACGCTGCTCTTCACCTGGCCCTTTCCTGGCTACTCTCCAGGCCCCTACTACCAGCCTGCCAAGCATAAAGGACTCTCCTTGCAAAGCAATGCTTTTCAGAAGATGCTTACACAATCCTTTATGCTACTCCAGACAGATAGGAATTTATGGCATGCTATTTGCTGCACCCCAGGGTCAGATGAGAAGAGCAGAAGGGAAGAAACACTTGGAGATTGTTCATGATGAGCAGTGTGAGAGATGCATGCCGCTCCTCACTCAAGTCCCAGGCTGCATTGAAGTCAATGTGAATTTTATCATTCACTTCAGTGGGACCGGGATTTCACCCCCAGGATTTAACAGTCACTGAGATTTTCTACTTAGGTATGTGTAGGGTTTTGCAAAGTAAGGGAATGGTCTTGTTTATCTTAACCCCACAATCTTTCAGTGTCTACAGGAAAGGTGAAGAAATAAACTGTAGCGAGTGTGCGTAAGTGTAAGAAAGCCAGTGAGAATAAGGCAAAAATCTCACATTTCCTAATGTATTGGTAAGTCTGGGCTGGTGAAATGTGTCAGATTGACAGCTCTAGAGTATGAATTATGCACCACAAAACAGGCGGGGTCTAGGCAAGCCCCTTTCCTAGTGTCTAGTGGCTAAACCAGGGGCTACTGAAATCATGAAACCTGGGTTCTATTCCTGACATTCCCACAGACTTGTTGTATGACCTTAAGCATGTCACTTCACCTCTTTGTGGCTCAGTGTCCATAGACAGTAATTATACTTACCCTACTTTGTAAAGTGCTCTGAGATTTAGAGAGGAGAAGTACTCTATAAATGCTAACCAAGTTAAGTGCTTTTGCCCTTAGCAAGAGGGATCACCTCTAGGGATGGAATGGTAGTATAGTTTTCACACCTTGACCCTTTCCTGTACATATCCAAGCCAGAAATATATTTCCAACATCCAAATTGTGTAGAAGATCCATAGATAACTGTCATAAACAGGGCCTCTCACTCTATTGTAATATTTGGAAAGTGTCATTTACAGCAGAAGCCACTTAAATGTTAATATTTGCCAATTGTCATCATGTAGTAACTGCAGATATATTGTTAAGTATATAGCAAAACTGTGTATCTCAGCTACCGCTGTATACTCCCATTAACAAATGGCGACTACTATAAATGCATCACTTGAATACTTTTATATTTGATTTTGCATCAATTCCAATTCCTGAAACCATTTGTTTTAGTGGAATTAGTTTGGATTTCTCATAGAGTACTATCCTCAAAGAGGTTTTTTAGATGGGGAGTTGTGAGTTGTTTTTGTTTCTTTGGTTTGTTTTGTTTTTTGCCTTTAATCCCCCGAGCCTTCTGACTTTCATTCTGATAGAAGAAATTTCATTTGTTTCTTGGTATATGTTATGTTCCATCAGAATCATTTTACTTTGGAGCAGTTTGGAAAAATTTAACTTGTGTTTCTGTACTGGGATAAATTATGAGATATTTTTGGTCTAACAAAGTATGGAAAATGTAATATACAATATATTCACTTTGGATTCCTTCTTGTACCCTCCTCAGCTTCCTCAATTCTTATATTCACATATATTTCCACTTTCTCTCTAACCACAGGTTTCAGAGTAGCAGCCGTGTTAGTCTGTATCCACAAAAAGAAAAGGAGTACTTGTGGCACCTTAGAGACTAACACATTTATGAACATAAGCTTTTGTGAGCTACAGCTCACTTCATCGGATGCATCCAATGAAGTGAGCTGTAGCTCACGAAAGCTTATGCTCAAATAAATTTGTTAGTCTCTAAGGTGCCACAAGTAATCCTTTTCTCTCTATAACCAGCTTTCATCTATTTTTAGCAAAGTGCATGATTCTAATATAATCATTTTCCTGCTTTAGACTCTTTCATGATTTTCCCCAATAACACTTGGCAAGCTGCCAAATAAGAATACCAATTATAATAGCAATATATTTCATTGATTTAGGACCAAATTCCTCTATTGCAATAGGAGCGGGATTGAATGTCAAGTCAAACTGAGTGAAGTGTGTAGACAATATTTGATTGTAAAAAATATGTATTTTTGGTCATGTCAGAACTCACATTTTTCCTTTATCATCAACCTTCAGGGCTCAATCCTGCTCCCATTGTATGAGCTGAACATTTTGGCATTCACCTGGAATATTTGCAGAGAAAATTAGTTTTGAACTGGTTTAAAGATGTTTAATTCCTTTTTGTTTTTCCTTCTCCACACCCAAAACTGTCTTATAAAGAGTGGTTTCCCTTTCCCTTAACACAAGGTCCATTTTGGCGCTCTCATTGTTTTAAATTTTGGAAACTGCATAGTTCACCGATCATGTTTGTTCATTTTAAAAGGGAAGCTAAAGGTGGTGTCTCAGTGATATTATACAGCACTGTGCCTTTAAGTAAAGACAGGACAGACTTAACACAATGGAAGGTTCAATGTGACTAGGCCAGGAGACTCGAAGTTGGAAACAAACTCTGGCAGCAAGAATTTTTAGTTTCTCAGCAATGCTTTTCAACTGGGAAAGTCCGACTGATAAGAGATGTAATTTACAGCCAGGATCCCAAAGGTTATTGCTTGTCTCATGACGTTTAGATTGCATGTGATTCACTGTCTTCCATAAATACACAACTAAAGTTCATATAATTTTACATGCTAATTTTCGTATTTGATTTGAATGTTCTCACTTACCCTCATTGCCAAAGCCAAAAAGTGAGCTACTGATCAGGCACCTGTTCTGGAAATAAAATGGTAACAGTGAGGAAAACCTCACCAGCATACATCAAATACAGGGCATGGAACACTCGATAATTGCACTGTTCTGTTCAGTCCCTCAGAAGCATCTGGTACTGGCCACAATCAGAAGACAGGATACTGGGCTAGATGGACCATTGATCTGACCAGTATAGCATTCTTATGTTCTTTTTACCCCTTTATCATTGTTTTTAGCAAAGGAAATTAAACAGCCAGAACAACACACTCTTTCACAATTATTGTGCAAACCATGGGTCTAATTCTGTTATGCTTATTCACTCTGAGCAATACCAATCACTGGGGCAAATTGACCCTTCCCACATTAAAAATTGTGGGATAGTACTTTTTTACAAGTAAATTCTCATGTGAATTCCCAAGTGAAGATTACTCCCCATTGTCCCATCAGACAGATCCCATGGGATCCATGCAGAAGCCCTCATCCCCTGCTTCTGCACCACATGTCCACTCCACAAACTTTCTGGCTGCATGGTTTCTATTGGAGTCACTCTACACCAGGGAATAGTGGCTCCTGGGCATCCTCAGTGGGGCCATAGCCTTGAAATGTATTACCATAATCAGGTAAAGATCTGCAGTACTGGCAGAGATGGCATGAGGATGTTCTGCCTACTCTCCAATCCTGTGTGGTGTATTGAAAATTGTGTTAAAATTACATTTAGAAGAGGTTTCCTGTCCTGCTTGCAGGCTAGGGAGCTCAGTATGGAAGTGTGCAACCTGGGTTTTGTATAGTCAGTCTGCAAAGAGTCAGCCTAGAGCAAGGCCAGTTTTGTTATGGAAGCTGAGTTAGGGAGCAGCCTGTTTTGTCTCAATGTGTTAATGGTGTTTTTTTCTTGTGTGTTAAGGTTCTGGATTCTAAGAAATAAATTAGTGTTATATTGCAACCTTCCAAAAAGTGTATTTTATGTTTTACCATGTGTGTGTGTGTGTGAGAGAGAGAGAGAGAGAGAGCTGTGAAAATAACAGCCTGTACCCTCCTCTCCCCAGTCCACATGAATAGGTCTCCAGCAGGTCTAGATGGTATGGTGCCAAAAAAGGTGGCTGAGATCCACAGTAGCGTGGAATGAGGTGACCTGCAATCTGGCCCACTGGTGCTGCCCTGGAATACAGAACTACTCAATATGAGTATGGGTGACAGGATATTGTGTCTACATTTTTATCTACAGCAATAGCTCTTTGGATTTTTGTCCAGAGAGCATAGCAGGTGAACAGAGGGTATGTCTACACGGCAAAGAAAATCCTGCAGCTGGCCCATGCCAGCCGACTCAAGCTCACGGGGATCAGGCTAGTGGGATGTTTCATTGCTGTGTAGACTTCTGGGGTTGGGCTGGAGCCCAGGCTCTAGGACCCTGCAGGGGTCCTCATCCTGGTGAAAATAAAACCAGAAATTAATTTCATTTGATGATTCAGCATTTACCGTGTTACAGTACATTCAAAATTCAGTTTGGCCATTGGACAAGAAAGAATTAGTTTGTTTCAGACCTTCTTAAAGTTAACAATCAATTCTCCTTTGATAAAAGGTGCTGGAACGGTAATCTTCCTCTATCTATTTGTAATTTAAACATTACCTTTTCTCTCCCCAACACTCACACTCTATGACTTTCAGAAATAAAAAAAGCTCAGCACGTTATTAAACATACCAGGCCATATTGATTCATCAGTTTTGCAGAACACCCAGTTGATTTCAAAGAGGAGTTTTGATGTAAAATCCATTATAGCCCACTCTTAGCCCACACATCCTGACAATATCATGGAATAATAACCACTCAGAGCGACACTAAAAGTTAATGCTTACTAAGCTGAAAATAGGACTAAGATCCTCAACCCAACAAGGTCAGTTCATTTTTAATAATATTGGTTTGTGTATCCATTAATCAGTCCCAATTCTGCATATTTTAAATTGAAATTCAAAATATTTAAAACCTGACGAGACAAAGGAAGGGTGTATGTGAACCCCAGACAAGCTGCATCGTTTCACAGGGGATTAGGCCTTTGTAAAGGGATATATTCTGTTCTCAGTAACACTGATGTAAAGCCACAATGACTCTGCTTAAGTGCTTTTGAAGGCAATTGATTTACACCAGTATAATAGAGCAAAATTTGGCCCAGAGTCTGCAACAATTTGCGATCTTTACATTCTACTTTTTTTGCTATTCAGTTTTTAGACTCTTGTTCTGCTTACGGACAGCAGTGAACAAGAAGAGGATTGACAACATACTATGGGCCCAATCCTGCCAACTCCCACATGCCTCCTGAGAGATGTTGAGCATTCTCAACTTTCATGGAAGCCAACGGGCAGGAAGACCTCAGCCCCTGACAGAATGAGATGCAATGACACCTGGCAAGTTTTTAATTTCTTTTTAATGTGTTGTTTGTTTTAACATTTTTTAATTGCACTCTATTGTATTCTTCTGTATGGAAGGACCAAAAACAATAGGGAACCAACAAAATGAGACTGTTTTGCAAAGTATTCTCATTAACCACAATGATAAATTTCCTGGATTAAGGAAGAAAATTACTGGTGTTAATGGACTTCCATTCTACAACTGGAAGCCAAATAAAATATGATAAAAGATACAAAAAAAATACAGTGTTGGTACAAAAAGGGTAATTTGCACTTGTAATTTGAAATGAAATTGTGTGCATTAGTTTAATCAACTGCATTACAATTACAATGATTGTAATGTAATTGTTTCTTGAATGCTACCAAAGTTGCTCATGTATTTTAAATGTCTTGGAAAAGGCTTGGTTCAGCTGATGACTCATTTCTTTCTGCTTCCTTTAAAAAAAAAAAGCTACTTAGTTCAAATAACCTTACGGTGTCAGTGTCTAAAGGAAGGCAGGAGCTATAATTATTTCCATTGTTTAACGACTCAGCATTGTAATATCAAATGTATAATAGTGGGACAGCAAATCCTTTTAGAGCCTTTTACATATTATTATGAACAGGCTGCACAGTACAATGGTCGTAAGAGGTTGCTTGGTCTATTGCAGCCTGAGCTGCACCAGTTGATCTCTATTCTGTGAATTATCATGGACCAGCTCTTCCAATCCTTATTCTTGCAAGTAGTCCCACTAATATCAATGGCTCAGATCAACCACCAACACCTGGATTTTGGATGGCCCTGATCCTCTAGATGCGGTCAGAGCATGCCCGACCAGGTCAGACCCAAAAGGCAAGATATCTTTCCCTGGTTTGATGATCACGCTGGGGCTTACGGCTCTGGAGATAGGCATCCAGTGAGGCATTGTGTTCGTGCCCAGAGGCAGAAACATAGGTGCTTAGGGAACTTTTATCACAAAAACATAGGCACCAAGTGAGTTCAGGCACCTACAGGATTATGCAGCGGCCAAGCATGGGTTTTGCAGATCTCAGCAGTGCCTAAATCCAGGGTTTAGGCACCTAAATTCCTTTGTGGATGTGGGTCAATGGGACTGCGTATATGAGTAGTAGATAGCAGCATCAGGCCTACACTGGAGAACTTGTCACATCTGTTCAGTCAGGAGCTACACATCGTGAAACGGCTATCAAATTGGTTGTACTGTAATAAAATCCTGATGTTGGTTTCAAATCAGAACCCTTCAGAAGCAAAATAACTTATTCAACAGTGCAACTTTTTAAATCAAGATTATTGCCATTTACAATGCTACCTGTGTATTCACCAAAGCTACTCTTTCCTGGCTTCCAGTTTAATGCCATATTTGTGCATGTTAAGGTTAGAGCATTATCTTTGCTACAAAGACAGCTTCAATCTCTTGTTGGTATTTGCGTAAATGACTTGAATGCTGTCTGTGTGGGAGCTGAAAGACTATTACTTGGTTCTGTGAGAACTTCAGGTGGGTCAGTGAATGGGAGATTTTATCTGTAAATCGACTGCACATGATGCAAAACTCAGAATGTGTCTTTGTTTTCACGCTAAGCAGTAATTATTGAATTTTAGGCACAGTTTGGAGCGCCCAAAGGCTGAGCATGTAAATGAATGTTTATCTTCACTTACATCACTTTCTTTATTAATATAATTTAGAATTCACATTTAACTGATATAAGTGATGCATGCAGGCCATGAAATGCCTTAAAGTATATACCCACAGACATTGCTAGCATCATGCATTTCCACAGGGAAAAGCTGAGATTTGTAAAGCTGACTAGGAGATTTAGGAACACAATTCCCATTTAAATGAGTAGGAGTTTTGTGGCTAAATCACCTATTCATCTTTGAAAAATCTCAACCTATACCTCTGTTTAATCACAAACATCCCAATAAAGAGCCCTTTGTGAAGAAAACTAAGGCTACCGCAAAACAAGAAAAAATAACTTTTTCTTATTTTACCTAGTATGAAAAGAAATGTTTCTCTTTTTTAGCTAGTTGTGTGGCTCAGTAAGAATCCAAGGCAGAAGAAAATAACTCAAACTATTGTTTATTTGCCCAGCTAAATAAAGATCAAATAATGTACACAAGGTTATGCCAAAGTAACATTAAGGGCCACTCTGCATTCCTTCCAGCCCCTAAGAGTTTTTGGTGCATCACGAAATCAGGGTCAGGTTAAAAGATTGTGACAGACCAATAAAAGCAAGGAAACACAAACCTAAAGGCAAAATCAGCTCTTTGTGAGCCCTAAATATGCAAGTTGTCCACCTCCCTTGACTTTCAGACAGGAAGAGAGAAAAAGGGACACCCCTAGCAATTCCCAATTCTCCCTCTTCCTCCACGGGTAGATTTTTTTTTCAGAGGTGTTTGGGGTTGGTTGAACTTGAACAAGGTTTTCTGGATGCTCTTTCTTCCACTACAACCTCACACCTAACCCCTGTTAGAAGACTTGTGGGGGTAATTTATGCCTTTAGGGCTGAGAGGAAAGGGCAGGATATATGTTGCTGCCTGAGGCAGGGAACATAACTATCAGGGCTATTCACAGTACTAACCACTATGCCAAAGAGGAGCTGTTTGCAAGAGCAGGCCTATGGGTGGCATTTTGGAAACATATTTGAACAGTTTGAATATATTTGGTGTAATGCCAGCAGCCAGTTCAATAAAGGAGACACAGAAAGTTCCTCTAGAGGTGGTTTCACTTCCACTTGTTACCTAAATGTAAAAAATGAAATTGGAAAATTGCATTTACAGGCACAAAGACAGACCCAAAAAAATAAGCACAAAAAATAGAAAAAAAGGTGAATAACTGAACATTGTAGAAAATAGGCCAGGATTTTGTTAAAAAGAATTAAACAAAATGGATGCTAAATGGACAAACGGCAAGAAACAAGTAAATCCATCAGGATAAAAAATTCAAAGGAAAATAGGTAATGAGATGAAATAACAAAGAAAACAAAAAAAAGATTTTAAGGTAGAGCTGGGTGGTTAATTGTTTTCTGCAGAAAACTTTGAAATATTTTCATTTATTTTTTTCAAAATTTCCCACAAAAATGTATTAAATTTTTGACAGAAAACCCAATTTCAGTTTTCACAAACTGAAACATTTTCTGTTTTTTCTGCCTTCCCCACACACACACTTTTTCCTTTTACACACCCTTTTGCAGAGGCAATGTCACAAAAATGTTTTCTTTTTTACATTGAAAAACTAAAACATTTTGATGGAAATAAAAATTTTCTGCTAAAATGTTTGATTAGAAAAAATACTCATTTGGACCAGCTCTCATTGTGCCCTTTCTCCCACTGCTGTCCATATTATAGTATAGTATCTTTTAAGAATCTGATCCTAGATTCTCTGATTGTAAACGTCTTGGGGCAGGGACGAGTGCTTTTAAATTTCTGTAAAATGCACAGGACACACTTTGGTGCTACATAAACAATTCACAACAGTGATAATAATGCCCTTGCTGAGGTAGAAGAAAAAGAAATTACACACATTCATAGATTCCATAAACAGAATTTGAAGTTAAATGAAATAGAGTGAAATGTACAAATATGTAACATATTACAAACAAGAGCAATTTGTCTTTGTGATCTGAGTTGAAACTGTCAATAATTGGCAGTTTATAATCACAGCATATGTGCCTTATCCTGCAGAGTGCTGGATGTCCCCAGCTCCTATGTTTAAGTACTGCAGGGACTACATCTACAGTATTTTATATGATTTTGAAATTTTCTAGTCAGGGAATACCAGAAAACCTGAAAATACAGAATCAGTGGTTTCATCAGCTATCAGGCCATTTTGAGATGCGTTCAAAATCTGGAGCCAAACTTTATCATCTTCATTAAGATGAATCAATATAGATCCAGAAACCTGACACACATTATATGCAGCTTGTTTGACAGGTCTTACACTGGACATTTGTAGAATTCTTTTACCATTGTGGAAAAGTGCACCCCTCAGTGATTTGCTGGAAACACTCACGTGGTAACTGAAAGAGTAGATGCCTCCAGTGCTGGCTACAAACACACCTGACTCCACATTATATGCTTCATTTTCATTAAGGAAAATTTTATCAAATCTCACTGGAGACCCTGGTGGTGGGAAGCTGTTTCTTTTTTGAAGACCAACGGAGAAAGCTGTGATGTCACTCTCTTTGCAGTCTCCTTTCTGTCCTTTTTCTCCTTTCCGTCCTGGAAGTCCAGATGGTCCATGTTTTCCAGGATGACCCATTTTTCCATAAACCCCAGCATCCCCTTTAAGACCTGGAGTCCCCCGGACTCCTGGTGGCCCTGCATATCCCTTTGGTCCCCTCATACCTGTTTGCCCTCTTTCTCCTCCATGTCCCTTTTCTCCAGGACTCCCACGCAGTCCAACATCACCTTTTGGACCCGATTTTCCACACTCACCTTTGTCTCCCTTAAGTCCTTGAGGACCTCTAGAACCAGTGCTTCCAGCATCACCTTTATTGCTGTTTGTACAGGAAGAAAACCGACCTTGTTCTCCTTTCTGACCAGGAGGCCCCGGTTTACCTAGATCACCTTTGGATCCTTGATTACCCTTTTCTCCCTTTCGTCCTTGTTGTCCAGTTTCTCCCAAGGGCCCTTGTAGTCCTTTTTTCCCTGGGTTACCTACAAAGAAAACAGTTGTATTTCAGACATTACCATCCTATATATGCTCTTTGTCAAGTGTGGAATGTCCCAAACAAACATAAAATTCCATAACAGAATGTTCACTTGACATTTTCATTTTATAATGGTCATTCTATACTGTGTGATTATAGAAAGCTAAGCTGTAAGTTTTCTATGTGAAAAATTACCCATTTGATATATTTTACAATAGACAAATATTTAAAAGAATGAAAAGTCTTATCACCTCATGCTATTTGTCATTTATACATTACCCTGCCTTTAAAAAAAATACAAAAAAAATTGTTAAATTAAGGACATATTTTTTAAATTATGTGTTTATGTTTTTAAAGGTTCTGAAGATGAAATTTAAATTATGTAATTTAGAGATGGGTCAACGTTTAAATCTGGATCTAAACTTCTCCAAAATTTAAGTGTGCCAGATCCAGAGGTGTGGTTTGGAGCCATCTCTAGTCTGATATGCTAATGTTTCATGCGAAATAGTGAACTACAGTGTTTAGGAGTGGTCATCAT
This sequence comes from Chelonia mydas, assembly GCF_015237465.2. Taxonomy (NCBI): domain Eukaryota; kingdom Metazoa; phylum Chordata; order Testudines; family Cheloniidae; genus Chelonia; species Chelonia mydas. The sequence continues at coordinate 21,079,693 of NC_057855.1, forward strand.
GCCATCTCAAAAGAACACATAATTGTGGTGCTACTGGAAGAGCTACACAATTCAAGATGGTCAGCCGTTCCATTCTGCAATCATTTGCAGGCTTTAATGACCTATATAGGATTTCAATCAAGGCTAAGGGGCCTGATCCTCTCGAGGCTTACACACATTAGTAGTTTTATACATTTACCTACTCATGGGATGACACATATGAGTAAGTGTTTGTAAATTTTTAGAGCCTGGTTTTGCAAACATAGGGTCATCCTTGATTTTTCTTTTGAATACAACATTAGAAAAAATTGGTATATTGGGGTGACAAAAAAGTTACATTAACTTTACCAGTTTACAAGTTTTACAAGTTTTTTTAGAAACATTTTTTATTTAGAAAAGAAATTACTGTTCATGTGGAGTAATCTTTAAAAACAATTCCAAAGGGTTTCTTGTTGGCTGCAATAAGGATAAATCCCCTTATTTTTTATGCTATCGTAATTGATATATCAAGGGGAGAATAGAACCAGTACAAAAACTGCACTGATACAAAAGAATATGCCCAGATATTATCCTGTATTATGCCGAAAATTTTCTAAATTTGCTTAATGGCACCTTAGTTGCTCCTAAATGTGGATTTATTACACGTGTTAAAGTGTAATAGCTAGGAAGGTCCAAAAGCTACAATCTAGTAACTCCCTAAATGCTTGTTTACATGAAAGACTATAAACACTTCATGATAGCCATTTCAGTCTATTGAATCAATTGCTCTTGTCTTGAAGAATCCTTAAATACATATTTAAAGTATCAGTAAAGTGTGTTTATTTACACACCAGATAGCAATGATTCCAAATGAGCCATTATGACTCATCACGCTGAATCTCATATACTTCTAGAAAGGTTTGCACTTTTCTTAGCTACCATTAACAATCCTAGGTGTGCTATAACTAACACGTGCACATACATGTGATCAGTAACATCATGAGTTGTGACACAAAAAAGCCAGTGCAATCAGGATGGTCCTCAGCTTGTCCGAAGTTGTCTATTGCAGGTACAGCAAGAATACCAAATTAGCACACAACACTGTGTGTGACATGTGTTACAGTGGCTAGGCACAATCGGACAAGGCGGGTTTTGTTTTGTTTACATTCTGTAGTCAGGGGTGAAAGTAAGTTAGGGGACTTACCGGTACACTGGAGTCCTGAGCAGGGGGCATGGGAGCAGGACAACCGGAAGAGGCATGGCCTTAAATCCCCTGGCCCTTTACATCTTGATTTAAAGGGCCCAGGGCTCCAGCTGCTGTAGTGGCAGCTGAGAGCCCAGGGCCCTTTACATCACACCCGAGCTATCAGTTGCAGAGGCGGCTGGGAACCCCAGGGCTCGGGCGTGATTTAAAGGGCCCAGGGCTCCAGCTGCTGCTACCGCAGCGGAGCCCTGGGCCCTTTAAATCACTGAGGAGCCCTGGGGGCTCCTGGCTGCTACCGCTACCCCGGGGCTCTGGGAGAGCTTTAAAGGGCCTGGGGCTCTGCTGTGGTAGCGGCTGCCGGAGCCCCAAGCCCTTTAAATCCCCGCCTGAGCCCTGCTGCCCGAGCCCTGGGGTAGCGGCAGCCAAGCTCCCTCGGGGATTTAAAGGGCCCCGGGGCTCCAGCCGCCGCTAGCACCCCAGCCCTTTAAATCCACTCTGGAGCCCCACCGCCGCTACCCCAGGACTCAGGCAGCAGGGCTCAGGTGGGGATTTAAAGGGCTGGAGCGGTAGCAGCAGCTGGAGCTCTGGGGCCCTTTAAATCCCCACCAGAGCCCCGCCACCGCTACTCCAGGGCTCAGGCAGCAGGGCTCAGGTGGAGATTTAAAGGGCTGAAGCGGTAGCAGCAGCTGAAGCTCCGGGGCCCTTTAAATCCCCACCAGAGCCCCGCTGCCACTACCCCAGGACTCGGGCAGCAGGGCTCAGGCGGGGATTTAAAGGGCTGGAGCGGTAGCAGCAGCTGGAGCTCCGGGGCCCTTTAAATCCCCACCAGAGCCCCGCCGCCGCTACTCCAGGGCTCGGGCAGCAGGGCTCAGGTGGAGATTTAAAGGGCTTAGGGCTCCAGAAGCCACTACCGCCCCGGCCCTTTAAATCCCCTCTGGAGCCCCACCGCCGCTACCCTAGGGCTTCAGCAGCAGGGCTCAGACAGGGATTTAAAGGGCCATGGGGGGTAGCGGTGGCTGGAGCTCCAGGGCCCTTAAATGCCCACCAGAGCCCCGCCGCCACTACCCCAGGGCTTCGGCAGCAGGGCTCAAGTGGAGATTTAAAGGGCCGGGGTGGTAGCAGCAGCTGGAGCTCTGGGGCCTTTTAAATCCCCGCTGCAGCCCTGCCGCCACTACCCCAGGGCTTTAAATTGCCGTCTGGGAAAGCTGGTCCCAGTACAGCTTACTTCTAGCTTACTTACAACTTACTTACTGGGGTGTACCGGCTTACTTTCACCTCTGTCTGTAGTTTCATGCACAGTCAGTGCATAAGCAACATGTCCAACTTAGAATTGCACATAGAATCAAGAGTTGTGGTTGCTCAGCATGATACTGATGCATCTGCTTTTACCTAGGAAATAATTGAGCTCATTTGAAAAATGTAGCTGACCAAAGGCATTAAGTGATAAAATTACCTGGATCCCCTTTTTCACCCCGTTCTCCCTTTTGTCCTTCAGGCACAGGACTGTCACAGAAGCACTGTTTTTCTGTTGCACTTCTGTTTTCCTTTGGTGTATTAATGGAGAAAGAAGCAAAGTGATCATCAAATACAATGCTTTCATTAGCACCAAGTAATGGAATTAAGATGGTATCGTTTTCCTCCTCTCCTCTAGGATCAATTGTTACTGAAAAAGTGTTCTCAGTCTTTGTGTTGGTAAATACTTCTGAAATGACTGGTTGTATAGGGCCAGTAGAAGTGGGCTTCAGCTCTTGAAGGTTAATGTTATTTTCCACTCCACCTGCCTCATTGTTAAAGAGAGAGGTTGCTGGGGGTGTTACAGCATGCTGGGAACTTACTTGAGTTCCAACATCTGTGACTGGATCAGTTTCATTTCTCCCCAGGTCTGGACCAGGGGGAACAGTAGATGCTTGTTTAGGATCTTCAGTTTCAGCAGCACCATTGAGGGCATCCATTGTGAATAACTGGTTGGGAGCTAGACTGAAGATAGTTGTAGATGCCACAGGACACCAGACACTGCACAGCAGAGCCTGTGTCAGGAGTGTAGAAATCATTCCAGCAACAGTCAGAAAGCGCACTGTAAAATAAAAGTGACCAAACTATAGCCATGCTCTTATGAAAGACAGAGGTCTGAATGGATAACCACGCACATTTATAGGAACATACAGTAATTAAAATGACAGTCTATATGATATCTGAGTGTATTTCAGTGAAGTAACTTGCACTCTTAAGTCCTGCCACAGGGCCCAGTTATCTAGGACTTCATTTGGGGGCATAAAGGCCAAAATTTACATGTTTCTTGTGTATTATAAGGAGGAAAAAAGAGGGGGGACTTCTCTCTCTCTGTCTCTCTCACACACACACACACACACATGCAAGCACACACACACACGTGAAATGTGAAGGGGACAGCTCAGAGAGGGAGAGGGGAGGGAAAGTGCCAGTGTAGTGTAATGCTATATGTAGTGGTCTTCACACAGCACTGATCTACATGGCTAACACCCACAAAGGAAGGAAAGAGTGGCTTGAGATCACTGCTCCCCCCCCCCCCCCCCCCCAATCCAGAAGCAGTGAATATGTCCAGGTAACATAAAGTATCTTCGAGCTTCTTTCCAATTTGGGAGTTAGAATCTCTTCAGCTTCCTGGGAGCATTTGTGAGTAGATTCAGAATGGGGCCCATAGACCGCAACAGGTAACTAAGTCTCAAAATAAAAAATACTTAGTGTTTATAAAGCATTTCCACTCAAAGATCTCAAAGTACTTCACAGACATTAATAAATTAAGCTTCACAACCCCTCCTGTAAGGTAGGTGTGGCAATTTTTATTAGCCCCATTTTACAGATGGGGATACTAAGACAAGTAAAGCACAGAGAGGCAAAGCAACATGTCCCAGGTCACACAGCAAGCCATTGTCAGAACCATGATTAGCACCCAAGTCTCTGGAGACTCAGTCCCATGCTCTAACTGCTAGACCTGGCTGCCTCCAACTATTAATCCAATTTGCCTCCCCAAATTTCTATCTTCTTCTCTTCCCAGTGCTAAATGCAAGAGAAAACTATCTGGCAGATTTCACCAAGTAACAGAGAGATAAACTTGAAAAAACACAGACTTAATGAACTTCCAAGTATCTTTCTACAGTATGTAAATTGAACACACTGAAGAAACTATGATGAAATTAAGGTTTTGGTTTAACCATCAGTACAAAAGCAAAGGAAATTTTGCATTAGTTAAGCATTGAACAGCACTCTCAAATGAGCCTGTAGGTATTATTATGTAAATCATTTATATCTAGACTTAGGTATATTTTTAAAACATTTTAGTTAACATACTAGTATATTTTAAAACCCTGGTGTAGACACGGGACAAGCTGTATTTTAACATGTGTTAGCTGGCAGAGATGAACCCTAGCAGTTGCGTTGCCTACACTATGGTGTTAAACATGTTTTCTAACATGTTTTTAAAAGACACCTTTCGGTCTAGCCCAGACACACCCTCGGGGGTTAACAAGCCCAAGGCTTGAAAAATTCACTTGCCACTGAAGATGGGGAAGCTCTCCTGGGTGAATATCAGCATCTCCGCAGCATCTAAGCTCACACATAGAAAAATTATATTTCTAGCCCTTATGGCTGTGATTAAAGCCTTTTAAACATAAGTCATATGCACTAATCAGTCCATATGCAGTGAAAATTCCCACTGCAGCTAAGAGGATTAAGACAGCCTTTCCTCGTGCACACATAGTTTCCCCCCATTGATATTAATGGGAGCTCTTCACATGGATGAAGAGGAAATACAGATCGCATAACATGCTGAATTGTAGAAAAAGAGTGGTAAAGATACACAGTCAAATTCATTGCAAGCTTCTTACCTGAAAGAAAATCTGCAGATATATAGGCTTTTTCAGCATCCACAAAACTGAAAACCCAAACTGAATTAACAGACTTAAATACCAAAATGAAGAACAAAGACCATGTACACTGTACAATAATTAAAGACACACATACAGGAAGATCAGTATTTCTCCATAATAAATAAGCATCTGCAGGAAAGGCTGCTGAAGGCAATGGTTTGTTCATCCGTGTGCCCTCATAATTAAATTTTTTTCTTCACAATTTCTTTTTTGATGTATAAAATAATACCTCAGAACTCAAAACCTATTATTACATCCAATACCTGTTATTTATGGGGATAATAGACAACCAGCCTCTACACAAAAGCATATGGAAAATGCATTTAACTGTTGAAAGGAACAAAGGCCAAATCCTGAATCAGGCATAGGTCCCACAGAAGACTGAGTAATTTTGCCTGAATAAGGACTTCAATCATTTGGACCAATGTTAGAAAGTAATTTATAAGAAAACTCTAGAGCTTAAAGGGCCAGTTAGGTCAAATTTGGACAAGATGCAGCTGTTATAAAAATAAGGTTTTAGATCAACAGAAATATTTCAATGACCTGAGAGTTTTATAATTTCAGAGACAGACACTGGGACAGATTGATTGTCAGCTGGTTAAACCAGCATGGCACTATAATTATGCTGATTTATGCCAGCTAAGAATCTGACCGCGGTTTAAAAACATATTATTATTCATACCTATGTCTCTTAGCATGCCCCAAGAGCAAACAGGTCTTTTCACCCCCTGGGTAATACTATTAGGTGTAGGAGAAACTGAGGCACACATAGGGTTCATAAAAATATTACAAAAATGCCTGCTTCAACTCACCTCTATGATACAGACCTCCCCACTTCAGGCCCTATGGAGGACTCGCACAGTTCAGGGTGAGTGCTAGGGAAGGGAATGAGACTAGGTGAGCAGGGAAGGGAGTCATGGATGTGGCAGGGATGCACATCATTTCCCATCAGATTGCAGAAATTAGACAAAAATGAACATAGAGCCGAGGCCATATTATCTTTTACCCTTTCAAGGGTCTCGGGGACAACTAGGACAACAAAGGGGTGCTCCTGGCAGCCTGGCTCCCATGCTGGCAGGGGGGGTCTGTTGGAGCTAGAGCCATTGAGGAAGAACCAGGGATTCCACCAGGTTTGGGATCAAGCCCTACAGCCTTTTCCATGTGATGGCAATCTGCCCCTGACTCCCTGAAAGGGGACACTGGGGGAGAGAGGGATCTCTGTTAGGAGATCTTCACAGAGGTTTAGTCCTTGTAGGAGGTGTTGTCCTGGCCCTTTACTCTTTAGTGGCAGTTTCCATCCTGATACCATTTTAGACCATTGCAGACATTATCTATTCCACTAGAGAGCAACGTTAGACCACCTAGTTTTCCTTTGTTCCACACTGTTGAAGGAAGTACCTGTGCATTAGCACAGACAACTATGCTGCAATCGTTTGCTGTTGGCAACACTGAAGATATTTGCAACCAAGGTAAACAGTAACCAACAGCCTGTTCACCACTTGATTATATAGGGAATAAAAACAGCATGAAAGGTTTTTTCCTATCAAATAATAACAATTCAATGACAACTTATATTAACAAGCATTTGGTGTCCATTTGTGTTATATTACAGCACTGCATTTGAAAAGAAAAAAGAAAAGAAAAGAAAAAGCCTAGCAGAAAACTTGTATTATTACCCCTAATTTTCTGGAGATGATGGAGTCTTTAACAAGCCGTGCATTATGAAGTTTTTAATAGTCTTTAATTTTTGTTTTTACTCCAAACTATCAGAACTTTTCTCTCCTGACTGGTCTGTCTGTCTCACTGATTCTCACACGCAGTTTGCTTTAGGGGCACACGCCAGCATGGATGTGCACTACTATCTCCTCCCAGATTTGTTGTCAGCTTCACAGATGCAGGTATTAGTGAACAGCTCCACTGGCTCCCCACCTACCAAGGTAGCCCCCTGGACTGTGGATATTTCCAGGGGCAGGAGAAGGGTTATGACTGAATACATTCCCCACCCTCATGTTCTGTGAGATTCATTAGATGGTGAAATAGTTCCAGTCCATTTCCTACATATCCCTATGACAACGGGCACCCTTGTTACAGTCTCCACACAGAGGCCATGCAGTTTTGTTTTTGAAAGAAACTTATTCTACAAACTTAAAAATTCCTAAAATTAAAGGTTGATTTGACTTATGTCACCCATAGTTCATGCTGTCATCAAACTCCTCGTTGAAATTAGAGACATAATTTACAGCTACTTCATTATTACTATGTCCCTCAGGAGACTATTTTTAGTAGGATCCCAGTCATATTATTGTACTAGGTTTGTTTGTTTGAATAATAAATAAGAATAAGAATAATACAAACAAACAAACAAGGGAATATGATTCAAATGTCTCATCCCTTCACAGATATAAAAATAAGTATCCATTTCCTCAACACTAAATTCTGAAATCACAGACAAGTTCTGTAAAGATTACACCTTAATCAAGACCACCACATGGTCCTGGGATGGATCATACAATACTTGTTTTTTAAATAGCAGTTAGTGTAATTCACAAATTTGTACATACGCCTATATCCTTTGCAATTCAGATCACTTTACAGGAAAAGGTGGAGCTATTTTCTATATCTTTATTTAGATCCATGATTATAAACCAATGCACTTATGTGACCAAATTATCCAATCTGAGTGAAGTCTCTATCAAGTACATTTAGAACAAGAAAGAAAGAAAGAATGAACAAATGAACGCAGATAGGTTAAAATGGGAAGACATTCATGAAGGGAACTATAATATTGTATTTCTCAGGAATCAGGAAAAGGATAGACTAAAACTTTAATGACCCTGAAAAAGAAGATCAAAAAATAAAATATCTTGAGAAAGTGATTTAATATAGTATAGTCTAAATCAATTCAATCCAAGCTGTAATTTAGTGAGGAATGGGTAAGACTAGAACCACAGAGAGCTAACATATCTCTGTTTATCATCGGACATAGGTTACATATGGTGTAATGAGCCAGTTGCAAGTGATGGAGTCAATTCACTTCAGTAGGAGAGTGAAGACAGTAAATAGGAACAAGTTTGAATTCTCCCTTCTTACCTCTCCCATCTCAAACCTCACCCCAAACTTTAAAGCATGGGTTTGTTTAGATTCAGATTTCTGCTAAATTAAGGAACGTATCTACATACAACTGTCATTGTACTTAGGTTATGTAAAGTTATTTTCATGTATTTGGTTCATAGAAAATCCCACAGGTGTGGATGGCTGCCAAGTTTTAAGAGGTTTTGGATTTAAAATAGGCAATATTTACAAAAGGTAAGCACCAGGATTACTTACACAGCAGTGCCCTATTAATCAGTACAGGGCAGGTGTTGTTATTTAAGACTCTTTATTCCAATTTTGTTGACTAAGCCAAATATGATCAGTTTTCACCTAATTATTACACACACCAAAGAAGGTCTCTCTATCTCCATATCCCTGCCACTTTCTGTTAGGAAAGCCGGATTTTAATTAAAATTAGGAGCCTATATCTTTACTAAGAAAGATACAGTGTCAAGGACTCAGTGCAGACATCAGTGCTGCCAACTTCCATGGTTTTATCATGAGTTTTGGGATATCTGGTGTTTTTCAGGAAACCACACCTCCTGGAGTCCTGTGACTCTCAGCTTTCATTGAAAAGGTAAGTTTCTAATCATCATATTGTAGAAAAAGCTTAAAAAGTGAGCCCTAAAGGCTCAACCACAAGAAGGTAAATAAAATATCTCTAAATTTATTATTTTTTAAAATCTCATTATTTTTATGCTAAACTAATGATTTGGGGGGCCTGATTCATGATCTTTGAACCCCTAGAGTTGGCAATACTTAGACATCTAGAATTTTGATGTGAAGAGATAATAAAGAATGTTTGTGGGTTTGATTACAGCAAGCTGTTTCCCCAGCCAGAGAAAGGAAGGAAAGCTCACAACATGATCAAGCCCTTTTTAAGTGTACTGACTACCACAAAGGTCACAAACACCACAAAATTAGACAACTTAGCTGAAAGCACTGCTCATATTCTACAGAGATGCCTCTACCAGGTTGGGGGGAGAAGGGATAAAGAAGGAGGGCAAACCCTTCCACTGACGCCTCCTCATACCCAACTTCCTCTTCCTTAAAATACCCCATTCAGCCATACCAGGAGGCAGGGGATCCCTTAACTCTTTCCTGGCTGTTGTGTCTACCTACCATATACTAAAATTGGAACAATACAGAGAAGATTAGCATGGCCCCTGTGCAAGGATGACACGCAAATTCATGAAGCGTTCCATTTAAAAAAAAATAAGCACTACGGCTCCATACTGTAACTTCAGATCTGAACCACCACCAGAGTTTGGGGATGTTCAAATTCAGACCCCTGGACCAGACCTACCCCTGTAGTTTTTGAAGCTGGATCAGGCCTGATTTCTGGATGTGGAACCCTAGATTACAGAAGCCTCTTGAATGATGCCTCAGGAGATTTCAACCCATGATCAAATTGTAGGCTGAAATCTTACCAGTAGAATGAAAACATGAATTATCAGTCACAAAATCTTTGACTGTTTGGTATGACAAAGCTATTTTTCTCTGTTCAGCTAATGAACATGTATGTGTTTCTATATTCCTTCCTTGAGATACAGAAATAACTCTCCTCTACCCATTGGAAAAGTGGCAGTGCATTCACACAGATGAACTTGTGATGACATGAAATAATAAATACAAGCTGAATTAATGCATAGTAACTAGAAATATGTCCAAACAGTTCAGTGTTCTCCCACTATTAAAAAACAAAATCTATGAAAAGGCACTGTCTTGACATCAGTTTTCATGTCCAGTCTGTTTTGCCTCTGTGGACAACTTCCTTTAGTCCACACACACTTCGCTAGGTGTTATCTGTCCAAGAGATGGCAATGTTCGACTGTCAGACATTGCCTCGTTGTTCAAGTCAGCCTTGCCTTCACTAGCAAAAGCTATAGTGCTACACTTATTCCATATTAAAGGGTATGTCTACACTACGAAATTAGGTCGAATTTGTAGAAGTCGATTTTTTAGAAATCGGTTTTATATATTCAAGTGTGTGTGTCCCCACAGAAAATGCTCTAAGTGCATTAACTCGGCGGAGTGCTTCCACAGTACCGAGGCTAGAGTTGACTTCTGGAGTGTTGCACTGTGGGTAGCTATCCCACAGTTCCCGCAGTCTCCGCTGCCCATTGGAATTCTGGGTTGAGATCCCAATGGCTGATGGGGCTAAAACATTGTCGCAGGTGGTTCTGGGTACATATCGTCAGGCCCCCGTTCCCTCCCTCCCTCCGTGAAAGCAAGGGCAGACAATCGTTTCGTGCCTTTTTTCCTGAGTTACCTGTACAGACGCCATACCACGGCAAGCATGGAGCCCGCTCAGCTCACTGTCACCGTATGTCTCCTGGGTGCTGGCAGACGCGGTACTGCATTGCTACACGGCAGCAGCAACCCATTGCCTTGTGGCAGCAGATGGTGCAATAGGACTGGTAGCCGTCATCGTCATGTCCGAGGTGCTCCTGGTCACCTGTGTGAAGTCGATCAGGAGCGCCTGGGCAGACATGGGCGCAGGGACTAAATTTGGAGTGACTTGATCAGGTCATTCTCTTTGGTCCTGCATTCGGTCCTATTGAACCATCTTATGGTGAGCAGGCAGGTGATACGGATTGCTAGCAGTCCTATTGTACCATCTTCTGCCGGGCAGGCAAGAGATGAGGATGACTAGCAGTCCTATTGTACCATCTTCTGCCGAGCAGCCATGAGATGTGGATGGCATGCACTCCTTCTGCACCGTCTGCTGCCAGCCAAAGATGTAAAAGATAGATGGAGTGTATCAAAACAAGAAATAGACCAGATTTGTTTTGTACTCATTTGCAAACCTCCCCCCCGCCTGCCGTCTAGGGGACTCCTTCCTCTAGGTCACACTGCAGTCACTCACAGAGAAGGTGCAGCGAGGTAAATCTAGCCATGTATCAATCAGAGGCCAGACTAACCTCCTTGTTCCAATAAGAACAATAACTTAGGTGCACCATTTCTTATTGGAACCCTCCGTGAAGTCCTGCCTGAAATACTCCTTGATGTAAAGCCACCCCCTTTGTTGATTTTAACTCCCTGTAAGCCAACCCTGTAAGCCGTGTCATCAGTCGCCCCTCCCTGCGTCAGAGCAACGGCAAACAATCGTGCATCTGAGTTGAGAGTGCTGTCCAGAGCAGTCACAATGGAGCACTCTGGGATAGCTCCCGGAGGCCAATACCATCGAATTGTGTCCACAGTACCCCAAATTCGACCCGGCAAGGCCAATTTAAGTGCTAATCCACTTGTCAGGGGTGGAGTAAGGAAATGGATTTTAAGAGCCCTTTAAGTCGAAAAAAGGGGCTTCATTGTGTGGACGGGTGCAGGTTTACATCGATTTAACACTGCTAAATTCGACCTAAAGTCCTAGTGTAGACCAGGGCAAAATGCTGTAATCATTATGTTTTTTAATACTGTGAAATCCAGGCTACCAACTGTTTTATGAGACAATGGCTTTATAGATCTATACAAGACCAAATTTCATTCAACGTGGATTCTTGTCCTGCTCCTTCCCAGAACCATGTTGATAGGCAGTGATATGGTTTCCCTTGTAGTTCATTTTTTTTACAGCATAATGATAGATATGCCAACCTTGAAATGAAATAAGGAAATGGGAATATTTTCCTTTCTCTATGCCACCCACTTTGGAGGAAAAACAAGAGTCTGACTCGTTACAAAGCAATTTTGTTTTAAAGCTGTGACTTTCAAATAGAAAAACCCTAATGAGAATTTTATTTTTTAAGTTTACAAGACAGTTTCATGTGATTTATAATAATAATGTTGTCTGCTCCACAGTACGGTCAAAACATGAGAGATCCTTAGACCAGAGGGTAAACAAGCTCAAAAGAAAAAGGAAAGAGGCAACTGAAAAGGAAAATTCACCAGCATCAATGGCTGATGGATGGATGAAGCGCAGTAAATATATTTTGCTTATTGGTTTGGTTATTTTATGAAGTTTTGTATTTTAACCAAATACATAAGTGTAGGTGAGAAAGATGGTAAAGTTAAATTTTGTAAAATGTTTATTTGATGGTAAATTGGAACATCTCTGTTTTTCTTAATCAGACAAGGGCAGCTCTCCTGATAATGCTGTACTCGGAGCCACAGGGACACCTCCACCAGAACCACCAAAGAACCAGGAATCTGCTCTGAGACCTTTAACAACAACAACAACGCCAACGCAAAATAGCAAAAGAGCGCAGATGAAGCATCAGTGCAGTTCAAAGCTCATATACATCAAACCCAAAGACAAAACAAAAGACTCTGGTAAAAAAAACAACCACACAAACACAACTCCAGTTCCTCAGTGGTCAACACCACAGCAAACCGTGAGAAAACTGTGAGTGAAAACGCACACATTCACAAACCCGGAGCACACTCTTTAGGGGTAAAGAACATAAGAACGGCCATACTGGGTCAGACCAAAGGTCCATCTAGCCCAGTATCCTGTCTTCCGACAGTGGCCAGTGCCAGGTGCCCCAGAGGGAATGAACAGAACAGGTAATCATCAAGTGATCCATCCCTTGTCACTCATTCCCAGCTTCTGGCAAACAGAGGGTAGGGACACCATTCCTGCCCATCCTGGCTAATAGCCATTGATGGACCTATTCTCCATGAATTTATCTAGTTCTTTTTTGAACGCTGTTATGGTCTTGGCCTTCACAACATCCTCTGGCAAGGAGTTCCACAGGTTGACTGTGCGTTGTGTGAAGAAATACTTCCTTTTATTTGTTTTAAACCTGCTGCCTATTAATTTCATTTGGTGACCCCTAGTTCTTGTGTTATGAGAAGGAGTAAACAACATTTCCTTATCTACTTTCTCTATACCAGTCATGATTTTATAGACTTCAATCAGATCTCCCCTTAGCCATCTCTTTTCCAAGCTGAAAAGTCCCAGTCTTATTAATCTCTCCTCATATGACAGCCGTTCCATACCCCTAATCATTTTTTTTGTATTTTTCTGAACCTTTTCCAATTCCAATATATCTTTTTTGAGATGGGACAACCACATTTGCACACAGTATTCAAGATGTGGGGATACCATGGATTTATATAGAGGCAACATGATATTTTCTGTCCTATTATCTATCCCTTTCTTAATTATTCCCAGCATTCTGTTCGCTTTTTTTGACTTCTGCTGCACACTGAGTGGATGTTTTCAGAGAACTATCCACAATGACTCCAAGATCTCTTTCTTGAGTGGTAACAGATAATTTAGACCCCATCATTTTATATGTATAGTTGGGATTATGCTTTCCAATGTGCATTACATTGCACTTGTCAACATTAAATTTCATCTGCCATTTTATTGCCCCGTCACCCAGTTTTGAGAGATCCTTTTGTAGCTCTTCGCAGTCTGCCTGGGTCTTAACTATCTTTAGTAATTTTGTATCAGCTGAAAATTTTGCCACCTCACTATTCACCCCTCTTTCCATATCATTTATGGTTGTGAATAAAAAAACCAAGGACTGAAAGCTCCTGCGATGCTGGGGTATCTCCTATGAAGTATCTGAAAATTATTATGAACCATTCTCCCAACACAATACGCTCAGCACAGCTCTTCGGTATTCTAAAAGGATTTGGGGAAAATATGACGCTTCGTAAAGGGGGGACAGCATTTGGGGGATAAATGGCTGGCTGCCCAAAAGTTACAGGCCAGGGTCACTGTAAAAAAATTTTAAAAGGCTAAAGATGTGATAAGGAGAAAAAAAACAAAAGAGATGCCCCCTATTGGAGGCTCTCAAACTGATGTGTCTGAGAATGGGGAGGTGGAATCTGACCTGCGGGGTGATGGTGACTCTCACACAGAGTCTGATTTAGAGAATTCCCCAGAAAGCTCTCTAGACGGGTCCCTGTCTACTCCTGATGATCTCACCGTGGCCCCTCAAAGTCTGACTCTCAAATAGCATCTCACGTAGAAGACGCAGCTGATGGTCCCATAGAGGAACCTCCAAATAACCCTGAAAATGCAGATGCAGACCCCCAAACAGACGTGTATATGGGAGAGTGAGAGGCTGGCAACGGGAATTACCTAGACTTGGGGGTTCGGTGTATTATGAGGAATTTCGTTTTGTCAATCTTGAGCGAATGAATTCAGCTCAGCAGGTCATTGAAGCCATACACAGGGGAATACAGTTAGTTCTCGATGACCTTAACAAGAGGGTAGCCCCTGACGATTACGTTCAGTTACGTTTAGAGAGTCGTAATTTAACCAACCTTTGTTTTCAGTAAAAACTAGAGATGAGCTGTTTGCTGAAAACTTCTTAAATCAGAACTCAAAGCTGTTACAGAGTAATGGGGAGATGCATGTCGATGGGACATTGCGCCTCGTTGTGACATGGTAAAAACCATGGGCGGGGGTGGCCATAGAGTTTTAAATTCTATCCTCAGTAATCAAACCATCCATAAAAAGAGACAGTGCTTAGTAGACCTGACTTACACCGGTACCAATCTGTGTTTTGCGGGCGGGTTCTTGGTTGTCATGTCCAACTGTAAACCCACAGACGGGGAGTTCTTACACGGGGCAAGAAAGTTGCATGAGAAACTGGAATGGGCAGATAAAAAAAAGATTATGCTCAGCAACCTAGCGGCGTTTTAACAGCATTTAGGAGTCAACATACAGGTGGTGCTTTATGCGGCAAAAGGCAGGTGGGTTTTTTTTTAAACAGGAGGCCCAGTGTACCCCAATACTATTTTCATCCTGTTGCACGATGAACATTATTATGGGGTTCTCGATGTGAAAAAGTTGTTCAGTGCGAAAAATTATTGTGACATTTGCCACATGGTGTACAGTCACGACCACTCTTGCAGGTATCGTTGCCACCTCTGCTTGAGTGCGACGTGCTCAGACAGTGTGGGCGTGCAGCTGAGGTGTCCTAGCTGTAGACTGTATTGTCACTCCAAAGAGTGTTTAGACAGACACGTTGACTGCACATCGAAAAAACAAGTCGAATGCCTGTCTAAAACGTTGTGTGATAAGTGTCAGTCTTATGTGGACAAAGGGCACAGGTGTAAAGGGAGGCATTGTAAGCACTGTCACGGTTTGATCATCGATGATGTAGACAGCCACCTGTGTTTTACGGATAGCATTAGAAAGCCTGAATCATCGAAAAAGTATATTTTTTACGATTTTGAAAGAATGCAGGAGATGGGGTTGCATGTGCCCAATTACATTTTTGCTATGTCCCTAAAGCCATAAAAATCCTGGGAATTTATGGGCCGTGAGTGTCTTTCTACCTTTGTTAAGACCTTCATTGGCAAAAAGTTCCAGGACTACATGTTCCTAGCACACAATTCCAAAGGTTACGATGCGTACTTCTTTGTTAGACAGTTACTGAAGGAAAAGATGTGCATAGAACTGATAACTCAGGGTAGTAAACTAATGTGTATGGAAGTTAAGGCCCTGGGCATTCATTTTATAGACTCTTTAATCTTCTTGCCCATGAAACTTAGCAAGCTCCTGTAGGCAATGGGGTTTGAAGGTTGCAAAGGGTATTTCGCACATTTTTTTAACTCTTTAGAAAACCAAAATTACATGGGGCCTATGACCGGGGTGAAGCACTATGGCGTAGACAGCATGATGCCCAGGGAGAAAGCAGAATTTCTTGACTGGTATCGGGACAACAGATATGAGACGTTTGACTTGCAGAAAGAGCTCGCATATTATTGTCAGCAGGATGTCCACATTTTGAGACAGGCCTGTATCCTGTACAGAGAAGAGATCATGAAAAGGACAGAGATGGGAGTTATTGTAGAGAGTGGCCCTGGTAAATTCACAGAGGTAAAATTGTGTATATAATGCTGGCATCTGTCTGCATGACTATGTACGGGTTTATGTTTTTGCAGCCTAATACAGTAGCTCTTCTCCCACCAGACAACTATCACAGGCAGAAAAAGAGATATTTGACCCCCTCTATTCAGTGGCTGTTGTATACCGCTTACAAAGAAAATATATAGATACAGCATGCTTTACAGAGTGGGGAATTACAGGCAGGTGCCCTACTTTCTAGACCATTACACCATCGTTAATGGGGTACGCACAGCCTTTGAGTTTAATGGATGGTTTTTCCACGGCTGTGTCACCTGTTATTGTGGAAAAGCACAGAACCCTATGACGGGGACAACTTTTGGGTTTCTTTATTACAAGACGCAGCTCAAGACCGACTATCTGAAAAGACTTGGTTATGTAGTGAGGACCCTCTGGGAGCACGAGCGGGAGGTGATGATAGAAACAGAGAGGGAGTCTGCAGATTTCTTAAACAAAGCCCAGCTGCCTCAGCCTCTCATGCCTACGGATGCTCTTTTTTGGGAGAGGACTAATGCTATCCGCCTATATTACAAACCTAACCCCGGTGAAGAAATCCACTATTATGATTTTACCAGCCTGTACCCTTTCATAACAAAAACCAAAGAATACCCTATCAGAAACCCCCATTTTGTTCATGACAAATTTGGACCCTTTGCAATTTTGGAATTGCAAAAGTTAAAGTGTACCCCCGCAAGGCCTCTTTTTCACATTGTTACCTGTCAGAGTGGGTGGCAAACTTATGTTTCCGCTATGCCGAACCTGTGCAGAAACTGAGCAACGGGAGGCATGCACCCATACTACGAGGAGAGGGCCATTCTGGGGACTTGGTGCACGGTGGAATTGAACGTGGCCATAATGAAGGGGTACGCGGTGGCTAAAATCTATTAAATCTGGCATTTTGAAGAAAAATCTGACAAACTCTTTTCAGAGTACATAAAATTACACCTCCACCAGAAACAAGAGGCTTCAGGGTATCCCAGCTGGATTTTCCTCTTGAGATCTTTGTCTCAGACACGAGCAAAAACAGCTGATGCATGATAAATTTACTCCCACAGGGCTATCAGTGTGTGAGTTCTCAAAAGCCTCTAGAAAGACATCGTCGAGCTGAGAGATTTTCAGAAAAGAAACACTGTAAGCCCCCCTACTGCTTGTTTTTAGATTTACAGAACCCTGGGTCAGTTCCTAACCCCATTACACCCCATCCTCGACCATCACTTCTTAATGGTTCATTTACCTAAGTGATGTCTTTTCCATTCACCTTGCCACCAGTGACTCCATTGAGCTGTGGTCACCTTCCTCCATAGGGGTGGACAACGAGAGGCCGTCACGCTCGTCAGGCTGCCTCACAAGTGCTTGGGTTTCAGGATCAGGTTACAGCGTATCCATCAATGCGATACAAAGGGCTCCCCATGGCCACTCCCTCCTCCTCTTCAGAACTGTCGCTGATGTAGTGCTTCCTCCACGGGTGGCCTAAGGTCCTCAGAGCTAAAACAAAGTCTGAAGTTCTCATGGGGTGGTGAAGGAGTCCATGTTTCCTCTCAGTATTTCCATGATTTCTAAAACACACGTTTTTAGAACAAAATGGCCTCTTCTGCACAGCACTGGGACTTCTGGGGGCGGTGCTGTGCTCTTATTGGTATAGGGCGGTGGGGGGAATTCTTAGAGGGGTCGCATGACACCCTTTGCTTCCGGTCATGTGTCCATCTTGACCCTGGAATTAATATCCCCAGGGGGTGGATCTTAGGGTGACAGGTGGCTGTGGCCTGAGGGGTCAGCAAGCAGGGCCTACATGTGATTGACTGTAGGTCACTCAAGTAAGTGAGGGACTGATCAATATCGCTTTGAAGATAATGGAAAGACTCCATTGACTTCAGCAGGCTTTGGATCAGGCTCCAAGAATCTAATTTTTAAAAGCATTTAACTGCCTAATGATGCAGATAGCCACTTAGTGGGATTTTCAAAAGGGGCCAAGTACCTACTTGCATCTTTAGATTCCACTGTCACCACCACCACTGTTGCTTTTACCATCAACCTCCCTTTTCTTCACCCCCTATCCACCTGTTTTTCACTGGTCTGTCTGTTTGCCAGGTTTGGTTTTGGTAGGATGTGAAAACCAAACACATTTTTATGTATAACAATTTTGCATTACATTTTCTATTAGAAAATCATTTAAAATATTAATGTACTGCATCATACTTGCTACTATTCTTCCTTCTCTCACTTTCCTCCAGTTTCTCTCCACTTCTTTTTTTCTCCTCCTCTCCCCTTCATTTTCACTCCCTATGGCAGATCAGCACTGCAGAGGCCTATGCTATTTCCTTCTCCCCCTCCCAGGGGGAGTGAGAACAGCACCTGGAATACCTTTCTCTCCACAAGCCCACACAGTTAGGAGAAGGGGTCACCAGCCGCTATTTTCTCTTCCTCCTCCTCCATGGACAAGAGGCTGGACTGTGGATCTTCAACTCTTGACCACTGGGGAGAAAAACCCTCCATGCTGCCACCCAACAATAGCTGTAACCAGCTTGTACTCCCCTTCCCATGAGTCAGAAAAGAAAAGTGCAATGCCAACAATTTAAGGATCATGAGGAAAAGGAGAGGACATGGAGGGAAGCCAGGACTTTTGGCCAAGTGCAGAACAGGTGAGCATGATCTATGCCAGGGGTCTCAAACTCAGATCACCAGGAGGGCCACATGAGGACTTGTACATTGGCCCGAGGGCCGCATCACCCCCGCCCCATGCTGCCCCCGCCCCTCACTCCACCCCTGCCCACAGGGTGCAAAAGGGGGCTCAGGGTAGGGGTGCAGGAGGGAGTGCGGGGTGTGGCAGGGGGTTGGGGTGCGGCAGGGGGCTCAGAGCAGGGAGTTGGGGTGCAGGAGGGGTGCGGGGTGTGGCAGAGGGCTCAGGGCAGCGGGTTGGGGTGCAGGAGGGAATGTGGGTGGGGCAGGGGGTTGGGGTGCAGGCAGGGGGCTCAGGGCAGGGAGTTGGGGTGCGGGGTGCAGGAGGGGTTTGGGTTCTGGCCCGACACCGCTTACCTTGGGCGGCTCCGGGGTGGCAGGGGCGTGCACCAGGGCAGGCTCCCTGCCTGCCCTGGCCCCGTGCTGCTCCACTCCGGGAATTGGCGGGCACCGCTTCCCTGCGGCCCCGGGGGAGCAGAGAACTCCCTGAGCTGTTCCTGCCTGTGGGTACCTCCCCCTAAGCTCCCATTGGCCGCGTTTCCCCATTCCCGGCCAATGGGAGCTTCAGGGGAGGTAACTACAGGCAAGAACAGCTCACGGAGTTCTCTGCTCCCCCAGGGCCACAGGGAAGCGGTACCCGCCGCTTCCCGGAGTGGCGCGGGGCCCTCAGCACCACGGGGTTGGCAAATGCCCGGGCCGGATCCAAAGCCCTGAGGGGCTGGATCCGGCCCGGGGCTGTAGTTTGCCCACCCTTGGCCTGGAGGTAGGCTGGGGACACAGCGCGCTGGGGAGGGGCTGGCGGGGGTCGTGGGGAGCTTGGCGGGCAGCAGGGAAGAACAGACTGCGTGTTTGAGACCCCTGATCTATTCCCTGGCTCCTTCCTTACTCCCTGTAGATTCCTAGGAGGAGCCACTCCCCAGGTCATTACATTCCAGCTCCAACTCTGCAGCTGGTCTGCAGAGAATGGTGAGAGCAGTTGATATGCCTCCAACGAGAATACCATGGTGGCTGTGCTCTGTACCACCATCCCTTTTGAGGATCCCGATCAGGCTGGGCTCAGGATAATTGTCCTCCCTTGGATAGCACCTGCTGAGAGGGGACAAATGGAGAAAGTGGGCCTTTGTGAAAAGGCTTTCGGAGGTAGTAGCCATTATTGTGGACCCCAAAAGAATGGTGGCAGCAATCCATTTTTTTTATTCAAAAATAGCAGCAATATGCCTACCACATGATAAACCTGCAGTGTGTGTGTGTGTGTGTGTGTCTGTGTGTTTGTTGACAGAGCAGAGAAGTGGATTGCCACACTGGAAGATGGCGGCTGTGGAAGAATCAGATTCAGAGACTCCAGAAGCTAAAGTGGAACCTTGTGGAGCTGCTGCAAGAAAGATCAAACAATGCAGAAAGCCAGTCCAAGAAAGAGTCTTCATGTAACAGATCTCTGAGAAACCACTGAAGGGCCCCATGCCAATATATTCTTCTAATGTTGGCCCCAAGTGTGAGTAAAACTACTGCCAGTAAAACCTATAACAAATTCTAAGCACAAATGGCTAGCCACTTTCCATCCCTGCCAACCACAGTCACCCACATAGTTGCTGAACATGTTAGGCAGGGAACAGAAACACTACCATGTGACTTAGATTTCCCATCACACAACACCAATCGCATAGACCATTGGAAGGAACTGTTCGCAAATAACTTGTAGACTAAAAATTATTTGGCTGAACAACACTGGATTAACAAATATCTTCTTAAAAATCAGGATTCTCTCAAGAACATTTCACTAAACAAAAACAGGCTATGCCTTTCAAACCATCTTGATTCAACTGAAAGTAGAAATACAGGCTTATCCTGCCATGGGAATGACAGAAAGTGTGGGGGCAGGGGGGGAAGCTAAGAAAGAAGAATAGAAAATTGCTACATCTGACAAGGACAATTACCAAACACATCATGGAAAAACACCCAAATCAGAATGAGTAGGATTAACTAGTCCATACTATGGCTAAAGAGACGTGATTGTATACATCTGATTGTGAAAGAGCACACACAAAAATGGAACAGATATGGAATGGAAAACACCTGACATTATAATGAAGGCTCAGACCTTCCCCAGGCAATGGATGCACTTCATAAGAGCTGTAGAATTAAAAGTCATTGTTGTTTGATGCATGACTGTTTCCAAATTATTGCAAAACACAAGCTGCTTCTTATTTCTAAATAAAGCTTCATTGTTCAAAATATATATCTAAAGAGAGATGTGACAGGGTGCTATCAGCAGCACCCTGATTGCTGACATTGCTGTCGTCTGGAGAAGGCTGTAGGCTCAGCAGAGGGCAATTATACACTTTCTGGTGGGGGATTGTGAGCACCTGGGTGACAATCACTGGGTTAATAAGGTAATTGTGGAGAATATAAGGAGAGGAAAGAGGAAGCAAGGGGACCTCAAGAGGAGTTCAGATAGGGTTGCCAGAAGGTCTGGTCGAAAAGGGGACCTGGCAGCATCCAGTCAGATGTACTGACCAGACATCAAAAGACCAGTTATGGGAAGGTGCCAGGTCATCAACCTGCACCAAAGCACGCAGGCAGCTCACTCTGTGTCCCAGCCCTGGAGCAGGAGAAGCCCAGCTGGGAGGGAAGGGAGGTGGAGAGGATCAAGCGATGAGGAAGGGGGTGGCAGGAAGAGGGCAGGGGTGGGGCCTGTGGGAAGAGGCAGGGCAGGGAAGGGGTATTCACACCAGAGGTCTGTGGGTGTTGTGTGTGCTCAGCACCACCTAGTGGCTTCTCCCCTTAGGCTAAGGGAAAGGGCCTTCATCTGTGGGTGGACTGGCACCCGGGATTTCAAGAGGTGTTGGTTCCCAGCACTGTGTCGCACACATACCACTCACCATACAAAGATAATAGTAACTAGAGAATCGCACACTTTGTTGCTTATGTAGGCCAAGCTGTACACCCAATGAGAATGTTAAGCTGCTGGCCAGTGCTACATGCAGGCATGCAGCAGGGGGCACCAGAGAGATACTTCTTCCTGCAGCAATTTGGTGGTAAGGAAGGGATGTGTAGGCAGCTGGGGAGGAGTAATGGAGACAGAGAGGAGGGTTTTTTCCACTCCCCCTGAACTCAGCCAATGTCTACCCTTAAAACACGACAGCTGCACTGCTGTAGCACTTCAGTGTAGATGCTAACTAAAGCGTCAGGAGGGGTTCTCCCATTGCTGTAGTTAATCCCTGCTCCCCTTCCCCACACTCTGGCTCCCTACTTTACCCAGTGCTTTTGCAGATGTACCTGCATTTACATTAGGGGGTCTTACTAGTGCAGCTATACTGGTCAGAAGTCACACTGTATCACACCGCTGATGGACAAAGCTATGCCAGCAAAAGTCTGTAGTGCTAACCTGGCCTAATTTGGGGGCTGTTTTTGTTATTTTCACTGGGTAATTCGCAGGGCTACTCACATACCACAAGAAAAAATACCTCTACTACCTGGCAAATAAGTAAAGGAAATCATGCAAGTCACGGTAGGCAGAACCCCTGGAGTAAACATGAAACGCAGGTGGAGAATATGTAATGCTGCCAGTAACGTCAGCCCACCACTGTGATATCACTTTGTAAATATTTGCAAATTCAAAGCTTTCAAATATCAAATGCACATACTGGTTATGAAACACATATATTCAGCTAACAAACCATAGTCTTTATTCTTAGCACTGACATCTGTTTTGTGCTCTCAGAGAGCTGTTCATTAAGCCATTACAGCCAGCCGCATAGTCATGGTGCTTTAAATTCCAGGAAGCACAGAACTTGTATAGGTGATAGAGAGACAACAAATTAAAACAAGGAAGATAACATTACAAACCTGTGACAGCAGGCACAGCAATAGCCAAACTACACACTGCCATGCTAGAGTTCTGAAGATATACTACACAGAACTTAGAACTGAGTTTAGTTGTGGGTCCCAGACTCCTAGGAACCAATCCAACTCCTAATAATGTCAATAGCAGTCTTTCCACTGACTTCACTGATAGCTGGATCAGATACTATTATTATTACATGTAAATTTCTGCATAACAACTAGGCCAAAGAGCAGTAACCACATGCATGATAAGGATTGCAGAAAACTGGGCTAGAAACCTCTCAAAAACAGGCTGTATCATGAGATTTCTTGTTTATCTTCCTTCCGTATGAACCTGACATGCCATGAGAACCGCCTTTTTCACAATATTTCTGATTGCAGCCATAACTGCAGCCAGATTGTGCTGAGCTGTGTGAAAATGGAAGATAATGAAGAAAAACAGTTAGCCAAATTCTGGTCATTTGTAAGCTTCCAAGACGTTCCATTTCATTTGTGTTCTAGAAATGAGCAAATGCTGAAGAGGCTGCTTCTTGTCAAATGCCTATCACCCATCCCTAGCAGTTGCATTTTTTGTTGTTAAATACTGGAAGTCAAACTCAGAGGGGATGTGAAAAGTACAGCCACATAAAAATGTTGAGGGGGAGGGGAAGAAGGCATGAGAATGCTTGAGGTTTTCTTATGTAGTGCATAATTAGTCTGTAGGACCCACTGACACAACATTGAAGCCAACAGCTTCGCAGAATTTTAAAGAAAGATTAGACATTTATATGATTAAGGTTATCCACACTTCCATAAAATATATGGAATGTATATATAAATATACAATGTATAAGGACTACAAACCTTCATTCTTTCAGGCACAAGTCAACCACTTACTGCCTGGAATTAAGAAAAAACTTCCCCTAAAGACAAGTTTTTCCATAATTGTCCTTTATAGCATTTCTTGGAACCAGGCAGTGCAAGATAAATGATACCAGAGTGACCACACATCTGAGCTGGAATGGCAACCTGTATCTATCTATGAGAACTGCAGCCATGTTGAAAATATAAAAAAAAAAAAATTGTTGCTCATACTCATACACCACCCCCCACAACTGTGTCTCTGATTATGAAGTCTAAGCAAGTCTAAGCTGGTGTAAACTATACACTAATAGACTCAACATGAAACACAACTCATTGGAGGTTATAAGAAACCACAAGGTAAAGTAGGTGTGGGGCACAGTCTCGGCTTTCCTTCCATGTACACTTCAATCTACACCTGCTTCTAGCCTCTCAAGCAGAGCCGGATTTAGGGGGAGGAGACCCAGGTGACCACTTGGGGTGCCAGGCTTAGGGGGTGCCACACTCAGGGTGCTGTTTTTGATGTTAGTGACAAAACGGAAATAGAATGTTTGAAGTAACGTATTTCAGGTATTCTGTATGTGGATTCATTTTTCACTAACCTCCTAGAATGTTCTGGATCTTTATAGAATCTCATGGAACCTTCCAGACTTTCTGAGAACTACATTTTCCTGGAACCTCCTAGAATGTTGTCAGCCATGCCTTCCTAGGTGTATAAGAGGCAGGGCGTCGCCAGTCAGTCAGTGAGATATAAGAACGAACTGAAGTGAAGTGGGAGCTCAGCTGCGATACTGTGAACCTTGTTTTATTGTGTAACTGTGAAAGTGTACTTACGTTTTAAGACTCGAAGGGTGTAAATAGTGACTAATGAAGGAAATATTTAATGAGACATCAGAGATATCTATTGAACCCCTATCTATGCAACAATATAAAAGAAATATTGTTACTTCTTTTGCCATGCTTAACACATAATGTTTGATGACTTTCTGAGTCTGTGGAACACAGACTGTTGCTCTCCCTAATACTGTTTTCCCTACTGTAACACTATTTAATACTAGTCCATGCAATGCACATTTCAATCTCTTGATGTTAGTACCTCTCAGTTATTCTTAAAATTAAAAAGTTTCTATAAGCTGAGAGGAAATGAAATTTGTATTTGCTTACATATGGTATGAATAAATATAGATTTACAGATCCTAGCATTCAAATTTATTGTCTTATATGAGTGGGATAAATCATGGATGTAGATGGTGCATCAAAGTTGTGAAATGGGGTACAAATGCAATAAAAAAATAAGGTATTCAAAAGTTTAACAAATGAAGGGGGGCATCGAAGACACTCCTTGCCTGAGGCACCACTTGGTCGAGAGCTGGCCCTGCTCTCAGGACCTGACCTTCTGCTGCCTTGCACCTTGTGTGGTCATTTATGCCTGTACAGTACAAACAAAGTGCAAAGTGGGCATACAATGCTACCTAATCAGAATGGTAGCATTCTATACCTAATTTACCCCAGTTTAGATTGCTGCACACACTTACCAGGCATTGGAAAATCAGGCTCAAGCATGTAAATTACACCAGTTTAAGTTTCCTTACTCTCACTTACTAACATGTAATTTATGCCATTTTATTCACCATGTCCGAATTTGGCCATAGGGAAAAGTGTATTCCAAGACAAAAATGAAAAAGAGTGTTTCATCATCAAAAAAAGAAGTGTAGAATGAAAATAGCTACAAGTAGGTAAGCAACAAATCCACAACATGAGGTAGCAAGGTATATCAACAGCAGCCAGGGAGTGAAGAGCTGTGGCTTAGAGATGGTCCTGAGCTCAGAGATTAGAGCTCCATCTAGAGCTGCATTTTTCCAAAATTTTGGAGGAAGCTAGAGCAGAAGGTTTAATGTGGGCCCATCTTTAGTTGTGGCCCAAAGCTTCAATCTATGGAACCAACATACCAATGACATTTAGCCAATTCTGTACTCCACTGCTTCCCAGTTTTCACGTATGCACCTACTTTAGGGAAATAAGCCCATCTCACTCTCTAAACAAAGAGGACCAAACCCTTTCATGTTTACAACAATCCCTCTAAAAAAAAATACATTTGGCAAAATATCTAGAATTATCAGGAAGTGGAATGTTTCAAAATAGAGAGCTACCATGCCAAGCAGCAGGAATGGTCTGTAATTGCAGCTCCGAGCCATCAGGGGCCTTGATGGTGCCACCTACTGGATTCAGTGGCGAAGACAGAGATAAGAGCCCGGTACTTGCCTTGGATTCCCACAGATACCAGCATTCCCAGACACCCTCCATTGCCAAGTTTGTTCATCTCCGCTGCTCGGAGCAGGCTGTGTTCACCATACACTGAAGTTCATGCTTCTATGCAAATTAGCTCACTGATTAATTTACACAGACCACCACAAACAGAGTGGCCAAAACTTGGTATCTGTGTGGCATGGGGAAGAGAGCCTGACTTCACCCTGGAGTTCATTGCTTCTCCTCCAACCCATGACCTTCCTTCATTTCTACCCATGTGCCCTGCTGAATTCCCCAAATTAAAGGGGATGGGGCTAAATCCCCTTTGGACTTGTTAGTGTCCTGAGGGTTAAATAAACTAAAGATCTAGTAAGGAGAAAAACAAAAAAATGGCCATACTGGGTCAGTCCAAAGGTCCAACTAGCCCAGTATCCTGTCTTCCGACAGTGGCAAATGCCACATGCCCCAGAGAGAATGAACAGAGCAGGTAATCATCAAGTGATCCATCCCATCGCCCATTCCCAGCTTCTTGCAAACAGAGGTTATGGACACCATCCCTGCCCATTCTAGCTAATAGCCATTGATGGACCTATCCTCCATGAATTTATCTAGTTCTTTTTTGAACTCTGTTATAGTCTTGGCCTTCACAACATCCTTTCGCAAGGAATTCCACAGGTTGACTGTGCGTTGTGTGAAAAAATACTTCCTTTTGTTTGTTTTAAACCTGCTGCCTATTAATTTTATTTGGTGACCCCTAGTTCTTGTGTTATGAGGAGTAAATAACAGTTCCTTATTTATTTTCCCCACACCAGTCATGATTTTATAGACCACAATCATATCCCCTCCCTTAGTTGTCTTTTTTCCAAGCTGAAAAGTCCCCGTCTTATTAATCTCTCATCATACAGAAACCGCTCCATAACCCTAATCATTTTTGTTGCCCTTTTCTGAACCTTTTCTGATTCCAATATATATTTTTGAGATGGGGCAACCACATCTGTACTCAGTATTCAAGATTTATATAGAGGCAATATGATATTTTCTGCCTTATTATCTATCCCTTTCTTAATGATGCCCAACACTCTGTTTTGTTTTTTGACTGCCACTGCACACCGAGTGGATGTTTTCAGAGAACTATCCACAATGACTCCAAGATCTCTTTCTTGAGTGGTAACAACTAATTTAGACCCCATCATTTTATATGTATAGCTGGAATTATGTTTTCCATTGTGCATTACTTTGCATTTATCAACACTGAATTTCATCTGTCATTTTGTTGCCCAGTCACCCAGTTTTGTGAGATCCTTTTGTAGCTCTTCACAGTCTGCTTGAGACTTAACTATCTTGAGTAGTTTTGTATCATCTGCAAATTTTGCTATCTCACTGTTTACCTCTTTCTCCAGATCATTTATAAATATGTTGAATAGGACTGGGCCCAGGACAGACCCCTGGGGGATACCACTATTTACCTCTCTCCATTCTGATTAATTTACATAGACCACCACAAACAGAGTGGCCAAAACTTGGTATCTGTGTGGCATGGGGAAGAGAGCCTGACTTCACCCTGGAGTTCCTTGCTTCTCCTCCAACCCATGACCTTCCTTCATTTCTACCCATGTGCCCTGCTGAATTCCCCAAATTAAAGGGGATGGGGCTAAATCCCCTTTGGACTTGTTAGTGTCCTGAGGGTTAAATAAACTAAAGAACTAGTAAACCTTTGTTTCCTATCTTTTAACCAGATACCAGTCCATGAGAAGTCCCTTCCCTCTTATCCTGTGACAGCTTACTTTGCTTAAGAGCCTTTGGTGAGGGACCTTGTCAAAGGCTTTCTGAAAATCTAAGTACACTATATCCACTGGATCCCCCTTGTTCACATACTTGTTGACCCCCTCAAAGAATTCTAGTAGATTGGTGAGGCATGATTTCCATTCACAAAAACCATGTTGACTTTTCCCCAACAAAGTATGTTCATCTATGTGTCTGACAATTTTGTTCTTTACTATAGTTTCAAATAGTTTGCCTGGCACTGAAGTCTGTAATTGCCGGGATCACCTCTTGAGCCCTTTTTAAAAATTGGCATCACATTAGCTATCCTCCAGTCCTTTGGTACAGAAGCTGATTTAAATGATAGGTTACAAACTACAGTTAGTAGTTCAACAATTTCACATTTGAGTTCCTTCAGAACCCTTGGGTGAATACCATCTGGTTGTGGTGAACTATTACCGTTTAGTTTATCAATTTGTTCCAAAACCTCCTCTAACGATACCTCAATAGGGAACAGTTCCTCAGATTTGTCACCTAAAAAGAATGGCTCAGGTTTGGGAATCTCCCTCACATCCTCAGCCGTGAAAACCGTGAAGGTCCCACATATATCACTGCACACATAACTCTTGGGATGAATACTTACAAAGGAAGCTGGTGATGTATCTTTAGAAAAATTCAGCAAATGCTTAGGTCATATCTAAACTTAAAACAAAAGTCAGTTTAATGGTGTTGATTAAGGTGTAATTTTAATGACATTTTAATACCAGCAAAAGCAATTATACCTGCATAAAAGAGCTTTTGCCAGTTTAGCTTACTTTGTACAGGGAACTGGAATAAGTTTTTACCAGTATAGGCTGCATCTACACTAGGAGGGTGCGCCAGTACAGCGATATTAGTATACCAGCTATATCAGCAAACCTTTCCTAGCGTAGATTAGGCCTTATGCACAGGCTAAACTTGAAGCACTTTCAGAGCCAATCAGCGGGGGTCAGGAGGGCCATTTGGCCTGGGCC
Source organism: Chelonia mydas (assembly GCF_015237465.2). Lineage (NCBI taxonomy): Eukaryota > Metazoa > Chordata > Testudines > Cheloniidae > Chelonia > Chelonia mydas. The sequence goes on from NC_057855.1 coordinate 21,108,043, forward strand.
TCAAGCTCAAAGGGGGCCTCAAATTTAGACACTTGTTAATTTTTTGGCATTTGATAAGTTTTGCAACTTGTTTTTATGCCCATCCCTATCGGACCAAAATGGGACACAGTCTCTCAGCTTAGAGCTGCAAATTTAAGCAAATAAGAGATGTGATTTGGTAAAAGACAGCAAAAAAATTAACTGATATAAATTTTGTCATATTAAAGACTTAAAAATGTTCATAAATATTAATAAAAATATATGGGTTCTGATGGCACAAGATTAGACCATGATGAACATGTCCTCTCAGATCAGCTGATTACATAAACAAACCACTAGTAGTGGCTGGTGCTGGACCAAGTGAGTGTTGAAAGGTAGAGAATTGTTATATTTTAGTGTCTTTATAGTTTTATGAATAGTTGACGAAGGAATTATTTATGTGTGAGAATTCCTCATTATTATCTTCATATGGTAGCTAAAAGAGGTGACTGGTTGATTGGTTGAGCCCTAGCTTGGCAGCTTGGCCATCATCATAGGCTATCATAGTCTATAGGCCCAGATTCAAGGTGAAAATTTGTGAGGACAATCTTGTACAGTGAGTTTCGTGAGGACAAATGCTTGAAATTTTTGGACATTATCCCTCTGTCTGTATCCGTGTCTGTGTTTACTATATATATATGTCATCCCTTTGTCTTCAGCTCAGCCTGTTATATTATACCTTGCGTGCTTGAGTTTTGATTCAGTGATGAGGATAATAACGTGTCTGATTGTTTCATTTTGTGTTCTTAATTACTGTTCCTTTGTCTGAAGTCTTTTCAGCTTTTGTGTACCATTCAGCATTTGTGTACATGTTTACAGTAGACGATTTCAAGTGTAGATAAGCTACTTCTTTACAGCCGAATATTCCAAGTGTGGATAGGCTACATATTGACCAGATAGATCACTATGAAGAGGAGATTTGAAAGTGGTGCAAGAAAGACAGCTGTAGCAGCACAGGAGCTAGCAAACAGAGCTGTAAACAGGGGAGTTTCAGTGGGAGTTCTGTTGGAAGAGAAGAGGCTTGTAGGGGCTTTGTGCTGGGAGAGAAGCTGAGCCCTGATTAGAGGCGGGGCTTCTCTGACTAGGGGTCCTATAAAGGTAGCCAGCCAGTCAGGCAGTGGCACAGACAGCTTTAGTGGCATAGGAGCTGGCAAGCAGAGCTGTAAACAGGGGAGTTTCAGTGGGAGTTTGTGTTGTGGTACCTGTTGGGGGTTTGTTTTTGCTGTAAGTGGTGGTGTTTTGGTGTGGTTTGTGTTTCCCAGACTAACAGGATTTAGGTGGGAAGGCTATGACAGATACAGAGGCAGCAGTGGGAGTGACTCATGTAGTGGAAGACACAATGAAGATGACTGGATGTGGAAGTTGCGGTATGTACATGATCCTGGAGGGGGCACCTGGTAAGAGTTTTGTCTGCATGAAATGCCGTCTGATAGAGCTGATGGAGGAAAAGATCTGAGGTTTGGAGATGCAGGTGGAAAGTCTGGCTGAGTTTAGAAAGGGGTTCTAGCAGATTATGGAGCAAAGACATGAGGTATCTGAAGGGAAAAGCTCAGACTTGCAGATGGAAGCAGGACTGAGGAATTCTGAGGGGAGACTGGATGAGGAAAGTGGTCAGTGGAAGCATGTGACTAAAAGAACCAGGCAGAGAAAAAGACAGGCTAGTGAAGGAGAAATAGAGCTCAAGAACAGGTTTGCAAAGTTGGAAAATGAAGAAGGGGCTCAGCAGGTAGCCACTGAAGGTGGAAGGGAAAGGAAGAAGAGAAGAGCGGCTAGTCCTATAGGAAAAGGGGAAGAGTCAATGGAGACTACACCAAATATGAGCCCCAGGAGGATACAGGATGGGTTGAAGAGGATTACAAGGGAGAATAAGAATGGAAAGAATTTGCAGCCAGAGGGAACAGGGGATAGACTGGAGAATAGCACCATCACCAGGAAAAGGCAAGTCTATGTGATTGGGGACTCTTTACTGAGAAGAACAGACAGGCCTGTAACCAGAGCTGATCCAGAGAATAGAAGGGTATGCTGTCTTCCAGGTGCTAAGATACGGGATTTAGACCTGAGGTTGAAAAGGATCCTAAAGGGAGCAGGAAAGAATCCCCTAATTATCCTTCATGTGGGAACAAATGATATGGCTAGATTCTTGCTGGAAAGTATTAAGGGAGACTATGCTAGGCTGGGGAAGATGCTTAAGGAAATCGAGGCTCAGGTGATCTTTAGTGGGATTCTGCCTGTTCCTAGAGAAGGGCAACAAAGGTGTGACAAGATTATGACCATCAACAGACGGCTTAGGCAGTGGTGCTATAAGGAGGGCTTTGGGATGTATGGCCACTGGGAGGCATTCATGGACAGAGGACAGTTCTCTCGGGATGGACTTCATCTGAGTAGGGAAGGAAATAGACTTCTAGGATGGAGGCTGGCACAACTGATTAAGAGAGCTTTAAACTAGGAATTTGGGGGAGATGGTTGGGAGATGTCTGGATAATCTCCACACCGGATTTTAGCATTGAGAGGGAAGAAAACGAAGTAAGAAAGGATACAGCTGTGGATAGGAGAATGTATATAAGGAGGAAGGGCAGTGTGGATACCAGTCTAATAGGTTATACTGGCTGTAGAATGACCGTGCCTGATAGGGTACAGAATGTGAGCGAGGCCAAACAGCAAAAATTAAGATGTTTGTACACCAATGTGAGGAGCCTAGGTAACAAAATTGAGGCACTAGAGCTACTGGTGCAGGAAGTGAAACCACATATTATAGGGATAACAGAAACATGATGGAATAGTAGTCATGACTGGACTACAGGTATTGAAGGGTATGTGCTGTTTAGGAAAGACCAAAATAAAGGTAAAGGTGGTGGAGTAGCATTGTATATCAATGATGAGGTAGAATGTAAAGAAATAAGAAGCGATTGAATGGATAAGACAGAGTCCGTCTGGGCAAAAATTACACTGGGGAAGAACTATTAGAGCCTCCCCTGGGATGGTGCTTGGGGTGTGCTATAGACCGCCAGGATCTAATTTGGATATGGATAGAGCCCTTTTTAATGTTTTTAATGAAGTAAATACTAATGGAAACTGCATGATCATGGGAGACTTTAACTTCCCAGATATAGACTGGAGGAGGAGTGCTAGTAATAATAATAGGGCTCAGATTTTCCTAGATGCGATAGCTGATGGATTCCTTCATCAAGTAGTTGCTGAACTGACTAGAGGGGATGCCATTTTAGATTTGGTTTTGGTGAGTAGTAAAGACCTCATAGAAGAAATGGTTGTAGGGGACAATCTTGGTTCAAGTGATCATGATCTAATTCAGTTCAAACTGAATGGAAGGATTAACAAAAATAAATCTGCAACTAGGGTTTTTGATGTCAAAAGGGCTGACATTCAAAAATTAAGGAAATTAGTTAGGGAAGTGGATTGGACTGAAGAACTTACGGATCTAAAGGCAGAGAAGGCCTGGGATTACTTTAAATCAAAGCTGCAGAAGCTACCGGAAGCTTGCATCCCAAGAAAGGGGAAAAAATGCATAGGCAGGAGTTGTAGACCAAGCTGGATGAGCAAGAATCTCAGAGAGGTGATTAAGAAAAAGCAGAAAGCATCCAGGGAGTGGAAGATGGGAGGGATCAGCAAGGAAAGCTACCTCATTGAGGTCAGAACATGTAGGGATAAAGTGAGACAGGCTATAAGTCAAGTAGAGTTGGACCTTGCAAAGGGAATTAAAACCAATAGTAAAAGGTTCTATAGCCATATAAATAAGAAGAAAACAAAGAAAGAAGTGGGAAAGCTAAACACTAAGGATGAAGTGGAGGTCAAGGATAATCTAGGCATGACCCAATATCTAAACAAATACTTTGCCTCAGTCTTTAATAAGGCTAATGAGGATCTTAGGGATAATAGTAGCATGACAAATGGGAATGAGGATATGGAGGTAGATATTACCATATCTGAGGCAGAAGCAAAACTCGAACAGCTTAATGGGACTAAATCAGGGGGGCCCAGATAATCTTCATCCAAGAATATTAAAGGAATTGGCACATGAAATTGCAAGCCCATTAGCAAGAATTTTTAATGAATCTGTAAACTCAGGGGTTGTACCATATGATTGGAGAATTGCTAACACAGTTCCTATTTTTAAGAAAGGAAAAAACAGTGATCCGGATAACTACAGGCTTGTTAGTTTGACATCTGAAGTATGCAAGGTCTTGGAAAATTTTGAAGGAGAAAGTAGTTAAGGACATTGAAGTCAATGGTAAATGGGACAAAATACAACATGGTTTTACAAAAGGTAGATCGTGCCAAACCAACCTGATCTCCTTCTTTGAGAAAGTAACAGATTTTTTAGACAAAGGAAACGCAGTGGATCTAATTTATCTTGATTTCAGTAAGACATTTGATACCGTGCCACATGGGGAATTATTAGTTAAATTGGAAAAGATGGGGATCAATAGGAAAATTGAAAGGTGGATAAGGAATTGATTAACAGGGAGACTACAGCGGGTCCTACTGAAAGGTAAACTGTCAGGCTGGAGGGAGGTTACCAGTGGAGTTCCTCAGGGATGAGTTTTGGGACCAATCTTATTTAATCTTTTTATTACTGACCTCGGCACAAAAAGTGGGAGTGTGCTAATAAAGTTTGTGGATGATACAAAGCTGGGAGGTATTGCCAATTTAGAGAAGGACCGGGAAATCATACAGGAAGATTTGGATGACCTTGTAAACTGGAGTAATAGTAATAGGATGAAATTTAATAGTGAGAAGTGTAAGGTTATGCATTTAGGGATTAATAACAAGAATTTTAGTTATAAGCTGGGGACGCATCAATTAGAAGTAACGGAGGAGGAGAAAGACCTTGGAGTATTGGTTGATCATAGGATGACTATGAGCCGCCAATGTGATGTGGCCGTGAAAAAAGCTAATGCGGTCTTGGGATGCATCAGGAGAGGTACTTCCAGTAGAGATAAGGAGGTTTTAGTACCATTATACAAGGCACTGGTGAGACCTCATCTGGAATACTGTGAGCAGTTCTAGTCTCCCATGTTTAAGAAGGATGAATTCAAACTGGAACAGGTACAGAGAAGGGCTACTAGGATGATCCTAGGAATGGAAAACCTGTCTTATGAAAGGAGACTCAAGGAGTCTGGCTTGTTTAGCCTAACTAAAAGAAGGTTGAGGGGAGATATGATTGCTCTCTATAAATATATCAGAGGGATAAATACCGGAGAGGGAGAGGAATTATTTAAGCTCAGTACCAATGTGGACACAAGAACAAATGGAAATAAACTGGTCATTGGGAAGTTTAGACTTGAAATTAGACAAAGGTTTCTAACCATCAGAGGAGTGAAGTTTTGGAATAGCCTTCCAAGGGAAGCAGTGGGGACAAAAGACCTACGTGGCTTTAAGATTAAACTCGATAAGTTTATGGAGGAGATGGTATGATGGGATAACATGATTTTGGTAATTAATTGATCTTTAACTATTCATGGTAAATAGGCCCAGTGGCCTGTGATGGGATGTTAGATGGGGTGGGATCTGAGTTACTACAGAAAATTCTTTCCTGGGTATCTGGCTGGTGAATCTTGCCCATATGCTCAGGGTTTAGCTGATCGCCATATTTGGGGTCGGGAAGGAATTTTCCTCCAGGGCAGATTGGAAGAGGCCCTGGAGGTTTTTCACCTTCCTCTATAGCATGGGGCCTGGGTCACTTGCTGGAGGATTCTCTGCTCCTTGAAATCTTTAAATCATGATTTGAGGACTTCAGTAGCTCAGACATAGGTCAGAGGTTTATCGCAGGAGTGGGTGGGTGAGATTCTGTGGCCTGCGTTGTGCAGGAGGTCAGACTAGATGATCATAATGGTCCCTTCTGACCTTAGTATCTATGAATCTAAGAGACAGCGAAAACAACTGAGTGAAGCAGCAGCTAAGAGCTCAAAGCCAATAACTTCATTTCTCAAACCACCGGAAAACACACCTTACCCAACAAATAATGCTACAGATAATGAAAACTCCTCAACTGCAACAGGTGATATTTCAATGCCAATACCTGACCATGAGGACAGTAGTCAAGGAGATGCAGTAACAGATGCAGCAGAAGATCCTGTGTATGATCAAGAAACTCAACAGCAATAGGAAGATGTAGATCTTATGCAGCAAGAGAAATTCATGAGTACTACAGGTTTGATTGTGACTGACATTGGAATTATTGATAAGAGCATGCTGCCCAAAAGCAACCTTTTCTTCAAATTCATTGTTTTGAAATTCCAAGTAACATTCCACCAGATACTGATAATCATGCTTTCCCTACTTCTCTGCTGACAAAAACTCTTCCAAATGGTGAGACCTGCACAAGAGACTGGTTATGCTGGAGTACGGAAAAACAATCTCTGTGCTGTGCACTCTGCTTCATTTTCAACAAAACAAAAGTGCTGCAAATGCATCAGTTCTCTCTGATCAATCAGGATGGAGCATCAACAGAGGTTGGAGGAAGTTGAAAGACCAAATACCATCACATCAGAGTTCAACGTCACACAAAGAAAACTATATTGCATGGAAATCAGCCGGTAAGGAAGCATCAGCTGAAAGTTCAGTTGAGAATTTACTCTTGAGTGAACTCTCTACAGAAACTAATAACTGGAAAAATCTTCTTGAGCGCATCCTGAATGTCATCATTTTTCTTTCTGAGCGGGGATTGGCTTTCTTTGGTTCCAGTCAATGTATTGGTGATCATGGAAATGGAAACTTTCTAGGCATAGTTGAGCTCCTCAGCAAATATGACCCACTTTTATCAGAGCATGTTAAAAGTGTTCGAGAATCACAAGAGAGTCAAAAGCGCATGTGTCATAAATATAAAGGGAAGGGTAAACCCCTTTAAAATCCCTCCTGGCCAGAGGAAATCTCCTCTCACCTGTAAAGGGTTAAGACGCTAAAGGTAACCTCGCTGGCATCTGACCAAAATGACCAATGAGGAGACAAGATACTTTCAAAAGCTGGGAGGAGGGAGAGAAACAAAGGGTATGTGTGTCTGTCTATATTCTGTCTTTGCCGGGGATAGACCAGGAATGAAGCCTTAGAACTTTTAGTAAGTAATCTAGCTAGGTACGTGTTAGATTATGATTTCTTTAAATGGCTGAGAAAAGAATTGTGCTGAATAGAATAACTATTTCTGTCTGTGTATCTTTTTTGTAACTTAAGGTTTTTGCCTAGAGGGGTTCTCTGTTTTGAATCTAATTACCCTGTAAGGTATCTACCATCCTGATTTTACAGGGGGGATTTTTTTTTATTTCTATTTACTTCTATTTCTATTAAAAGTCTTTTTGTAAGAAAACTGAATGCTTTTTCATTGTTCTCAGATCCAAGGGTTTGGGTCTGTGGTCACCTATGCAAATTGGTGAGGCTTTTTATCCAACATTTCCCTGGAAAGGGGGGGTGCAAGTGTTGGGAGGATTGTTCATTGTTCTTAAGATCCAAGGGTCTGGGTCTGTAGTCACCTAGGCAAATCGGTGAGGCTTTTTACCAAACCTTGTCCAGGAAGTGGGGTGCAAGGTTTTGGGAAGTATTTTGGGGGGAAAGACGTGTCCAAACAGCTCTTCCCCAGTAATCAGTATTTGTTTGGTGGTGGTAGCGGCCAATCCAAGGACAAAGGGTGGAATATTTTGTACCTTGGGGAAGTTTTGACCTAAGCTGGTAAAGATAAGCTTAGGAGGTTTTTCTTTCATGCAGGTCCCCACATCTGTACCCTAGAGTTCAGAGTAGGGGAGGAACCTTGACAGCATGCAAGTCCATTATTTCTCCACACGCATACAAAATGAGTTTACTGAGTGTGACAAAGTTCCTCCTCTGCCTTGGTGGATCCTGCACTTTCTGGTGGATTTGCTCACCTCAGAGGTTCACGGCAGCCCTCAGTTTGGCTGCTTTTGCTAGAGGCTCAAACCTGCCATTCACTCAGCTAACCTCATCACTGGCCAGGGAAAGGGAGAACAATCTCTGCAGTCCCTGTTGTCCCGCCTAGTGGGTCGGGGACAGAGCAGATCCCTCTCCAAATTAGACCTTCCCCTCTGATGTGACTCTCAGTCCAACTCAACTCTTCTTGTGTCAAATAGTGAGTTGGGGGTATGGGGGTAACCCAGGCCCATCCTCTACTCCGGCCCAGGGCCCTGTGGATAGCAGCTGTCTACATCTCCTGTAACACCTGTGTGACAGCTACAACTCCCTGGGCCAGTTCCCCGTGGCCTCCTCCCAGCATCTTCTTTATCCTAACCGCAGGACCTTCTTCCTGATGCCTGATAATGCTTATACTCCTCAGTCCTCCAGCTGCACTTCCTCTTGCTCCCAGCTCCTTCTGCACCTCTCTCTAACTGAAAGGAGGTCTTTTTTTTAACTCACTGCCCCCACTAGCTTGCCTGCCTTAATTGGTTCTAGCAGGTTCCTGATTGTTCTGGAATAGTCCCTGTTATCTTACGCAGGGAAGAGGGACCTGCTTAATCTGGGACTAATGTATCTACCTTCTAGCACTCTCCTGTAGCCACCATCTGGCCTGACCCTATGACATGAGCTATGTGGGTCATTAGTACAAACAACAATTCTTGATGAGATTCGAAATGCCAAGGATTTTTCAGTCATTGTTGATGCCACTCCAGATTGTTCTCACAAGGAACAGACTACTATGGATATTTGATATATTAAGATTGTAGACAGCTCAACATTTTCAATTGAAAAAAGGTTTATTTTGTTTGATAATTTCACAGCAAAAAAACTGGAAAAGAAATTGCTGCTCAAGTACTAGCAATTCTAGAAGGTTTTAAGTTAGATTTTTCAAGTCTGTATTGGTCAAGCCTATGATAATGGATCTAATATGGCTGGGAAGTACAAAGGTGTACAAGCAGTTCTGCTTGAGCATAATTCAAACTGTATTTTCTCCAGCTGTGGAAACCACCCACTAAACCTTGTAGGTGTCGACTGTGCTGAATCATGCAAAGAGGCAATTACTTACTTTGGAACTGTTCAGCAAATGTGCAATCTCTTCAGTAGCAGTCACAAAGATGGAAAATTCTGAAGCAGTATCTTCCTGTTTCACTGCATGGGATGTCCAAAACTAGATAGTCTGCACGGATTGATGGTGTTCAACCAGTTGTGCAGCATTTGAATTCCGTGAAAAAGGCTTTAAATGAGATTGAATCTCTCAATCTCACTGCACAGGCTCAAACTGAACTTCAGTCTATTCAGAAGCACGTGTCCAAATTTGCATGCATTCTGATGTCATGTTTGTGGATGAAGCTACTTACAATGATACACCAAACTAATCTGGTAATTGAAGCACGCAATGCTACACTTGATGTTGAGAGGGATAACATTGAAAGTCTTATCAAGGACATTCAACAGATTCATGAACAATGGCATGAGATCCTGACTGAGTCCAAAGTAGTAACACATAGTATTGGCATTTCATCTGAGTTCTCCACCAATCACAACTTACCTACTGAATCCGATGCCGAGCAGCATTATAGGGTCAATGTCTTCCCTGTCATCATTGATTCTATTCAATCAGGTCTTACACATCGATTTGAGTCACTGCGACTAATTTGTACCCTTTTGAGGTTTCTTTGGCAGTTCAACAGACTGAGTAATGAAGATCTACTTTCTGCAGCTGAACAATTTCAGCAACAGTACAACAAAGAAATCTCAAAAGATCTCAATGACGAGGTCATCTTCCTCAAACGAATATATTCCACGAACTTTAAATTGGATTGCAAGCCAAAGGAACTGCTTCAAGAAATACTCGAACTTTGACTCTCTGGGGTGTTTCCTAATATCACAATTACATTGCGTATTTTTGTCAGTTTGCCTGCATCAGTGGCTTCAGGTGAACGCACCTTCAACTTACTGAAGCAGGTAAAGAACTATCACTGTTCAACTATGGGACAAGAGCATTTGAATGGGCGCGCCATACTTAATATCAACTGTGACATTGCACGAAAGCTAGATTTTTCCTCAATTAGTGCATTTGCACAGAAAAAGGTTAGAAAAGCATTTGTTAAATAAAAAAATATTCAAAAAATGTCTATTTTTTTGGTGCCTTATTTTGTTTTCATGTGTTGTCATTTTTTTTTTATTATGGCTAGGGGCCTCAAAAGCTGGAAGTGGCCCCGGCCTCTCTGGACCTCTGAGAGGGCCTGAGCACTTGAGTAGTCCCACTGAAACCAATGCAACTACTACTCACATGCTAGAAGTAAAAAGCAGTAGGGCTGTGCAAATGCTGAACATGTACATAAGTGTTTTCAGGGGATAAGTGAGCATCAGTCCTCCAGTTAAAGACTATGAATGAGAAAAGTAACAAGCAGTTGCAAAGTCACAGGGACAATGCTTCTGAGTAAAAGAAGTTAGTTAATGGATTACATTAAAAGCCTTTTATATATATATGGCATGAGTCTGGATCCTTCCCTTGTTGTCTGTGCTACTTTGTTTGTTCAAGTGGCTTGTAAATGTGTTAAATGAATGGACATATTTTTAAAACCTTCATTAAGACACAGTGAAAAGTCAGAACAACAATAAGAATTCCTGCCAAATGCATGTACCAACTAAAAACTATAAAATGTAGATTACAAAGAAGAATGGCTCATTCTCTCACTAAAGGTGTGTTGCCCTTTATTTGACTTGGATCAGAAACTCTGGTTTTATTAAACATAGCACTGCTCACAATTTTGTTTAATTTTATTTTGCTCAAATTTCCTGTGTGATGTTTGCAAATGACGTGGCCAAGTAAAAATGAGTATATTTGGGCCCCAAATATCCACTAGGACTATTAACATTGCTAAGTGCTTTTGGAATGGGTCCTTAGATGATACCTTTCCTTATACCAGCACCAAACCGTCTCTATTTTTCTTGTTTGAATTTTACCAAGCCCCCCTCTGATTATATCTTATATCTTTCAAGACATTTTCAGGATTCAACTTGCTCACCAGTATTATTCCTTAAAATCTACATTATATTTTGGGTTGCATTATATTAGTAATCAGTGAGGCTTGTGAATTGAGGATGGGGCTAGGAACCAGTGATTAATGGCTCTACCACTAATATATTGTATAACAATTAACTTCAGCCAAGATTTTCAGTGTTGGGTGCTGCAGTGTATAAGTATTGGGTAGTATCCCTTTAAATAATTTGTGAGTCCTCTAGTGGGCCTCACTGTCTTCTGTGTTCCAGAAGCCACCAGGACACTGCCAGATCAGCAGTGAGCAAGGCCTTGCATCTTGTATATAGTTGGCACACATAGTTATACGGTTCCTTCATATTCTATTTGTAGTATAAAGATACAACACGTGCCCAACTACAGCTCTCTTATTTTAGGCACCCAAGTTTAAAATTTTTGGCCCTAATCTCCCATATGTACAAAGGGGATATTTACATATGCATGTTGTATTAGTGTTGTGATACTAAAAATAGTTAAAGTTTTTATAGTGCTTTGAACATATCAAGCATTGCAGTGCATAAGTGATAAATGTTCTTATTGCACTTTGATTTAGCTGCACTATTCTCCTGCCGGGATAAATAGTTTATCCTCCTTTGGGGGGAAGAATGGTTTATGTAACTGCTGTGAATGAGAATTCTTTTTATAGATTTCAGAACATTCACTGTTTGTTTTTTATATTGATAATAAAAAGCAACTTCCAGAAGGAACAAGTGATAAAAGAACAGAATAAAAATTATAACATACTGAATATGACTTAGAAACTAAGGGCATTTATTTTTGTTTTCAAAGGTTAAGTTAAATGTTTGAAAGAGCAAGAAAGTTCCATTTTCCTTTTTTTTAATGTAGTCAATATACTTCAGAAAAATTATGGAAAAAAGGTTTTTTGCCATACTGAATCATTATAATGGAGAGACCGTTCATACCCACCCATCTTCACATCCTAGCTTCACCCAATCTAAACCAATGCATTATTATTTACTTTTTGCAGTATTGCCAACCCCAAGCATTCTAAAATCATGAGTCATGCTGCAAAAAATCATAGGAGTATTTTAAAGCTCATGAGATTTTTAAAAAAATTGGGTTCCTTTTATTTGCCTTCTGGTGTTGGACCCTGTAAGGTTCCTGTTGTCAATCTCTTCTCTGCAACCCTCTGGGTTAGAAGCTTACTTTGTGCTCTAAATTAAATCTAAGATTCTGGTATATTCCTATGACTTCAGGAGCTGAAGCTTTAAGAAAAACACTAAATATTGCAATCCAGAGAGTTGGCAACACTGTAAATTGTTTTGAAGTAGTGCCCAGAGGCCCCAGTGAAGGATCAGAGCCCCACTGTGCTAGGTGCTCTATAAACACATAACAGTAAGTTGGTCCCTGCTCCATAGAGCTTACAGTCGAAACATAACATGAGAAAGAACAGGCAAATATAAAATACATATGAGAGAACCACAAATTAACAATGAGATCACTGTGATCAGTGAGATAAGCAGTGTGCACAGCACAGAAGCTGCCTAACAATTGTTGAGTTCTCAAGTACAAGCCCTGAAATTTCTCAGGTGCGATTTTTATACCACAGTAGAACTTTTCTAGAAAATTTGGGGCAAATCTGACAATGTGTTTCAAAAAAGGAAATGTTCTTATTTCTATAACACTTTCCAAAACATTTTTGACTTACCAATAACTCCTAGACAGTTTGGCTCACAATCCCCAAAACTGTGTTCATCTGTTGTTCTTGGTGAGAACTGATGTCTTTGGCTAGATATATTTCTGGACTGGAAGAAGCTGTTGACAGCATAGTTTAGTTATTAAATGTCATTTTGTCATATACATTATGGCTGTGCAGATTTCTTAGCTCTGCCTGGTTCCACAGATAGTCATAATGAGAGGAACAATAAACAGGGAAACACATAGGGAGCGGTTTGGGAACAGCAGGAGGGAAAGAGAGCTGCCGAGCTCAGTATGGGAAGCAGAGGGGTCTAGAGACTATATTGAAAGTTCTTTGTCCCTTTGTGACCTGTTTGTACACTGCCTAGAACACTCAGGCCCTTGCTTCTTAGCACTACCACACTACATACAATAATAAAATAAAATAAAATAAAATAATAAATAATAACCAAAAATCCACTATTTTCACTTGATATTCCCTCTCCTCCATAGGCAAACCATGAAAATAAAATGGATTTAATATGATTTCTTTAAATCCTTATTGAAATCTCTATCATGAAAAGTGCTTAATCCAAATGTCTAAATTTTACATGTAAAGTGTACAAGGGTGAAATGTCAGTGGAGGAGAGGGGGCAGAATACATTTGCTTGCACATTCAGAATTGTGAATTTCCAAACTTCCTAATGTTTGGGGGTTTATAAAAATTTTAACCTTAAGTTTCTAATATTTCTACTTTTTGAAAAAGCTACAACAATCACTTTTGAATCTTTTTCTTAGGTAATTAAGAAATATTTACAAATTTAACACAGCTTAACAGAGTTTTTTGCCTGGGAACTTATTAGAGCTGAGCAGAAATTTCCATGACTTCAAAATTTGTTTTCATTCCAAATCAAAACATCAAATTTCAAAATTTCCCACAAAATTAAATTTTCAAAAAAATATCAGTTAAGGTTAACAAAACATTTCATTTCAATATAGTTAAAACATCTCATTTCAACTTTAAAAATTTGGGGTTTTTTAGTTTAAAATACATTTTGAAAGGAAAAGTTATTCTGGAAAAAATGAAAAATATTCCATTCTGAACATATTTAAATGGACCATTTTGACATTATTAAAATGCTTCATTTTCATTTTTTTTCTAAAATTAAATTTTGTCAAAATCAACACATTCCCACAGAAAGTTGATTTTTGTCAAAACGGCACTTTCCAACCAAAAAAACCCAAACATACTGTCAAAAAAATTTCAGCCAGCTCTAGAATTTACTTTAGCATTTAGACCAAAACAAACGTTTATATGCAAAGCCATGAATGTATCCTTATTGCAGTAACTCTTGACTCATTACCTACTTAAAGTAGTGAATTGAAAGTGTCTCAAACAGTACTCTAAGGGTGTGGTACTCCCACAAGTACATCTACACACCTTTGGATTATGGCTAAACATGTGATTCGTTAACTACACATACCTGTACAATGTGCTGTAAACACTGATAAAAGTAACTCCAGTAAAGGTGCATTTAATCAGCAGAAAAGCAGCATTGTAAGATGAAATTTGTTGTATTGAACACTGGCCAAAAACGATTTCCTAAATGACAGGTTTCAGAGTGGTAGCCATGTTAGCCTGTATCAGCAAAAAGAATGAGGAGTACTTGTGGCACCTTAGAGATGAACAAATTTATTTGAGCATAAGCTTTTGTGGGCTAAAACCCACTTCATTGGATGCATGCAGTGGAAAATACAGTAGGAAGTTATATATACACACAGAGAACATGAAAAAATGTGTGTTGCTATACACACTATAACGAGAGTGATCAATTAAGGTGAGCTATTATCAGGAGAAAAAAAACTTTTGTAGTGATAATCAGGATGGCCCATTTCCAACAGTTGACAAGAAGGTACTCAGCTGTGCAGAACACAATGCCATCCACAACCTCAGAAACAACTTTGACATCATAATCAAAAAGGCTGACAAAGGAGGTGCTGTCGTCGTCATGATTAGGTCGGAATATGAACGAGAGGCTGCTAGGCAGCTCTCTAACACCACATTCTACAGGCCATTACCCTCTGATCCCACTGAGGGTTATCAAAAGAAATTACTCCCTCTGCTCAAGAAACTCCCTGAAAAAGCACAAGAACAAATCTGCACAGACACACCCCTAGCACCCCGACCAGGGGTATTCTACTCAAGATTACTCAAGATCCATAAATCTGGAAATCCTGGATGCCCCATCATCTCAGGCATTGGCACCCTGACAGCAGGATTGTCTGGCTATGTAGACTCCCTCCTCAGGCCCTGCGCTACCAGCACTCCTAGCTATCTTCGAGACACCACTGACTTCCTGAGGAAACTACAATCCATTGGTGATCTTCCAGAAAACACCACCCTGGCCACTATGGATGTAGAAGCCCTCTACACCAACATTCCGCACAAAGATGGACTACAAGCCGTCAAGAACAGTATCTCCGATGTCACGGCAAACCTGGTGGCTGAACTTTGTGACTTTGTCCTCACCCACTACTATTTCACATTTGGGGACAATGTATACCTTCAAGTCAGCGGCACGGCTATGGGTACCCACATGGCCCCACAGTATGCCAACATTTTTATGGCTGATTTAGAACAACGCTTCCTCAGCTCTCGTCCCCTAACGCCTCTACTCTACTTGCACTACATTGATGACATCTTCATCATCTGGACCCATGGAAAAGAAGCCCTTTAGGAATTCCACCATGATTTCATCAATTTCCATCCCACCATCAACCTCAGCCTGCACCAGTCCACACAAGAGATCCACTTCCTGGACACTACAGTACTAATAAGTGATGGTTACATAAACACCACCCTATACCGGAAACCTACTGACCGCTATACTTACCTACATGCCTCCAGCTTCCATCCAGACCACACCACACGATCCGTTGTTGTAGGGGCAAGGTTGCGGAAGATTGGCAAGGAGTGAAGTGGTGGACTGAGTATGTGACTGGATGTAAGCGGAGGATGCAGGCAGTTGCAATGAACTTTGTCCGACAGACCCTGCCAAAAGATATCTTAGCATAGCTCAGCATATGTTTGCCTGTAAACAAGTCAGTTTGTAAAACAAGCACAAATCATACATGTAAGAATGTAACCAGCTGTTGACCCTATGTAGCCCCGAGGTAAGCATGGAGAATATAACACCGCAGAGGATTCCCCCCGGCAGAGTCCTGCCTGGTCAGCTGCCCTGAACAGCCAGAGTCCCCTGCAGCCCCTCCGCGCGTCCTAGGGGCTCCCCGTGCAGATTGGAGCATAAGTTCTTCCTTCAATAAAGCGTAGCTTACTATTCTTAGGCCTGAGTGTCATCCTTTCGCTGCTATCTGCCCCGCACCCTTGCGGGCACAGTTGTCTACAGCCAAGCTCTAAGATACAACCGCATTTGCTCCAACCCCTCAGACAGAGACAAATACCTATAAGATCTCTGTCAAGCATTCTTACAACTACAATACCCACCTGCTGAAGTGAAAAAACAGATTGACAGAGCCAGAAGAGTACCCAGAAGTCACCTACTACAAGACAGACTCAACAAAGAAAGTAACAGAACGCCACTAGCCGTCACCTTCAGCCCCCAACTAAAACCTCTCCAGTGCATCATCAAGGATCTACAACCTATCCTGACAGACAATCCCTCACTCTCACAGATCTTGGAAGACAGGTCAGTCCTTGCTTACAGACAGCCCCCCAACCTGAAGCAAATACTCACCAGCAACCACATACCACACAACAAAAACACTAATCCAGGAACCTATCCTTTCAACAAAGCTCATTGCCAATTCTGTCCACATATCTATTCAGGGGACACCGTCATAAGACCTAATCACATCAGCCACACCATCAGAGACTCGTTCACCTGCACATCTACCAATATGCCATCATGTGCCAGCAATGCCCCTTTGCCATGTACATTGGCCAAAACAGACAGTCTCTACATAAAAGAATAAATGGACAAAAATCAGACGTCAAGAATTATAACATTCAAAAACCAGTCGGAGAACACTTCAGTCTTTCTGGTCACTCGATTACACACCTAAAAGTCGCAATATTACAACAAAAAAACTTCAAAAACAGACTCCAGTGAGAGACTGCTGATTGGAATTAATTTGCAAACTAGACACCATTAAATTATGCTTGAATAAAGACTGGGAGTGGATGTGTCATTACACATTACAATAGTGTAAAACTATTTCCCAACCCCTATGGTTACTCACACCTTCTTGTCAACTGTTTGGAAATGGGCCATCCTGATTATCACTACAAAAGGTTTTTTTCTCCTGCTGATAATAGCTCACCTTAATTGATCACTCTCGTTATAGTGTGTATGGCAACATTTTTTTCATGTTCCCTGTGTGTATATATATCTTCCTACTGTATTTTCCACTACATGCATCCGATGAAATGGGTTTTAGCCCACGAAAGCTTATGCTCAAATAAATTTGTTAGTCTCTAAGGTGCCACAAGCACTCCTCGATTTCCTAAATAACATTCTGTTTTTTCCTATTTTTTTTCCCCTTTCTTTCTTTAACTGTTCCTGCTAACACTTAAGGAATAGTTCTATTCTGAAAAGTTACTGGATAACAATAGCACCTTCTTACGCCCACAGTCCTACTCCCTTTTACATATTCTGCAATTTAACTGCTGACTTTAGTGACAAAAAATAAGGGTTTTTTATTACTACTTTTTACTGCTGGTAGCCCTGCAGAGCTGTCAGAGATACAAACCAATTTTTGGAGTTGAAAGTTAGTTGAAAGTTAGTCACTGACTAAGTACAGTTTAATTATGGACCACTCTGTGGTGTTTAGATGCTGCTTGTAATTATTCGAACTGGGAGCACTGGCTGTTGGGAGTCTGAAAGGACAGGAAACAGGAAAGAGGGGGGGAAGTTGAGGAGGCAGAGTGAGAGCTACTGAGGGTGCAGCAGCAGCTTGGTAAAGAGGTTTCCACTTCAAAAATAAAGTCTTGTTGAAGTTTGTTAGTACCTTGCCTGGTTGCTACACACTCACAGCCATTCCGGGTGGACTTTGGGATCTGAAATAACTATAGCCATAGGGCCCTTGTTTCTTTTTTTGAAAGACTCCAGGTCAGTTCACACTTCTAGAAGGCATTGATTTCCGGGCTACTTTATTCATAGATTATAAGTAGGGCCCTACCAAATTCATGGTCCATTTTGGTCAATTTCACTGTCATAGGATTTTTAAAATTGTAAATTTCATGATTCCAGCTATTTAAATCTGAAATTTCAGTGTTGTAATCATAGGGGTCCTGACCCAAAAAGGAGTTGCGGGGGGCGGGTTGCAAGGTTATTGTGGGGCGGGGGGTTGCTGTACTGTTACCCTTACTTCTGCACTGCTGCTGGTGGCAGAGTTGCCTTCAGAGCTTGGCAGCTAGGGAGTGGCGGCTGCTGGAGCCCAGCTCTGAAGGCAGAGACGCCACCTGCAGCAGCGCAGAAGTAAGATGGCACGGTATGGTATTGCTACCCTTACTTCTGCGCTGCTGCCTGCAGACCTGGGCCTTCAGACAGCAGCTGCCACTCTCCAGCCGCCCAGCTCGGAAGGCAGCAGCACAGAAGTAAGGGTGGCATGATATGGTATTGCCACCCTTACTTCTGTGCTGCTGCTGGCAGGGCGCCACCTTCAGAGCTGGGTGCCTGGCCACGAGCTGCCACTCTCCAGCCACCAGCCTCTACTCTCTGCCACCCAGCTCTGAAGGCAGCGCAGAAGTAAGGGTGGCAATACTGCAGCCCCCCTAAAATAACCTTGCAATCCCCTCTGCAACTCCCTTTTGAGTCAGGACCCCCAATTTGAGAAATGCTGGTCTCCCCCATGAAATCTGTATAGTATAAGGTAAAAGCACACAAAAGACCAGATTTCACGGTGGGAGATCAGATTTCACAGTCCCTGATGCATTTTTCATGGCCGTGAATTTCGTAGGGCCCTAATTATAAGGCCAGAATGGACCACTGATTCTAGTCTGACCTTCTGTATAACACAGGCCACAGGACTTCTCTGAATTAATTCTTGTTTGACCTTCCATATTATTTATGAAAATATGCTTATGATATGAATATGACATAACTGAGATATACTTTAAGCAAGGTGGCTCATGTGAGATATCATTGGAAAGGTTATGATTTACTAAATGTGATTATCCAATTTGTATGCCTGTATCCTTTCTGTATCTGAAGTTAGGAATATTGACTATGTATCTGTATTTCAACTATGCTACTTTGGGTGATGCCCACTGCTAACACTTCAGGTACAACACTGGAAAAGCCAGACAGGGCAGATGGCCAATCAGTGAGGACAATGAGCTGTGAAAAGCTTGGCCTTCCTGTGGACCCTCTCTACTGCTACTGACTCATGGACGCTGTGATACTACAGGGTCAGGTGGTCTTGTCACCTGATACTAAAACATTACCTGGGACTTCTTGTAACTTTCCACTGTAAGTGAAGGGGGGCCAAGTTTGAGAAACAAAGGATTCCCACCTTATGTAAATCCTATTTCAGGATGGGGAGGAAGGCAAACAGGACTTCTCCTCTCCATGGGCAGTCTGCCCAAGAAGAAAGACTGCAAAAAGGAAGGCAATGGGGAAGTCCACACTGAGACAGGGGTCCAGTCTGAAAAGGAATATAACTGGAACTCTGAACCACAGAAACTTTTCAAACTGCCTGCAACAATATCTAGGGTGAGAAATACTATTTGTAACTAATTTCTTTAGTGAAACTAGCTTAGTTTGTGTGTTTGATTTCATTTGCTTAGCAATCTGCTTTGTTCTGTTTGTTACCCCTTTTGCCACTTAAAATCTACCTTTTATAGTTAATAACATTTGTTTTGCTTATTATTAAACCCACTTTCTGTAATTTCTAACTGGGGCAGGGGTAAGAACACCTCTCTCCACATTAAGGAAGGGGGCGAATTTCATAATATATCTTTGGGTCTGCACTCCAAGGAAGCTGGACATCTGAGTGCTGGACCAAGTCCCTTAAACTGAGTCTTCCCAGAGCTGATCTGCAGCTGGGTGTGGGCCTGCCTGTGTGTGTGAGAGAGGAAGTTTTAAGAGCCTGGTTCAGCAAGACAGGTTAAAGGGGGGGCCCATGCTGGCAGAACAGGTAGACTCAGTGGTATTTCAGCACATCAGGTGGCTTCCCAAGGGGTCCAACCCCTCACACACATATTTTAGAACAGGGGTCTCAAACACACACCCCCAGCGTTTACCTACAGCAGCTCCGGCCTGGCATGCACTGGGGGCAGGGCAGGCTCCCCGCCTGCCTGCCCTGCCCCCGCGCCGCTCCGGGAAGCAGCCGGGACCTGGGGGAGGGAGGGCACAGAGGTCTGTGTGTTGCCCTGGCCGTGCCTCCAGGTACCTCCTGAAGCTCCCACTGGCTGCGGTTTCCCCGGGGGCAGGGCAGGCAGGCGGGGAGCCTGCCCTGCCCCTGGTGCATGCCAGGCCAGAGCCCACCCCCAGAACCCCTCCTACAGCCAAATCCCCTGCCACACCCTGCACCCCAACCCCCTGCCGCACCCCGCACCCCTCCTGCACCCCAACCCCTGGTCGCACCCCACACCCCTGTTGCACCCTGCACCCCCTGCCCTGAGCCCCCTGCCACACCCCACACCTCTCCTGCACCCCAACCCCCTGCTCTGAGCCCCCTGCACCCCCTGGGGGCAGGGAGGGGCAGAGTTGGGGTGGGGATTTTGGGGAAGGCGTTGGAATGGGGGCAGGGAAGGGGTGGGAAGAGGTGTTAGTAAGCACCATGGAGTTCTCTTTCTTTAGATGTCAATGACTGCTCAGAAGTACAATGCGGTATAGCTGATTAGCATGTTCATTTTCTATCTTGTGAGGCCAGATACAAGTCTGGCTGTGGTGTGTATCAAATAAAATTAGTTTGGTGGCTTCTGTCTCTTCACAAAACAAAACCACTTCATAAGTTGTCACAATCTGCACAGACTCCTGCTCAGGTGAGTCCCAGGACCCCTGGATGAACTAGGGCCATGCCTAGTACCCCCTCTAAACCAGGCTGATCTGGGTTCTTTGTGACAGTGATCAGGTATGTGGGTTTGCACATCCCCTTGTGCTTCTGCTTCCCCAGATCACCAGCTCTCACCCAGTCTTGGACCCGCAGTATCCTAGGGGTCTGGCCACTCCTCCTCTTCACTTCTATAGCTCAGTATCCCCTATGCTTCCCCTCAAAGCACTGAGGTTCCCCAACAGGATCTCCAGGAGTCTCTATGCGAGGACCATAGCTGTCTCCCTCATCAAAAGATTTCCCCCATATAAAAACACATATTAGGGCAATGGTCTCCTCCTTCCAGTGGCTCACTCAGTGAGGCATAATTATTAGCACAGTAACTAAGGAACTACTAGAAACCCCTAGCAACCATGTGCTAGTAAGCAGCACCCACTGATTTCATGTTCTAGGCTAAACCATTTAAGAGATATGCTGAGCCAAGACAGTAAGCCAAAAGTACCAGAATTGAAACCCACGTCAATTTTTGACCCTTCACATTGTGTCAGGGGCCTTGTAGTACATACTCACTAGTGGGAAACAATATTTTTCAAAGGCCTTGTGAGGTTTGCCTCCAAACTTTCTAGAAAAAGTCTGCCCTAGTATAATCATCAGTTTGAAATTTCACATGAATCAGCTTGGTTCGGGCAGAGCTAGATGTAAAGCTGTGTTTATAATACAAAGCTTAACATTAACTATATACAGGCAAGTATTTCTGGATCATTTGTGTTACCACCAAATATCCAGAGGCAGGTGATATTAAGTAGCTGCCTCACATGGATCATTTCTGCTGCAGGCCCTGGGAAAATAAAGTGAAGCTTGAGTTAAACAGGTACACTTTAAAAATCTCACACAACTATGATGTAGGATTGATCTGATGTTAATGGATTTCCCACTTTATACAAATCTTCGTTGCAAATCTCTCTAATTATATTCATTATTCATTTTGATACTTATATATTCATAGCTTGTTTTGTAATGATACATTAAAAATGAAATTAAACCCCACCCAGCTCATCCTCTCTCTAACACTACAACTAGAGATCTCCATGTTCCAGAAGGTTAATTTGCATACATCCCCCTGGGTCTAAGGAAAAATTAAAATGAAAAGTCAGCCCAAACTTCCAAGAGTTAGTTAGTTTCTATTCACAGGCAAACATTTGCTCGGGTTCATTCAAAACTCATCCTAGATAACTGAAGTTTCATCAAGCCTGGCTCTGTTTTTAGATTTATTAACAAAAAAAATTAATCTGGCCCCAGATTTTGTTACAAAACTTTTGCACAGCTATGCCAACCACATATCGTATCATAAAGAATGGACCTAAGCTGTAGACCTCAACAACTTAATAAAAATACAATGTACAGGAATTCTTGTAAGAAACTGACTTATTTCCTGACCCCAGTCACATGACTCAGGTCAGGGTTGCATAAAGGTTAATAAACCCAATAATGCTTGGGTTTAATATCTATTGTTGGCTATTGGAATGAGCACTAAGATTTTTAGTAGGTAAATTATTGTTCTCAACCAAACATGTAGGTAGGGTGAGGGGTATAATTGAGTTTTCTGGTATTAACTATGAGCCCACTGTTGGCACTCAGCAAACAACATGCATTTAACATTATTATTCCACTTGTTAAATTCATTTGGGAACTTAATAATGAATTAGGTCAAGGAAAGCTCTAAGCATGGAGAGTGAGGTAGTATAGGATATTTCCTCTTCAGGGTTGTACTTCAGTGTTTGTTGGCGTTGGCCATATACTTGAATCAATTATGCCTTTTATTGCTGGTAAAAAGAAAAGGAGTACTTGTGGCATCTTAGAGCTACAGCTCACTTCATCGGAAGCTTATGCTCAAATAAATTGGTTAGTCTCTAAGGTGCCACAAATACCACTTTTCTTTGTGCGAAGACTAACACGGCTGTTACTCTGAAACCTGTCTTTATTGCTGGGGATACTTATGCTGAATAACTTTGCCTTAATTAGCTGCATTGTCTCATGTTATCTCTTCTTGTACAGAGGTGACCGGGGGCCATGCCCAGAGCCACCTCTGTTCTCCTTCTGTGTTAAGAGGTGTAGAAGGGGTTTTCCTAAACAAACCCTTCCTCCTAGCACTGGCAGTATAGCTGGCTTCCATGCCATGCTTTTACCCTCATGCCATCTGCATTCTGTGACATCTTCTAAAGAGGGGCGGGGGGGGGGGGGGTGGCAGAGCTGATTTGGCAGAGGTTCATGCTCATCTGAGTTTAATTGCAGTAAATTTTTCTATAGGAAATTCCACCCAAAACATGTTCCCCGAGTTCCTCTTCTCTCTCTCCCGTGCCCCGTGTAGCGCTGTGCTTCCAGGGCAGCGGTTCTCAAACTGTAAGTCAGGACCCCAAAGAGGGTCACGACCCCATTTTAATGGGGTCCCCAGTGCTGCCATTGGATTTGCAGGGGTCCAGGGCCGAAACCCGAGTCCCACCACCTGGGGCCAAAGCTGAAGTCCGAGCCCCACTGCCCAGGGCCAAAGCCCAAGAGCTTCAGCCCTGTGTGGCAGGGCTCAGGCTTTGGCTTCAGCCCTGGGCAGCAGGGCTCAGGCCCCTGCCTGGGGAATGAAGCCCTTCGGCTTCGCCTCTGTCCTTCCCCCCGCAGCAGCAAGTCTCTGCCCGGCTTGGGTTCCCCCTCCTGGGGTCCTGTAGTAATTTTAGTCGTCTGAAGTGTAGGAACAAACCAACCCCCCCTGCTGATACCGAGGCTAACACACCGGGCAGGAAAATCAGGCCCCCTGCTCCTGTGAGTTAGCGCTTCCCAGCCCAGAGCTGGGGGCTGGCGTGGGGGGAGGCGGGTCTGGGGGGCACTCAAGGCCCGCGGGCGCTGGGTAGCGAGCCGGCGCTCCCCGGAACACGCTGCCCCGGCGAAACCGCAGTCCCGCTTCCCCAGCGGCCTGCGCCGGTCTCCCTCCCCTGCAGCCGCCCGGGACCCAGCGGGTTTCCAGAGGCTGCTGCGCGCCCCCTCCTGCCTAAAGATACAGCTGATAAGTGCGCAGGCAGCGCCAGCAGCAGGCACAGGTCTGCATGAGCACAAACACCCACTGGGGCTGCAAGGGGCTTTCTCGGCTCCAAGCGGACACTGCCTAGGGCTTGGCCCTGACAGCAAACCTCGCAGGCTGGGGGCCAGGGAGCTGCCTGCAGTGCCGCGGCCGCTCGCGGTTGTTTTCCTTTTGCTGTTGCAGGAGCCTGCAGAGACAGCAGCCAGAGGACCCCTGTGATCTGTCGCTAGACCCGCCTTGGCGCGCCGTGCAGGTCCGCTGCCTGCGCTTCCCGAGCTCTAGGGGCTCGCCTCGTTCGCACTCCCGGTGGCCGGGGCGGGGGGCGCGCCCAGCTCCCCGTCCCTCTTCCTGCTAGGCTCGGAGCTCCGCAGCCCCGGAGTAACTGCAATGCCTCCGCCTGCTCTGCGGGCTCCCCGGGCCGCTCCGCCCCACAACGCGCCGGGCCCGTGGCCGCAGAGCGCGCTATGCTAAGGTCTGGGGCCGAGCGACACGAGTTGTTTGGCTGCATTCTTCCAATAACAAGTATAACTGCCGCGGCGGAGCCTGGGCTAGACCCTCCCCGACCCCGGGCCATTGCTTTGGGCATATCAGCGAGATACTCCCAGTGGGTTCGTGGTTTCTCTTTGTCAGGCATTAATCACCGCAATCAGGTTGGCTGTTAGGTGAGGTTTGAGCAACAGCGAGAAGGGGCCGGGCAGGGCGGAGCAGGAAAAAGACCTACTTGGGAGAACCCAGCAGCCAGCTCAGTTTCCACACTTCTCCATGCAGCAGGGAGCATCACTCATCCAGAACTAGTGTAATACGCCTACAAGCAGAGGTGAGAGTTTGCTTGTTCTTATATGGCACGGGCACTAATTTTTCTACAATATTCCTTTATTTTTCCTTAAAGGGAGAGAGAGAATCTCCTTGCCTACCAGTAGTTCAGGATAATTCCTCAGTATTTCCATGAACCATACTAAAGGAAGTGTAAGTAATTGTGCTTTATTTATAAGGGTTGTTCATTTGTCTGAAGATCTTACAATCACTTCACTGGTTTTGTTTTATACACTGAAAAACTAAAACCCTGATATAGGCCTGTGGACTAAAAGAAGAAAGATCGTTTTGCGATTAAGTGTTGGGATTTGGGAGGTTTTAATTCCCAGATCTATGTGATCTCAGATAAATTATTTCTTCGGCTGAGCGCAGTACCAGACTGTTTTGTAAATCTGGGATCAATTTCTCTTTGCCTTAGTATCCCTATCTGTAAAATGGGGATGATAATAATATGCCCCTATCTCAGAGGAGGTTTCTTACAAGGCATTTATTAATGTTTGTGAGGCAATCAGATACTGTGGCAATGGAGGGGGAGACAGAAGTACCTATATAAATTACTTCAACTAAAAAAAACAACTAGTCCCAAACTATATATTATCTGTGCTCTTTTTTCACCCTTTTATCTTCACTTCCCTGTCTCCTCTCTTTCCCTCCAAATAACTGGACAAGTATGGTACACTTTAGCAGCCTACACGAAAAAGGAGATAATTAGCCATCCTAGGGCACATTTTATTCCAACCTCTGGTAGTCTCACATTGGGAATGGGAAAAAACAACATACTGTGTGGTAGACTCCAGAAAGCAAATAAAGTGGGTGAGATTATCAGACCAGAACCTAGTTTAAAACATTCTGTAAAACGTCTGTGTGATGTATATGTTTCCAAAAGATGTATGGTTTAAAGAGTGAAGGGAGGAATACTGAGGAGGAGCACAGGACTGGGAGCCAGGAATTTCTAAACTCTTTGACCTTGGACAAGCTACTTTTGTTTGTGCCACTTCAGTGTAGTTGTTACTTATTATTTGTATTATGGTTGTGTCCTGGGGTCCTAACCAGGGCCTCATTATGCTAGGTGCTGTACTCGTAGTAAAGAACTCGGAGGCAGATCCTCAGCCAGTGTAAATTATCGTGGCTCCAGTGAAGTTAGTGGAGCTGAAACAACTTACACCAGTTACGAGGATCTGCCCACCAAGAATTTTACATCTTAATTGTACAATGCGTGTAACAGGCAAGCAAAGGGAGTAATGGAGGAGGGAGGATGAGGGTTGTTGGCACCAGGGGGCTACTACCCCAAATAGATCTTTTATGGCTCCCAGTGGAGCAGATTACTTTCATACCAATGAAAAAGGTCCACAGTAATTAACTTGCATACACTGCAGTTTATTTGAGACGGAATTACACAAGCGGTAAAGGGTTACATTAAGCACATAACTCCTGTGTTAGACATTAAAGAACTATACATTGAGCTATACATTCCTCTTAGTGAGCCTCTCTTTCACAAACAGGCCATGTGCTAGCCTCACACAGTTCCTGCTTTACCAATTCTACGGACAACTTCTTCCCTCCAGGTCTAGTCTCCTCAGCCCTTTGGTCTGTCTCAGATTCCTTCGAGGTGAGGCCTTGGCTGCCTGGAAACCCCACAGGTCACAGTCCTACTCGAGCCCACGGAGCAGAGTTTTGGCTACTCTCTCTAGCAGCTTCTTCAAGCGTCCATTAAGGAATCCCCTCTCTCCTTTTCTCGGCAGTAATTTACTTCGCTTGATTCTTATACTCTTTTTCCTTAAAAGAGACACATGTCTCAAAAGCATGCCCAGTGGGCATGTGGTTATTAATTTTAGCTGATTAGTATTTTGGAAGGGGTTGGGGTGTTCGAACAAAGACCACTCCATGTTTACTCACTCATCAATCATTCACTCTGGCTCTCTGCATGGTATCCTTGGTGTAGGGTCACTATAATGAGGTTGGCCTGTGCTCCATGCTGGAACTTAATGTATGTGATATTTACTGTAGTCCATGTATTGGCAAACATTCAATATAAGGTGCTTTTATTTATTTATTTATTTTGTTTATAGGAATATCTTCTGCACACAAGTACAATGGTACTAGTGTGAATACATATGTCTGCAAGCATTCATGCCAGAAGTGCTCCCATGGCCATTGTGGAAGGGGAAGGAGGGAGGTTTTGGCAGAGATGGAGCCAGGGGAAAGATCAGCATCAGTACAAGGAGGTGGGAGTAGGGTACAACCATCACCAATGGGAGCAATGGTAGAGGGATCCCTAAAGAGGCAGTAATTCAGGGGTAGGGACTTACTTGGTTAACCAGCTGTGTGCCAGGAGCATGGCCAGGCAGTGAAGAACACACCTACTTCTGGTACTATCTGGTGAATTGACATTCAGAAGTTAAAATGCTCTTCTTATCTGATGAGAAACACTCCATCCCATGAGCTATGGTGCTGCTAACCCTGTGTTCTCTGAATCTTTACCTCATGCTGCTTGTGCAGCACAACTGCAGAACCCACGCATTGGGAGCGGAGGTGGGAGTGAAGACTGCGCTGAACGGCTGGCAGCCATATATGTTGGCTAATTGCATGTATTTTATCATTGCAAAGGAAAAATAACCCCACCACAATTATGTCCTTTCCCGCTGTTTAGCAAGTACCATATTTTGTGCTGCTGCTGCTTTCCAGTGTGGAGCACTTCAAACACCACGGTGGGAATCTACAGTATCCCTAATAGTCCCTGTGGGTTCTCTTAGTAGGAGTATCAGCTTCCCTATACTCAAGTCTGGATCACAAGTGTATTTTCTTTTGTGACCCCATTGAAGTAAGATGTCAGTAGTTCATTATAGGGAGCTTCTCCTTCCTACCCACTAGTTCTGCCTGCCCTAGCTTCTCCACAGGACAACCCACATGCTTCTTCCACCTCTCAGGAACTGGCATTATGACAGCACCATGTCTTAGCCACAGACAATCCTCTCATCCCACCCCAACAGATACACTGCTCTTCTCTGCACCCTCATCCTATGAATAGACAAGAGTATTCACAGTGTCCTCTGATTCAAATACCTCCCCGAAGTCAAGGGTGTGCTCACTTTATTCCAAGTCAGATTGGTCAAATTAGACTGATATTTCTGTACAGCTGTTGGCTGTAGCCTGCCACTCTTAGGAGTGCCAGTTTGAAAGAGTGAAGCTCTGATGATAAGGCTGTTTCCTGGAACGTGCATGGATGATAAATATGTCAATCTAGAAGATGCAGGCCCCTTTTTACTTCCACTTTTACCATAACTACCTCCATATTTTTTCTATTGTGACCCGATGACCAGCATAAGCAGTTACCAGCGGATCTCCACTTCATTTTATTAGTGCAGCAAGGTGATATACTTGCACAACAAATGCTAATGTCTTCCACTTGATGATATTAATAGAACTAAGACAACATTCAACTTGTCAGATTACATATAACCTATATGTAGGGTTGGTAGGATTAGATTTTTATCAGTAGATGTCAGTAAACATCAATTTGAGTTTCAACACACACACAAACAAAATTTCCATTGATAATAATTGAAAGGTGCAGATAGGCAAAGTAAAGAAAATGCTGCTTAAGAACACAGAGTTTGATTTAAGGATATTTATTTTGCACATTTTGACATGTGATGTTGACAATTTGTATTTTAATGGTTATAAAACTTTAACTTTCTGAATCTAAACCTCTACTCCTATTAAATAATTATCTGACTACCTCACCTTATGAAAATTTAAATCAATAAAAATAAAAAACACTTTAAAAATAAACAAATTGTTTAAAAAAATCAAATTCTCCCAAATCACACAAAATCCAGTTAATACTATCAGCCCATATCAAAGTGGCTTAGAGTTGAGCAAATCAGTTTAATTAATATAAGAACTAATCTAAAAGCTCTTTAGAGGTTCACAAAATCT
Source organism: Chelonia mydas (assembly GCF_015237465.2). Lineage (NCBI taxonomy): Eukaryota > Metazoa > Chordata > Testudines > Cheloniidae > Chelonia > Chelonia mydas. Next base: position 21,136,494 of record NC_057855.1, read on the forward strand.
TGATTAACTTTGTTTATGCCCCCCCCTCTATTTTTGTGACCTTCTGCAGGTGCTGTGTTTTGAAGTTCTCTCAATGTTTCCAGCCTAGATTCTAGAACCATGGATTACTGGAAGGCTCCTGAGTGAGCTTGAAATTTCTTAACAAGACCAAAAAAAACCATCTGGAGCAATGTCAGTTTAAAAACATCTAGTAGTGCCCCTCCTTAAAGATCCCTTGAACTTTTTAGTGTTATTTACAATTTAAACCCAGTTCTGGATTTTTATCACCTACAAAGTTCAGGGTTTGGTTTTGACCCATCTCTACTCACAACTCTATAGAGTTGCACACACAATAGAAATCGGTGAAATTGTGACCCCATCACACTCACTGACAAAGATCTCTGGATTTGACCCATGTAGTACTGCCCCTGGCCACCACTAAAGTGCAACCATTTGTGGGGGGTGGCCACCACTAAACTGCAACCATTGGTGGGTGGGAGGTAACAACTCACTTGCATTTAAATGGCTCTGAAACACTCATCACCTACATCTGGAAGCTAATCAAGATATACTGTCCCGCTCACAACCTAAGAGGGGGAGTAAATGCAGAATAATGATGGAGGGTGGGGAGAGAGAGGATATGGACAAATGAACTGAAGTCAAATGGGGAAGAAACAACAAATTGTGCACCAAAAAAAATTGAGAACTCTTTAGAGGGAGGAAAATAGCAAATATTGAAAGAATATATTTGTACTGCAAACGTATTCTAGCGATACATAGACTGAAGAAAAGAGGCCTAGATACTATTGTGATAAGCACATTACAATGGAATAGATGGGAGAGGCTTCGTATCCTTTTAGGTGGCAAAAAGGACAATAGGGAAAGGAGGACAAAACCAAGAGTGCTACAGTAAGTTATTCTTCAGTGTGAATATTGACAATCTTTGATTTCCCTGAAGGTTGTTTGACTGGTCCTAGTAGTAAAAAAATAAAATAAAAAAAAAAAAATTCCCATGTTTTGGACTTTGCTATGCTTTGAGGAGTTGATATCCCCTTCCCAGACTCAATTCCATTGGAAGCTATAGATCAGCTCCACATTCTTGGAGCACTGACAGGTGTAATTGTGAATGGAACATCCGTTGAGCAATCTGAGATTTGCTTTCTCTAATCTAAATTACTTCCTAGATCATTTTAAACTGTATTATGAATAGTTGTCATACTGGCTTTGCACGCTTTATGATTTCAATGCAGGAATATATAATAGTTCAAGGACTGCCATTGTTAACACACTGCAACCCATGTAGATATACATTCTCACTCTGGCAAGAATCTACCAATTATATTTACAGGTATCATACAACTCCTGTGAGTTATGGGAGTCACACGCCCAGGGCCAACCACCTCCAATGACCACTGAGAAACTGTTTAAAAGCTGCCAAAGCAGCAGTCCGCTAAAGGCTGGATGTGTTTGTGGGGCCAGACAGAAGGAAGTTCTGTGTGGATTCTGAGGGGTGCAGTGTAGTTTAACTGCTAGTCCTGTAGTGGCTCTGGATTACAAAATCTAGCTGCACTGTTTAACGTTATGTTGTTGCACTCTTCTGTAACTCAAATGGCTAAACAAAAAAAAATTCACCTTTGGGTTATAACCAAGCATGGAAAATTTCAGTCCCAAACCAGGGGTTGGGTGCTATTTAAAATGGGAGCCTGAACATGACCATTTAGCTTTGTCTGTTGAAAGACCTATGGTAAGTCTCTGTGACATAGCAATAGCATACCCCATGTTCAATGTGAATAGTGAAATAAATTCCACGATTTAGCGTTAAGCAACTGGGGCCTTATCAAACTCCCACTGCAAGCAGTAGGAGTTGGATTGGGCTCTTCGACCTTCTGTACATTTGCATTTTTCTTAGTAAAAAAAGAAAAAAGTCTCCCACAACTGTGGGAGTGCTGGTGTAAACAGGCTTCAGTGGGCACTGGCATTCTTACCTCTAGACAGCATTGTGGTTAAAACACCAGTACCTTACCAGAGTGCTAAGCTTGAATGAAGCAACTAAGTACCCAAACTGGGTTAGCTAGAACTGCGTTTTAACTAAATTAAAACATGCTTTTCAAACATATTTTAGAGTCTAGTGTAGACTGGCTACACCATAAGAACTTTTTTTTTTTTTTTTTGGGGGGGGGGGGGGGGGGGTCAAGAATTTTCCACCAATGCTATCAACTGTGCACCAGTCTGAGCCCTAGAGCCTGAACAAGGCTGAACAATGCTCTAGGTGCCCACCAGTACCTTAAACACCATGTTATCTAACCCTGTTCAGAGCAGGATTACATGACAATGACACAGAGTTTTTAAAGAGAAATGAGCCCAGTGTCAACAAGCACTGAGACACTTTTATAAAAATATCTCTCTCTGTAGACTGATCTAATCAGAGGTGTGTCAATAGGCAGGAAAATCAGGTGGGATTTAGAACAAAGAAACCTGCTTTTCTGGTTTCTCCTTTCATTCTGCTTCCAGAAGGAGGGACTGAGTTTGCCAGTGATTCCTAGTGTATTTTAGACTGAATTCCTTTCATTTTATTCATAGCTGGTTTTAACTCTTCCATGATCTTTAAATAGGAAATAACTTTGGTTAGCTGACTGATACTTAAAAAAAAATCTTAAGTAGTAGTCCAGCAGCAAAATAACACAATGCTGAGAAACCATCTTCTCCTCTCCTCCCAACTCGGATAAACTGCAGAGAAAATGTTGCTATAGGGGTTGGAAATGCAGCAAGAACAGCATTTCGCATAGTATCTTGGTGCTTTGGCTGTAAGCAAGAAGTGGGGATGTGTATGCACATATAGCGGTAGAAGGAAGAAACTTTTAATTAGGACATTTATGCAGTTTTAAAAGAAGCAAAATTCCAGATCAGTGTTTGTTATCGGGTGATATTTGTGTAATGATCCATTGAGACTGGGATTCTGAGACCAGACAAGCTAATGCAGGACCCTTAAAATGTGCAGGGTAGGGTCACCTGGTACCTGTGAGGAAGATAGCTGCTTAGTCCCGGACCTCCTCACGCCCCATATATCAACTACTCATCTCTGATAATTACTTTCCTAGGAAATTGGCAATAAGTTCCTGTTATAAAAGTTTAAATTAATTCCCTGGATAAACTTCAAATTGTTGAATATGGATTCCAATGAAAAAATGAGAGGCAACGAAAGACCTAAGCAGCTGGAGGGGGAGACCACAAGGCCACAGCAGAACCTAGGCCAGGATATCGCAGCACTGAAAGACTTCCTTGCAGAAAGACTGGATTCAATCTCTAAAGAGCAATGTGATGTACAAGCTGAAATGACTTAGTTAGAAAATGAGCTACAAAAGATGGCCATTAAAAACAGTGAAATTAAAGAAGAAACTGTTTCCTTAAGCTTACAGTAGGAAAATAGATCTCAAAGAAACAACCTTCACGTCTTGGGCATTACTGAGGGCCTAGAGAAGAAGGATATTACTTTCTTCAGAAGCTGTGCCCTGACATACTTAAATTGGATCACCAGCTGCCCCCATTAGATATCAAAAGGGCTCACTGAATGCTGGTACTACAAGGCAGGAGTCTGATAAGCCCAGATCCATCATCTTCAAGCTGCGGAAATTCAATGGTAAAGTAATGTTAATGAATACTGCCAGAAGCCAAAACCCTTACGCAGACACACAATTTCTTTTTTTCTTGACATCTCATCTGAGCTTAACAAAAAGAGAGCTGCATTCAATGGCATAAAGCAAATCCTGAGGGGACCAAAGGCAGATATAGCATCAAGTATCAATCCACCTTCACTATGGATTTAGCAAGCTCCATAAGAGTTTGTAAGACCCATTTCTAATAAAAGGCATTCCTGTAATACTGGGAGGAGATTGGAATGCTGTGCTAGATAGACATCTGGACAAATCCAATTGCATGAAACCCAACTTTCAGAGCACAGTAGGCCAACCCTAATTGTTAATGAATTAACTTGATTTAAAATATATATGGAGACTGGGACACCCCAAAGAGTATGAGTGTATATATTTCTCTACAGTACATTCATCTTACTCCAGAATTGACTTTTTTCTTGTATCTTTAGAACTGATTCTACCATGACTAGAAGAAACTGCTGATAATATATTAATTTGAGGTCATGTTTCAATTATACTTACCAATGACACTGGTTACACATCATTAAAATCTTCCGGACAGAACCTGAACAGTGTGCTACTAAAAGGCAAAATTTTGTTCTGCAGTTGATTCAATCATCTCTACTTTCATACAAGAAAATAAGCACTCAGTTATCTTTTGGGAAGCTGTGGAAGCTACTGTAAGGCATGAATGCATAAAGTATGCCTCCCAAAAGAAGAGAGACTCAAGTTACTAGATTCTCTGGACAAGGAAATAGATGTGTGCAGAGAACACACAAGACTGACCCAAATAATGAAAACCTTCAACGTTCTCTAATCAATGCCAAATATAAATATAGTGAATGCTTATCCAGCCAAGTCAAATTTACGCTCAAGAGGGTCAAACGAAGACATTATGAATGGAGAGATAAGGCAGGTAAACTGCTTGCCAGAAGACTTAATATGGAACTAGGCAACAATAATACTTTTTCCTTGTTACACGAAGACAGGAGTGCCATCCTTGAACCAATATATATAATCAATTTAAGCAATTCTATCAACCTTTATATAAATCAATCAATATGACTAATACATTTCATTGAAGGCCTAGCTTTTAATACCCTAACTTCAGAACGAGTGTTGTTTAGGGACTTCACAACACAAGAAACTGAATAGGCTATAAAAATATGAATTCAAGTAAGGCCTCTGGGATGGATGGCTTTCCAGATTTCTACAAAACGTTTTGTAATCAGCCATCTTCTGTTTTTCCAAAGATCTTCAATTAAACATTCCAAAAAGGAACCATGTTTCCAGACATGAGAACTGTTTTAATTACTTTAAAATTAAAGAACAAAAATGGTTGTAACTGTGGCTTTCCACCCCATATCTCTGTTGAATACAGATTGCAAAATAATTGCAAACATTTTAGAGGCACAACTGAATGCCATCATCCCATCAATTTATACATGCAGATCAGGCTGGTTTTGTTAAAGGAAGATTGGCTTCTGATAACACGAGAAAAATCATTCACTTGATCCAGCAAGTTCAGATGTTCCCTCGCTAGCCTTATCTCTAAATGCAGAAAAGGCCTTTGATAGGGTTGAATGGCCTCATCTAATGGCTGTCCTTAAAAAATGGATTTGGACCAATATTCCTGAATTGGGTCAGTGTATTCTACATCTCTCCCCTTGCTTCATTATCAATTAATGGAAATATTTCTACCAATTTCAATTAGGAAGAGGGACATGACCGGACTGTCCCCTCTCGCCCCTCTTTTTTAATCTCTCTCTTGAACCACAGGCAATGTAAATATGTCAGCACTCAGCCACTGATGTTATGACTATAAACAGGAAAGAACACAAAATCAGTTTGTATGCTGACATTTTTATACTATTGAAGAATCCATCCTCATCAATCCCATTATTATTAAATGTGGTTGATATTTTTTGGAAAGATTTGTGGTTTTCGCATTAACTGGAATAAATCACAAGCAATGAATATATCCAAAAGACCAAATCCTTCTCAGTTTCAGCATTTTCCATTTCAATTATGCAAGGAAATAACTTAGTTAGGTGTTAACATTTGTCCTAATCTTCCCAAAATTGTTTCTATAAATAACAGATATTACAAATAATATATTACAAGAAATTTCCAAGGATGTAGAGAGATGGTGTCTCTTCCCTCTGTTCTTACTGGGGAGAACAGAAATAGCCAAAATGTGTATCGGCCCAAGATTGACTTATATCATTAAGCTATTGCCTTTCAAAGTATCTTCCCTCATTCTTTGCTCGAATAAATAGGCGTATCATGACATTTATATAAGATTAAAAAAACAGCCTTGCTTGTCACACAAGGCCATTAAAAAATCTTGGACAACTGGACGTTACATGGGGTTGCCAGATCTGTATCAATATTATCTAGCATTCCAAACGTGTCCTGTTGTAAGGGGGTTCCTTCCAGTGGCTCTATATACACACCGGCCTGGTTTGAGATTGAAAAATTAGCTATGCCATTTGGTTCCCTCTCTTCTTGTGTATACCTTAAGATGCTACTCAGTCTTTGCATCTACATGGGGCATTCTGCAATGCATTCAGATTATTACAGCATCAAGTCTTACAAATTCTCTTCTCATACCACTACGGGATAATCTGTGCCTCAGGATCAAGGCTAACTCCATGCTTAAGACAATTTGGATAGAAAAAGGATTAACAAAAATTTAAGATATAATACAGGTCTATAGACTGGTCTCCTTCAATTAAATGTGAAACAAATACCAGTTATTGCTGTGTCTCAGTTCCTTCTTTCAGTGGCTATGCTTAAGGATTCATGCAAGGATGGGGACAATTGGTCTGTTTCAACTCTCTCAGCTCTAGAAGAACATGTTAAGAAATATGGAAACAAAAGTCACTTTGTAGGAATTACTTACAGGTGGCTCAATGCTTTGCATTACCCCCTCAAGCTCAGTCTCAAAGAAAAAAAGTGGGAAAAGAACTTAGCCTTACTAGCACAACAGAAACATGGGAGGATATCTGGCTTAATATGAAAGATACTTCAAGTTCTGTATCCTTGCCATTCTTCCAGAATAAGATATTAAACGAGTAGAATGTTTTTGTTTTTTTAAGGCTAGATTGGCAACATACAGCAATTGTTGGCAATGCAAACAGCCACATGCTAACCTTTCACACATCCTCTATGCCTGTCAAAAAGGCATATGTTCTGAAACACTATATACGGCTCTTTCTCAAAAATTTTAAGCATTGCTCTTTCCTTCTCCTAGCTTGTGTATTTTACGGGTGCTGAATGAGTTGGAATTACCAGTTAGTGTTAAGAAATGGATTGTAGTAACTATTTTAGTGGTCAAAAGAGTTATTTTGAGAAAATGGAACTCTGCAGTTCCTCCCTCATACACAGATTGGCTTAGTGAGCTCTCTACTACTGCATTAATGGGGGGGAAATGTCTCTGTCTAATAGAAACACTTGGGGAAAAAAATATGAGGATCTGGTCACACATAAAACTATTGCATACTTTTGCAGTTTAGTATATATTAGTCTCCAATACTCATAGTTTATGTTCTCATTTAGTCACTTTAATAATTGATGCCCTGAATGACCTTTGCGGCTTTGGTTTTGTTTTTTTTCCAGGTTGTGCAAATAATGCACACTGAATTTTGTTATTTATCTGTTATCTCCATGTTGTGCATGAATTTCTATGTTTTGTTTCATTATGTGCTTATATTTTATATAAAAACAAGAAAAAATAAAGTTTTAAAAAATGTGCAGGGCTCCAAACAGCCAGAGCATTTATTCTTTTTTTATTTCTTTCCCTATCTAGTCCAGCTGTTATGAAGTAATGTGGCTGGCTCATGAGCTGTAAGTCTGCGTGGAGCCTCCAGAAGCCCTCAGACCTGAAGTAGTGTTTGTGCTTAAAGCCAGCTCTGAGTTAACATAAAATGGGTCTTAGTAAAAGGTGTCGGTGCCGGCATAACACTGTGGATTATCTTACATCTTGTTCATGGATCAGTTGGTTTAAGATGGCTTTGGCTCTTGCCCTCTACGTGGGTTTTTGTAATATATATATATTACACACACATATACATATATAATTTATATTGAATTCCATTACCCTGAGATGCTCTTTCCATTTGGTATGTTTCCAAAAACCCCACTCAAAATGAATAAGTCTCAGTATATTAAATGTGGAAGTGCGTCAGTGGTAGGGACAGAGACTTTAAAAATGACTGACTGTCTTTATTTAGATGAACCTTTATATTTTATTTAGAGACAGCATAGCTCAGTATTCCGAGCACTGTGCTGAGTCAAGGGACCTGAGTTCGGTCTATTTAGGAACTTATATGGTGCTCTTTACTGTAGTGTTTGAGCAACCCATGATCACTAGTGAATTTGTCCTCATAATAACCGTGTGAGGTGAGGTACAGAGAGCAGGGGTGGGCAAGCCACATCTGGGCTGGCCCTCAAGCTCCTGCTAGGGAGCAGAGTCTGGCGGCACTCTGTGCATGCTGTGGCTCCCAGGAGAACCAGCATGTCCCTCGGCTGGCTCCTATGCATAGGGACAGCCAGGGGGCTCTGCACTCTGCCTCCTCCCCAAGCGCCACCCCCCCGCAGCTCCCATTGGCCGGGAACTGTGGCCAACGGGAGCTGCAGGGGCAGCATCTGCGGATGGAGCAGTGCGCAGAGCTGCCTGGCCCTGCCTCCCAGCCCTGATTTCCCCTCCTGCCATCCGAACCCCTTGGTCCCAGCCTGGAGCGCCATCCGAACCCCTTGGTCCCAGCCTGGAGCACCCTCCTATACCCCAAACCCCTCATCCCCAGAGCCCGCATCTCTAGCTGGAGCCTCCACCCCACCCCAACCCCCTGTCCCATCCCGGAGCCCCCTCCCGCATCCTGAACTCCTCATTTCTGGCCCCACCCTGGAGCCCGCACCCCCAGCCAGAGCGCTCACCCACTCCTGCACCTCAACCCCAATTTTGTGAGCATTCATGCCTCACCTTACAATTTCCATACCCAGATGCGTCCCTCGGGCCAAAAAGTTTGCTCACCCCTGGAGTAGAGTAAGGGATTTGGTAGATTTTACACAAGAAGTCTGTGGCTGAGCTGAAAACTGAACTCGGGTCTCCTCAGTCCCATTTAAATGCCCTATCTGCATCCTTCTTACCTATTCTGCTCTATTCTTGGCATCTACCACTGACTTTCTGGTGACTATGGGAATGTCACTTTACCTCTCTATGCTTCAGTATCACCAGTTGTCAACTGGGAATAATGATACCTTCATTTGTAAGGCATCATGACAGCGACAGCTGCAAAGATCTATGTTATTTTATTACTTCAGACTTGACCTTTCTCACTAAAAATTATGCCAGGCAGATATTCTAATGCTGACGGGACAGCTCTAGGCCTGGCCTAATACCAATACACTAGAATGTAGGTCTGTCAGACTAGGGAGAATTCTTAAAAGCTTTTTGGCTTTTTCTGGTTGGGTGGAACACATTGTGCACATCTTGAAGATAGGATCATTCCTCTACAAAGAGCAGGATCTGTCTGATATCTTCCTCTGAGGGATCCATCAAGAAGACCTCTCAACTGCTGGATGCTCACTGGGAACAGGAAGGATTTTTTCCCCCCATGCACAATTGGTTAGATGTATTTTGGGCAGGGTAGTAGGAGGGGATGCCTTCATCTAGCTATAGCTGGAGACGGGACACTGAACAGGCTGGACCACTGATCTGATGTGGTACAGAGAATCCTCTAGAAAGAATGCCTGGCTGCGGTATCTTGTTCACATGCTTATGGTCATACTGATAGCCAGATTTCAGGTCAGGAAGGAATTTTCCCCAGGTCAGACTGGCAAGGAGCTGGGGCAGGGGTTGGCTTCCTCTGCAGCACGGGGTTTGGTTCACCTGCTAGGATCATCTGGGTATATCTCACCTAATCAGTTCCCAGCCATTGGAGTGACCTCATGCGTTAGTGGCACCTCAGTCTCCTGTTATCTGCCTGTAGCACGCAGTTCAGTCTCCCAAGAACTGAAATGATTTGGTCTAACTGAAGATGTTGGGCTTAGAGGGATATTTGGATGAAGTGTAATGGTTTGTGATATACAGGAAGTCAGACTAAATGATCTAATGTTCCCTTATGCCCTTAGACTAGAGCCATGCACAGCTTTATATCTGCGATGCGGATATCCATGAATATAAATTTGTATCCGTGGACCTGCAAGGCTCTACTGGAAACCGCAGCAGCAGCATGTCAGGCCGCCACTCCCAGGAGCCAGCACCCCGCACCTGCAGCTCCTCAGGCGTGGCTGTACCACCCCGAGGCCTGTGGCTCACTGGCAGCTATCCCTGATCATGCTAGTGTGCGCAAGTGGCTCACAAGCTCCTGCAGAGGAGTCCATTCCATACTGCATATGTCTGCATATCCTGGTAGGAGGTCCAGCACCCCGTTCTTGGAGCTAGGTGAATCAATGCCATTGTGGAACTGTAAAACAAAAGTGCGAAGGTGCACCAAAATCTTATGGAAGAGGAAGATGGAGGGGATTCAGTATTGCCAATCTTCAACGATCAAAAACCAGGAGTCAGAATCCCCAAAATAATGAGATCGGCCCCAAAATCTTGAGTTTTTTTAAGTCAAATCAGGTGTATAGCTTGTCTTGACTTTTTAACTCCCCTCTACTCCTCTGCTAGAGTGTGTATGATAATTTCAGGTTGAAAAGACAATCTTTAATACGCACACACACATGCCTCTCCCTGGCTGCTCAGAAGGAGACTCCACTTTCCCACTTCTCACCCCTCAGACAAATTCTTCAGTGCTCCTAGTTCTTATTGCCTTGATATGCATACTACAAGATAACTAAGAATGTCTGCTGGGAGACTCATCAGTTAAGCTTTCAGACTGGCCCTTGGAATGAATGATGTCCTTATGACTCAGTTATAAAGCTGGCCAAAAAAACTTTCACCAGAACAGTTTTCCATCAGCAAATGCTGGTTTGTCAAAATTGAAACATTTTGTGGACACATTAATTTCAATGAAATTTTCAGTGGAAAAACTTAAACAATTTCAAATCAGAATGGAGTATTGTGTTCTAACTTGCTTGTTTTGGTTCATCTTAATTTTAACCTTTTATATAGAAATTAAAAGAAAACAGTGGGACAGAAGTTGCATTTTCTGACCAGCTCTGCTCAATTGGTAGTAGTTTTGCATCTGGACACAAAAATCTAGGCACAAGAGAGCCTAAAAGCTGGCTTAACTGGCCCTTGGAGGATGTTGGCGTAAGAGTATCCACACCACCCTCAATTCCCAGCTTCTGGAGTGGGGGTGGTGTCTGGGGAAAACGGGGCAAGTTCAGGGCATCTCTAGGCCCGGGCAGTCCATGGCTGTTGGTGTAGCCCCTTGGGGGTCATAGGCAATGGGCAATACCCTGATGCTGCTCTACTTTATGCCAGGAAGCTGCCACTAAAGAAGGGAGATCACAACGGTGGCTTAAAGCCTCCCCTTCACCCCACTTCCCTAGTCTTGAACCAAGGACAGTTCTATGTGAATGAACGTGTCTCTACACTTAGTACTTAAGAACAATAATAAACCTATTTTCTGTGAAATATGAACAGCTATTTATAATCACTTAATCGCTATCCTCATTGTAGACTGTTTTTGTGTCATCCTGATTTTAAAGAAAGCATTAACATAACAGACTTCAAAACCACACTCAGAAACACAAACAAAGGGCAAAGCACATCTCTTGGCAACTCTCTGTATATAAGCAGGAATGCAGAATATCTAAAATTACTACTTGTTCAGTAGCTCTGAGGAAAGAATTTTTCCCTAGATGTCTAAACTTTACTCAAACGTTCCTCTCATTTATAAAGTTTGTGCTTTGATTTTATGGAAGTGTGCTGACCATACATCTTACAAGTTGAGATAATTTAACCGTGTGGATCTGGGTACTAGTTACCAGTTTGCAGGGAAGATTAGACATTTTTCAAGTTCTGTTTTGATTTTCTGCAGGGTTGTTTTGTCTGATTTTAAGAAATGGACTAAATGTAAAACGCAAAGGAGTTTGGAATGAGCAGCTCTTTTGTTTTAAATCTCATCCTTATTCCGGAAACATATGAGTCTGCTCTCCCAGTGTGCAGAACTGGGGCCAAAGCCTTCCTTCTGACTTCCAGGTGAGCCTTTGCATTCAAGAGCAGACAGTAGCTTTAACTCCATTTATAGGATGGAATAAGAATAATATTCATAAATCAGGATTTAAGAATTTTGAGTGCTCAACTGATACTTTATTTTTTCCAAGTGGAAATTCTCTTCCTCCAAAACCAGGTATTATTAGTATTGACTCCAGGAAGATTAGAGACTTATGCTAACATAGGTCTATTTGATGAACTTTATTTCTATTTGATGAACTTTATTTTGTGTAACAATTACAACACACACAGCTGTGTCTGTCATAGTAACTCACAGCATCAAGGCTTTTTCCACCTCTCTATCTAGGGCTTTCAACATTCCACTCATCTTCCATCTCAACTATAATGCATTGTTCTTTGTTGTTACAGGTCAAGTTTCCCAAAGCCACTAAAAGCTGAAGATGGATATTAAGCATGCGAAGGATTATCTTTACTGGCTGTACTATCAATACCTACTGATCACCTGTTGCTATGTGTTGGAGCCCTGGGAGCAATCCATGTTCCATACTATTTTTATTACTGTTTTTGCTATGGTGGTGTATACAGCTTATGTCTTTATCCCTATCCACATCCATTTGGCTTTTGAGTTCTTCTCCCAGTTATTTGGAGATCAGCGTGAAAGTACTGTTGCCATTATGAACTGAACTTGCCAGGGTTGATGATGCAACAGCTACTATGTGAAATGTCTTCTTCCATGTAGGGGTTTTTTGTTTAGAAAAAGGTTTGGGTTTGTGGAAACAATGCTTCCTCATACAAAAGCTAGCCTGCACAATTACCATAACTGAAAACCAGAATAATGCACTGATTCCTCACTGTACAGTTCGTATTTAAATAAAACACGAGCACAGCTTTTATTCTGTGACTGTGCAACACCGACTTTGGAACGCATTACTTAATATTCAGCTTACCTACTGAGACTAGTGTTCATATGTAGTAGATCCATAATGTAGAAAAAACCTATGTTCTTTAACAGTTAGCCCTTATTTCTTTATTATACTGTCTAGAATCATGATTTTACACATATGGTTTTCACACTCAATCAGAATTTAATTTTACTAGCATATATGAAAATGTATTGCAAACAGCAAAAAGTATTTATGATGATAGTAGGTAGGATATTATACTTTTTGCATACAAAAAAGCTTCTCCTCCCAGCATGGTACATGTGAACTATCTTGCAAAACCTGAAATTCTTTTTTGCATCCTAGTTTACAGTATATCAGAAATGTGAGTCAAATATAGCATGACCCAAGCAGCTGAAGTCTGTCTGTCTTAGTAGTCTGCTAATTTTTAAAATGGATGGTGTCATGATATAAAGGGATGGTTTACAGCTTTTCTTTTAGAAAATGAGAAATCAAGACTAGATGAGCATGAATCCAATTTTTAGTACCTAAGCTTCTGCTGCTGGATTTATGGTGTTTTAATTCAATGTTAAGATAATATATTATACTGTAAGTAATCTTGCATTGTACGAAGAATGATGTACCAGATATTTAGTGAGTCTGACTTTTTGTTACACTCAACTTTGCTTGTTACAAAAATCAAGTTTTCCCCTTTCCACTACAATTCATTGGGGAAAGCAAAGCATGCGTTTGTGCTAAAGGAAGATGATCTAGGAAACAGAATGGAATTTTCTAATAATTGCGGAACTCTGAAGCATTTAGATAGAAGCTTTGATACAGAGGCCTCCTTTACAAAGGAGAAATGAGATTTATTAAAACTGCCTTTGGGGAGTTTCTTAAACCATGAAAGCTTTTTATTGTACATCTGAATCAAACATGAATGCCAAAGAGCAAGCTATATATGCAGAATACATACCTTTTGCAACTGGCACTACCACTAGTGAAAGTGAGAACCATAAAATGTAAATAGTTTCTGAAGTATGTTTGCACAATTACAGCATGAAGAAATTTTCTAATTTTATTAAGGGGCATTGGGGTCCTGCATGATAAAAAGAATGGCAAATTCTGATGTAAAAATGAGGCTATGTTTATATGCAGTTTTTCAAATGCAAAAATAAAGTTAAATTATTTTAAAACAGTGTTTTGAATGCATAATTCTCAGTTTTGCCTGTATCCATGAATTATATTCATCTAACTACTCTAACTCACTCTCCCCTTTATCTGTGTAGTCTGCTTGCCATTAGATAAACTTGACTAGTTTGTTGCCACTACCTTCTCTGTACGGTAGTATCAACACATGATTTAGGAAACAATTCAATGACATTTTTTGGTACATCACAACTAGAATATATTTAAATATATGGGAAATATAACTTAACCCACTTCAAGGCCACTTTATACCGGCAAAGTGGCAAATAAGGGCCATAGCATAAATGAAAATAACTGGGAGAAATAAGCAGGGGAAAAATTGCAACTGTTTTCCAGAACTGTGACTGTTTATGTAGAAGTTGCTCTCACCTTTGACATAGCTTTGAATGGCTAGCATTTAGGGCTCCCAGTGAAGTTGATAGCAAAACCTCAATTGATATTAAATGTAAGATCAAGCTTTTACTCACTATGTACCCCATCCTGTAGATCGTTGGCACTGCATAGGGTCTACTTCTAGGTGACCATTCTTGTCATTACAGTAGATTACTTGACACTGTGGTGCTCCAAGAAAACTCTCAACTCAGCTCAGTGCACAGATTAGCAGGATTCATCAGTCTGGGGAAACAGGAAACTAAGTTGTTTCAATACCAGTATTCCACAGTTGTGCAGGCAGAACACTAATGCTGAAGGTAGTTCTTCTTTGCCTACTGTACAATTTTTTTTCTGAAGCCAGTCTATGAGCCTGACAATAGCTTTAAGCTTTTCTCTGTACTGGTGTTTTAGCCTCCAGTAGCTGAAAGGATCCTATCATCTACACACAATAGAAATCTCTGCCCTGTATTCTTGGGATCTTCAGAACACACCAAGCATGGAAGATAGGTATCCATCATGTTAGAGTAATACCCATGGAACATGAAAAGACAAAACTGTTATTCATAAAGACTGAATTATTGTGCTGTGCATGGTAGGAGTTTTCCTAAGGAAAAGGAAAGTTTTCTTGTACCACTTAATTATCTATGGAATCCATGATATCTTGTATTTATAACCTTACTTCAATTACTATTAATACAGTAATGACCATGGAAGGATAGAAAGACAAAGTTGGTGAAGTAATAGCTTTTACTAGACCAGCTTTTGTTGGTGAAAGTGACAAGCTTTCGAGCTACCTGAAGAAAAGCTCTGTGTAGCTTGAAAGCTTGTCTCTTTCACCAAGTTGGTCCAATAAAAGATATTACCTCACCCACCTTGTCTCTGATATCCTGGGCCCTACAACACTACAGCTAACATGGTACAGTCTAATAAGATCCTGAACAATTTTGTTTCTCCATAGCCATATAATTTACATGGAGGAAATGAGTGAAAAGTTCAAAACAATCACAAGAAAACTTCTCTTCGCATTTACTTTAATTATGGGTATGTTTCACATGAAGACACCTTCTACAATTCCCAGTACAATGATACATCTCAGTACCCATTGCAGATTCTTTGATACTTAACTCCTGAAATATAAAAACGATGTACTTAGCAAACAGGACTATATCCAATAACTAGAGAAAAGAAAAACTGAGACACAAGAGACATAACAGGCAGGCAGGAGAAATGGTGAGAGGGAATAACAGAAAGCAGCAGGAGCTGCAGGGAGAGAGAGGAGGAGGAGCCTCTTATGTACCTCTCTAGCACCCCCAGGAGCCTGGTCTGATTAACACCAGCTTCGCAGAGAGCTGCCTGTTTCCTGCTGCTTCCCTGAACCCACTTGAGGAGAACAGGCAGTCAACTGAAGTAGCAGGAGCCAGTTAGGCCCTTAAGATGCTGATATCTTCCCTCACTCAGGCACTGCTACCAGCCTGCTTATTTGTCCCCTTCAACTGAGTGTTGAGAGCCAATATAGCTGACACAGAACAGCAGTGATGAGTGAAAGAAGAAAACGCCCCTCTGGGGCAGCATTCAGAAAAAGAAAGAAAGCAAAGAAAACTTTTCTATCTAAGCAGGAAGGAGCTCTCCTGAAATACATAGACATAAATGTTCATGGTGAGCCTTCCGGCCCCAGTGAGGATGTGAGCGGTGAGGAGATGCCTGATCTTCCAGTTAGAGGGCAGGTGACCTGGCAGCTACTACAGCATCCATATCTCCATCTCAAATGGATGCAACCATGCACATTCCTGAAGAAAAGTGTATCAGAGAAGAGTGTGGTTCAGGTGCAAGGAACAGCTGCTGCTGAGTTTAGTTCCTTAAGTTTAGATGATCCAGGACTGTGGACCCACTTGAGCAGTAGCCTGAGGGACTTCCTTGTACTGCCTGGGCCACAGCAAGTGAAAAACTTCATGTTCCCCAAAGACAATGAAAATAGAAGTTTCCATCCAACACATTACTGGCGTGAAATCCCCAATGGTGACAAAGTGGAGAGGCCAGGGCTTATGTACTCAAAAACCCAGAATGCTGCATACTGTTTTTGTTGCAAAATCTTCCAGTCTAATGTTCCAGCCACATTGGGTTCTACAGGAACAAAGGACTGGAAAAATCTGGCTAGAAATCTGGCATGCCATGAGAAGGCAGAAAATCACCAGAGAGCATTCCATAGGTGGAAACAGCTTGAGATGAGACTAAGGTTAAAGGCCACCATAGATAATCAGCATCAAGAGAAGATTGCATCAAAGTCTCTTTACTGGCAAAATGTTCTGAAAAGGCTCACTGCCATTGTGAGAGTGCTTGCTACCCAAAACCTAGCACTATGTAGCACTTCAGATCAGCTGTATGTGCCAAACAATGGAAACTTCCTTAAAAGTGTGGAGCTGATGGCTGAGTTTGACACTGAACTCCAGGAGCATCTAAGAAGAGTCACCACCCAAGAAATGTACACACACCACTACCTTGGAAAAACCATTCAAAATGAGATCATACAGTTACTGGCAACAAAAGTCAAACAGAAGATTGTGGCAGATCTGAAGTCAGCAAGATATTACTCTGTTATTCTGCACTGCACACCTGACATCAGCCATAGGGAACAAATGACTTTAATAGTGCATTTTGTAACAACAACAGAATCTAGTGAAAATGTCCCTGCAATGGTGACTGTCAGAGAGCATTTTCTAGAATTTATTGACATTGATGATACTACAGGAGCTGGTGTGACAAATGTGCTTCTTAAAAAGGTGGAAGATACGGGAATTGTGATAGCTGACATGAGAGGTCAGGGCTATGATAATGGTGCCAACATGAGAGGAAAGAACAGAAGAGTGCAGACACGGATCCGAGAGTTAAACCCTCAAGCTATTTTTGTCTCATGCAGTTCTCATTCATTGAACTTGGTGGTCAGTGATGCAACATTTTACATTTTAATGTAATTCAAAGCATCTATGTATTTTTTTCTGCATCAACTCAGCGATGGCAAATTTTGAAGCAACATCTGGGAATGTCCTCTCGGACACTGAAACCACTGAGTGCCACACGATGGGAAAGTCGAGTGGAGGCGATAAAGCCTATCAAACACCAAATTGGGAAGATAGATGATGCCATAGTTGCCATTATGGAGGATAATGCTATGACAGGAACTGTTCGCGGGAGAACAGTGGCAGAGGGAAATGGAATCACCAGAAACATACATAACTTCAAATTTTTGTGTGGCTTAGTGTTGTGGCATGACATACTGTTTGAAATAAATGTTATAAGAGACTCCAAGGTGTTGACCTTGATATATCTGGAGCAACGGAACAACTGGACAAAGCAAAGTCATACCTACAGTCTTACCGGTCAGATGAGGGATTTCAAAACGTTCTGAAGAGTGCACAAAAGTTGGCAGAGGAACTTCGCACTGAAGCTATTTTCCCACCCATTCAAGAATACAAGAGTCACCAAAAAAGAAGACATTTTGATTATGAGGCACAGGAAAAATCCCATAAGTGACCCCAAACAACAATTCAAAGTTGAATTCTTTAACCAGATGCTAGATTGTGCAATACAGTCAGTTGAGGAACGTTTCATGCAGCTCAAGGAACACAGCAGTATATTTGGGATGTTGTATGATATTCCAAAACTCCTCACTATACCTGAAGAAGACCCACACCAGCAGAGCAGGGCACTAGAGACAGTGTTGACACATGATGACATGTGCAATATTGATGCGAGTGATTTAGGTGATGAACTGAAAGCCCTTTCAAGATACATTTCAGCAGGATCAACTCCAAAGGCTGTTCTGGAATATAGGTGCACAAATAAGATTGACCACCCTCTTTCCAAATGCTTTTGTTGCTCTGCGCATACTTCTAACACTTCCTGTAACAGTTGCCAGTGGAGAATGCAGCTTCTCCAAGCTGAAGTTAATAAAAACACATCTACGCTCCACAATGACACAGGAGAGGCTGGTCGGCCTTGCAACCATCTCGATAGAGCATGAGCTGGCCCAGACTGTGGATCTTCAGGAAGCAGTTAAAATCTGTGCAACCAAGGAGGCACGGAAAGCACCACTTTGATTATTCAAACAGATAAAAATGCCAGTGTTTACTGTGCAGACAAGAAAAGTTACATTTGCTGTTCAGGCCTGAGGAAACTACAATCCATCGGTGATCTTCCTGATAACACCATCCTGGCCACAATGGATGTAGAAGCCCTCTACACCAACATTCCACACAAAGATGGACTACAAGCCGTCAAGAACACTATCCCCGAAAATGTCACGGCTAACCTGGTGGCTGAACTTTGTGACTTTGTCCTTACCCATAACTATTTTACATTTGGGGACAATGTATACCTTCAGATCAGCGGCACTGCTATGGGTACCCGCATGGCCCCACAGTATGCCAACATTTTTATGGCTGATTTAGAACAACGCTTCCTCAGCTCTCGTCCCCTAACGCCCCTACTCTACTTGCGCTATATTGATGACATCTTCATCATCTGGACCCATGGAAAAGAAGCCCTTGAGGAATTCCACCATGATTTCAACAATTTCCATCCCACCATCAACCTCAGCCTGGTCCAGTCCACACAAGAGATCCACTTCCTGGACACTACAGTGCTAATAAACAATGGTCACATAAACACCACCCTATACCGGAAACCTACTGACCGCTATTCCTACCTACATGCCTCCAGCTTTCACCCTGACCACACCACACGATCCATCGTCTACAGCCAAGCTCTGCGATACAACCGCATTTGCTCCAACCCCTCAGACAGAGACAAACACCTACAAGATCTCTATCAAGCATTCTTACAACTACAATACCCACCTGCGGAAGTAAAGAAACAGATTGATAGAGCCAGAAGAGTTCCCAGAAGTCACCTACTACAGGACAGGCCTAACAAAGAAAATAACAGAACGCCACTAGCCGTCACCTTCAGCCCCCAACTAAAACCCCTCCAACGCATTATTAAGGATCTACAACCTATCCTGAAGGATGACCCAACACTCTCACAAATCTTGGGAGACAGGCCAGTCCTTGCCTACAGACAACCCCCCAACCTGAAGCGAATACTCACCATCAACCACATACCACACAACAGAACCACTAACCCAGGAACCTATCCTTGCAACAAAGCCCGTTGCCAACTGTGCCCACATATCTATTCAGGGGACACCATCACAGGGCCTAATAACATCAGCCACACTATCAGAGGCTCGTTCACCTGCACATCCACCAATGTGATATATGCCATCATGTGCCAGCAATGCCCCTCTGCCATGTACATTGGTCAAACTGGACAGTCTCTACGTAAAAGAATAAATGGACACAAATCAGATGTCAAGAATTATAACATTCATAAACCAGTCGGAGAACACTTCAATCTCTCTGGTCACACAATCAGAGACATGAAGGTCGCTATCTTACAACAAAAAAACTTCAAATCCAGAGTCCAGCGAGAAACTGCTGAATTGGAATTCATTTGCAAATTGGATACTATTAATTTAGGCTTAAATAGAGACTGGGAGTGGCTAAGTCATTATGCAAGGTAGCCTATTTCCCCTTGTTTTTTCCTCCCCCCCCCCTCCCCGACGTTCTGGTTAAACTTGGATTTATGCTGGAAGTGGCCCACCTTGATTGTCATGCACAGTGTGGGGAGAGTGGTCAGTTTGGATGAGCTATTGCCAGCAGGAGAGTGAGTTTGTGTGTGTGGGGGGGGGGGTGAGAAAACCTGGATTTGTGCTGGAAATGGCCCACCTTGATTATCATGCACATTGTAGGGGGAGTGGTCACTTCGGATGAGCTATTACCAGCAGGAGAGTGAGTTTGTGTGAGTATGGGGGTGGGGGAGTGAGAAAACCTGGATTTGTGCTGGAAATGGCCCACTTTGATTTTCATGCAGGTTGTAAGGAGAGTGGTCACTTTGGATAGGCTATTTCCAGCAGGAGAGTGAGTTTGTGTGTGTGGTTTTTGGAGGGGGGTGAGGGGGTGAGAGAACCTGGATTTCTGCAGGAAATGGCCCACCTTGATTATCATACGCATTGTGAAGACAGTGGTCACTTTGGATGGGCTATTACCAGCAAGAGAGTGAGTTTGTTTGTGGGAGGGCGGAGGGGGGTTGTCTGGATTTGTGCTGGAAATGGCCCAACTTGATGATCACTTTAGATAAGCTATTACCAGCAGGAGAGTGGGGTGGGAGGAGGTATTGTTTCATGGTGTCTGTGTATATAATGTCTTCTGCGATTTCCACAGTATGCATCCGATGAAGTGAGCTGTAGCTCACGAAAGCTCATGCTCAAATAAATTGGTTAGTCTCTAAGTTGCCACAAGTCCTCCTTTTCTTTTTGCGAATACAGACTAACACGGCTGTTACTCTGAAACCTGAAAGTTAAGTGTTACTTAAAATTTTTGAACAAGGCATTTTAAGTTGTTAGTTCTCCTTTATTGGGGTAGGTAGCAGAGAAGTACCATGAGAGGAGTAGAACAGGAAGAAGGCAGAACTGTGATCTTTCAAAATTTTGGCCAAAGCGAGGGGATATGGGGGTGCCATTTGAGCGATCCACCTCAGGTGTCAAAATGTTGTGGGCCGGCTCTGGCTTTGAAGAACAGCCACAGGTGTCAGAGGACAAAGATGAGGGGTATAAACCTTCATGCTACAGGGCATAAACCACTCCCTAACTGCCTGAAGTTGAGAAGAAACTCCCCCCAACTTATTCCATGGTTGTTTGCTACAGGGAGTCATAGATTAAAAGCCCGAAAGAACCATTATAGTCATCAAGTCTGACCTTCTGCATAACACAGGCCCCAGAACCTAGCATAAATGTTACACCTTCTGAAGTATGTGGTACTGGCCACTGTCAGAGACAGGATACAGACTCAGGGCTTGAGCCAGAGCCCTTTGAAGTCGGGACAGTCTTTTTACTGATTTCAAAGGGATTTGGATTAGGCCTGAGGCAGATGACTGCTCTGATCCAGGCAATTCCTATTTTGTTGTTTGCTTCTTGGCTGTAGGAACTTTGGATAGGTTTTGAAGACTTTAAATCATGACTTGAGGACTTCAGTAACTCAGCCACAGGTTAGGGGTCAATTACAGGAGTGGGTGGGGGAGGTTCTGTGGCCTGCACTATACAGGAGGTCAGACTAGATTATCATGATGGGCCCTTCTGGCCTTAAAGTCTATGAGTCTTATGCTTCCATTTCAGATTTGAATATTTAATTAAACATTTCAGTTTAATAATGTCTGGGTGCTTCCTGTTAACTGAAAAACAGCTATGCAGTGGCCTAATATCTGTCTATAAAATAGAGTTACTTGATACAAACACATCAGTAAATGTACATGACAACCCCCCCAGACCATGATACTGTTATTCCCTCAAACATGAAGCAACCTAGGTTTGTAATTAAGTTACCAGAACAAGACTATGCATCAGAGAAGACTAATGAAATCAAACATCTGTACGCACTGCTGCTGTTCACAGTATGAAGCTCTTCTAAAAGAAAGAAATACAGCCACACAACTAAATTAAGAGGAAGGACTTAGCTCCTATATGATTTAAAATAAAACCTTTTAAAACTAACACCAGTATGCACAATTCATATTGCCATCCCTCCAGCTGCCTCAGCGCTTGAGTACTGTGCTTCCATGAGCACTGCAGGGACTGTACTTGTCCAGTGCAGTATGACAGAGTGCTTCAAGTATGTAGTAACACACTCCAAGGTTGTGTGTTTATTAGCCGATGTACACAGCTTAGACGTGGAGTTGCTCCTCATGCTTCAACAAGCGTGTATAGTGGCAGACAAGTACAAGCCCTGTAATGCTGTTGTAATTACAATAGCTTTTTTTTTTTTTTAAAGGCACTTTGAAAACATTACTATAAATGGCTGAGGGGAAGATTCAGCATTTCCTTTAGAGCCCAACTGTGGGAGGAGCACTGGCACTGGAATTTCAATCTACCTCTCCTCTGCCTCTTCTAGCTGCCATGTTTAATTCAGCCATGGCATTAACTGAGTGGCTGGGCAGAGATAGGGAAGTGATGGCAGCTTCTACGTGGAAGATCCACCACCCTCTCCCCTCTTGTGGCCATACTCATCAGAAAGCTCTGTTTCACTCTCCAGCCTAGTCATTGCATTTTAAAGGAGCATTCAGGGATGGGTGAGGAAGGGGCAAAGTAATATTAAAGCACATTCCATATACCTCAGTTCTTTTTAAACCTTGATTTGTGACCCTTCAGCTCCTTTCACTCCCCGCTTTCTGTTCTCAAGGTTTAAAAGTGTATAGCAGTTAAAATTTCAAATGACCTGTTGAAAGTGTCTGTTGATTTACAGACCCTTGCTGAAAAGACAATCAGACTCATTGGAGGAAAATAGGCAGAGGGAGAAGTGGTCAGATGAGTGCAGAAAAAACTGCTCATCCTAGCTGAGGCCGCTCTTATGTGGCAGTGAGAGGGTTCCTTCTTGTCACCCCATTGTTTAATGCATATATGGGGCCACAGGAAGATTAGTGAGGAGATTGGGCTGCAGTACTTTCAATAGGTTGATGGTACCCAGCTCCACATCTCCATTCTCACTCAGCCCAAACAATCAATGATCTTTCTCAGCATCTGGATGAACAGGGAAGGATGGATAAAAGCTGGCTAATAAACAGAGGCTCAGTCCAGACAAGACTAATGCAACTGAAGGATATGGCAAGAATTATTTCTGCTCCCTTGATTGAGGGTGTGTGCGCACCATTTGTTGGCCAGGCTCACAATCAAAAGACCAGCTAGCAGCAAGAAACATCTTTTACATTTAGACAGGAAGTTGCAATTGTTTCTCCTTTTGGTAGACCATGCAACTATCATTCCTTCCTTTGTCACATAAATATCAGATACTGCAATATGTGCTATGGAGGTCTACATTTAAAAACCATCTGGAAACTGAAGCTAGTGGTGGAATAAAATTGACCTGCTTGGTAAGCAGAAAATCTCACCACAAGCATATTAAACCAATACTCCCCCATTTGCACTGGCTGCTTGAGAATTTTGGGGTGAACTTAAGGTCTTGGTTTTGACCTCTAAAGCCCTAACTGGCTATGGGCCACCTCTCTATCATGCTATTCTGCCACAGTTGAAATCAGCATAGGTACTTAAGCTGGCATCTCATGGGTATAAATGAGAGGGGCTTCTGGTTGGGCATGCTCTGCAAGGACCCCACAGCTTTGGAATTCACTCCCCACCTTGCTCCCAAATAACCTGAATCTCATGACATTCAGAGCACATTGCAAAGCTCATCTTTTTTCCTAGCATTTCAAAGTAGAGGAGTGGGAGAAGATTTTGCAAGGGAGGGCTCAGGGGACTTGTAAGAGAGGAAAGAGGATTCAAGGACTTGGTGCATGGTGATATAGTTTATATTAAATGGTATTGCTGTACTTGCGTTGTGTTTTTAAGTTATGTCATACAATGTATGGCTAGACACAGTTGTCGTGTTTGTATAAATCTAAATAAGTGAACAAATAAAAACCCTCCAAACCTCAAAACTTAATGTTGTGAAGTGTCTCTGATTAAATGAAATCTTAATATAGATGTCTTTTGCTCTAGCAAGAATAAGTCATGCTAGGGTGTGCACATCTCAAAGCTGCCAAGCTGTGTACAAGCCCCGCACACCTTTGTGTGGTATTGCCATAGCACCAACATGTCCTGACTGGTATTTTGTTGTACAAAACCTAGTGTTAATCTGTGTGTATAAAACACCTGGGCTGGGCACTCTCAGTCTCTTTTTATTATCTTTTAACTGACAATAAGCCTAGTTCAGGGTGTTATATGAACAGCAGCACCTGAAGGTTTTCAGACTAACAAAAAAAGCAAATTACATATTTAAGGAAAGAAAAAAAAAATCAATAATCCAACAGTGACAAAATGAAGCAGAAAGGAGGGTGAACCAATTCCATTCGCATTTACCATGAAATCGCAAGGGCATCATTGAATTAAGTGCTGAGAGATGTTTAGGCTCAGCTGGCCAGCCCCACACTTCCCTTCTTGTTTAAAATTCATTTTCTTAATTTAGATTAGTCAAAAGTTAGCATTTATTCTGCAGTAAAGACTTTTTGGCCAATTTCATGGATCATCTCACAAATCCATTACTGATGGCTATTACACTTACATCAGTCTAGACGACGAACT
The DNA here is from genome assembly GCF_015237465.2 of Chelonia mydas. NCBI lineage: Eukaryota > Metazoa > Chordata > Testudines > Cheloniidae > Chelonia > Chelonia mydas. The sequence continues at coordinate 21,160,899 of NC_057855.1, forward strand.
TCCAGAAGGTTCTTGCTGAAGCATTTCCAGGCTGTCTTTTTTGAAAGATTAAATAAAATGCCAGGGGGATGTTTTCCCTTAGCCATAATTAAATTTCCTGAATAAAAACTATCTGCATAGTTAACAATGACTGTACATCAATGAGGGTTATTTATTTTAAAATAAATTCTGGATTGTCCATGTCTGATTTTTCCACACTGATTAAAATATAAAGCCTGGTAAAGGCAGGAACAGCATATAACCTAAGGGACTGGGTAAGGGAATAGTAAACTTGTTAATTCTAGGCTTCAAGTTGAAATCTATCTATCTGAGGCAAGTAATGACTGAAACTTAACACTAGCTAATGGCTGTTCAGTAGCTTCTTTGAAAGAAGATGATCTCAGTCCTCAGAACTGACACTAACTGGCATCATTGTTGATAGCCTCAGAAAACTAGAGAGGAAGGATGGTCCAGTCATTATAGTACTAGCCTAGGACTCATGAGATTCAGGTTCAATTCACTGCAAAACTTTCTGTGTGACCCTGGAAAAATCACTTAGCCTCTCTTTACAGACGGGGAACCAAAGCACATTGGAGAGAATAATACTTTCCTATCCCACAGGGGTGTTATGAGGACTAATCCATCAAAGATTGTGAAGTGCTTTGCAATTTACTGGTAGAAAGTATTACATAAGAAAGAAATGGTTACTCACCCTGTGCAGTAACTGTGGTCACTAGGGATGCTTGCGCCCTCTGCATCTTTGATTGGAGATCTCACAGCAGTATCCATTTGGCCCACACATGCAGGCTAGTCAGCATCATATCTCGTGCCATTGTTATATAGAACTGCGAGGACAAACCACCTTCAGTTCCTTTTCTACCACGAAGCCCTATAGCAGAGAACTCTGAAGCAAAGGGAAAGGAGGGCAGGTAGTGGAGCACCTATAAGGGGACACATCTCGAAGAACCAATTACTGCATAGTAAACATTTTTTCTTCTTCAAGTAGTGTCCCTATGGGTGCTCCACTCTAGATGACTACTGAGCAGTTCCCTCTAAGGAAGAGGGGGCTTTGGAGTCGAGTCCAGTCCAGAAGACAGCACAGCCAAGCCAAACACAACGTCAAAAGCAGAGCTGTGAGTTACTGCATAGTGTTCAACGAATTTATGTATAGAAGCCCAAGTACCAGCCTTACGTATTTCAATAACAGGCACACTTTTGAGAAATGCTGTAGAGATGGAAATGGACCTCATAGAGTGAGGTCATATGTCCAAAGGTGCTTGAATATTACAAGATTCGTAGCAAGAATTAACGCAATCAGACATCCACTTAACTTGTGATGTCCACAAACAGTTGAGACCCATCAAAAGGAAGGTCTTCCATCACAGTGGTTCTCAACCAGGGGTCCTGGACCCACTAGGGGGCCGGGAGCAGGTTTCAGGGGGTTTCTCAAGCAGGGCCAGTGTTAGACTCGCTGGGGCCCAGGGCAGAAAGCGGAAGCCCCACTGCATGGGGTCTGAAGCCACGGGCCCTGAGCCCCACCACTCGGGGCCGAAGTTGACACCTGAGCAAAGTAGCTTCGCGAGGGGCCTTGTGGCATGGGGCCCCAGGCAGCTGTCCTGCTTGCTACCCCGTAACGCTGGCCCTGGCTTTTATATGTAGAAACTAGTTGTTGTGGCACAGGTGGGCTGTGGAGTTTTTATAGCAGAGGTGGGCAAACTACGGCCTGCAAGCCACATCCGGCCCATCCTGCCCGGCCCTGGAGCCCCTGGCCCCTTCCCCGCAGCCTCAGCTCGTCGTGCTGCCAGCACTCTGGGCGGTGGGGCTGCGAGCTCCTGCCAGGCGGCGTGGCTGCGAGAGCCGCTGGGTGTAGTGTATTAAATTGCTTCCCGTAGGAATGTACTACTTACGGAGCACCAGGACTGGCAGCCGTAAGTAGCACATTCCTACGGGGAGCAATTGAATACACTACACCCCCAGGTAGAGAAGGCTGTGCCTCCCCAAACAGCCTGGCCCCCACCCCCATCCGCCTTCTCCCACTTCCTGCCCCCTGACTGCCCCCCTCAGAACTCCTGACGCATCCAACCCACCCTGTTCCTTGTCCCCTGACTGTCCCCTCCTGGGACCCCCATCCTCTAACCACCCCCCTGGCATCCCACCCCCTATACAACCCCCGCCGCCCCCCCACCCCCGCTCCCTGTCCCCTGACTGCCCCGACCCCTATCCACACCCACGCCCTGACAGGCCCCCCGGGACTCTCACACCTAGCCAACCGCCCCGTCCCCTGTCTGCCCCCGGGACCTCCTGCCCCTTATCCAACCCCCCCACCCTCTGCCCCCTTACCATGCCGCTCAGAGCTCCAGGACTGGCAGTGTAAGTAGTAAACCGTAAACAGCACATTCCTATGGGGAGCAATTTAATACATTACACCAGCTCTCCATACACTTTCGGAAACCCGAAGCGGCCCTCAGGCCAAAAAGTTTGCCCATCCCGGTTCTATAGCACCGGTTGGGGAGACCTCAGTAAGAAAAAGGTTGAGAACCCCTGTTCCATTATATACTGGACCTCTTTCAGAAATCTTGAAAACTGGAACTAGGAAGCCCTCTTCATAACTACTGCTTGTGGAGATCGAATGGATGGCAGTATCAGCAGTGTCGAGGGAGGCTTGTGGTGACGTTCTGGCAAGTAGTTGGCCCTCCATAATAATTGCTTGGAATTGCTCTCTATGCTCCACTGGTAGGATCCCAGAGCTCAGACTCCAGCCCCAGCATCACAATTTTACAGCCTTGTAGTCTGAGCCCCAGCCAGTTGACACAGGCGAACCACAGATGTTTGACTGCCGTGTAGACATATCTACAATTAACAATGATGAGCAGCCTTGCCTGCAGTCTCAGCAGAAAGGCCACATATTGAATGGGCCATAGAAAATTAAATGCTGGAGGTGGTTTCTTCAGGGCTGAGTTGAGCCACATATTGATGCGACAGCATTCAGAGGCTTGCACTTTATTGTACCTATCCTGAGGCTAAACTAAGGGATTTGGGTCCTATGGCTGTGAATCAGAACTAAAAACAATTTTAAAGAAAAAAACATTTGTAGTCCAACTTTCAAAGATAGGAGCCCAACTTTAGACTCCTAAGTCCCTGTTTAAGCACCTAACCAGGGGATTTTTAAGAGTGCTGTTAGGATTGTAGGTCACCGAGAGATACTTCAAAATTTCACCTTCAGAGCTTAACTTTGGGCTCCTATTTTTGAAAAATGTGGCTAGTAACTAAGTGGCACTATTTTAACTTCAGAGAGGTTATCACAATACAGTAACTCCTCACTTAACGTCCTCCCGCTTAACATTGTTTCAAAGTTACATCGCTGCTCAATTAGGGAACATGCTCGTTTAAATGTGCAATGCTCCCTTATAACGTCATTTGGCTGCCTGCTCTGTACACTGCATGTAAGATTTTGTGGGTGGAAGAGCAGCAACTTTACAAGGGAGCATTGCACAAGTTCCTCTTCTCCGCCTCCTTCCCCTTCCTCCCAGCGCTTCCCCCACTGCCAAACAGCTGTTTAGCGATTCTTAGGACTTTCTGTGAGGGATGGGGAGGAGCAGGGAAGCGCTGCATCGCCACTCCTCCCCCTCCCTCCCAGAAAGTCCTAAGCGTTGCCAAACAGCTGAGGACTTTCTGGAGGCAGGGAAGGAGTGGAGATGCAGCGTGCTCCAGAGAGGAGGTGGAGTGGGGGTTGGAAGAGGTGAGCCTGGAGTGGAGAGGGGATGGGAAGAGGTGGGTCTGGAGCATCCCCCAGCACAGTTGGCACCTGTTCTTCTCCGGGTAAGCTGCCACTGGTGCTGCGAAGGTGCTTCTTAGCGTTCTTGCCTGCAGCAGGCTGTGCCTGTGTGGGGTAAGCTAGGGGCACTTCCCAACCACAGTACAGTACAGTACATAATACCTTTTGTCTGCCCCAAAAAAATTTCCTTGGAACCTAACCCCCCACATTTACATTAAATCTTATGGAAAAATTGCATTTGTTTAACATCGTTTCACTTAAAGTTGCTTTTTCAGGAACATAACTACAACATTAAGTGAGGAGTTACTGTACATTTTATTTGTCCACACATGAAATAAGAATGCAAAGGTTTCCAGTGCTGTTTTGTAATGTTACTACCACAGCTACCAATTATTAGCAATCTAAAGGAGTGGGCAATGCTCTCGGAACAGTAATTCAGTAGTCCCTGGCAAAAACATAACCAGCACAGGGAGCACAAGAATATGAAACATTATCTTTTTTTTTTTTTTTAATCAGTCCTACAAAACCTGCACTGTTTTTTTTTTTTTTTTGTTACTTCTCAGTATATTGGAGTACTTTAAGTATTTAAAATGAAATAGTATATGCCAGTGTCTCTTCAAACGTTGTTCAAGACTCCAACCGTGTTTTCCTGTCAAAGCATTGTGGAAAGCATTTAGAGTGTAAATTTTGTGCATGGATTAATGATTCTCAGGTTTTGGTGCCCACTTTGTTTGGTTGCTTGTCTGTGTAGTGGAGGGAAATCTTTTCTCTAGGTGTAGCTTCTTGAACTAAATCAAGGACACACAGAATTTACTGATTTTTTTTTTCAAACCTGATTCAACCCTCAGACAAGTTTACTCAAATGAACAGCCACTCTAGGCCTGTCCCTAGAGGCCAAATTGTTGACTAGTCTCATTTCTAAACCTGGGAGACCAATTCATTGCCCTTTGAGAACCATTCTAAAGTAAATGAATAGTTGACTGACTGCTCAGTGGGTTTCTTAATGAAACACATTTCACAAACATGTTGATTCATGAACTCCACATTTTAAGATGGAAAATGTCATTGTAAAGGAAATGGGCCCCTTAATGAAGGGCCTCTAATGAAGAGATTGTTGGTGCCACCTTTTGAGAGGAAAGCATGAACAGAATGGCTTCTTATTTGTATATTCATGGAATTTAAGTAACTGTTGAGTGTAATTTGCCCTGTGATGTATATTTATGGTGTAATCACCATAACTTGCTACAAGAACATGAACTGCTTTACAATGCAAGAATTCAATGGGACTTTGCCAAAAGACAGACGCATGTGGGCTATTCTTGCCTATCATGTTAGTGCATGTCTTAAAGGGTATGTCTACACTGCAATTAAAAACCCATGGATGGCCAGGATCAGATGACTTGGGCTAAGGGGCTGTTTAATTGTGCAAGGTGGGAGTTTCCCAGAGCTCAGGCTGCAGCCCGAGCCCCCACACAGCAACTAAACAGCTCCTTAGCCCAAGACCCAAAGATCATTAAGTGGTCCACTGAGACCCTCAGCAATTTTCAAGTGGTCCTCAAAAAAAAAAAAAAAAAAAAAGTTAGAGAGCCACTGATTTAGTGGAAAGATTTAACGGGACTCTAAAATCCATGCTCGGGATATACACTAAGAAGAGGGGCCAAAATTGGGATGAGTTATTACCATTTTTGTTGTGTTCTTACAGGGAAGTACCCCAAGAATCCACAGGTTTTTCCCCATTTGATCTTTTGTATGGAAGAAAAGGGAGGGGATCAAGGCATATATAGATGACTTAGCGGTGTTCAGTGACTCATGGGATGCTCATAAAAAACACCTGGGAATTGTGCTGTCCACACTCAAGGAGGCTGGTCTAACCGTAAAACCCTCTAAGTGCAAGATAGGAGCAACCAGAGTCCCTTATTTGGGACACTGGGTTGGAGGGGGACAGATATCCCGATCCCCTTAAAGTGGAAGCCATTGTAAATTGGCCTGTGCCCCAAACTAAAAAAACAGGTCCAATCATTCATCGGTTTGGCAAACTACTACAGAAGGTTTGTGTGTGGGTTCAGCAACATTGTATCCCCAATCACAAACTTGTATAAAAAGCACCAACCCAATAAAGTGGTTTGGTCAGAGGCATGCCAAAAGGGTTTTGAGAAGATAAAGACAATCTTGTCTGGAAAACCCGTACTAGCCAGTCCTGACTTTGAAAAAACTTTTGAGCTATGTACAGATGCCTCGATATTGGGGTAGGTGCTGTACTGATGCAGACAGGGGAAGGCAACAAAAAACACCCAACTGTCTTCTTAAGTAAAAAGCTGTCACCAACTGAACAAAATTACTCTGTCATTGAAAAGGAATGTTATGCTATGGTGTGGGCAGTTAAACAGTTGAGGCCCTATCTCCTTAATAAAAAATTTAGGATCCTGACTAACCATACCAAGGGCGAATGGTCTAACAGAACCAAAGGAACAAACTCCAAACTTCTGCGCTGGAGTCTGATCCTGCAGGAGTTTGACATGGAAATTATATACATGAAAGGGAAGGGAAAACATGGTAGCAGACGCTGTGTCCAGGAGAGAGGACCCAGGGCACACTGCCTTCAAGATAGTCAGTGACTAACCTTCTTGCAGTAAACTAATGGGGGAGGTGTGATGTCCTGTACCTTGGGGGAAACACCCAGCACCCCCATGTTCATACTTAGAATATGATTGTGTGATATCTAATGCAAAGTTTGTCATGTCAGGTGTCTTCAGAAGGCTCGTGATGTACTGAGCATTGTTGTGATAGTAATCATTGTTATAGTAATGTTATAGGTTGTAATTTCATGTATATAGTTATGAGGCTAAAAGCGTGCCCTCATGGCTTAAAGCAGGCCCAGGCAAAAACTCTCCAGAAGCAGAGGGGCAGTTCACACCTCATCAGGGCATGTATGGGACAAACCCAGCCCAGCCTCATAGGAACAAAGGACACTGGCCTAGGCAACAACAAAGGATCTGTTGGACTCTTGAGTGAGTCACTCCCCTTCCTTTGGTCAGTTTGGGATTGCGATGAGGTAATGTTCACCTGACTCCAAAGGGTGGGGGGCAAAGCCAAGAGGTAAGAAAGGACACGATAAAAGGGGAGAGGCTTGCCATGCTCTTCCTCTCTCTTCCACCTACATCTACAGACACCACCAACACCGTGCGCTCAAGTGCTGATCAAAGGGGAGAGCCTGGCTGAAGAGCAACCAGCCAGCCTGTGGTGAGCTGCATCTAAGTTTGTAAGGGCACTGAAAATGTTAAGATCAGCTTAGAATGCGTTTTGCTTTTATTTCATTTGACCAAAACCGACTTATTGTGCTAGGACTTACAATCACTTAAAATATATCTTTGTAGTTAATAAATCTGTTTGTTTATTCTACCTGAAGCAGTGCATTTGGTTTAAAGCATGTCAGAGACTCCCCTTGGGATATCAAGCCTGGTGCATATCAATTTCTTTGTTAAATTGATGAACTCATGTAAGCTTTCAGCGTACAGCGGGCATAACTGGACACTGCAAGATGGAGGTTCCTAGAGTTGTGTCTGGGACAGGAGATATTAGCTAGTGTCATTCGGTTGCATAATCCAAGGAGCAGCTTACATGCCAGAGGCTGTGAGTGAACAGCCCAGGAGTGGGGGTTCTCAGAGCAGAGCCGGGTAAGGCTGGCTCCCAGAGTCAAGGATTGGGGTGACCTAGAAGATCACAGGTCCAGATAACACCAGACGGGAACGTCACAACCAGATTTGCACATAAGTAGCATCTTTGTTTCTGGCAGACACAATATTCAGCTAATTCAAGCTTGCTCACACAGTTGCAAGAAACGCTGAGAACTAGCTCCCTCAGGTGAGAAAAGATTGCATTTGCAGGTTACTGTATGCATTGCACACATTACACTGGAGACCAAAGGAAAAATCTTGATACTTAACCGCCTGCTCTAATAAACATTTTTCAAGGATTGTCTTCTGCACTATACTGGCTCAGCTATGTTATCTTTCCTATCATCTTTTAATGAGAAGTTAAGAACAACATATAATCAATTAAAAGAAGAATGCATTTATCTGAGATCAAATCACAGCTATGGATCTGTTAAGAAGCCAATTAAAGTTTGATTATGTAAAATGCAGACTCCATCTAGACACCAAAATATTATTGAAGCCGGGTTCCTAATTTCCATTACACCCTTGTATGTATTTAATAGGTTTATTCATTGCAAAGCTGAACATTGAAAGTTCCAGAGTGGGTATGTATCAAAATCTAGAATAAAATCTAAATTGCTAACAAGATGGCTCATAGATCTTATTTTAATTTGTCTGCTTGATTTACAAAAAAGAGAATTTGTTGTAAAGAAGAGGCATAATCGGAAAATAAAATACAGTACTATAAATTATTTGGTGTGGGCATCTATGATACGGCAGCATGCAATTCATTTAAGGAGCAGGCATTCAAGCCTTAATGAGTCAGGTGAATTTAGTTAAAATAGTGCAAAACATCAGATGCAGTGTGCATCTATGCGAAATTAATTAGAGCCATGCTCCAATAATTATAGTGCAGATCATCCCCCAGAGAGCAGCACATGGAGGAGCCCCATCTGGAAGGGGGTCAATTGCCTTCATAATACCATTCCATTTCCATCCCCCCACCTCCTCCATTCTGACACCACTGGAGAAGCTAGGTATGCAAGGAAGAGGCATTAGAGGTACCATTATCTTCCCTGAAATGCTTCCTCGCCCTACACAACCTCCTTTCACATTCAGTGGAGCAATTAAGCTCTTTTATGTACTGAGATAGCTGGTAACAAGGGGAAGCTACTGTCCACATGTGGGCTGAGAGATTCTTTGGTTGCAAACATGAGGAGAGGGGTCAATAGATTGTTTGGCAAGTTACGTGTGCAAGAGAGGCAGAAAGGAAAAAAAAGAAGGCAGCAAACAGCAACAGAAGCAGTCCCTGAAAGGGAGCAGAGAGACAGAGCTCCTTGGGCACAGGTTTAACTGGAGGGATAGACTTGGAAATTATGAGCAAGGAAACTGCCTGTTATTTGTTTCCACTGTGTTCAGGAAACAGGACTTTGTAAATGTTCTTTGTAAGCAAACAGGATTGCACCAAGGAATATACCTGACTCAAATCAGCCATTTCTCCTCCTAATGGAAACAATCCTGGAAGGCCCTGAATATCAGCTAACCACTAAGGCTAAAGGAACAAAGTCAAAATCTTAGTAAAGAGTGTAGGCTCAGGCCTTTAACAATGGACAAACTCTGTTTAATAACCTTGGAGATCCTTCAAAAGACTAAACTAAGCATCAGCTCTCAAAGCTCTTCTGTTGAACTGTTACTCTCTTGGTGCCTTCCTACATTTCTTTCTTGTTGTTCCCCATCCTCTTTTTGCAGTTAAAGAGGAGGCCTATTTTATTTTTAATTGTCCACTGTCTGGTGCTGCTGCCTGCCCTAGAGGCCATGTTTGCTGCTCTCCCTCCTAGGGCCTAGTTTCTTTGTTTGTTTTTGTTGGTGGTGTTGTTTTAACACTCATGGGGGGAAATTATGGCTGGGTTTGGTTGTGGGTTTTTTTGGTTTGCTTTTTAATCCTAAAACCCTCAAACTTGAATTGACAATCTTGAAACTAAACTGAACACAGCTGGTCTTCTGAACCAGACTGATCTCTGACCAGCTGGTACAGACTCCACCCTACCCCCACCACTGCCAAAAGCAAAGCAGCTGTGGCAGAGCAAGCAGCTCTAATGGCTTTGCTGATAAGATTCTTTCCTGGCTCTAATTTACTGACATCAGGTAGTTTAATAAATTAATCACAGATATGCCTCTCTATAAAATTTCCCACTCTCCACTCCTCCTGTTTGTTAAAAATGCTACTTACATAAAACTGCTGCCAGCTAACTGCCCTGGCCGGCACATCTTGACTAACAGATTGTTCCTGCATCTCTTGCACTGGCAATCAGCCTTTCCAGGAACACATACACATCATTTATCGAAATGTCCAATCTATTCATATTTAAGACAGAAAGCAATAGAGTGGTATATTTGGAAAATGGTACATGTGGTCCCAACTCTTCAGGGGCAGGAACTGTCTTTTTTGTTCTGTGTTTGTACACAGAACACACAGCAGTGGCTCTCAACCTTTCCAGACTACTCTTTCCTTCCAAGAGTCTGATTTGTCTTGAGCATCCCCAAGTTTCACATCACTCAACTACTAGCTTATAAAATCAGACATAAAAATACAAAAGTGCCACCACACACTTTTACTGAAAAAAATGCTTCTAATTTTTACCATATAATTATAAATCAATTGGAATATAAATATTTACTTACATTTCAGTGTATAATACATAGAACAGTATAAACAAGTCATTGTATGAAATTTTAGTTTGTACTGACTTTGCTAGTACTTTTTATGTACTTTTTTATTGCTGACAGGTATTTTGAAATAAATTACCAAAATAATTGAAACTGGCATGATTCTGTAGTGTTATTTTGACAAATAACATTTGCAGAATTTTTTGGTGCAGAATGCCCCCAGCAGTAACATGTTAGAAGAAGCCTGGACCATGCATACTATCAGCAATAACATTCACACACCACTCTTCTCCATTATATATACTAAATCCATTGCACCATTAGTCCCTGATCCTGCAATGTGATAAGACTTTGACCTCCATGGAGAGCTCCACTGACTTCAGTGGGATTCCTCATGGCAGTATTTCTCAAATGCTGCCACCAGGGGCTTTTCTTGCAGCCACAGCCTTCTGGGTTGTGATTGCAGGGTGGGGCGGGGGGTGTGCAATGGAATGGGGCTGCCAGCAGTGGTTGGGCACTGCCTCCCTCTGGAGATACCTGGGGCAAAATACTGGAGGAGCAGGCAGCTGGTGTGGTCCCCACCTTCCCAGGGGCAGTGGGGCTCAGACTTTGGGCTTCAGTCCTGGGGTGGAGAGGGGGCAAGCTCTGGCCCTGGAGAATCAGGCTCCAGCCTCAGGCTCCAATCCTCCTAGTGCCTACCCTAGGCACCGCCCCTGGTGCCTCCCCCATAGGGGTCTAACCCAGTATGGCCGTTCTTATGTCCAACCAGGTCTTAATTTGTCCCCAGGCTTGCTGGGGCTGAGTAAGTCTGTTGTGAAAAGTGAGACGTATATGTTTGTTAATATCACTTTTCACAACAGACGTACTAGCTAGTAATAAATAAATTACGATTTGGACATGTATATTTATTTGTTTTTCCTAAAGCTAATTAAGTATTTTAGGGAAAATGTGAGAGCAGCCACAAGCAAGAGTTGATGACTGCAGTCTGAGGCCACCAAATAACTTGTCTTGAGAACCCCTCTAACCCTACAAAACAGAATGAAGAATTGAGACCTTGCATTTCAAGTTCTTTGAGACAGGTATTTCATGATTGGTTTCTTATCCTGCGTACAGTATGTTACCATGTGTACAAGTTCTTTGAACATTAACAGTGCTATATATTACTAACATTTTGGTTCAATAGGTTGAATGGCTGGTAGCACTATGGAGCAAGAACTGGGAAAGGGAGCCATTTAGAAGTACTGTAACGCCTGCCATCAGCAGGCGGGATTGAACCTGGGACTTCTGCAGCTTAGTGCATTAGCCTCTACTGCCTGAGCTAAAAGCCACATGGCTCTTAGCTAAGGCTGTAGAGCAGGCTCAATCTCTAAGTAGTGTTGGTGCCGCCAGATGGGACAGAACACTACACCCAGGTGGTGTATGGGTTACAGTACTACAAACTTACCTAATGACTACAGATAACAGTTCAGATTTTAAGTGACAACAGGTAGTGTTCATATGTTCAGTTTAGATGGGGTTCAGTATTTTAGCAGTGAAGCAAAGTTCAAAGTTGAAAATAAACCTTCCTGCAGTAGCTTCACAACAGATTTGGCTCACATAAATGACAGGCTTTTTCTCATCTCTCTTGCAACATGAAACTAGACACATGAAAGGCTGTCGTTTACAAGACATGTCATTTCATGCATCAAAGCAATCCATCATTCACTGTTGCACAGAGGGATGCAAGTGAGACATGCACAACACTCCCTTTAGGGCAGGTGTTCAGAAACAGCTGAAGTACAGGGGATTTTTTTTTTTAAAAAAATGAAAGGGCCGTTTAGTCAATGTCAGGTAAGGTTTGAAAAGGAATTTAATTTCAAATGAGGAAAAGTGAAAAACAGGCAGACTATAACAAAGGCCAAAGAAAAGAGCCACTATAGCCTATAATTATCACAATTCCAAAGCTGCAGAAACACTTAATTTTCCATTAAGATATTATATGACATTAAATATGTAACCCTTCTGCCCGTCAGAGTTGGCAGCAACAAGGGCCGGGTTCAATATCTAGGGGATTCATTCCAACAACACAATGCAAACCGGCTCGAGCCCCCACCCAGTGACCTGGGACAAATATATACCACCCCCGCTGGGCGCCTCCAAGAGGCAATACTTCCCCTCTCGCAAGCACATAGTCTGAGTGTAGCAAAAGCCTTTTAATAACAGAGAGAAACAATGTGGCATTATCTTGGGGAAACACCACCAACAGGATTCGTAACACAACCCATGAGCAAAAACCCACCCCAAGCAAATTGGGGATGCTCTCTCTCTTTGGTTCTTGAGTCCAGCAACCCCAAATCACCCAAAGTCCCAAAAGTCCAATGACCCAAAAGTCTCTTTCCCTGGTCAGGGGAGCCCCAGAGTTCGAAAGTTTATCTGCAGAGCTTTACCTCCCAACCTGGGTGGAGACAGGGGGGCGGGGAAGAGAGGAAAGGGGCACCTTACATGATCTGAAGCTGACCACCCCACAGCTCCATAGGCCTTCGCTCCGCTCCGCCAGCCGCCCCACGAACTGCTTTGCTCGGCTCCGCTCCCCACCAGCAGCTCCCACCGTCCCACAAACTGCTCCACCAGCCGGTCCACGAACTGCTCCGCTCCACGTTCCATAAGCAGCTCCCACCATCCCACGAACTGCTCCACCAGCCTGTCCACAAGGCACTCCAGCCATCCCGCAAACGGCTCCACAATCTCTCTTCAGGCTCCCCCACTACTTAACACAATGCTCAGTGATTTCAGCTCTTAGTCAGTTCAGCTCTTTGGTGAGTTCAGCTTATAGTAGGGGAGCCTCAGTGCTGGTACACCATTAGCCCAAAGTGAGCTCAGCAGCCCATAACTCCTAATGGAATCAAAATTAGCTCTGATATTCCACAGTGGAGAGAGGAGAAAGTGCAATTAGCATGTAAGGCCCTCACCCAGGGGCCCATGCCACCAAGTATTAATACTTGTCCCCAGCCTTCTCAATTCACAGAGTTTTGGAACCCATGACCCTTGCCTAGCGAGTGCTACTTAATTTATTGTGAATCCCTCCATCATAACAAAAGGCCAAATACAGTTCCCAGCACAGTTCCCATAATCAGGGTAATAATTTATTCTTCCTGCCCCAATAACAGAGACACTGGGGATCCCACAGCAGCCAAAGTGACGATTTGGGCAGCTATGGCCTCATTCTAGGCGGGGTGGGTGTGCCTATGCAAATGAGATCAGCCCCTGAAGTTCTTTTCTACAACTTGCCACACCTCACCACCAGATGTCAGGGTGGAGCTCATCATGACACTGCTTACAAATATATGACATGCAATGAGTTTATATAACAGCATCATTCCACTACCCTCTTCTGCTTTTGCAACAATATGGAAACTGGACACTGATCTGCAAAAATATCTTTCACATTGTGAAAATCCAGTACTGGGCTTGTCTTCCAAAGGGAATGGCGGATTGTTGCACTATTATGAGAAGACTGTAACCCAATTTCTAATCAGCTTGTACCATCTCTTTCATCTAAAGCAAAAGATGTAATTATAATTATAGAAGTCATATTAAAGATTGCAAAACAGCTTTCATGTCATCTGAACTTTCTAAATCTTGCATCATTTGAGCTGAATTTTTTCTGCACTTGGTCTCTGCTGGGAGAATGTCTGGAAAATTTTAGCAAAATCCTTTCAGCTCCTCTTGAGTGAACATAATTATTCCCCATTCTTGTTTTTGTGTTTATTAAACACCACTTGCTTTTCATAGAAATAGCTAAAAGAGTCTGATCTCAGAAATTCAGATTTTCCATGTAAGTGTTCATGAGAAGAGCTGTACATACTTTAGTAAACTGTGGGGGAAATACCAGTATTAATATTTGTGTAACCCTTCTGCCCATCGGAGTTGGCAGCAACAAGGGCCAGGTTCAGTATCTAGGGGTTCCATTCCAATAACACAATGCAAAACCAGCTCGAGCCCCCACCCAGTGACCTGGGACAAATATATACCACCCCCGCTGGGCGCCTCCAAGAGGCAATATTTCCCCTCTCGCAAGCACAGAGTCTGAGTGTAGCAAAAAGCCTTTTAATAACAGAGAGAAACAATGTGGCATTATCTTGGGGAAACACCACCAACAGGATTCATAACACAACCCATGAGCAAAAAACCCATCCCAAGCAAACTGGGGCGTGCCGTTTCTCTTTGGTTCTTGAGTCCAGCAACCTAAAACCACCCAAAGCCCCAAAAGTCCAACAACCCAAAAGTCTCTGTCCCTGGTCAGGGCAGCCCCAGAGTTCAAAAGTTTATCTGCAGAGTTTTACCTCCCAACCTGGGTGGAGATGGGGGGGGCTTAAGGGGCACCTTACATGGGCCAAAGCTGATTGCCCCACCTCTCCACAGGACTCCACTCTGCCAGCTGCCCCCATGAGCTGCTCCAGGCATCAAACAAACTGCTCTGCTCCACCAGCCACTCTGCTCTACCAGCTGTCCCGCAAACTGCTCTGCTCCGAGATCCGCTCTGCACTGCCAGCCATCCCGCAAACTGCTCTGCTCTGCTCCGCTAGCCGTCCCACAAACTGCTCCGCAATATATCTTCAGGCTCCCCCATCACTTAGTACAACACCCAGTGACTTCACCTCTTAGTAAGTTTAGCTCTTTTGTGATTTCAGCTTGTAGTAGGGGAGCCTCAGTGCTGGTACACCATTAGCCCAAAGTGAACTCAACTCAGCAGCCTGTAACTAGACTCCTAATAGAATCAAAATTAGCTCTGATAGTCCACAGGAGAGAGAGGAGGAAGTGCAATTAGCATGTAAGGCCCTCACCAGGGGCCCATACCACCAAGTATTAATACCTGTTCCCAGCCTCTCTTCATTCACTAGGTTTTAGAACCCATGACCTTTCCCTAGCGAGTGCTGCTTAGTTGATGGTGAGTCCCTCCATCATAACAAAAGGCCAAGTACAGTTCCACTGTCCTTGATTCACATAATCAGTATAATAACAGTTTATTCCTGCCCCAGTAACAGAGAAACTGGGGCTCCTACAGCAGCCAAAGTGACCATCTTGGCGGGTGGGTGTGCCTATGCAAATGAGATCAGCCCCTAAAGTTCTTTTCCACAACCCACCATGACTCGCCACCAGATGTCAGGGTAGAGCTCATCCTGACTCTGCTTATATTTGCAAATGAACCACTAAGTATGTGCAACAAAATATTTTAGGAGCACCTCATTTAGGGTATAATCACATTAACCGCAGAAAGGAAGCTATATGCTGGTGAAATATGTTTAGCAGTACTGCTAGCGCCAAGCATTCGAACCAAGTCTAAACTAGAAACTTTTGCCAGTACAGTAATGTGCGCTAGGTATGACTGGTTTTTTTTTCAACATTTCTATACCAGCAAGTGCCCTAATATAGATGCAGTTACACAACCAAAAGCACTCTTTGGCCAGTATAACTTTTTACACTTAGGGAACCAGTAGAAGCTATGCTGGCAAAAAGACTCCAACAATATAAACTGCATCTATACTGGACAGATTTGTGGTACAGCTATACCTGCAAATTTTTTTCTAGTACAGACCTGGCTTGAGTCTTTAGGGTTCACTTGGCTCACGTTTTCAGACTCCTCTTTATCCGTGAGAGTTAGAAGTTTACTTTTCTTTTTAAATGAAAGCTGAGATTCTCATCTAATCACTTGTCGCCAAGAGCTGGCACTTCAAGGTAAACACCAAATATTGCAAGACTCACAGTAAGATCTGAGTTGATAACACTTGGGAGATTGAAATGAACAACATGGAGCCAGTGCAGCTCTTCCCATTCCACAACATGTACTCCACCATGTGGTTTAGAACAGTATCTGCAACCAATGCCCCAGTACATTACTCACCATGTGCACAGGATATTAGGGCCACTGGATCCATGTGATAGGATTGATGGTCTGCCAACATATTCCTCTTGCTGTGTTCCCCCCAAACACACTAGAGAGCTATGCAATAACTCCTACAACACACAGAAGGCATCCTCTATGAATTCATTCTACTGGAGCCTCTCCCTCTGTCCCCAATATGGGATTTAAGTGGTACAGAGGGCCTCAAGTGATTTCAGCTTCAGACTTTTGTGGCAAGCATTTGTACTCAGCTAGTTAATTGCAGCAAGACTCCAAAAGACCAATAGCCACCCTCAGAGCAAGATGATTAGTGCTGGAAGAGCTGACAAGTCCTGGTGGGGAACCTGGAGAAGATCCTTAACTAAAAAAAGGAACACTTGGAACTGGTGCATTTTATAAACCCTTCAAGATTAACTCTGGGGGAAGCCGGAAAATGTTGTCAGGTGTGCACCACAAATAGTGCAATAGGCTTTAGTTCCACCTATTCTGACAGGCAATCACTGACCTGTCTGACTGCCATTACAGACTATCTAAGACTGTAGTCATCCAACCCCTGCTCACCTCCTGTATAGATCACTAAAACTTCCTTCTCCCTGGCCTTACAGACTCCCTAGCTCTTGCCTCAGTCCATCTGAAATTACAGAGTGGAAATCAACACTTCCTAAGAAGGAACTTCCAAGGGCAAAGCTGTACACCAGAATAACAATGAGACATTTTTGTCCTGGTGTACTTGGTAACACTAAGTTACCTAGAAAAAACAACAAGCAGTCCTTGTGGCACCTTAGAGACTAACAAATTTATTTGGGCATAAGGTCACGAAAGTTCATGCCCAAATAAATTTGTTAGTCTCTAAGGTGCCACAAGGACTCCTCGTTGTTTTTGCTGATACAGACCAACATGGCTACCTCTCTGAAATAAGTTACCTAGGTATCCATTACTTCTACAGGGCCCAATCCTAAAATGTGCTGAGCCCATTCAATGCCCAGATGAAATCAGTGGGAGTGGAGGGACTTCAGCACTTGCAGGAAGTGCTCAGGAACTTCCATGATCAGACCCACAATATATAGAGGAACAGAGATTGATCTGCGATTTTATGAAACTTGTGTACTGTAAACATTTGTTTCTACTTATTTTTATATTAGCCTTAACTTATCTAATAGTCCAGGCCCCTAGTTTCTGCACTGCTAGACAAGTGGCTGGTGAGACAAAGACAGCTGGGAGATTAAGGAAGTTAAGCTGCTGGATAGTATCTCTGGGGCACTTCTATTGTATTATTGATCAACTTTTGGGGCGGGGGGGGCAAAAGAGAAGCACTTTCTGTGCTGGGAACTTGCCATCAAGTTAGGTGTGTCAGCCCCTGCTTCCTAGCAAGGGGTCCTTTGAAATGAGAGCAATGCAGCTTCTGATTGGATAGGGTAGTGATTAGAGTGGATGAGCTGTGTGTGGGGCCCAATCTTTAAAAAGCATACAGGCTGCCTGGGGCTGGTAAGACAATGGCAGCAGGAAGGCAGCCAGCTATGGGAGACAGCAAGTTAGGATTGGGTGTTGCTTTTGTTTCCTTAACTTTCAGATACTCTATAGGGAAGTACCCTACCCCAGGAGGAAAGTGGCATGTTGCCGCCACCACCACCATCTCCTGCACATCTGGAGCCCCCCACAAGCCAGGCATCCTGACCCTGGAGGTTTCTGTCCAGACTCTGGTCTTGACTTGCTAGGAATAGGACCTGCACATCCCTACTGACAAAAGCCAGGCAGGGGGAACCACCACAGGTGAGAGGGGTGTATTGGTGGAGTCCCGCAGGGAAGAGCTGCAGGAGGAGGTGGCTCATCTGCATAAGATCCGGGAGCGCGAGGACTTCATCAGCAGGGCACACTCAGAGGGATGGAGGATGCCAGCCACCTCTACAGGAACACCATGGCAAAGGCGAGCATGGGGTTTCTCTCTCAGACTCCCCGAGCCGGGGCGGGACGCGGGCTAGCGGCTCTGAACGCGGCCCCTAAGCGTTAACCCCGCGCTCCGCGGCCGCGGATTGGCTAAGAAACCGCAAGGGCGGGTCCGCTCAACCTGGCTTGAGGTAAACAACCACCGTCCCCGCCTACGCCCTGTTCTCGCGGGACTTCGGCTCCGGCCGGTGCTCTGCCGGAAGGAACCCGGAAGTCGAAGCTGAGCTGGGAAGGGCCGAGCGCAGAGCGCCCACGGGGTAGCGGGTGCTAGTGAGAAAAGGGTCCCTCGCGCCGCCGGGTGGGAGAGGGGCGCGGGACCGGCCCTGTCACCGACTCGGCGGGAAGGGGTGGGCGGCGGCGCAGTGGGACTGGCCCGGCCCGGCCCGGCCCGGCCTGGCCTGGCCTGGCCTGACACGACACGTGTCTCCTTGTGGGCTGCCCGGGCACTCAGCCCTTGTCGGCCCGCACACGCCGCCCAGGGGCCGCGGGCCTACCGTAGCCTCGCGCCCTCCGCCTGTGTGCGCGGAGAGAGACCCGTCTGCAGGCCCGGGAGGGGGAGCCCTGCGGGTACCTCGCCGCCCTGCCACCAGGGTGCCCCGAGCGCGCGCTGACCCTGCTCTCCGCCCTCCCAGGAGCCGTGTGGCCGGACATGGAGTACATGAAGGCGCCGGTGGCCCCCAGCCAGGGCAACATGTAAGTGACACGGGCCTGGCGCTGCCCGCCGGACGGGTGGGGCCCGCGAGGGTGTTATGGGGTCGGGTTGGGTAGGACTGGAGCGAAGTGCCCGGTCTTCTTGGGAGGCCCCGGCCGGGTCGCCGGAACCCATAGCGGGGAGGGCAGGAAATGGAAGCTCCGACGTCTCTGAAGTTCCCTGCGAGGGGAGTCGGTGGAGACGCACCACGAGTCGGGAATCCTTCCCCAGCGCAGCCAGTACAGGCGTCTCTTTCCACCGGTGGCTTGAGCTGGGTTGGCCATTGGTCACTGACACCCTGGGGGGATCTGGGTCTTCATTTCAGGCCAAACCCATACAACCTACCAGACAAAGTGCACAGTGACAGGATGCATTGGTGTGTGTCCTGGCTGGCAAGCAGGCCTTTTTCCTTCTGTCACAACATTTTTCTCTGCCTTTGTTCCTCTGAGTCCCCCCAAGTATGGTGTTTATTTTTCATTTGTTAATTCTGCTTCATTTACTCAAGCCTGTGCTGCCAGTGTGGCATCCCAATCACACCAAACCCTGCGAACATGTGCGTGGCATGTTTACGAACTCAGGTGGATATCACAGAAGGAATCCCCAAACAAGTCACCGTTCACTTCTGCAAACAGTGTGAGAGGTATGGTGTGATTACATCGTAGGTTTTAGGCTAATATGTCACTAAAATGTTTAATTTGTGATATTTTTCATTAACATCATAAGCAATGGTTGGAAATGACCAAGTTTATATTCATAGAATGCAAATGTCTGTTTTGACCTTATCTGTTTTTTTGTTTTTGTTTTGAATTATTTTAAGGCTTTTCTTTTGCTGAAGCAGTATTAATTTTGGGATGTGGAGCCACATGTAGGAAAAAAGTAGACTGATTAAGTAGTTTCTGAAGGAAAAAGTGGGTGGGTCAGAGTTGGGGAAAAGTTCAAGTACTGTACCTCTGAAGTACATGGATCTTAATGATTTATTATGGAAGTACCGGTTTGGGGTCTATGGTAAACATTTTCTTTTTCTAAACCTAATAATGTTTGAAATAAATAGTGATCTCTGAATAATTTAAATCATTGAAAGTTTTCCTTTATCTCAGATACCTTCAGCCTCCAGGAACTTGGGTTCAGTGTGCCTTAGAATCGAGAGAACTTCTAACTTTGTGTCTTAAAAAAATCAAAGCTTCGCTTAGTAAGGTTAGTCACTGAATTGCATTTGCGCTGTATAAAATAAGATCTGATTAACTTGTATAGACTTTAGAACTTTCTGGGTAGTCAGTCACATTGACCACTACCTTGTATCAGTTGATTTATGTTAAAGGTGGAGGCTGAAATCCTGACCTCATTGAAATCAATAGTAAAACTCCCATTGACTTTAGCAAGGCCAGGATTTCACCCAGAGTTTGGAGCTAGATCTGGCTAATACAAACAAAACACATCCCTAAAGAAAGCATTTAGTTATCAAAATGAATTTCCGCTATTAAACTAAACAGATATATTATGCATTTGACAATCCATGTTAGTGTTACCAGATATTGGTTGGTCTTGTGCTATCACATTGCAGTCAGGACTCGGAAATAGACCACTCTATCTTATTTACTTCGGTTAAATTTACAGTAGCGCGCAGTAACCATTTCAGTAAGCCTTTTTTCATTGTTTAAGTAACTGGCAGTTTGTTACTTGACAACTTGCAGCGAAAGCACAAATGGCTGTAGTAGTATTTCTGTCGGTGGTTTTAGATTGAAAAAATTCCTTCTATCTAATTATGTGGAGGTGTAGCATGAATAATATTGATTGGGTTTGTTGTACTGCTAAACATGTTTCTTAGATGTCTTCCAGTCCTCAGTTGCTGATGGTGTACTTTGTAACTCGTTACCTGAAACTTGTGTTCTTAATGGTTAACTTTTCATGCTTTAAACATGCATGTTAGAGAGTCTGACAGGTTCTCAACTAGAGGATAATGAATAATCCTCTGTTTCTACCGACAGGTGCGGCTGATCGAAGCAAGCTTTGTTTGGACTGAACCACATTCCAGGAGACTTAAAATAAAGCTGACAGTCCAAAAAGAGGTAATTGAGATCCATTGCACCTCTTATAGGTTTTTTTTCTAAGTACTATTTTAGGCGACAAATACAGTAGCGTACAGAAAGGCAATTCTCTGTTGGCTGGTGGAGGCCAAGAATGTTCCAGAGGTTATTTGCTTGTCTTGGAGGAAGATGCTGATTTCGGTGTGCCTAAAGCCCACAAATGGAGCAGTATTGACAGTGACCTGAGGAAGGCATTTTGCTTTCTCAGCTGCAGGGAGGAAAGGTAACCCTATGCAGGCAGAGAAGTTAATGAAAGATTCAACCACCTAAAGAGACAGGTTTATAATAATAATTTCTGAAGACAGGCAACTTTTTTTATCTTGTTTTTTAAAATATGATTTTCTCCATTTTTCTGAGTAATTATTTGGAAAATTGAGGCCTTCATAAAAGCATAACATTTATATTCCATGAATAGTACTGCCAACCTTCATGCATAGCATAACAATGGCTGTCAAGTAATCTTACCATACCAGTTACTTTGAACTATAATATACTAATTTTTGGTTGAATATTTGCATCAGTGATGTAAACTATAAAATGGCACCATCTTCAACCAGAAGAAAGAAAATTTGTAATCATTCTTAAATTTGATTCTGCAGGTGATGAATGGAGCAATCCTTCAACAAGTGTTTGTGGTGGAGTATGTAGTTCAGCCTCAAATGTGTGATGACTGTCATAGAGTTGAAGCTAAGGATTTCTGGAAAGCGGTGGTTCAGGTCAGACAAAAGGTAAAAACAATAGTAATGTTCTTCAGTATCCATCTAGTTCAGTAACCGGTCAGGTGACCAATACTGAATGCCTTCTTTTGAAGCATAAGCTTCTCAAATGCATCTGGCCAATACAGGAATACAGCCTGCAAACATAAGGTGGAAATCTTTCCCTCGCCCCAGCCAGTCTGTTCTCTGAGGCATGAACATTAATGGCCCCTTCACGCTGTATCCCAATTAAAGTAACGGCAGATGCTTCACTAGCCTTCTTTGTGCTTTTCTGTATCGCCTTTTGGTCATCTTTTTTCTAAACTAATCAATCTGTTAGGAACTCTTGCTCTCCTCTTATCCAAAACATTTAAGCCTGTGCATCCCAGTGAACCACAAGCCAGTAGCTGGGAGAGGGGTCTCATATAGACAAGTAAACACCCTTCCCGATCTGCCTCTCTGGTATGCATCTTCATGTGTCAGGCAATATGCAATATTGACATGCTTGGATGGAGGGCCTGGATTATGGAAAAGGCATGTAGAGATGATGATAGCTACTTACCCTCACCCACCTATAAGGAAAGGAGGAAGAAAACCCTGCTCCTCTGATTCCAGCTCACCTGGCCTTGGGGGAAGGGATGAGAAGATCTGTTTCCTGGCCTAAAAGGGTGAGCATCAGAACTTAAAGTGAACATGAACCATCAATCTCATGCATATATAGTATATTGTGCACACAAAAATGTTTAAGGAACATTTTTAAAGTTGCGAAGTCAATAAGGTATTTAGGAAATATCAGAATTAAGGTTGCCAGCCTTGTACATATGCTCCAAAGTATGGGGCCACCAGAGCTTTTCAAAGAAAAGGTCACCAGAATTTCTTTAACATTGCAAAACTATTTTTTCCATTGCCTTGTTTTCAAAAATGACTGAACCCTTTTGGCTGACATTAAAAAATAAAAATATATCAGCCAGAGGCAGGCTCTTGGCATGGAAGTTTCAGCCCAAATAGTAAAGATCAGCGAAATTAGAAGTAGCTAAAAACAGGGTCTTAAAATGGGAAGTTCTGGGCAATCTTAAGTGAAGCTACCAGCCCCACCTATAATATAGTGGTATTGAAATATTTTCCTTATTCTCCAGCCTCCTCCTAACATTAGCTGACCTCTTGTTTCCTTTTTTGGCCCCAGCCATACGGTGAGCTAACACCTACATCTTTTTTTTTTCCATAAGTCTAAAACTAATTCAGATATAGTGAGTGTCTGAGCATCTAAGTTGCACTTTCTGATATGTTTTATTTTGCACCTGTCTGCGGGGCATTTAATATGTCATTGTTAGGGCAGGTTATTTGTAATGCTGTCACAGGTTGTCATGAATTCTTCAATTTTTGCTTTTCTTAAACTTCACTGCAACTCACTGCTCATCTGGAGAGCCACTGGCTTTTAATTAAAAAATATGATTTTCTAGTCATTTTGGTTGCAAAGGTAACCTTCTAAACATGAAAATGTAACTGATGCTGTCTTGCTAAGTCCTACCAATATGCAGAGATTCTCTAGAGGATGCACCTTTGCCTTATGTAAAAATTCTAAAACCTTGTAATGTAAGACTGTAAAATGTGCTTTATTAAAATAAGACCTGATATCATTTTTTAAGAATGTGTTTTTTTGATTTTTTCCCACTTGAAATTAATGTTTAGGACACTTAATATACTTGAAAAATTTCTGAGACTTTTTAACTGCATTTGTGACTATTTCACTTTTTGCTAGGAAAAAGCAGCAGGAAGTGTTTTATTTTACCCCAATATTTTGCTTTGACCAACAGCCAACTTCAGTCATTCTATTGCTCAGACACTAATGGGTATGTCTACACTGCAGCTGGAACTGGGCCTTCCAACCAGGTATACAGACATGCTAAATCCACTCAAGCTAGCATGCTAATTAATAGCTGCGTAGATGTTTCATCATCAGTCCAGTCCAGCCACACAAGTATGGACCTGGGGGGGAGAGTGGGCTTGTTCTCCGCCAACTAGCCAGTGCCACAATGTCCACATATTAGCGTCTATGTCTACCCGAACTGGCAGGCATGCTCCCAGCTGCAGTGTGATAGACATAGCCTTAGTTTTGTACAGTCCTTTTGTGATTCCTTTCAGGTCTGCCTAAGACTTGACTAGTCTAAATAATCTTGTTCTTAGCGGACTGCCTGCTGGCAGTTTGCATCCTGCTGAAACTGTTTTGCTTCTAAAGTGATGGAAAACACACTTCCTAGGCAATAATCTTTAAGCTGTGCAGTGTTTGATAAGGTGATCAGATATATAAACTAAACATTTGAATAGCTTGGTTTTTTAAAATGTCCATATTTGCATTTCTTTAACTAGTATTCAAGTTCACCACTTGAGAAAAGGAAGTGAATGGGTGCATATTACAATTTTAGTGCCATGTAGCTCATGGGGCTAGTTGAATTTGTTTTTTTAAATCATTTCAGTTTTATAATATCAGTTAAATTTAATCCCATTAGAATTAGAAGGATGGGTTAGTTATAATTGTTTAGGATCCGATGTATTGAAAAAATCAATATTACAGAAACAAGAAATAAGAGTAAATAAGAAATAGAGGTTTAAAAGCAACACAGAAAGGCATAAATAGAGCAGTTGCTTGCGCATTTACGTACATGTATGGTAAATTTTCAGTAGTTCTCTTGTAATAAAGACTTCATTCAGTGTCTAAGCTTATTCAGTTTCCCCATTTGTAATTTTGGGATAATGATACTGACCTCCTTTGTAAAGTGCTTGGAGAGCTACTGATAAAAAGCACTATATAAGAACTATTTATTTTATTTCTGCTTCAGTTGATCGTTCCATGTTCATGGTTACCCTGTTGATGCATTTGCAGATAACTTGAAGGTTGTTACATTTTCATAATCTAACATAGATTTGACTTTTTAACTTTAGACTCTGCACAAAAAAACTTTCTACTATTTGGAACAATTGATTTTAAAACACAGGCTTCATCAAAATACTCTTCGGATCAAAGAGATTCATGGTAAGTGAAGTGGCTTGCCAGTAATCTTTATGTAAAAATGACTGAAGTAATTGAAATATAAGTACTAGTATTCCATTTTTGTGCACATTGGTTGCTGAGAGGTATGACTTAGATATAGCCTGTTTTATGGTGAAAAATACCCATTTAAAGTACAATATAGTATCTTCATGTAGCTGTATTTTCTTTAAGATGGCCTGGATTTCTATTATGGTTCAAAGCAACATGCCCAGAAGATGGTAGACTTTCTTCAGTGTACAGTTCCTTCCAGGTATTTTGCCATAGTTTATTACATTCTAACTCGGATATTCAAGAGCTGTTGGAAAATTACTTTGCTGATCCTTTATTTTGAAAATTGTATGTGAAGTGCAGAATCAGCAGTTCTTAGATGCAATGAGTCTTTTGTAATTACAACAAAGTGAAGCTACCAGCCCCAAAGTCTCCAATTTTCTCCATCAGCTGAGACATCATGGAACTAACCCTTTTGTCCATTGTCCTGTTTTCCATGTTATTCCTAGTTTTCTTGTGATATGAAGCTATATATTTGCAAGTCTTTCTACTACGATATTTTGTGCTGAGAGAATGAATTACCGTCTGTATATTTCTGATGCCTCATTTTGCTCCTTTAAAGTTTTACTTATGCTTTTTAGATCAAAATCATCCCAGCGTTTGATTTCACATGATATTCATAGCAATGCCTACAATTACAAAAGCACTTTCTCTGTGGAGATTGTTCCAGTATGTAAGGTAGCTTTCTTTTTTTATTTATTTTTTTTTTAAAGGAATAAAATATATTACCAATTTACAGTGGCTTTAATTTACATTTTTGATCATGATGAGTCAGGATTTTTTTTTTTTTTTAAACAAGATCTTTTAAGGTAAATGCGTTCTTAGTGGAAAAAAAGCTGTCATCAAGCAGTCCATTAGTTTGGAAAGTATTTTAAAGCATGCTCAGAATCCTTTTGGAAGGGGGTAGAGTGCTTGTTTCTCCAAACTTCTGGCTGAAACCAGCACTTACAAGCCCAATGTGCAACATATCTGTATAATTACGTCAAATGCAAAACCAATCCACCTCAAAATTTACATGCCAAATTTCATCCCATGGTAGAATTTGACTGAAAAGTTTGGTGTACAATCGTGTGAAGTGTTTGAGAGAGATAATGGCTTGAGAATTTCCCTGTTCGCTTTCAAAGATCTTGCAAACTGGGTTTTTGGCTCATTTCACTGAAAAGTAGATTTACCTATAACCTTCAAACTGCACCTCTGTTCTGTATTGCTTAACACGTAAAAATGCTTTTTTGCTGGCTTTAGAGAGGGTTCTGGTAGAGTAGCACTTATGTAATAACACCTTTAAATATTAAGGTAAATACATATTCCAATGCACTGAAAACATACACTTCTTTGATTTACATGTTGAAAGTTTGCTGGACCCAAATGAAGATGACCATTAGCAGTGGTAGTGGTTGTCAGGGTGTCATGTGGGTTTGTCTCAGTCCAGTAGCTGGAGAAGCAAAATATAGGCAAAATATAAACTTCTGGGCAAGTTTAAAAAAATAACTGCACCAAGTGTGAAAAGCTCTTCCGAGCAGGGACAGTCTTGGTGTGTGTTTATAGTGAGTCTAGCACAGTGGGGCTTTAATGAGATTTTGATTAGCCCCTTTGGGTATTACTACAATATTTATATTAATGAGGGTGGTTATCTGTAGATAATTGAGGTCTGTATATTTTAGACAATTTGCCTAAAAATGTATCCAGTATTTATAGCCTAGTCATTTGGGTAGTTAAGAAAAGTATTGCTGCTCACAAATTGAGCCCCGCTGAATATGTACTATAGTTAGTGTAAAACATCTTTTCCACCTTTGAGCATTTTTGCTAATTTACGAGACAGAGACCCACACTACTGACTTCTTATCAGTACTTTATACCGTGAGAAAACAATTAATGTTAATCCCCGAAAAAGTAAAGAGTGATCCCTGAAGAAGCCTTAATATGGTACAACCTTACCTTTCCTCAAGTTTACAGAAATATCCAAAACTTTCTGCTAAGTAGGAGAACCATGCAAAGTGCACTATGCAGATGGACAGTGTCTTCCTCCTTTGTTCAACTGAAGGTTGGGGGGGAAATGGCTTTGCGCTGTAACTAAAAAGCTACTTTCTTACCAATTGTCAAAGATTTGCCATGGGAACGTTAGAAACTCACTTCTCAGCCATGCAGTATTGTACAATTAGATTTCCCCTCATCTACCCCCCACCCCCAGTTGTTTGTTCATAGCATCTATGTTGAATGGTGATAGTGGTTGTTCTCAAACTCAATTTAAGGACTTGTTTAAACAAGTTTTAGTACTTTGCTAAAAATCTGAATATAACTAAAAACAAGAAAACAAATGTGTGAAATTTTGTCTGTTGCTGCACAGGACAATGTTGTATGTCTGTCTCCAAAACTGGCACAGAGCCTTGGGAATATGAGCCAGATTTGTGTGTGCATCAGAGTAACAAGTACTGTCCACCTCATTGATCCCAACACTCTGCAGAGTAAGTTGGGGGAGGGGAGCTGTTGTTCGTTATTTCCCCTTGAGTGTTAATCCTGTTGTCTAGTAGTAATTCTTCTGTTTCAGAGTAGCAGCTGTGTTAGTCTGTATCTGCAAAAAGAACAGGAGTACTTGTGGCACCTTAGAGACTAACAAATTTATTAGAGCATAAGCTTTCGTGGGCTACGGCCCACTTCATCGGATACATAGAATGGAACATATAGTAAGCGCGCGCACACACACACACACACTCTGTATGAGCTAATTAATTAAGATGAGCTATTATCAGCAGGAGAGAAACTTTTGTAGTAATGATCAAGATGGCCCATTTAGCCAGTTGACAAGAAGGTGTGAGGATACTTAACATGGTTAAATAGATTCAATATGTGTAATGACCCAGCCACTCCCAGTCTCTATTCAAACCCAGGTTAATGGTATCTAGCTTGCATATTAAGTCAAGCTCAGCAGTTTCTCGTTGGAGTCTGTTTTTCAAGCTTTTCTCTTGCAAAATTGCCACCCTTAAGTCATTTACTGAGTGGCCAGGTAGGTTGAAGTGTTCTCTTCCTACCGGTTTTTGAATGTTATGATTCCTGATGTCAGATTGTGTCCATTTATTCTTTTGCGTAGAGACTGTCCGGTTTGGCCAATGTACATGGCAGAGGAGCATTGCTGGCACATGATGGCATATATCACATTGGTAGATGTGCAGGTGAACGAGCCCCTGATGGCATGGCTAATGTGAGAACAGCATTATTCTTACTGAATGTTTTCCTGATGCACATCTTGTGTTTCAGACCTTAATTTTGAAAGATTAAATCAGTTTTCTCACCGCCAAACAAATTAATGGCAAACTAAGAAATTAATCTTAGCCCCTGAATTCTCTACTATTGTATACAAAATGTACCACAAATTAAAGAATTGCAGAGGCTGTCTGGATGATATTTTGCTTTTGTCACTTTGCTGTGCCATGTAAGCTGTGTCTACTTTAGAAAGGGTTTATTGTTATAGCTCTACCAGCCAGCTCTGATAGTTGAGTTCTTGTATTGCCGGTGTCATTTATACCAGAATTAAACTGTCTACGTTAGGGGTTTTGCCAGCACAGGTGTGTTGGTTAGAAGTGACTTTAAGTGTAGACCAGGCCTTAGTCTATCACAGGCATATTCCTTTAGAATTAAGATGGAGATACAGAATGCAAACTGACATGTGACTCAGGCCAGGTTTGCACTAGGAGCGCTTCATGGGAATAGCAGTACCAGTATATTTTACCAGCGAAGCACTCCTAGTGTGGGTGTAGCTTATTCCAGTCTTCCCTTCCCAACAAAATAAGCTATACTGGCAAAAGTAAAGTTTTGCTGGTACTGTATAACTGCATCTACACTAGGGACTCTTGTCAGTCAGATCACACCCTGATTTTGACAATGCTACATCACCAGTAGTTTATAGTGTACACCTGGCCTCAATGCTTCTACTCTGTTGAAGTGTAATATCACTGATCATTTGGAAGTTGCCTTGATTTTTGGCTTAATAATGTATATTGAGTCCGAAAGCAATTTTCCTGTGCCCACAAAGGTCTGTATTTGCCCTTTCAGTTGCTGACATTGATGGAAACACTTTCTGGCGTCACCCTTTCAATAGCTTGTTCCATCCAAAGCAGTTGGAGGAGTTCATTGTAATAGATATCACCAGGGTCCAAGAGAGAAAACAAGGTGCAGGTGCAGGGATGAGATCAAACAAAGTAAGAGTTTATTTGCCTTATTGAACACTTTGGAAACCGGGTTCCTTGTCTGGGATTCTGTTTTGGCTCACTCAGTGTTACAAAGCACACTGCACGTTTTTCCAAATATAGCCCAAAATGTTCTGACTATTGTTAGCTGGTGAAGCTTTCCCCTAAGAAAGTTGCAATACATCGTTCTCATTCATTGGGAATTGCATACACATCATATGAATTCCCTTTTCAGAAATTATTGCGCTTCAACATTAAATTAAAATTTGATTGTTATAAGCTTCTTACTCTTAGGTTAATATTTTAGGTCACAATTTCATAATGAAGCATTTTATGCAGCCCAACACTTAAGAGGATTGTGTATACCAGCTAAGATTATTTATAACTAAATGAACCATATTTGATAAATATCTTGACAAATATTCCACCTGAATGCCTAGGTCAAATTAGTACTAGAGACTGGTGTTCAGAAGTCAATTCACCTCTCTTAATAGTTTTTTATTACAGATCTTGTAGCAGTTGTTCTTCCTTAATAACACAAGACTGTGGCTTGGCACTTTTGTCCTACACAGAGACTTCTATGTAACAATGCTTAGCCTTTGGTTTGCTGCTCTACGTTTTTTATATTTCCTTACCAAATAATATTGATCCAACAACTCTATATGGTACATAATGAAATAAAAACAATCTTTGTGATCATATTTATAGGAGGAAATCTAAATGGAATCTGTGAAAATTTCCCATTGTTTCCATTTGTTTGTCTTCAGTAAAAAGACAATCATTAACAATAAGAAAATGGAAATATAAGCTGGATACAGAAAGCCAGTATTACTGATGCAATATCAAATGGTACATAGTACAGCAATAGAAGTGTTTTTAATTATGCAGCGGAAAATGAAACTCTCCATCTCATTACAAAAATTTTTGTTTCCATTTTTCAAGCACACTCTTGCTGAAGCCTGGGTACAGAAAACCTCAGAGATGAATACAGATAATCAGTATTTCTGCCGCACTCACTTGGGGCACCTTCTAAATCCTGGAGACCTAGTCTTGGGGTTTGTATGATATATGCTATTTTCAATCAATATTTGATTGACTGAGACAGATTTTGCAGGTTAATAAAATCTCAACTTCCTGTAACACTGACCCCAAAGTTACAGGACATGGGAGACAGGAAAGATCTTGTAATTCTGTCATTTTGGAAAAGGGTTTTGGGCTGGTAGGAGAAGAGGTGGCTTCTGTTTTTTAAAGTGTCTGTTTAAACCAGCAGTTCTCAAACTGTGGATCAGGACCCCAGTGTGGGTTGCGATCCCGTTTTAATGGAGTCACCAGGGCTGGCATTAGACTTGCTGGGGCCCAGGGCCAAAGCCCAAACCCTGAGTGGCACTGCTCTGACTTCAGCTTCAGCCCTGGGCAGTGGAGCACAGGTTACAAGCCCCCTGCCAGGGGCTGAAGACTTGGGCTTTGGCTTCCCCCCCAGCCCACCTAGGGTGGCAGGGCTAAGGCTTCAGTTCCTTCTCCTGGGGTCGTGTAGTAATTTTTGTTGTCAGAAGGGGGATCACAGTGCAATGAAGCTTGAGAACCCCTGGTCTAAACCAAAACTTGTAAAAATGGCACTTTTTGACTCAGTACTACTGCCTGTGCGTGTTCAGAATTGTATCTAATTAGTTTTTCCACTTTTTGCTATGGTTAGCACTGAAGAGCTATCACAACTGTGGGAAGCTGATCTGGATTCGGCTCATGCTTTCACAACAGAATTGTGAACTGTTCTAATTTTCAAAATTAGAAGTTGCAGAAAAATTTGAGGGTGGAGAAGAGGCCCTTTGTCATGGCCAGGAAGAGGTCATTGGTGACCTTAATGAGAGAAGTCTCAATGGCAGAGAGGGACAAAAGCCAGAGTGGAATGGGGTCAGTCAGCTAGCAGTCAGAATCAAAGCAATGAGTGTATAGTGCACATATGACAAACATACTGCTTAGACATGGAGAGGCTTGGGAGGGTTTTTAAGATGCCACGGTAGGGACATGTTCAAAGACCAAGTATGCTGGAATGTGTCAGAAGTCAAGAGGGGATGGAGACAACGGAACAGGTGGAAGGGTATGCTCTGCAGCTTGATAGCATGTAATGTACTTGATCGCTGTCAGTGTGTGTTAGATAGATACATCATATTAGATACCTTGTAATGTAAAGAGTTTAACTTGTTTATCAAGGATACTTAGTACGTGGATTTTCTTCCCTGTTGTGTATCATTACTACTTTTTGGAAGTATTTTATCTCTCTTTTGTGTGAACTATAAAATTGTAATTATACCATGTTTGTTTCTTCTTGGAAGTATAAAACATGAAAGGTTAAGTATTCAAGCTATTAAGTGTGTTGTAAATATCTTCCTTTTAGATTTGACTTGGCCAATTGTAACCTCAATGACGAATTTGCAAATAAGATGAACCCACACAATGTTCCTGATGTGGTAAGGTCCTAGAGTCGTCTCCTTGTAGAGAAGTTTGTTTCTTGTGCATAATTGAAGATGAGAACGTTGTGGTCTATAAAATGTATGTTGTAGTCCTAGCTTAAAAATCTGGGGAAATGAGGTATTAGCACCAACATCCTGGTCAAATTCCAGTTTTGGAAATTATATTCTGGCTGTTTAAATTTTCCCTGTTTTGATTGGCTTTCTTAAAGATGTGCCTTAGCTCAAACAGGAATTAATTCAAGGAAGTCCTGTAGCCTGTGTTATGCAGAAGGTCAAATTAGATGATCACAGTTATCCCTTCTGCTCTTCTGGATCTGTAGTACACATATATAGCTTGGAAAGGACTTTGGGAGCCCTTTACATAGAGCTTGTCATACAAATAGTGTGAGAACTTCACTATTCAGGCTCAATGAAGTGCCTGACTCAGTCCTTTATCCTATACAGCTTTCCATTGCTGCCCTCTTGTGACCAATTATTATATTACAGAATCCACAATGCAGTACAATTCCTTGTTTCATAGATCAAAGAATGTTAGTGTTTTTCTGAAAGTTGGTCTAAAATGATATCTTCTATGTAGGTTTTAATAAAGAAGAGTTATGACCGTACTAAACGCCAGCGTCGCAGGAACTGGAAACTGAAAGAGCTGGAAAGGGACAGAGAAGGCATGGATACAGATGACGAAAGGTTTGGTTTCTGCTCAGTAACTCTTCCCCTTGAACCATCTGTGCGGGGTCCAGTAATGGGCAGCATTTCTCAATCTCTCCTGATAATGGTACTAGATTTAGTTCATGCTCAGGTCTAAAGAATATCCAGAATAAGTGGAGACACCACTCCTCCTCTTCTTCCACACAGGCAGGTATAACTGGCACTCCGTAAGGGGGAGTGCATGCTCACCATTATCAGAAGATGGCTTAGCAGGTCTGGTCTCCCTGCATTCTAGGGAGAGGTATACCTCTTCACTGCTCCCTACTGCAGGAAGTGCCTTAAAGACACAATTTAGCCCTGAGTGCTTAGAGTGAAATCTCATCCCACTTTTGACTGCTTTGTGAAATTGCAGGGGAGATTGATATTTGAGACAATATAGTAAAACTTTCTTGAATTTTGCCCACAATCTTACAGCCATTACTAAAGATTACACAGTATAAGCATGGACTACAAAGACTTAAAACTGGAATCATTAGTGAGTAGGGTCACAGACCACATGTCTGTGGGCAACCAATTAGACATTAAGCTGTCTAAAGAGACATCTGCAAGGGAGAGGAAATGTTTGTCATTGGTATGTTCAGTAACAAATTGTATACAACAGCTGACTAACTCTAATGTCTAGCTGACTGGAAAATGGAAGCAAAAGATCAGAGTTAAATTGGAATGTAAAAGCTACAGAATATTAGTGGCATACTATAAGCTACCCGAAGACTGAATTACAAATATGGGGATGTTAAAAGAGCATATGTCTGAGGGACCAAATTCTGTAATCATTTCTTGGTGTGCAATGCTTCCTTACACTTGATGGCCCTTGAGAGGAGCAAAGAAGTGAGATGTAGAGCAGTTATTTAAGTGCTGACCGCATGCTCAAGACATAAAATAAGTGCCTTAAACCCATGCAAGTAGAAGGGCAGTGGTCAGTGAGTCATGCCTATCCTTCTCCCCCAACTCTAAAGTTTCTGTCTTGTTTTTGAATACATTCAGGCAACTTGGGATTTGGGGGATGGAGCTAGGGTTCTGCCATTTGTTCAGTGGTCCCCACAGCACCCATAGAAATATAAGCCGCTCTTCATGTTTTTTAATTTTTAATCTGTGCTTGAAGCACACAGCTGCAGCTTCTACAAAATGTATTCTGTGTGTAATAAAAACAAGAACACTTGTCAACTCCAGAAGTTTTCTGAGTAAGTCTCTCCCTGCCCATCCCCATTGGGGTTTTACCTGCAGTAGAGTTTCACCTCTAGGATTGGCCTAAATAGTTATCTGGCATGATTCCACTGGGCTGCTAGCCTGCCAGACTCCAGAGTTTGCATAATTCTAAAGGAAAAGAGAAGAGTTAATGTATTCAATTGAGTTTGTTGCTTTTTTAGGCAGTACCAGGACTTCCTTGAAGATCTTGAAGAAGATGAGGCAATTAGAAGGAATGTCAATATTTATAAAGGTAAGTCAAAACACTTGTGACTTCAGATTTTATTTAGCTTCTGGTAATTCAGAAGGATTTGAATGCTCAGGGTAAAGTGACATACACTTAGAAGAATGCATATTGCTTGAGGTCATAATGTCAACAGGTATTTTACAGCCTTTGATTACTGTGTGTTCATGTTTTGTATTTGCAACAAAGGTAGGATCGGTGTGGAAGTCTAATTTGGGGGAAAAACAGTTGTAGGAAGGATTGGTCTATAATGCAGCAGCCTGTATGAAAGTGACAGGGTGTATTCATTGCTTTAAGCTATGAAATTTCTTGGAGCTATTATTTCCTTATTTGGTGTTTCTTTTGGTTTTTTAGATTCAAAAATTCCAGTGGAAAGTGACACAGATGATGAAGGTGCTCCACGAATCAGTCTGGCTGAGATGCTAGAGGAACTCCATATCTCCCAGGATGCCACTGGTGGGGAGGGTTCTGATATGATGACACAATAAGCATATGCATTAATAAATGCAATCATTGTACTCTCTTGAGGAGAAAAACTATCCTGCCAGAAATAAATGTAATGAACTGTTGAACTAATTGTAGACATTCATGTAGTCTTGTGAATGTAAAAGGCTGTGCACGTAAACCTCTCTTACCCATAAATAAGTGTGTGTGCTATACAAACTGCTGATGAGGATCAGATTTAGTAAAATCAAACTCCTGATGAAGGTGTCACAACACAAGGCCTGCAAATTTTTCAGATGTTCTCCTGCTGCCTTCTCCCTATGACTTCTGCAATGTGAGTGCAAGCTGAAACTGCAGGTATATCCACATGATTGTCTTGAGGTTAAGATGCAAGATGAGGAGTCAAGAGCGATGGGTTCTGTTCCTGATCCTGCCAGACTTTCTGTAGCTTCCTCTCCTGTAAAAGACGTTTATCTTCTTAACAGAAGAGTTGTTAGGCTAGATTTGCTTGGAAAGTGCTTTAAGATCTTTGAATGGAAGATGTAATATGAATTTATTCAGCAAAATTTCTGGTAAATACAAGTAAACTGTTTGTTCCTCTGTGTGCATAAGGATTTTATGTAAAATATGTAAGTCAGTTGCCAGTACAGCCCTCTGAATCACAAAGCTTGGCCATCCTTGCTCATTGTAGGATATACTGCACTATCCTAAATGGCAATATCCATATGTTAATTTAACATGAATAAATATCTCCAGTTGTGAATCTTACATTTGAAACTTAGAACTCTGAACACTTGTTATTAGCAAATAACTCAGTATATTAACAAAATGTCACTGTCAACTGTTAAAACTTTTATAACAATTAAGTGAGTAACACCAAAGACGGCATGGTCAAAATGTGCAATTGTTCTGGTATAACAGAATATTAAATATTGACATCCTTCAGTTTGTTTTACTGCAGAGGGGTTGGTGGAATTGCATGAGAGCTTTCAGGTTTGACAAATCTATAATGGGATAGAAAGGATAAACCTATACAGGGCAGTAAAACCAGTCTTGCCACCATCTTTAACTCTTCTAAAAAGATGCAAGGTAACTAGAATGTGAAGTAAGGAAGAAACTCTCTCTCCTTGCTTCACTGTAAAATTTAAAGAGGTAGAAAGTTAAAAGAAGACCTAATGTCTAGTGTCAATTCGGTAGAGGATATAGTCTCTAACTGTATCATACACAGCCTAGGAATTGGACTTAGGTGTGGACCATTCCTTCCTACATGTATTTTTGTGATGTACAAGATTGAAACACAGAAGATGGGCAGGACTGAGGTCCAACCAAAGCGAGCTTCTATTAAGATTAGGTTAATAGTTTGTTGTGAAGACCCTCAACTTTGATAGCTTCCCTGGGATCGAAGGAAAAATTAAGAAGTCCCTGACACAGCCGTGTGAACTAGAATTCCCATAGTTAATCCTATAATCCAGTTTATATTTCAAGCCCCTGTCCTGTTGGACAGCTCAATTACAAATACCACTTCCCTCCTGCTGCATGGGATCAAGTAAACCTGTTATGTAGGTGCACAAAGCATCCATCATTTCTGCTGTACATGGGCATGCAGCCCTAGTTATGACAGATGCACTTTCTGGCTGTGCATGCCAGTTCGGAAATCCAGGAGTTGCTTGAATCTAGTCTTGGTTGACAGTTTCTCCTTTGTCCTCCCAGAGGCCCAGAATGCCACAGCCTACAACAACACAGGTAGCATTGATAATGGTTCTGAAAGCCCAGCCAATGGAATTTCAATCTGCCAAATGCACATTCAACCACCATCCTACAGCTACTGAATGGGTAATTGAACTTCCTTTTCCCAAGCCCTTTGTAGTCAGGTTCAGAAGTCATGACTTGAGCTGTAATTTGTCACAGCATTTTTTTTAATAAAAAATCATGGATCAGTCACTAAATTTAGTAAGAGTTACTGTTTACTGTGACTTCTCCCTGATTTTTTATTTAAAAAAAAAATGCCCTATTTGCCCAGTGCGGGGGCACCAGCCACCCTCTGCCCCAGCACTATACCCCTAACCACATCTCAAGAGGAGGGAAGGTCCTGGGGTGGAGACTGGAGAGCAAGCCTACCCCCCACACACCCCAGGCAGTGGTGGCTCCTGTAGCGCTTGTCCCTTAGGGCTGGGCCTAGCCCCCCACTCAGTGTTGTGACCTAGCTCTGCTCAGGTTTGACCTTCCCAACCCCCTGTCACAAGGGAGATGGGGAGGGCAAACCTCGGTGGTGCTACAACCAACCCCCCCTTCAGGTCTCCCCTCCACACTGAGCCAGTGACCCAGCCTTTGGGAAAATCTCACACAGGAAAAAAAGGTAATAAACAGAAAAATCATGACATCCATGACCTTTGTTCCCCTCCTCCCTGATAAATCTATAGCCCTAGCCATGGAAATACAGGGTGAGGATGGTGACTCCATTTATAACATCATTCAGTGAGAATAACATCCCTGTTTGTCAATGAAGGTAAAGTCCTGATCTCTGTAAAACCCTGGCATCATGCACCCTGCCACTGCAACCCATGTTCGTGTCTATAAATCTGCCTCTGTAGTTGACATGGGGCTGTATAATGATGTTGTACCCCTTGCCATCTGTGTCTAGTGCTCCTTGCAGAGGATGAACTATTGGATGCATGAGCCCCATCAGCAGCCCCTGACCAGTTTAGAAAGCCTTTTCTCTCAAAGCCAGCACTTATTTCAGGAATATTTGCAATGCCAACCCCTTCTGGGTACACCACAAATTGCCTCACAAACCTCCCACAACAACCCCCACAGTTGACTTGCCAACTCTAAACTGGTTAGCAACAGACCTATATCAGATTAGGGTAGCTAACTTCCAGATGGCTACAGCAATCCACTTGTGGCTGAATATGGCCTTCCTCATTGTGTCCTGGTATTGAAGGGTCTGGGCAAACCTCAAGACACGTCTGCTTCTTTATGCAAAAAGGTTATAGAGCCATTGCTAGTCATCCACATCCTCATGACAATGTGATTCCACCAGTCTGTGTTTGTAGCCCTGCTCCAGAAGTGGTTTACATAAAGGGAATGTGCAGCTATGGCAACAGGCATGAGCAGCATCAGAGCTGGGGGGGGGGGGAGGGGGAAGAGGTGCCTCCAGCAGGTCAAATACTGCCACCCAAGTGTCCCCCAGTGTCACAGATGCTCTAATTTCTGAAATAGGCACTGAGAGTGAGCTGGAGAAGTTCTTCCACCAAGCTTGGATCCATGTTAACAACTCTGGCTGGTAGGACTATGTAGGTTCAAAAAGGGCTTGGTCGGATGTAACAGGTGGACAGACAAATTTTTCCAAAATCCACTAAGAATCATGCCCTAGAGTGGCTGTATCTTACAAGGGTGCTTGGAACCCTGGCAGATATGCCTCCAGAAACAGCTTGACTCAGGTCAGTGTAGTGCAGTATAGACACATCAACACAGTTGGAAGGCATGGGTTTACAATGCAGTGTGGATGCTCAAGCGTAGGCTTGGAAACACTGAGTCTACAAACCTGAGTCCCACAGGCTACTTACTGCACAGTGTAGATGTACCCTTAGGGCTCAAATCAATTCTCATTGAGGTCAAGGTTTTGATTCGACTTTGATTCGGCTCAATTATCTTCTGGATTATGCTTCATAATTTTGTAACTTGCTTTTAAAAAGACCATATGGCTCAGTATTCTCATTTGTACAGAAAAATGCAGATTGCGCAGGCATTTTTATTTAGCTGCACTTTTGGCATTGTGTGGAGTTGCCGTTCTTAGAGATGGTTACGTATCATTGTGTACTAGTGACACATTGAGCTCCTCTCCCAGGAACTTGTTAAAGTTTTCACTACATCAAATAGCAGTAAAAAAAACACTCTGAAACTGTTGAGATCTGGTTTAAGTTATACACTTTATGCCAGATCCATAGTTCAGCTCTAGTATAGAAAATAAAAGCAAGGCTTTTAAAAACACCTTTTTATGAGAATTCATCTGTGTCACCGAAGTGAATCTTCACTGTAATAAACATGGATTTTATAATAAATATTGTATTGTAGTTACACCTGCCAGTAGGAATGGAGGTAGGGTGAATAAACTTGGCCATAAAAATTCCTTTGAGCTGCAATTTAGTATGGAAATTTAGAACTTTAAATCAAATCATCTCTGTCTGCATAGGGAATATTATCCAGGCCTGCAATATGCTGTACTCACACGTTAAAGTGACCTTACATACCCAAAAATCTAACCTTCCCTAAAAATTAACTTTTAAACACACGATTCCAGCTGTTGAGAAATGTAGGAGAGAGTTGTGTTAAAAAGTTATCCCAGCTTTTCAGCTAGGCCACACACCAGCTCCTGGGCCAGCCTCTTTCATTCCCCTGCTGACATTTCCTTTCTTCCTCACCAACCTCAGCTATCACTATCTGCTCCCATATGCTGGACCCTCCTGTAAATATACAGAAATGCCCATTCAACAAACCCACCACCCAAAACCGCAAAATGAAATAACCCAAGTTGTGTGTGACTAGTGCTCTCCAAACAGCAGGTTTCTGTTTCCCCTCCTTCTTGTAGCTTAATACCATTTCTCCTTATTAGCCTAAATTAGATTGTAACCAGCTCTGACCAAGGGTCTTATTCAGAAAGTGCCATTCACTCCAAACATGCTAGATAAATAAACAAGATTCCTGCTGGCTGTTTGTGCATTTGTCTGCCAGCTGGTAACCTTCATAAGAAGAGCTGGCAGGCAGAGCAGACTAGCAGCGTATTGTGCCTATCTGAAATCAATCAAAGCTAGTCTAATTTTAGACCTTCCAGCCTTGATAATTTCCCTTTAGCATTCAAAACAGCCAAGAGCCAAAAAAGGTTCAGTCCATACTTCACTGGCTGCTGCTTTACATGTACCCTTCTTGATTATACTAGTAGTGGCTGGTAATCTGATAACAAGTACTTAATTTGCACCAGATAAGAGACTGTCATTTACTGCCTACACCGCAGCCTGCAAGACCTTTTTATATGTTAATTGATTCCAGAGCTACTTTTTAAAAATACATATTTGTAGAAGCAGAGATGCAGCTTACAGAGAAAGGCCCTCCTCTCCTTACATTACACAGAAGTCAATTTAAAGTTAATAATCACTTCAAGATTTGACTGAGCACTGATTTGGATGAATCCTAAATTGGAGTTAAAGGAAAAATTATCATAAGCTCTTTGAGGCATGAATAGCGTCTTCATATGCACTTATACAGTGCCTAGAACAATGGGACTGATGTGTACTACCACAGTATAAACACAAAATAATGATATGTCCAATGTATTAGCGTGAATAAAATAGGCCTGTCCAAAATGGCTACATGATGTCCAACCTTTGAAATGTACTTTTAACTTATTTGTATTATCATAGCATCTAGGAGCCCTATTCATTGACCAGGACCCCGCTGTGGTTGGTTACGTACAAACACAGAACAAAAAGTTGGTCCTTGCCACAAAGAGCTTCCAAACTAAGTATAACACTAGAGACAAACAATGACTAAGACAGATGGATGGGGGAGTACAAAGAAACAATGAGATAGTATTAGGCTAAGGTTTCAGCACACCAATAACCAAACCATTGTCCATTTTGTAGGCACCACAGCAAAGGAGAGTAATGACTTGAGGTAACTTTGCTGATGTTTACGAAGAGCTTCTCCAAAGCCTGAGGGGCAGCATGGGAAAAAGCAGGCAATGGAAGCTGGCAATATTGGCAGATCGGAGGCAGGAATCAATATCTCAGTGAATGAGAGATGATAGGTAGGGCACTGATGGGTTATAAAGGGCCTTGAAAGTGAAATTCTTGTAGTGAGACTAGAAACAAAAACTACCTTCCTTTTGAAAGTATTTTTAAAAGAATTCACTGTAAGCAGCTGAAGAGATTCCATGTCAGCACAGGAGAGCCTTTGTCTTCAAAACAGCCACAGGTTTGTTCATTCAAAATAAAACTCTTACAATGGGAAACTGAATATGGCTTCCAATCAAATTCCAGCCTTGCCTTATCCTCATTTTTCCCTCAGGAGCAATGGCTTAAATAATTACTTTCTCCTACCAAAGAGATTTTTCATAGCAATCACATTTTGTTGTAGTTTGCCAATGAATTACTAGAATTGCCCACAGTGGAAAAAGCCTAAATCTAACTCCCTCATTATCCCTAAATTTGTATTTTGTTCAGAGTGACCCATTTCTCCACAGGGTTAAGTTTTGTTAATAAAGGACAGACATCCTGAGGCTTCTGGGATTAAGCTGATGTATGGGTGAGGTTTAGAGCAGTGGTTCTCAACATTTCCAGACTACTATAGCCCTTTCAGGAGTCTGTTTTGTCTTGCCTTCCCCAGGTCTCACTTCACTTAAAAACTAGTCACTTACAAAATCAGATATAAAAATACAAAATGTCAGGCACATTACTACTGAAAAATTGCTTACTTTCTCATTTTTACCATACAATTATAAAACAAATCAATTGGAATATAAATATTGTACTTACATTTCAGTGTATGGTAATATAGAGCAGTATAAATAAGTCATTGTCTGTATGAAATTTTAGTTTGTATTGACTTCGCTAGTGCTTTTTATGTAGCCTGTTGTAAAACTAGGCAAATATCTAGATGAGTTGATGTACCTTCTGGAAGACCTCTGTGTACCCCAGGTGTACACCTGCCCCTGGCTGAGCACCACTGGTCTCAAACATTTTCCTGAAGTTTAAAATGGCCTTAGGAACAGAGATTCATTTCCAATTGTCTAGGGAAAAGCCTAACATTCTGCACTGAATTGTTTTCATGAGGTCCTGTATCTGACTTCTACATTAGTTACAGAGTTTATTTTTTTAAAAAGTGTGAAGTAGTAAAGGTAACACTGTTGATTTTGACAAGCTTCATTGAACACTATTTTAAAATTACATCTTAAAACTCTTATGCCTCTCTTTACCACAGTGGACAAATAGGCAATTTTTTAGTAAGATTAATCAAAGAACAAATTAGAACAGAGAATGTTAGAATCATACATTCAGTGCATAACCACCACCAGAGTGATACAGTTAGAGAGTGAGTGTGGAAACTCAGAGAAGAATTTTAAACTAGCTGGGCATGATAGCTCCAAATGAAAGAATCAATGCATATTTTAGATTATTGCCCCTCAGCCTCCAGGGAAGTTCAATGGAGATTATGAGGTTGTCCCTTCACCCACTTCCATAAGTGGCAAAGCTCCCATTGGTATCACTGGGCACAGGATCAGGCCCTGGGTAGACTAGGATCCAGGGCTCTATCTAGCAGGATTATCAGAGAGAGAGTCCATTTTGAAAATGCTTGTTGCTCAAGGCATGTTCAGACTCTGCCTTTTTGCAGGGATAATCTATAGGTAAGATTTCTGGTTGCCTTAAACACTTGTTTTTCTTTTGAGAGAGGACAAGATGGGCGATATAATATCTTTTATTGGACCAACTTCTGTTGGCGAGAGAGACAAGTTATCAAGCTTATACAGAGCTCTTCTTTTTGTTACTAAAAAAGCCTGTGGTAGAGAGTGGAGTATTGTGGTTATAACACACAAACAAACACACTGGACTCTTCAGCAAATAGTTGTGTATATTTTGCTTGAAAGGATGAGTGCTTTACTTGAAAGGCACCATCCATCAGTCAAAATACATTACCCAGGGCAGTTGGTTGGCGGCAGCTTTGTTTGATTGACATTTTCTAACAAAGAGAAGTGGAGAGTGGGAAATTCATAGGAGAGGCCACCTGATGTCAATATTCCCTAATGTAAATGGCAACAGTAGGAATCTGATCAACAAGAGCACAACGGCCACTTTCCCTGCCACAACTGCTCTGCCCTTAAAACACAACAGCCGGTACTAAACACTCAGAGAAATGAGTCTCGTTCATTTTGTACTGATCATTTTCTGGAGACCAGACCAGCTGTGTTCTGTTTAGATTTACAGGTAATGACTTCAATTGTAAAGGGACTTTAAGACAACGTTCCAACCATCAATAATATCCTGTGATAATTAAACATCATGCAGCATTGCTGGAGAGTGGAACAAACAGGGCCTCTGGGCCAGGCAGAAC
The DNA here is from genome assembly GCF_015237465.2 of Chelonia mydas. Classification (NCBI taxonomy): domain Eukaryota; kingdom Metazoa; phylum Chordata; order Testudines; family Cheloniidae; genus Chelonia; species Chelonia mydas. The sequence goes on from NC_057855.1 coordinate 21,202,695, forward strand.
ACACCAGAGAACATATTTCAAAACCATTCCCTGTTATTTAGGCTGGGATTTCCAGCAGATTTAAAACTAAATATTTATTATAATAATCAGTTTCCAAATTTATCTAGCACCTTGTACATGAGGCATTTGAATCACTTTAAGAGACAGACTGAATAAGCATCACAACACTCCTGTGAGGTATGCATTCTTACCCTCATTTAACAGATGGGGAAACCGAGGCCCCGACTGGTTAAAGCCAACATTTTCAAAATTGGGTGCCTAAGGTTTGTCCAGGTTATATCACATCAGTGGCAGGGCCAGCAGTAGAACTCTTTACTTCCAGCCGTTGCTCAGTCCATTATTTCACAGTTCTTGTTTACAGATGCAAGACTAGATTCACAAAGGGACATGGGTGTTCCAGTATCTAACTTTCAGGTACCTTGCGACCTGGTGGAATCTACAGCCTTGAATTTAGCACCCAGGAACTGCTGATGAGAGGGGTCATTCCACCTGCCCCTCAAAGGGTCATAGGCACCTAAGTCCAGGCCAGAGGGAGGCTTGGGATTCCAAACCTCTCTCTCTGCACAGCAAAGGCCACTCATGCCAGCCATGTTCCACCAGAACAACGGCACTGTTAACAAGAAGGGTAAAATTCATGAACATGAGTTGCAGAGTTTTCTTGGCAGTTGGACACAGCTGTGCAACTCACTCCAGAACACGTCCACTATATAACAATGACTCTCAGTGTCTTCAAAACTAAATGCAAATCTCAATTGTTTGACTTACGTTTCCCATGTTAAACAGCATCATAAAAATCTCAGTGTAGGAGAGAAACTTAAGTAATAGAATTCAGAGTGGTAGATGTGTTAGTCTGTATCAGCAAAAAAAACCCGACAAGTACTTGTGGCACCTTGGAGACTAACAAATTTATTTGGGCATAAGCTTTCGTGGGCTAATATCTTCCTACTGTATTTTCCACTGCATGCATACAGTGAAGTGGGTTTTAGCCCACGAAAGCTCATGCCCAAATAAATGTTAGTCTCTAAGGTGCCACAAGTATTCCTCTGTTTTTTAAGTAATAGAAGTTACTAATAAAATAATTTTAAAAACTTGTAAGGTTCTCAGAGTCCATGATGATTAGCATGGTACAAAAATCTTTGGATTAGGTAAGAGAGGAAGGGTCCCTTATGGAACTTTGAATATTCAGTCTTGTAAACAAAGCTATTAGACAGGGCACAGATCCTCAGCTGGTGTTAACTGTCATGACTGCGTTGACTTTAATAGAGTTCTGACAATTTACACTGGCTGAGCTTCACACCGGCTGAGGAAATGCCCCAAAAGTGCAGAGGATCTAAGTGTTCAATGTCTAGATTTAATCAAACACATGGAGCCTGCATGTCATGGAAATAGGTTTTAATTAAATTCTTTGTAGATTCATGCTTCTGATTTGATCTCAGAGCTATTTGGGTTCTCCGTCGAATCAGGTTATATGTAGAGATGAATTCACATTCACGTGTGACAGATGATAGAGTCGGTATGTCCCTGGCAGTGCAGAAGGCACTCCCTGAAAGGTGTTGTTTTAAGCAGTAGGTTATGATTCAAACTTTTCCTTCACAAATGTCATACTCAGGATAGGTCACTTCAAAACATGTTGTTAATGAAGAATTAAGGTTGCCTAAGACTGCCTTGTTCCTTTTCAGAGCATGGAGAGTGAAGGGCATTTATAAGAGTGGTACAATGGGCTTCCTTGGCACATCTCATTTACTATCTGAACGGAAATCCACTCTGTGTACTAATATAGGAGCTCTGCACACAGAGATGGGAGGTGGCCCCTTCATCTCAGATCTCACTGGAAGAGAACACCCTATAGAAATAAATTGTAACCCTTCTGCCCGTCAGAGTTGGCAGCAACAAGGGCCGGGTTCAATATCTAGGGGATCCATTCCAATAACACAATGCAAAACCGGCTCAAGCCCCCACCCAGTGACCTGGGACAAATATATACCACCCCCGCTGGGCGCCTCCAAGAGGCAATACTTCCCCTCTCGCAAGCACATAGTCTGAGTGTAGCAAAAAGCCTTTTAATAACAGAGAGAAACAATGTGGCATTATGTTGGGGAAACACCACCAACAGGATTCATAACACAACCCATGAGCAAGAAAAAAAACCCACCCCAAGCAAATTGGGGCATGCCCCTTTCCCTTTGGTTCTTGAGTCCAGCAACCCCAAATCACGCAAAGTCCCAAGAGTTCAATGACCCAAAAGTCTCTGTCCCTGGTCAGGGGAGCCCCAGAGTTCGAAAGTTTATCTGCGGAGCTTTACCTCCCAACCTGGGTGGAGATGGGACGGGGGTAAGAGGCACCTTACATGATCTGAAGCTGACCGCCCCACAGCTCCATAGGCCTTCGCTCTGCTCCGCCAGCCGCCCCACGAACTCCTTCGCTCCGCTCCGCGGCCCACCAGCAGCTCCCGCCGTCCCACGAACTGCTCCGCGTCCCACCAACAACTCCCGCCGTCCTACGAACTGCTCCGCCAGCCTGTCCACAAGGCACTCCAGCCATCCCACAAACTGCTCCACGATATATCTTCAGGCTCCCCCACTACTTAACACAATGCTCAGTGATTTCAGCTCTTAGTCAGTTCAGCTCTTTGGTGAATTCAGCTTGTAGTAGGGGAGCCTCAGTACTGGTGCACTATTAGCCAAAACTGAGCTCAGCAGCCTGTAACTAGACTTCTAATGAAATCAAAATTAGCTCTGATATTCCACAGTGGAGAGAGAAGGAAGTGCAATTAGCATATAGGGCCCTCACCAAGGGGCCCACACCACCAAGTATTAATACTTGTCCCCAGCCTCTCTCCCCTCACACAGTTTTGGAACCCATGACCCTTGCCTAGCGAGTGTTACTTAGTTGATGGTGAGTCCCTCCATCATAACAAAAGGCCAAGTACAGTTCCAAGCACAGTTCCCATAATCAGGGTAATAACAATTTATTCTTCCTGCCCCAATAACAGAGACACTGGGGATCCCACAGCAGCCAAAGTGACCAGTTGGGCAGCTATGGCCTCAGTCTAGGTGGGGTGGGTGTGCCTATGCAAATGAGATTGGCCCCTGAAGTTTTTTTTCACAACTTGCACACCTCACCACCAGATGTCAGGGTGGCGCTCATCCTGACACTGCTTACATCCTCCCCTCAGCCGAGAATTTGTCGTCCCGACAAATCACACTCCCTTTATACCAACTCATTGGTTTCCTCCAAAGGGCCTCAGGAAGCCCACTTTAGCTTCCACAAGCCTGTGTGCTAAATGTATTGGCTCCTCACTAGTCACCCCAGGTGCATCATAAGTTAACCGTTTTACTGGTCTTATCACCCTGTCTCATCTATTGAGACTCTCTGTTGCCGAGGTAGGGGGAACATCCTCTTGAGTGATGGGTGGAGAGGCTTCCCTGGAGGGTTCCTCGGCTACTGGTGTAGGCCCCTGCACTCCTAGTCCTAACGCTGGAGGGTCCAAGGTGCCCAGGACATCGTCTACCTGTGTGTCTCCATTGTCCAATAACCTGTGTGTGTCATCACAGGGGGGTCTCATCAGTGGCACCGGAGTGTCAGAAAGGGGCCTAAATAATTCCGCCATGGGGTTTAGGGCGGAAGAGGGAAAACTCTCGTTTGGTTCAGCTGATCGAGACTGAAATCTTGTCTCCATCCCAGGATACACCAGGGTTGTGTCTTCCCCCTCAGACTCACTCTCAGATGTGCAGAATAGGGGTAAGTTAGCTGCACGGGGCCCGCTGTCTGTGTTGGATGGCGGCTTTGGTCTAGCACCTCTGTTCTGCCCGGCTGCCCTGTCGTGGCCCGTCTCATAAGGGATGCTTACCAATTCCCCCACAGGGAGCAAAAGGTTTCTATGCACCGTCTTTATTTGCCCTGGACCATCTTCAGGTTTGATCTTGTAGACCGGCAGATCTCCCAGCTTTTCCATCACCAGGTAAGGTATTGCCTTCCATCTGTCAGCTATCTTGCGTTTGCCAGCAATACCCAGATTTCGCAGCAGGACTCTGTCCCCCGGCTGGAGCTCCTGCGAACGCACTCTAGCGAGCTCATCCTGACACTGCTTACAAAATAAAACAATACCACTGAGAGGGATGAACTGCTCCATTGATCTCAGTGAGTATTCTCATCCCCAATCCTAGCAAACTGAACGTACCCGTTCCCACAGCAGGACACAGATCCATTCTGTCATGTCTAGTGCTGTCCAGCAGGAGTTCAGCAATGGAACTGATTTATCCTAGGCAAGACTCTTGTGCCAATGATACTGCCTAGTATCATTTTCAGAGCCGCAGCTAGTTCCTGTCACATCAGCCTGGACTCACATCCCCATACCAGGCTTCATATCCCAGACACAGTACTGTTCACTACTGTCTCTGGTTCGTCTTGGGCAGACAAGTAGATGGCATTGGGGTACATGTGTGGTGTGCTGAACATCTTCCAAATTGTATACACCACCAAGGAATCCCAGTGTAACCCAGACACCAACAAAAGTAGGTTAAGAGCATTAATGTGCATAGCATGCAACTCCCCTCAGGGCAAGATTCAAACTCCAGGTCCCTGGGCTCAAGGAGTAGTGCTCACAAGTATATTGCTCCCTGTGTTGCTCACAAATGAGCTCCTGAGATCAAACCCATGGGCAACATCAGTTTTCAAGGGAAATCAGTGCAACAATATGAGCCACAGGTATGTGCAAACAAATCCATAAGAATGTGAATGTTTTACTGATGGGTCCTTATCTTCTGGCCACTGTCGCTCAGGAACTTCATAAACAAGAAATTTCACATTTGCACCAACTCTGCCCCCCAGTACTGATGATGCACAGCAACTTCCAAGAGTATGCATGTTAAAGAACTTTGGAAAAAAATCATTTCTTAAACAGAAAGATCATACCCACCTTAATTGAGGCAAGGGATGTCCCCTACTATGAGCATAAAGACAGGTTTCAGAGTAGCAGCCGTGTTAGTCTGTATTTGCAAAATGAAAAGAAGTACTTGTGGCACTGTGCATCCGATGAAGTGAGCTGTAGCTCACGAAAGCTTATGCTCAAATAAATTGGTTAGTCGCTAAGGTGCCACAAGTACTCCTTTTCTTTATGAGTATAAAGTACTCGTACCCCACTTGGTCACTAGAGGGAGCAAGTTTGTACTGTATTCCTTGCTACTGTAGTATTCAGCAACTTCAAGCTTGTTCACTGCTGTCAGAAATTAAAGAAACTCCTAGCTGTACATCTTGTGTGCAGATTGTTGACTTGCACTCTTCAGCCACAAACACAACATTTTCCATACTGAGACAATGAGAAACTCCCTTTGTTATACATTTGCTATTTCATGCTTCATCAAGAAAGCTGCTATACCTAAAAGACCAGACTGGTTACACAAGGAGTCTGCTGATCATCAGTCCCTTTAGCCTGCTAGCCAGACTATTTAATTTTAGAACATACTATATAGTCCTCATAGCAATTACCCTCTCAGGTTAGGAATAAGACAGAGTTGTAATTTAGCTGCTGTTTAACAACAACAAAGAGTACATATTTAGCAGGGCCTCTGCAATGAGAGCATAACAAACTTGTTTGCAGATCCAATCCACACTGAGAAAAGATTTATAAATTCTATGAACACCTGTCTAGTTCCAAAACCTGCATCTGGGATAGTTGTTCCCACATACAAACAGCCAAGATTACCAACCCAGAACAACCCAAGCCGGTGCTTAATCAGGGATCAGAGCAACACCACTAAAAAGCTGGTGTTTTTTAAATACATGCTCTAATTGGTATAGGCTGACTGCACAGTCATCTCATAGGTAAACAAGGATGTAATCTTGATTAAAATCATTTGAAATGGTGGCTGTAGCTGTTTGCCAGACACCTTTCAGCACATAGTAACATCTACTGTTCTTATAATTAAACAGACAAATATTCTGTTGCTGAGAAATTTGAGTCAACAGGGCACTTGAGCTGGATCCCTCTTGATTTAAATAAGAAGGGGCATTCTCTGTGAGGGGCTCTCAGCTCTGGAACAGGTTTCCCCCAGTCCAAAATAGCACAAGTGTATTGCCCTTTAGGGCTCAGGGCAAGGCACGTCTATTTACACGGGTTGCTTCAAAGGAGAGCTTTTAAAGGTAATCAGATTTGTGAGGGGATGAGAATTTGGTGTTCTGTGGGCAGTTTAATTTTGTTTGCATAGTTTATGACACGGGCACCTAGAACCGTGGAGAGTTGTCCCTCCATTTTGTTCTTTGTATAAATCAAAATAAAAATTAAAACAAACTAATAGCAATTTTGTGTATTGTATTGATGCAAAAGTAATGTTTCCTACTCATGTATGACTGGGGGTACTCTAGCAATAGTGACTATTCTAAAAGCACTGCACATTCCATCCAGTGGCAATTGATGATGCTAGTAACATGGCTAAGGAACATTATGAGGGCTGTGGACAATTGTGATGTTTGGGTCTCTGATACATGTACACTAGCACTCAGACTGGAACCAAGATAATTTCACACAGATAAACAAAGCCTAGATTCACAGACAGGACAAACCCCCAACACTACCTTGAGGCCACCACCCAGCCTCAGTCCTAATTCTAGCCTTGGACCATTAATTGGCCAAACACTAACTTTAACTCAGGGCCTCAACAATAGCCTTAGCCTGGAACAATAAACCTCAACTCAAGCAGTAGTCTAGGGTCACTAAATGGTCCCAGCACAAACACTAGTCCTGGGCCAACAATTGGCTGCAACCCTAATCTTAACCCAGACCAACCAACTGATCCTTATCCTAATGTTAGCCAAGTGCCATCAATTGGCCCCTGCCCTAAACCCCGCTCAGGGCCATCAACAAACCCCATGCTTAGCCCTAGCATAGAACCAAAAACAGTTACAAACCTTAACCCTACTTCAAGGACCAGCAAGGGTATGTCTACATTGCAGCTGGGAAGTGTAATTCCCAGCATGGGAAGATAGACTCACGCTAGCTTCACTCAAATTAGTGTACTAAAAATAGCAGTGTAGATGTTGTGGCACAAGTTGCAGCTTGAGTTAGCCACCCAAGCTTGGACCCAGGGGGGTCAGGCAGGCTTTGACTCAAACAGCTAGTCCCAGTACCATCCATAACCCTAGACTGGAACCAGCAACAACCTTAACCCTAGCTTTGGGCCACAAACTGGCACCATCCCTAGCCTGGGACCACACATCAGCCCTAAACCTAACCCTTGCCCAGAGCCACAAACTGTCCAAAACCTTTACCCTGCCCTAGAACCATAAACTGGTCCCAACCCTGAAGAGGCAGTTTGGTGCCTAAATACCTTTGTGGATCTCACCCTGGCGCGGCTCTGTGGAAGGGCCGTGGAGGGCAATAAATGGGGATTTCTCTCCTCCAAAAAAAAAAAAAAAAGCCTATATGGGGTCCCATGTAAGTCAGGGCGGCTCCTTGTGGCTGTAGGGATCTGCCCACATGCAGCAGATTAGAGTCAAGGCCTAAAAAAAGAGAAAAAATACAGAGTTTCTCAGCAAATTTAGAGAACACATCACTTGATGATTCCACAAGTGTGGCTGAAGCAATACGATGATTACGCAGACAATAAATCATAAGCCTTATTATCTGCCATGTTATGATGTTCCGTTTAATTATTTTAAATGTAGCCAAACTAGGATTAAGGATTTCCATAGCGGAAAGGTTGTTTTTTTAATATTGTCATGCTGCTTACAGATCTCACCATATTTGTATCTATAATAGGGGCACAAGATGTTCCATTTGATATTTAATAAAACTCATTTGGTTTGTTGCCATTTGGCCTGAGCAGTTCACCAATATTTGGGGCCTTTCTGGCTTGTTTCCTTTAGGAGGAGAAATGGATGATACACAGCAGGTAATATTCTTCAGTAAAATCCTGGTTATTTACAAAGCACATACAAAAGCCCTGTTTCCCCAAACACAGTAGAAACAAACAGCTGCAGGCAGTTTCCTTACTAACAATAATTTCCAAGCCTACCTTTCCAGCCAGTCCTGTGCCCCAAAGAGCTCTGTCTCTGTTCCCTTTCAGAAATGCCCAAGACTGCTGTCTGGCTTTCTGGTTACTTTCACACAGACACACACAGCTGCAAACAGTCAATGCCCCCCAGCCCCTGCACTTGCAATCAGTCCACAAAGAAATCCTTCAGTCCACATGGCTCAGATTTGCATGTGGCTTAGCACCTCAGACACTGACTTCTGCGGTCTTCTATTTAGCCTGAATGAAGGATGGCTAGCTGCTGCATACCCACCAGCTTTAGCAAAGTCTGTAATTGCGTATAGATCTCACATGCTTGACAGCAGCTATTAACATCTTCAAGTATAACAAGTTACATTTTTAATCAGAATTACCCTTCATAAGAACTAATAACTAGTTACTGTACAAATCTGTTTCTGCAGCTACACTAGTTTTTTAAAAGTGCTATAATTAACTGTGTGATCCTCAAAGTCTTGACACATGCAATTATCCTCCCCATTTTACAGGGTGGGGAATATGAAACAATGAGAAGTGATGTGACTCACTCAAGGCCAAGCTGTGTGTCAGTGGCAGAGCAAAGATTAGAATTCTGAAGTTCCTATTTCCCAGGCAAATACTTAGTATGCTGCATTTAGTGTGGGCTTTTCACAATGGTCTTCAGTTACTCCATATTGCCAATCTCAAGAGATCAAAAATCATGAGTCAGACCTCCAAAAAAATCATAAGATAAGCCCACAAAACGAGGTTTTTTTTATTATTTTAACAAAAGATTAGATTGTGTTTTTTGGTCTATGGTGATTTTTAAAACTCTCTCTGCCCATCCTGTTTGTGAGAAATGTATTGGGTAAGGCAGGCATGGCCAGCTTGAGCCTGAGAAGGAGCCAGAATTTACCAATGTACATTGCCAAAGAACCACAGTAATATGTCAGCAGCTCCCCATCCCGCTCCCAGCGCCTCCCACCCACTGGCAGCCCTGCCAGTTAGTGCCTCTCCCTCCCTCCCTGCACCTCCCGATCAGCTGTTTTGTGGCATGCAGGAAGCTCTGGGGTGGAGGAGCAAGGGCACGGCACGCTCAGGGGAGAGGACGGGAAGGGGTGGAGTGGGGATAGGGCTGTAAAAGAGCCAGGGGTTGAGCACTGAGCCCCCCGGTATATTGGAAAGCTGGCACCTGTAGCCCCAGCCCTGGAGTCGGTGCCTATACAAGAAGCCATATATTAACTTCTGAAGAGCCGCTTGTGGCTCTGGAGCCACAGATTGGCCACCTCTGAGGTAAGACATGATGTTGGCTCCCGCTGCAGGAGCTCTCACCTCCTACTCAGCACATCCCTGCCCAGCAATTAATTCTGCCCACACCTCCAAATCACTCATCCTCCTGTACCTCCAGCGGTTCAGCCCCTTAAGCCTCACCTCTGCTCCTCCTGAGGCTCGTCACCCCTCTCTCCCAGACTTTGGGAGGACTGCAGCAAGGTCCCCTTCCCCTGATCCAGGCTGGAGGGAGCAGTTCTAGGGACTCATCACCCCAGCCTGTGACCTTTCCCCAAGGTGGGTGTGTCAGGAAAGGAGGAATGAGCAGAGACACAATATGCACCTGAGTTTCTGATACGAAAAGCACCTCAGAAATGGAAGACAGGAGAAACTGTTTCCAGAGCTCAAAGAACATCCATCCAACTCAACAGAAATGAAATGAGTTAGTTAGGCCCAAACTGCCCTTCTGAGCTTCAGTCAGTCATTTACACACCCTGACTCAGTTTCATTAACTGCAAATTGGGAAAATATTTGCAGATGATATTGTAGAAGTTAACGTTTGTTCCATGCCTTGAATGCGTAGAGCTGTATAAGTGATGAACATCAATATCTTCAAGTGATATCATTAGAACATTCAGCTTATACATATTATCTATATACATCTGTGACAGAGGGGCCTCTTGGTGAGGGATCTCTGGCAGAGGACACAGGGGATGCATAGTGTTTTACAGGCATCCCTTGGGTGAGAGATCTGCAAATAGTTCACAACAGGGTGGTATGTGAGGTTTCCATCAAGAGCTTGTAGCTCCCTGGTCATCATAATCATTGTAAAAGGTATGTACTGATAATATCTGAGGAGTTACATATCTATAACAAAAATTACGTTCTTAAGGTCTAGGAGTTAAGGCAGGCCACCAGGAAGGGGCATACTCCAGAAGGTAACAGATATCTATCTCCCTGTCTGACTATTTGGGTACTGGCCATTTGGTACACTGTGCCTCATAATGTATGGTTATTTGCATATGGACAAAAGGGCTAATTGAGATATTGTGAAATGTGCAAGAGAAGAAATCTACAGGAAGAACCAAACAACAGGGGCATGTCCTGTTGATGAACAAAGACAAAGGATTGTTCAGGTGTATCTTAGAGTGGAAAGGGACATACTGGATCCTTCACCAAGGAGGCAAGCTGACAGCATGCTCGTCTAATGAAAGGAAGGTCACAGCCAACCTGTCAAGGTACGGCAAGGACTTTGGGTGAGCAATACTTGGTTAGACACAAGAGCATCTTGTTAATTAAGTCTAGGTTCCAGAATGTGTGTTGTGATCTTATTTTATATGTAACCATTACGTCTACTTTTACTGCCTGAATCTCTGTTCCTTGTTAAATAGACATACACTTGTTTTCACTATAAACACATCCAAGTGTTGTGTGTTAAGCTGAGAAGCCATCGGAGGTGAAACTGGCAAGCTGGGCTGTACTGCTTCTTGGGAAGAAGCAAATCTGCAAATACTTCCAGTGTCCAGTGGACCAGCAGCTGGACAATCCAGGAAAATGCTCACAGGGCGCAAATGCTGGAGTGTGCCAATCACTAACCTGCAGAGTGACAGGAGAGCCAAGAACAGAGGGCTTTCTGTTACCAGGAAACCATGGAATTGGAGAGCTGACTCAGGGCAGGGACAGACAAGGCTTCCTCATGCTACCAGCAGGTGATAGTGAGGTGCCTCATAACGTTGGGTACCCCAGAAAGCGTCGCAACATCTCAGTTCATACAAACAACCCACAAAGTAGCTTAATATGAACATGAACTATTTTTAACAAGAAGATTCTATGCCCTTTAAAATGAAAGAGAAGGATATTCCAGAAACATTTCTACAAGTTCCAAATACATACAAGAAAACTTACTGCTTATTCCGGGTGTGATGCACTAAATCCGGATGGGTGCTGCCCTTTTGTGCACCACGCTGCTGAGCTGTCCAGCTCTCCTACTGCACTGAAGTAGGAACATTGAACAAATATCTTAATTTTAGACACATTTGAATGCCGGGGGGGGCGGGGGTGGGGGTAACGGGATCAGAAAGAGCGCGGGGGGGGGGGGGGGCGTTCCTGATGAAGAACAGGGTCACTGTCAGTGTATAAGATGGGAGCGGATTGACATTTTTCAACTGAACACTTTTTTCATTAAAAGTATAATGAATAATAAAATAATCAAAGTGTTTTGCAAAAAATCAGTTCCATTTTGATTAAATGTATTTGATAAAAGTTTTTTAAAACCAAAACAAAGTGAATTTTTTTAAAATTAAAATTGAAAATTTTAGTTATAGTTAGTTATAATTAATTTCATCAAAACTTGTAAAACTTTCAAGATAATAAACAGATTTTTCTGCCCAATTAATTTAGGCATTCTGGGGTCCAATTAACTGAGGTGGAATTTTGTGTGTGTTTTAAATAATTCTAAGGCAATTTTAATGGATAATGAAATCATTCTATAACCAGCACAAACCCAAGGCTGAGAGAAAAGGGGCAAGTAGCAAAGGACAAGGCCAAAGCTCTTTCAGAACATTATTATTATTTATTTGTTTTTATCATAGCACCTACGAGCCCCAGTAATGGACCAGGACCCCATTGTACTAGGCACCGTACAAACACAGAACAAAAAGACAGTCCCTGTCCCAAAGAGCTTACAACATAAGACAACAGATGGACAGACAGACAGATGGGGGAGTACAAGGAGAGAATGAGACAATATTGGTCAGCATGATGGGCTTTCATCTTAGAACAACCATCATGGCCCATTTGAAGTCAATGAAAGTTTTGCTATTGACTTCAGTGGGGCCAGGATTTTACTGGCAGTGTTCAGGTCACGTTGCACTGGACTCACATTTTTGATATACTATAAGTCAGGACCGTGGAAGAGATCATAAATCATGACAAATATTGTACAAGATTTGTAAAGTATTAACAGTTATATTCTCTACAGAAGCAGAAGTAAGTAATATATAGCAAGTTAATGCCCTGCCTTGACACATTACTTTAACATTTTCTTCCTCCCTTACACTTTTGATAAATATTTTATGCTGTTTTTCTCCACACATTTTTATATAAACAATTAGAATTAAATCCTGCTCAAGAAAGTATGTAAGTCTTAATTAGGAAAAGTAAGTCATTCTACATTAGATATTACCCGCTATGATAAAGAGTAAGCTCTGTATGTTTAATAAAGCTGCTCAAAAAGCATTCATGAAAATGTAAGTTTTCCCCCCACAATTTTTTCCCCCACAATTTTTCCATTAAATATTGAAATTTTTTTACCAGCTCTAATCTGTAAGGATTAAAGATTTAATTTCTCCTATTTCAGTATATCTAAAATACTGTATATGCACATTATTCTTAAGGTGGACAAGTAGAATATTCAGTAAGTAATATGTCTAGGATAAAGTGTCCATTACGGAATAAAGGTTGGTTTTATCTTCTGTACAATTCCTAGTTAAGGAGATTTTACACACACAAAAAGTAGTGTTCGCGTAAACCTCAAACTGCTTCTAAACAAATACATAGGTTTAGGAGAACCGCGTGCAGGATCAAAAAGCCACCATGATGGTGGCTAGGCTATTTTATAATAGAAACAGTACTTTCAGGCTGGTTTCCAAATACAAGTAAGAAAAACTGAAAAGCCAGATTGATCTGCATAGTGATAAAGATGTAAACCATGTACACAATCGCAGCAAGCATAGGAACAATAACAGTGTAGAAGACCAATTTTTCACAGGGTACCATGAGTTCACTACAGGTGATCAGTTTATACTGATAGTATAGCCAGTAGAGATAGGTCATCAAACGTTTAACAGCCATCTTCATTTTTTACCAGCTTCAAGAAGTTTGACCTGTTAGAACAAAAAAAAGAAAGTTAGCAGGGGAAGAGACAATGTAAAAAGTTTTGGATAAAGCAAAAAGTAAATATGATTCAGTGAAAAGCCATGCCATGCTCAGCTCTGTGCACTGTAATTGTTTCACACAGCAGTAAAGATTGAAAGAGATATTCAAGGAGTGAAGCATTCAGTTAGTCAATGTCACATATTGCAACTGAACATAAACCACAATGATAATATCACCTTTGTGACAACACAGCTAAAATCCTAGAACTGAAAACACATACTGAAGTGGGGAGACTTGATCAGATGCTAAGAGACTAGAGCGAGAGAGAGGAGAAGCCATCCAAAAATGAGCATGGCCAGATTCTCACACGCCTCCTCATATCAAGGTACCTACATATCAAGATATGTAGTGCTTCTTCTGTCTGAAATTCTGAGCTAGCTAGTTTAGGAGCATTGTGTGATCCCTGGTTCTTCAGAGAGACTCAACACGTCAACATTCCCCAACTTCTCCCCAAGCTCCATAGGTTGAGTCATACTCCACCTTCTTAGCTCTGCCTCCTGAAGGATTATTTCAAGATCTACAGGAGCAGCTCTGAAGCATAGCAGGTCATTGTAAGCCATGGTCCTGTAGATTCTGCTAAGATCCAAAGCAGTTCCTGTCAATCCTAAGAGTTCATAGGGAGAAATACAAGAATGGGAAAAGTAATCAAGGTATGGGATCTGGACACGCAGGACAGACTGGTGGCCCAGAACAGCTGCAGGACTCACCAGAGCCTGGGAAACCTGGAACTTCTGCAGGCAATCAAAACTGGAAGCAAGAAGGAAGATCTGGGAATTTCACAAGCTCCCATGGGGCACCAAACATCAAAATGCTTTCAGGGGACATCCCCCTCAGTGCATTTCATTTTCCCAGGGACAAATGGAAGGGAGCCAAGTTGACTGAGGTCCTCAGGGAGGGGTATTTGACAGTCTCGTTCTGGCACAGTCATTGAGGACATCTGAGGGGAGTAGGAGAGGAATTAAGTTTCCATTCATGCTTGCCCCTTTGTGTGGTCATAAAGGAAAGGAGAAGGTTCACAATGTAATCCAATCAAATTAGGAGCTTTGCCCACCTCCCCCAGTCATTTTTTTATTATTTTGTCCTATATTATAGTAGATTAAACCCAAGGGAAATTCACAAAAATTTCAATAAAATTTTTGTGAATTTTTGTCAAAGTTTTGTTGCAATTAATAAATTCCTCCATCTCCTCGCTCACTGTCCTGCCTTCTCTTTCATGTGAATTTTAGAGACTGATTTGAGCAGAGTAACTTCATTGCTGGCACACAGTTTGAAAATTCATTATACAGAAACCAATGAGAGCAAAGGAATTAAAGAATCCAGAGTAATTTACATAAACATAACACTATTGAGAAAAACAATAAAACACTGACTAGGCAAATCAGACACCAACATCGAAAACCCAGGGAGCCTGTCAGATGGGATGAACACTTTACAAGTATATAAAGTAGCTATTTTAGGAAGTATTGTACGTTTGTTCTCTCACCCACTCTATTCTCTTCCTGGAACATATCACACATCATACTGCATTATATACCAACACTGTGGGGTCACCAAAGGGGTTTGAATAAAAGTGCTATCATTTCAGTTGTCTCATGGCCTCCTGTCTTTTATTGACAATAAGTAACACATTAACCCAGTTCAAATAGGTACGTTATGCTTGCCATAAAAAAATAACTTAGAAGGAAAACAGAGAAGACTTTATTTTGTTTTTAGTTGGAACATGGATAATTTTCTGAAATATAATATAAATATCTAGGTTGGGATCCTGGCCCCATTGAGGTCAACCAACCCCTAATTTTTTTTTTTTAATTAAAACAATTTTTTTCCAGGAACATAAAAAAAAGTTGAGTTATTACAACAGAAATTAAACATGGTAATTAAGCCCAATGCCCTTTGTGGATTTGGACAAATCACTCAGTCACAGAGCTTAAGGCTAAATGGGAATACCAGATCATCCACTAAAAACTTTTGCCTCAGTTTTCTATTCTATGAAATGAAGATAGTATTGTTCACTTACCTGCCTCACAGGTAGATTTCACTAGTTAGTGTATATATAGTGCCTTCACCATATACGAAGATATATAATTGCTCAGTACTATCGTCAATGTAACATTCACCTTGCTGTTCATTACATATAGTTTATATTAAAAGCCCAGTTATGCTAAAATCCCATATCAAAGCAACTTAATTGCCACAAACTACTTTTAAGAAAGGAGGTTGTCTCTCCCTTAAAAATAATTTTTTTTAATATTGCAAAAAAGTTAGTGCACATTCCATGCAAAACAAAGAAAACTCACTCCTCTCCTTCTGGATGTATGATGTTAAATCTGGATAAGTGATGCTCCTTAATGCTCCTGCCTTTTGTTGCGGATCTACTTACTGAACTGAGAAGTGTGAACACTGAGCTTGGTTACTGAATTCCAACAGGGTGTTTAAACTGCCCCACCCTTCCTCATTATTGCTAAAAGCACCTCTGGCCAAGATTCCATATATTATGCAACAATATTAATTTCAATCTATGCAGCCAAGGCACCCAGTTTGTGTGACAGGTTCCACAACAATTTTAATTTTATAACCTGCACAAAATCAGGGGACCACATGCACGCTGAGACAGAACAGGCTGAGATACTGCCTTAGAGCAGTGCTTTTCAGCTTTTTTTCATTTGCAGACCACTAAAAATTTTCAAATGGAGGTGGAAATCTTAGAAATAGTCTGCGGATCCCATGGGGTCCACAGACCACAGGTTGAAAACCACTGCCTTAGAGGAAGCAGTGGAGGCTTGCCACAAGCAGTGCCTTTCCCGATTTTGAGTCTCAAAGTTCAGAGCTCTGCTCCTGTAAGACTTCAGAGTAGTATTTGCCAAGTAGAAGAACATAAGAATGGCCATATTGGGTCAGACCAAAGGTCCATCCAGCCCAGCATCCCGTCTACCGACAGTGGCCAATGCCTGTCTACCGACAGTGGCCAATGCCAGGTACCCCAGAGAGAACGAACCAGTCAGCTGCGAACCAGCTGAGCAGCGAACAGCAGAGCAGCTAACAGAGGGAGTTTGCCTGGGATCTGCCTGGGGAGAGCCTGCTGAGCCTTACATCTTGCCGGCTTCTCTGAGTAGTTACTACAACTCCTGATTGAGCTCGTAGAAGGAAGGTAATATGGATGGGGGGTGTTCAGCTGTTGTGACCTGCACTGGATGTGCCATGTTTGTCTTTCTTCCAGAGGACAGAAGCGACTTTGTCTGTACAAAGTGCAAGCTGGTCTCCATATTGGAAGAGAAGGTTCAAGGTCTGGAGCAACAGGTATCGACCCTGCATTGCATAAGAGAAACTGAAGATTTCCTGGACAGACGTCAGGATATGCTTCTATGGGCACCATGTTCTGAAGATTCAGAACAGGCTGTGCAGCAGGGACAGGAGGACAGTGAAGAAATTTGGCAGCATGTGACCTCCAGAAGAAGAAAGGGGAGCGTCCATGTACCAGCAACGCAGATACAGGTAAGTAACCATTTTCATGTTCTCTCCACAGGTACTAATGCGGAGAGTGAACTAGATGATACATCTGAGGGAAGGGAACAGAAGGAGACTCTGCCGATTGGAAGGCATGAGATGCATTGTCCTAGGGTTGGGGGTTCCATGACCACTGCTCCCAAGAGAAGGAGGCGGGTGGCAGTAGTCGGGGACTCTCTCCTCAGGGGGACTGAGTCATCTATCTGCCACCCGATCGGGAAAACCGAGAAGTCTGCTGCTTGCCAGGAGCTAGGATTCACGATGTGACGGAGAGACTGCCGAGACTCATCAAGCCCTCAGATCGCTACCCCTTCCTGCTTCTCCACGTGGGCACCAATGATACTGCCAAGGATGACCTTGAGCGGATCACTGCGGACTACGTGGCTCTGGGAAGAAGGATAAAGGAGTTTGAGGCGCAAGTGGTCTTCTCGTCCATTCTCCCTGTGGAAGGAAAAGGCCTGGGTAGAGACCATCAAATCATGGAAGTCAACAAATGGCTACGCAGGTGGTGTCAGAGAGAAGGCTTTGGATTCTTTGACCATGGGATGGTGTTCCAAGAAGGAGGAGTGCTAGGCAGAGACAGGCTCCACCTAACGAAGAGAGGGAAGAGCATTTTCGCAAGCAGGCTGGCTAATCTAGTGAGGAGGGCTTTAAACTAGGTTTACTGGGGGAAGGAGACCAAAGCCCTGAGGTAAGTGGGGAAGTGGGATACCGGGAGGAAGCACGAGCAGGAGCGCACGAGAGGGCAGGGCTCCTGCCTCATACGAGAAAGAGGGACGATCAGTGAGTTATCTCAAGTGCCTATACACAAATGGAAGAAGCCTGGGAAACAAGCAGGGAGAACTGGAAGTCCTGGCACAGTCAAGGAATTATGATGTGATTGGAATAACAGAGACTTGGTGGGATAACTCACATGACTGGAGTACTGTCATGGATGGATATAAACTGTTCAGGAAGGACAGGCAGGGCAGAAAAGGTGGGGGAGTTGCACTGTATGTAAGGGAGCAGTATGACTGCTCAGACCTCAAGTATGAAACTGCAGAAAAACCTGAGTGTCTCTGGATTAAGTTTAGAAGTGTGAGCAACAAGGGTGATGTCGTGGTGGGAATCTGCTATAGACCACCGGACCAGGGGGATGAGGTGGACGAGGCTTTCTTCCGGAAACTCACGGAAGTTACTAGATCGCAGGCCCTGGTTCTCATGGGAGACTTCAATCACCCTGATATCTGCTGGGAGAGCAATATAGCGGTGCACAGACAATCCAGGAAGTTTTTGGAAAGGGTAGGGGACAATTTTCTGGTGCAAGTGCTGGAGGAACCAACTAGGGGCAGAGTTCTTCTTGACTTGCTGCTCACAAACCAGGAAGAATTAGTAGGGGAAGCTAAAGTGGATGGGAACCTGGGAGGCAGTGACCATGAGATGGTCGAGTTCAGGATCCTGACACAGGGAAGAAAGGAGAGCAGCAGAATACGGACCCTGGACTTCAGAAAAGCAGACTTTGACTCCCTCCGGGAACTGATGGGCAGGATCCCCTGGGAGAATAACATGAGGGGGAAAGGAGTCCAGGAGAGCTGGCTGTATTTTAAAGAATCCTTATTGAGGTTGCAGGGACAAACCATCCCGATGTGCCAAAAGAATAGTAAATATGGCAGGCGACCAGCTTGGCTTAACAGTGAAATCCTTGCTGATCTTCAACACAAAAAAGAAGCTTACAAGAAGTGGAAGATTGGACAAATGACCAGGGAAGAGTATAAAAATATTGCTCGGGGATGCAGGAGTGAAATCAGGAAGGCCAAATCGCACCTGGAGTTGCAGCTAGCAAGACATGTTAAAAGTAACAAGAAGGGTTTCTTCAGGTATGTTAGCAACAAGAAGAAAGTCAAGGAAAGTGTGGGCCCCTTACTGAATGAGGGAGGCAACCTAGTGACAGATAATGTGGAAAAAGCTAATGTACTCAATGCTTTTTTTGCCTCTGTCTTCACGAACAAGGTCAGCTCCCAGACTACTGCACTAGGCAGCACAGCATGGGGAGTAGGTGACCAGCCCTCTGCGGAGAAAGAAGTGGTTCGGGACTATTTAGAAAAGCTGGACGAGCACAAGTCCATGGGGCCGGATGCGCTGCATCCGAGAATGCTAAAGGAGTTGGCGGATGTGATTGCAGACCCATTGGCCATTATCCTTGAAAACTTATGGTGATCCAGGAAAGTCCCGGACGACTGGAAAAATGCTAATGTAGTGCCCATCTTTAAAAAAGGGAGAAGGAGGATTCTGGGAACTACAGGCCAGTCAGCCTCACCTCAGTCCCTGGAAAAATCACAGAGCAGGTCCTCAAGGAATCAATCCTGAAGCACTTACACGAGAGGAAAGTGATCAGGAACAGTCAGCATGGATTCACCAAGGGAAGGTCATGCCTGACTAATCTAATCACCTTCTATGATGAGATTACTGGTTCTGTGGATGAAGGGAAAGCAGTGGATGTATTGTTTCTTGACTTTAGCGAAGCTTTTGACACGGTCTCCCACAGTATTCTTGTCAGCAAGTTAAAGAAGTATGGGCTGGATGAATGGACTATAAGGTGGGTAGAAAGTTGGCTAGATTGTCGGGCTCAAAGGGTAGTGATCAATGGCTCCATGTCTAGTTGGCAGCCGGTATCAAGTGGAGTGCCCCAAGGGTCAGTCCTCGGGCCGGTTTTGTTCAATATCTTCATAAATGATCTGCAGGACGGTGTGGATTGCACCCTCAGCAAGTTTGCAGATGACACTAAACTGGGAGGAGAGGTAGATAAGCTGGAGGGTAGGGATAGGATACAGATGGACCTAGACAAATTAGAGGATTGGGCCAAAAGAAATCTGATGAGGTTCAACAAGGACAAGTGCAGAGTCCTGCACTTAGGACGGAAGAATCCAATGCACCGCTACAGACTGGGGACCGAATGGCTCGGCAGCAGTTCTGCAGAAAAGGACCTAGGGGTTACAGTGGATGAGAAGCTGGATATGAGTCAACAGTGTGCCCTTGTTGCCAAGAAGGCCAATGGCATTTTGGGATGTATACGTAGGGGCAAGCCAGCAGATCGAGAGATGTGATCGTTCCCCTCTATTCGACACTGGTGAGGCCTCATCTGGAGTACTGTGTCCAGTTTTGAGCCCCGCACTACAAGAAAGATTGGAAAGAGTCCAGCGGAGGGCAACAAAAATGATTAGGGGACTGGAACACATGACTTATGAGGAGAGGCTGAGGGAACAGGGATTGTTTAGTCTGCGGAAGAGAAGAATGAGGGGGGATTTGATAGCTGCTTTCAACTACCTGAAAGGGGGTTCTAAAGAGGATGGATCTAGACTGTTCTCAGTAGTAGCTGATGACAGAACAAGGAGTAATGGTCTCAAGTTGCAGTGGGGGAGGTTTAGGTTGGATATTAGGAAAAACTTTTTCACTAGGAGGGTGGTGAAACACCGGAATGCGTTACCTAGGGAGGTGGTGGAATCTCCTTCCTTAGATATTTTCAAAGTCAGGCTTGACAAAGCCCTGGCTGGGATGATTTAGTTGGGGATTGGCCCTGCTTTGAGCAGAGGGTTGGACTAGATGACCTCCTGAGGTCCCTTCCAACCCTGATATTGTATGATTCTATGAACCTAACAGGAAATGGTCTAGTGATCTCTCTCCTGCCATCCATCTCCACCCTCTGACAAACAGAGGCTAGGGACACCATCCTGGCTAATAGTCATTAATGGACTTAACCTCCATGAATTTATCCAGTTCTCTTTTAAACCCTGTTATAGTCCTAGCCTTCACAACCTCATCAGGCAAGGAGTTCCACAGGTTGACTCTGTGCTGAGTGAAGAACTTCCTTTTATTTGTTTTAAACCTGCTACCTATTAATTTCATTTGGTGGCCCCTAGTTCTTATATTATGGGAACAAGTAAATAACTTTTCCTTATTCACTTTCTCCACACCACTCATGATTTTATATACCTCTATCATATCCCCGCTTAGTCTCCTCTTTTCCAGGCTGAAAAGTCCTAGCCTCTTTAATCTCTCCTCATATGGGACCCGTTCCAAACCCCTAATCATTTTAGTTACCCTTTTCTGAACCTTTTCTAATGCCAGTATATCTTTTTTGAGATGAGGGGACCACATCTTTATGCAGTATTCAAGATGTGGGCATACCATGGATTTATGTAAGGACGATAAGATATTCTCCGTCTTATTCTCTTTCCCTTTTTTAATTATTCCTAAAATTGCGTTTGCTTTTTTGACTGTTGCTGCACACTGTGTGTACGTCTCCAAAGAACTATCCATGATGACTCCAAGATCTTTCTTGGAGTCATCATGGATAGTATGCCCCCAGGCTGTTCAATTCAAATAATGCATTTGCAATGCAGAGTTTAAGAATGATACAGCACCTGAAGAGCCATACAGAGGCACAATAGCATCATTTTCAAATCAAGAGTTTTTGATCTTCGGCCAATTAATCAAGAAGCCCCAAGTGGAAGCCAATACCTTCGGCAAACCTCCTTTTGAGACAGTACTTCAAGCCCCTCTGTCACTCTGTCTTCCTGCCTACCCTAGCCACTCTGATACAGAGATTTTAAAATAGGGGCAAGCACTTGAGACAATATATTAACAAGATCAGGAGCAGGAAGATGACAGTAAAGTTTCCCTTTAAAAAACACAAACCCACAAGATCTGAGGCATCTTGATTAAAACAGATTATACTGAAATCTGTCCAGCTGCATAGTCACATTTTATACAGCTGATCTGCCTACAGCCAAATCATTTCCACTAATAAAGACTCCATCTTCAGTTGATATGCCCTAAGCAATGTTTTAAAGGTTGCAGTCTATTCTTCTCCCTTCCATTCCTTACTGCACACAAGCTGAAACTCTCTATTAGAACTGGTCAAAAAATTTCCATCAAGGTCAGTATTTTTTATGATTGGGGAATCACTGAATCGTAGGACTGGAAGGGACCTTGAGAAGTCATCTAGTCCAATCCCCTGCAGGGAAGTGGTACTGCAGTTTTGCTGTGGCTGTGTACAGCAACAAAAGGCTTTTCCTAGACAGCACGTTATTTCTAGGGAGGGTAGCTTCTATCTTCCACCTACCTCACCATTTTTTCCATTCACAGTAAGAATAGGAAGCTTCTCCTCTCTAGTGTCCCATGCGTGGAACCAAAATTACTCACTGCTCTGGGGATAGCACGTGCCAATTCATTACAATATTTCAACATTGATTTACATAAGCCTGGAACAGGGTAGGTTCGGAAGAATGTAGTGGGAAGTTATGGGATGCCTAATACCCTGCTCAAATGCTAATTATGAACTAGGCGCTTCTTAAAGTTAAGTTACATGCAGAATATTAAGATTTGCATGATTGTTTTCTGTAAGTTCTGACCATATTTGGAAAAAAACAGCTGTACCGTTTTATTTCATTATTATGGTAGGAGATGGGAGACATTTGAAGTATGTGCAGGCTAGACTCACAGTGACCCCTATTTAGTCTCCATTGCATTAAATGGCATGGAGGGGCACAAAAGTGTGGAACTAGGTGTAGGCAGCTATAAGAGCATCCCACAGCCTTACTGCATATCTGCTAACAGACTCCAAGCACAAGCAGAGCACTGCAAAACTGACAGAGGAAAAGGGGGAAATTATGGAGCAACTCCTCTACGCAGCACATTCAGACAGAAAAAGCCATGGAGTAGGGCAATCTAGCTATACTGTCAGGAGCTGGGTGGAAGAAGGGAAGGGTATGGAAGGTCATCGAGCTTAAAGGTGTTGCAGTGTTTCTAGAATCCTTCTTTTGCCTGGTCACCCAGGAAGAACTGTGGTTCAGGGTTGTGTGTAGGAGGACTCCAGCCTGCTGTTGTAACAGCCACAATACAGAAATCCTTTCCAACATTCAGTAAGTATAAATTAAAGAAAAAAGCAAAACAAACATTCAAATATCTGGAATTCAGACGTTAAATGGCTACTCACTAAGTTCCCCTTTTTCATTTAGGTTCAGTAAAGTCTTTCAGGTGGAAAAATTAAAATCCTGTTCATACCAGAAGTCTTCCTTGGGGAAAAATAAGAATTCACCGACCACTCAATTTCAGATCCAGAGTTATTGTTCGCAAGATGCT
Organism: Chelonia mydas; assembly: GCF_015237465.2. NCBI lineage: Eukaryota > Metazoa > Chordata > Testudines > Cheloniidae > Chelonia > Chelonia mydas. The sequence goes on from NC_057855.1 coordinate 21,225,509, forward strand.
TTCTAGATAAATTTTTGTACTTCATGGTCCAAGAGACACAGACAAGGTTTTCATCTCAGGGCCAAAAGACCAAAAACATCAAGACTCTTGATCACGGCCTTGGATAGGCCAAGAGACTACTTACACTTGAACTTAGCTCTAAGGAGCAGAGAAGCAAAGGAAAAAGAAAAGTAAGGAAGAACTGTGCAGGCAGGATAAAGTTCAGACAGGTCAGTTACATTAAAGTTCACCTGAACTTCTGAAGCCCATGCTCACTGCACTGTTTAGAATAACATTTGGCTGATGCACTGGTCACCTCTTACTACTGGAGTCTTCTTTCATGCTGCGGTAAGGCCATGTATGCTGTTTTAGCCAGCCCGACTTGATGGTTATGGCAAGGATATCATGCAGTTTAATTCCAAGTTTTAAAAAAATTTTAAACTAATTAGACAAAAAGGAAGAAGGATAGGAAATAGAAAACAGGATGAGATGAAGTGATGCACAAGGAAGAGTGAAAGCAACAACCTTGAACCATGCATCCCGAAAGTTACATAGAACTTAGCCAAACCAATACCAATGGCATGATATTTTTATTGGATGTATTGCAGTTTCCACAGAGAAACTTCTGGACCTAAAGATACCACATTGTTTCTCTAAAGTGCCCAGAAGGGGCATGATCAACCATTATTGTCCCATCAATCTAATGCCACCCTCCCCGCCCCCCACATAAGCATTTATTTCTGTTTCATGGAATTCTTAGTCCATCATTATGCCCATTTATCATCTCAAGGATCCTTGCAGGTCATTTCCCTAGGACGTCAGTCTAAAGGCACTCAAGTCACATGATTTCTTTGACTCCAATTCATGCTTGTTTTTCAATCAGAAATTGCATTTATTTTTGTCACCTTTTACCCTCCAGGGTTCAGCATGGCTTTAAGATCTCTCGCAGAACACTTAGGAAGCCCAGAAGTATAGTCACAACAGCAGATGAAATTCCCACATTGAGCAGAAATCTTCAGGGCATCCAATGGATGTTCCAGGATCAGCCTCACTACTTCAGCTAGAATAGCAACAGCCCTGTGCAGCAAAAGGGAACACTGTGGTGGAGCTATAGGGCAGAAAACAGCCATGGAGATTTATAGCAAGTAGGGCTGTTAAGATTAATCGCAGTTTAACTCATGTGTTTAACTCAAAAAAATTAATCGCAGCTTTAATTATACTTCATAAATTTCAACTGATATTCTATTGTTTAAATGGTTTAGATATTTTTCTACATTTTCAAATATACTGATTTCAATTACAACACAGAATAAAAGTGTACAGTGCTCACTCTATATTATTTTTATTACAAATGTTTGCACTGTAAAATTGATAAACAAAAGAAATAGTATTTTTCAATTCACCTCTGACAAGTACTGTAGTACTCTTTATCATGAAAGTGCAACTTACAAATGTAGATTTTTTTGTTACAGAACTGCGCTCAAAAACGGAACAATGTAAAACTTTAGCGCCTACAAGTCCATTAAGTCCTAGTTCTTGTTCAGCCAATCATTAAGACAAATAAGTTTGTTCACATTCACAGAGATAATGCTGCCCACTTCTTATTTACAATGTCACCTGAAAGTGAGAACAGGTGTTCACATGGCACTTTTGTAGCCGGCATTGCAAGGTATTTACGTGCCAGATATGCTAAACATTTATATGCCCCTTCATGCTTCGGCCACTATTCCAGAGGACATATTTCCATGCTGATGACACTCGTAAAAAAAAAATGTGTTAATTAAATGTGACTGAATTTCTTGGGGGAGAATTGTATGTCTCCTGCTCTGTTTTACCCGCATTCTGCCATGTATTTCATGTTATAGCTGTCTTGGATAATGACTCAGCAAGTTTTTCTGAATATCTACCCTAATTCTCCCTTGCTGGCAGATTAAGCCCATTATTTTTTCCTCCTACCTCCAGTGGACAAACAATTGATCATCATCTTCTTTTTAACAGCCTTTAATATCTTCAAATATGTTATCAGGTCACCTCCTCGGTCTTCTTTTCCCAAGACTAAACATATGCCCAGGTTTTTTTAATCTTTCTTAAAAGGTTTAGAAAACCTGTACTATGATCATTTTTGTTGCTCTCCTCTGGACTCCCTTCAATTTGTCCACATCTTTCCTAAAGCGTGGCACCCAGAATTGGAGCCAGTACTCTAGGTGAGTCTTCACTGGCTCCGAACACTGCAGAACAATTACCTTCCATATCTTACATCCTACACTTCTGATAATAATGTTAATAATGACATTAGCCTTTTTCACAACCGCATCATACTGTTGACTCAATTTGTTATCCATTATATCCCCCCAATCCTTGTCAGCAGTACTACCACCTACCCAGTTATTCCCCACTGCGTAGTTGTGCATTTGATTTTTCCTTCTTAAAAGTGTATTACTTTGCACTTCTCTTTATTAAATTTAATCTTGTTGATCTCAGACCAATTCTTCATTTTGTCATGGTCACCTTGAATTCTAATCCAGTTCTCCAAATTGTTTGCAACCTGTTCCAGCTTGGTATTATTCACAAATTTCATAAGCATACTCTCCACTCCATTATCAAAGTCGTTAATGAAAATATTGACTAGTATTAGACACAGGGCTGAGCCCTGCGGGACACCCTGCCAGTTTAACAGCAAACCATTGATAACTAAAATACTTTAAGTACAGTCTTTCAACTAGTTGTGCACCCACTTTATAGTAATTTCTTCAAGACCACATTTCCCTGGTTTGCTTAGGAGAAGGTCACGTGAGACTGTATCAGAAGCCTTACTAAAAATCAGGATATATCATGTCTATTGCTTTCCCTCCACCACTAGGCCAGTAACTCTGTCAAAGGAAGAAATTAGGTTGGCTTGGCATAATTTGTTTTTGACAAATCCATGCTGACTACTCCTTACAAACCTATGATCCTCTAGGTGCTTAAAAACTGACTGTTTAATAATTTGTTCCAGTATATTTCCATGTTTCAAAGTTAGGCTGACTAGTCAATAATTCCTCAGGTCCTCCTTGTTCCCCTTTTTAACAATAGGTACTATTTTTGCCCTTCTCCAGTTCTCTGGGACTTCACCTCTCCTTCATGAATTCTTGAATGTAATTGCTAATGGTTCCAAGTTCACTTCAGCTAGTTCAGCCTTAGCCTCTCTGAACTTGTCCCTTCATGCTTGTGCTCTTCTTCTGTACTCCTCCTTAGCAATTTGTCCATGTTTCCACTTTTTGTAGGATTCCTTTTTGATTCAGGTCATTAAAGAGCTCCTGATGAAGCCATATTGGCCTCTTACTATTCTTCCTGTCTTTCCTTAGCATTAGGATAGTCTGCAATTTGCTTTTAATATGGTCACTTTGACAAACTACCTGCTCTCCTGAACTTCTTCATCCCTTAGATTTTCTTCCCATGGGACCTTAGTTCTCTCTGTTTGATAAAGTCTGCTTTTTTGAAGTTCATTTTCCTTATTCTGTTGCTCTGACTTCTTTCTTTCCTCAGAACCATGAAATCAATCATTTCCAAATTGCCTTCCACCTTCAGATTCACAAACAATTATTCCCCGTTGGTCAAGTCTAAAAACAGCTGTCCCCTGGTTTCTTCCTCCACTTTCTGAAACAGAAAGTCGTCCCCAACTTGGTGAGAACCAAGATGTTTTAGAAAAAAAAACTACCCCTAAGTGCATTGTGAAGGCAATTTTGAAGCATTTATGAGCCACAAATTTAAAAAAAAAAAAAAAAATCTCTGACATGAAATATCCAGAGAGGAGGATGACACTATCAAAAGCAGGGAAATCACCCCAAATCCTCCAATAATTTGGTGACATTTATAGTCCTCCAGCCCATTTCTGTTTTGAAACTTAGAAGACTCAGAGAGCTAAATACAAGAAAAACAATCTAACTTCCACATTACATGATGAAAGGTAATCAAATGAGTAAGGAGGGAGGAGTCTGATGTCATCTGAGGGCAAGTATGAGATAGTGACACAGGATGTCTACTCAGAACAGGGAGGAAAGATCATGCAATGACTGATGCAAACCAGCAGGAATTCTTTTGTCCGGGAGTTTTCTTAATTTTGAAAAAGGTTTAAAGATTGTTCTGTGGAGCTTGCAAGCTGTGCAGGGATGCACCCGGATCCTCTTCGGAAACAACTCCCATCTACCTCTTAGACCAGGCCACTTTCCTCCCCACCCCCAAACATATTTATTTAGTGCCACTGACAAAACTAAAATACATCATACCAGCCAGTGCTGCTGAGAGCGAAGGTATATTTAGGCCTGGACAGAAGCCTACTATGGATTTTAAGTCTGTTCCGATAACATTTAACAGTATAAGTGGAACTGTGTATGTATAAGAAATTGCAGCGTAATCATGTCTGTAAGAACAAGAAAAGGTACAGTAACTAAAAAGCTAGAAAAGACCAGTCTGAACTGAAACTAACCCTATATTGACAGGAGGAGGAGAATTATATGGAAATAAGAGACTAATACACGTGTGACATTGCACTCTATATGATTTTATAAAAACATGCTAATGAGTGTGAATATAATGTAACTGGAATATGCTTCATGCAAAAGGTCTCTTGTAAGGTATCATTACAAAGCTTATAATCCACTGAGTGTGAACATCCTATTTGTATAAAAGTATCACTCTTGTATCTGAAACTAGAAATATGAAATATAACTCTGAGGTCCTATTGTAGTTATGCACAGCGTGGGCCATTAATGGTGGTTTGGAATCTTAATGGCTCCCATTAACCAGGACAATTGATTGTAGATGGCTCTGTTTTACTTGTAAGTCTTCCTGTATACCTGTGGGCTGGCAAGTGGGTAATGAAGTCTTACAGTGACATGTGATCTTGTCACCTGAACTGGAATCCATCTTTAACCTGGTGCTTTTCCATTGAGAAGGAGGGGTGGGAACCCAGAGGGACAAAGGATTCCCGCCTTATGCAAAAGAAATATAAGTGGGTGGAAGAGAACAAATGGGGTGACCATCATGAGAAATCCCCTAGCTACCACCTGAGCTGGAACAAGGGCTGTACCAGGGGAAAGGATTGGGCCCAGACTAGGAAGACGTCCAGTCTGTGAAAGAAACTTATTGAAACATCTCTGAGGATGAGATGTTATCTGTATTCAGTTTTATTATTGTACTAGACTTAGACTTGTGTGTTTTATTTTATTTTGCTTGGTAATCCACTTTGTTCTGTCTGTTACTACTTGGAACCACTTAAATCCCACTTTCTGTATTTAATAAAATCACTTTTTACTTATTAATGAACCCAGAGTATGCACCCCCAGAGTATACCTGGGGGTGGGGGTGGGGAACGGCTATGCATCTCTCTCTACCAGTGTTATAGAGGGCGAACAGTTTATGAGTTTATCCTGTATAAGCATCTGAGTGTTAAAGACAGGAACACTTCTTAAGTTGCTTTCAGTTAAGTCTGCAGCTTTGGGGCATGTGGTTCAGACCCTGAGTCTGTGCTGGAGCAGACTGGCATGTCTGGCTCAGCAAGACAGGGTGCTGGAGTCCCAAGCTGGCAGGGAAAGCAGGGGCAGAAGTAGTCTTGGCACATCAGTTGGCAGCCCCAAGGGGGTTTCTGTGATCCAACCCATCACAATATATATAAGAAAAGATAACAAAAAGTTATAAATAAGTTTGTGTAACAAAGGGATGTTGATATTGCATTATCCGGTGTTGGAGGTGACTGTGATAAGATCCTCCTAATGAGCTTCCCGCTTGTAAGTAATTTATCACTACTCAGTGTCTTGTCTTAATAAATATTTGTTAGATCCAACTGCTGAGTACGTGAACCTCAGTCCAACAAGTTCATCAGTACAACTTAATATAACTCACCGGCTGTGACCCAGGCCACTTGCAAGCTAATCCCCCTCCAACAATTCTTCCGATTTTTAAATGCCTAGGAACAAAGATGAGCTTTGCAACATGTCCTGAAGGTTATCAAAGTCAGACTGAGAAAAATGGGAGAAATACCTACGTCCTTGAGCTTTGATGGAGAATGACCTGCCAGCAACTCTTATTTATAGCAATAGGGCTCCAGCTCAATCTGCTTTGCCAATTCCTCATGCCATTCTGCCACAGTTGAAGAGAGATGGTATCCCAGGTAGGTAGGTCCTAAACCATTTTAGGGCTTTATAGGTCAAAATCAACATTCTAAACTTCACCTGAAAATCAGCTGTCACACAGCATTTGATTAATATCCTTATGTTTATACACTCCACCTATGTGGTGGGTTGCCACATTCTGCATTAGCTTGTTTCCAGATACTTTAAGGTATAACTCCACATAGATTCAGTGGATTAATTTAGCACACAGCTTCTAGCTCAGTAATTAAACCTCCTCTCAAGCTGGTCACCACCCCAGATAGCCTTATTTATCCATCCATCTTAATTTGACTGAATGCAACATGAGGGTGGGTGAGCCTAAGAGGACGCCCATCCCTTCTGTCAACTCCCATACAATCTCTCCATCCCTAACCTTACCACCTCCATGCCTTATCCCCATCTATATCCCTACCACCACCCACTCTAGGCCTGACCAAAGCAAGTCAGAACAGGGAGTACTAGAACTGAAATGGAACATTATGGAGGCATTAGCAAGCAGCTGTCATAGTGACGCTCCCCCACTTGTGTCTCAAAGGTCCCAAACTCTTTGAGAGCTCGGGGAATTACAATTAAGTATCTTCAGAGATAGTGAAGGCCACAACCAAAAGCATTCACTGAAATAATTCAGGAAAATGAAAGAAAAACAGTAAGGTTTAGTGCTAGAGTAGGGGAAGGTACTTGCTTTTCTTAAAAAAACAAAATATTTTAAAAATGACGTTTGCCAATCATGGAAAAATACCAAAATAACATTACCACCATTCATGAGCACTACTTCTAAGAAGTCATCATATCTTATTCAAATCAAATGAGAGGCAACAAAAATTTGCAAAGGAAGATGATTCATCCTACAAAATGAAGTATTTTAGAAAAATACATAATCTGCCAATGTAACTCTCCAAGACACCAGTTATTCTGACATTCCAGTATCCTAACAACGCTTTTTATAGTTTGTATTATTGTCTCAACAAATTTAAAAATCATATTACACAAAGTAACAGAAATTGGTTAAAATTTAACACATTAGAGGTTTTCAATTTAATCCATTTACAAGTTTTCCCTCAGATATTATACTTTCCTTGTTACAAGAACCTGTCTCCCATTTTACTTTACAGCCTCTTGGTAAATTTTCTCCATCCAAGATCATAAATGCAGCATTTGTAAGACGATTTGATTTAGATTATAGATTAATAAGACATCGGATACCTAGGCTCAATCAGTTTATTAAACAACAAGAGATCAGCACAAATACCAAAAAGCAAAGATTAATACAACTCACCCTTCTGAGGGCAGAATCACACTTTAGTCTATTCCAAACTGGTTAAAATTTTGTGGGTTTTTATATCCTACTTGTTTACCTTTTTTGCGGTTTGTGGTTTACCCATAAAATACATCTTAAGCAATCAGGTCATTTTGTTCTTTGCAGTTAGAACATCTTATGTAACTGCAAAAATGGGTGATGGCCTAGATCAGAGGTCCCCAAAGTGTTGGGTGCAGCTGCCGGCCCACAACCGCAGCCCGGTTGCAACCCTGCTACTGCCCCTCGCCCCCAGCCTCGGCCTGTGGCTGCAGCTCGGGCCCCGGCCCCAGTCCCATCCCTGCAGCCCCAGTCTCAGCTCCCTTATCCCTGTTTATGTTCCCCACCCTGGCTTCGGGGAGGGGCAGGGAGGTGCGGCCCTCAAAAGTTTGGGGACCGCTGGCCTGGATATATTTCCATTCCATAACCAATACAAAGTTCATCTGCTAGTAACTGCAATTCTCTCTCTTGGCATGACTACACAAAGCTTCAGGGAACTTTGGTCTACATACTAACAGTTCTATTAGCATAACTACACAAATCTTCAATCGGTCTGGCCTACGTGCGTTACACTGATGATTACTCACTTATGTTTCACTAAAACAATATGATGCTTCCTAAGAGGCATCTGTGTAATTAAAGCATTTAGGTGTTTTCCCCTCCCTACTAGTTATTTCAGGTCCATTTAATCCTTGGAACAATGGGATGTCCAAAGATGCTTTTACTCATCAGAGCTAGCCAATTTCCTGGTGCTTGTGAGATCCTGTAGAGTATAGAGGGCAATTTGATTGGGAGGAGGAAATGGGTGGAGAGGAACAGCCAGTTTGAGACACCTCCCAATGCCAGGGAGACAAAGAAATAAGTTTAGCAGCTCATGGGTTTTATCTGTAATTGTACAGTATTCAGTTGAGCATTTATCCTGTGAGGCAAGTCAGCTGCAGCCTGGAAATCCTGAAAAGAGCATGGAAGGCCTTTAAAGACTCAAAAATGGGGTGCATAAAGAAAATACTGATTTCAGAGTAGCAGCCGTGTTAGTCTGTATCTGCAAAAAGAAAAGGATTACTTGTGGCACCTTAGAGACTAACAAATTTATTTGAGCGTAAGCTTTCGTGAGCTACAGCTCACTTCATCGGATGCATGCAGTGGAAAATACAGGAGGGAGATTTTATATACACAGAGAACATGAAACAGTGGGTGTTACCATACACACTGTAATGAGAGTGATCAGGTAAGGTGAGCTATTACTAGCAGGAGAGAAAAAAAACCTTTTGTAGTGATAATGAAGGTGGGCCATTTCCAGCAGTTGATAAGAACTTGTGAGGAACAGTAGGGAGGAAAAATAAACATGGGGAAATAGTTTTACTTTGTGTAATGACACATCCACTCCAAGTCTTTATTCAAGCCTAATTTAATGGTGTCCAGTTTGCAAATTAATTCTAATTCAGCAGTCTCTCGTTGGAGTCTGTTTTTGAAGTTTTTTTGTTGTAAATTTGCAACTTTTAGGTCTGTAATCGAGTGACCAGAGAGATTGAAGTGTTCTCCGACTGGTTTTTGAATGTTACAATTCTTGACATCTGATTTGTGTCTATTTATTCTTTTACATAGAGACTGTCCAGTTTGGCCAATGTACATGGCAGAGGGGCATTGCTGGCACATGGTGGCACATATCACATTGGTAGATGTGCAGGTGAACAAGCTTCTGATAGTGTGGCTGATGTGATTAGGCCCTATGATGGTGTCCCCTGAATAAATATGTGACACAGTTGGCAACGGGCTTTGTTACAAGGATAGGTTCCTGGCTTAGTGTTTTTGTTGTGTGGTGTGTGCCATTGTTTCATGTTCTCTGTGTATATAAAATCTCCCTCCTGTATTTTCCACTCCATGCATCTGATGAAGTGAGCTGTAGCTCACGAAAGCTTATGCTCAAATAAATTTGTTTGTCTCTAAGGTGCCACAAGTACTCCTTTTCTTTTTCTAAAGAAAATACTGACACTTAGAGAATGGAAGAAAAAAAGTTGTATATTGAAAGACTTATCTGATTCTGAAGTTCAGGAACTATAGGTCTTCCTGACTGACTTTCATCTCTAAGGTGCCACAAGTACTCCTTTTCTATCATGTTACAATATGTTAGGATTGGTTAGTTAAATTTCAGGAACATGATTGGTTAAGGTATAGCAAAGCAGAAGTCAAGTTTTATTATATAGTCTGCAGTCAATCAGGAAGTAGGGGGTGGGGGTTGCCATGCGGGTGGGGGAAATGGGAAGAGGGAATGGGGGTAAGGAAATTGGAATCATGTTTTGCTAAAAGGGGAAATGGGAACAGGGAATGGGGCTGGAGAAATTGGAATCATGTTTGGCTAAGGGCAGGAATGGGAACAGGGACACAGGTGTAAGGCTCTGTGGTGTCAGAGCTGGGAAGGAGGATACTAAGGAAGGAAACTGGAATCATGCTTGCTGGAAGTTCACCCCAATAAACATCGAATTGTTTGCACCTTTGGACTTTGGGTATTGTTGCTCTCTGTTCATGCGAGAAGGACCAGGGAAGTGAGTGGGTGAAGGAATAAGCCCCCTAACATCTTGGTGCCATGACTGACTCGGATGCATCGCATTGGATAGGTGAGTGGCAGCCTGTAAGTCCCCCTCCCCAACAGTCCGCGCAGCTGCTTGGAGGGGGTATCGCAAACTCTCGTGATGGTAGTTGCGGGTTCTGGCAAGCCAGGGTAAAGGATTTTTTGGATAAATGGATAAGGAAGAACCAGGACCCATACCAGGTGCAGGGGTCAACCTGGGATGAGATTAAAAAGGAAATGGAGGAAGTGTTAGGGGACCCAGAGGTATGGGGGGTGGCTGAGGAGCCCACCCTCCTTGGTATATGGGTAGTGGAAGAAGGTCCCTGCCCATGGGGACTGAATGCCTCCCAGGGAAAAGAGGCACTTTAATCTGCTTGAGAGGTTTGAAGTAAGGGCAGCATTATGGGAAGCTGCCAGTAATCTTTCAAGTTTGGTGCTGCTTCAGCAAGGGCTGCTGAAGGGTTGTAAATTAGTTACGGGTAGTGAAAGATGATTTGGCACAAAAGGGTTTATAGTCAAAAGCAGAGTTAACAGACGACCTTTAGAGACTGGAGCTGGGACTTGGTCCTGGGGGAGAGGAGAGAAAGAAAAAAAAAAAAGCTTCAAAGTGCAACCTGCCTTTCCACACTCTTTTGTTTTTCTGAAGTTTTAATGGAGGGTACTTTGGATATTTATGTGAGATGTCAAGAAGGAAGTTTTTGTTTAATGATAAAACCCAGTTCTATAAATGTAACTCTATGTGCAACTCTGTGCAGTCACATTGGATGGAAGCTTGGTAATTAAATTATCCAAGGGGGTCAGGTCGAGTAACTACTACCACCACTATGCTTCTGTCCCCGGAAGCGTTTACAACTATTCTGAGGGAAAATGGGCCCTTTTCCCACAGAAATGGTCTATAAGGGACTGCTGCAGGCAGCAGGCGGAGAGAGAATCTGATCAAAATTATTTGACTTTGGGGTAATGTAATCAAAATCACTAAAAGATGGAAGGGGTTTCTACTGGAACTTAACTTGGCTGCCCCTGGTTGTGTCTAGTTGTACAAGATGGAAGTGTAATTGGGGTACAGTTGTGTAAAAATGAGTAATCACAGTGCAAGGGATGTTAGGCAAAAGAGAATTTTGTGTGTGTGCACAGGTAAAAGAAAAGGAAAAGGGGAGGAATGATGGGAGCACTGAGCCTTGGGGTGGCTCTGGGGGATCAGATTGTTGCTTTGGTGGGTGTGCCTCTGTGGGCATGGGGGAGGCAGTTACACCTTGTGTAAAATTAATTTGGCTAATATGATGTTATGGAGGTTAAACTATATGGAAGGAATTTGCATTTTCCCAGGACGTGTGCGGTGTATATTGGAGAAGTGGTAAAAGAAATGCAAATAAAACACGGTACTTCATTAAAATCCTAGTAGGGCTCCAAAAGGAGCCACAATAGGTTGTGCTTTCTTTTTCAGATCTGTGTGTTTTGGAGCAGGAGATGAAAGTGGAAAGTAATCAGAACTCTAGTGGAAGTGGAATGTTTCCCTTTTAAGACACTCTCTAAACTGCTAACAGCTTTGGATCCAGAAGCAAGCTAGTAAGCCTCTGTGTAAATGCAAATTACCTAGCTGATGGGCACAAAGGAGCTGCAAATAATGAATACATCCCGTCAGCAAACAAGCTACTAGAAGACTCAGATTATGGCCCTCCAGGAAAGGGAGCTGAAAAAACAAGTCAAGCCTGAAAATAAGGGGGACAGGTTAACCTTAAAGGGGGTGGGTGGGTGGGGGTGTGTGTGGGGGTGTGTGTGGGGGTGTGTGCGCGCGCGCAGTGCTAAAATCTGAAGCTGTCTCTCAGCTATTACCTGAGAATAAACTTAATGCTTGGTACAGCAGAGAAACTATTGCAAACATGGTCTGTTGCACAAGAGGGGAAACTGAGGTACATCACCTCATGAATTTCATAAATGACCAGTGAGTGGGGTAATTCACTAGCCTGACTATAGAACAGCCTGACTATAGAACAAAATAAGTACAGCCTGGAGGTAATTCTTCTGTTTTTCCTGCAATTAGCAAGGAAATTTGTAAAAGAAAGTGGTATTATTATTAAGCAATAATCTGTCCCCACCAGGGGGGTGGAAATTGTTTCTTTTGTTTTTCAGACACTCTACAAGCAAGCTGGCGCCAGTGGAAGAATAACTCAGAATACCATGGATCTATGTTTTGTGTTGTTTGCCTGTGGTGTTTGTCTTGTTGCTAGCATTGCTGTGTTTTAATGAACAGAAAATCTCATGACGTGGGTGGGGGATGGCTTCAAAAGGCTGACCTTGGTGGGAAGATGTGTATGGGAATGCAAAATGCTCAGCGAGGAGGCCAGCACCTGTGTAATAGCTACCGTGGTATCTGGAAATGGCATCGCAGCTAAGGTGGTCCCTACAAGCCCTATGGAAATAATGAGAAGGGGAGGAGCTCACTGGGAATCAATGGAGGGGTGTGTAAAATAGTGTAAATCAACAGAAGATGTTTGGATGTGCCCCTCTCCTATGACTATAGAGGAGCAGGATCAATGGCCTATGCAAGGGGTGGACAATTGGGTGTACTGTATATAAGGTGTTTTGCTGGGAATGTACATATTACTGGGGGCACAATTACACCAGCCCATAACCAAACTACACACATTTACATGCTGCTATCTGGACTTTGGTGCACAAATGGATCTGTGAATCTTATTGCTGTGAATAATCAAACCAGTGCCTACTGCCTGTTTCCATACCATGTGGTCAAGCTGGTTTGGACAATATCCCATTTCTCTGTGAACATTCAATGGACTTATGATACGGACAAAAGCAAGCAAAACCTCCAGGGGCAGCTTGTTGCAACTGCCAGCAACTGGACACATAAGATCGTGACCCTGTCGAAGGAGGAGAGGCAGTGTTTTGGGGGTGTCTTGAATGTTGGACCATACTGCAGTGGTCAGGACTCAGTGTTGCTGTGGATTTTGTATTGTTAACTGTACTTGTGTTACGTTGCATAGGGAGATAACCTATAAGGAATGTAATAAGCCCTCCAAACCCTACAGTGTACTAGACAACCCGGACTCAACCTTCTCGGGCCCACTATAATGGGAAGTCTGGAACACTAATTAGAATAGGTGTGGTATGCCCTTATGAGAGAAGGTGCAGGGCACTATACTACACAAGGGGCAGTGGGACAAATGGAATATCGACACCTTCCACCTTGATGCCTGGCCCTATCAGGAAATGTGTCGCCATATGTCGTATGCTTTTCCAGGGATACCTGGGCAGGAGGATCCCAAAAGAAAAAGAAAAAAAAGGGGTGGAGTGTTGGGATATAGATATTCAGGCCTGTCTGTAAAGGCCTATACTCTAAGAATTTAGGTGTATTCTTATCACTTGGCTAGTTATAGAGGTACAAAAGAGAATCAAAATCACTGTCTGCCGGTGTAAGGGCCTTTTCTTACTGTGACAGTCTGAGGCCCTGTTCTTAGGCTAAGGCCTTTGGCTAAGCAACAGAGGCAGCCATAAGCTAGGAAGCGAACAGTCACATCCTCACATTCCAAACTAGTCACATTGAAATAAGGTGCTATTGGGCTGTTAGGCATTATCAGGACAGGATTGTATTCCTATCACCTCCAGAGAAAGGGAAGTGCCTAGAAAATGTAAAAGGAAACAGCATCCTGTCTGGCAAGAACTCACTTATCAATACTGGGATGTGAAATCCTCACTTCTGTATTGTTTTGTCATTATAGTTCCCACTTTGCTATTGTTTGTCTGTATAATCTCTGTCTGGTTCTGTGATTGTTTCTGTCTGCTGTATAATTAATTTTGCTGGGTGTAAACTAATTAAGGTGGTGGGATATAATTGGGTACATAATCATGTTACAATATGTTAGGATTGGTTAGTTAAATTTCAGGAACATGATTGGTTAAGGTATAGCAAAGCAGAAGTCAAGTTTTATTATATAGTCTGCAGTCAATCAGGAAGTAGGGGGGTGGCCATGCGGGTGGGGGAAATGGGAAGAGGGAATGGGGGTAAGGAAATTGGAATCATGTTTTGCTAAAAGGGGAAATGGGAACAGGGAATGGGGGCTGGAGAAATTGGAATCATGTTTGGCTAAGGGCAGGAATGGGAACAGGGACACAGGTGTAAGGCTCTGTGGTGTCAGAGCTGGGAAGGAGGATACTAAGGAAGGAAACTGGAATCATGCTTGCTGGAAGTTCACCCCAATAAACATTGAATTGTTTGCACCTTTGGACTTCGGGTATTGTTGCTCTCTGTTCATGCAAGAAGGACCAGGGAAGTGAGTAGGTGAAGGAATAAGCCCTCTAACAGCGGATACAGACTAACATGGCTGCTACTCTGAAACCTGATACCTATATGAAACAGAGAGATGTATTAGATCATCAGAGTGCTGTAAGTGCAGCATTAGCACTCTCATAGTTTTGTCTTTTAAATAAAGGGGCTTAATTGGTCACTTGTTTTTAGAGTGTGTGTTCTCAGAATAGCTTCAGGGATAGAACCTACTGCAAAGCATAAAGGAGCAACTAGCTTGCCAAGATTAACATCCTTTTGGCATGGTCATAAATATAAAGGGAAGGCTAACCACCTTTAAATCCCTCCTGGCCAGAGGAAAAACGCTTTCACCTGTAAAGGGTTAAGAAGCTAAAGATAAGCTCGCAGGCACCTGACCAAAATGACCAATGAGGAGACAAGATACTTTCAAAGCTGGAGGGGTGGCGGGGAAAACAAAGGGTTCTCTGTCTGTCTGTGGCTTTTGCTGGGACTAGAGCAGGAATGCAGGTCAGAACTCCTGGAAAGGGTTAATAAGCAATCGAGTTATGTATGCGTTCAATTCTGTTTTGTTTAAATGGCTGATAAAATAAGCTGTGCTGAATGGAATGGATATTCCTGTTTTTGTGTCTTTTTGTAACTTAAGGTTTAGCCTAGAGGGATTCTCTATGTTTTGCATCTGATTACCCTGTAAGGTATTTACCATCCTGATTTTACAGAGGTGATTCTTTTACTTTTCTTTAATTAAAATTCTTCTTTTAAGGACCTGATTGCTTTTTCATTGTTCTTAAGATCCAAGGGTTTGGGTCTATGTTCACCTATGCAAATTGGTGAGGATTTTTATCAAGCCGTCCCCAGGAAAGGAGGTGTAGTGCTTGGGGGGATTTTGGGGGGAAAGACGTTTCCAAGTGGGCTCTTTCCTGGTTATATTTGTTAGACGCTTGGTGGTGGCAGCAATAAAGTCCAGGGACAAAAGGTAAAATAGTTTGTACCTTGGGGAAGTTTTAACCTAAGCTAGTAAAAAATAAGCTTAGGGGGTTTTTCATGCAGGTCCCCACCTCTGTACCCTAGAGTTCAGAGTGGGGAAGGAACCTTGACAGGCATGAACCCCTGAATGTCCTGTACTCACTCCATATGATTTCTGATACACAAATCTGCTCTTATTTTATTTTTAAACCTTCACTGTCACTGTGTAAGCTTTTCTATGGTTTTCCCACGCTTCTGCCATATTGTCACCAGACTAGTCTTCTTTACAATGATGACCCATCAACATACCACCTCCCCACATGCGGAAAGAAGGTGCTTTTTTTTTTTTTTAAACACTGTGCCCAGATGGTTAAATAACTCAGGCTCTGGCAGAACAAAGATATAAAGTGAATTCCAAAGAAAAGGACCCCTCATAGAAAAACCATTTATCCTATTTGTTGCTGCCACTCATTTTAAATAGAGACGCTCTATCTCAGGTGCTTACACTGAATGCCACATCGCAATATTGCATGCAGGAAAAGGCAGCCTTAGATTAAACAGGAAACTCAGCCATGTAGTATTGTGGAAGAGAAGAAGAAGAAGAAGAAGAAACTAAAACCCAAATTGCATATAGTTAGCTATTATTCCAGTCCTAGTACAGAACTTTGGGGCACTCCACTGTTTCCTTTTTGCCAACCTGAATATTGACCATTTATTCCTATGTATTCTTCTGTGTCTCTTTGCCAGTCCTTGATATTACTTTTCTATTAGCCTTAATATTTCATAATTTTATCTTTGATTATTATTTCAACCAATTTTTCTGGCACACTGATCTGTAATTCCCAGAATCACTCCTTCAGTTTGTTTTAAAATAAAGACTGGCATATTTGCTACCATTCAATTTTCATAGATTATAAAGACAGAAGGGACCACAGTGATAATTTAATCTGATTTCCTGTACAATATAGGCCATAGGACTTCCCTGAATTATTGTTTGAACTAGAGCATGTCTTTTAGACAAACATCCAATCCTGGTTTAGAAAATTGTCAGAGACAGAAAAACCACCACAACCCTGGTTAAATTATTCCAATAGTTAGTTACCCTCACTGTTAATAATAGGCATCTTATTTTCCATCAGAATTTCTTGAGCTTCAATTTTCAACCATGGTATCTTGTTATAAAGTTATTTGGCACAGTACCACATCCCATGTGAAAAACAGACTGAAACAGGAGGTGGAGCTCTCACTGGACTGGCTGAGAAGAGGAAATTCTTCCTTGTCTTTTAATGGGATAAGGGGAAAGCGTGCTCCCCCCTTATTTTAAGCACAGACTACATCCATTCTTGTATTTCTAGATTTTCTTCTTTAAACACACATATCCAATTTGTACAACATTATGCACACGAGTCTCATCGTTCTGTCTTATGCTATGGAACAGTTTATTAGTACAGATCTTTTAAAACAAGTTGAGAGAAATAATACATGCAATTCTGAAACATAAGATTACTTTTAATGCTCAGTTATGCTTTAATCTTCCTTACATTGTCATTAACCTGTTTTGACAGTGATATTTTATTCTTATTAGCGATACAAGAAGTAACCGAATGGAATACCCTAACAAAATCCACACCACAGTGGGTAACTTGCATGAACCTCTCTGGACTGACTCTTGCAATGGATTTCAGCAGATCACCCTAAAGGGCTCCATTGAATCTGCAAATAAATAGCACGAACACAGAACTTTCAGTGATTTAAAACACTGAACTGAATCTACTCTTTAGCTATGTAATAGAGAAATAAAATCCTGACAAAGGTCTAAGATGGAGTAAATTAAAGAGTTTCTGACATAGCTCATTATTCCTACACTGACAGAGTTTTGTAAGTAAGGCAAGACAACAGCAATGCAGATTTTAGGCAGTTCTCTCCCTTACGTGTAATGTCTGCTGTTGAGACAACATACATATAGGCTCAGAGAGGCAGTAACTGCAGGCCTTCTATGCATCATTAGTGCCTGATCGCTGTCAGAATTTTTCAAGAAAGATACCTCTGCTGTTTGACCTGTCAGAGCAGATGAAGGAAATCCAAAGCCCTCAGCCATAATATAGCAGCAAACACAAAACAAATGGAGAGCTCTTCAGCTGGTGAATTTTTTCCCCCCCGAATCAGCCTTCAGCATGAACCGTTCCCACACCTATTTGCAAAACCCAAACAAATAATAATAATCAACCCTACCACGCATAACCCAGATAAAGATAATGGGGGTTGAACTAGGAATTCATGAAGGCACCCCTTTTGTGTTTTCCTTATCCCCTGAAACAAACTACAGATCTATAGCACAGACTGCTAAAGGGCAGTGAAAAAGACTTCTGAGGTTGCTCTCCATGTGTCAGAATACACTAGCAAGTAATAATACCATCCCCAGAAGATGATGCAAGGAGGAAAACTTCCCTGGCTGGGAAACTGGGTGAGAGTCAGGGAGCAGGAAGTGTGCGGGGGAAGGAGAGAAGAGACACATGGTTAGGTATCATTCATAGAAACGACTTGCAAGAGATGAAGAGGATGAGCTCTGTTCACTTCTCTTGTCTGGGCTAGGCCAGAGAATGGGTTACTGAAAAATTCAGTTGCTGACATTCACTTTTTTAGAAAAAAAAAAAAATCGGTGTAGTCTCCCCTTTCGCCTAACCCCCCTTGCTGTTGCTGGGCCCAGCCCCTTACAGAATGGGGAGCCCGGCCCACACCATTCCCCAACAAAAGACTACCCAAGCAGTCGGTGTTAATTATTCGGGACACGCAGAATCCACCCCCTAGAGTTTTTACGGCCCAAACAATTCACTGAGGTAAAGCGGGTTACGTGACGCACGGATTCTCCCCGTTTCCCCTCAAGAGCTGTGGGACTGGGGGAGACCCCAGCCCTGCCCCCCCGCCCGGGCTAGTGACTCTCAGCTGTGGCCCCTGAACCCCCAGGTCACGAGAGCTCCGCGCCCAGCACCTCCAGCCCCCGAACCGGTCACCCCCCGCATGATCTCGGCCGCCTGTCCCGTCACCCTCTTCACCCCCCCTCCGGACTCGACGACGGTCCCAGCCCCCCCGTCTGCCGCGCTCCCCGACCCGCAGGCGGCTCGGGCGGCCCGATGCAAGGGAGCGGAGATCAGCGCACGCGGGGGCTGTAGCACCAACCCGGGCAGGGCCGGTGAGCGGCTCCCGCGGGGCAGCGGGTGGCGAACCGCGCCCCCGGCTAACGGCGCAAGGTCTCTACCCGCACGAGTCCTAAGAGGGACACGCCCCCCGGCTGCTGCCTGCCTGGAGCTCACCCGGGCAGCGGCTCCTTCAGGCGGGCACCCGGGCGCCATCCCGCCTCGCCCTCACGCCTGCCCGGCCGCGGACGCAGCGGCACGTCTACAGCAACCATGGCACCGGCAGCACCGCGCGAAGGTACCTGCCCCTCGCGCCCCCCACCTCTTGCGCCTGGCGGGGCGGGGCTCGGCTCGGCTGCTCCGTCCCCTCCAGAGCCCCGGAGGGAACCAGCCGCCTACACGCCCCAGCAGCCTGTGGGCTTGCGATGGGCAGGAACCAGCTCCAAGGCTGCTGGGGCCTGTAGTCTGGGGAGCAGCCGGGCGCCTCGCAGTAGAGAGGACTGAAGACGCCCTGCCCGACCCAACATCAGGCTGGCCCTAGATAGGGTCCGCCCCTGATGGAGTGACTGATCCCCATCCCCAGCCTGCCCTCCACCACTCCTTCAGCAGACAGAGCAGCATCTCAGGCCTAGCACTAGGCTTTGCAAGGCCCCATGCAGCCAGCTCTCTCTCCATCTGTGAGTTCCCCCATGAGGTCATATGTTGCTCCAGCCTTTGGTTACTCCATAGTCTCCCTCCAACCACAACGCCTCCGCTCTTGGGAGGGTGAGGGGGGAAATCGGGTCATTCAGGGCTTTGACCTTCGCTGTAGCCAGCTGGTCAGAGGGGAATCACAGAGGTGAAGTATGCTGGTGCTGTGCCAGAGGGTGCCACGGGTAGGCATGTAGCAGGTGAGGCTTCTGGAAGTGCAGGGTCCTATGCAGCTGTATGGGACACATAGGCTGAAGTCTGCTGTCAAGGTTCCTTCCCTACTCTGAACTCTAGGGTACAGATGTGGGGACCTGCATGAAAAACCCCCTAAGCTTATTTTTACCAGCTTAGGTTAAAACTTCCCCAAGGTACAAACTATTTTACCTTTTGCCCTTGGACTTTATTGCTGCCACCACCAAGCGTCTAATAAATATATAACCGGGAAAGAGCCCACTTGGAAACGTCTTCCCCCCCCTCCAAAATCCACCCCCTTCTCTGGTGAAGGCTTGATAAAAATCCTCACCAATTTGCATAGGTGAACACAGACCCAAACCCTTGGATCTTAAGAACAATGAAAAAAGCAATCAGGTTCTTAAAAGAAGAATTTTAATTGAAGAAAAAGTAAAAAGAATTGCTTCTGTAAAATCAGGATGGTAAATACCTTACAGAGTAATCAGATTCAAAACATAGAGAATCCCTCTAGGCAAAACCTTAAGTTACAAAAGGACACAAAAACAGGAATATACATTCCATTCAGCACAGCTTATTTTATCAGCCATTTAAACAAAACAGAATCTAACGCATATCTAGCTAGATTACTTACTAAGTTCTAAGACTCCATTCCTTTTCTGTTCCTGGCAAAACAACCCACAGACAGAGAGAACCTTTGTTTCTCCCCCCCCCTCCAGCTTTGAAAGTATCTTGTCTTCTCCTTAGTCATTTTGGTCAGGTGCTAATGAGGTTATCCTAGTTTCTTAACCCTGGCCAGGAGGGATTTTAAAGGTGTTTATCCTTCCCTTTATATTTATGACATCTGCAATCAAAGCAGTTGGTGTTGGGGGAGGCAGCATTTGAAAGCCCTGGATTTATCCCTCACCTGTCAGTGGCAGATGTGAATCTATAGGTTAATTTAATCTTGTTTTGCTGTTATAATATGATACATAGATTCAATTTCCCTTCCTCACACCTTTGCCCCACACTCCTCAGGAACATGGATCAAGCTCTGCTGTGCAACGGTTAACTAATTTTCTCTTCTTTTCTAATCACCTGTGCCCCACAGCTGGTTCCACATGTTACTAACTGTCAGGAAGAAAATGGGTGGGTTTATCAGGGTTGATGAAGAGACATAAAAGGGAGCAGGGGTTGGGGGTAGCCACCATCATCCAGCTGCCCAGGAGCAGATAACAGTTACTTCTTCAGTACCCACACTTCTATTTGTCATTTTACATATACACAGAAGTAACACTTCCCATGCTGCATATTCCTCACAATCTCTCCCATGAAAGCAGCAAGTGGCATAAGAAAAACATGGTAATGACAGCATAAGATCATTTAGGAATTACAAGGTTTAACTAATTATGAGCTTTTCAGGATTATTGCTTTCTTTGATGTTCATACAGGTCTCACCACATTCATGTAGGCTACTGAGAACGAATCATTTAAAAATCCTGATGACAAGCATCATAGCAGCAACACTACATATTATCATACTGGCTTAGAGTCTAATGAAAATTAAAAAATAAAATAAGCAAATAGGCTGATTGCTAGTAAGTGGTTCCCCATTAACCATTGTCCAAAAGAAACAGGGCAAGATTTCCATTTGCCAAAGAATAAATTCAATTTTAAACTATTATCAGCAAAAACTATCAAGTAGAAGTTGTATGTGAAGGTGGTTTGTGAAGAAAGATGATAGCTGTATGTTATTTCTGCTACAAATTATGTGGAATGATTTCCAAGATCTTAGTAAATTTATGGTAGGATCTGACTACCAATTTTAAGAAGTATACTGCTTCACCTAACAATTTACAAACCATAATAAGCCTAGATGAAAAGTTTATCATGGAGCTTCTAGAAACACATAATATAACTGACAAGCAATGCTGGAGAAACCAAATAATTTTTTTTTCCCAAAGGCAATATCTTTCACTTGTCTCTCAACTCCATCAGAAAAGTCCCCCTTCAACATATTTGTTTATAATCTACAAGGTTGTATCCAAGGAAGAGGAAACTTGCCCAGCTAGTTCTGAAAAGATCAGCATATACATAACAACCCAAGGAAAATCAGGCAAGTCCCCTCTGTGTGTGGGGATGTGTGTGTGCAAGTGTGCTTCCAAACAGCAGGAAGTTAATAGCTAATGTTAGGTATAATTATAATATATTACACTTATATAGCACCTTTCACCAATCACAAAACACTGCACTTTTTTTTTTTTTTGGTATTATCCCCTTTTTACAGATAGAGAAAATGAACTTTAAAAGGTCAAGTGACTTGCTAAAGGTCACATAGCAAACCAATTGCAGAGTCAGAAACAGAATTCAGGCCACTTTGCCTCCAAATCCTATGCTACAGCTAGTTGACTGTGTAGCCAATCTGAAAAAGGAACAAGTGTTGATCCTGCTAATAAAGATGTACATAATCTATTCTAATAATAAAATTGCATTAGTCTCTAAAGATGAAAGGATATGTTGCAGTTTTTATAATATAAAGGCCAGTGGTGTAGTTGTAGCCCTACAGCAAGAGCTTCTGAAACTCCTAAATAGCATATGCAATAAATATATTTTGCAATCAACTTTGCCTCCTTCTTGTGGAAATGCAGAAATCAACACTGCTAAAGATACACATTTCTTCTTACAACTCCTATTTCAGGGCAGTGCTACTGCACTCATACATCTTTAATAGCTTCACTTTTAGTGATTGAGGTGCATTTGTGAATACTTAAAGATGTCTGGCTATGCTTAGACTGCATCTTCATCTGTTTCCAAGGGACACTTGGTGCACATCAAAATCTTGTCACAAAGCTCACACTGAGTGCTTTATGGTGGGGTGTACAATACAAGTTGAAATTTCTAAAAAGAATGATTACAAATTCAGGTCCCTTCATGCTTTTGAAACAAGTTGTGAAGCCTGATGTTGCTGCAGTTTTCTGAGTAAATACTTCCTACTGCATACAGTAATTTGGAGGGAAGTGTTGCATTTGTGACAATTACAGAAGAGTAAGAACACAAATCTCTGAAACTGTTGTCAAGAGGACTGCCTATAGTTGCTCTTCTTTATGCTCTCTTCCAGCATGCGTACCTTTCACTTATTAGAGCAGTAATGCCACTATACTTACGGAAAACGTTCCGGTTGATTGCTGGAACATTTGCTCTAGAAATAAAGGAAACTCATCAATTCCCTAAACTAGAGATGGATTCTGGTTACAGGAGGCCCTTTCCCAGATTATAATCTTTCCACTATCCTTACATAGACCATTTTAGATCTTTTTGATATGAAATGGGTGGAATCCCTTGCCTCACTGCAAACAAAATCTCATCTCTCCTGCAGCCTGATATAGTAACAAAATGGCAGTTCCAAAAACAATATTACATGAAACTCCAGACTAAATAAATATTCTTCTCAGGTTTGGCTATCCCTGTGCTTTGTCTTAGTCTAAATTGTCTCTAGAGGTTTTAGCTGTTTCTAGGGCTTTTTCCCTCAGGACCTGTCTGGTCCAAACCCTAGGTGTCTTCTTAAATCTTTATTTTGGGTGCAATAACAAGCCAGCTGCACCACTGAGTCAGCAAAACCAACTTAACACTTTCCGAGGAGGGTTAACACCTGCTAACAGAGATGGGTGTTTCAGAAAAGCTCTGCCAAAGTTACAACATACCACTTTTTCACAGCATTATTTTAAGATAGCAATATAGTTATTGATCAACTTCTAAATTAGTCATAAAAATAACAGGAAAAAGCCAAATACAGTCTAACTGCAGCATCGTTCTTTTTCTGCTTATGTCAGGTCATGAGTAAAAAGGTGCTAGATGAGAAAAATAGGTCTTGCTTTTCATAAGTGATGTTTTAAAGAGAAAAATTTTAGAACATTCAGCATATTCTCTGACGATAACAGTCAAGTCTCTAGAGGAATTACAGCACTACAAGATATTAAATCTGTCTTCTAAAATTGCTTTAACTATAAGGAACTAAATTTTAAGTGTGCCTGACAGGAATTTTTCTCTTTTCTTTCTGTCTCTGATGCAGGAAGTTATTTTTACTAGAACAAATTTAAAATGAACAGAGCTTTTTAATATTGTTTCCAAATTTTTCAGAATATCAATTTTTAATCTTGTAGGATTCTCCAGTTATTTTAGTGTGGATTCTTCCTTCCCCCCAAACCTAATCCCACAGATCCAATATTGCAAACACTTAGGCACGTGAATAGCTTTGCTCATGTGAGTAGTCCCACTGACTTCAATAAAAATACTCATATCAATAAAATTACACGTGTGTGTAAATGTTTGCAGGATCAGGGCCATAGATCCTTAAGACTGTCAGTGTCTGAGGTTCAGATTGCATGAACATTGGCAGTTATACAGAGTTTGACCCAATTGTTCACCCTGTGCTCCTCAGTTTATTGTACAGTCCAGTTCCCCTTCCTACAATATTGGCAAATTTAGCATCCAGATGCCCAGCAGATACTGCGTATTTGTTAACTCCCTGAGAATCAAAATGCTACTTAGCGTCTTTCACTGAAACCCCAATTGGCAAAATGGTGCTTTTGGGTTTACACACATCTCCTGGGATCAACATAAGGGAGTGAACTGAAGGGGGAAGAAGGTCAAGGTACAATAGTGGAGAAAGTCATTCACCCAAGGAACACATTTTTTTCTCCTTCCACATGGGCAAGTTACAAGGCCAACAGCAGTCAGCAAACATTAAATCTGCTTTATCCACGTCTTCATTTTGAAATCTCCTCCCCACAAGATTTCTAATTTTTTCTAAATAAAGCACAATTTTGGACTTACACATTTATACCATGTTCTAATCACCACCTACCTCTCTCTAAAACGTACAATAGCTTAAATAATTATACATATTTGGAGTCTTGCACATGCATCTGAAAGCAAAATATGGCCTACAAATTACAAATGATAATGAAGGGAAAGTGACATGCATTACTCTCCAGAAATGCATAACTTTTGCTGTCTTAGGGAGCGCCATTGACAGCTCTTAGAGGGGGTTGCATCCAACCCTCCCTGCAAAAGTGAAAGTCATTCAGCCAATCTACAGAAATACAACTAATCCGGAAAGGAGCAAAGGAGACAGTTCATTCTCAGAGACTGGGATTCTGTTGTTGATTTTATCACCTAGATACTACAGGAATGAGCACACGAGATAGAAAGGAAGTGGGGTTAAGGAAAGTGAAGGGCCATCAGAATGTACAAAGTCACCAAGGGATGTTTTGTAAAATATCCAAGGGAAATAAGGACACTCCCAGTGTTTCAGGATAGGGCCCTTAAAATGTCATCTACTTCGTCAAAATGACTACCTTGTTAGTCACCTGTACTGTGCCATGTCCATCAGTGACACTATGTAACAGTCATTAATAAATTATGGGATCTGCAGTTTTATAGGATTTTTAAGTAATTAATCATGGTTTCTGACAGAGCCCTGAAAGCAATGCAGCTGGCTATAGCCAACCTATTTAAGCAGGATGGCTCCTGCAGGTTCTGCTGTCACACTCATTTGTACTTACACAATGATTTCAGCTTACAGCAGTAAAAGGTAGATGTATGCACCAGGAGTGGATCGTGTCCTTTACTTTGACCCCCTGAACCTACTATATTGCATGTGTTCCCACAGCGAGACCTAGTGAGACTCCAACTCCAACGTTAAGGAAAAGACCAGTACACAGGGGTCATCTGTGCACTGAAGAGAAAGCTAATTCACCACACGCTGCTGTTATGTCTAATACTAAGGGATTATAGTACTCCTGTTTTACAGTTGTCTCACCTCAATCAACAACTCCTACCAGCCCTTTCAAATTGGATGCTTTAGGATTCTACACTTGCCACAACACTGATTATCCTCTTCACAGTGAAACTGCAAAGCAGAGACACAAATCATTTTTATGTCTTGTGTTTATTTTTTGCCATACAGAAGTTACAGAAAATATCTATGCAGCAAATGGAGGAGCATCCCTCCGCTGGAAAGTGATATAACACTTGCCAAGCAAGCTGTTATTGAAGGAGAGAAGGTGACAGCTTCATTCTCTTCCTCTGTGTGCTGTCCATGCTGCTTCTGCTATTGCTCCTTCTGTTGCCGCTATACTGTCTCTGCTTTATTCCCCGGGACATTGAAAACAGTACAGTAACTGCCTCTATTTGCTGCACTGCGGGCAGAGCTTAAAACCAGGATTTATTCTGGCATGAACCTTGACCTCTATAAAAAAAAATGGACCCAGACTGTGCTCATCTCTCTCTTGGCTGAAGTGGCAATATGAAAACATTTTCTCTATGCTCTGAGTCCGACAACACTTTATGGTCTCTCTCTTAAATATAATGAATGAACATTGTCACCTAATGAAGTCATCTCAAAGATTTAATTTCCCATTAAAACTAATGGTGTTAAAAAAAATTAAAAAAAAAAAATAGAGAGAGAGAGAACCTCACATCCAATCCGTTTTTTGTTTCTGGGTGCAGGAGGAGCAGAGGTGTCCAGCTCTGCTTTGATGTATATCAGATGCATTGTCCTGGGAACATCCCTGCAAGATTCCTAAACAGAAGTTTGAAACAACTACAGGAGGGAGTGCTCCAATGATTCCCTCCCAGATTTTGCAGTGAGCCTGGTGACTGCCAAGAAAGGACTTTGGGAGTGTGGTCAGTGCTATGTGAATATGCATATTGCACAACACAGCCTAAAGTTGATGTGCCTCACTAGCAAGTCTCATTGCCTTAATTTAAGGAGCTTCCCAGTAACCTAGGGTAGAAGAGTTTTCAGATACCAGTTCGCAGGGCAAGGAATTATTGGAAGAACAGGTGTTATAGAAGTATTTCCCTAGTACCAAGGAATAGAATAGTCCTCAGACAACCCCCAAGTACTTTATTAACATGAATCAAGCCTCAGACTAAAGCTCCAAGTCCCATTCATTCCACAATTCTGTGGTCGAAGAATTTGACACAGAATCTATCCCTTGCTGAAAAACTGTGCTCCCGATTTTTTTTCAGTTGAAATGAAGTGGCCACAAAATATTTTTCATCCTATCTAATTTAAATGTGGCTGTTCCTGTTAGCCATATAAATGTACAGTCTTTTTCTGAATCCTACTAAATTCTTGGTCTTGATATCTTCTGTTATTGATTTCCACACGTTAATTATATGCAATATTAAAATGTATTTCCTTTTAGACTTTTTTTTTGCCATTAAATTTCATTGGCTATCGCTTGTTCACATGTGCTTTATCTATTTTATGTATAATTTAGTATAGCTCTATCATGTCACCTCTGATTCCTCTCTTTTCTAAATAGTCCCAATTGTTTCTCTCTCTTGTCAAATGGAAGAGATTATTAATATTTTCCTTCTTAGTCACTGATCCCGACCTCTATTTCTGCAAAAATAGTGTGATTAACTTTTTTCAAAAAGTGGGGGGAATCACTTTAACGACAGTCTAAAATTACTAGATATTTTGATAATCTTACCATTTCATATACAGGATTGCTAAGCAGTCACAAATGGGAAGGGAGATGATCTGTGCCATTATGAATGAGAGTGTAAGTGGTCCATGAGTCACTCTATTACAGCATGGCTCACCCTATGAAAATGTTTGAGAACTGCTGATTTAAGTAAGAGAGCATTAGGGCATCACTGGTTCAGGTAGCTACCATAGATAAGCACATTAGCAGGATGTTTCTGAAATATTAATATTTAAATAGTAGTAATAAGGTTTCAAAGTTGATGCCCTTCTGAGACAAATGAAGGAGTTCACACCTCCCTGTGATGCTTTTTAGTCCTTCTGGAGGCAGACTCAGAAAGGCAAGACAATGCAAACTTTGGATAATCAAGGCTTTGGACTCTTTATTTAAAGCCTGCAGAGCCTCTATCCCTGTGGCCTGGGCTAAGGCCTGCTGAGTTCAGAAGCGATGATGGGAGGAACCAGGAGGAGAGGTTGAAGCTGCCTGAAGCACTCTTTCCTCCTCCCGACTACTCTATCTGGTACAGATTTCTATGCAGAAGCCCTTAGGTGTAAAAAAAGGCTTAATCTAGGTCATGTCCTTTTCCTGCCACTCCCTTTTCCTCATTGAGATGAGCCAGTTGGCTACTTCCATTGTCCAGGCCATACTTTTCTGACCATGTAGATGACAGGGGCTTTTGGATAATTGATGGTTGGATATACTGCATTATTTATTCTGCAGTGAAGAGACTCTATTATATTAGTTATACTGTACTGCATTAGTTCACACTCTGTAATCAGTCTTCACAAGCAGAAAGTAGAGGAAGTGATTTTTTTCAAATGAAGGCGTAGAAGCTGGAAAATCATTCATTCATTGAAATATCCTAAGTCTGCCAAACTTGTAGATTCCTTGTGTGCTTATATTTCAAATCCTACTTATGTCTTTATGATTCTGAAAACAAAAAAGCAGAATAATAACTCTTCAGAAGTAGAATATACTACACCCCTACATTAATTACTGCTTAAAAGATGGGACAGCTTGCTCCTCTCCAGTGTGTCAGCTCAATACTTTTCAAAGAGTTTTCCTCAACAAAAGTCAATGCTGTCCATTTATAATAATCACTAACATTTTACAGAG
Organism: Chelonia mydas; assembly: GCF_015237465.2. NCBI lineage: Eukaryota > Metazoa > Chordata > Testudines > Cheloniidae > Chelonia > Chelonia mydas. The sequence continues at coordinate 21,253,352 of NC_057855.1, forward strand.
AAGGGAGGCTTCCTTCATATTTTATTCTTGTAATGATTAAGATAGGAAGAAAGACTCATTCAGAATGAGAATTTGAGAAGGGTTTTCTTTATCTTCATAAGTTTTCTACCAGCAACTTTCAACAAGTCCTCTGCATGTCTGCACTACCAATATAATCTGTAGTGTTGCTTTTTCTCTTCAACTGAATGTAGCAAAAGTTCAGTATTTTCCTTTATATATGGAGCTTAAGCTGATTCTTTATCCAGATATTTTACTACATCTGTCCTAGTTTCACTAATTCTATAGAATAAGAAGTAGAAAACTAGTTTTGAATAGTCAAATAAAAATTTAAGACTGTGGTAATCAAATGCCTCTGGGGAATTTATATAAAGCTATGAAACAAAAAGGCACACTAACTCATGTACATTTTAATCTCTTTAGCTTTTCAAGGAGACTCATTTATTAACTTGACATGAATCTGTTACCTTCCTACAGGGAGAATGAGAAGTCATCTATAAAACTGAGAAACTTTCCAGTTAACTCTAATTTTACCTTCACAGCTTTACCATAAAAATCCCATGTTACAGCTATATACCATTTCTACAACCCATGTAAATTGGACAGGAGTCTCTGTAGCTTGTCAGTGCCACAGGATGCCAATGTTAAAGGAGGAGTCACTGGTGAGCAGCACAGACACTCACTCCCTCAACAAGAGCTGCCGCTGGCCAGTGAGTTAATTTGTCTCCTGCATGGCAACAAAATATTATCACTTGGCAAACCATGAATTGATGGTGCCTTTTGTATACGTCAAAACAGACTGAACTACTTTCACACACCAGTTGTTAACACTTCATTTGTTATAAGTGAAACTCTGTGGCCAGAAACTTCAGAGGGAAAGTGCTCTCAACACCATCCATTGATGAAAAAAGAAAAGTGCTGCCTTACAGAGCTTTATTTGCATAGGCTACTTATCTACAATCCTCTAGTGACATTTGGGGAGTCACCATAACTGGAAACTGAATTTTGGAAAGTAATAGGTTCCCAGAGAAAGAGAGCGATAGTTCTTACTTTGTGGTAAGAAGCCTGTTTCCAAACAGCCAGGATTCTGCTCAAGGGTCCTGTGATGGGTTGGTTCACAGAAACCCCGTTGGGAACTGCCACCTGATGTGCTGGGACTACCTCTGAGTCCATTTTCCCTGGCAGCTTGGGACTTCAGTGCCCTGCCTGGTTGTGCTAGACATGCTAGCCCATTACAAATACAGACCCAGGTCTGAACCATGTCCCCCAAAAACTGCAGGATTAACTGAAAACAGCGTAAGAAGTGCTCCTGTCTCCAACACCCAGATACCGAGTTCCCAATGGGATCCAGACCCCAGATAAATCCATTTTACTCTGTATAAAGCTCATACAGGGTAAACTCATAAATTGTTCACCCTCTATAGCACCGATAGAGGTATGCACAGCTATTTGCTCCCCCAGGTATTAATACTTGCTCTGAGTTAATTTGTAAGTAAAAAGTTATTTTATTAAATATAAAAAGTAGGATTTAAGTGGTTCCAAGTAATAACAGACAGAACAAAATGAATTACCAAGCAAAATAAAACACGCAAGTCTAAGCCTAATACAGTAAGAAACTAAATGCAGGTAAATCTCACCCTCAGAGATGTTCCAATAAGCTTCTTTGACAGATTAGACTCCTTCCTAGTCTGGGTCCAGCAATCACTCACACCCCTGTAGTTACTGTCCTTTGTTCCAGTTTCTTTCAGGCATCTCTTTGGGGTGGAGAGGCTATCTCTTGAGCCAGCTGAAGACAAAATGGAGGGATTTCCAGGGGCTTATATAGTCTCTCTCTTGTGGGTGGAAACCCCTCTCGCCCCCTGTGTAGAATCACAGCTACAAGATGGAATTTTGGAGTCACATGGGCAAGTCTCATGTCGATGCATGACTCAGTTCTCTACAGGCCGAGCCATTGCCCACGTTAGCCCAAACATTCCCAGGCAAGCTCAGATGTGGATTGGCGTCTATCAAGGTCCATTGTTAGCCAAGTACTTCCATTTACTTGAATAACCCCTTCACACTCTGTTGATCAAATCTGCCTTAGGTGCTTTTTACAGCAAACACTTTAAATACAAGCATAGAGCCAATGCTCATAATTTCAGATATAAAAATGATACATGCATACGAATAGGATGAATACATTCAGTAGAACATAACCTTTTCAAAGATATGTTACATGGCATATCTAGCATAAAACATATTCCAGTTATGACATATTTGCACTCATAACCATATTTCCATAAAGCATTATGGGGTGCAACATCACAGGTCCTAAGCATGCCTAATTTCCTGCCCATGGGAACTTTACTGCAAGAGATAATACATATTGAGGACTTTGCTGCAAGAGATGATGCAGAGTACAGGAGCTGAGTGGACTCTGGCAAGGCTCTGCCTACCCACCACATTACTAAAGCTCAATTGCTAAGCTGGATGGTGGTGCCTCCTGGTGGGATCAGGCAAGTAGCTCCTTTGGTCTGGAGACAGACCTGCAAAGAGATAACTGAACTTCTGCTACTCATTAATCCAAAATATGAGTGGGATTGGTGAGGTGGTGCCATCAAGGGACATTCTCATTGTTGAGTGGGAAGGGAATTAGATGGAGTTACTGTCAAAGTTACTAGAAAAAGGTATTTTACTCTATCTTAATATCTATTCTGCTTCCAGGTTTCCCCAAGTTTATGGCTATTTCCCTTTAACCTAATAAAGAGTTCATTGTCTGTACACAGTCCTAGACTGCTTCTGATGGGAAAGTTCTGTCTGTTCAGAGCACCCAGGGAAGGTGCTTTTAATTTTCCCAGGTTTCTGGGTGGCAGCTAGACCTTCTTTATTATTTTTCAATAGGAACCCTAGATATATTGAACCTGGCCCTTCTTGCTGCCATTAAGCAGTTGGCCGAAGGGTTACATAAATCTCATCTTTTCAACATAGATCTTACCATAGCTATTTTGGAAGCTGTGGTAATCCAAGCTCTCTCTCATATACTTGGATTTCTTAGCTAATCATAACCAATTAATGCTTAACATTCAAACTAGACTGGAAGTGGGCTAGGAGTCTGGCACACCCTTTGGAAACATTCTGAAATCTGTAGAACTAAATTATTTAGTTTCTACAAATTACGTCCCCAATCCCAAAAAGCACTTAAACACATGAATAGTCATGGTGACTTCAAGCATGTGTTCTGGTAGATGGGGCCCTCTGGCACTTATCTTGTAATGTAGATATAGACGTAGCTTGAGTCACCTGAGTAATCCTATTGAAGTCAACAGGACTACTAACACATGTAAAGCTACATCTGTGCTGAAGTGTTTGCAGGCTCAGCACTGTTTAGCTTCCGAGCTAAGACCCCCCAGGTTATCTGCAAATGTAAAACATCAATAGCATAGACACTAAAATGGAAAGATCACTTACTACAGGAATAGAAAGCATAATACTGTACAGGGTTGTTATAAGATAGCCACTGAGACCTGATTAAATGTATGTATGTGTGCTTGTAACAGTTCTATTTATGCCTTCCTGTGTTCCTGTTAACTGTCTAACCGTTGTTTACACTGATCTTAATGCTTGTGCACTCATTTTCTTTAATCAAATATTTAATCATTAGAAATAACTTGTCCTGCTAGTTCTGGTGTCAGTCACACAGCTTCACATAATTGATGTTAAAAAACAAGAAAATAAAGATTAAACTAGCCCTATCAGGCATAATTTTTCTGTCATGCTGCTGAACTGTATTATGCATCATTCACTTTTCTCTCAAATAGCCTTCTAAGTCACAGGTTCTCAACCCACACAAGGGCTCGGAACAGGTGTTGAAGGGCATCATTGCCTTCCTTGTCAATATGGCTAGATGTAGGTCCTGAAACTTTTAAAAACTGTAACCTGGGGTCAACACAGAAAAGTTGAGAACCATTGTGGTTTTATTTATTTTTTGCATTACAATAGTGCCTAGAAGCACTAACTGAGATCAGAGCCATATTGTGCATGGTACTGTTCAGATTAGTAACAGTCTCTGCCACAGAGAGCTTACATTCTAAATAGACAATACTGACAGAGTTAGGCTAAGTCTACATTGCAAGACAGGAGTTTCAGGTACCCACCTATTTCAGGCAGGTTTGTACTCAGCACAGCTCAGCTATGCTTCCCCTGCCAATACCCATGCTACCTCAGATACACTGCTATTTGTACTCCTGCTAGCTTGAGTATCACACCCCTAGTGCGTAGTGTAGACATAACCTAAGAGGAGGAACAGGAGCATAGAGAGGTGAAGTGACTCGCCTAAGGTCATCCGGCAGGTCAGTGACAGAGCTAGGAGCAGAACCCACATCTCCCAACTCCCAATCCAGATCACACTACCTGTAAAGCTGAATCCTAGGTTTTGTCTACACTGGTAAGTGAAAGACAAAACTTGTCGTTCAGAGGTGTTAAAAAACACCCACGCAAAAGACAAAAGTTTTGTTGACAACAAGTTGCATATGAGAATCTGAGGATTTCCTGGACAAAAGTCAGGATATGCTTCTACGGGCACAAAGCTCTAAAGATTAGAGCAGGTTGGACAGTGGAGCCAAGAGGCCAGTGAAGAAGCTTGGCAACATGTGACCTCCAGAAGAAGAAGGGGGAATGTCCGGGTACCAGCAATGCAAACACAGGTAAGTAACCATTTTCATGTTCTCTCCACAGGTACCATTGCGGAGAGTGGACCAGATGATACATCTGGGGGGAGAAAGCAGAAGGAGACTCCGCTGGTTGGAAGGCATGAGATGCAATGTCCTGAGATTGGGGGTTCCACGACCACCACTCCCAAGAGAAGGAGGCGGGTGGTGGTGGTCGGGGACTCTCTCCTCAGGGGGACTGAGTCATCTATCTGCCGCCCTGACCGGGAAAACAAAGAAATCTGCTGCTTGCCAGGGGCTAAGATTCGCAATGTGACTGAGAGACTGCCAAGACTCATCAAGCCCTCGGATCGCTACCCCTTCCTGCTTCTCCACGTGGGCACCAATGATACTGCCAAGAATGACCTTGAACGGATCACTGCGGACTACGTGGCTCTGGGAAGAAGGATAAAGGAGTTTGAGGCACAAGTGGTGTTCTCGTCCATCCTCCCCGTGGAAGGAAAAGGCCGGGGTGGGGACCGTCGAATCGTGGAAGTCAACAAATGGCTACGCAGGTGGTGTCAGAGAGAAGGCTTTGGATTCTTTGACCATGGGATGGTGTTCCATGAAGGAGGAGTGCTGGGCAGAGACAGGCTCCACCTAACGAAGAGAGGGAAGAGCATCTTTGCGAGCAGGCTGGCTAACCTAGTGAGGAGGGCTTTAAACTAGGTTCACCGGGGGAAGGAGACCAAAGCCCTGAGGTAAGTGGGCAAGCAGGATACCGGGAGGAAGCATAGGCGGGAACGTCTGTGAGGGGAGGGCTCCTACCTCATACTGAGAATGAAGGGCGATCAGCAGGTTATCTCAAGTGCCTATATACAAATGCACAAAGCCTTGGAAACAAGCAGGGAGAACTGGAGGTCCTGGTGAAGGCAAGGAATTATGATGTGATTGGAATAACAGAGACTTGGTGGGATAACTCACATGACTGGAGTACTGTCATGGATGGTTATAAACTGTTCAGGAAGGACAGGCAGGGGGAATAGCACTGTATGTAAGGGAGCAGTATGACTGCTCAGAGCTCCGGTATGAAACTTCAGAAAAACCTGAGTTTCTCTGGATTAAGTTTAGAAGTGTGAGCAACAAGTGTGATGTAGTGGTGGGAGTCTGCTATAGACCACTGGACCAGGGGGATGAGGTGGATGAGGCTTTCTTCCGGCAACTCGCAGAAGCTACTAGATCACACGCCCTGGTTCTCATGGGCGACTTTAATCATCCTGATATCTGCTGGGAGAGCACTATAGCGGTGCACAGATAATCCAGGAAGTTTTTGGAAAATGTAGGGGACAATTTCCTGGTGCAAGTGCTGGAGGAGCCAACTAGGGGGAGAGCTTTTCTTGACCTGCTGCTCACAAACCGGGAAGAATTAGTAGGGGAAGCAAAAGTGGATGGGAATCTGGGAGGCAGTCACCATGAGTTGGTCGAGTTCAGGATCCTGACACAGGGAAGAAAGGTAAGCAGCAGAATACGGACCCTGGACTTCAGGAAAGCAGACTTCGACTCCCTCAGGGAACTGATGGGTAGGATCCCCTGGAGGAATAACATGAGCGGGAAAGGAGTCCAGGAGAGCTGGCTGTATTTCAAAGAATCTCTATTGAGGTTACAGGGACAAACCATCCCGATGTGTCAAAAGAATAGTAAATATGGCAGGCGACCAGCTTGGCTTAATAGATCTTGGCTTGCGGATCTTAAACATAAAAAAGAAGCTTACAAGAAATGGAAGATTGGACAAATGACCAGGGAAGAGTATAAAAATGTTGCTCGGGCATGTAGGAATGAAATCAGGAGGGCCAAATCACACCTGGAGCTGCAGCTAGCAAGAGATGTCAAGAGTAACAAGAAGGGTTTCTTCAGGTATGTTGGCAACAAGAAGAAAGCCAAGGAAAGTGTGGGCCCCTTACTGAATGAGGGAGGCAACCTAGTGACAGAGGATGTGGAAAAAGCTAATGTACTCAATGCTTTTTTTGCCTCTGTCTTCACGAACAAGGTCAGCTCCCAGACTGCTGCGTTGGGCAACACAGCATAGGTAGTAGGTGGCCAGCCCTCTGTGGAGAAAGAAGTGGTTAGGGACTATTTAGAAAAGCTGGACGTGCACAAGTCCATGGGGCTGGATGTGTTGCATCCGAGAGTGCTAAAGGAGTTGGCGGCTGTGATTGCAGAGCCATTGGCCATTATCTTTGAAAACTCATGGCGATCGGGGGAAGTCCCGGACGACTGGAAAAAGGCTAATGTAGTGCCCATCTTTAAAAAAGGGAAGAAGGAGGATCCTGGGAATTACAGGCCAGTTAGCCTCACCTCAGTCCCCGGAAAAATCATGGAGCAGGTCCTCAAGGAATCAATCCTGAAGCACTTACACGAGAGGAAAGTGATCAGGAACAGTCAGCATGGATTCACCAAGGGAAGGTCATGCCTGACTAATCTAATCACCTTCTATGATGAGATTACTGGTTCTGTGGATGAAGGGAAAGCAGTGGATGTATTGTTTCTTGACTTTAGCAAAGCTTTTGACACGGTCTCCCACAGTATTCTTGTCAGCAAGCTAAAGACGTATGGGCTGGATGAATGCACTATAAGGTGGGTAGAAAGTTGGCTAGATTGTCGGGCTCAACAGGTAGTGATCAATGGCTCTATGTCTAGATGGCAGCCAGTATCAAGTGGAGTGCCCCAAGGGTCGGTCCTGGGGCCAGTTTTGTTCAATATCTTCATAAATGATCTGGAGGATGGTGTGGATTGCACTCTCAGCAAATTTGCGGATGATACTAAACTAGGAGGAGGGGTAGATACGGTGGCAGGTAGGGATAGGATACAGAGGGACCTAGACAAATTGGAGGATTGGGCCAAAAGAAATCTGATGAGGTTCAACAAGGATAAGTGCAGGGTCCTGCACTTAGGACGGAAGAATCCAATGCACCGCTACAGACTAGGGACCGAATGGCTTGGCAGCAGTTCTGCGGAAAAGGACATAGGGGTTACAGTGGACGAGAAGCTGGATATGAGTCAACAGTGTGCCCTTGTTGCCAAGAAGGCCAATGGCATTTTGGGATGTATAAGTAGGGGCATAGCCAGCAGATCGAGGGACGTGATCGTTCCCCTCTATTCGACATTGGTGAGGCCTCATCTGGAGTACTGTGTCCAGTTTTGGGCCCCACACTACAAGAAGGATGTGGAAAAATTGGAGAGAGTCCAGCGAAGGGCAACAAAAATTATTAGGGGTCTGGAACAAATGACTTATTAGGAGAGGCTGAGGGAACTTGGATTGTTTAGTCTGCAGAAGAGAAGAATGAGGGGGGATTTGATAGCTGCTTTCAACTGCCTGAGAGGTGGTTCCAAAGAGGATGGTTCTAGACTATTCTCAGTGGTAGAAGATGACAGGACAAGGAGTAATGGTCTCAAGTTGCAGTGGGGGAGGTTTAGGTTGGATATTAGGAAAAACTTTTTCACTAGGAGGGTGGTGAAACACTGGAATGCGTTACCTAGGGAGGTGGTGGAATCTCCTTCCTTAGAAGTTTTTAAGGTCAGGCTTGACAAAGCCCTGGCTGGGATGATTTAGTTGGGGATTGGTCCTGCTTTGAGCAGAGGGTTGGACTAGATGACCTCCTGAGGTCCCTTCAAACCCTGATATTCTATGATTCTATGATTCTAAGTGCCAGTGTGAACAGTGCTTTGTCACCAGGAGCGCTCTCCTGATGACAATGCTAACGCCACTCATTGGGGGTGGAAGTTTGTCGGCAGGAGAGCTCTCTTTTGCTGACTGTCATAAATATAAAGGGAAGGGTAACCACCTTTCTGTCCCCAGTGCTATAAAATCCCTCCTGGCCAGAGGCAAAACCCTTTCATCTGTAAAGGGTTAAGAAGCTAAGATAACCTCGCTGGCACCTGACCAAAATGACCAATGAGGAGACAAGATACTTTCAAAGCTGGAGTGGGGTGGGGGGAAACAAAGGGTCTGTCTGTCTGTCTGTGTGATGCTTTTGCCGGGACCAGGTCGGGAATGCTCTTCAGAACTTCTGTTAAATTAGTAAGTAATCTAGCCAGAAATATGTTAGATTTCTTTTGTTTAATGGGTGGTAAAATAGCTGTGCTGAATGGAATGTATGTTCCTGTTTTTGTGTCTTTTTGTAACTTAAGGTTTTGCCTAGAGGGATTCTGTATGTTTTGAATCTTATTACCCTGTAAGGTATTTACCATCCTGATTTTACAGAGGTGATTCTTTTACTTTTTCTTTATTTAAAATTATTCTTTTAAGAACCTGATTGCTTTTTCATTGTTCTTAAGATCCAAGGGTTTGAGTCTGTGTTCACTTATGCAAATTGATGAGGATTTTTATCAAGCCTTCCCCAGGAAAGGGGATGTAGGGCTTGGGGGAATATTTTGGGGGGAAGACGTCTCCAAGTGGTCTCTTTCCCTGTTCTTTGTTTAACACGCTTGGTGGTGGCAGCATAGGGTTCAAGGACAAAGCAAAGTTTGTACCTTGGGGAAGTTTTTAACCTAAGCTGGTAAGAATAAGCTTCGGGGATCTTTCATGCAGGTCCCCACATCTGTACCCTAGAGTTCAGAGTGGGGAAGGAACCTTGACATGGTTGACAAACAGCGGCTACGCTGCACGCCTTTTGGTAGCATGGCTGTAGCATCACAGCCATGTTGCTAAAAGCTGCGTAGTATAGACATAGCCCAAGCAAAGGGCTGCAAATCTGCAGATGTGAGATTTGAGGTGGGATTTTTTTTAAAGCATCCCATTCTAACCAACTGAAGTTTAACACCATCTTCTCACCTTAACATAAACTGTCCATAAAATCAAGTAAAGCCTCTTTTCCTCTTTACCACTTTAAGAGGAAGACAGCAAGTTAGCATTTCAATTACTAGACTGAATAGTGAGGGTAATCCCCTCCCAAGACAAGAGTATTTAGGTTATTCAAAACTAAGGAAAACAGCAAGGAACCACAGAAGGACTTTACAGTGTTCCACTGTTCCTGAAAGACTTCAGTGATCTGGGAAGGGAGGTGAAGGAGAGGAATATCCAGATGAATATCCAGAGAAGAAAGAAGGCAAAAGATACTGGAGGTGAACAGCTGATTAGGTAAATAGCATAGGGGAGAAGGTTTTGGTTTTGTGGAACACTGAGGCAGCTCTATGAAAAAGGGGTTGTATTGTTCTGATGGCTTCCATGTCAGCAGCTGGGGTACCAATCTCCTGGATGATTAGTCAGAGTCAGGAGGGCTCTAAACCAATGGTTCCCATGACATTTTTTGATGGCCTCAGAGTGCAGCCACCAACTCTTGCTGGTCGCTGCTCTGACACTTTTTCCTTAATACACTTAATTAACTTTAGAAAAAATAAATAAGCACATGTACACATCCAAATCATTGCAATTTATTTATTGCTAGCTAGTAAGTCTGCTGTGAAGTCTGCACTATTAGGTGCTGTGGCTCAGCCCCAGCACAAATGAAGAACTGGATGGGGGGAGATGGGTGGGGAGGCAGTGGGGGCTACTAGCAATGGGGGGGAGCCCAGGGATGCAGTAGGGGCCCTCAGGAAGGTGGGTTTGGAACTCTCCTGCCTCCTGTGGAGTCCAAGGTTCCTCCAGCATTGTGCCCCATGTGTCTCCTGAGGCGGTGTAGGGTATCGACCCCTGCTGGTGGTACCAACTGTTGGATCATATTAAAGAAGTTCTGTATTAAAATCACAAATGAGTTTGATTCCCCATAGTTTAAATTCCAGGGTATTACTAATTAAGAGGTCTCTTGGTTTTTGGTAATGTTTCTCTCCCTCTATGTGTGAAACTTGCAAGCTGCTAATTGTGTTAGTACATTCTAAGACAGAGTCTGTTCTCAAAGCAATTCACAGAGAGAGAGACTCAAAGCAATACTCTAACAACAGAAACAGCACCCAGAGACTCCCCGCCCTTTTGTTGTATTAACAATTGTGATTAAAATAGAGATAGAGGATGTATGTGGATGGATGCTTGGTGTGGATAATAACTGAATGATGAGGGAGGTGCCAGCCTAAGGATCCAGTGTCCATCGGCTGAAGAAGGCGTCAAGTGGAAATAACCAGAGGACCTCTGGAGGGCAGACTGGAATCCACCCAACAGCCTCAAGAAAGGGAGAACCAAAGAACAAGATAACATCTAGCAGCATGGAGCCGTCAGGAATGTGCTGTCTGCTGATTGATTCAGCAACAGCATGATGAAGCAATTCCCATAGACTGGCATAGGAAGAAATTCCTATAAAAATAGACTCTAAAAAGTGAGAACTTTGGGGTCTGATTCTGCAAACCAACTTCCAGGAGCATCAGATGAGCATCTGACAAGACCCTGCTCCCTCCTCATGTCCAGGCCACCTGGCCAGTGGCTTGGCATGAGCAACTCTAAGGCTGGTAACTATGATAACAACCTTGCAGAACCTGTGTGTGTGTTTGTATGAATGAATGTGTGAATAAATATGAGATTGAATGGAATGTTATAGCTATAACTAACTGCTTACTATGATTCTTTCTGTATTCACAATAAATGTGGTATTTTGCCTTTTTCCCTTTAATAAGATCCTGCTGGTTTTTATTTTATTGGTATAATACCAACAAACTCCAAGGCAGTACATCCAGGATCAACAGGGAGGGGAGGGGGCCACTGCTTTGCTCCCCCCTTACACTCAGTCACCTCCCAGAAAGCTGTTGTGCCCACAAAAAAAGCCACTGGTGTCCACATTTGAAAAACGCTGCTCTAAACAACATAGGAGCATGGTGGTAATGGGGCAACCATCGTACAAACATACAAATATATAAAACAGCCTCATGGTGTCATGCATGAGAGGAATCCAAGCATGGGCATGTAAAGAATACATTTTTAAATTGTCTGTATACTAATGATAGGAGCCGAGGTATTAAACAAGGAGTTGGAAATGGTCATATGAAAACATGTGATATGGTTGTATGCATTGTTGTTGTAGCCATGTTGATCCCAGGTTGAGAGAAAGTGGGTGAACCACTATCTTTTAAAACCCCCTCCAACTGCACACCTCTAGTTGTCACCTACCACCCCACACTGGAACCCATACACGATATCATTGGACAACTAAAGCCCATATTCAATGGGGACCCTATCCTGAAAGAAATCTTTCCTGAATCCCCTCTTTTGGCTTTCAAACAACCCCTCCACCTCATCAGAAGCAAGCTCTAGAGTCTAGGAGACACCAGCTCAAAGTGGCACCAGACCCTACCAGAACAACAGATGAAAAACCTGCAGACATACCTCTACTGTTACAATAATCAACACCCACCACCACAGCCCACCTTTCAAGAGCCACAGGTTGGATACATGCCTATCACAATATGTGTCATACTTTATCCAGTTCACTAGATGCCCCAACAGCCACTCTGTGGGCAAAACCAGACAATCACAATGCTCTCAAATGAACTCACATAGGAAAACAATAAAAGACAAAAATATCATATCACCTATGGGTAGGGCTCCATGTCTGTCATGGAGGTCACGGAAGTCATGGTTTCCATGACCTCCATTACTTCTGCAGTGGCTAGTGTGGCTGACCCCAGGGCCACTGCCTCTCCCAACCCATTGCCCCTGGCCCCACTACCTCCTCCAGCACCCCATGCCTTGCTACCCACCTCCCCATCCAGGGCTTAATTTGTCTCCCAGCTTGCCAGGGCTTTGTAAATTTGCTGTGAAAAGTGATATTTGTATGTTTGTTAATATCACTTTTCACTATCTCCCAGCTAGCTAGCAAGTCTGCTGCTGTGAAAAATGATATTAACAAACATACAAATATCACTTTTCAGAGCAGCAGACTTACTAGCTAGCAAGTCTTAAAGCAAACAAAACAAGCAAGAGAAACAACAACAAAAGACAAGAACATGCAAAACACTTTATTTTTGTTTCTATTCGGTTTTGGTCCAGTAAAGGATAGAGACAGCTATACATTATTTGTATTGAGTTTAAAAAAACACACCCTTACATAAATAAATTACAATGATTTGGACATGTATATGTGCATATTTATTTGTTTTTCCTAAAGTTAGTTAAATATTTTAGGAAAAATTATCAAAGCAGCCACCTGCAAGAGTTGGTGGCTGCATTCTGAGGCCACCAAAAAAATTGTTTAGAACCCAACTAATTTCCCAGACCTGAAAAGCTCTTTGTAAACACCTCTTTCTCACCAACAGAAGTTGGTACAATAAAAGATATTACCTCACCGCCCTTCTCTCTCTAATATATGGTTAGCATATAGGTCTGTCACAGGATTATCACTCATTGCTAGATGGTGCCCCCTTTGGACAATTCCAGGGATTAGCACCACCTGATTCAGCACCCCCTATCTTCTGTTGTTGTATTCTCCTCTCACTCGCAGCCCTGGTCTACACTACGAGTTTAGGCTGAATTTAGCAGCGATTTAACCCTGCACCCATCCACACAATGAAGCCATTTTTGTTGACTTAAAGGGCTCTTAAAATCGATTTCTGTACTTCTCCCCGACGAGGGGATTAGCGCTGAAATCGACATCACCAGGTCGAATTTGGGGTAGCGTGGATGCAATTCGACGGTATTGGCCTCCAGGAGCTATCCCAGAGTGCTCCATTGTGACAGCTCTGGACAGCACTTTTAACTCAGATGCACTAGCCAGGTACACAGGAAAAGCACCAGGAACTTTTGAATTTCATTTCCTGTTTGGCCAGTGTGGCGAGGTCATCAGCACAGGTGACAATGCAGTCCCAGAATTGCAAAAGAGCTCCAGCATGGACTGAACGGGAGGTACTGGATCTGATCGCTGTATGGAGAGACGAATCCATGCTATCAGAACTCCGTTCCAAAAGACGAAATGGCAAAATATTTGGAAAATAATCTCCAAGGGCATGAAGGACAGAGGCTATAACAGGGACCCACAGAAGTGCTGCGTGAAACTTAAGGAGCTTAGGCAAGCCTACCAAAAATCCAAAGAGACAAACAGCCACTCTGGGTCAGACATGCCACTTCTATGATGAGCTGCATGCAATTCTAGGTGGTGCCCTTACCACTACCCCACCCTTGTACATGGACTCCTGCAAGGGGGAGTCTCACGCAACAGGGATGAGGATTTTGGGGATGTGGAAGATGAGGAGGAGGAGGATGAAACCGTTCTCCCCAACAGCCAGGAACTGTTTATCACCCTGGAGCCAATACCCTCCCAAGGCGGGCTCCCGGCCATTGAAGGTGGAGAAGGCACCTCTGGTGAGTGTACCTTTGTAAATATAATGTAATACAGAGTCACAGTACAGCTGCTTTATGACTCAGTCCTCTGGCCAGGTCACACTTTAATTTCCCTTTTGGGGGAGTCTTCCAAAGTCTCTGTCCACAAGCAGGATCAGGCAGTCTTCACACCTACTGCCCTGACAAGGTCACTCCTGTAATGAGTCAGCCAGACTTCCTAGTCACTACCCTATGCAATAGTGCTCTGCGATGGATAGTAGGGAGCCAAGGCCCACCCTCTACTCTAGGTTCCAGTTCAGAGGCCTGTCATGAGCAGTGAAGGGCTGTATCTACACCAACCTTACTACTTTTACCCCAGAATCCTTCCTACTATGCTACTTCTCTCTTGCTTTCTCTCTTACTTCAAAGACAGGAATTGTGCACTGGTGCAAGCCTCCTGGCTTTATAGAAGGCCCCACACCTTTTCCCTCACAGGTGAGATTCCTCCTAATCAGCAACCTGTACATAGCCTAAATCTCCCCTTTTTGCAGCTTAATTGGCTGATTAGGCCCATCTGGCCTAATTCAGCTCTTGCAGGGCAGTCGGGGGAGAACACCCCATCACAGAGTCATATGACTGGAATGTTAAAATTGATGATTACAACTTGTGCCATAAGAAGAGGATGGGGAAAAGAGGAAGGAGTGATACAAAACATCAAAGACACTGTTATTAGTAAAATTAAGGCTATCCTGTTACAGACCACTGAATCTCAGAGAACAGGACAAACTGCTCTTTAAGCATCTGTCTGTAATGTATAGGAAGAAAATTGTGTTATCTGGGGTGACTTCAACCCTATATTTTCACGCAGGGGAACATTTGCTGGACTCCTCAGTTGGCCAATAACAAAATTCCTTAGTTTCTAAAAATATTAGATAATTCTCCTCAAAATGTTCTTTGGTCTCTTTGTCACCTTCAAGGGATATATTCAACAGTGGCTGTATCAAGCTGCATCAAGAGTGATGAAGAGTAAAGGGATTTCATTTATCTTTAAAATAATTTGATATGCCAATCATATAGGAAGGCAAATCAGGTACAAATGTTTGATATAAAAATTTATGAAACATGAAATGGGCTCTAAGAGTAAGTCTTCTCATACACCTGAAACAATAGGTCTCTCTGAAGTGTCAGGGTCCTGAATAATTTTATGGTGCTTTGTAGCTGTAAAATGATGAAGTACAGTACGTGAGGAAAGAATTAAAAAGATAATTGAATACTGGTTCATAAATCCATGAAGATTCAAATGCATGCTATGGGCATTAAACAATTCTTGCTAAGAAATATTTCTTCCCAGTTAGATTGTAAAGGTTAATAATAAGTAAAATCTTCTGCTGAAACATCTCTTATATTTCTTATAAGACATGACACCATTGACCCTCAGTTATCAGTCATTTGATGATTATGCCTGCGTTTGCTAGTAAAGGTTATTCTTCACTCTTTGATTAAATTAGAACATGATCTCAGACTTTGATTAATACAGAGTAGTAATATCTCATTCCTCCATTGAGGAGAATATGTCCTAATTTAGGATCAGGCCAGGGAGTGGAGTGAATGTGCTTCTTTAAGTTTTGAAAGTGATCAGTCTTCTTAGAAGACCACTCGTGATATTTGCATTATTAATCATAAAGGTGGATATTGCATATATATATAAGAGAAGATATTTTTAAACTAGCCATAAAATCTGTAAAGCTCTACAATAACAAATGGCCACTAACAAGAAAAGGGGACTGTTACAGGATGGTTGGCTCCTCTAACTGAAGTAGATCCAGCACCACTGTGCCAAAACAGGTTTCAGAGTAACAGCCGTGTTAGTCTGTATTCGCGAAAAGAAAAGGAGGACTTGTGGCACCTTAGAGACTAACCAATTTATTTGAGCATGAGCTTTCGTGAGCTACAGCTCACTTCATCGGATGCATGTGCTCCCACTTGGGCCAATTAAGCGGGCAGGGCTGCACCAGAGGCCATAAAGGATCTGAGAGAGGCTTAGTGAGTCACAACTGGTTGAGAGAGAGAGAGAGAGAGAGAGAGAGAAAAAGAAAAAAGTACCACTGTCACCAGAGTCCCCTGGTAAGACAGGCAGTGAGAACATGGAGTGTAAAGGGTAAGCTGAGGAACCGTTTAAGTTTGGACAATAAAACTGCCTAAGAGATGGGGGTGTAGTGGGGGGAGTGAGTCCTTACCAATCTGGTGACAACCCCTGCCTTATTACAGGTACAAAAAAATGTGCATATAAAATGGTTACTCCAGAAACCTCCTTTCAGATATTTTCGTATTTGGTAGCCAAAGAAAGAGTTAACTGCTTTTGACTCCTGACAGGCCTGCAGAGTCAACATAGCTAAAATTGAGTGCCCTCCAGAATCTCTTGTCTTGTGTATCATCAGTGTAATAGCTTCCTAAATTCCAGTCAGCTATGAAATGAGGCTACTTCTGCATACCCACCTTTGAGACTCACTCTTGACTGAACGCTATGTAAATACAAAGCACCATTAACAACTAATAGCACCCAGTAGACATAGCTCTGAGTCTCCAGTTAAAGCATCAGATCACACTCCCCTCCAGAGCCAGGAGTAAAACCCACAAGACCTGATTCCCAGTATTCTGTTATTGTCTAGCAAATAGTTATGGCACCCAAGGGCAAAGTAGTGTCTGCTAGAGATAGCAGCCTACTACTGCTATCTGTTAATAGAGCTGTTCCTTTAGCTCCATTGGTAGAAATCTGTGGGGTGGATCTGAAAGCCCTAAGTTCAAACCCTGCTGATGACCCATGTAGGAGTACATTACAGTTGTATAAATAAGTATTTTTTCCAGTTTTCTTTTTACCAAAAACCAAACAAATATTACATTAAAGGAACGCTGTCAAAGACGCAAAATAAAGCATTCAAAATGTGGAAATGCCAGAATTAAGGCTTCCTGTGTAACATCAATTCTACCCTCTTGTGTAGCTAAAGTCTTTAATTTTGGGATCACATACTATTGATGCACTGTTTGAAACTACGAAGTGTGTGCTTTTTAGTTGAACATCACTCTTTTTTATATAAATTTTCAGAATACTTCCAGTTTTTATTTTTGTCTTAACTTTGATTTGGCATTAACAGCAAAAGCCAATTTCTGGTTTTTCATTATTCCACTGCATTAGTGAAACTAGGACATGTGATAAAAGAAATATCTGAATAAAAGGAGCTTAAGAGCCATACATAGGGAAAAGACTGAACTGTCAAGTTCACATGGAAAAAGTAGCATTATAGATTATCTTGGCGGTGCAGCAATGCAGAAGACTTGTTGCTGTTAGAAAACTTAGGAAGATAAAAGAAAAATCTTTCATAATACTATTTAATGTTTTAATCATTACAAGAATAAAATATGAAGGACCATCTGTAAGATATTACTAATTAGTATGGATGGACAGCATCTTTTGTGGAAGAAAACTCTCTGAAAAGCATTAAGCTGACATACATTGGAGAGGAGCAGGTTGTCCCCTCTTTTTAACAGCAGTTAATGTAAGGATGCAGTATATTCTACTTCTAAAAAGATTTATTGTGCTGCTTTTATTGGGATTCCAAAATTGAAAGTATGGGTGAAGGAAAGAGATAAGCATGGTCATAGAAATTCATGCACAGAGGATCCACAAATTCTGCAGATTTAGCATCTCTCAACAGAGATTTTTAATATTTTTCCTAGATTTTATGCTTTCATGTAAAGAAAAAATAAGTTTTTAGCCCCTCTTTCTGGAAAGATACATTGCAGAATGTAAATTCACAGTTTAATAGATTCCAAAGCCAGAAGGGACTATTGTGATCATCTAGTCTCACCTCCTGTATAACACAGGCCATAGAACTTCCTCAAAATAATTCCCAGAGCATATCTTTTAGAAAAACATCCAACCTTGATTTAATGCACCCTGTGCAGCCTCCATTATCCGAACCTCCCATGTCAGAAAGCCTGCTATCTAACATAGGGCATTGTCCCCTCACTCTGTTAGATGTTAGAACAGCAAGTGTTTCCGCATCCAAACCAGAACTAAAAAATAGGCCCTTTCCCATGTTGGTGACACACCAGAAACAAAATATGAGAGGAGAGATGGGGGGTTAGGTTTCAGTTTTCGCCCATTGCTAGGTTTAATGGGATAATGTTAATGCCCTAAGGCAGTATCTGGTTCCTCCTTGCACTGAGAAGTGATTTTCACCTCTAAAACTCACTTTTGTTTCACATTCCAGATCTGCTCTAAGCAACGAGTAGACTTCTTCATTAGGGCACAATGTTCATTCATTATATTTAACGGAGAGACCATAAAGTGTTATAGGGGCCGGTATAGAGCAAAGCAAACATGTTCTTTCATGCTGCTATTTCAGTCAAGAGAGAGATGAGCACAGTCTCTGTCCATTTTCTATAGAGGTCAAGATTCATGCCGGAATAAATCCTGGCTGTCAGCTCCACTGGCAGTGCAGCAAATAGAGGCAGTTACTGTACTGTTTTCAGTGTCCTGAGGAATAAATCAGAGCTGATATAATGGCAGCAGGAGCAGAGCAATAGCTGCAGCAGGAGCATGAACTGCACATGGAGGAAGGGAATGAGACTGTCACCTTCCCTCCTTCGACAACAGCTCGCATGGGGCCATGTGCAGTGTTATATCACTTTTCAGCAGAGGGATGCTCCTCTGTATGCTGCATGGATATTGTCCATAACTTCTGTATGGTAACAAATAAACATGACACACAAACATGATTTGTGTCTCGGCTGCGCAGTTTCACTGTGAAGAGGATAATCAGTGTTTGACAAGGAAAGGTGACAGGGCAAGTGTAGACTCCTAAAACATCCAATTTGAAAAGTCTGACTGAGGTGAAACAACTGTAAAACAGGAGTATTTAGTATTAGACATGACAGCAGTGTGTGGAGAATTAGCTGTCTCTTGAGTACACAGATGACCCCTGAGTATTGATCTTTTTCTTAGTGTTGGAGTTGAAGTCTCACTAGGTCTCGCTGTTGGAACATATATGATACAGTAGGTTCAGGGGGTCAAAGTAAAGGATATGATCCACTTATGGTGCTCATGGTGCACTAATTTTTACTGCTGTAAGCTGAAATCATTTGATATATGCCATCATGTGCCAGCAATGCCCCTCTGCCATGTACATTGGCCAAACCGGACAGTCTCTATGCAAAAGAATAAATGGACATAAATCTGACATCTAGAATTATAACATTCAAAAACCAGTAGGCAAACACTTCAATCTCCCTGGACACTCAATAACAGACTTAAAAGTGGCAATTCTTCAACAAAAAAACTTCAGAAACAGACTCCACCAAGAAACTGCAGAACTGGAACTAATTTGCAAACTGGACACCATCAAATTAGGCCTGAATAAAGACTGGGAGTGGATGGCTCACTACAAAAACTAATTTCCCCCTGCTGATACTCACACCTTCTTGTCAACTGTTTGAAATGGGACACCTTGATTGCATTGGCCTCATTAGCACTACAAAAGTGATTTCCACCCTTTCTTGTCAACTATTGAGAATAGCCCACTTCCACCTTAACTGAATTGGCTCCTTAGCACTGACCCCCACTTGGTAAGGCAACTCCCATCTTTTCATATGCTGTGTATTTATACCTCCCTACTGTTTTTTCCACTCCATGCATCTGATGAAGTGGGTTTTAGCCCACGAAAGCTTATGCCCAGATAAATTTGTTAGTCTCTAAGGTGTTGCTTTTGCTGATACAGACTAACATGGCTACCATTCTGAAACCTGAAATCATTGTGTTAGTACTAATGAGTGTGACAGCAGAACCTGCAGGACTCTAAGGAGCCACAAGGACTCCTCGTTGTTTTTACTGTTTAAATAGGTTGGCTATAGCCAGTTGCTTTCTAAGAAGCAGTGATTAATTACTTAAAACCCCTATCAAATTGCACATCCCATAATTTATTAATGACTGTTACATAGTGTCGCTGATGGGCATGGCATGGTACAAGGGACTAACAAGACAGGATCACTTCTGTGCGGAGCTGACATGTTACTTGATGAATGCCCTCAACTCCCACTGATGCCATATGGAGTTGAGATACTTTCTTTTAATCTCTAAGAACTACTACCTTGCAGAATGGTAATTAACAGGTATAAACAATTGTGAGTAGGGGACAAAGGGATGGAGAGAGACAATATAAACAATGGGACAAAACCACAGTATTTGTCTGTTCCCCCCGTCCCCACACTGTTTGTTGTTTAAGATTTGTAGTGAGGTTATGGTCAGGCATACAGTAAAGTAGGCAGCCCCAAAGCATTTTCCAAAGGTGGAAAGTCAGCTGAGAGTAGAGTGTTTGCAGGAGTGATTGGCTATAAAAAAGGAGTTCACAGCATCTGGTTGCATCATTTAACAGAGGGGTGCCATAAGAGCAAACTGCACCCCCAGGAATGAATCTGGCTCTCTCTTACCTTTTGCTTTACTCCGTGTCATCATGGACTGCCTCAGATAATGTGATTGTGGCAAACTTGCAGACAGTTGGGTTTATGTGAATGCTGAGAGCAGTCACCCTTGCAGGGAGGAATGACGGATTTAGTATTATTCTGGTATCATTTACCTAAAACATATTGTTGATTAGAAGTTAATATTGATTAAGAGGATGTGATGGTAGGGCAACCTGCAACTGTTTCAAACTCCTTCCCCTGAGCTGATATCACCTTCACAATGTGGTGCCTCGGGAGACCTAGTATAGCTGTGGCAATTAGAGAAAATAACGGCGATAGAAAGAAATTTAAAACAAAGATATTCTAGTTCACTGAAGAATGTCATGTGAGGTCTCAAATGAAACTGCTGTCACTCTGGTCCTTAATATTGTAGTGAAATGTATGTACAGATACTATTTAAGGAGTTGTGTGTGTATATACTGCAAATATCTTTTAAGGTCTGTGTGAAGGTACCAGTAAAGATGGAAAAACAGGTTTACCTCCAGACAGGAGGTTAAAAAAAAGTGTCTCTCTTTGTTAGGATGTAAATTACTGTTTTCAGTGTTGTTGTAGCCACGTTGGTCCCACAATATGGAAGAGACAAGGTGGGTGAGGTAATATCACCCATCTTGTCTCTTGGGATGTAAATTAAGCATTGTAAGCTAATGCAATGACTGTCCATCTACATACAAAGTTAACAGGAAAGGAGCCCACAGGAATAAACAAGCCACAGAAGGTTATCCTGGATGTGTGCAAAGATAATGAATGTTGTGGGTGGAGTATGGGCTAGAAGGCAAGAAGACACCCCATCTTCCTACCCTACAAAGTAAATGAACAGTGCATTTACATTAATGAAAACAGGATCTCAACCAACCTTGGCTGAAAATCCTGCAGAGAACTTTTGTTGCGATAAACTTCTTTAGGCAGGAGGTTAACCTGTTAGTTAAGTTTAGTTTCTAGAAAGCATTTTTGTTTTATATGTAACCATTTGTTTCCAATGTTCTTACTCACTATTACCTCAATCTTGAATCTTTGATAATAAATTTATTCTTGTTTTCACTATAACTATATCTAAGTGCTAGGATGTTAAGAAAAGTGCTGATCCTGAATTGAATCTTACAAGCTAGTGTGTTCTGTTCCTTTAGAAATGGTGGACCTAGTAGTTCTCTGAGTAGCCAGTGTTAGGGGATGGATATCCCAGGGGAATGTTTCAAAGAGACTTGGGGATTGAGGTGTATGTATTGTTAAACTGCAAGGCAAAGTAAGGGCTGACATAGCCCAGAAGAGAGTACATGAGTGGCTAACAGGCTGGTTGTTGGTGGTAGAAAGGTGACACCCAGCTAAGCACAGGCAGGTCTCCTTCATGCATGCTAGAGGGAGAGTATAACACGGTGACTTCACAATCTTGGGTGCTCTGGCAACCAGGCCTCACCATGTGAGATATGTTGGGAGCCTGGTAAAGCGAAGGTGGCATGGTTGGAGTACTGTTGCACTCCAGAAATCCACTGTTGCTGTAACAGGTCCCTTCTGGCCTGTTGCAGCTGAATGCAAGTTAGAGTAACCCTGAGGGAGCCCAACCAGCCTTAGGATTGGATGCGGGGAGGGTATAAAGGTGGCATCAAGTCACGTTGATCTCCCTCTCACCTCAGATCTGGTACCAAGCAGAACTCAGCCAGACTAAGAATCTAGCCCAGAACACAGCCCATGATATTTTACAAAGAGTGTATTTGAAGGAAGTAAAGGTCCAAGGAATTAAAGCTTGTAAATCAAAGTTATGCACGTCGCATAATGCAAATTAAACAGACTAGAACACAATACAAGAAACATCTGCTTAACCAAATAAAAATTAATGACAAAAATTAGGATTCTTTTGTTGTTGATTTCTATCTATTTGTGCCCAAGCCTGAGAAAGGTGTAATAAGAAAGCTATCAGTTTATTGCCAATTCAAAGTGGCTCTAGGCAAATATTTGTTGCTTACACCTTGTTGAAATTTTCATTGTTGGTAAGTATGTGATGCATTAATCCACCAGCCACTGTTCTGACACATTTCCAAATATATCTTCACTTTGTAGTAATGTAAAGTTATGGTGCGATATAAATATTTAATGAGATAATACATTAGCGCAAGGCTTTGGCAGTCAAGATAATCTTCTGATTCACCCATTTAGTTGTTCTGTGATATCCCAGTCATGTACCAACCCCATGTGAATTTGTATCTGGAAAATAATGATAAGAAAACTACAAGCATTGAATAATTGCAACATTAAGGGCCTAATAATGGAAACCTGTGGGAAATGAAAGGGCATTTTGCAATTAGAGGGTTTATAAGTTATGACCATGATCAGAGACTTCCAGGATGAAATTCTGGTCCTATTGGGGTCCATGACAAACCTACTATTAACTTCAGTGGAAGCAGAATTTCATCCCTGGTTTCTAATTCCACTTCTGCCCCTGTGTAACCTTAAGAAAATTGTTTAATCTTTCTGTGTTCCAGTTTTTCTGAAAGTATCTGTTATAAATCTGGATAGTCTGGTAGCTACCTGTGACTACAGAGACTACAGTAACTCTTCTTGTCCACCCATTTCTCTTCTTCCTCCCTATTTGTCTATTTCCTGTTGCATATTGTCTGTATCACAGACTGTGATCTCTCTAGGACAGGGATGATATTTGTTTTCTCTTTATACAGTGACTAGTACAATGAGGCGCTAATTCCTCTTTGGGATCCGGTGGTGCTATGACAATAACTAATTAGAAATTCAAAAAAATGTTCAGGCCCAATTCTGTTTCTTGTTGACTTGGTTTATAGGTGGTGGAGGGTGGTGACCATCAAAAATTATCACTTAGAGAGATATTGGGCCAAATTGTGCCTTAAAACAAATGTATACATCTTCCCTTGACTTCAGTGTTTCTCGGGACACGCTTGGCCATGTGTGATTGGGTGCCCACCCCACACAGGAATGGAGGGGGTTAAGATGGCCAGACACGCCAATTAACTCCACAGGCCACACCTGGAGGAGGAGCCAGGGAGTAGGGAACTAATTGGAAGCAGGTTCAGCTGGGCAGGAACAGGAGTTAGGCCTGTTAGGGAGAAGGGACTTTGCTATCCCAGAAAGCAGGAACATTGAGTGACCTGGCTGGAGGGCTCAGTCATGAAGAGGATGCTGTGGTTCTTGGAGTGAGAAAGGGACTGCAGGCCACAGAAAGAGACAGCGTGATGGTGTGCAAACTGTGGAGGTTGGGGGGTAGGGGTCTCCCTCTGTGCTGTTCCTGCCTGCAAGCACCGCCCCGAAGCTCCCATTGGCCGGGAACAGGGATCTGTGGTCAATGGGAGCTGCGGGGGTCGTGCTTGCAGAGAGGAGGCAGTATGCAGAGCCACATGTCTCTCCCCTCCCTTCCTCCGCCAGGGACCGCAGGGGTGTGTTGGCCCCTTCCGGGAGTGGCATGCGGCCAGGGTAGGCGGGGAGTCTGCCTTTGCCTCGCTACACCACCAACTGGGAGCTGCCCAAGGTAAGTGCCGCCTGGCAGGAGGCTGCACCCCAGTCCCCAGCCCTGAGCCCCCTCCCGGAGCCAGCACCCCGCATCCCCCCTGCACCCTGAGCCCCCTCCCAGAGCCAGCACCTTGCACCCCCTCCTGCACCCCAACACTCTGCTCCAGCCCGGAGCCCCTCCTGTACCCAAACTCCCTCCCAGAGCTTACACCCCTCACCTCCTCCTGCACCCCAACCCCCTGACCCAGGCTCAGCCCAGAGCCCCCACACTGTGAACCCCTCGGCCCCAGCCCAGAGCACACACCCCCTCCTGAACCCCAACCCCCTACCCCAGCTGGTGAAAGTGAGTGAGGGTGGGGGAGATCGAGCGACGGAGAGAGTGAGGGATGGAGTGAATGGGGCGGGATTTTGGGAAAGGGACGGGGTAGATCCTGTGTTGCCCTTAAATTTAAAAAGTGATCTTGGGCGTAAAAAGGTTGGAGACCACTGCCCTAGAGTGATGAGGAGGAATTGTCAAACGAGGGGTGAGTGATGAATCCTGTGACACCATGTTATAAAAAAACCCAAAAATATGGAATCCCTCTCTGTGTGACTTTTCTACTACCTGTGGTAAAAATATTCTTTTGTTTTGGGAACTCAAATGTTAATGTTTGTCTATTGAAAAAAAATGTGTAAACCTCACATCACTAATCATCTCTGTGTGTGCATTCCTGGGTTTTCTGTCCATGTACAGGGTAGTGAAAACACTCAACCTTCAATCTTGTGCTTCTCACCACACTCAGGACATGCACCAATGGCCCAAGAATATACAGCTTCTCTGTATATGCTCTGTGGTTTGGTGTTTATGTATAAAGTACCCCCTGTACTATGTATCCATGTTGGTATGAACCATGCTGAAAAAGCTTACTGTTTCTAATCCCAGTGTAGACAGAATTTAACAGTGTAATAAGTGCTGTATAGTCTATAGGCTAAACTATAATAGACTCAGCTGTTTGTTCCTCTGTATCTCAGAATTTGACATAACACCTTTCTAGCAAGAACAATTTCTAACTTTATAAATCTGAACTCTGCCTCTACAGCCAAACTGGCTGGTTCAGAATGGGTGGTCCAACCTTTTCAGTGCTGTGATTTGGATGCTTGTTTTGGATGCTAGTTTTCCACCGGCCACATACATAAATACATGCTCTACAAAAAGGATTCCTCCATGCAGCATAACCTCACATGTATGGTGGGTGCAAGCAGAGGTGAAAGTAACATTTAACACTTACCGGTACGGGGGCCGGGCCTTGGGCGGAACGGACTGGGCTGGAGGTCAGCATCCTCCAGCCAGCCCATTTGCACTGCCCAGCCCATGCTGCCAAGAGCTACAGCAGCGATTTAAAGGGCCCGAGGCTCTGGCCACTGCCATGGTAGTGGTGGCCAGAGCCCCGGGCCCTTTTAAATCACGGGCCCTGGAGCACCTGCTCCTTCCCATTCTCTGTCAGTGGTCCGACAGGGGGGAGGAGAGGCAAAAGGGGCCACGATGTTAAAGCACTTTAACGTTGCCTGAGTACGGGCTGGTACCGGGGGCCACTTTTTACCAGTATGCCGTACCAGCCCACACCGGCTTACTTTCACTCCTGGGTGCAAGGTCATGCCATATGGAGTATGCCATTTTGTAGACCAGGTCTGATGTGGGAGTGGATGCATTCAGGGGCCAGACAGAATCGTCCTGCAGGCTGGATCCAATCTGCAGGCCAGCATTTGGAGCACAAAACAGTACCCCAAACTGTATTACTACACTGGTTGACCTAGACAAAACCAAACCATATTGCAGCTCTGGGACCAGATCCTTTGCTGGTGTAATGGAGCTATGCTGATTTACACCAGCTAAAGATATGGTCCTTGGTATTTAAGAGTGAAGTCAAACCCAAGATAAACCATTTTGGCCTTTTAACTTGTGTTTGGAGGTGAGAAAAAGAACTTGTTCTATGCGTAAATTCCTCCATTTCCCCATTATTTTATCTTTACCACTCCATCCCTTTGTTTTTATTCATCTGTATTTGTCTCACCACATGTATGTAAATCCAAAAGCAGAATTTTGCCAAATGGGGATTTATGTAAAAGATGCTGCTAAAGCACCACTTTCTTGTCCCAGGAAATCACTATCACTCATTCATCAGTATATACTATGGACCTGAGTCTTAGGCCCCCTTACACTGCCAGAGCATGAGAATCAGAGACTATGTATTTGGGTACCAAATGTAGCCTATTATGAGGGAAGGGAAACTGAGAATCACATTTCTCCAGCCTCACTCTATGCCTAATTGATCACCATGTTTGGGGTCAGGAAGGAATTTTCCCCCAAGTCAGATTGGCAGAGACCGTGGGGTGGGGGTTGCTTTCCTCTGCAGCATGGGGTATGGGCCACTTGCAGGTTTAAACTAGCATAAATGACAGGGGGGTGGGGCACAGAGCAAGGGAGGTGAGGTAAGGAGAAGAGAAGGGGAGAGGAAGGGGGAGGGGATGGGGAAGAGAAGGGGATATGGGAATGGGTGGGGGGAAGCACAAGCCCAGCATGTAGCATTCCCTGGGCAGCAGCAGCCCCAGCAGGGAGGCAACTGCATCAGCACCAGAGCAGTGACATCACCGCAGCAGCCGGTGCCGGAGTGGTTGCCAGTAGCAGCTGGGGCTTCCCCATTATACCGTCCCATCCCCCACAGCACCAGCAGCCCAGGTAGCACTGTAGGTGTGGGGAGAGAGCCAGTGAACCAAGGGGACTGGCTTCAGTGTGTACATGTGTGCATGTGCATGCTTTGCCTCCCCAAATATAGCAGTCAAACTATGCCTATAGCCCCGGGACTGGAGGAGCTCTAGCTCCCTGCTGCGGCCTCAAGGCTGGTGGAACTCTCCCCGCTGTGGCTCGGGGCCACGGCGGGGGAGGAGGGGACAGAGCTTCTTCAGTCTTGGGGCCTCAATGCGGGGGGAGAAAGGAGCAAGGTTGTGGGGTCACAGCGGGGGGGCAGAATGTAGCTGACTTTGTGTGGAAGGGGGCAGGGCGGCAGGGGGAAGGGGCAGAACTGGGATGGGACTGCAGGCAGAAGGGGTGAGGAGGGGTCCCCCACTTGCTCTGGCCCAGGGCCCCACAAAACCTTAATCTGACTCTGTATATAACACACACCATAGAACATCCCCAAAATAAATCCTAGAGCATATTTTTAAAAAAATATCCAATCCTGATTTAACAATAGCCAGTGATGTAGAAGCCACCATAACCTTGGTAAACTGTTCCAGTGGTTAATTACACTCTCTGTAAAAAATATATGCCTTATTTCCAGTCTGAATTTCTCTAGCTTCAACTTATAGCCATTGGATCATATTATACCTTTCTGTGCTAGACTGAAGAGTTCATTATTAAATATTTGTTCCCCATATACGTACTTACAGACTTTACTCAAGTCATCCCTTAACTTCATTGTTAAATTAAATAGATTGAGCTCCTTGAATTCATCACTATGATGCATGTCTTCTAATCCTTTAATTATGCTTGTGGCTCTTCTCTGAACCCTCTCCAATTTATCAACATCCTTCTTGAACTGTGGACACCAGAACTGGAGACGGTATTCCTGGAGCAGTCGCACAGTGTGCCAAATGCAGAGGTAAAATAACCTCTCTACTTCTATTCGAGATTCCCCTGCTTATGCATCTTAGAATTGCATTAGCACTTTTAGCCGAAGTGTCATGTTGGGAGTTCATGTTCAGCTGATTATCCACCATGACTCCCAAGTCTTTTTCAGAGTCACTGCTTCCGAGGATAGATTCCCCCTTCCTGTGTGTATGGCCTATAGCCTTTGTTCCCAGATACTACATTTAGCCATATTACAGTGCATATTGTTTGCAATATCCCTACAGCAAATTCCCTTGGTGGTGTTAAGTGAGACAAGGAAGATTCCACACTGAGATTCCTGGCATTCGCTACAAGACTAAAATATATATATCATTCTGGAAACAATACTCTGAAAGCTTTGCTGATTTTTAACTCTGAGATCAAAAGAAAAGAGAATGTTCCAACAAGAAAGTTAGGCTCTAGTTTCCTATTGTGAAAACAATTGTACAAGACAATTTAATATCTTGCAGTGCTGTAATTCCTGTGGAGATATTCTTTTCTTTGTCATGGCTAGAAAACACTCTGAATATTCTCAGATTTGTTTCTTTAAATATCTGAAATAATGAGCAATAATCATAAATCAGCAAGAGTTATAACCCCCCCAAAAAGGTGTTCCTCCTTATCTGAAATAATTTAAAAAAAAGAATGGTTTTCTAGTTAGCACTGATATTGGATTTTCTGTTACTACTTTTGGCTAATTTATATGTTCATCAATAGAAGAAAGGGGAAGATATCTTGTAAGGTTCTTTCTTTATTTTAATACATACAATCCTAATTCTCCATTCAGCTACGTTGGTGTAAATCTGGAATTGACTCCATTCTTATTACTCTAATTTACCCCGAGGTAACTGAGAAGAGAACTTGTATCAAAATCTTTGTCACAGAGGATATTATAAAATATATATGTTGTAGAATTTTGATAGGGCTATTACAAGCAAACTTCCATCAAACTGAATCCTAAATTATACTTTAACGTTTATGAGGCAGATTGTAGAATTATGGAACCACCTTTTCACAATCCCTCCCCAGGGTGAAATAATGATGCACTCAATCAGCATCCAGAGTAAATGAAATAGAATTATAGTTTGATTATTATTTAAATTTGCCTTATACATATCTTTATATAATTACATATTCTGAGAATAAAAACTTCTTGTCATTACAAGCAAGAAATTACAGCATTAATAGTGCTGTGTAAATTACCCAACAGTAAATTACTTTCCCAACATTAATTTTTGAATTCTGGTTACCATGGAAATTACTGACAAATGAAAATCGTGTGTTGCATATTTTCAGAATCAAAAACCTTTTAAAACGGAATTCCAGAGGCCCCAAATTATGACTCCATTACCCTATGCAATATATATCTAATCTATGTTCTACCCATCACCATAGTTTCTGAATGTTGTATTTATAGTAACAGCTAATTTGCTGTTACAATTAACACCTCAAGTAAATGGAGTCAACAGCCTTAGTATTCCGTGGTACTTTGTAAGCAGCAGAAGGAGCTGTTGAGCAAGAAATGCCTTTACATTTTCAGAGGTCATTATGTAATGACTATTACTATCAGTGTAGTGGAGACTATGAATTTATGGAGTTAATTCAATTATTGTTCATAATTCAGTTCAGAAACAAACAAAATGCAAAAAAAAAAACCCACCCCAAAAGACCTTATGAATTCACTATCAATTTGCAGCACTGGCATGGGTAGGATAGGATCCTGTCAGTGTCTTTCCACTTACCCCACTGCTACAGGAAGGTGTCTTGCCTGAGTGAGCAGTGCAGGGAGCAAGCAGACTGAACCCAAAGAATGCACTGTAAAACACTTAGGTGTTCAGTTATTCATGCTGGCTCAGATCATTGGTCTGACTGAACATTCCTTCTGAATTCTATAGCTTTGCCTACAAGGTGCCCAGCTGTGGAACTTGTGCTCATATTGTTCCATTTTAACTATTGGACAATTCCATTTGAAATTGTGCTGAATGGAAGAAGATAGGGCTCTGTAATACATGTACAGCATACTCTGAAGATGCTTCTGTTTCTACTGCAACTACTTTCCCAAACTTTTCAATTCTACCAGTTTAGCAGATTTGAATCTGGTCTGTATCCTGTAGTTTCCCTTGCTCCCTATTCAGATGTGCATGCTCTAATCTAATCTACAGTTTGGGTTCCAGAGCATTCCATGTCATAAGGAATGTCATAAGGAAGATGAGTTTGTAACAACTCAAGCTCACTGGCAGGTTAGAACATGCACAATTCAATAAGAGGCGGGCATCAGTGTCTTGTCATTAATGGCCAGATTCAGCATGCTGTGGAGCACCTTCTACTCCCATAGGACAGAATGGGAGTTGAGGGTACTCAGCACCATGCTGAATCAGGCCTCTAGATAAGTATGTAGAATACCAGTCACCCAACTTGAAAAACCAATACTGAGTCACATACTGGTGGCTAGGAACCACTATTGCAAGATGTATGACTCGCACATCATCCAGGATGGAACCATTCTGGTTCACTTTGTAAATCCTACTACAGCCTGAATTAAAACTGTCCATGAAACACAACTTTAATACAAGCAGTGGTACCCACAGGATACCATATACATTTTTATTTTATGATAGTGATGATTATTCTCTACATTTTAAAATGTATGTTAAACCTTTAAAAACAAAAATAAAGAGAAGTAGATGTCAAAAAGAGAAGCAATAATTCAGCAGTTACTAAAAACGTTATGGAACAAATGTTGCTGTAGCAGACACAGGCATCTCTCACGTAAGGCTATTCAGCTAATATAATAAAACAATTCAAAAAGAAGTTCCTTCAGCAGATAGGCAGATACAGCAAAAAGCCAGGAAGAAGCAATTGGCTCTCTGAGGGCCCATCGACACAGGCAAATAGACAGTCAGGGGATTGTGTTATCAAGGTTTCATCTTGCCTGTTTAGATGGGTCTAAACTGTAGCCTGGTCTACACTTAAAAATTTTGCTGGCATACTTATGTCTATTAGGATTGTGGAAAAAAAAAATCACACGCTAACTGACATAGCTGTACTAGTGAAAGCCTTCCTGTAGACAGTTAAATCTGCAAAAAGGACCTTTTGCTTGTATAACTTCATTGGCAGCAGGTATAATAGGCCAGGGGAGGCTAAGCCTCCCCTGGTGTAGCTGTTGGAACCTGGGCCGTGATGTCCCTGCCTGTGCTCTGCCCCTTCTCCCGAGGCCCCGCCACCTGCCTCCACTCCACCAAACCTCCCCCCCCCCCCGGAGGTCCCTGCTGCCCTCCTCTCCTCCATCCCCCTCTGCTGCAAGGCCCCCATATCCCTCCTCTCCTCCACCCCCCTCTCCTGTGAGGCCCCCACCACTGCCTGGTGAGTCCCTCCTCTCCTTTACCCCACCCCCCTCTCCGGAGGTCCCCGCTGCTCCCCACTCCATCCTCTCCTCCACTTGCCGCATCCCTGCAGCCGGTGGGGGCCTTGTGGGGGAAGGGAGTAGAAGAGGAGGGATGCAGGGAGTGGCAGGTGTGGGGGTCTCATGGGGGAAGGGGGTTTGGAGGAGAGGAGGGATGTGGGGAGCAGTGGGCAGGGGGGCCTTGCAGGGAAGGGGGTGTGGAGGAGAGAAGGGGTCTGGGGAAGGGCTGCATGCGGAAGAGGTGGGACAGAGAGCTAGCCTCCCCCAGGGGAAGTTTCACCTGCCACCCATGTATAGCTTATTTTGGTCAGGGCTCAGCGGTCTATTACAGGAGTTGGTAGGTTGAAGTTCCGTGGCCTGCAATGTGCAGGAAGTCAGACTAGATGATCATGATTGTCCCTTCTGACCTTGTAGTCTGAGGCTGTATCTAGAATAACACTTTTGTTGGCAAAACTTTTGTCGGTTAGGGATGTGAAAAAAACCAAACCATCCCTGACAGACAAAAGTTTCACCGACAAAAGTGCCGGTGTGGTCAGCAGTATGTCAGCGGGAGAGTGTCTCCTGCTGACATAGCTACCACCACTCGTTGGGAGGTGTGTGTGGAGGGGTTAATTATGCTGGTGGGAGAGCTCTCTCCCACTGGCATAGAATGGCTACACAGAAGACCTCACAGCGGCGTAGCAGTATAGCTGTGCTGCTCTAAGTTCCGTAGTGTGGACGTACCCTGAAAATCTGAGCTTGCTGGTAGAACTCTACCAGTAGAACACTTGTGTAAACAAGGCCTGTATTGCAATCATGTTGCAAAACCCTGGGTCCAAATCTTGGACTGCAGCTAGAAAGCTTGCAACCCAATGCAGGGGGGAGGTCTGAACTGTATATATGAAGTAGATGACACTCGCAGTAGAAATGTTGGTTGCCCTGAGAATACTTTTGGAGTATTCTCTTACTATACTATACAACAAATTGTGGTCTTCCTGTAACTGCTTTTCTTATGAGACCATATATATTAACAGAACTGTATTGGTTGTGTCAAAAGGCAAGAAATGTAGTTTGTGTTTAAATATATTGGAATATTTATAAAAAGGGCAAAGAGGATACGTTAATATCAATTCTTTGCTGAGACAAGAGGACAACCTTAATTTGGAAAATTGTTTAGTTTCCTTTTGTTCCTAGGCTGAACGTAAATAAAGGTCAAAGCAATTATTGGGGACATTTTATGTAAGTATAATGGTGATATTCCTGAATTAAATGAAAGACGTGTTCCTCGTAATGGAAAAGTACTTAGAAGAACATAAAGAGAAACTGATGTGAGTTTTGAAATATTGGTGTTTTTACAAAGTCCTGGTACCTACAGGGAACTGATTACATGAGAATCTCAACTTGTTTGTTTCTAGCTCTTGTGATTGTAGAGAAAATCCTGAAAATGTGAACTGAGCTCATTTCAAATGGCTCAGAATCCAGAAGGTTGGGCTGAGCTTTGAGATAGTGTGGGTGAGGTGCTGGGGGTGGGGAAGGATAGAAGGTGGGAATGTCTTTATCAGTGGGGAATTACATTACAACATTAGTAAAATCTGCAATATACTTTTTCATCTGATCAGCACTAAAATAATATAATTTGATCAGCTACTAACTGTTCCCCGCCTGCCCCGCCCCCCATAGCATATGAATTGTGCCCTGTGTAGGAAGGCAGCATAGGGTAGTGATTAAAGAATGGCTCTAGGAGTCGGATAAGTGGGTTCTGATACTACCCCTTGTTTTTTTCCTGCAAACCCCCCCCCCAAGACGTTCTGGTTAAACTTGGATTATTGCTGTGCACATTGTAAGATGAGCTGTTGCCAGCAGGAGAATGAGTTTGTGTGTGTGGTTTTTGGAAAAGGGGGGGGTGGGGGGGGGGTGAGAAAACCTGGATTAGTGCTGGAGGTGACCCACCTTGATTATCATGCGCATTATAAAGAGGGGTTTCAAAGGGGGATGGGCTGTTGCCAGCAGGAGAGTGAGTTTGTATGTGTGTGTGGGGGGGGGGGGGGAAGGGTGAGAAAACCTGGATTTGTGCTGGAAATGGCTCTACTTGATGATCACTTTAGATAAGCTGTTGCCAGCGGGGGAGTGAGGTGGGAGGAAGTTTTGTTTCATGGTCTCTGTGTGTATATAATGTCTTCTGCAGTTTCCACGATATGCTATGCATCCGATGAAGTGAGCTGTAGCTCATGAAAGCTCATGCTCAAATAAACTGGTTAGTCTCTAAGGTGCCACAAGTACTCCTTTCCTTTTTACTCTGTCAAAAGTGTCTACTAATTTTGGGTGCCCAACTTGAGAAACCTAGGGCCTAACTTTGAGGTGCTGAGCACCCTTAATGCTAATACATTTCAAGAGGAGTTGCTGGTGTTCAGCACCTCTGAAAATGAGGAGCCTGATTTACCATTGCATTTCTCCACTTACACAGCAATGTAACTCTATTGAACTCACTAGCTGTCACCAGTTGAGGCACCCAAAATTAAGGGAGGCTCCTGAAAATGTAGGCCTAAAAGATTTTCTCAAGGTCACACAGCAATCCAGTGTTTCTCAGTTTCCCCATGAATATAATACCAAACTTTGTGTAGGTACTTGGTATACTTGAATTAAAAGTGCTGTATGAATGTTACAATTCAGTATCTTCATACCCAGCAGTAGACCTTAACTTTCCTGCTTCTGATGCCTGGATGTGAGAGTCAGATATATACAAATAGGTGTTTCTGGTTACCGTTAGGTTAAGCTGTTTGACATAATGTGATTAAACTGATCTTTGCAAAATAAGCTAAGAAATCTAGTGCTTAGATATTTCCTTCTGACAAAGAAGTATGTGGAAGGGAAGACGTGTCCCTAAACACTGAGTGTTGGCCAAAAGGCATTCTATGTTGACTGGTTTTCTTGTCTCTTGTGGTTCTCTGATTAATTTTCCTTGTGTTGGTGGGGGTTATGTCAGCTGTCATATTCCTTTAAGGTTGGTTGATAAATTTGGTCAGTTTCTAAAAGCACCATTAGTCAGCTAGCTGGAAAGCATCTGCAACAGAAATAATATAGTGTAATTTTTCTTCCAGCAATGGTCTCTGCAATACAGTCACCACGTGGTAGCTTTCACTGGTTTCTAATTAGTAGATACACATCTATTGGCTAAAGATAGTCGAAAAACAAAACACTTTTTAAAAAATTGTGTTTTATTTTCTATTGAAAAGTCATCTGGATGGAAATGCTAACTGGCTCTACTAGTAGTTTAATCATTTGGAAACTGAAAATCTGCTACCTTCATTCCTCCACCTGTCTGCGAATATGAATATTTGGGACCAATTACCAGGCCCATCCAAAAATATTAATATTAAACTCCCTTCAGATCCAAATTTATCACTGTTTTGTTTTTTAACTTCATTAGATCTTGACCCAGTAAGATCATACTAGGAGTTGCTGCCATTGGATTTAGAAATATTAATCTTCAGTCTCAGCTGAGCTTATGCTTTCACTGCCATGTTCTTCTGATGCCACTTCCTGCTGAGATGAGGAAGAGTATGGAAAATCTGTAATATCAAAGCTGTAGTATAGTCTCATCTAGCAGTTTGCATCCATCTTCACTTCCATGTCCTTTCTTTTAAATGCATTATTTAAAAATATATTTTTGGCCTCTACCTCTGCAAAGAGAGCTGACCACTTGTCTGACAGTATCTGTCTTTTCCCCTATGAACAGAGCTGGCTGCAGATGACAAGGTAAATCACAAAGCCACAGAAGTGTTCAGAAACAAAAAAGGTGACTCAAATTAACACTCATTTCCTTCTCTTAACTAAGCTGTTATACCAAAATTCCTTAGCACTAGAGTCAGTGCTGTTTGACAAAGCATAGGGATTAAAACCTAAACAGTTTATCCATTTACTTTTTCTTCTGAGAGTGACTCTTTTGTAAGCTGGATGTGTATTTTAGTCACCAGGAAATGTGTTGTACCTTTATACTGGCCATCTTCACAAGCAGTGTGAAACCATTCCCACCCCCCACATTAAGAGATTCACTCAACCTGCCCAGGCCCAAATGTGTAACAAAGATCGAAAGGAAGGAGCCCTCCACCCCTCTGAAAAGCTTATTGAAGATATTCAAAATGTTGATTCCTTCTTGTAACATTAATAACGTTCTATAACTTTCGTTTGATTCTTTACTTCTGATGTAAAGAGTTTTCAATAGCAAAAGTGAAGGAACATCAACTTTGGGTGGAATGAAGGTATGGATAAGGTCCTCCAAAATAAAGGCCATGTGCGGGGCCCTGGAGGGATGGGGGAACCCAGCCTTAGCTCGATGGACCCTTGCAAAGCCTTCTGCCAGCCTTCTGCCTGACACCTCACCCTGTCTGACGAAGGCGTTGCAGATAGGAGGCAGGAAAGAACAAGAGTTGGGAATTTTTCAACACAAAATTTTTCCATCTGAAAACCTCAATTAGTTGAAATAAAAACTTTTAACAGTTTTGATGAAATTTCCTCTGTGTAGATTTCTCAGGCCTAGGATGGAATTTCTCATCAGAAAGGGACCAGACCACCCCAAGGTCAACATTTCTGCATAGGGAAGATGGAGGCTGAAGTCCCTGCTCTGAAGCAGGCAGTGAGAGATGTGAACCCATCCCAGGTGAGCTGAATGCCAGAAGCCTTGGCTGCCCTGGGCTGGACTCTCTCACTCCCTCTTTTCACAAGAAAATGTGCAAGGTCTCGATTTCCCTTCCAACCCAACTGGGAACAGATGTTGAAACCTTCATTCCTCCCAACCCAATTCCTGTTTTGTGCCCAGCCCACGGTGGGCCAAGTCACCCACCCCTCAGTGCCCAGAACCTGTCCAGACCGAGCCAAGCGTTTCAGTCCTTGTCCAGGGTCCAGCCTGCTACTAGGCCGGGGCCAGGAGTCTTCAGTCCTCATCTAGCCTGCTCCCCAGACTACAGCCCCCAGCAGCCTTTGGGCTGGTTCCTGCCGCACGCAAGCGAGGCGGAAGCGCACAGTCTGCTGGGGCTTGTAGGCGGCTGGGTCCCTCTGGGGAGGAGGAGGTGGCTGAGCCCCGCCCCGGCCGGGGGAGGGGCAG
The DNA here is from genome assembly GCF_015237465.2 of Chelonia mydas. Lineage (NCBI taxonomy): Eukaryota > Metazoa > Chordata > Testudines > Cheloniidae > Chelonia > Chelonia mydas. Next base: position 21,289,325 of record NC_057855.1, read on the forward strand.
GCGCAAGACGTGGGGGCGGGGGGGCGAGAGGCAGGTTGGTACCTGCGCGCGGCCCTGTCGGTGCCATCGCTGCCGCAGGCGGACCGCTGGCGCCGGAGCCGGGCAGGGGTGAGGCGGGAGAACGGGGTGTGCGCCCGAGCCGCCCAGGCCTGAGGGAGCCGGTGCCCGTGAGCTCCAGGCGGGCAGCAGCCGGGGGGCCCCGGCTTTGCAGTACTAGCGGGCAGTGTCCGGATCCTGCTCCTGGCGTCCCCGCAGCGCCAGGCAGGCAAGCCGGGGAGCCTGCCCTTGTGGGGCGCGCCTCGTTAGCCGAGCGTGCCCTGCTCCGGGCGTCAGACCAGCCCCTGCAGCAGGCAGAGGAGGGGGTGAGCCGGAGCCCCGCTGCTCGTGGGTTTGCATTGTGCGCTGTTTTCCGCTGCCTCTGTCCTAGCCACCGGGCTGGCTGGCTGGCTGTGCGTTAGTAGAACAAAACACGAGTCGATTTGCTGCCCTGCATCAAAGCTGGCTGCAGCCATCCCTGTGTGAGACCCCTGAAGCAGGGGCCGCCGGAGGAACCTGACCTTGCCTTGCAATAGCAGAGCATTGTGTCATCGGGCCGCGTACATCCCGCTGTAGCATCCGAATAACCCTGCCCTTGGTTTGTTGCACTAACAGAGAGTCCATTGGTCTTTGCTGTCTCACGTCAGATCTGTCCCTGTGGGAGCTAGCTGAAGCAGCAGCAAGAGGAGGTGGCGGCTAACCAGCCCTGTCCTTGCTGGATTACTTTGTAGCACCAACATGCGCTGATCTCTACCTTGCATCAGAGACATCCCAGCCGTCTGTGAGTGAGTGAGCCCACTTGAAGCAGCAGCAGGAGCAAGAGGCTGCAACTAGCCCTGCCCTCACTGGGCTTGCATTAGCACAGCATGCATTGATTTGCTGCCTTGTCTTAGACCCATCCCAGCCATCGGGGTGCGTGGTGCATGGTGTGGGAGATACACTGTCTCTATAATAAATGATAGAGGATACAATGACTTTGCTGTCTCTGCTGGGCCGGATCATGCGTTACTTCTTGCTAAGACCAGAGACCCTGTTCCTGCTGTGCATCAGCCTGGCCCTCTGGAGTTATTTCTTCCACACTGATGAGGTGAAAACCATTGTCAAGTCCAGCAGGGATGCTGTGAAGATGGTGAAGGGCAAGGTGGCTGAGATCATGCAGAATGACAGGTTTGGGGGGCTGGATGTGCTGGATGCAGAGTTCTCCAAGACCTGGGAGTTCAAGAGCCACAATGTGGCTGCCTACTCCATCCAAGGGCGGAGGGACCACATGGAGGACAGGTTCGAAGTGATCACGGACCTTGTCAACAGGACCCATCCCTCTATCTTCGGGATATTTGATGGGCATGGAGGAGAGGCAAGTTTGTGGGGTGATTAATGCTCACAAGGGGGAATGAATGGATGAGTCCCCATTTCTGGGGCTTTTGGGCCAGATGTTCACATTTTTTTTTTAAATTCCAACAGAGTTCCTAGGCTCAGGGGCAGGGCTAAGTCTTGGGTCTCCCTTGCCTTCCAGTATCAGAGCTCTTGGAGGAAGCAGGGAGAATCCGTGCATCAACACGCTTTACAGCAGGGAATTGTTTGGACAGTAAAAGCTCCAGGAGGTGGATTCTGCCTTGCAGAATAATTAATACAGACTGCCTGGATAATCTTTTGTCAGGGAATGGTGTGATCTGGGCTCCCCATTTTGTGAGGGACTGGACTCAGCAACAGCAATGGGGGTTAGTCAAGGGGGAGACTACACAGAATAAACTTTTTTTTGGTAAAGAATTAATATGAGCAACACTAAGTTTTCATACATAGGAAGAAGCTTTATTTCCCTCAGTAACCCATCCTCTTGGTCAAGGCAAGAGAAGCCCACAGAGCTTCTCTTTATCTCTTGCACCTCTCCTGTTAATGATTTGTTTCTCCTTTCGAGGGGAAAGCCAGGGCAATTCATGTTGCCACTAAAATTTTTTGCTTGCTGGTGCTAAACCTTTTATTTCCCAGCCAAGCAAGTTTTTCCTTTTTTCACGTTGTTTTCTGTGGCTTACATTATTACTTGATGAGATGCATCTTTACCTCAAACAGTAGTTGTGAAAACCTTCTTTAGCTTTCCCCCCCTATCTAGGAGTACAAAGCTGCCCTTTAGCTGTTGGCATTGCACACAAAGAGCAAGTTCTTGTAACTGTGGCTTATTTTTCAGAGTGGGAAGGAAATTTAGAAGGAAGGTCCCTTTATGATGTCCTAGCTTCAGCCCTGTTATCTGTACAGTATCAGGTTTGTGTACGATTAGGGTAGGAGTTTTTTTGGAGGAGTTGGAGAAGAGAAGCGTGTTAAAATTTCTTCTCACCAGTTGAAGAGTCTGTTTGTGTGTGTTTGTTACTGTGCTGTGGCATGATGGCTTTGGATTTCCTTCAGCTGCTCTCATGTATCAAGCAGCCAAGGTATCTTCCTAGAAAAGCTCTGACAGAGATCAGGCACTCAGGGAGCACACAAGGACAGCAGCTGCTGCCCTTCTAAACCTAAATGTGCTGTTTCTAAACCCCATGCATTGGACAGATGGGAGAAAATTGCCTTTATCTCCTTTCAGACAAAATGATTGAAGTCTACATTATTATTGTCTTACCTTGGTTCGGATTTTGTCACCTCAGTAATAACAACCAATTGTATGAGTAAACTTAACACTTCGATTATTAAAGGCTTTTGTCGGGTTTTTATATGTGGTTGTGACCAATACCGTGTTTTTCCCCTTGGATTGGAAGGAGGGGTACATAGCAGTGCTAGCTTCCTAGCCATCCTCCAAGGAGTGGCAGTTAAGTTGTATAGAGAACAAATTCATGCCTGCCCTGCTCTCCACAAACCTAATAAAGATCACATCTGAACTGCTCTGTCCTCTGAGCCATGTCTGAAACCAGAATGTGGAGTAGAAATGCAAGTTTATATATTTTGAAAACTCTAAACAATTTTCGTTGTATACACCAGCCAGTCAAACTGTGTCTGGAACAACATTGAATTTTCTTTAAAAAGCCCAATATAGACAAATGCATGGGGCTGTGTGTGTGTGTGTGTTCTGCCCCGCCCCTCTCCTCTGTGGGGACAGGAGGTGCTAGAGGAAATTTAAGCACTTGTTTCCAAAGCTGAAGATACTAAATAATGTAAGATTAGAAAGTGCAATTAAATAACAAAAATATTAATACAAGTGCTTTCACTTTTAATAGACATAGGTCTGACCTCAGATTCTAACACTATATACATGTGATATATTGAACTAATAACTTTATATCTCTGCAAACCTCATTTACCTTCTATACTAATATCCACCTGCTGCTGGTGCCTCTGAGAATTTGTTCTAATTGATTAACATTGTGGGCAGTGTTTAAAATAAAAAGCTCTAATTTTGAGGCCTTTAATAGATCTCTCCAAACTTTACTCAAGCTAATGTCTTAAAATACAGATTCCAGTACCCATTATCTAGCTTTCAAATGAAAGTATTATATGGGTCCTTATTTACCACTTTTCTTAAGAAGCAAGTGTCTAAGCGCTTCATACATAAATGGTTTTCTGTTTTTGTGGTGTTGCATAAAAGAAAATGAGTTATCAGAGCATGACGTGCCTGGCCTATGTGCATCACATTAAACACCCTGTGGGCATAACAGTTAATTTTATCTACATATGCTTTGTTGATTTGAAGAGTAGCACAATGCTTGCTTTTATTGCATGCAAAATATTTGTCTCATTTTGGAGTCTTATGTTTAAAGAGTTTTTCTGGATATCTGGGGGGAATCCTAAAACATGGTTAATGGCTCCTTGGAATACTGTGCCTAAACATATAATAAAGATTTCATAATGACTTAATTTTCCATTATTTTTCTTTTGGCTACGTAGCTTCTATAAAACCTCTTGTCTTGCATGCAAAGGACAAGTGAATGGCAATCGCTGAGTTATATGTGGAAGCAGATTTTACTTTTCTTAACAAAGAGCACTGCAAACATAAAATGCCGAATTAATTCTTCCCTATTATTTGTTGCCACATCAGGTGAAGGACAGAGAAGCATCTGCCAAGTAATATTAATTGCTGTGTAATGTTAATTTGTGAACATTTTAAGTATTTTAATATTGTTAGTTTTACATAAGTAATTCTATTAGTAGTGTGGGTGATTACAAGACCAGAGAAGCAATCTTTAGTCTGAATGGTCAGTAGCCACCCACTGCAAATTTTGATGGCTGCCTAGACAATAAGTAGACAGTCAAGAATAAATATTAGTGGCATATGTTATAGTTAAAGGTCTGGTTAGCTACTGCAGTTATAAAAGTTAAAAGGAAAATTACTTTGGGGAATGAAACTTGGTACATTATATCGTGTGTAGTGCAAACTTTCTTTAGGTAAAAATTGATTTGACTATTTCTTGAAGAGCAATATGAACTGCTCTTACAGTATGTGTAGAGAAGTGTGTGTTTTAATGGTTAAGGCAGATAACTGGCAGAAGAAGATATGGAATCAGTTCATCTGACACTTTATGGTGTGACTTTGGACAGTTCTCTTAAAGGTGATCTACAAATGGGGGTGAAAAAAACTGGTTGGTGCCTTTTTTAGTTTCTTTAGGATATAAAGAAGGCCTGAAAGGCTGTGTATGCATTTTTAAAAAGAAATTTAGGACCCATATACGCTGGAAGAGTGTGAGGAATAGAAAACTAGTTAAATGGTATAATAGCAAACCATAAGCATAAAAACAGACCAGCTGAAAGAGGAAGGGATGTTTAGTCATACTTTAACATTGATAATTTTAAATGTGTAGCTGTATTGTATCTAGTTGGCTTTCCTTAACAATATAGGAAGGGAAACTTTAAAAAAATCAATAAGTAGCTACATACTGGATGCTCCCAATAACTAGGGTAAAAGGAGCATTTTGCAATTGATATCATATTGACCTATTTAAATGCTCAGAATGTTGAATGTTCTTTTCAACTTTTTTGGGATCTTGGGAAGGGGAGAGGGCAGAAGGCATTCACCAAATAAATAGTTAATGGCTTATTTAAAATACTTGCAAACCACTCAGTACACCCTTTTGTGCCAGAAGATCTAGAAATTAATGCCCTAAGTAATCAGCGGGAGATGCTGATAATTGATTAACTTAGTTGGTGCTGCAATGTATAAAGTGGGTGGAGTTGGGGCGGAGAGCAGTGGCCAGCAGATAACAGTGTAGAGTCCTTACTAATGTTGTCAGGAATGCACTGTATGTAGGTCACCCTACCCTTCCAGCCTTCTGTAAATATTGTAAAAACTTTCTTAAATTCTGTGCCCAGTAAACCAACTAGAGATGATGGCAGACTACTGGAAGGAAAATAGTGTTTGCTTTTGCCTTTTTGACAAAAAAAACCCACCACCCCCATTTTTTTTTTCTCAAGCATTCATTTTTATCCTGATAATGAGAGCTTTTGGTGAGTGCATTATAAGGAAGAAAACAGGCTGATCAGTTGTTTTGCCTTTACTGGTGTCTTGAACACAGAGCTTGTCAAAACTTGTACCTGACACAGAGGTAATTGTCTATTTCCTGTAACACTGAAGATAAAGTTTCATCACTAGCATTAAAACAAATTAGCTCATCTTGGGCTGATTTGATTAATTGACATTAAAGGTTCTTATTTGCAGACTTTACTCTTGCATTCTAGAAGTATTTTAACTTAAGTTATGTCTGAAGGAAGTAAATGAGCTTTGATTTTTTTTTTATTTGCCAGATAACACTATATCTCATTTTTAATATACATTTTTCAAGACAGTCAGAGTTCATATGAGCACAAGGAATTGTTAGGGTTACTAATGGTTTTCCTTTTGTAGTAACTTTCTTCATTCTTCAATCTGGGATCCTTTGCAAAGCACTTACTGTTTTGAGTACATATTTAGTGATGGGGTTATGTTGATACATGAGTCTCAAATCTCTCTTGGCCCAAAGAACCCCCATCCACGCAAAATAAAATGAAATATAGCAAAATTTCTGTTGTTGGATAGTAAAACAGTCTCAGCTCATGGGTATGATGTCAGAGATACACTTCTCACATTGCAAAATAACTCTTATATCATTCTAATTAAGACCTGCTGTATACACAAGCTTGCTGCAGTTAAGCTAAAGGTATGGTATTTTAGCCAATTTTGTTAAACTGGTGGAAAACAGTATGGTGGAAAACCTTATATTCATTTTTAAACATGGCTTATCTGTTTAGTTTGCACTAGCAAACTTATAGGTGCAAGCCAAACTGAGATAAATTATTTTAAACAGATGTATGTGTCCAGACACTGACTTGCATTGGTTTAACTCAGTGGTTCTCAACTGTGGTCCACCGCTTGTTCAGGGAAAGCCCCAGGTGCGCTGGGCCGGTTTGTTTACCTGCTGCGTCCGCAGGTTCGGACGATCGTGGCTCCCACTGGCCGCGGTTTGCCGCTCCAGGCCAATGGGGGCTGCAGGAAGCAGCGCGGACTGACGGATAATGAAATGATAAACAGAAGAAATAGTATTTTTCAATTCACCTCAGACAAGTACTGTAGTGCAATCTCTTTATCGTAAAAGTGCAACTTACAAATGTAGATTTGTTTTGTTACATAACTGCATTCAAAAATAAAACCATCTAAAGTTTTAGAGCCTGCCAGTCCACTCAGTCCTACTTCTTGTTCAACCAATCGCTAGGACAGACAAGTTTGTTTACATTTACAGGAGATAATGCTGCCTTCTTCTTACTTACAATGTCACCAGAAAGTGAGAACAGGCATTGCATGGCACTTTTGTAGCTGGCATTGCAAGGTATTTACGTGCCAGATATGTTAAACATTCATATGCCCCTTCATGCTTCAGCCACCATTCCAGAGGACATGCTTCCATGCTGATGATGCTCGTTAAAAAAATAATGCGTTAATTAAATTTGTGACTGAACTCCATGGGGGAGAATTGTGTGTCCCCTGCTCTATTTTACCCGCATTCTGCGATATACAGGGCCGTTGTTAGGCATACACAGAATACGCAGCTGCGTAGGGCACCACGTAATTTGGGGCGCCAAATTTCATGGTGCCCTAGGCAGCTGCATGCTGTGTATATGGTGCTGATTCCAGCAGCCAGCCCCATTCCCCGGTCAGTCCCCCTGCTCCGCCCCTGCCCTGCCCCAATTTGACCCCTTCCCCCAAACCCCTGCCCTTGCTCCACCCCTCCCCACCTCTTCCCACCCCTGCTCTGACCCCATCCCGCCCGCATTCCACCCCTTGCTCCCTTCCCGAGTGACGTGGCCCGCGGGATTAGCGGGGGTACTGGAGCCAGTAGAAGGGCTCTGGCTCACCCCTGCACTCACCAGTGGCAGGAAGCACAGCGACCCAGCCCCAGCCCGCTCCGCTCTGCCAACTCCCAGCTGTGTTGCTCCGCTTCCCGCTGCCGCCGCTGGTGAGTGCAGGGGTGGGCCTGACCCCTTCCTCTAAGCGACAGGACTGGGAGCTGGGGGAGTGGAGCGGGCTGGGGCCAGGTTGCTCTGCTTCTTGCTGCCACCGGTGAGTGCAGGGGGGTGGGCCTGACTCCTGCTGCTGGCACCAGGCCCCCCCCGCTAATCCTCTATGCTGCCCTGGGCCTCCCTGCCATGCTGCTGCCCCCGACAGCTCCTTGCCCTGCAGCCCTTGAGTGCAACCCTCCTCCCCACCCCGGTGGAGGGGCCGGGCCCCCCAGCGGAACGGCCGCTTCCCCTGCAGAACGGGTGCAGGTGCTTGGGCTGAGTGGGGCACCACTATAGGTAGGGACGGCCCTGGCCATATATTTCATGTTATAGCAGTCTCGGATGATGACCCAGCACATGTTCATTTTAGGAACACTTTCACTGTAGATTTGACAAAACGCAAAGAAGATACCAATGTGAGATTGCTAAAGATAGCTACAGCATTCGACCCAAGGTTTAAGAATCTGACGTGCCTTCCAAAATATGAGAGGGACGAGGCGTGGAGCATGCTTTCAGAAGTCTTAAAAGAGCAACACTCAGATGCAAAACTACAGAACCCAAGCCACCAAAAAAGAAAATCAACCTTCTGCTGGTGACATCAGAGTCAGATAATGAAAACGAACACGCATTGGTCTGCAGTGCTTTGGATTGTTATCGAGCAGAACCCGTCATCAACCTGGACGCATGTTGCCTGGAATGGTGGTTGAAGGGAATATGACTCTTTAGCACATCTGGCACGTAAATATATTGCAACACCGGCTACAACAGTGCCATGAGAGAGTCTGTTCTCACTTTCAGGTGAGGTAAATAAGAAGGCAGCATTATCTCCTGCAAATGTAAACAAACATGTTTGCCTGAGCAATTGGCTGAACAAGAAGTAGGACTCAGTTGACTTGCAGGCTCTAAAATTTTACATTTTGTTTTTGAATGCAGTGTTTTTGGTGCATAATTCTTCATTTGTAAGTTCAACTTTCATGATAAAGAGTTTACACTACAGTACTTGTATTAGTATTTTTCTATTCACCTATTTCTTTTGTTTTTTTACAGTGTAAATACTTGTAATCAAAAATAAATATAAAGTGAGCACTGTACACTTTGTATTCTGTGTTGTAATTGAAATCAGTATATTTGAAAATGTAGAAAACATCCCAAAATATTTAAATGAATGGTATTCTAATATTGTTTAACATTGCGATTAATCATGTGATTAATTTTTTTAGTCACTTGACAGCCCTAGTTAAAATGAATAACTGCAATTGTCTGGACTCTGGAGACTTCACTTTTCAAACCAGCCTGTGTCTTGTGGAAGTGGTGTTCTGTAGAGCCCTGCAGTGGGACTGGGATAATAGCCATAATAGCTGGAGCAGGTGGGTGGGATTGTTGTGGGTGGGATTGGGTGTGCAAAAAAGCCCCCAGACTGTGGTAATTTGCAGGAAAACACTAAATCTCTCCTCAGTTTGTCATAAATAGAATTTCAGCCATTTTTTTAAAAGAAAGATTTTAATACTTAAATTTAAGCATGGGCTAGAAAGAAATTTGATGTGTATTATAACAAGGTTTAAGAAAGATTTGTTTTATTCTTTTAGTGGTAAAAATTGTCTGAATTCCGTTTATATAATAATGGATCCTATTTATTTTTAGTGGCACGAGGAAGCTCTCTCTCTCTTGCAGGATTTGCGGCATCTAAGGTTTTTGTGGGTGGGAACAGGATAAAAATGCAAGAAACAATGCAGAAGCAGGTGGGAGTGGGTATTGTGGAGCAGGAACAGGATGGGAGGGGGAGGGAGTGGGATTAAAAAAATAGTTCAGTGCGGGGCTCGAGTGTTCTGCTTCTAGCTGTTGGGTAAGAGAAGAAGCGTTATCTTTTCTCCCTCTTCCAATGTTTCCTGGATGTTACAAGACAGATAGTTCTCTTCTACTCAATTCATATTTTCCCCCAGACTTTTTGTAGTCGCTTTACTCCTCCATAAATAACTACACTCTTCTGCTTCCCACAAAGCTCAAACAGCAGCAGGAAATTGACATGATTCTTAAGTCTCATTGCTGCCCATAAGGTTCTATATAGGGGCTAGTGAAACTGACCAGTGTCCTGTTAATTTCACTCAATTGACTGGTAAACCTGTGTACCAGTAGAGGCACTGCAGCTGTAGGAAGGCAGCACTGTATCATCAGTTTATATTGGTTCTTGTTAGGAAGACCCTTTGCGTCTAGAAGGGCTAAGTAATAACTTAGAAATATTAAAATGAAAGTTTTTAAATTTGTTAAACACTGATGATTTATGCCCCCACAGTTGCCAGAGAAAGCTTCTCCAATTCTCTGAGCGGATTTTTCAAGCCCTTTGATCGAATGCACTGAGTTCTCTGTATGAACACCCTTCTGATTTTTACATCCTTTAGATTGTTATAAAAGGATTTTAATACTTGCTGTCAAATGAAAAGTTGATCAGAAAAGTACAGTATAGAAAACTTAAATTCTGACATACCTACAGACATTTTTTCCTGCAAGTTATCAGAATATTAGCAAATAATTTAGTTTATTGAATGAACGGGGTAGAGAGAGGTGGGGGAAGATTTTTAATAGCCCTTTGAGAGTTGTCCATTATACCATAATGCATTGTAAAATGACACAGTTCTTCTTGGACCTATGTAGATGGTGCTATTTCAGACTGTCTATGTGTTCAATAAGTTAGTCCATGAAATAATAAAACACAAATACTTTTAGTGACTAGTAGGGTTTCAGGTCTAGAATAACAAAGAGGCCATAAAATATTCTGATTGAATTTTTGATGAAACAATGAATTTTTATTCTAGGAAAGTAGCTCAAGGCTGAGAGGTGCTCAGGTGGGATAGAGCCTCTAAATGAGTAGAGAAGCCCCAGGATTGTCAGGTAATACAATGAAGTGGGGCAGGGCGAAGAAGCAGCAGCATAATTATTCTTCTTGGGAGCCTTAATGAACTTCAGTGAGAGAGCTGCATGACAGCATGGAGTACCAATCATACTGCTGATGATACAAATTGATTATTATGATGCTGAAACATTGCCAGCTCTCATCATCTCCGACCTTGTCTGATTCACAGCTGTGTGAGCAGCTGACATCTCCAGCCAGACAATCAAAGTACGTGTTGTAACTGCTAAACCACAATGCAATTATCCATTGCACCGCATGTCGGCAAACCTCAAAGCTCCCCTGGAGAAATGAACATTTATTTGCATTTACTTTCAATCTTAAAATTTCTGTTATTCCTTGCAAATTTTCTAGTCATCATTTAATGTTGGCAAATCTTTTTTTAAACAAAATCCTCCTTAGGGATAAATATTAATTTAATAAAATTCTGTTTTTAATAGCAGAGACTGTCAGTGCTGCGTTCAACCAATAAACTGTTTAATGAAATAAATCTCTTTACATTTTCATTTTCTACCAGTTATAAAACTTCTGGAAGGCATTAAGCATTTCTTCTAATCAGTGAAAGTGCATGTCCCATAATGTAGTTCTCTGGTCCATCCCAGGTCACGTACCATTTTAAAACAACTAAACAAAACACAAAAACCTTGCATTTAAGTGAGGATGTGTTAATTTGCAGGTAATCTAGATGGATCACTAAACTGAAATTGCCTAAATCTCTTCTCCCAAACCAGTGAGGTAATTGTATTGGGATAACTGGTATTGATTTAGTGTTATGTAAAATATAAATTCAGGGTTCTGTGCATGTGGCATGGAATCTTAGTGGGGGGAAACTTTAAAAAAATGTTTTGGGTAAGATATGATTTTTAGACCTGAATTTTAATTAAAAATGTTATAATTTGACATAAAAACCCTCTGGATTCTCTCTAGTTTTTAAAAAAGGTCTTTTTATAGGACACTGAACAAAACTGTGAGGGCTGTGCGAGATCCCTGAAATGTTTTATGAATAGGTTCATCTGTTTGACTGTTGTCGTTTGCTGTATTGATTACAAGGCGTTAATTCCAGGCAGGCAGGAAAGTAGTAAATAGTCTCAAAACCGCACCGTTCACGGAATGGACCATGGAGGTGTCATTTTCTTTTTGAAGTTTACTCTGAACATGCTGATTTCAGCATCCTGGCTTGGTACAGGGCTGATGGGATGGATCCAGGCAGAAACTGGAACAAAGGACTTTAGGAGGGATAAAAGCACAACCCTGAAGTGGGGCTGAGGGGGTGTGTGAAAGAGAGGCAAGGACTTTGGAGCCTGGGAAACTAGGCCCACCTAAACCTTAGGTAAGATGGTTTTGCTAAAACCCTTTTCTCTTGTTATGCTGTGTTCCTACTGCTGGGATTAAACAATTTGTTTTGAGAAAACTATTTTCACTGGTGGTCACAACTCCCAAAGGTGTCAAACCCCATCAGACCTGCTGAGTAATCACAGTTGGCACACATGTGGGTGTGAATAGCAGTGCCTACTGAAGTGCTGCACAGTAACCCCCCCCCCCCCCATGTGGATGCTGGGGGGTGCAAACTAACAGGTTCCTAGTTTGCATTAATGTAATCTTCTTCAAACAGGGCTATATTAACATGAACTAGGAACCTTTTAGTTTGTGATGGCACATCCACATAGGGGAGTTACTTCGGTACGCGCTGCTATTTAGCCCCCCTTTCCCTGTTAGTCCAACTGCAGAGCAGTGTAGAGACACGAAGAGGCCTAATACATGGGGGAGGGATGCAGACACAAGGGAAAGGTGTAAGGTGCAACAGACACTGAACTGTGACAAAAACGGTGGACCATATTCTGTCAAGTGCACGAAAAGTGGTGTAGCCACCCTGTCTTTCTCCATAAGTGGATATGTGGGCTACTGTAAGGTGTGTTTAACATGCACTTGTACATAGGCTACTAGCAAGCTTGCCATACTACCATTATATTTCAACAAAGAGACAGAATAGTTGAGGGCAAAAGGGAGTGTTTGCATAGCAGCCATTAGTGAGTCAGGGAATATTTGTCAACTTGCAGACCATGCCCCGGACACCTTGGCTACATCCCTGTATGGAAGGCCTATGGAGCAGCATTTCCAGTGTGTCAGCTTTCCTGATTCTGGATACTAACTTCTGCTCTGTGCTCCTACTGCTGGCAATCAGTTTGTTGGCATGTGCCTGTACTCCTCATGACTCAGGACTTGGCTCAGTATTTTGTTTTCCGTATGAATATTTTGCAGTAGCAATTGATGGAGTGTCACGATTCCCAGAACTGTGTGGCCTTTAATGTTGCTTCTCTTCTAAAAAGAAATGTTAACATAAGATGCTACTTAAGTTTATAAACAAATATGGGCATGTTAACATCTCCTTTTGGAAGAGAGGTGAATAAGTATTCTAAATGTTGACTTTTGCAAGAGACTTATACACAAGAGGGAGAAAACAAAACAGTGCAAAAAGGTGTGTTTTTAATACAAATGAAGTCAACATGTAGCTAACTTTATTAAGTTCAATTCCTAATAATGAAGATGGGATTGCTATGTAACATTGAAAATGATTGTTTGAACATCTTATTTGTACAAATAAGTGAACTACACGGCAACTGAATAGAACTTTTCTCAAGCTACTAATTACAGCTGTGATGTTGGAAGAAATAGCCGACCATTCAGAGTGATTGAATCCCCTTTGGATGAACATTGCATGGAAGAGCCAAAGACTATAATGCACTGGAATAGTACCTTTTTTAAAGGTAATAATGATATTTTTAAAGCTATGGGACAGAAGCACTTTCTATCTCCTTCTGCCTCCCAAGAAATGCTTGGTGGTCTGCTTGAATATAAAATAGTTGTTTTAAGTATGGTTGTGGTTGCGGAGTTCTACATGGGTTGTCTTCAAAACCAGCTTTACTCGAGCATCAGTCTTTGAATTATTTCACTGGGAGAATATGCAGAGTGCACCTGAAGTCTTAATTATAATCATTCTTTCCTTTTTATTTTTTTTTAGTTGCTTGGATTGAAGCTTACAAATTCTTAAAAATAAGTTAATATAAACTTGTTTCTGAACTAGACTGGGAATTCTTATAGCTGTTTCATATAAACGAAACAGCATTTTCAATTTATAACACCATGAAAGAAGAATCAAATGAAAATGCATCCAGAGTACCAGCAACTTTTTAAGAGGCTGGCCTTCACCTGCACTGGCTTCTCCAAAGAGATTTAAAAGCTTTTTTGGCAGGTGGAATATACATCTCTTACTGAAGTCTTCCTTCATAGCCAGCTGTTTTAAAACCATGTTGCTGAACAACAGGAAAAGGCATATCCTAAAACCCATTATGATTAAAACACAAATGAATAGGGCCCTACCAAATTCATTGCCATGAAAAATGTGTCACGGACCATGAAATGGTCTTTTGTGTGCTTTTATCCTGTACTATACATATTTCACAGAGACCACCAGCATTTCTCAAACTGGGGGTCCTGACCCAAAAGGGAGTTGCTGGGGGTTCACAAGGTTATTTTAGGGGGGTTGTGGTATTGCCACCCTAACTTGTGCACTGCTTTCAGAGCTGGGCGGCCAGAGAATGGCGGCTGTTGGCCAAGCGCCCAGCTCTGAAGGCAGCATCCTGCCAGCAGCAGCGCAGAAGTAAGGGTGGCAATACTATACTATGCTACCCTTATTTCTGTGCTGCTGCCTTCAGAGCAGGGCAGCTGGAGAGTGGTAGCTGCTGATTGAGGGCCCAGCTCTGCAGGCAGCATCGCAGAAGTAAGGGTGGCTATACCATGCCATGCTATCCTTACTTCTGCTCTGCTGATGACGACGACTCTGCCTTCAGAGCTGGGATCCCAGCCAGCAGCCGCTGCTCTCCAGCTGCCCAGCTCTGAAGGCAGTGCCACCAGCAGCAGCAGCGCAGAAGTAAGGGTAGCAGTACTGCAACCCTCCCTTATTAGCCTTGCAAACCCCCCCCCCCACACACACAACTCCTTTTTGAGTCAGGACCCTGACAATTACAACACCCTGAAATTTCAGATTTATCTGAAAACATGAAATTTACAATTTAGAAATCCTATGAATGTGAAATTGACCAAAATGGACTATGAATTTGGTAGGGCCCTACAGATGGGAGAGGGAGAGCTGAAAATAAGACATAGTAATTATTAGAATTCTTGAAACTAAATTCATGAGTACCTGTTAAGCTACTCAGCATTTCTTTTCTTGGCAAGTTAATCAAGAAAGTGGTGGCATCTAAGCTCCAGCATCACTTGTCCTCCATCAGCATTGTGTATCCTTCACAATAATTTTTAGGGCAGAACATGGCATAGCAAAGGCCCTGTTAATTTTGATTAATCTAATGGCCTCAGATTAGGAACAATGCTGAATGTCTTTGCTGGATCGCAATAGGGTAGGTGCTTCGATCGCTTGGAGTCATGAAGGACACTTCTAACCAAGCAGACCCCTCTATTTTGTGGCTCCCCATAATACACAATATTCTTTCCTCTCTAAATATCTGCATGAGACCTCTCAAGATGTACAATGTCATGGACTCGTGCTAGCAGTACTTTTAATGTGCAGAAGATACTTGACTACTTCGCCAGGTATGCACCCCTTGCTTATCACCAAGGTGTTCTAATACCTGGAAGAGATAAATGGAGGGATAAAGAACAGGTAGCTAAAGCTCAACGGGAGGAAGACATTATTACTTATGGCATTATGAACTTGATGGCTGGCTGTCTATAATATTGCACCTCTAAATTGTGAACTATGTGGAATGTTCAAAAACTGGTCTGTAGGTTTTTGTTTGATAATCCAAAATAGTTTCTTAGGGCTTGTCTTCACTACTGGGAGATTGATGCAGGTGCAATCGATGCAGCGGGGGTCGATTTAGCAGGGCTAGTGAAGATCCGCTAAATTGACGGCATAGCAGTCTCTGGTTGACTCTGGTACTGCAGCTCCCCAAGAAGAGTAAGGTAAGTCAACCAGAGAGCGTCTCCCATCAATGCAGCGCAGTAAAGACGCTGTGGTAAGTCGCCCTAAGCTATGTCACACAGCTGGAGTAGAGTAACTTTGGTCGACTTACCCCAGTGTGTAGACAAGGCCTTAGTTTTGTAAGATTTGTAACTGCACTGTGCTTACAGAGATCATCTTACTTACCAGTAGTCTAACCTCACTAACAGTAGACAACGTCAGACCAGTTGTCAAATTAGTATGAAGTCTAAGTCATGCAGAACTTCCCCCCATATCGATTTCTCACAGATGGATTTCTTTCCTCTCTGACTGGCCAGGCAGACATGTCCACTTTCCACATTGGATCACTGTTGTACATGAAACAGAAGCCACAGCCTCCTCACACCTGTTCACATCTGAACTCTACTAGTTTCCGTGTTCACTTCTGAACAGAATATGAAGTACTGGCCTATCTACAGAGCTATAAAAGAGAGGGACCTGGCTGCTACAGAAATTGCCTTACCTTCTGTGGTCTTGCAAAGTAGTTGTACTCCAGAGTACAGCTGATGTGGCTATAAAGATCTAAATTTAGGTTATTGGTGGCTGGAAACAGAGCTTTCCTAATAGTAGGACGTTGGCTATAGAATTCTTTGCCTTAAGAGACTGTATGGAGCCCAACCCTAGCTTTGTTTATTTTGAAAAGTAAGATTTAGCTTTCTGTAAAAAGTCTCTTCCATGGGAATGATGCCTATAAATAAATAACTTGGCCCTTAAACGGTGACAGGTTTCAGACTGGTAGCTGTGTTAGTCTGTATCAGCAAAAAGAACAAGGAGTCCTTGTGGCACATAAGAGACTAACACATTTACTTCAGCATAAGGTTTCGTGGGCTTAAGCCCACTTCTTCAGATGCATGCAGTGGAAAATACAGTAGGAAGATAGATATAGATGTATATACAGAGAACACGAAAAAATGCGGGTTGCCATACCAACTCTTAATGAGGCCAGTCGATTAAGGTGGGCTATTATCAGCAGGAGAAAAATAACTTTTGTAGTGATAATTAGAATGGCCCATTTCAAGCACTTGACAAGAAGGTATGAGTAACAGTAGGAGGAAAAGTAGCATGGAGAAATTGTTTTTAGTTTGTCTAATGACTCATCCACTCCCAGTCTTTATTCAAGCCTAATTTAATGGTGTCCAGTTTGCAAATTAATTCCAGTTCTGCAGTTTCTTGTTGGAGTCTGTTTTTGAAGTTTTTTTGTTGAAGAATTGCGACTTTTATATCTGAAATGGAGTGTCCAGGGAGGTTGAAGTGTTCTCCGACTGGTTTTTGAATGTTATAATTCTTGAGGTGTGACATGTGTCCATTTATTCTTTTGCGTAGAGACTGTCCAGTTTGGCCAATGTACATGGCAGAGGGGCATTGCTGGCACATAATTGCATATATCACATTGGTAGATGTGCAGGTGAACAAGCCTCTGATAGTGTGGCTGATGTGATTAGGTCCTATGATGGTGTCCCTTGAATAGATATGTGGACAGAGTTGGCAACAGGCTTTGTTGCAAGGATAGGTTCCTGGGTTAGTGTTTTTGTTTGGTGTGGTGTGGTGTGGTGTGTTGCTGGTGAGTATTTGCTTCAGGTTGGGGGCCTGTCTGTAAGCGAGGACTGGCCTGTCTCCAAGATCTGTGAGGGTGAGGGATCATCCTTCAGGATAGGTTGTAGATCCTTGATGTTGCACTGGAGAGGTTTTAGTTGGGGGCTGAAGGTGACGGCTAGTGGCGTTCTGTTACTTTCTTTGTTGGGCCTGTCCTGGAGTAGATGACTTCTGTGTACTCTTCTGGCTCTGTCAATCTGTTTCTTCACTTCAGCAGGTGGGTATTGTAGTTGTAAGAATGCTTGATAGAGATCTTATAGGTGTTTGTCTCTGTCTAAGGGGTTGGAGCAAATGTGGTTGTATCGTAGAGCTTGGCTGTAGACAATGGATCGTGTGGTGTGGTCTGGGTGAAAGCTGGAGGAATGTAGGTAGGAATAGCGGTCAGTAGGTTTCCGGTATAGGGTGGTATTTATGTGACCATCGCTTATTAGCACCATAGTGTCGAGGAAGTGATCTCTTGTGTGGACTGGTCCAGGCTGAGGTTGATGGTGGGATGGAAATTGTTGAAATCATGGTGGAATTCCTCAAGGGCTTCTTTTCCATGGGTCCAGATGATGAAGATGTCATCAATATAGCGCAAGTAGAGTAGGGGCATTAGGGGACGAAAGCTGAGGAAGCGTTGTTCTAAGTCAGCCGTAAAAATGTTGGCATACTGTGGGGCCATGCGGGTACCCATAGCAGTGCCACTGATTTGAAGGTATACATTGTTTCCCAAATGTGAAATAGTTGTGGGTGAGGACAAAGTCACAAAGTTCAGCCACCAGGTTTGCCGTGACATTATCAGGGATACTGTTCCTGACGGCTTGTAGTCCATCTTTGTGTGGAATGTTGGTGCAGAGGGCTTTTACATCCGTAGTGGCCACGGTGGTGTTTTCTGGAAGATCACCAATGGATTGTAGTTTCCTCAGGAAGTCAGTGGTGTCTCTAAGACAGCTAGGAGTGCTGGTAGCATAGGGTCTGAGGAGAGAGTCTACATAGCCAGACAGTCCTGCTGTCAGGATGCCAATGCTTGAGATGATGGGGCATCCAGGATTTCCAGGTTTATGGATCTTGAGTAGCAGATAGAATACCCCAGGTCGGGATTCTAGGGGTTTATCTATGCAGATATGTTCTTGTGCTTTTTCAGGGAGTTTCTTGAACAGATGGTGTAGTTTCTTTTGATAACCCTCAGTGGGATCAGAGGGTAATGGCCTGTAGAATGTGGTGTTAGAGAGCTGCCTAGCAGCCTCTCGTTCATATTCCGACCTATTCATGATGACGACAGCACCTCCTTTGTCAGCCTTTGTGATTATGATGTCAAAGTTGTTCCTGAGGCTGTGGATGGCATTGTGTTTTGCACGGCTGAGGTCATGGGGCAAGTAATGCTGCTTTTCCATAATTTCAGCCTGTGCACGTCGGCGGAAGCACTCTATGTAGAAGTCCAGTCTGTTGTTTCGACCTTCAGGAGGAGTCCACCCAGAATCCTTCTTTTTGTAGTGTTAGTAGGATGGTTTCTGTGGGTTAGCATGCTGTTCAGAGGTGTGTTGGAAATATTCCTTGAGTCAGAGATGTCGAAAGTAGGATTCTGGGTCACCACAGAACTGTATCATGTTTGTGGGGGTGGAGGGTCAGAAGGAGAGGCCCCGAGATAGGACAGATTCTTCTGCTGGGCTAAGAGTATTGCTGGATAGATTAACAATGTTTTTGCGTGGGTTAAGGGAACCACTGTTGTGGCCCCTTGTGGCATATAGTAGTTTAGTGTCCTTTTTCCTTTGTAGAGAAGCAAAGTGTGTGTTGTAAATGGCTTGTCTAGTTTTTGTAAAGTCCAGCCACGAGGAAGTTTGTGTGGAAGGTTGTTTTTTATGAGAGAATCCAGTTGTGAGAGCTCATTCTTAATCTTTCCCTGTTTGCTGTATAGGATGTTGATCAGGTGGTTCCACAGTTTCTTTGAGAGTGTGGCACAAAGTGATCACTCTCCTTACAATGTGTATGATAATCAAGGTGGGCCATTTCCAGCACAAATCCAGGGTTTAACGAGAACGTCTGAGGAAGGGGTTGGGGGGGGGGGGGGGTTAGGAAAACAAGGGGAAATAGGTTACCTTGCATAATGACTTAGCCACTCCCAGTCTCTATTCAAGCCTAAGTTAATTGTATCCAATTTGCAAATGAATTCCAATTCAGCAGTCTCTCGCTGGAGTCTGGATTTGAAGTTTTTCTGTTGTAATATCGCAACTTTCATGTCTGTAATCGCGTGACCAGAGAGATTGAAGTGTTCTCCGACTGGTTTATGAATGTTATAATTCTTGACATCTGATTTGTGTCCATTTATTCTTTTACGTAGAGACTGTCCAGTTTGACCAATGTACATGGCAGAGGGGCATTGCTGGCACATGATGGCATATATCACATTGGTAGATGTGCAGGTGAACGAAGAAAACAGATTGGTAGAGCCAGAAGAGTTCCCAGAAGTCACCTACTACAGGACAGGCCTAACAAAGAAAATAACAGAACACACTATCAGAGGCTCGTTCACCTGCACATCTACCAATGTGATATATTCCATCATGTGCCAGCAATGCCCCTCTGCCATGTACATTGGTCAAACTGGACAGTCTCTACATAAAAGAATAAATGGACACAAATCAGATGTCAAGAATTATAACATTCATAAACCAGTCAGAGAACACTTCAATCTCTCTGGTCACGCGATTACAGACATGAAAGTTGCGATATTACAACAGAAAAACTTCAAATCCAGACTCCAGCAAGAGACTGCTGAATTGGAATTCATTTGCAAATTGGATACAATTATGTTAGGCTTGAATAGAGATAGAGAATGGGAGTGGCTAAGTCATTATGCAAGGTAACCTAACACCCCCCCCCCGCCCCGTTCCTCAGACGTTCTTGTTAAACCCTGGATTTGTGCTGGAAATGGCCCACCTTGATTATCATACACATTGTAAGGAGAGTCATCACTTTAGATAATCTATTACCAGCAGGAGAGTGGGGTGAGGGGAGAGAAAACCTTTTGTAGGGATAAACACGTTTTTTTCATGATTTGTGTGTATAAAAACATCTTCTGTATTTTCTACAGTATGCATCCGATGAAGTGAGCTGTAGCTCACGAAAGCTTATGCTCAAATAAATTGGTTAGTCTCTAAGGTGCCACAAGTACTCCTTTTCTTTTTGAATAAATTAGAGTGCTGAACAGATGTCCACGATCTTCATATTAGGGATGTTGCCGTTTCTGAAAGCTAGTAGTTCAGGGAACTCCATGGTTACTGGAGAGAATCCTGTGTGCAAATGAGAGAGCGTGCAGACGGTATATTTACTGTAGTTTTATAGTAGAGAGGAAGAGTGGTCAAGTTTTTGTTGAGAAGTAGCTCAAGGAAACCCTTGCGCTCAGAACAAACTTACTGAGTAAGGCTAGAAGGGCAGGCTTCAACCATTGAAGAAACTGTGTACTCCAATAAACAGTTTCAGGGATTCAAATTTCTGCATCACATCTTAACCCACGT
Organism: Chelonia mydas; assembly: GCF_015237465.2. Lineage (NCBI taxonomy): Eukaryota > Metazoa > Chordata > Testudines > Cheloniidae > Chelonia > Chelonia mydas. The sequence continues at coordinate 21,309,816 of NC_057855.1, forward strand.
CATTAACCATTAAGCTTTCTTAGCCAAAGATCAAATAATTAGCAGAACTAACTTAAACAAATGTCAGAGTGTGGGGATCGTTGTTCATGAAAGCTTGCTGTACAGGTCAAAGAGAAGGCAAATTAAACACCCCTGATTTAGGCTAGCTTGGTCATCTCCAGGAACAAAAAAGCACAACATTTTCTTCCTACCTTTGTGGTTTCTTGCATGATGCTGCTGCCAGGGCTACCAAATGTAATATCAGGCAAGACTTTCTTGACATACAGTGGAAACTTATTTACTACATTGCCTTTTGATAGAAGCACAGAATGCCTTCAAATGACAAAAGTGGAAATATTGGATGGTGACAAACACTACTTGTCTCACCTAAAGTTTGCTGGGCACTTTACAGGCTATAAGAAAATTATTTCTGGGAAGAGCTTAAAACTGTAGTGCAGGCATAATACAGATAAACAAGTGAGTTGGGAGGTATGAGGAACTAAAAGGAGGAGGGTGGAACTGAGCAGCCTAAAGAAGGGAAGAGGAAGCAAAGTGAGGGTTGGATGATGGTAAGAGGAGGAGGTGAGGTGGAGGGTGTGAATAGCAAGTGAGATAGCTTTAGTAAAGCAAAAGAACTTGGGTGGGGAGGCAGGAGCCCCTGCTGCTGGAGCAACGAGTTTTAGCAGGCTTAAGCCCTTGTTTAGTTTAAATATAGTTCTGCTCTGTAGAAATAGTGTTGTAGAGTTCCACATGAGTGTGGAATTTTCAGAAGCACTGAAGTCACTTAGGAATACAACTCCCATTGGATTTGTGCTCTAAATTCACATAGGTGCTTTTGAAAATAACACCCTTTTTGTGTCAGTGAATTGTGGCTCAAATTGGCTCAAGTCAAGCCTCTCAAAATGGGTGCATATCGTTAGGTTCCTACAGGCATATGCAGACACCTAAATGAGTGTCCTAATAATTGTGAGCACTCATTGACTTCAACAGGAGTTGCTAGGTACATTCCATTCCTGAAAATCAGGACGAAGTAAGAATTTAAGACCATAGGCATGTATTTTGGAAAAGCTTGGCCTCGGTTCATAAATAGAAAGAGATGTTTTTTTCAGACTGTTGCATCTGTAAAAATTCAGCCTAGCATCTAACACCTAAGCTGGGTTCTTTCTGGTTTGTGCTTTACAAACAGTAAAGAAATGTTGAAGCTTTTCATGCCAAATTCTGCTGTCAGTTACTTGTGCATCTACTTTGACATCACTCAGTTATATCTAGTGACAGAATAAGAACTGGAATTTTGCTAAAATCTCTGATGCATGAGCCAGAGTTTAATATGATTAGCAGTGTTGATTCTGAAGCAGTAACAGGAGTAAAAAACCCTGTTACTAAAGTTAAAGTAGTCTCCAAATACCCACTGGGGAGCAGATATTTAGGGTTAGATTTTTGTGATACTTTTTCAGTAGGTCTATGATTAATCACAGTTGTGATAAATGAAGGGGGTTAGCTCCCTTTTATGGACACCGAGCCAGCCAGTTAGCTATAAAATTCCTGTTAGTAGCTGTTCTCTACATGCTTTACCTGTAAAGGGTTAAAAAGTCCATAGGTAAAAGAAGGGGGTGGGCAGCTGACCAAAAGAGCCAATTGGAAGGCTTTCTAAAATTGGGAAAAAAGACCTTCCCTTTGTCTGTTGTGGTTCTCCGAAGAGGGGGGACAGAGCAGCGATGCTGTAAAAAGCTTTGGACTAGGTATGAAATCATCAGATCATACCTAGAAACTACTCATTTGAAACCCCAGATATGTAAGTAGATCAGGAAACATCTAGGAAGACGCGATTAGGTTTATCTCTGTTATTTCTTTATGGCTTGTGGACTCCTCTGTGCTTACCCCAGGTGCTTTTGTTTTGCTTGTAACCCTTAAGCTGGACCTCAAAAAGCTATCTTGATGTTTAATCCGTGTAATTGTTTTTTTAAAACCTAGCAAAAAGCCTAAGTTCCAGATGTATTTCTTTCTTATTGTTTTAATAAAATTTACCTTTTTTTTTAAGAACAGGATTGGACTTCTGTGTTCCTGAGAGGTTTGTACACATGTTATTTGATTAGCTGGTGACAAAAGCTGATTTCCTTTGTTTTCTTTCTCAGCTCTTCCCCAGAGTGGGGGTGAAAGGGCTTGAGGGTGTACCCCCCCAAGGAAGGAATTCCCAAGTGCACCTTCCTGGGCTCTCAAAAGAGTTTTTGCACTTGGGTGGTAGCAGCATCTACCCATCCAAGGTCAGAAAAAAGTTGTAACCATGGGAGTTTAATACAAGCCTGGAGTGACCAGTATTAATTTTTAGAATCCTTGTGAGCCCCCACCTTCTGCACTCAAAGTGCCAGAGTGGGGAATCAGCCTTGTCAGTAGTTAACTCATGCGATTAACTCAAAAGAATTAATTGCAATTAAAAAAAATTAATCACGATTAATTGCACTGTTAAACAATAGAATACCAATTGAAATGTATTAAATATTTTTGAATGTTGCTCTACATTTTCAAATATATTGATTTCAATTACAACACAGAATACAAAGTGTACAGTGCTCACTTTATATTTCTGATTACAAATATTTGCACTGTAAAAATGATAAACAAAAGAAATAGTATTTTGCAATTCACCTCATACAAGTACTGTAGTGTAATTTCTTTATCGTGAAGGTGTAACTTACAAATGTAGATTTTTTTTTTGTTTCATAACTGCACTCAAAAACAAAACAATGTAAAACTTTAGCGCTTACAAGTCCACTGAGTGCTACTTTTTGTTCAGCCAATTGCTAAGACAAACAAGTTTATTTACATTTACAGGAGATAATGCCGACTGATTCTTATTTACAATGTCACCTGAAAGTGAGAACAGGCATTCATACGGCACTTTTGTAGCCAGTATTGCAAGGTATTTACATGCCAGATATGCTAAACATTCATATGCCCCTTCATGCTTCAGCCACCATTCTAGAGGACGTGCTTCCATGCTGATGATGTTCATTAAAAAAAATGCATTAATTAAATTTGTGACTGAACTCCTTAGGGGAGAATTGTATGTCTCCTGTTCTGTTTTACCCACATTCTGCCATATATTTCATGTTACAGCAGTCTCAGATGATGACCCAGCACACGTGCATTTTAAGAACACTTTCACAGCAGATTTGACAAAATGTAAAGAAGGTACCAATGTGAGATTTCTAGGGATAGATACAGCATTTGGCCCAAAGGTTAAGAATCTGAAATGCCTTCCAAAATCTGAGAGGAACGAGGTGTTGAGGATGCTTTCAGATATCTTAAAAGAGCAGCGCTCCAATGCAGAAACTATAGAACCCAAACCACCAAAAAAGGAAATCGACCTTCTGCTGGTGACATCGGACTCAGATGATGAAAATGAATATGCATCAGTCCACTCTGCTTTGGATTGTTATCGAGCAGAACCCGTTATCAGCATGGACGCATGTCTTCTGCAATGGTGGTTGAAGCATGAAGGGACATATGAATCTTTAGCGCATCTGGGACATAAAATATCTTGCAACACTGGCTACAAAAGTGCCATGCGAACGCCTGTTCTCACTTAGAGGTGACATTGTAAATAAGAAGTGGGCACCATTATCTCCTGCAAATTGTAACCAAACTTGTTTGTCTGAGCAATTGGCTGAAGTAGGACTGAGTGGACTCATAAGTTCTAAAGTTTTACATTTGTTTTATTTTTGAATGCAGTTATTTTTTGTACATAATTCTACATTTGTAAGTTCAAGTTTCACTATGAAGAGATTGCCCTACAGTACTTGTATTAAGTGAATTGAAATATACTATTTCTTTTGTTTTTTAGAGTGCAAATATTTGTAATCAAAAATAAATATAAAGTGAGCACTGTACACTTTGTATTCTGTGTTGTAACTGAAATCAATGTATTTGAAAATGTAGAAAACATCCAAAAATATTTAAATAAATGGTATTCTGTTGTTTCATAGTGTGATTAATCGCGATTACATTTTTTAATTGCTTGACAGCCCTTTTGTCGCTTTAAAGAGAGCCAGATACCTTAAATTAATTATGAAATGACAAAGAGAAACTGTGAAGTTCAAACAAAACATTTATTTTTTTACTTGAACTGATTTTTTAAAAACATGGTCTGTAAGATGTTTGTAAAATCTGGTTATATTTTACATCCTCTTTCCTGAAGAGTCTGAATTAAAATGTCATAGGAAATGGTATCCGAGCAGTGTATACCTCCCTCTGTAATCACCAACTGCCTGGTTGAGAGAGGATAATGATTCTCAGGTTGCTAATTAGCAGTTCTTCATTGCAGTAGCTGAGGTTACAGCCTTATGTGACACCACAATTGAGGCCCTACAAAGAGCTTGCCCTGGTATAGCAAAGAGAGGGAAATGGAGACCTGATACTTCCAAAATATGCATGTGTGGTTAGGAAACAAAACAAACATTCATAAGAGATTCCTTTGAAAAAAAAATCCATTTTATTCACCATAATGAAACACTAAAAGGCAAAAAATAAATTTGTTTGGGGCACATTTCATTTCAGCACAAGTAAAAGATCTCCAGATTTGTAGGCACTGCAGACTATTTTCTTGGTATGATTCCCAAAGAATTGGGATTTATTCCCTTTTAGGAATAGAGGCTAAAGCTGCCTTTTCCGTTTCGAAATGTTCCTAGAAGGACCTGTTGAGTTGAGTGAGATGTAGAAGTTGGTGTTGTCAGAAGTGTTGGAAGACTTTTTCAATAGGATGTTTAGGGGAGAGAGCAGCCCAAGTGCCAGTGAGATGATTGCTACAAGCAAACCTTTTTTTTTTTTTTTTTTAAATAAAAACAAAAAAACCCTGCTTAAACCTCATCATGGGCCAGTTGAAGTTCATATGCACCTGTGAAATTGTTGCTGTAACAGTCAGTGTTTTCTGACACTGGTGGATTATTCATTGTGTTGCCTGCATCCTGTCTACATTTAGTATTCCAATAGTGGCTACAAGTGATAGAGCTGCAACCATAGGGACATTTTTAGGAAAAAATGTACCGCAGACTTGGTTAGATCAGTGGTTCCCAAACTGGGGTTCGTGAAATGTTACAGGGTGTTCTCGGGGAAAAAATTCCCTAATGGCGGACAGAGTTGTCCCTAGGAACACTGGGCAGTGCGGGGCCAGCAGCCCAGAGCCCCTGGATTTCCAGAAGCTAAGCAGATGAAAGCAAGCATATCTATCACACGGAGGAGATTTAAACTGCAAGACTCCTTATAAGAAATGGAAAGGGAGGTGGATATTTTTTGCTGTTTTTTAAAATTAAATAGGCAACTAAGTGTTGTTTTTTAAAATTATGATGAAGAACAACTTTAAGCTTTGTTGTAATGTGCATTGTTTGCCTGGACTGCTGAAGACCTGAATGCTTGTGTAGGAGGAACTCTGAATTGGCTTCTTAAATACCTTCATGCTGTTTCACATCTGATACTCCTTGATGAAACATAGGAGCCTTGTCTTATAACAGACTTCTTCAAAGTGACAGACTACGAAAGTGAGATCTTGGAAGAGTGTTGCTGTTTTCATAATGTAATAAAAAGACTGTAATGATAAATAATTAATATAAATAGTGTGTAATAAGCATGTCATAAAAACAAATTTTATATTTGCAAGATCAATATTTTTATAATTTATACTCAGGTAAAGGAGAAAATCCCTGGAAATATTCATTTTTAGGAGGGGGTTCACGAGACTTGACATTTTAGTGAAAGGGGTTCACAAGTTGTCAAAGTTTGGGAACCACTGCCTTAGATCCTAACCTTTTACTCACAATTTACACGGAATTCTTCAGTTCACTAAGAAATAATTCTATCTATTGAATGAAAAGAGTGACAAACTCAGAAAAGTAATATATCCTTTGATAAAGTTACAGGGAAGAAGAAACTTGAAGTCTTGGTGCTTGTATTGCTAATTCAATCTGTAATTATGGCTGTAGGGCATGAAGTCAGTAACTACATGACAATTTGAAATCCTATACAGAACACTAAAAAAGTTATGTTTAGCAGCACCATATAGCTGCAATTACTGTTGACCTTCTAACATCTGCCACATGACTGCCATGACTATAAGTATCATGAATTGTAACCTGTGAAGAAAGCTCGTGTATAAACAAAACTGAAACATGACAGACTTTATTGTAATTTGCAAGTATCTTACTCTATCTAACTGAACTGTTGTACAGTGTTTAACTCCGCATTCAAGCATTAGAGTTTGTGTGGCTGCTTTCAGCAGACAGGTTGTAGCTTTTCTCCAATATGTTCTCCAAGCAAGTTCCAGAGTTTTCTGATGTCTTCATCAGTTCCCATTTGTCCCCTGTTTTTTACAAAAGCTATCAATTTGTGTATTAGTTGTTTAGCGCATACTAATGAAAAGGAGTAGCATTCTGGGGAAACCATTTTGAGAGCTGCAGGAGCTCTGGATATCTTTTGGGTGTGCTTCATAATATTGGGGTATTGTGATATTGTAATGATCGATATAGTATAAGAACTTAGATGGATGCAAAAATAAAATTTCAGATAGAATACAGATGCAATTTCAAAGGTCTATTGCCAGTACAGCCGTATTAGAGATGAATAGGTTGCACACTAATTGCAATGCACCTTGATATTGATAATGTGCTTAAAGGTTTGCAAAGAGCCAAGTCTTGCTCTGTGATATAACATCTAATCAGGGAAAAGAGCATCTTGTGCACAACCCTGAAGCTTTAATGGATATTGGATAGCACTTTAAATCTTCCTTAAGAAGAGAGAAATAAAGCTATAGAATACAGAATAGTATCAGTTTATGAATATTTGGAGATGCAGCCACCTCCTTCAGTCCTGCTTGATCCCTCTTTATTTCCTGCAAAGCAAGTAGAAATCTTTAACTACTTAAATATAATCTTTGGTAGCCATAGAGGAGTGAATATTTGATGCTCTTCTCCATGGTTTTCCTCCTATCAGCCATTGAGGAAAAAGCTCCTGGAAGGGCTGACCCAGCCTACTCTATTCTATATAGGTTTTTACACCATGCTCGTTGCTGTATCTGAGTACCTTCCAGTTGTGCATTAAGCCACGTGACTTGCATCTGTTACATGTTTGTCTTCTCCTCCACTCCCCAGGGGCAGAAGTGTTGTTGTTAATTTATTTTCTTACACGGTTACAAACACATGGCAGTATGAATGTGTTTGAGAAGGTCATGAAGTTTCTGAGTCCCTTAGTTCCTTTGGGAATTTGTGTCTGTTTTTGGCCCCTGAGAAAGCTCTGTCTTCTGCATAAACACACTTTACCATTATTATAGAAGGTTCTATTGTGCCATAGGAGTAATGGTTTTTGAACACTCTTCATCCTGGAGCTTTAAAGTTTAGATGATCTTTTCAGTACCCAGGGCCTAGGCCACTGAGTGGCTTGAAGATAAAGATCAAGACTTTGAACTTGATTAGATATTCTGTAGGAAGCCAGTGTAGGGAGTGCAAGATAAGTTTGATGTATTTGTGGTAGCTAGTGGTGCTGGGGGAAACTTGCTGCTGGAAATGAGGTAGTGGTCCCGATGGTCCCCTCCCCCCATTGCTGTCAGTGGGAGTTGGGCACCTATTTCCCTTAGGCACTATTTAAAATTGCACTCCAAATTAACACTGAAGGTCAGGATGGAGGTGCATTGGAAGAGCTTGCACAGTACTTACCGGCACTGTATTGGGATCTAGTCAGTAACATTGAGCCTTCTTTTTCATTCACACCAAAATCACACAAGTGTTTAGTTCATTGAGGAGGTGGGGTAAAAAACAAGTCTATATTTATTTCATGATAGGATCACAGTGCATGCATACATTTTTATTTTGGAGGGCATTCTGCGCCAAAAAAATTAAAATTCTGCGCACAATATTTTAAAATTCTGCAAATTTTGTTTGTCAAATAAATGTGGAGGCTCTAGCATGGCATTGGGGAGCACAGGCCACTGGCTGCACAGAGTTGGGAGCTCACTGTGCAGCTCCCCTTCCCCTGGGACACGCACTTAGCGGTGAGGCTTCACCCAACCCTGACACAGTGCAAGGACCGCGCCTCGCCCAGAAACACCCCAGGGACCTGCCCCTCAATGCCAGGTGCACCAAGTGTGGGCAGGTAGGCTCAGCAAGGCAGGATCCAAGTGTGGAAGGACTTAGTATGGGGTGATCCAGGTGTGGGTTGAGAGGGTTCTGTGCGGGTGGTTCAGTGGGGGATCCGGGTGCAGAGGGGATCTGGATGCACAGGGGCTTGTTGGGGGTAGGGGTGGGTGCCATGGTAATGGGACTCTGCAGGGGGGTCCAGGCGAAGGTGATTTGGGATAAGCCGGGGGGGGGGTGTCTGGGAATGGGGGGGGATAGGTCTCAGCAGTGGGGTCTACGTGTTGGTAACTCTGTGGGGGGGTCCAGATGCTGGAGGAGTGGGGTGGGAATCCAGGTGCAGCTAGTTGGGGCTCGTTGGGGTGGGGATCCGGGTGCGAGTGGCTTGTTAGGGTGATCCAGGTGCAAGGGGAGTGGGGCTCATCGTGGGGGATCTTGGTTTGAGGGGGTCTGGATGCATGGGGTTGGGTGGATGGGGGAGCAGCTCCCTGTACAGGGATCCCTCCCCCTGCAGCTGAGAAGCAATGGGCGCAGGAAGGAGCGGGAGGAGGAGTTTGCAGTGCTTCCTGCAGCCAGGGGGGGATGGGTTTGACCTGGCCCCGGTTGCTGTCCAGGGGAAGAGGAAGTCCCGTCCTCTCCAGCCCAGACTACCAGCTGAGCCTGGCACAGGGTAGGAGCCATCAGCCAGGTCTTCCCCAGTCTCGCCTCCTGCCCCACAGTGATTTACCTCTCTGCCGGCTGCCCTGGGCACCCAAAACATACTGCTGGGGGCAGTTGCATAACCGCTCTTGTGACTTCCATTTTTTTCCTTGTCAGACAGTCATTTTTCTGTGGGGAAGCAAAGAAATCTGCGGGAGACATACACTCTGTGCATGCGCAGTGGTGCAGCATTCCCCCAGGATTAATAAATGTTGTGAGATCATGCTTAGAAGTTCTTGTAAAGCTGAGAGCAGATATAACTATAAACATGGTTTGTACCCTGAAAATATATTGAGTAGGAAATTTTAACTGCTAAGATAGATGTCTGTGTTTGGAGTGAGAGCTGTTCTTGCCTGCATATGCATGTAAGATCAATGATACTGCTATATCCTCATTGATTTCCATGTAGTTTGTTTACTTGTGGGTGTTTTAATTTACAGAAGCTGGTTAAATGATATCCTTTCCTTGTGCGTGTAGATTTGACTTAACGGAGAGGAAAGTAGAATACAGTGAAATATTCTTTTGCTCCCACTGTAGAAAGGTTGCTTAGAGCTGCCCTAAAAGTGAAGTTCACAAATATTTTACATCACCCACACGGTAAAAATTGCAGCTGTATGTTGGCTGAATAATTTATTTCTCCTTGGTTTAAAGCCTGTGCCTTCCCCACTATAGATTTAAAGTTCTCTAAGACCTTTCTAGCTGTAAACTATCAAGGCATATGACATGACAGTAAAATGAAAATCTAAATTGAGACTTAACCAGATCCTATATACGTAAAGAAAAAGGTGGTGGAGTGAGGGGGGGTGGGGGGAGGGAGATGAGAAGAAAAAGGTGTCATGCAGCGTGTTGTCTTGATTTTGATTTATTTTTTTTATTTGGTAGGAGGCATAGGGGTAGTGCTCAGTACTTCTTGTTACCAGCCCAGATTGCACTTTCAGTTCTAATCTGACTTCTTGGATCAATAGGGGCTAGAAGTGCTGCATGGAGGGCACTCACTGGATACAGGTGAGTTCCTTGCATGAACTGCAGTCTCTCACTGCTCAATTTAAGGACTGGTATTGACTGGCTGTGAAGGGGGGAAGGTGTTGTGTTCCTCTCAAGCATGGAGGAGGATAGTGGCCATGGGGCAGAGCTTAGAGGAACTATGTGAAGTGTGATGTATTGAAAATGAGAAGGGGGCAGAAAAGTGCAGGACACTCCCCACCATCCTCAAAGACTGTTTTCCCACCAATTCAGTATTTCTAGAGCCGTGGTTCCCTGAGGCTGTTATTGGAGGCTATGTGCCTTGGGGTGGCTTGGCAGATAGCAGGTGGATTTCAAAGTCGTCTAACAGTGGGACAAAGAGTAGTGGCATCTGAATCCGTTCAAACACCTGCCTGCAGCTCCTGGAAAGTAGTATCTCTGCCTTAGATCACATAACTGAAATATTGGAAACCGAGGCTGCGGACTCACTATACAAGTTGGCTTCCATGAAGGAATGGAAAACTCCAATCCAATGAGCTTTTTCCAGAATGGATCCCAAAGCTACTATGTAAAAGGTAATAAAATTAAAAAAGAAAAAAACAAATCAGACACCAGGAATGGCTAAGTAAAACAGACTTAGCACCGCACCTGCACTTATTGGCTTTCAGCACTTTAAAGACAAGGAATCCATTTTACAGGCTGCCATGAGAGGGATCATACTGAAAAGGGGAAACTCATTTTTTCCTGTTTTTTTTTTCCTCTCCCCTTTTTCAGAGGCAGGGAACTACATTCAGCCATCAAGGACTCTACTCAGTGTGTCAGATATCTTACTTTCTACCCAGCAACCTTGAAGACCCAAGATTTTCGAAAATTGAAGCCTAAAGTTAGGCTCCTAAATCTGTGTAGGCACCTGCTTGACCTTCAAAAGTGCTGAAATCAGTAGGAGCTTTTGAGTGTTTTGGCATTTTTGAATATCAGCAGAAATTCTATTTGAAAAAACTATAGATTCCATTTCCAGTATCTTCAGCATTATCCTCTGAGTGAGCGATCTTGTTTTCCAGGAACTGCAGGCATCCTTCCTCCTCCTCCCCTCCCCCCACATTGACTGAAGACAACCAACTAAAAAGTTTGAATGATATAATTCAAAGTTTGTCATGATTACTTTCATTTACTATTAAACATGCTCAGCAAACTTCATAGTGCTTGAAAAACTCCATCTCCTATGAATATTATAATATGGGTATTTAAAAAAAAAAAAAAGGGAGAGAGAACATTGTCTGTTACCTTATGTTCTTTCGTAATTATAAATCATACAGGAACCAGCAGACTGTTACTGGATGTTTCTGCAATAACTTTAATTATTCAACCTTTGTTCTATCTATAATGTTGGTTGTTTAATAAGCAGTCCATTTGTTTCTGAAAAGGAGGGTGGAAATTGCTCTGAGAACATATTTCCTTAGCAACAAGAAGGGGGAAACGTGGTGGGGAGAGAGGAAATGTAGCAGATACTTCACCAGCTGAAAGAACGATGCAGTAAGTGGTAGCTCATTGCAAATTGATCAGTTGAGGGCAGCTGCTTGGCCCTCTCAAACTTAGAGCTAACCCCACTAAGTTGTAGTGTAGACATAGCCTCAGTTGTGATGCTTTTCAGCCATCTGCTTGGAGATCTCCACAAATAGTTTCTTCTTGTGGTGGCTGGCTGTGAGCTGCTTGCACAGACGTTTCTCCCCAGACAGCAAGGAGATCAAGGATGTCACCATGGCTCCAAGTGTCTGCTCGAGGCATATTGAAAGGCTTCAGGTGCATTATTGCAGCAATTCTGATATATTCAAATCCAGATTAAAATGGGCAAATTCTGGGCTTGTGCCAGTTTTTTTTAATGGGGGCGGGGACATCTGATCAACTTGACCCCAAAGCAGTGGAGGGCACACAGATCAATAGACAGGTTGGTTACAGATGCTTGCAAAGCAGAGTGGGATAGCAGTTGGAGGATGCATCAGGCGAGGTATTTCCAGTAGAGACAGGGAAGTGTTAATATCATTATACTGTACAAGGCACTGGTGAGATCTCATCTGGAATACTGTGTGCAATTCTGGTCTCCCATGTTTAAGAAAGATTAATTTAAAGTGGAACAGGTGCAGATAAGGGCTACTAGGATGATCTGAGGAATGGAAATCCTACGTGATGAGAGGAGATTCAAAGAGCTTGGCTTGTTTAGCCTAACCAAAAGAAGGCTGAGAGGAGATATGATTGCTCTCTAGAAATACATCCGAGGGAAAAATACCAGGGAGGGAGAGTTGTTGTTTAAGTTAAGCACCAATGTGAACACAAGAACAAATGGATATAAACTGGCCATCAACAAGTTTAGGCTTGAAATTAGATGAAGGTTTCTACCCATTAGAGTAGTAAAGTTCTGCAACAGCCTTCCAAGGGGAACAGTGGGGACAGAAAACCTACCTGGCTTCAAGATTGAGCTTGATAAGTTTGTGGAGGGAATGATATGATGAGACTGCCTACAATGGCATGTAGCTGATTTGTGACTGCTAGCAGCAAATATCTCCAATGGTGGTTGATGGGACACTTTAGCTGGAGTAGGCTCTGAATTACTACAGAGAATTCTTTCCCAGATGTCTGACTGGTGGGTCTTGCACACGTGCTCTGGGTTTAACTGATTGCCATATTTGGGATCAGAAGGGAATTTTCCCCCCGGTCAGATTGGCAGAGACCCTGGGTTTTTTTTGCTTTCCTCTGCAGAATGTGGCACAGGTCACTTGAAGGTGTAAACTACTGTAAATGGTGGATTCTCTGTAACTTGAAGTCATTAAATCATGATTTGAGGACTTCAGTAATTCAGCCAGAGGTTAGGGGTTTATTACAGAAGTGGGTGGGTGAGGTTTTGTGGCCTGCAATGTGAAGGACATCAGACTAGATGATCATGATTGTCCCTTCTGGCCTTAGTCTGTGAGTCTGAGTCTAGGGGCTTGTCTACACTGACACTTTACAGCACTGCAACTTTCTCGCTCAGGGGTGTGAAAAAACACTCTCCTGAGTGCTGCAAGTTTCAGCGCTGTAAAGTGCCAATGTAGACAGTGCACCAGCACTGGGATCCGTGCTCCCAGCGCTGGTAGCTATTCCCCTCGTGGAGGTGGGCTTTTTTTATAGTGCTCTCCCAGCACTTGGCTGCAACTACACAAGCCATGTTAAAGCGCAGCCACGGCAGTGCTTTAATGTCGGTAGCGAAGACGTGCCCTTAGAGACTGCCAAAGTAGTGCATAATAGCATTGCGTCCACATCAACAACGGTCTGCACTAACTCAATTCACATCAAATTTCCACCAGAATAGGGAGTAAGTGTGCTTTAAGAGTTTGCGTCATTTGTACATAGGCTTTTTCAATCTGCACTAACTCAAGTTAGTACAGACTAAAACCCCCATGGTAGCCAGCCATACCCTAATTTATGCAAAAAATGAGAGCAATTGCTCATTTTATCCATGAACATAAATAGGATTATTTTGAAATAAATGACCAGGAGGCAGACTCTGCAGGAAAACCTATAGAATTAAACACTAGAAGAACGACCATTCCATATGTGACACACAGGAAAAAAAACAAACTATCTTGAATGGATTTTTAGTGCTTTCCAAGAAGCAAAAGGAGAAGGTGAAGCAGCTCAGTTTGACAGTGTTCCTGAATTGAGGGCACCAAGAACTTTCTTCCATGCCCAGAACTTTTTAAAAATAGACAGATGTATGCTTTCAAAAATATCTGTGTTAATGTTTTGCTATCCTGCCAATTCTCCAAAAGTTATGTCCATAACTACACCAGAAGAAAATAAAAACTGATAAAGCATTAATATAAACACTTGATTCTACAAAATTTTATTCACCCTCAGTAATTTTTGATACAACATAAATACACAATTTTTTGAAGAACCTAGAAATCTGGCAGATGCCTAAGAGCAAAAAGTACGTTTTGAAGTAGAGAGATCACAGCTGAAGTTTAGAATACTATAAAGGACTTTCTAAATGGTAAAACTCCAGTTGGTGGACAGTGTTGGCAGGGAGTTCTAGAAATCTTTACAGAAGTTTCTAATACTTCAAATGTTCACTCACACCCTTGAATAAGGAAAACTTCCCCAAAAAGCAATATAACCATACTTTATCCCCCACCCCAGAAATCTAGAAGACTATAAATTGTACCAATATAATTAATTTAGACATTCAAATACCAGAAAAAATAATTGTAAACCATCTACTTCTAACCCCATCATTACTAATTCACATGGACTAATCTGGATTTATTCGAGGGAAAGCCATAAATCATAATACTTAATGAACATTAACCATTCTTCACGTTAAACAAACAAAGGCAGCTGCTTTACAGCATTGGATGTAGAAAGGCATTCAGTAAAGTGCTTTTGATCTATATTTTTGTAGTACTGGAGATATTTATTTAATCTAACATCAATTTATAACCTGAATCAAACTGTTCTAAAATTTTCCATATGCATTGGTTTATTTGAAAGCTTCCAGTGGAGACTTTTTTTCCTTTGAATATATAAATAGGGATGATTGTAGCAGGGTGGCTCACAAATGAAGTTTATTGCAAGCTACTTTTGGCTGTCTGCTGTGTTGAACCATTTTTTTTCTTCCTCATTCCCTCTTTGCATGCCCCCCTCCAGCCGCACACTTTCCTTGAACTGAATTATGTCCTTGACTATGTATTGTCCTTGTTGTAGTCTATTTGTAGTGGAGATAATAATAGAAAATTTATTATCTTACTGTAAGATTCCCCTTGATGACACTGATTTGATTCTGCATTCAGCTCTTTGCCTTCAGGAGACTGAAAAACCTAGCTCTCTCGTAAATCAAAAAAATGAGCTCCCTAGAACTTTATTACAAAAACAGACATTTGCTTCTCTCCTTGGTTCTTTAGTTGTGCTTTAGCTAATCTAAATTTATATATGAGATTAAGAAAACTCTTCTTCTGGTCTCCTTGAGCACAAATATATGGAAAAATCTTAATTTTAAATGTTTCTACCTGTCAAGGAATGTTTGGTTGTTTTTGGTGGGAGGGGAGAAATTATTTGGTCATATCAGAAATGTCATGCCCCTTTCACCACTAAGGGACACACATATGTGCGACCTAATTCACTTTCTCTGAAAGGAAGTACGCCTGAGACAATCCTATTTTCATTAAAATTAGAAATGTAGTTTATGGAAACATTCTAACTTGACATGCTGAATGGCTACAGACTTAAAAGAAATCTGTCAGCTAGTTACCAGTAAATTTTGCACGTGTTTGATTTGCTTCAGTAATTGGTTGCAGCTGTGTGTGTGTGATTATATTTTTATATTGAAATAATAAGCAAGTATACTTGCTTATTATTTGAATTCTCATTTTGAAATACAGAATTAAAAATTCTCTGATGTGGGATGTTTGTTGTGATGTCTTACAAAAGTGTCTAGCACGTTGGGACCACAAAAAATAGCAAAGATGCATTGCGACTTCGTCATAACTTCAGCTGTGATTATGGAAGCAACAATAAACTATTGGAATTGACCGCATGGATTTTGCACTGTAAGTATAAGGCTGAGGCTCTTCAAAAACAAGAGGACCCATGTTGAACAGTTTGCCTTTGTTTTGACAGTTATTGGTTCTATCAGCAGACAACTCATAAACAATCTCATCTTGGCCTCATTGTTGAACATATCTTACAAGTTCTTATTATGGTTCATTTTCACAACGTAATCAAAAATGTCCATTTGCCCAAATTAGCTTTCATGCATCTTGACAGCTTGCACTGTTTCATTTCAGCCATCTTTTAAATGATAAAGAATCTAGACTTTAATAACCACTCCAAAAGTAGGTCTACTTCTGATGTTAGCTGTCGTTTCCTTTCTAAGTGACTTTCCTCTAAACTTTAAGTTAGAGGAAAGTCAAATCATATTTGTAAACTTAAAAAATGTTAACCCTACTGCTCATTCCTTATGGGAATAAAAGGTGGGTTAATGTTCTTTCTACGCTACACAAGCAACTGACTAGTGGCAGTTACTTCAGTTACTTGACTGAATTCTGACACAGTTTGGCCTGGGTGGGGTAAGACTGTAGAAATGGTATTTTCTTTTAAATAAAAGAAAAAAAACAACCCTCTTAAGATAGAATAAATTCTAGGGTTATTTGTTTTTTAATCTCATAAACCTTCCCCTTCAATGTAATTGCCTGAGCTTAACATTGTTGGGCAGCAAACTGCTCTCCTGTTGTTGCTAAACTCCGTTGATTGCTTAGTATGGTTGGGAGCTCTGTTTTAAAGAGATACAGAACATAAAATGAAAGGGAAACCATTTTAATTTTGAAACTGGAAAAAAAGTTTTTAAATAAGCTTAATTGAAAGTTTCTGTTTGGAAAACTTATAATACTGGTTCAGATCCTTAAAATCTTCATAATGGTAGCATTTTTTCTTGCTTTTCTTGGAGAAAAATCAACTGACTTGCTTTTTATCGCTTCTCAATTTGTTTTAACGTTTTTAAAGAGATTTTTTCAAATTAAAGTTTGATTTCAGAAATTGGCTGAAGAAAAATATTTTAAAATTACTTTAAATGTGCTCTTTATTGCAACGCTAGATGAATATTCATACTTCTCCTTTTCTATAATTTGTCTCTCCAAATATAGACTCATATTGAAAGTGATTATGGCAGTAGTCAGAGGCAGCGGCAGCCTTCCAGTGTATTGGTTTGGGATTAAGATCTCAGTCTGCAGAAGTATTTGCTTATTTGGTATTTTCAGTTCAAGAATTCAGTCAGAAAAATAAACAAAGTAACACACTTCTAGCCTGGCAAGATCATTTGAAAACCACTATGAATTAGAGCACCACGTAATATTGATTTTCAGTTTTTCTTATTTGAGATGTGAGGTTTATAAAGTCATTAAGATATGGTAAAACTTAATGGTGACAAACAGCAATATAAAAAGATGGAAAATTCAGTAATGGCATTCTTAAAAGGCTTCAGTGAGCTCTCTTCGGAGCATGTCTTCTGTGAAGCTAGTATGTGTAATCTGCCCCCTGAAGAGGCATCACTATTTGACTTTTTTTTTAACAAATTTATATTAATACATTCTATGAAGATGACATTTGAGAACATTAAGAAAAAGAGTTTTCAAAAAAGACTAACATTCATATGTTATATATATGTCACCTGCAGTGTCATATGTTATATATATGTCATTCATATATGTCATATATGTCACCTGCAGTGACTTCTGATCCCTGTGCCCACATGTAAAAATGGTGGTTAATATGGACTATGAGTTAAAATTTTGAATTGAGAGTGCTTGAAGGGTGAATATTCACTTTGCCCCTTTAAAATCTGAGTAATGGCTCAGGGGTGGGGTGACCAAAATACATGACATTTTAGTGCAAACCTGAACCATAAGCGCTATGGGCTGGAACACTGGCCACTGGGTGAACCTGCCCAGGTGAAAATAAATATTCATACTAATTTTAAAATTGAGTGTATTTACTTAAATAAAAAAGTACCTGTGGTGGGCTAGCTGCTTTATGGATGAATATGAAGACAGAAACCTTATCTCCAAAATGTACAGGAGTATCAACATGTTAACTTCTCAGCGTTTTGCTTTAACATATTGGACAGCCTTGGAAAGCAGAGAGATCAGACTAAAAATGACTTTCTACTCTCATCTGTTGATTACCATAGTTGCAAATGAGTGGGATTTGTGTTAAATTCATGTTGTGTGACATAAGGTTGTCCAGCTGTTAGACAGGAAGAAATGGATAAACAAGGTGAGAGAAATCTCTTGTATGCATTGAAAGGTGTTTCAAGAGGCTAGTTCAGGGGTCGGCAACCTTTCAGAAGTGGTGTTCCGAGTCTTCATTTATTCACTCTAATTTAAGGTTTTGCGTGCCGGTAATACATTTTAACGTTTTTAGAAGGTCTCTTTCTATAAGTCTATAATATATAACTAAAGTATTGTTGTATGTAAATTAAATAAGGTTTTTAAAATGTTTAAGAAGCTTCATTTAAAATTAAATTAAAATGCAGATTTTATAAGTTTAGTGTGATCCTTGCCCTTGCTTTTCCTTGCTGAGGTTTCCAATGTCTGGCACGTATTCGGATACTTTAAGCTGCACACAGGCTTCTGCGTGATCAGTTGTTAACCGGCTCTGAGAGGGACAGAGGACAGATTTCGTGTATGAAAATACTTGTTCACACAGGTATGTGGATCCAAATGCTGAAAGCATTGCAAACACAATTTTCTTCAATCAGTTAAATTTCTTCAAACAGGGACATCCAAACAGGTCAGAATAGAGGCCATGATCTCTCTCGGTAGCTTCAAGTGCACTCTGCAGATCTCCAAACTTTGATGCCCACAATTCTGAGCTTTTTAACTGAATGAGCTGCATTTCAAAATCTTCAACACCCATCCACTGAAATACAGACAAATCCAAGTCGCTTTCGTTGAATTTTTCAGGTTTGATTAGAAAGGAAAGCCTGGGGCCAAATCGCTGGAAATCTTGAAATCAGTCAGAAAATTCTGATTCCTGTTCTTGCATGTACATTCTAATCTCAACATCAAATGCAGTGCGCTGTTCCACATGGCGTGATAGTGATGTAAGCAGCAAATTAGGACTTAAAAATATCCCAGTACAGTGGCACTGGAACAATTTTTAAAATGAGGGTGTTGAGCTGTGCCCCCTCTTGCCCCGTCTGGACCCCTCACTGCCCCTGGCTGGGGCCACTGGGGGGCAGTGAGGGGCAAGGACTGGTGGCCGGGATCCGGGGCCGGCAGCGGGCTGAGCAGGGCCAGTGGATGGAACCCCAGCTGGCAGGGGGCTGGCAGCGGAGCCCCCGGGACCGGTGGCCAGGAGCCGGGGCTGGCAACGGGCTGAGCGGGACCGGCAGAGGGAACCCCAGCTGGCAGGGGGCCGGCGGCTGGTACCCCAGGCCAGCCGCAGAGCCCCCCGGACCAGTGGCCAGGTCCCGGGCAGTGTGAGTGCCCCTGAAAACCAGCTCACGTGCTGCCTTTGGCACGCATGCCATAGGTTGCCTACCCCTGGGCTAGTTTATTGGCTAGAAAATTACAAAGATATTACAGACTCAAGTACTCCCAAAGGGATATTTTTAACTAGAGGAGCTATTTTGTTAGCGTACATTCAAAATTATACAGAACACATTTTTAAATGGTAAAAATAGCTAGCGAAATAATTCTGATTTTATTGTTGATTCTTCTTTTGTACATTTCCCCTTTTTAAAATTTGAAAGACTAGTGAGTTCATAAATCCTAGTACAGTTTTTTTTGAAAGTTTCTAGGTTTTTCCTTTTAATAGACTAAAGATAGCTGGTTTACTTCTCAGCTATGACTACTAGAAATAAAATCCTATTTTTAATTACTTGCTTGTAAATAGAGATTTAGGTAGCATGTATATTATAAATGGCACCATTTTATAAAAATGTCAGAGGTTGGAGAATTAAACTATTGGAGTTTAAACTCCAGCAGTGAAATATAGTGCAGTACAAAATAGGAGCAAAACCTGAGGGCCAGAAACAGTTACTTTAGAAGACTTCTTAATTACTTTAAATGTGTGAAGGAAAATTTGATCTGCTTAATACATATATAAATGTTTCTTTTTAAAAAGTTTGCCATAGAGAAGAAGCTCTTCTCAATCCTGTAATTGCATTGAGAAAAAGCTCTTCTCAATAACTGTAATTAATGAAGTATCTGCATCAAAAATTGTAATTATTGTTTTATGTATCAGCATGTAGCACAGTCTCCTTTGGAATAGGTACACATTCTGATGTACAGAATTCAGCAAAGTGATTTGATATGGGAGCTACTTCAAAAGCCAGTTGGTTATACAGTTCCACTCCACACTGTAACATTACTGTGTTGGGGGACCAGGTAATGACCTGATCGTTAAGCGTTCATTTGTCAGTGTAGATGAGACTAAACAAACTTAAGTGTTTCTTTCCAAATTGTACTACAGCCCTGCAAATTATTTGGTTTGTGTCTAAAACAATTTGGTCCAGTTTACGCTGGCAAGACTGAACTTTAAATGTAAGAGCAGTACTTTTTGTGAAGTCATCCAAGTGGTAGCATTATGGGCTCCCCTGGTAGACAGTGCTCACTAGGTGTCACAGATCTGGTTGAGCTCAGTCAGTTGGACACTCATCAGACTTCTGTGAGGGGATCCAAATGCCGAATTCCCCATGCCCTTAGCTTGCTGTGTCTGGGCAGAGTTTAGGCACTGTCTGGCTCTGGGTCCCTAGGCATTTATTTCAGGTACAGGCCTCATGTCCAACACCTCTCTTGGCAGTGGGGACCTGTGACGGGGTGCTCAACTAATTGTTAGGATGGTGCTGCCTCCTAGTCGTTTTGGGGAATAGCTCGCAAGATCAACACCACTTCCCACAGTTGAATGCAGTCTCTCCACCACACTCTCTGTGTCTGCAGCACCTCTCTCGCTCCAGAAGCTGCTGCTGCTGCCTCTTCATGACTTAGCCCTCTGGCCAGGTCATTCTACGTGTTTTCCCCTTCTGGGGTACCAAAGTCTTCCTTCAGCAATCTAGGCAGATTTCCCATTCACTGCCTTGTAGTGCCACTCACTCAATGGCTGGCAGGGGAACCCGGGCCCGCCCTCAATTCCAGGTTCCAGATCAGGGACCGTCTAGCCAACAGTCAAGGCCCGTTCTCTTCTAGACTTTTACTGCCTTTCTCTAAGCCCTGTCCTACCTTCCTGGCTTCTCCCTTCTCCCAGAGAGTGACCTCAGACTTTCCCAGCAGCCCCCTTCTGCTGCCGATTTCCTGCCTTTATAATCCCAGCCCAGCTCCTTCCTCCTCAGCATGGCTTCCTCATTCAATCAGGAGATTGCTTAGCCACCTGATTACTCTCAGCTGTGGCCTGTTGGGTTAATTAGCTCCTTCTCAGACTGCATTAACCTTTTCAGGGCAAGTGTGGGGTGTACACCCCATCACAGGACTGCGTGGTCCAATTGCCTAGGCCCTGGAACTAGTGCTGTCTCCCTTGAGCCTCTCTAGAGTCTCTTGCCCGTTCCCTAGAATCCCATCAGATGTGTGAGCCTTCCGGTTTACTGTTTACCTCTTTGGGGGCATTTGACAGTAAAGGCCAACAGACACAGAGACTTTGCACAGAATTCTAAATTGCTCTTTACTTAGCAGAACGCAGGTTTATACAAAATAATAAACATACCAATATGCGTTTCTCTGTCTTGGGTTCCTCACAACTCATGAGGGTTTTTTGGGTAGAGTCTTCCGACTTATCTAGGGTCCTTTGCCTGCAGTTCATGGCTTCTCTTCAGAATCATGAAGCTTTTCCAACTCAGCTAGCTTTCTCTGACCTTGGCTGGTCAAGCAATTAAACCGAAATCCAAACTGCCCCTGCTACCAAAGGCTGCCCATCTCTTTCTGTCTCCTGCCCAAAACTTCCTGTCCCTTCAAAAGCATTCACCTCTGTTCCTCTGTGAGTACTTTTCAAACCCCTTCATTGTCACCTCACTTCCTTTGTCCTGTTTGGGAATTTACCACTCTCTGTACTTCCCCCTCCTTGCAGATGAGTTGTAGGAACTAGCTGCAGCCAGTCTCCTTAACATGCTCAGTGTTTTGGTAAGAGTACAGTTGTTAACATAATGTTAGCAACTCTCCATTTTCCCTGCTTTGGTGGGTACGTTCTGCAGCCCATATCAGCAAGTGGTGGATGCCACATCCACATAGAGACATTCTCAGTTGTACAGACGGTTTCCCCAAATCATTCTACCAAGACCTATAATGACCTTTTACTGGCCAAATTTCAGGGTCCATACTCTATCCTTCTCCTCCTTGATCTGATCTGTCTACCCTTTTTGTGATGTTGATCATACGGGACTTGAAATTCTGTCATCCCTGGGCTTTTATGACTGCATCCTCTCCTGGTTCTGGTTCTCCTCCTCTGTTTTGGATTGCTTCAGTATCTTGTTTGGTGGGTCCTTCTCTTCCTCTTTTTGTGGGAGTCTCCCAGGGTTCTGCTGTTGGCCCCTATTCTTCTCCTTCTAAATATGGTGGTGACTACAAACTTCATGCTGTTGACTCACAAATACACCTCTCCACTCTGGACTGGTCTCCCTTCATCCAAACTAAAATGTCAGAATTCTTGTCTAAACTCTGATCCCTTTGCACTGTTACTATTGTAATACTTCTTGACATTTTCTTGTCTGAGGACCAAGCCTACCAGCCGAGATGAAAACTACCTGCACTGCCATAACACTCCACTACCTGAGCCATGCTTTATACGGTCACATCAAAGGTTCCAAATCAATTAATTAATTTTTTGCTCCCTCCCCAATAATTTGGCACCTCTTCCAGTGCGCGCACACCAATTCATGTATTCTGAACCCCCCTCTTTCCCAAATATGTTAATACTGAGCCCTTTTACCTGTTTGCAGGGATCCTTTTGAGGCTGCCCTTTCTTGGACATACACAAACCATCAGCATCCTACTTCCTTTCTCTACCTGTTTCCCCTCATTTCTGGTAAATCAGCCTGCATTCCAAATGCTCTGTCCCCCCTCCCTTCTTAAAGGAGAAGCTGCATTTTTGCCCAAATTATAACGGCTTTTTGGCAGGAAGAAGGTTTGCAGTGTTCATTCATAGAGGTTCTGGGCTGTTTTAGAGTGAGCATGCTTCCAGGGTTGCTGGGGCACAGTTACAAACATTACAGGGTTTGAAATGAAAGTAGTTACCTGTCAGTAATAAAAGAAGTCACATCAGAACATTTTCAGATACTTTCCAGGGGCAGAGTCATTTTCAGTGCCTAATTAGAATTACTGTTTTGCTTTAGCATTTGGGAATACAAATCTGAAATGCAACCTAGAAAAAAAGTATAGTTAAATTTGTCACTTTGTAATGTTGAATGAGTAGCATTACCTTTAAAATTCGATGTTTGTAGATTCTTAAAATGAACATTTTTTGCATCATGGTTGAACCTCTTATGATTAAACAGCTGACTGTCTAATACAATTCTCAGCTGGGAAAAAGACCAAAGTTGAATCTGACAGTGCTCTATCACTCTATGGGTTTCTCATTTTTGATCCCCATACAGAATTATCAGCTATAAAGAGAGATAAGCTAATTTGATGAAGAGGCTGTGGTTCTGCAGATAATTGAACAAATATGTCCCTGTACTAAAAACACACAACTTCTCTCCCATCCAATCCCAAAGAGACAGCAATTGTGCTGGGGGTATGGGAAGTAAAGAAAATAGAGAAGAACAATAATGGATTGTGCAAAAAAAAAAATCCCCCTACTTTGCATGCTTTCCTAATAGAAGGCAATTGTTCCTTTGAAAGCTTTCTGCTCTGTTGGCTTCCTTATTCTCTTGCAGGAATGGCATGCCTACTCTGAAGCAGGGTATGCTGTTTTGACAAAAGGGCTTTTTATTTATTTATTTATTTATCTATTTATTTATTTGCATTCACAAATGTTTTTGGTTGCCAGATCTTTTTTTAACTGATTTTTACCTTCGTATTTGGAGTGAGTTTTTCCTAACATCACTTATTTTTGTCTTTTAATCACAGTAAATTAATCCAGTGCTATCTCTTTTTAGTTCTGATTCTTATGCCGACAGCAGAGTTTTTGAGAGAGGTACAGATTGTAAACAGAGAGAAAAAGCTGTGTAGCGCTTCAGCGCTGGGTGGCAATAATTTAAATATTCAGCCAGTGTCGGATGACTTTGGTGGGTTCCCTGTGCCTCAGCTACATCTTACCCTCCACTCTTCATCAGTCCTTTACTCCTGTTTTTAAGTTTCCTAATCATGTCAGCCATTCTTTCAGGATGATAACATTTGCATCTACCAGCTGAGCACAGTACTTCCTCTGGAGCTCCATCAATGCTTTTCATTAGATGTCTCATCCAAAGTTTTGTGAAGATAATGGAAAGGCTTTCATTGACTTCAGTGGGTTTTTGGGTTAGGCCCTAACTGGTTTGTGGCAGACAGATGTGGATTAGATACTCTCTCTTGCATACACAGTAAAACATTAGGGCCAGAAAATCACATAGTGACTTCTAAGTGTGTGTAACTGGCTACAGGATGTGAAGGGCAAAGACTTTGCATCTTGTCTAGGTACAGCAAAACCCTCTTGTATCTGGTCCCTCAGCCTTGCGTAGGCTTTGTCTACACACCCAGTCCAACATAAGTTTCGCTCTCAAAAGTGCTGGTTGGCAGGAGAGGCTTTTCTGCTGACGTAGCTATTGCTGCTTGTTGGAGGTGGTTTAATTATGCCAGCAGGAGAGCTCTCTTGAGCAGTACAGCTGTGCTGCTGTAAGGTCCGTAGTGTAGACACAGCCTTAAGGATGGAGTTCATTCTTTCTCAGCATTCTCCTAGGATGTGCATCCTCTATACTTAGCATCTGTTCTTATTTTCTGCTGTGATCTAGTCATGTGAACAGCTCCCTGGGAACAAGTAAAAAAAATGAAATACCTAAAGGTTTTCAAACTTAAGGTAGGTAGGTGATCACAGACCCATGTCTGTCTCATTTAAATGCTTCCACGTTTGTAGCCTTCAATTTTCCTTTTTTATTAATAGCTATACTATGAACTTGAAACACTTCCTGTTTAACTTCTAGACTGTTAAGTTTTAAATACCATGTAATCACAGTTGGCTAACTCATGAAAGTCATGACCATGGAAAGCTGGGAGAGAGGATTCAAGATCATCAGGAGGATGAAGCTAATGTATCTTTTTTTAAAACGACTCATCATATAGTGAATTCTGTGGCTTGGGTTAGTTGTCATTTCATGAAGAACTGCTTTTTTTGTGTGTTTAGCCTTCACTGCTAGCTTGGCATAAGTTACACATAAGTTTCTCAATGATACTTATGTAAATGGGAAGAGGTATTGATCCTACTTTCCAATATGTAATTTTTTATTGGGTTGTTAGTACAAATGACGTGCAAAGACTGTCTGCAGTGCTGCTTCTGTATTTTTCACATGCCTTCAATGATTTTTTTAAATGAGATTTTATTTTGCTAAAACTGGTGAAGCTGACATTGGGTGATTGATGTCCTAAAAGTGAAGAATTATTTAAAAAAAAAATTGGTACCGTATGTTCATCCTCTCCAAGTATAAACCTTTGGCTCACCCTTCTCTGTCCATAATTCTTTAAAACTGGGAATTCTGTGGTAGCCATATACCCAAAGTATCTGGAGTCCATCTCCTTACATACGAGATGGGACTCCTCCCTGAACGTATGGGGGATGTAAGGCACCAGTCAACTGATATTACACTGCTTCCCTTTTCTAGTGTACTTGCTGGCTCATCAATTCCATTGAAAATAAATACATAGCTGCATATTTTAATAGGAGTGCATATAATCCAAATGTTTCTGTTGTAGTGAAAATATTGAGTCAGCCAAATCTGAAAAATAATGTAGTGGCAGATTAAATAAATCAGTCAATAAAAATACAGCGCTCCGTTCTATATTTTAGATTTGTGTTCTTGAGTTAAACAAAGAAGTAACTCTTCGTTTGTCCAAAATAACAAAATTATCATACAAATAAATGTGAACAGAACAGTTGCATAAACGTACTTAAATGTATTAAGAGCTTTAAAATGCAGTTGTATTCTCAGGGAGGTACCATAAGAAATTGAGAAATACAACTTTCTGCATACATGTTGGACAACGTCCTAGAAAAAGGTTATTTTCATCTCCTTTCTTTTCACAGCCCATTGCATATAATATGATCATGTTTTTTTTACAGGAAGAACAGAAATCTAGTTGCAAATATTAAACTTATTGCTTCTCCTTCAGTGAGTGTGAAAGTCTTTTAGAAGACCTGCACAAGCATAATTGAGCATATATTTTGCTTTGTCTTGCAGAAAAAGGAATGTAATGCATATAATATGTGGAGAATTGGTGGAAATAAAATTTAAAATAAAAAGTACCAAGTGTATGTCTGTGTAGATTATGCTCTTGTTCTGGATCTTTGAAGATCTGGCTTCAAATTTAACATAAGGGTTCAAGTGAAAATAATTTGTTCTGTAGTAGGTGGTGTTCCCTTCTTCAAGTGACCACACAATTCGGCACAAGTGACAGTATGCACTTGGGAGAAGTACAGCACTGAAAGAATGGGAATCTTGCAGGTGTGGTAGGAAAAGCTGGTGCTTGGCACGAGCTCATGTTAAGAGTGTCTGACTTTCAGGAATAGTAATTTTATTAAATTTCACCCCAAAATGAAAAAAAAATTCTTGCAAAGGGAAGCATAATTGAATAGGAAAGACACTTGAACAGTGTGGGCCTGAATCTCAGTTAGGCAAACAGCTTTTGATGCATCTTTTGCAGCATAAAAGGGTCTTAAAGTAGATGGAAATTACTCCATGCCTCCTAGAGGAAAGCTATCATAAGAGCTTTACACTGTCCCTGCTTCTAGCCTAGTGAGTCTATGAGGGGCAACCAGACTGCACTTCACTATGGCTGTTTTCTGTGTCCCAATGCCCAAAGGGGGCTGTGGAAGAGAGTATAAGTCAGAACAGTTCTGTGGCTAAGCTAACTTGTGCCTGGAGAGGAGCAGGCTCCCTACATTGCCCTAGCATACAGGGATTACAAAAGTACTGTAGTCCTCCTTTTTTTTTTTTTTCCCCCTCCCACTTCCATTGTTGCCTGAAGTGTAGGAACTGAGTAAATGAAATATCAGGGCCTGTGTATCTTTACAAGACTTTAAATCAACATCATTGTAAATAAAATTGCCTCTCTGTTTTTTCCTAACCAAATAAATAAATAAACAAAAATTCAGCTTCAGTGTGACAATCCTAATTGCCTGTGTGTGCAATTCTGATTGTTTAAAAATGTTTTCTACTGCTCATTATACAGTTTCATTAGTGACTTTTTGAACATTGGATTGGAAGGTGGACATGTAGCAAGTCATACCTCACTAATACAAATATAAATCTTTCGTGTGTGTTTATGTTCTCCCTGACTTCATTGCAATAGACCAAAACGTTCAGAAATTGATAATTAATTTTTCTTTCCTAAAGAACATCTCTTCACTCAACATAGTTGTTCAAAATGCATGTTTTGTATTACTCTCTACTCTGTATTAGTTATGTCCATGATTCTAAAATAAAAATCCAGGTGCTTTTGGACATCTGCTGTAGATCACACTTTCTTTAAAATGTTGGTTCCTGTTCCTCTAAGTTTTCAAAGTGGTGCAGAGAAATTTAGCCATGTAATCGCTCTTGCTATTAAAGAGTGTTTCCACTGCTAAATCCTACTTTAGGCCTCAGGCAGATTCTCTGCTCTCTGTGTGCTGCTTAGGTGGCACAAAGAGCATGGCAACTGACTGCAAACCCCTAGCTGAGGATTCCCCAGGCAAGGAGCCGTTTACAGGAAATGTGGAGCCAGTTTTTATGCCATCTTCTCCATATTCCCCAGCAAGTATAGCTCGGTGGCAGGGACAGGGATTGGCCAGAGTGCTCCAGCAATTTCCAGTTGGCAGATAATATCTTGTGGGGTTGGGGGCTTAGCCCGTGTCATAAGTGCAGCCAGACAGAGAACCAGAACCAAAATGAACCTAGGTGCAGGAGAGAATCTCTCCCTGTGTCTCT
The DNA here is from genome assembly GCF_015237465.2 of Chelonia mydas. Classification (NCBI taxonomy): domain Eukaryota; kingdom Metazoa; phylum Chordata; order Testudines; family Cheloniidae; genus Chelonia; species Chelonia mydas. The sequence goes on from NC_057855.1 coordinate 21,337,179, forward strand.
AAGTGACATCCTCACTTATTTTAATGTAGCTTTCTGTGAACTTTATAGAATGAGACTGAAGTTTCTATTTTGAATAAAATGACAATCTTGTGGATTTCCACATGTCTCTGCTATTGATCACTCACTGAACTGCAGGAGCCAATCCAAATGGTTATTGCATTTTCCACGTTGACTGTGGTCCTGAATGAAGAGTCCTTAATCTACAGCACAGAAGACAACAGATTTAGCTAGATATATACTGTTTTTGTCTCTTGCTCCAGATTGTGGTCCAGGTCAAACTGACTGCAAGTTCAGGAGTTGGTTGCTATCTGTACAGAATGAATTTATTGAATGATTTTTGATGAATGACTAATTATAGAGCTCTCCAAGTTCCAGTGTTTAAGAAACACACAATTTTAAATGTGTTACAAATGTAGTCTGCTCTGTTTCTCTCAGAGGGTCAAACTCTAAATGCTGGAGGTAACTGAAGATTAGTTAAGATATTTTTTTAAGCAATGAATGATGCTTTTAGTATGTATGGCAAGTGTTTCACAAAGCAAGAGATCAGATGGTATGCTAACACTGTAGGAATTGGCTGGAAATTAACAGTCCTGAGGAGGAAAGACTTATTTAAAAAAAAAAAAAGGAAATAGAGACAACCTGGGGAATTACAAACCAGTCAGCTTAACTTCAGTACCCGGAAAGATAATGGAGCAAATAATTAAGCAACCAGTTTGCAAACACCTAGAAGATAATAAGGTGATAAGTAACAACATGGATTTGTCAAGAACAAATCATGTCAAAAAATCCTAATAGCTTTCTTTGACAGAGTAACAAGCCTTGTGGATGGGGGGAAGCGGTAGATGTGGTATACCTTGACTTTAGTAGGGCTTTTGATACTGTCTCCCATGACCTTCTCATAAACAAACCAAGGAAATGCAATCTAGATGGAGCTACTATAAGGTGAGTGCATAACTGATTAGAAAACTGTTCCCAGAGAGTAATCATCAGTGATTCACAGTCAAGCTGGAAAGGCATATCGAGTGGGGTCCTGCAGGGATCAGTTCTGGGTCCAATTCTGTTCAATATCTTCAATAATGACTTAGATAATGGTGTAGAGCAGGGGTTGGCAACCTTTTAGAAGTGGTGTGCCGAGTCTTCATTTATTCACTTTAATTTAAGGTTTTGCGTGCCAATAATACATTTTAACGTTTTTAGAAGGTCTCTCTCTATAAGTCTATATATTATATAACTAAACTATTGTTGTATGTAAACAAGGTTTTTCAAAATGTTTAAGAAGCTTCATTTAAAATTAAATTAAAATGCTGATCTCACGCCGCTGGCCCGCTCAGCCCGTTGCCGGCCTGGGGTTCCGTTCACCTAGGCCGGCAGTGGGCTGAGTGGGGCCTGCGGCCGGGACCCCGGCTGGGAAGGGGCAGGCAGCCAGAACCCCAGACCGGTAGTGGGCTGAGCGGGGCCGGTGGCCTGGAGCCCAGACTGGCAGTGGGCTGAGCGGCTCAGCCCGCTGTCGGTCTGGGGTTCCGTCCACCGGCTCCTGCCAGCCAGGGTCCCAGCTGCCGGCCCTCTGCTCAGCTATGTGGAGTCCCAGCCCTGTCCACATAGACGTAGGTACCTACCTTCTCCCTGGTTCTAGCATTCTCTTTCTCTCTCTGCACTGAGATTGAGGGTGGGAGCGTGCTGAGAACAGGGCTGGGGGTGAAGGAGCAGGCTGGGGTTTGGGGTTGCAACGGTCTGGCCAGGATCTAGAATGAGGGGAGGGGCTCTGGGTTGGGGCAGGAGGTTTGGGTGTGGAGCGCTTACCTGGCAGCTCCAATCTTGGGTGTGAGGGGTGCCAGGTGGGAATGTGGGTGTGTGTGTGTGTGTGTATGCAGGAGCTCCCGTGAGGTGTTCAGGGTGCGAGTGGGGATGGTGGGGGGGTGAAGAGTCAGGGCAGGGGGCTGGGGGTGTGTGAGGACGGTGCAAGGAGTCAGGGCAAGAGGGCTGGGTATGTGTGGGGGGGTGCCGGAGTCAGGGCTGGGGTTGTGGGGGCATGTAGGGGTCAGGGCACGGGGCTGGGGTGTGTGGGGGGTGCAGGGGTCAGGGCAGAGGGCTGGGTGTGTGTGAGGAAGGTTCAGGAGTCAGGGCAGAGGGCTGGGGGTGTGGGGTGGAGTCGTGGGGGTGCTCCCAGCCCCCTGCCCTGAGTGGCTCACAGCAGGGGGTTAGAGGGGATATGCCGTGATTCCACCCCCCTTCCCCAAGGTCCCTGGAGCAGAGAGCCCGCTGCGGCTCCACTTTTACCTCTCCCGCTCCGTAGCAAGGGCTGTCAGCTGATCGGCTGCAGGGAGAGAGAGGAGGAGGGGCAGGAACCCAGCACGCTGGGGGAAGAGGCGGGGGAGAGGGAAGCTTGCCTGGGGGAGAGAGCGGGGGGGGGGGGGTGCGCGGAAAAGATCTGGCCGGGCCAGGCAGGATTTTTAGTGGCACGCTGCTGTCTGCCCAGGTCCGGCAGAAAGCAGCGTGCCATTAAAAATTGGCTCGCGTGCCGTGTTTGGCACGCGTGCCATAGGTTGCCGACCGCTGGTGTAGAGAGTATACTTATAAAGTTTGTTGACAATACCAAGCAGGGAGGGGTTGCAAGTGTTTTGGAGGAGAGAATTTAAAATTCAAAATGATCGGGACAAACTGGAGAAATGGTCTGAAGAAAATAGAATGGACAAATGCAAAGTACTCCACTTAAGAAGGAACAATCAGTTGCACACGTACAAAATGGGAAATGACTGCCTACGAAGGGATCTGGGGGTCATAATGGATCACAAGGTACCTGTGAGTCAACAGTGTAACGCTGTTGCAAAAAAAGCAAACATCATTCTGGGAGGTATTAGCAGGACTATTGTAAGCAAGACACAAGAAGTAATTTTTCCACTCTACTCCATGCTGATTAGCCCTGAACTGGAATATTGTGTCCAGTTCTGGGCACCATATTCCAGGAAAGATGTGGATAAACTGGAGAAAGTCCAGAGGAGAGCAACAAAGATTGTTTAAAGGTCTAGAAAACATGACCTCTGAGGGAAGATTGAAAAAATTGGGTTTGTTTTGCCTGAAGAAGAGAAGACTGAGAGGGGACATAACCATTTTCAAGTACATAAAAGGTTGTTACAAGGAGGAGGGAGAAAAATGGTTTGTGATTAACCTCTGAGGATAGGAGAAGAAGCAATGGGCTTAAATTGCAGCAAGGGTAGTTTAGGTTGGACATTAGGAAGTTTTTCCTAACTGTCAGGGTGGTTAAGTACTGGAATAAATTGCCAAGGGAAGTTGTGGAATCTCCATCATTAAGAGATTTTTAAGAGCAGGTTAGACAAGCAACTGTCAGGGATGGTCTAGATAATACTTAGTCCAGCCATGCAAGGGACTGGACTAGATGACCTCTCGAGGTCTCTTCCAAGTCCTGTGATTCTATAATCTGAAGCCAGATAAAACCAGGACAGCCAGAATCCAGAAGTGTACAAGAATCATTTTTTTTAAAAAAAAATTCTCTTCTACATGTTTTTATGCATTAATTTTGCATTTTTAAAAAAGCTTAATCTTTTGCAGATCCTGTAAGATGCATGCAAAGAATTCCTGTTCCCTCCTTTCCCCTTTTCAAAAAAGCAAAGATGTATGATAAAAAAAAATTTTGCAGCTAGTACAGCTGCTATGTATTTTAGCTATCGTAAAAGTAGTAGTTTGGAGGGAGGCAATTATTTCCATCCATTTCTTTTAAAGGTGCTTCAGTAAGAGTGTTTTTAGATAGCAGTGGGCTAATATTTTTATTTTAGTGGAATTCTGTTCTTCAGTGAGGGGATGGATCCTTTATTGCACATATTCAATGGAAAGAACCCAGAAACAAACACCTGAAAAAAGCAGAGGCGATTTCCTGGGTTTTTGAAGGAGCTGTTGTGCATATTCTGCTCAACTAGTCTAAACAGGCCTTTTATTCAATACACTTTGTAGTAGTCATCAAAAGATTAGAGAAACTGAGGCCCATTTTGGACTTGGAGTGGTTAAATCAATCTAAGTAACAGAAATTCAAAATAATCCTTGGGCACTACTGTGTCTACAATCGGCCAAGGGCGGTTCCTGGCCTCAGTAGAGATGAAAGGATGCATACCTTCACGCCAAAAACCCTAAGGGTTGCAACTGACCTGCTATATTTCCAGATATAACCAGTGAAAAGTTTCAGAGCAGCAGCCATGTTAGTCTGTATCCACAAAAAGAAAAGGAGTACTTGTGGCACCTTAGAGACTAACAAATTTATTTGAGCATAAGCTTTCGTGAGTTACAGCTGACTTCATGGGATGCATACAGTGGAAAATACAGTGGGGAGATTTATATACACAGAGAACATGAAACAATGGGTGTTACCATACGCACTGTAACAAGAGTGATCAGGTAAGGTGAGCTATTACCAGCAGGAGAGGAAAAAAAACCTTTTGTAGTGATAATGAAGGTGGGCCATTTCCAGCAGTTGACAAAAACGTGTGAGGAACAGTAGGGGAGGAAAATAAACATGGGGAAATAGTTTTTACTTTGTGTAATGACACATCCACTCCCAGTCTTTATTCAAGCCTAATTAGTGGATGTGTCATTACACAAAGTAAAAACTATTTCTCCATGTTTATTCTCCTCCCCTACTGTTCCTCACACATTCTTGTCACTGCTGGAAATGGCCCACCTTGATTACAGTCACCAGCTGCTCAGCTCTGAAGGGCAGTGCCACCACCACCAGCAGACAGAAGTAAGGGTAGCAGTACTGCAACACCCCGTTCAATAACCTTGCACCCCCCCAACTCCTTTTTGGGTCAGGACCCCTACAATTACAGCACTGTGAAATTTCAGGTTTAAATAGCTGAAATAATGAAATTTACAATTTTTAAAATTATATGACTGTGAAATTGACCAAAATGGACCGTGAATTTGGTAGGGCCCTACTTATGAGGAAAGGTTCAAAAAAACCTAGGTATGTTTAGTTTTCAGAAAAGGAGGCCGAGGCTGAGGGGGCTGATGACAGTCTTCAAATATGTTAAGGGCTGCTATAAAGAGGATGGTGATCAATTGTTTTCCATGTACTCTGAAGATAGGACAAGAAGTAATGGGCTTAATTGGCATCAAGGGAGGTTTAGGTTAGATATTGGGAAAAAATGTCTAACTATAAGAATAGTTAAACTCAGGTATAGGCTTCCAAAGGAGGTTGTGTAATCCCTGTCATTGGGGGATTTTAAGAACAGGTTAGACCAGTGGTTCCCAAACTTGTTCCGCTGCTTGTGCAGGGAAAGCCCCTGGCGGGCTGGTTTGTTTACCTGCTGTGTCCACCGGTTCGGCCGATCGCGGCTCCCAGTGGCCGCTGTTTGCTGCTCCACGCCAATGGGAGGTGCTGGAAGCAGTGGCCAGTATGTCCCTCAGCCCGCGCTGCTTCCAGCCGCTCCCATTGGCCAGGAGCAGCGAACCGTGGCCACTGGGAGCTGCGATCGGCCAAAGCTGCGGACGCGGCAGGTAAACAAATTGGCCCAGCCCAGCAGGGGCTTTCCCTGCACAAGCAGTGGAACAAGTTTGGGAACCACTGGGTTAGACAGAGACCCCTGTCAGGGATGGTCTAGGTTTACTTGATCCTGATTCAGTATGGGGCCTGCACTAGATGACTTTTCAAAGTCCCTTCCTGCTCCACATTTCCAGGTTCTGTAAGTTAGTGATTTTTTTTTCTTTCCAGCTTACAGAAAAAGGCTACAATTACTTTATCTTTTCACTGTTAAAGTGCAGTGGCATTTTCACATGTATTGAAACCATAATTCATTGATCACTAACCTGTTAATTAAATGATGTATGTTCATTCTGCTTTAATTGTATCTTTTATGATGAGTAGCTATGAACCCAGCGTGTTTGTCAAAACAAGTATTCAGCTACTATTCAGCACGTGAACCTTGTTTTAAGAAGCCATTTGTTTTGACAGCAGTCAGCCTTATGAAAGATAAATGACATGCTTATTACTATCCGTTTCATGCTTTAAAGCACCTCTCAAACTTCTTCATCAACAGTAATGACTATGATCAACATGCAGCTGTTGCAAGTAAAATAAATTCCTAATTAACTGTATGAATAACTTAAATTTCTTGATTTCTTCCCACCCCCTTTAAATTTGACAAAGACTTTCAAGTATAGATTTATTTCTACCATATGCTAAAATAATGATTTTAAATTAGCAACAGTATGCTTCTATAAAATAACATGGAATATGTACTTACATAGCATCTCTTTCATCCAGGGAATCCCAAAGCATTTTATAAACATTAAGTAAGCCTCAAAAAATTGTGTGAAGTAGTAAATATTCTTCTGGTTTTGCAGATGGAAGTTCTTGGCTGTTAAAGCCTCAGTTTTTGGCTGTCCAGCTGAGACACCTACGGCCCAATTTTCAGAGTTCCGGTTGACTTGAAAGAGTTGTGAGTGCTCAGCACCTCTGCAAAACAGGCTTTAGATGTCTCAAGTTGGACATCTATAAAACTGAGGAGTCCAGAATAGGGGGCACTTCAGAACATTCAGACCCAAGTCACTTGCCAAAGGTTTCCCAGTGACTGACTTAATCAAGGAGTCTGTAAAAGATACTAGGAGACCTAACTCCCAATCCTTGCTTTAGCCTGTAGAAAATACTGCCTCCTCTTGTCTAATTCCCTCCCCGCCCCCTTTTTTTTGGAAGCGAAGTGAAACTTGAGAAAAGATAAACAGTCTTATTTGATTGTGTTCTAGAAGATTTTGCTCTTTGAAATGGCCATTAACTATGCAAGAGGGTTGTTCACTTTTCATAAAGCCATTTACATATTTAGAGAAAAGATTAGGAGTACTTGTGGCACCTTAGAGACTAACAAATTTATTTGAGCATAAGCTTTTGTGAGCTACAGCTCACTTCATCGGATGCATGCAGTGGAAAATACAGTAGGGGGATTTTATATACACAGAAAATATGAAACAATGGGTGTTACCATACACACTGTAACGAGAGTGATCAGGTAAGGTGAGTAGGAGAGAAAAAAAAACAGAGAAAAGATTGGCATCATGGAATGATTGTTCTCTGCTGACCCAGGATTGTGTAATGGTCATGTGGAAACCATGTTTTGAGGGGAAAGCATGCCGTTGGTGTTCCCTAGCCTAGGTGTCTGTATGTGAAATGCTGTATCAATCAAGGCCAATTATAGTGGGAAATGGAGCATTGGCAACTACACTGTTAAGAGGAAAGTTATTTTAGGATATTCTTTCTAAAGAGAAGAGTCTCCAGCAAAATCATTTGCCCAAATTACAGATTTGCAGTATAAAATTAAATAGGCACTTCAGTATTCCTGAACTGAGGAATTATTCATAGCATAATATACATATGAATTATATTTAGAATGTGCAGATTCAAAGCTCCATTCACTTTGATTTTACTCATGGATGTTAGTAATATTTTATACTATGTTACCATGTATCTTGGAATTGAGTAGGCATGAGTGGGTTTCTTCTGTGAAACATTGTTTTATCAGCCCAGAGGAGAAGGAATGCAGAAATAGAGTTTTGCTTTTAAACCCTGTAGTCATTCAAAGTACAGCATGGGATGGAGAAGGATCTTCTGATTTTAGAAAAGAAATCATGAACTTTAAAAAACTTTAATCTGTAAGAAAATACAGCCTCTAGTGATGTACAGTATGTGTGGTACTGTTGTGTCATGAATATAAGGGAAGGCTAGCAACCTTTATGTATGCAGTAGTGTAAAATCCCTACTTAGCAGCTGTACTGGATTGCTTTACCTGTAAGGGGTAAAGCAGTTCAAATAACCTAGCTGGCACCCGACCAGAAGGACCAATGGGGAAAGAAGATACTTTCAAATATGGGGGGGGAAGGATTTGTTTGTTGTTCTCTTTTGTTGTTCCTTCTCTGGACAGAGGGAGAAGCCAAGCAGGTACAACTTCTCCTGAAAATATACCTGGAATAATCCACATAAAACCACAGAAATTGTAAGTAGGGCAAGGAAATACGTTAGGTTCTCTCTTGTTTTAGCTTGTGAATTTTTCCTATGCTATAAAGATAGTTTTATTCCTGTTTTTATAACTGTGAAGCTGAGCCCAGAGGGGAATCCTCTGTGTTTTAAATCTTTTTATTACCCTGTAAAGTTACCTTCCATCCTGATTTTGCAGGTGTGATTCTTTTACTTTTTTCTTTATTATAAAGTTCTTCTTTTAAGAACCTGATTGATTTTAGTGTCCTGAAGACAAAGGGTCTGGTCTGTGCTCACACTGCTAAGGTAATTGGTTGGTATATTATTCCCAAGCCTCCCCAGGAAAGGGGGTAAAGGGACTTGGGGGGATATTTTGTGAGGAATAGGGATTCCAAGTGACCCTTCCCTGAATTTTTGTGTAAATCACTTAGTGGTGGCAGCAATACCATCCAAGGACAAGGAAAGGAATGTGTGCCTTGGGGAAGTTTTAACCTAAGCTGGTAGAATATAAGTTTAGGGAGTCTTTCATGCGGGTCCCCACATCTGTACCTCAGAGTGGGGGTGGGGGGGGGGAGAACCCTGACAGCTGTAATCAGAGTAATTGATACTCTTGGATCTAATATAAAGTCGTCGTCTTAATTTTCTTAGTAAAAACACGTACATATTCTTTGTCAGTAAACACCTCACAGAATTGGGCTGTGAATAAATTATCTGTTATGTCTCCAGTATAAGCACATAAGATTTGTTGCCATTGTAAATGCTGTTCAAGGAGAAGAGGACTGAATTGGTCAAGGTACAAATAAGGGTGAGCTGAGAAGTCTTTTCTTTCTTTCTTTTTCTTTCTTTTTCTTTCTTTTTCTTTCTTTCTTGATATTTGTTAAAAATATATATAATGGAGGTGAAAAAGTTGTCATTGAACCATTCTTGTCATGATGGACCTGTGACTTGCCTGTGGTCCTGTTTAATTATGCAGCTATGTAAAACCAAATCAGGTTGGTGGTGGTAAAAAGTAGTTACCCTCCAATGCCTGTACGCTGTGTTAAGAAAAATGAGTCTATCATTCTGAGCCCAATTACACTTGGGCACATCTTTTCCTTTCAGAATTGCTGCCACCACCACATAGATGCTCGCTGGGAACTTTATGGGCAGACTTGGCAGAGTGTCTAAGGATGGAATGAGCATGGAGACAGAATTGTCCTCGCCCCTGGAGGGGATTATTCTCCAGATGAGGGTTGAGGCAAATTGTCAGGATTTTGGGAAACTTGCAGTGTCATTGCCCAGGCTGTACATATCCCTTAAATAAACAGAACTTCAATTGCCAGAGCTGTTAGCCTTTCTCAAGCATAAAACTCCATTTAAAAAGAGAATATAAAACGGATTGGCAACATTTGGCACATGATCCATCAGGGTAATCCGCTGGCGGGCCATGAGACATTTTGTTTATGGTGACCGTCCGCAGGCACAGCCCCCTGTAGCTCCCATTGGCCGGGAATGGCAAACCGTGGCAGCTGGGGGACCTGTGAGCAGGTTTCAGGGGGCTGCCAAGCAGGGCCAGCATTCGACTTGCTGGGGCGCAAGGTAGAAAGTCGAAGCTCCACTGCACTGAAGCCCAGGGTCCTGAGACCCGTCACCCAGGGCTGAAGCTGAAGTCTGAGCAATGTAGCTTTGCAGGGGCCCCTGTGGCATGGGGCCCCAGGCAATTGCCTGGCTTGCTACCCCCCAACACCGGCCCTGGCTTTTATATGCAGAAAACCAGTTGTTGTGGCACAGGTGGGCCGTGGAGGTTTTTATAGCATGTTGGCGGGGGGGCTGTCTCAGAAAGAAAAAGATTGGGAACCTCTACTCTTGTGTATGATACCTCTCTTGATCACTGTGGAGGAGTTTCTGTCCATAAAGTATCTTTTCTGTGGTGAGATGTATTGTAAATTTAAACTATATAACCAGAAATGATATATTCCTTACTGTGATGCTGATAACATTGAATCATGTTACTTTATTCTTGTGATTACAAATCACATCTTCTCTGCAATCATTGTGGGTTTCATATCTGCATCAGCCCATTAATAGTGCAGGATACCAAGCCTTCTTTAGAAACAAGTTTTATTAAGTTATTTCATTTGAAACATGTTGCCATGCCATCATGCAGACAAAAAACATTCAGATCCTAAATAAAACACAAAGCTCCTCCTTCTCTCTCCGTTACAACACTTAAACTAGATATGTGAGCTGTCTAATCTTTAAACTGCAAAACTAAAACACTTCTTCTGAGACTGATTTTAAAGCAATGCCTTTTCCTTAAGTTGATGTTGGATAAAGTTTGTTGCGGACGGTGTATATAAGGCAAAGGGCTAATACAGGGAAATGCCTAAAATGAATATATGTTATCTTTATTTATAGCAATGTAATGGTGTTAAAAGTATCATAAATTCTTTAGAGTGTACTGTTCTCTTTCAGAGAAGCTTATCAAATACTATTTTGCCACTTTTCTTAAATGATGTCCCAGGAACAAGTACCAAATATTATTTAATATTTAACTTTCATCTGTTATTTTTCCCTGCTGAGTTTTCAGCACAACGTAAGTCCAAATGTCAAAAAAGGAAGCTATAATCAAATTAAATCTTTCTTTTATATGAATTTAGTGTATTTATAGTGAATTTCAGGATTCACTATAAATACAAAGAAACAAGGTAACTCTATTTCTCCTAACTTTCTTCACCTCTTCTTGTGGGTCTAAGAGGAAAAATTACACGCTTTGAATGTTTGTTTTCATAGACTGAAAGGAAGGGACTTCAATGGGATTTGTATGTGAAAACTGAATGCAGAATCTGGATCTTTCTTTCCTTCCTCTGAGTAGTCTCTTCAGCTGTGCTTTATGCTTTTACTTACACTGCAGCTGCCCCCTCTGTCTGGGTTATCGCCCTCCTACATTTTAGCCTGATTGAGAAAATGTACAGTTAGATGTTGAGCGTGATTTGACCCAGTCTACACAGGCTGCCTAGCCAGTTTCAGTTGAGAGATGGTCAGAGAGTCATGCTTAAATATAATTTTCAAACACTGCTTTTTCCTCTAGTGTAGACAGTCCTATAGAAAACATCAGATTGTTCCCACATTTCAGATCTTTTCTTAAACTCTTTTCCTTTAGCATAGTATTTACAGTACATCCTTTCACCCTTACCCTCCCTCCATTACTGCATCTTGCATTCCCACCTCACTGTAACAAGTCCTCAGGAACACTTCTTTAGATATTTACTTCCCTTAAATTATGACTTGATTTACACTCACTGTTTGTATATCGGTGACAGATTGGATTTTAATCTGTCCGTTATTCAGATTTGGTAAAGTAGAATTAATTTTAGAATGAGTTATGAATATTATATAAACCTTTAAAGGGGACTCATTCAGCTCCTGGCTGATGCCTTCAGCCAAGACAATTAGCATGTAGAAGCATGGTAGTTATGCCAGAGTAAAAGAGTAGAAAGCACTGAAGAAGGGAGGGGATTTCTAAATTTCTTCTTATTAAGGTAATAAGAGTCATAGGTAGAATGTGTGTTTTACTGGGATATATTCTTGAAAAGAACTGTTTAATTTGTGGAAGAAAAAACAAGGAATCAAATTGTTTAGAGCAGGAACACTGAGTTGACATGTCACAAGAGGCGTTGATAATATTCCTAGAATGAACATCTTTGTAAAATCTTTAATGGGGAATGTTCAATAAAATAGCTTTTGGCTTGGAAACTAAGGTCTTCTGTGCTCAAGCCCACAGGAAAAGTTACAATCCACCTCATAAAACTTTGGGAAGCTCTGTTTGTTTATTATGGAAATACTGACCGTCATCGCTATAATGATATAGGTATCACTTCATTACAGTCTTATCAGGACATGTCTAAATATTAGACACCTCATTTCTGAGACAATAATGCAGTGAATGAAAGCTGCATCCTGTTTTATTAACTACAAACACTCGCATTCATGCATTGTTAAGGTTGAAAAATCAAGCACTTAAAAGTTGGGAAGTTCCAAAAAGAAAATTTCTGCTGTATCCTTAAGTCTGCCAAATACACATGGTTCATGTATGTGTGTATTTCAATTTTCAGCATTAAACACACACAGTAATATGTACAGGTTTACATTTCATAAGGAGAACAGGAACAGAAGAACTACATATGTGCAGCTTGGCATAACTAATGTTGTGGCTGCTAGAAAAGGCTAGAATAAACTTCACTATGACTATGCTAATTTAACCCTCCATGGAGGGTTAGTATAGGCCCACTCCATCATTTTAACCCTCCTTGTGGCAGAGCAGACAGAACTCCGTGCGTGTGGTGGAAGGGGCTATGAATCATGGAGTGAGATGAAGGAAGGAATATCAGATCCACAGTTGCGCACATCTAGAAGTCCAGCCCAACCCCCTTTCTTCATTCTCTCCCCTCCCTCCCTGGATGCAGATGCAGGGGTGCTGGAACAATTTTTATAGTGGGGGTGCTGGGAGCCATTAAACCAAACTGTAAACCCTGTATATAATGGAAATCACTTCAAGCCAGGGGGTGCGGTAGAACCCCAAGACCTCTAGTTCCAGCACCTATGTGCAGATGAGTTGTAAATCTACCCACTCCCTATACCACCATTTACTCAAGCTCCGTGTGGGGTGAGGCAAAATTCAACTTCAGTTTACAAACAGCAAACCTCCAAAGCAGCATTATAAAAATAGGTTTCTAGTAGGGCTGTCAAGCAGTTAAAAAAATTAACCACGATTGATTGTGCTGTTAAACAATAATAGAATACCATTTATATAAATGTTTGTGGATGTTACTGTTTTTTGTTTTTACAGTGCAAATATTTGTAATAAAAATAATATAAAGCAGAGGTGGGCAAACATTTTGGCCCGAGGGCCACATCAGGGTTCGAAACTGTATGGAGGGCCGGGTAGGGAAGGCTGTGCCTCCCCAAACAGCCTGGTCCCCACCCCCTATCCACCCCTTCCCACTTCCCGCCCCCTGACTGCCCCCCTCAGAACCCCGCATCCATCCAACTCCCCCCCTGCTCCTTGTCCCCTGACTGCCCCATCCCGCGACCCCCCGCCCCTAACTGCCCCCCGGGACCCCACCCCCTATCCAGCCCCCCCCATTCCCCAGCCCCTGCCCCCCACCGAACCTCTGCCCTATCCAACCGTCCCCTGTCCCCTGACCGCTCCCGGACCTCTGCCCCATCCAACCGCCCCCTGCTCCCTGTCCTCTGACTGCCCCCTGGGATCCCCTGCCCCATATCGAACCCCCAGCCCCCTTACCATGCCGCTCAGAGCAGCATGTCTGGAGCCGTGCCGCCCGGCCAGAGCCAGACACGCTTCCCTGCATGAGCGCGCAGCCCCTCCGCCCGGAGTGCTGCCCACACGGTGGTGTGGCTGTGGGGGAGGGGGAACAGCAGGGGAGGGATTGGGAGCTAGCCTCCCCAATGGGGAGCTCAGGGGCCGGGCCAGATGTGGCCCACGGACTGTACTTTGCCCACTTCCGCTATAAAGTGAGCAGCGTACACTTTGTATTCTGTGTTGTAATTGAAATCAATATATTTGAAAGCATAGAAATACATTCAAAAACATTTAATACATTTCAATTGATTCTCTATTGTTTAACAGTACGATTAAACCTGCAATTAATCACAATTAATTTTTTTAACACAACTAATTTTTTTGAGTTAATCATGTGTATTAACTGCGATTAATCGACGGCCCTAGTTTCTAGCAATTTAAATGTGGCAAAAGATGTTTTCCTTTTAGCACTGATGATCTTTTGTCTGCCAGAAATGCCTTCATATCTAATCCATGAAATGCATGACTGAATAAGAACTGCACTGTCTCACTGCATGAACAATAATGGTGACTGAGTACCAAATAGATGACAGTCAGTAAATTAGGTTTCAGAGTAGCAGCCGTGTTAGTCTGTATTCGCAAAAAGAAAAGGAGTACTTGCGGCAACTTAAAGACTAACAAATTTATTTGAGCATAAGCTTTTGTGAGCTACAGCTAGGGTCTTCTTTTATTCCAAAGAATGCACTTGAGTAGACAAACCAGTCATAGTAAACCTTTTTGCTTTTGTAAAACAGGAATTCTGCTTAACTTGTTTTTGTTCTAAATCCTCTGAATCAGATTCCGTAGTTTAGATTAATCCTTCTGGAGTGTCATTTTTCAGATGTTATCTTCAGAGTTTATAGAGAACAATAGTACAGAATTATCTTCTGATTCAGTGTTCTATTATATATTGGTCCTTCTTGTCTTTGCTTAGAACTAGCATCACATTCCTTATGTGGGTTGGATTTTAATAACTTTCATAAGATGTAGTGGTAGTCTCCCGTCCTCCCACTTTACCTTTTGGGTTGAATTCCTGTTAACGTATCTCCAGCTCTATTTTTCTTTGTTCTGGGACCAGGGTGGATTTGATTTAAATCAAATTGATTTAAATCATGATTTAAATCTTGAGTCAGGAAGACTCAATTTAATCTTGGATTTCTACATAAAAGTGCATTCTTGTTGGTTGTTATAACCTTAATACATTGTCTTCACAATTCAGAGATAGATTTAGGTTTCATTTTTAGAAGGTACACACTATACATTTTCAAAGTGATTTATTTTGAAAACTTTTCAGATTAGTTTTACAGCTATATCAGAAAATGAATGATTGTTTGGTTATTTCATTACCAAAGGTAATCGAAGCAGATATTTATTAAGTCATTGGGAGGTGAACTGTCTCCAATTCAACAAGTTAATCATTAATATTTGGAGGATTTTCTTGCCATGCTGTATTGGGAGTAGAACATCACCAGACAGACATTTAAATTGTTTTATTTAACTAAAACAACATTATGTATTCTGGATTTTTTTCTTCAACAGCAAACATAATATTTTAACAAAACAAGCATATGAATTTTTGAATTTAAACATTCAAGTTTTTTAAAATCATGTTTGTTTTGTTTCTAACTAAAATAGTCTATTTTTTTTTTAAATATTTCATTTAACTATGTCAGCCAGGTCAACATGAGAAACTTAAGATATTGGCTTCTGCAGCTGACTCAGTCATCTTCTCTTTAATTTTCCTGTTTGTTCATAATCTGGAAAAGAAAAACAAGCTTTCCTGCTTTTTCAGGTCCTAAGTGATTTCTCAATTTGGAATGAATTAGTCCAAAGGAAGAAAATATTCTTTCTACACCAGTAGAGGAAGCTACTGCTGTTAAAAGTGAGATTATCACTTTAACAGTCTCTGAATCCAAGTGCTTAAATGACTTCCACCAGTTCACTGGTGTGACTTTCTTAAAATGTCATCAGCAAACACATTTTTTGAATGGTTCTTATTCCCTAAGTGGGTCTCTATTACAGCCTGCTGCCATTATAGATTTTTCCTTTTAGTGAGAGAATGGAATGGTAGATCTCAATGGTAGATCTCAAATCAATGAAGGCTACACTCAGAAAGACCTCAAGACTTCTGGAATATGGTGCTCAAACAGTTTCACTTTTGTTTCTGCTGCCTGTCCCTCCCTTCTAACATTTATCTCCAGACTTCTTCTCCTTGTCCAGATCTATTCTGCCCCCAGTAAACTTCTATTCACTGAACTTTTTGAAACTTTGCAGTTTTAGAGAGAGGTAAGGGATTGACTCTGTACACAAATTTGCAGAGGTACTATAGGGTTGAGGTCTGTTATTTCTCACCTCTCTCTCTATATATATTTATTTATTTATTTATTTAAAAACATTTTTGCTATTAAGAAGCATGTTATCTCTGGAGACACAAATCCACAGTTTGAGAACTGCAAAACTAAACATCTCTTCTGATGGTATCTTCTAGACTGAGCCCCACTGGCTAGATAGAAAGATTAACCTAAATAATCTATACAGAAGCCCCTGGAACCCCATAAAATTGGGTCCCTAATCCATGAACTATTGGAACTCATTTACAAAACTTTTCTTAAACATTTCATGAATATATTCTCATACTATAGAATTAGAATTTATAATTCCTATTACATTATAGCTCAAATATATTTCATCATGGATCTTAATTAAAACTATTTTTAGGTAGGTTTTTCCTCAAAAAGCATTTTATCAAAAAAATCCAATTTAAAAAAAATCCAATGTTTTTTAAAAAAAAATTATTTTGTTTTTTAATTTTTTTTAAATAATTTATTTTTATCCACCCTGTCTAGGACTGAATTTGTACCTTTTTAAAACCCATATCACAACTGCTCCTGTGCTTTTTGTGCAGAATACATTTTTCTAGTTTGTTTATTTTTGTTGCTAGTAAAAGATACCAGCTTAACAGCTCTAGAGACTGAAGTACAGAACAGGCGCAGCACAGGATGTCAAAACACCTACGTACAGGTTAATATACCTATAATCATACAAATCCTCAGTGTGGGTGGGACTAAAACCTTCATCTTTCTTCTCCGAAAATGGGCTTCTCCTACATGAACTGGCAGTAGTAAAAAGTCCTTTTTATCCTCTCTGAAACGAGACACTGACCGTTAACACGGTCACACTGACATTCTTTCGTTCTCCTAACTCCTACCCTGCCATATACAAGCAGTGTATATTGTAATGTGTAGCAGCTGTGTGAGTGTCCCTGCCCTACTCCAGCAGTGAGAGCTTTAGTTAGGATTTGTCTGCATTTGCAGTTATTCAGGAATAACTACTGAAGACTCCATGTGTAGGCACTCCTATTCCGGAACATGAGCGTTTTGTTCCGGTTTAGCTTAATCCAGTTTGAAAGTGTTGGAGTTATTCAGGAATAGTTTTTGTGCTTTAAATTTATACCCTACCTTAATCTGGATTAATTTTCAAGTGTAGACAAGTCAATATACAAGATTGCTAATTTCTTGAATGCTGTCTGTAGTGAAGATTTCACGATGGGGACACTTTTCTAGTAATAGCTGAACAAAGGCTACCAACTCAATTCATGTAGAGTAGACCACTGAACAGCAATAAACTGGAAACAGCTTTTACTCCTGGGGGAGTTCTGTGCCAAAAAATTAAAAATTCTGCAAAATTCTGCACATTTTATTTGTCAAAATAACACTACATAATTATAGCAGTTTCAATTATTTTTGTAATTTATTTCAAAATACCCGTCAGCAAGTATGTCTGTGACAACATAGACGCATACAAAAATTCCCCCAGGAGTAAAGAGTTAAAGAAACCCCTATGACAATCCAGTTCCTGTTTCTCTGCCCTCTCCCCACCCCGAGCCCAGTCAAGGGGCCAGACACCCACAACCCCTCCTCCCAGAGCCCAGCTGTGGCCCCCCCAGCCTAGACACCGTCCTCCCTACTCCCCCCAGAGCCCAGTCGGTAGGGCCCCCCTAGCGCAGACACCTGCACCCAGCCCCAGAGCCTAGCTGCGGGCCCCCTCCCCCTGCCCACACCTGCCTCCTTCCCCTTAGGGCTCAGCCATATCCCCCTCCAGCCCAGACACCTGCTGCCTACCTCTCAGAGCTCAGGGATCCAGAGGGAGAAACAGCCTGATGCTCAGTCCCAGGCTTGTGTGGAGTTTCCTGCGTGCTGCGATCTCCTTCCCTCAGAGCATGCGGAGAACTGCAGCTGCCAGGAACTTGCTACTCCCCCCTCCCCCCACTGAAGTGTCTTCTACGTGCAAGATGTGCTCTGCCTGGTCCTGTGGCCCCCGTGCAGCCAGCAGCACTGCAGCCCATTTCTGTGGGGGAAAAGGAAAATCTGCACAAAAAACATTAATTTCTGCAAAATTCTGCATTGCGCAGTGGTGCAGAATTCCCTCAGGAGTAAGCTTTGACACTACCAACCTGAATTGTGTGTGAACTGCCACATAGATGTCAGCTTCCCTGAGCTACTCAATCTCCTTCCCCGTCATACTTTATTTTCAAAACAGGGCCATAATCAATGCTAGTGCTTATACTGTATGATTTCCAAAATGGGCTTCAGAAGGCCAATACACAATTTTACCCTTTAGTCTGATGTGTAAATCAATTTCACCGTAACTAACAAAGCATAACATTATGATTGTGAAGTAATTGGAGTTTCTTTAGCATGAAGGATTTCTAAAGCAGAAACAAATCCATTTGAACTTTTTTAAACAACTGTGCATGTTATCAGCAACTGAAACATTTAAGCTTCAGACTCTGCACCTCTCTGTGGATATCACTATGCAAGCAAAGCAATCTGATGGCCAGGGCTATATTTATACTTCTCATTAAACAAAAATGCATATAGTCTTTTAGAAAGATTCCACATTTTGCAGTAATAGATTCTCAGTTTATGATATATTGGAGATGCAGGTTCACTACAGCGTCCTCATTAGCTCATGATGCGTTTCTTCATTATTTTTTGCAATGGAACAGACTATCATGCTACATATATTCCTAGGTATCCTGTATTTTGTTTAAGTCAACTATAACAAAATACAGGATTGATGTTAATTCACTATTTCATATGAGAGAGATTATATACAGGTTACCGTTAAGTGCTTAAGAAGGAATCCAAACAGGTAACAGTAGACTATGTCATGTTCACTGCCATTCTGTGTAAATGTCAGTGAAATGTATTATATCTCAAGGGTGTAGCAGAAGAGGGTGGGAATTAATGATTGTGAATCCAGTTAATTTATTTTGGAGTGGAAGTTTTTGTTTACTTGTATCTTCAGTTTGTGTCAGTGTTTTTAAATATGTTAAATGTTTGAATAACTTACAGGTTTTAGAACATTTTCCTTGAGGTTTATGAGAGAAGTATCATTGTATTTAGAGCTGTTATCTCTGTACAGCTAACTCATAAACAGTTTTCTCTAACCATAAAGTGGTTATATCTTGGTAAATGTTTTTGCATTCACATCCAGAACAAAATTACCTCTGAAATTCAAATCCCAGTGCTACGGTACTTTCCCTTGATTCTCTGTTTGGGATCTCGTAACTGTTCCACTATGAAAGGTATTTCTTAGGAGTTTAAGTAGTGATAGCTGGGAAGAAAACAGAGGGGAGAAAGCTGAAATATAAAGCATATGTTGGAGACCATTTGGCCACTTATTAATCATAGGATTTAAAAAGGAGTTTACAGGTTGTGCATGCTTTCTAGTATTAAAACTGTAGCTCTGTAAAATTTTAATTACAAAATGTCCAAATGTTGGCAGACAACAGTTTGTTTTTTGCTTTTAATTTTCATTAAAATTCAAACCCAAAGCTGAAAATAAACTTGGGTAGTTGATGTAGTTGAACCACTGTGAACCATTCTGCCACTGACTTGTAGTGTGACCTTGTCCAAGTAACATACTGTACTTTTGTGTGTCTCAGTTTATCCAGCTGTAAAGCATTTTGAGATCTGATGCCAGCACTGCACAGAGGCAAATATTTAGATAGCATGCTTAATTTATTAGACCATAAGCTCTCATTTGTTATATGTTTGCACAGCACCTATGCACAATGAGGCCCAGCTTAGCTGGAGCATTCAGACACGACTGCAATATAAATGTTTAATAATAATCACCTTGCCCATAGGTATATCTTAGGCCAATGAATTTTGTATTCTTCTCCTTCTCATTTTTTTGGCTCTACTATGGTTGTTATTTATTATTTGTATTATCATAGCACTGAGACATTCTAATAATGGACAAGGACCCCATTGTGCTAGGTGCTGTACAAACACAGAAGCAAAAGACAGTCCCAGCCCCAAAGATTTTGCAATCTATGTATAAGGCGAGAGAGACAGATGGATACAGACCAACCAACAGGAGTACAAGGAAACAGTGAGATAATATTGGTCATCATGGTAGGTTGTGGTCTTACCACCAGCAGCTAAACTGTTGTCAATTTTTTTTGTGGGCATCCTGGCAAAGGAGAGTATTAAGGAAAGATTTGAAGGAGAATAATGAAGTGGTTTGGGGATGCTTACAGGAAATACCTCACAAGCATGAGGGGCAGCTAGTAACCTCTGCTGCAAAGGCTGGTGCTATAATTGATGTTAATGGTGCTTATACTGAAGGTTGTTTTATTCCTTGGGAATTCTGCACAGTGTGCGTGCACACAATTCGTGTCTGGCGCAGAATTTTTTTTTCCTGCAGAAAATACATTATTCCTAAGAAGTGCTGCAGTTCCACCTTTCGCCCACCAGAGGCTGTTGTGGTGCCAGAACGCAGCACCCAGCTGCATTCATCATAGCACCCTGCCCTCGGAGCCAGGTTAGGACAGACAGAGTGCGGCACATGGGGCTGCTGGGGGGGTCACAGACTGGGGTTCAGAAGGGCTAGTGGGGGGACATACTGGGGTGCAGGCTCAGGAGCTAATGGGGTGTCAGCATTGAGCCAGGGGCTGAATGGGAGGGGGGCTGCAGAGCCACATAGGGACAAGGGATGGAGGGTGTGGGGACAAGGAGATGTGCCTGACTGAATGGGAGAGGCTTGGGGTCATCCAGGGTCGGTATGGGGGAGGCTCCCCACTTCCTATCAATCTCCCCTCCACCAAAACAACCCTAGTTCATACGTCTCCCAACCACACCCAACAACCCTCCAGGTTCACTCCCAGGCTCCTTCCCTCTCCTTCAGCTCCTCCCTTACCCCTGACTTCCCCAAGCCTTTGCACTGCTTCTGTATTGTAGTTTAAATGAATTACTCAAAGTTCTGTATTAATATGCTTAATAAGGAATCTATTTGTCAAAAAAAAATTACCTGAATCTTTTTTTTTTGTCTGTCTGTAGTGTTCCAGGCATACTTGCTGACAGGTATTTTGAAATAAATTACCGAAATAATTGAAACTGGCATGATTATATTGTTATTCTGACAAATAAAATATGTAGAATTTTGTAGAATTTTAAATTTTTTGGTACAGAATTCCCTCAGGAACTCTTATTATTCCTTTGATTTATAGTTCTTCTTAAATAAAATACAGGATAAGGAATAAGAGCCACAATTTTGCTTGTGCAGATTTTGTTTCCTAAGGTCAGAAGACAGAGTAGTTCCCTAAAGAACTACAGTTGCCCTGACTAGCCAGGAAAACTGTATGAGACCAATCTGAATAATTCACAACGTGATGAGATGGGGTCAACAAAGCAAGTTAGTAATCTAAACGTGTCACTTACTGCTGTGACCAACCTAGGTGTGTCCAAACTGGACCCTACTTCAGTTTTAAGATTTGCGTCTCAGAGCTGACAGTATATTACACATGACTGTGCGGGAGCTCAGTTGATTCTTTACAATTAAACAGTTACTTAATTTAAGCAAGCCTGAACTGCTAATATGTTCAAAATCCTTTTCATGCAAGTCAGGTCATTTAACTGGAACCAGAGCAATCTCTACAAAAGCCTTAAGCATGTTTCTTCCTTCATTAATATAAATTAAATTTTCTCTGTAGATGTTATGGGCCTGTAGTGTATTTAAGGGTGATGTTGCATGGATTCTAAAACTGTCAAACAGTTTCATGTTTATTGGATTAACCTCTAACCTTTCTAGTCTTAAAAATATCTCAGAACATTAGATGTAAAGAAGCCATTATTTTTTGGTTTACGGCTACATGTTGGATGTAATCTGTTTCATTTTTCATTTTCTGTAATTATTTTTCCAACCTTTCTTCTATGGCAGAGACAATATATGAATTTCAATAAACTGTGAAAGGGAGTGCGTGAGGGGAATAACAATTTTGAGATGTGGGGATAGATTGCTTGTCTACATTTCTTTTTAAACAGAAGTTTCTCCTCTTTATTTTCCAAAGAATAGTTCCTTATTATTAATTGTGTTGCAGTAGGGTCCAAAATATATCTGATGTGGTGGGATTTTTCCAGGCCACCTAAGTAATTTCGGAGGACAGATCCCAATGAAAATCAGTGTGACTTGTATTCCAGATTACTGGTCTACACACAGTTTTTGTACTGATTTTAGCTATTTCTATTAGAGCAGTGATTTCTTTTTACCAAAATAAAGTGGTACAATCTCTAGTGTGGATGTAGTTATACTGGAAGAAAAATGTCATTTAGGTGGTTAATTTTTGCTTAAAAAATTGTACTATTTGGCTTTGCCACCTGACTTGGAAGTCCATTCCACATACTTGCCACTCTGTGTTTAAATTGAGTATCACCTCATTGCTTAGCTTTTGCTCGCTGTGCCCTGGTCTACACTACAAGTTTAGGTCGAATTTAGCAGTGTTAGATCGATTTAATCCTGCACCTGTCCACGTGACAAAGCCATTTTTGTCGACTTAAAGGGCTCTTAAAATCAATTTCTGTACTCCTCCCCGACGAGGGGATTAGTGCTGAAATCAACATCATTGGGTTGAATTTGGTGTAGTGTGGACGCAATTCGACGGTATTGGCCTCCGGGAGCTATCCCAGAGGGCTCCATTGTGATCGCTCTGGACAGCACTTTCAACTCAGATGCACGAGCCAGGTACACAGGAAAAGCCCCGAGAACTTTTGAATTTCATTTCCTGTTTGGCCACCATGGCGAGCTCATCAGCAGAGGTGACCATGCGGTCCCAGAATCGGAAAAGAGCTCCAGCATGGACCGAACGGGAGGTACTGGATCTGATCGCTGTATGGGGAGACGAATCCGTGCAATCAGAACTCCGTTCCAAAAGACGAAATGCCAATATCTTTGCCAAAATCTCCAAGGGCATGATGGACAGAGGCTACAACAGGGACCCGCAGCAGTGCCGCATGAAAATTAAGGAGGTCAGGCAAGCCTACCAAAATACCAAAGAGGCAAACGGTTGCTCCGGATCAGGGCCCCAGACATGCCACTTCTATGATGAGCTGCATGCAATTCTAGGGAGCGACCCTACTAATACCCCACCCCTGTCCGTGGACACCTGCAAGGGGAGAGTCTCACGCAACAGGCATGAAGCTTTTGGGGACAAGGAAGATGAGGAGGAGGATAGTGCACAGCAGGCAAGCGGAGAAACCGTTCTTCCCGACAGCCAGGAACTGTTTATCACCTTCCCAAGGCAGGCTCCCGGACCATGAAGCAGGAGAAGGCATCTCTGGTGAGTGTACCTTTGTAAATACAATACAGGGTTTAAAAGCAAGCGTGTTTAATGATTAATTTGCCCTGAAGACTTGGGATGCATTCGCGGCCAGTACAGCCCCTCCTTTTAAATGGCCAATCAAACAGGTGCTTGGTATGGGAAAGGGGGGTGCTGCTGTTTGAAAGCATTCCCACATGTTATGAGGGTTGAAGAAGCTGAAAGACTGGCTTACCATGGCTGCCTGAAAGCTGAATTCTGTTGCCCAGCCCTGCGTGTGTGATCTCTCACACCAAACCGGCAGGCCCTCAATATAAGAGGCAAAATGTGACCTTTTGTACCGAAAGCACATGTGCTATGTAATGTTAACAGCTTGGTTCACTGTGAAAGAGTCTACCCATTGTTCTCTAAAATGTCTTTTTAAATACTACTCTCCCTTTTTTCCTCCCGCAGGTGCAAATGTTTCAACCCTCGCCTTATCATCTCTGTCCCAGAGGCTAGCACAGATAAGAAGGTGAAAAAAACACACTCGCGATGAAATATTCTCTGAGCTCATGCAGTCCTCCCGCACTGAAAGAGCTCAGCAGAATGCGTGGAGGCAAAGAACGGCAGAGTCCAGGAAAGCAGAAAATGAACGCGAGGACAGGAGGGACGAGCAAGATGAGAGGTTGCAGGAGCAAGTGGAGAGCTGGTGGCAGCATGATAGAGGAGGCAGGATGCAATGCTGAGGCTACGGGGGGATCAAACTGACGTGCTCCGGTGTCTGGTGGAGTTGCAGGAAAGGCAGCAGGAGCACAAATCGCTGCTGCAGCCCCTGGGTAACCGCTCACCCTCCTCCCCAAGTTCCATAGCCTCCTCACCCAGACGCCCGAGAACGCAGAGGAGGGGGGGGCTCCAGACACCCAACCACTCCACCCCAGAGGACTGCCCAAGCAACAGAAGGCTGTCGTTCAATAAGTTTTGAAGTGCAGTGTGGCCTTGTCCTTCTCTCCTCCCCTCATCCACCACCGCACCCGGTGCTTCCCTCCTGCCCCACCCCTTCCGGGATACCTTGGCAGTTATCCCCCTATTTGTGTGATGAATTAATAAAGAATGCATGATTTTGAAACAACAATGACGTTACTGCCTTGCAAGTGGTGAACGAAGGGGGGAGGGCAGTTGGCTTACAGGGAAGTAGAGTGAACCAAGGGGGTGGGTTTTCATCAAGGAGAAACATACAGAAGTGTCACACCGTAGCCTGGCCAGTCATGAAACTGTTTTTCAAAGCTTCTCTGATGCGCAGCGCGCCCTGCTGTGCTCTTCTAATCGCCCTGGTGTCTGGCTGTGCATAATCAGCAGCCCGCAATTTGCCCAACCTCTCATCCCTCCATAAATGTCTCCCCCTTACTCTCACAGATATTGTGGAGCACGCAGCAAGCCGTAATAACAATGGGAATATTGGTTTTGCTGAGGTCTAACCAAGTCAGTAAACTGCCCCAGTGCGCTTTTAAATGTCCAAATGCACATTCTACCACCATTCTGCACTTGCTCAACCTATAGTTGAACAGCTCCTTACTACTGTCCAGGGTGCCTGTGTATAGCTTCATGAGCCTGGCAATTAAGGGGTAGGCTGGGTCCCCAAGGATAACTATAGGCATTTCAACATCCCCAGCAGTTATTTTTCTGGGTCTGGGAAGTAAGTCCCTTCCTGCAGCTGCTCAAACAGACCGGAGTCCCTGAAGATGAGAGCGTCATGTACCCTTCCCGGCCATCCCATGTTGATGTCGGTGAAACGTCCCTTGTGATCCACCAGTGCTTGCAGCACCATTGAGAAGTACCCCTTGCGGTTTATGTACTGGCTGCCAAGGTGGTCTGGTCCCAAGATAGGGATATGCGTTCCGTCTATCGCCCCACCACAGTTAGGGAATCCCATTGCAGCGAAGCCATCCACTATGACCTGCACATTTTCCTGAGTCACTATCCTTGATAGCAGCAGCTCAGTGATTGCATTGGCTACTTGGATCACAGCAGCCCCCACAGTAGCTTTGCCCACTCCAAATTGATTCCCGACTGTCTGGCGTTGCAAGCTTCCAGAGGGCTATCGCCACTTGCTTGTGAACTGTGAGGGATGCTCTCATCTTGGTATTCTTGCGCTTCAGGGCAGGGGAAAGTAAGTCACAAAGTTCCATGAAAGTGCCCTTACACATGCGAAAGTTTCGCAGCCACTGGGAATCATCCCAGACCTGCAACACTATGCAGTCCCACCAGTCTGTGCTTGTTTCCCGGGCCCAGAATCAGCATTCCACGGCATGAGCCTGCCCCATTGCCACCAGGATGTCCAAATTGCCGGGGGCCATGCTTTGAGAGAAGTCTGTGTCCAATGACCTCATCACTCTTGTCATGGCACTGCCGTCGCCTCCTCGCCTGCTTTTGCAGGTTCTGGTTCTGCACATACCGCAGGATAATGCACTAGGTGTTTACAATGCTCATAACTGCTGTGGTGATCCGAGCGGGCTCCATGCTTGCCATGGTATGGCATCTGCGGGAGAGCAGAGTTGCAACGGAAGCGGTGGCTAAAGACGGATGCCACAAGAATAGATATTTATAGAGAACGACGAGAGGACCTGCGAGGTGGATTCATGAGAGCAGAGTTGCAGCGGAAGCGGTGGAGGACGATGGTTAGCACCGCGCACATTTCCTGAGGAAGAACACACATACCCGGGAGCCCATGACAGACAACATGGAGAAGTTTGCTATTGAGACAGTAGCAGCAGAGCAGAGTTCCCGCGGAAGCGGTGTATGATGACTGTTAGCAGTCCTCCTGTACCGTCTGCTGCCAACAGGACACAACAGCGGCGGTGTCGGTGAGCTGAGCGGGCTGCACGCTTGCCGTGGTGTGGCATCTGCGCGGGGAAAAAGGGCGCAAAACGATTGTCTGCCGTTGCTTTCACAGAGGGAGGGGCGACTGATGACATGTACCCAAAACCACCCGCAACAATGTTTTTGCCCCATCAGGCATTGGGAGCTTAACCCAGAACTCCAATGGGCGGTGGAGACTGCGGGAACGCTGGGATAGCTACCCACAGTGCACCGCTCGGTAAGTCCACGCTAGCCACAGTAGTGAGGATGCACTCCGCCAACTTAATGCGCTTAGTGTGGACATACGCAATTGACTGTATAAAATCAATTTCTAAAAATTGACTTCTATAATATCGACCTAATTTCGTACTGTAGACATACCCTATGTGCTTTTGATATCATAATTTCCCAATTTCTCCATCATAGTCTTTCAGGTTAGTCAAGATCTGAATTTCTGATAAGACAGGAGCAAGAAAGGGTGTTTGACGTTTCATCTTTTAGGCCCTCTCTGTATACTGTAAAGAAGTGTGGGTTGAGCGGAAAAGAAGACAAACCCAGTTTTTAGAAAATCCTTTACAGGAGTAGCTAATTCTGTTAATTTACAATTAGTGCAATGTGTATATGGATTTTTTTTTCATAAGAATAGTGACTGTTGTTTGGATCTAAAGAATTTTGTTAAATAGGTGTCATTTCGGACATGATTTATGTCTTCAGTTTCTTATGATCCCTTTTCAGTTAGATAATTATGTAGGAGTTTGGTGGGGGGTGCAAATAAGAGTCCTAGATGGTACAATTTCTGTTCTGTAGCTGGATTCATTGCTTCTTGAGCTGCTATGATAAAATGACTCAAAGCTGATAGGGCCCAAAACATTCAGTTGGGGGTGTGTGCTCAGTCAAGTGCCTTGCATGTTTTTGGTGTATTCTGTAATTAAAATAATCATCTGGTAGAATTAGTACACCTCATAGCAAATGGCAAAATATTTTTCTTTTTAAATGTACTTGTCTTGAAAGAGGACTGTGGGCCCTCTCTCATCTGTAGAAATGTTTTGAAAGCATCTCCTCAAGCATTGAGGGTTGGGCAAGATGTATGAAATTGTGGAGGATTAAGAAGAAGAATGTGGAGGAGTTCTCAGGTATGAATTCCTGCATGCCAGCTCCTTTGAAACAGAATTCAAAAGCAGCTACTAGTGGGTAGACCAAATGCCTGAACATTTAAAAACCAGTATCCCCAGCTTTCTGTAGGTATGTGGTCAAGAAAGAGCTATGTACTATTTTCAGAACAAATCCAGAAATGTCTGAATAGGTATCCTGACAATGAAGAACTGTTCATTTTAGTGAGGTCAAGACAGATCAGAGCATTTCTGTGACTTATCAGGAATTATGTGGCATTTTTACCAACAGATACCTTTTCTTGATCTTATTTAAAGAAACAAGTAAAGATATCTTTTTTTCTATGGACTGGGTGCTGTCCTGTGCAACTTGTAGTTGTCTGTCTTTGTGCTAGTTGCCTATTGATACAAGAGGCTCCAGCTCCCTCCTTTTGCCCTCTAGCTGCTTGAAAAACAATCTGTTCCCTGATTTTTACCACCTCTGCCCCCGCCTTAATGGATGGCTGTTTAAAGAACAAACAGTTGGACGATAAAGGACCTAAATTGGAACTTGTAGTAATCCAAAGAGAGTGTTGCCCTTGATTTTAAGCAGAAAAATGAAACCATTTCATCACATTCCTTGTGTGTTTGCCAGGTTATGCCTACACTGCAATTGGAAGTGTGATTGCAGCTCATGTAGGCACACATATTTTAGCTTTAATCTGAGAGTCATTGAGTGTAAGGACAGAAGGGATGATCAGATCATCAAGGCTGACCTCATTTATAGGCCTCTAGCCCCACCCAATCACCCACACACTAACCCCAACAACTGGAACTAGATCAAAGTATTACAGCCCACAGGAGTCTAAACTCTGCCTGTGGCACACAGTAGAACAGGAGGAACCAAAAGATACTAGTGCCTGAGGCCCCTTTGAAGTACGGGAATCGATTAAGTGAGTTTTATAGCCAGGTGATCCTAGCAAGAAATCTGTAACTGCAGAGGGCAGGGAAAAAACCTTAACATCACTACCAGTCTGTCCTGGGGGACAGTTCCTTCCCCATCCCACATATGGTGATCAGTTAGAGCCTGAGCATGTGACCAAGAACGAACCAGCCAAACACTTGAGAGAAGGAATTCTCAGTGCCATTTGAGAACACTGGCCCACCCCATCCTGTCTCTCATTTCCAGCTGTGGCCATCTCTGGTGTTTCAGAGGAAGGAGACACAACAAACCCAGAATAAAATGGGAGTAGATGTGGAGGGGAGGAATTTCTTCCTGACCCTGACAGACCAGCTAAAGCCCTGAAGCATGAGATTTTAGGAACATAAGACATGAAGTGGAAGGGACTACCAGGGTTGCTGTGCCCTGCTCCCCAGCGCTACAAGCAACCTATCATACAACCCGACTCATAAATTTATCAAGCTCTCTCTTAAAAGTAGATAAGTTGTTTGCCCCCACAACTCCTATTGAGAAGTTATTTCAGAACCTCACTCCACTGATAGTCAGAAACTTTCTTCTATTTTCCAACCTAAATGTATTCAAAACCAGTTATCCTGATGTGTTCCTGTGCCAACATTGTCCTTTAGCTTAAATATTCACCTTCCCTGGTGTTTACCCCCCCTGAAGTATTTAGAGAGCAATCACATCCCCTCTTGGTCTTTGTTCTGCTAGCCTAAACAAGCCAATCTTTTTTAGTCTCTTCTAAGTAGTATGCTAAAAATAGCAGTGAAGGTGCGGGCCATGGGCTTCAGGCTAAGCCTGATCAGAACCCTGGATACCTGCTTACATTGTTAGCCTGTGCTGAAGCCGGTACCACCACATTTTCACTGTTTGGTGTGGGGTTTTTTAGCAGTGTTAGCAAGATTAAAGCTAGCACGGGTGTGCCTGTCCAAGCCGCAGTCACGCCTCTGATTGCAGTGCACACACATCCTCAGAGACCCCTTACTGTCCCTTTATGAATGATATGTAAGGCCCTACTTGAATTGCGGGATGATTGTCAAAAAATTGTGGCTGTTGTGGACAAGCCATGGAAAACTGTGGAAAAGTAATAACTGACATTATTATTTATGGTAATAAAGTCCATTATTGGTTTTCTGCGATTTTCTGCTGTCGGCCTCCTGGGGATGAGAGCGGGAGCCTGGGACTGACAGCAGGAACATGGGCTCAAAGCAGGGGCTTCTGTTATTGGCTGTCTGTAGCTCACAGCGGCCGCGCAGGGTTCCACTTTCAGCCCCACACACGGCAGGGATCCTGCTGTCAAAACTGTGGTGGAAGCCTAATATTGTGGAATCTGCAGTTTCCTCAATATTGCTAGTTAAGTAGGGCCTTAATGATCTGCCATTGGATAAAAGCCCATTTGTTGTCATTTTTCAGCTGAAGACTCATTACATTTCAAAGTGAGCTCCAACTTAGACATGAAACACTTTATTTTAAGACATTGTTTTGAGTCATATCTTTAGTTTTCTTTGTTTCATAATAGTAAAAGTGCCTCACCAAATGGAGCTCACTGTCACCGTTACCAGGCTAACTGCACCTCTGACCCCACCTTGTCTCTTTGAGTGCACCCTTTTTCAGGCTTTAGGCCTCAAGCTATCACCTTTCTTATGATGGAATCGCACAGTTCTTCTGTTCTGAGACTAAACCCTGCATTGCGGTCTCCTGTGTTTCAGCTATGATTACCTCAGCAGGTCTGACTTCTGTTCAGTACCTTTAGTTGTTCTTTAAGTACATGTAAGTGTGCACACGCCTCATGCATGCCTACAGTAGGACCCACACTGACTACATCTCAAAGAACTACAGTTACTGTATGGTAAGCAGCCATATTTATTTTCTCCGGGAGCAATGACAGTGTTATCCAGAGACAAGACACCCTTCTTAGAGCAATGGAATATTTATTAGAACAAAAGCGTTGAAGAGAAAACAGATATTTCAAACAATGAACCAGTCTATATGCTTGCATGTCTACCCCTAAGACTTACCATTCTCTGGAAGAGGGGAAGGTCCAAGCTTTTTTAGATACTCCCACAGGACCTGTCTGTGTGCTCAGTGACAACATCCCTCCCCATTTGCTTCCGGGAGTCTCATTTTAAATCTTGCCCAGTCCTTTGATCATTGTTTTCACAGGAATCAAGTCACATTTAAACTGTTTATAAAGGTAGTAGTCTTTTTTTGTGTGTGGAAACTAGCCTAAAGCTGTTCCCTGTAGCACAGCATCCCACCTGCAGAATAGTTTTTGGAACAGAGAACTGATCTGGTAATTCTAGAGCCCAACCTCCCAGAGGTTTATTATAGTTGGTCTATGATTCTTTTTATAGAAGGGGTGTTGTTCAGAGGTGGTAGGGAAAATGCTATAGATCAGCGTGTGGGGGGGCATGCGTGCATGTTTCCTTTTGGGTAACTTGTGTTTTCACAGCTCTTTGAGAGTTTGGATATGAGCACTCTGCCCGTGACTTGTATTGCCTCACACTGGCCTCTGACTATCACCCTGTCCTTACTGCACTAAATAAAAACATACAAAATGTTTACAGCCGTGGATTGATGAAAGCTATTGTGAAAAAACCTGAGGATGTTGAATATAATGCTTTTTTGTAAGGGTGCAGTTTCAACAAAGGTAAAATAACATCAAATGGTGCAGCTTCCTACTACCCCTGCTTCCTGTTGGGAATTTCCTTTCAAAGACACAGTTGTTTTCCTGAAGTGTTTCTGTTGGAGGAGGTTTGCCTTTTGGGTCTCTTCCTTCTCAAGTTATTGTCATGAGATCCCTCTGCTTTCATCTTTTATTGCTCTGCTTGACCTTGAACATGTCCAAAAATAGAGGTGCATTTCTGTGCAGTTTTTGGAACTGTGCTAGGGAGATGCTTCAGCAGTCACGTAAACAAAAATCTCTCTTGTCAGCATCCAACAATTTCCTTATCTCCTTTTACGGAGGCTCATAAACTTGTAGAGATCTCCCCTGCCAAGTTCAGGAAATAAATATATGAATTATTAGCAAACCTTAAATCCAGATGCCAGAGTCTAATCCTGTGATTGACCTAGTTTGTGATAATATGGAGATATGAAAAGAGGACATGCTTTTTATGCTTGTAGTAAATATTTCTATAAGTTACTGAAGTATCTATATATTTCTACACTTTAAGTGATTTCCAGATTATTCAGGGATAGACTCATACGTTTGATTTAAAAAAAAAATTCTTATTTTGACCAGGTATCAGCTATTGAGTTAAAATTCCCAAAAATGTGTATTTAAAAGATTACAAGTAACATGCAATGCTGTTTGTTTAGCATACACTGAGCCAAGTTTTCAACTGTGAGCAACCTAATAAGTCATCCACATCCCACGTGTGGATGCTCAGATCAGTACTCAAGTATATGAATGCCAATTTTAATTTCTGTCTATCCTACTTAGATCGGACATTACTGTAGTATCTGAGTGCCTCACAGTCTTTAATGATTTTATAATCACAACACCCCTATGAGATAGGAAAGTGCTAGTATAACCCCATTTTACAGATGGGAACTGAGGTACAGAGAGAGGTTAGATGACTTGCCTAAGGTCACACAGGAAATCTGTGGTGAAGCAGGAAATCTGTGGTCTCCAGGCTTTAGGCTAGTGTCCTAATCACTGGACCATGCTTCCTCTTTACGGCTACAGGATTTGGATATCATCTTAGGGTGTTCACATCTTGAAAATGAGCTCTGTGTTTTCTGAAAATGCTTATCAAGGACAAGACAAAAATAAGTCATGTTATATGATACACTAGTATCAATAATGTAGCACCTTTCATCCCAAATACTTCATAAACTGTCTATACTGGAATGTCTTCACCTGTCAATGAAATGTAGGCAGGCCATTCATCCGGTTTTAAGGCAGTCCTGCTTTTCTAAGGTTTGTTCCCCATTGGGTACTGAGAGAAAACTGGATGTGCTTTTGTCCAGTGTCAGATGGGACGCTATTTTGAAGAGTATGCTACCTCGCCCACACTAACATGGCTGCATGCGAGGTCACACCAGTAGTGGCAGGGTGGCATATGCTTCAAAATGACATCTTCATGTAGCATGACCGTGCGCATATGGTGCAGTTGAGGTCACGCTGGTGGAGGTGGGCCCATTCTATTCCTGGAAGTACTGGAATGTCCAGTATTCTGGGGATGTGTGAGTGGCCACCTTAGTGAAATATAGTTTTCCCCAGAGTGGAAAGCAGCAGTTCTTGTAACAAGTGTACAATAATTCTGCATACTACATGAGGCAGAAAGAGAGAAGAATATACTGTATCAAGTTAAAACAGATGGGGAATTCAGATGTAACTACCCAAAGAAATTTGTCCAGAATACAAGGATAACAACACTGCTATGAAAAATTCCATGATGTTTTCAATGACTCTAAATGCTTAGGACTTAGATTTTGTATTTCATCCAAAATATGGCACTTCCTTTAGAAAGCTAATGACCTCTAATGTGCTGTTTGGAGGGAAGAGTGCCATCCTAGTTCTCCCAAACACCAATTCCTGCAGCATCCCGTAGGGTTTTTTTTGTTTTTGTTTTTTGAGGTCTCCCATCTAAATATTGATCCTTCATAGTTTGGGAAATTGGACAGTATCACAACCCATGGAGTTATGACTGCAGATACGGAGTATGAATGTTACTTCATATACTCTAGTATGAGAAATCACTCACCGAAGCATAGTGAAGGCATTATTTCTTCTCCAAATACATTCAGACTGAAGTTTGCATGCTTTTTTCAAAATAACTCAAGACACCTCAGAAAGGATTTGGGATAATTTAGTTAGCAGATATCTGCTTTCCATAACCTTTTTATTTGCCAGACTGATGTGACATTTACTAAAAACTCAGCCATAAGAGATTTTTTGTAAGTGCTATATTTGTAACTGTTTTGAACTTTGGCCATTTTTGCCAGCCATATGGGAATGGTGTCTAAATGAGCTTTTTAACATATGAGCTTTTTCAGCTCAGTTGTTGGAAAATATTCACTGTGGATATGGATAAAGTAAAATAATTTCATTTTTAATTGGATTATGTGTAATGAGCCATTGTGATTAGTGCTTAGTTACAATTTTATGTTCTATAATGCAGTTAAATTATTTTAGATGTTACAAAACAGTTGTTGCATAGTATTTAATACTTATAAATCCTAACATTTTGCTATTTAAAATCAGTGGTTCTCTTTCAAGCTTTTTTAAAAAGAATTCATTCTTAGTATGATCACATCCCTCTTTCCAAAATCTTCACAAGAAAGGATATTTCCTGTTGGTAACTGTTTCTCTTTAGACTTTTTCTGTTAAGAACAAATTGTTGTTTGATTTAGTGCTTCTGAAAGTAAAGCACTAATTACTCTGCTGGTTTGTGTCCCTTACAGCAAGCTTAGAACTTCAAAAATCATCTCTGACCTGTGACATGCCTATTATTCCAGTTTTGTGCCTGTCTTCAGTGTAGAACGTCAATCCTCCCCAGTTGTGTCCTGGTTTTGTGGTATGCACAAATTAAGAATATGATGAGACTATGAAACTTTTGTGTTCACTTGTAATATAA
This sequence comes from Chelonia mydas, assembly GCF_015237465.2. NCBI lineage: Eukaryota > Metazoa > Chordata > Testudines > Cheloniidae > Chelonia > Chelonia mydas. Next base: position 21,370,568 of record NC_057855.1, read on the forward strand.
ACAAGGATTGGATTTTAGATCCCTGTGGTGAAAGATTAGTGTTTTCAACACTAAGTAAAGTTATGCTCCCTCTACTGTGGCTCAGTTGGTGGACCCATAAGTACATTGTACATTGTTGCTGGACCCATCAAGTACCCATAAGTACAATGGGTACTTGTACAAGTACCCATAAGTTGGGTCCATCAAGCACCCAACTTATGGGTCCATCAAGTACAAATGCTGGGAGTCTGCTGTAGACCACCAGACCAGGGGGATGAGTTGGACGAGGCTTTCTTCCAGCAACTAACAGAAGTTACTAGATCACAGGCCCTGGTTCTCATGGGAGACTTCAATCACCCTGATATCTGCTGGGAGAGCAATATAGCAGTGCACAGACAATCCAGGAAGTATTTGGAAAATGTAGGGGACAATTTCCTGGTGAACTGCTGGAGGAACCAATTAGGGGCAGAGCTCTTCTTGACCTGCTGCTTACAAACCAAGAAGAATTAGTAGGGCAAGCAAAAGTGGATGGGAACCTAGGAGGCAGTGACAATGAGATGGTCGAGTTCAGGATCCTGACACAAGGAAGAAAGGAGAGCAGCAGAATACGGACCCTGGATTTCAGAAAAGCGGCCTTTGACTCCCTCAGGGACCTGATGGGCAGGATCCCCTGGGAGAATAACATGAGGGGGAAAGGAGTCCAGGAGAGCTGGCTGTATTTTAAAGAATCCTTATTGAGGTTGCAGGAACAAACCTTCCTGATGTGTAGAAAGAACAGTAAATGTGGTAGGCGACCAGCTTGCCTTAACAGTGAAATCCTTGCTGATCTTAAACGTAAAAAAGAAGCTTACAAGAAGTGGAAGATTGGACAAATGACCAGGGAGGAGTATAAAATTATTGCTCAGGCATGCAGGAGTGAAATCAGGAAGGCCAAATCACACTTGGAGTTGCAGCTAGCAAGTGATGTTAAGAGTAAAGTGAAGGGTTTCTTCAGGTATGTTAGCAACAAGAAGAATGCCAAGGAAGGTGTGGGCCCCTTACTGAATGAGGGAGGCAACCTAGTGACTGAGGATGTGGAAAAAGCTAATGTACTCAATGCTTTTTTTGCCTCTGTCTTCACGAACAAAGTCACCTCCCAGCCTGCTGCATTGGGCAGCACAGCACTGGGAGGAGGTGACCAGCCCTCTGTGGAGAAAGTGGTTTGGGGCTATTTAGAAAAGCTGGACAAGCACAAGTCTATGGGGCTGGATTCGCTGATTCCGAGGGTGCTAAAAGAGTTGGCTAATGTGATTGCAGAACCATTGGCCATTATCTTTGAAAACTCATGGCGATCAGGGGAGGTCCCGGAGGACTGGAAAAAGGCTAATGTAGGACCCATCTTTAAAAAAGGAGGAGGAGGAGGATCTGGGGAACTACAGGCCAGTCAGCCTCACCTCAGTCGCTGGAAGAATCATGGAGCAAATCCTCAAGGAATCAATTCTGAACACTTAGAGGAGAGGAAAGTGATCAGGAACAGTCAGCATGGATTCACCAAGGGCAAGTTATGCCTGACTAACCTAATTGCCTTCTATGATGAGACAACTGTCTCTGTGGATGAGGGGAAAGCAGTGGATGTGTTATTCCTTGACTTCAGCAAAGCTTTTTATACGGTCTCCCACAGTATTCTTGCTAGCAAGTTAAAGAAGTATGGGGTGGATGAATAGACTATAAGGTGGATAGAAAGCTGGCTAGATCATTGGGCTCAATGGGTGGTGATCAATGGCTCCATGTCCAGTTGGCAGCCGGTATCAAGTGGAGTGCCCCAAGGGTCGGTCCTGGGGCCGGTTTTGTTCAATATCTTCATTAATGATCTGGAGGATGGCGTGGACTGCACCCTCAGCAAGTTTGCAGATGACACTAAACTGGGAGGAGAGGTAGATACGCTGGAGGGTAGGGATAGGATACAGAGGGACCTAGAGAAATTAGAGGATTGGGCCGAAAGAAATCTGATGAGGTTCAACAAGGACAAGTGCAGAGTTCTGCACTTAGGATGGAAGAATCCCATGCACCGCTGCAGACCGAATGGCTCGGCAGCAGTTCTGCAAAAAGGACCTAGGGGTTACAGTGGACGAGAAGCTGGATATGAGTCAACAGTGTGCCCTTGTTGCCAAGAAGGCTAATGGCATTTTGGGCTGTGTAAATAGGGGCATTGCCAGCAGATCGAGGAACATGATCATTCCCCTCTATTCGACTTTGGTGAGGCCTCCTCTGGAGTACTGTGTCCAGTATGGGCCCCACACTACAAGAAGGATGTGGAAAAATTGGAACACGTCCAGCAGAGGGCATCAAAAATTATTAGGGGGCTGGAGCACATGACTTATGAGGCGAGGCTGAGGGAACTGGGATTGTTTAGTCTGCGGAAGAGAAGAATGAGGGGGGATTTGATAGCTGCTTTCAACTACCTGAAGGGGAATTCCAAAGAGGATGGATCTAGACTGTTGTCAGTGGTACCAGATGACAGAACAAGGAGTAATGGTCTCAAGTTGCAGTGGGGGAGGTTTAGGTTGGATATTAGGAAAAACTTTTTCACTAGGAGGGTGGTGCAGCACTGGAATGGGTTATCTAGGGAGGTGGTGGAATCTCCTTCCTTAAATGTTTTCAAGGTCAGGCTTGACAAAGCCCTGGCTGGGATGATTTAGTTGGGGACTGGTCCTGCTTTGAGCAGGGGGTTGGACTAGATGACCTCCTGAGGTCCCTTCCAACCCTGATATTCTATGGTACGTTGCAGTAACAGTTGAGGCCAGTAGAGAGATGGCAGCAGTTATATAGCTAGAAACTTAGAACTGGAGCAAGGTTCTGGTTTCATTTAGGAATATGAAAGAGGAATATCCTATGAAAGAAAAACCTATTCCTCACAAATACCAAAACATTTTGAAACCTACTGACAGCTTAGCTTAACACAGATATTTTCAGGCTCTTTCATGCATCATCAATCCAATAGTATGGCAGTTCTAGAAAATACTTGAGCTTTATAAGCTAAGATTTTCCAGATGTAAAATAACCTCCTTACCTGATGGATAAATTATTGTCAAGCATTAAAAACACATATTTTACTAACTGAATCTTCTGTTTAATTTTTAAAAATATACACAAATAGATGGGTTTATGATGCTACAAAAATGTGCTAGTATGTTTCTGTTGCAGCTAGCAGAGGTACGTAAATCCAGCTTTAGAAAGTCAGAAAAGTGCTATGGTTTGATCAGTCCAAACATTGATATATTTTTTGAAACAAACTTTTTTTTAAAGCTATTCCTGAATTAATATGCCAAGAATTTTTTTTGGGGGGGGGTTATGTTGTGACATTTCTCCAGTCCATTCTTGTGCTGTTGGTGACCTACATGACTTCCATTTCCAGTTCATATATATTTTATTATGGGAAGAGAGTTTTTAATAGTTTCTGCATATATGAGGTGGCAGTTTTGACTTGTAACAGAATGCTCAGCTAAGCAAGTTATGAATCCAGTGGGCTTTCTTCATCCTTATCAAGCAGTGGGTGTTTTGTAGTAAATTAGTCTTCACTCTGGCTTCCCATTTTCTACCACATCAGATTTAAACTTTTTGTCCTTGCCTTCAAGGCCCTAAACAAATACTCTCTAGCCTACACTTCTGATCCTCTCTCCCTGCACTCTGTCAACAATGCCCTGTTCATTTCTTTGTCTCACTCCCAAATCTTTGACTTCCCAATTGACTAAGCAACAGCCCTCCTCACTTTCAAGTCCCTCCTACAGAATTACTTTTTCCATGGTGCTTCACCAGAAGTGAACATAGCACCATCCTAAGCCTGCCTCCCTGCCTCCCCAATTGCCCTTTCCCACACATACTGAGGCCCTGAGTCTTACTTACATTGTCTTAATCTTATGTGTTCCATAGAGAATGGTTGGTGCTTAATAAATACTATTAATTATTATCATTTGGATAACCAAATGGTTTTGGGAAATGCTGTATTCTGAGCATGCTCAAACAGAGGTAGTGGTATCTTGGAACAGTACTTAAGATCAGATATAATTTCATATCTATTTGATTTCCAGTGATGAGCTCCTTCTGACTAGTATTAACACTACTGGTGATGATGAAAGGTTTAAAGTAGGGCTGTCAATCGCAGTTAACTCACGCAATTAACTCAAAAATTAATTGTGATTAATCGCATTTACAACAATAGAATACCAATTGAAATTTATTAAATATTTGTGGATGTTTTTCTACATTTTCAATATTGATTTCAATTACAACACAGAATACAAAGTGCACAGTGCTCACTTTATATTATTATTTTTGATTACAAATATATGCAAAAATGATAAACAAAAGAAATAGTATTTTTCAATTCACCTTATACAAGTACTGAAGTGCAATCTCTTTATAGTGAAAATGTAACTTACAAATGCAAATTTTTTTTGGTTACATAACTGCACTCAAAAACAAAGCAGTGTAAAACTTTAGAGCCTACAAGTCCACTCAGTTCTTACTTCTTATTCTGCCAATCGCTAAGACAAACATTTACACTGACGGGAGATACTGCTGCCTGTTTCTTATTTACATTGTCACCTGAAAGTGAGAACAGCGTTTACATGGCACTTTTATAGCTGGCTTTGCAAGGTATTTACATGCCCGATATGTTAAACATTCGTATGCCCATTCCATACTTCGGCCACCATTCCAGAGGACATGCTTCCATGCTGATGATGATCGTTAAAAAAATAATGCGTCTAATAAATTTGTTACTATACTCCTTAGGGGGAGAATTGTATGTCTCCTGCTCTGTTTTACCTGCATTCTGCATATATTTCATGTTATAGCAGTGTCAGATGATGACCCAGCACATGTTCCTTTTAAGAACGCTTTCACAGAAGATTTGACAAAACGCAAAGAAGGTATCAATGTGAGATTTCTAAAAATAGCTACAGCATTCTTCCCAAGGTTTAAGAATCTGAAGTGCCATCCAAAATCTGAGAGGAACAAGGTGTGGAGCATGCTTTTAGAAGTCTTAAAAGAGCAACACTCTGATATGAAAACTACAGAACCCAACCCCCCAGAAAAGAAAATCAACCTTCTGCTGGTGGCATCGGACTCAGATGATGAAAATGAACATGCATCAGTCTGCGCTGCTTTGGATTGTTATCAAGCAGAACCCATCATCAGCATGGAAGCATGTCCTCTGGAATGATGGTTGAAGCATGAAGGGACATATGAATCTTTAGTGCATCTGGCACGTAAATATCTTGCAACGCGAGCTACAACAGTACCATGCGAACGCCTGTTCTCACTTTCAGGTGAAATTGTAAACAAGAAGCAGGTAGCATTATCTCCTGCAAATTGTAACCAACCTTGTTTGTCTGAGTGATTGGCTGACCAAGAAGTGGGACTGAGTGGACTTGTAGGCTCTAAAGTTTTACATTGTTTTATTTTTGAATGCAGTTATTTTTTGTACATAATTCTACATTTGTAAGTTCAACTTTCATGATAAAGAGATTGCACTACAGTACTTGTATGAGGTGAACTGAAATAATTTTTTTTGTTTTTTACAGTGCAGATATTTTTAATCAAAGATAAATATAAAGTGAGCACTGTACATTTTGTATTCTGTGTTTTAATTGAAATTAATATAATTGAAAAGGTAGTAAACATCCAAAAATATTTAAAATAAATTATATTCAATTGTTGTTTTAACAGTTGTTTAAATTTTTTTAGTCGTGCAATTCATCACGATTAATTTTTGATCGCTTAACAGCCCTAGTTTAAAGTGTTATAAATCACCTGATGGTTAGATAGAAATATTAACTCTTTCAAAAGCTAGCATGTAGATTACCTGTATACATTAATAATAGAGAGAACTCTTGATTATTGGATTTCTGGATCTAGTGATGACAAATGAATCTGAAAAGAATGTTTCTTAAGACTTGCAGAGGTGCCATAGTAAGATAATACAGAATTTAACAACAGAGAATTAAATGGGAATTAAATGAACATAAAATCAATATATACAACGGCTGGTTTAAAGAAAATAACACAATAAATTTTCCAAGAGAAGCATGTAGGGGGAGGAAGCTGTTTTTATAATCTATCTGCTCAGTCCGGCAGGTCTAGGTGACTCTCCCCTGGAAGTATTTTAAATCATAGTGGATAAGTCCAGATTTGAAGGGGAGTGGTGAGAAGCATGTGTTTTAAACATCAGTTGCTGTAATTTGCTCCATGTTACTATAATTCAGCTTTTAAATATATGAGACACTCACAAACTGAGCAATCATGTGATTAAAAACTACAGTAGCTGGAGAATGGCTCAGTCAAACAAAGGAGTCATTGAGAGGGATCTCCTAGGACTTTTCTCCCCAACCCAAAACAAACCTCCAAACAAAGCTTTATGTAGGACTGTGGTATTAGGAATGTTCACTAATGTTTCATGAGCCTTTGTTGTTCATAAAGTATCTGCAAACCTGGGAATTTTTTCAGTGTGAACCCACAATGCTATATCAAACTTAATTGCAAACAATTGAGTTTTATTTTGATTTGTAAATAAAAAGGTGTAAAGATGTTGGAAAAGTGAAAATACTAATTGTGCAAAGAATTTATTTATTTCTGAATGGTCAAACCAGATAAATCATCTTCCTTCTGCCTCTGGCATGTAAGCTGCTCCTTGGATTGTGCAACTGAATGACACAAGACAATATCTCCGGTCCCAGGCACAACCGTAAGAACCTCCATCTTGCAGTGTCCAGTTATGCCCGCTGGACGCTGCAAGCTTATATGAGTTTGTCAATTTAACAAAGAAATTGATATGTACCAGGCTTGTTATCCCAAGGGGAGTCTCTGACACTCTTTAAACCAAATGCACTGCTTCACGTAGAATAAACAAACAGATTTATTAACTACAAAGATAGATTTTAAATGATTATAAGTCAAAGCACAATAAGTCAGATTTGGTCAAATGAAATAAAATCAGAATGCATTCTAAACTGATCTTAACACTTTCAACCCTTACAAACTTAGATGCTTCTCACCACAGGCTGGCTGGTTGCGCTTCAGCCAGGCTCTCTCCTTTGATCAGCGCTTCAGTCGCTTGGTGGTGGTGTCTGTAGATGTAGGTGGAAGAGAGAGGAAGAGCATGGCAAACGTCTCTTTTATCATGTCCTTTCTTCCCTCTTGGCTTCCCCCCACTTTGGAGTCAGGTGAGCATTACCTCATTGCAGTCCCAAACTGACCAAAGGAAGGGGGGTGACTCACTCGAAAGTCCAACAGATCCTTTGTTGTTGCCTCGGCCAGTGTCCTTTGTCTTGTGAGGCTGGGCTGGGTTTGTCCCATACATGCCCTGATGAGGTGTAAACTGCCCCTCTGCTCTTGGAGAGTTTTTTTGCCTGGGCTTGCTTTAAGCCATGAGGGCACATTTTGAGCCTCATAACTATATACATGAAATTACAAACTATAGCATGACTATAACGACGACTATAACATTACTATAACAACAATGCGCAGTGCATCATGAGTCTTCCGAAGACACCCGACATGACAAACTTTGCATTGGATACCACACAATCATTTTATAAGGATGAACATGGGCGTGTAGGGTGTTCCCATAAGGTACAGAATGCATCCGATGAAGTGAGCTGTAGCTCACGAAAGCTTATGCTCAAATAAATTTGTTAGTCGCTAAGGTGCCACAAGTACTTCTTTTCATTTTGTGAATACAGACTAACATGGCTGCTACTTTGAAACCAACAATTAATAAGATAGACTATTTGAATCTAGCCAGGATCCTTAACTCTGAATCTGTTATACAGTAGGAAAGCAACCTTTTACACATTAGCTTGTCAGTTATCCAAATATTACAGCCTACCACCCTCACATGCCGTAGGAAAAGGCAGTTCTCCAAGTTTGCTAGGATTTGGGGTTGATGTGGGATATGTTGTTCCTTGCAGCCTCGTGTTCTGTAGATGGCCACAGTTATAGTGCTGTTCTTTCAGCTTCAAGAGAGACTCCAATATTGCCCATTAAATTAGTCACAAGGAGTTCTTTGTGCAACAAGGGTATGTTTACACTGCAGCTGGGAGCAAGCCTCCTAGCCAACAGACTCTCAGTAGCAGGGCTCTGCTAGCATGCTAAAAGCAGTGTAGACATTGTGGCTTGGGTGGTGGGTTGGGCTTTCAAGCTTACCCAGCCGCCTGGGTCTGAGCTCAGGTGGCTAGCCCGAGTCTCTGCTGGAGCCTCAATGTCAACGCTGCAAAAAGAAAAGGAGTACTTGTGGCACCTTAGAGACTATCAGATTTATTTGTTAGTCTCTAAGGTGCCATAAGTACTCCTTTGCTTTTTGCGGATACAGACTAACGTAGCTGCTACTCTGAAAAATGTCAACACTGCTGTTTTTAGCATGGTAGCTGAAACAAGCCTGTCTACCCAGGCAGGGAGGCTTGCTCCCAGGTGCAGTGTAGACATACCCCAAGTGACTATCCCTCAATATAACCTCCCTGTCAGCCCAGCATTACCTCCTTCATGATTTGACTGAGCTGCACTGGAAAGAGGAACAAGTGATCTGTGATTGCTCAAAAAACCTCCAAACAACCAGTGTCTCACTGCAGCTTGATACTTCCACATAGTCCCTGGTTGACCAAAATTTCCTGTTTCTAAATCCAATATAAGGAAACTTGAATTTGAAATTGGAGAAAGCAGTAGGGTCAACACAAATTGTTTTCCTTATGTGCCAGATCTCCAAGCTATGGATTTTTCCAGCCTTCCTTTTGCAGAAACAGGATAGTTGTGATTCCCCACAGAGAACTAAGTTACAGCTAAGAGTTATCTGAATTGTTGCAGCCGCCCCCCCCCCCCATACCCGCCCTTCAAAATCAGAGGTGGGGTTTTTATTTTACTTTTTAATCAGAGGAATGGATCTACACTATTCAGTAGTCAGGAACTAGGAATACAAAGTTGTTTCCATGTATTACAGTATATAATTTTTAAAGGTCTAACAAATGGCACACTTGTTTAGTTCCCATTGGCATAGTCCATAGAACAAAATTTTATCTCATTGTTATTGTCAGCACTTGGCGAAATCTATCCAGTTCCACCCTCTCACTTCTTCATTATAACACAGAATCTTTAGCTCCACCTTGCAGAGCTGAAGCATGCAGGTTTGCATATATTGGATTTGTAGTATGTGATTTGTGATCCAAAGTTGATCACTCAAAACGCTGCAAGGGGGTGGAATTTTTCAGAACTCGAATAGATTAAACTACATCATTGTGGAAATAATTTCAGACAGGCTTTTGTTTCTCATCAGTGTAACGATAGCATTTGGTATTTTATTAAAAAGTAAAGTGCCAAATCTGACTTGTTTTTTATGCTACACCCCTTTAATAGACAGTGAAGAGGAAAACAGCCACAGAATTGCTTGAGAGCCAATCATTAAAAAAAAATTGCCCTGAGCTCCTTGCCATATTTCCACCTCAGTATATTTACTAAATGAATATTTTATCAGTCTGACAGAGCAGAATGGAAATCATTAATATTATTAGTTTTTTTAGAAAGAGTTTTAAAATAGGTGTCAGTTACTTTGCTTAAGAAAGAAACAACCTGTACCTTAGAGTGCACATTCTTCTTGATTTATGTTGTCATGGATAGACAATACAAACAATGAAGGTACTCTGCAAATGATGACATCTAGCTATCGGGTTTCGTAAATTAGTTTTCAAGTGAAAACAAGAATATTTCTTGAAATCATAAGTATAAAAGTATTTAAACTCTTTAAGTGCTTGCTGCTTGACATTGTAAATCTACATTACATTTAGCTTACTTAATGGCCATGATCCAAAGCACTGAGAAGGGTTAATAGGACATAGCCGTAAAACAAAAAATACAATAACCTGTAATAAAAACCAAGTCACCCACTAGTAGTTCTGAATCTAAATAAAATTCTGGGCCAATTCCTTGGCTCTGGATAGAAACTTGCAGCACCAGTTGGGGGTGCATAATTTGCATAAAGCTCATCTTTGTGCTTTCTGGATCTTTAGACTGTTGTATGCAAGGCCAGTGCCCTTACATTGACCACTAACAGCACCAAGGGCCTGAACAGTAGTCAAGGGTCTGTGTGACTTAGACATGTCGATGCTGGTTCACCCTTTACTCTAGTCACATCCCTTAGCTGGCAGCAGGAAGCATGTGGGAGCTTGTACATCACTGGAGGATCCCTCTTGCACTGGGATGATCCTCCCATGTCTGGTTACACCAGCTGTGTGGACAGAATCCATTGGTAGTGTAACACAAAGTGATTTCACTACACGGGTGGATGTAGCCCATTGGGCTTACAAGAAAGGGGATGGGAAATAAATTATTGGAAGAAATAGCATTAAGAAGACAGAGTCCTGAGACGGGATTTAAAATAAATGAGAATTTAATAAAGAGAGAGGGGCAGGAAGAGCTTTCCGAAGAGTTGGGGAGAAGGACAAAAACATGACATTTAGAAATAGCGATAGAAGAATGAAACTTGTAAAATAGCAAGAAAATAGATAATGTCTTGTAGTTCCTCAATTACAAGTGGAAGCTAATGTAAAGCTTTAAACAGTTATGATAACTTTTACAAAGCAAGAAGTCCGTTCATGATACGGTGTAATGAAGAATTTCCATGTGTGATAGCTCTTATCCAATGGAATACAATCAGATTAACTGTGATGGCTTTTGTCACTGTATTTCTATAATTGCTGCGTGGCAAGTACTACCTTTTCCCATGAGACTGTGGAACAGCAATCTCACTTTCACATGGTATATTCCACATTGTTTAGGTTTTATATGCCATTTGCCTATGGCATAATTTGGTCTAGATTTTTCTGTGTCCTTTCCTTTCCGTCTTTTGAATTTCTTAGTCAAGTTCATCCCTCATCTATGACTTGTAGCTCATATTCAAATTGTCTAATACAAAATTCAGAAAAAACAATAAAAATTCTCACCAATAAAATGTTTTTATGGTTTTAACTACCAATGTGCATCAAACATGAGGCTTTTTATCACGGTTTCCTACAGCAACTGCTCAGCAAATTTGATTTACCAGTTCACTAATATCCTTGGTTCGTAAGTGTTGCATATACGTGTTTCAAAAGGGGACTTTATGGACAACATAAATTGAAATGAGAAGTTCAGAAGAAGACTTGATTAAATTTTCTCAAGCTTTTTTACGTATTTATTTATTGGTATTGACATTTGCAGAGCACCTTAAATGGAAAATAAAATTGTGTTTCTTTAAAGTATAACTTCTGTAGATAAACAATGCTTAAATTAAATTTACCATGTCATGCTGACTTGTTCTTAGTTAATAAGGTTTGATTCCCTTTCTTTTCAGAACACTTCAGTTATAATGTATTTGTATAGTTGTAGCTCTGCAGGATGAGGATCATGCAATCCAGTATTTATTTTGTAGAAGCTTTGTTGTTGTTGTTTCTGTAATGGGGTGGATTAAAAGTACTCAAGATTCAATCAAAAAGGCCAAGCAAGGCAAACTAATCTGGCTTTGCAGTATTGAGCTGGCATATACACTGTGAGATGGATTGGCATAGTGCTTTGTTTTGTTTTATTCTGTAGCTTGCACAGCTACCTTCCATCACTTTCGAGTGCAAAGTTCCTGCTTCTGATGGGAGCCTAGCTTAGCGCTTTTTGCCAACAATCACCCCAACCAAAGAAGCTGTTCTCAGAAAAATTGGTTTTTGAAAATGGGATAATCTCTGTTAAGAAAGAATCAATAGGCTTTAGGTTTATGCAGTGCCCTGATGTTGAGCGGAGCACTGAATAATGTCAGAAACTGGGGGATCTGCCTGCAGAAAACCTCTTGGAATTTACTGGTGCTCTTAGAAGCAGCATTAACTTCCGATCCATGATTTTCTTTCTCTTTGGGGAAAATTGTGTGCAGCTGCAGTTTGGCGCACTGGACACCCAATGTATTGTGATTGTACAGGATGGATTTGGGGCAATGGGATTATCTTGTGTGCTTAACTACAGCACCAGAGAATTAAAAAAATGAGTGCCTAAAAATCCTAAATCCATATTTAGGCACCTAAATAAGTAGTCTGATTACCAAAAGCACTGAGCACTAGCAACTCCCATTCAGTTTAGTGAAAGCTGCCTTTAATATCCTTGATCAGTGCCTCTCCCTTTACATATTATCAGGGTGGATGAAAACTGATGAATTTTTTTAAAAGGATGTTTTATTTAAATGGGATTTTCTTGATTTTAAACCAGATTTAATATTTAAATTAAATACATTTTCCTTTTAAAATAAAACATTTAAAATTAAATTTAAAATTGACAACCTACGTTATGACCTAAATTTACTATAATTATAAAAACATTTAAATTAAATTTAAAAACTATTCATGCAGCACATGTGTGCTGCGGAAGTTTTAAAGTCAGACCACTAAACTAGTGGAAGTCACTAGCTAAGCATCTGGAGCCAGAGTCTGATGAAATGCTAAAGCAGCTTTTGACAGAAGTAGTCTCTGCTGCAGGTTCAGAGAGAATATTTTCTTCAATTCAAATTCATTTAACTACTTCAGTTCAGTGGCTAGCTCACTGGAAGCTGAATAAATAGGAAAGCTTGTTTTCCTCTTCTAATCTATGACTAAAAATGTGAATGGGATCTACTAGTTCTAAAGTCTCGAAGCACATGTTAGCCAGTAATAATCAGTTCCGGTTCTTAACTCCAGATAATACTTCCCTTTTTAATAAATCAGTTAGTTTTATATGCAAAACTTGTCTTGATAAGCTTAATTTTTTTAAAATATGAAGCACATTAAGGGTAGTTTTGTTTTTTACAAATAAGAATTTTAAAATGCTGTTTTTGTACATTTTTAATTGAATTCCAATTGCCATCCAAATGCAGCTTGATGCAAATCTGAAGTTTAAAAAAAAAAACAAAAAACAAATCATCTAGTAAATAAGAAATGTGTCTATCATTTTCTAACATAATAAAGTAAAAATTAATAATCTGAATTGTGATAATGGCAGGCCAGATGCCAGCTCTTGCCCAGACTGCAGGCATTAGTTAAGAACTGACAGCCTTGTAGCTAGAGACCAGACCAGGTCATCTGTATGTTAGGTTTGCTCAAAATAGGTATTAGTCTTATAAGAAAGTATTTAGTGTTTAAACTCTATGAACTACTTGTAAATTGCTGCATGTATTAATCTCATTTATAATGTCTGTATTCACTGCTATAAGAAAATATGTAAGTCTTGTTTTATAACTTTGAAAATGATTGCTCTGAACTTGTGAACTTGTCAAAATCAGATGGGCCATCAAGGACCATTGCAATACAAATAATTGGTTAATGGCCCTATCACACACTCATAGAGGAGTATGTGCAGAAGACCTCATCCCATTGCTTTGAATGCTGGAAAAGAGAAATAAAAATAGCTGATATGAAGATTTTTCAGCCTTTTGGCTGATTGAACTCTAAAGGGCCAGAGACTAAATTGAAGCTAGAGATCCCCAGGGCTGCCTTCTGGGACTGCTCTGAAAGACTCTTTGAATTGACAGATCACTTCAACTCTGTCACTCTTAGAATTTAGATGGTAACTCATTTGTATGTATATGTTTGCTTGCTTTAACCTGTAAATAACTCTTATTCCTTTTTTCTAGTTAATAACCTTTAAATAGTTTATTACGACATTGGCTACAAGCAATGTCTTTGTAAGACATCTAGGCCACCAATTAATCTGGAGTAAGTGACTGGTTTCTTGGGACTGGAAGCAACCTGAATGTGGTCTGATTTTTGGTTTAAGTCACCATTTATCATTTTAAATCCAGTTTGAATGGCAAGATAGACTGGAGGGTCTAAAGGGACTGTCTGTGACTCCATGGTAAGACTGTTATAGTGATCCAGGAGTTCACATTTGGTATTGACATGGTGAAATCTAATTATAGAACACAATACCAGTTTGGGATGTCTGCCCTTTTTTTGACAGTCTGCCCTGAGATAGGCACTCACAGTCATGAGCCAATCCAGACAGCGGGACATGAATAAATGCTTTAAAATGTTTATAGTGTATCCTCCTGGTTAGCAAAAAGAAATACCAAATGGCATGTAAAAGCAATCTATGTTAAGGCCTAAATATACCATAATTATAAAGATCATTTAAATTAAATTAAAAAATAATATTCATGTAGTACATGTGTGCTGCTGAAGTTTTAAAGAAAGTCAAACCACTAATCTTCTGGAAGTCACTGGCTAAGCATCTGGAGCCAGAGTTGCAAATGAACAGGTTGCTAACAATTAAAACATTTCTTTTGGAAAATTACTAAAAAGTACAAATATAAAACAAGATTAAAACTGATTGTTTAAACCAAGGTTTCCTAACTACTGATTTAAATCCTGTTTGATTTGAATTAATCCACCTTGCACCTTATCTCTGGGTTTCCATGGCTGTGTGCTGCCTGGGCTCACTTTGAGGTTGCACCTCCTGTCTCCCTTCTGTCCACTCCTCACTTCAAATTCATTCCCTAGGTGATCTTTCACTCCTGTGACTTCCACTGCCGTTTCAGCGTTAGTGGCTCCAAAATCAGTTTCTCCCCTCTGCCCTCCATCTAGCCATGTGTGTCTGACTCTTTCCAATGTTTCCTGTGGATGTTTCATTTGTTGTGTTCAAAACTAAGGTTTTCTTCATCTTGACCCGCCTACCCCAACTCTCTCAACATCCACCAATCCTGTCCTTTATCCCTTCTCCATAAAAATCAGCATCAGCATTCCTGTCAACCATTCTCACAACTCTGAGGTCCTCTTAGACTCTCCAGTCTCATTGCCTTGTAAAAATGTACTGCTACGTCCTCTACAGTGTGTCCCCCTATCTTTCAAATTCAGTTGCCAAGAAACTATTCCATTTCTTAGTTGTCTACACCTTGACACCACCAGCCTTCTACTCTTGAAACCCTTTCTCCCATGGCCATCATTCCAGTCTATGCAGACACAGCAACCAAAATAATTTTCTTTTCCATTCCTTTTTATTCTGACCACAACTCATCCCTTCTTAAATACTTACTGTGGTTCCAACTCTTGTAAAGTTCAAGATTCCCTGCCCTTCACCTTCAAAACTCTGTCCTGGGTCATACTACTGAATATTCTATTGTTATGTTATTTTTGTATGCCGTAGCACCTAGGAGTCCCAGATGTGGGCCAATACCCCCAGCGTATTAGGTACTCTGCAAACACAGAACATAAAGGTGGTCCCTACCTCAAAGAGCTTACATTATATATAAGACACAATAGGATGATATCAGTAGTTACATTACAAGACACAACAGGAAGATATCAATAGTTGTCAATGCTTCAGAGTCAAGTTGGAAGGACATATCGAGTGGGGACCTGCAGGGATCTGTCTTGGGTTCAGTTCTATACAATATATTAATGAATTACTTGGATAATGGCTAAGGTTAAGATTTTGTCAAGAGCCAACTTGCTAAGAAGTATGAAGTGGGAAAGTGAGATTTCTTTTAAACATTTTTAACATCTGAATTTTAAATGATTGCAGACACTATTGCCTAATATTTAGTTTTGGAAGGTGAGATGGAATAGAAGGGAAAGGTCAGGGGTCAGGAGCTGGGTGACAGATTGGGGAGTGTGGGGAGCAATTAGTATGGGAAAATTGTGATATTGGTGCTGAGAGCTAGTACCATGGGCCTATAATTATTGCCTTGTTCAGTTTTCCTGTTTTTAATAGGAGGCTAATAAAAGCACAGTATAAGGCCTTCCAATTAATTGGGAGGCTGTGTAGTCCAGTGGCTAGGGCTCTGGATTGGGAGATCTGAATTTTGATCTCAGCTCTGCCTCTAACTTCCTGTGTGATCCAGGGCAAGCCACTTCTTTCAGTGACTCAGTTCCCCTTCTGTAAAATGAAGATAATGATGTCTCCTCACCTTCAGAAGCTCAGATATCATGGTGATTGATGTGTTTGGCAGGAGAATTGAATAGAACTTATTTCCACAGAGTGCACATAAAGCAGTGCTGTGGGAGTGGTGTCCTAAAGCCCGCTTTCCTTTACTCACAATACCAATTTTGAAACAGATCGCCTCTGCTATGCGTGCTTAGGCTCCATAGATTAAAGAGGTGGCAATTCTGAGGTCACTGCCAGCACTTGCTTCACTAGAAAGTCAGGCAACACCCTATTTTGCTGCCTAACCACTTGACAAAGCAGACTCTACATTTTATTGGCTCTCCGAATGCCAAACCTGTTTTTCTTATTTAGAAATATTGGCTCAGCCCTATTTAAATTCCTATTCAAACTTGTAGAAGCTAAAGGTTAAATATTTGTGGGAACTTTCCAAAACGTTAAGTTCTGTTCCATCAGTTGCTTTGCTACACGTTTCCAATAAAGGTACGTGCATTCCATCATCTCAAAACTCGCTATGAAATCTGAAAACTTCAGACTATGTCACTTTAATATACAAACATGTTGAGCAATAGAAAAGGCTTGAAATCAAAGCTGTGCTGTTATCTCTTCAGAGCAGGAGCTCTTTCAGGGAGGTTCTACTGGAAAGGCAGAATAATTTCCAGTTGTGTCTTTGAAGTTTTCTGGTGTGATATCACGGACATTTAATGCATGCTGTGGCTGCTCTTAAAATAGTGAGAAATTGCAAAGTGAAGCGATAACACAAAGAAGCTGTTTAAACATTTAATCAGTCTCACTTTTTAGAGTTTGCTCATTCAGTTTCAGTATGAAGCAAACCCAGTCATGTCAGTATCTTTCAGTCTCTTACTGATGAAATTACTTAAGTTAGATATAGTACAGTGTGGTGGTATGATATACAAAGTACAAACTACTCAATGTGATGATTACAACATACACTTAAATGGTATTAACTCAAGGTTCATAGTATGTGTCTGTTATTACAGTCAATGAGCATAAAGCATGACTCCAACGGAACTTGGGAAACCTAACAGAATTTATTTAGTTCATTCATTATTGTATCTTACAGTGCAATGGAAGTGATTGTTTCACTCACCCAAATGAAATAGTTCCATTCTAATTGTCTCTGGTTTATTCACAACTTTTTCAATAACAGAGGAATGATGTTTTTGTGGCTAACGAAGAGTTTGCTGGAATACTGAATCCTAATCTTAGCTCTGCCACAGGGTATCTGTGTAACCTTGGATAAATCACTTAATTGCTCACTGAGGTTTCTCCATCTATTAAATCAGGAAAATCAGGACTTGAAAAATGTCTGACCTTCTATATTTTTAAGGACCAAACCTACCAGCCATGGTGAAAATACCTCTGTGGCCACATTCCTGTGATGTAAAGAAATAGTTATATATTGTGTTGTTTACTATATTTAAAGATAACATATTTCAGTCAACTTTCATTCTTTGAAAACATGTATCCGATGAAGTGAGCTGTAGCTCACGAAAGCTTATGCTCAAATAAATTGGTTAGTCTCTAAGGTGCCACTAGTACTCCTTTTCTTTTTGCGAATACAGACTAACCCGGCTGCTACTCTGAAACCATTCTTTGGAAGTGTAACTTTCATCTCCCTTGCTTCCATGACACCTTTCTCTCCTTGCCTTGTATTCCACCCAATTGTAAATTTCTTTTTGTTTTCCTGTGTTTCTTTTTGGTGTTGTCCTCAGTGTCTATTTCCTCTTTTCCTTCTCTCCCATTATTTCCCCTTATTCCTTTCTTTCCCTGTATGATTTTAGGCAAATTACTTAATCTCGCTGTGCCTTATCCACTTGGATACTAAAGCATAGGCACCAACCCCGTGGGTGCTCCGGGGCTGGAGCACCACGAGGGAAAATTAGTGGGTGCGCTGCACCCACTGGCAGCCAAACTCTCCTCCCCTCCCAGCCCCCCTCGCCCCACCTCACCTCCTCCTCCGCCTCCTCCCCTGAGCGCGCCGCGTCCCCACTCCTCCGCCTACCTCCCAGTGCTTCCCACTGCCAAACAGCTGTTTGGCGGCATGCTTGGAGGGAGAAGGAAGAGCGGGAACATGGCGCGCTCAGGGGAAGAGGTGGGGCTGGGGCGGGGATTTGGGAAGGAATGGGAATGGGGCAGGGAGGGGGAAGAGTTGGGGCGGGGACTTTGGGGAAGGGGTTGGAATGGGGGTGGGGCAGGGGTGGAATCGGAGCGGAGCAAGGGGCAGAGGGGGGTCGAGCACCCACCGGCACAAGCAGAAGTCGGTGCCTATGTACTAAAGTGATAGTGGCAATACAAGTATCTAGGAGGATAGGCACAATGCTATTTTAACTCCTACCTCCGAAGATGTGAGCATATAGCTTAGACACTCCAATACAACCCAATATTGATGGCAGGTGAAGCATCTGGGGAAGGTGTGAGGACTGGGGAGGACAAACAATCCCCACACAAACAAACAGAAGTGCCACTCATCTGGAGGGTAAAATGGAAGGATATGGAGAACTTTAGAGAATTTCACTGCTGCTAGCAGCTATCGCTGAGCTTCGGCGTTCCCAGATCTCCTTGCTGGGGACAAGGCTTCCTTGCTGATCAGTTCCCAGCTGGGAGATACCCACATGGAAAGGAGGAATGTGGCCAGCCTTATTCTGTCTCTGTTCCTCCCTTTAAGGGGATGGAGCAAAGAATCCTGCAGAGAAGTCCCAGCATGGGATACCCCATACCCTCTGCCCCTGTGCACCACCTCAGTCAGGCTCTACATACAGGTTACTTTAAACAAAACAAAAAGGCGGGGGGGGGGGAATTCTACCCTCAGGTGTGCATGTGTAATTGCTATTTTTTTAAGTGAGGGTTGCATATGTATAACTGAGGACAAAATTTGGCCCTTAGCTGTTTAAATGCCTTTGGATTCAATAATCTCAGAAGGCATTTGTAACATAGGCAAGAAAATCTTTTTAATATGACTTAATTTGACTATGTACCTTGTAAAGTGAGACCATAAAACATAGTTGGGTTTTTCCTGCCTAGAGACCCAACTTGCGCCTTACACCTTGTCTTTCCCAAAGGATGCTGCTTTATAGAGTTTCTGCATACTGAAATGGTGGTGATAATGGCTCCAGAAGATGAGTACACTGGGGACTTCATCTTTTTCTGTTTATGCATTTTAATTTGCTGCTTTTCAGTTTGATAAAAGTGCCTGTCTGTTTGTTTAATGAAGTTTATATGCTGTTATAGCTATTTTAGTTAATAATGCAATTACTATCTGTCATTAATCCTGCCCACACTGGATGGTTGTATGTTTCTTACCCGAGGGTATGTTTTGAGGTGTGGTTTTTTTTGTACTATTCATATATTGTAAGTTGACAAGTACTGTAACTTGAGAGGCAGAAAATAATAATCCTAAATTAAAGACATTTTCATGGCAATTGTTGGGGCTGTGTGTTTCATTGCTGATCTGCCAATTCTTTCCTTCACTCTGCTTTTTGTTGGGGGTTGGGGAGGGGAAAGAATTGCTATTAACTATTAATGTCAGTGTAGGGTCAGGGAGAGAACTACTCTATGCTGTATTTCATGTATTATAGAGATTACTTTGAGTTATATATCAAGAGACTCAGTACCCTCCAGCAAGGCATGTTTTTACCTGAAGAATTCTTCTAAGCTGATTTTTTACATTTGCTCCTCTGTAGGATTTATAAATATTAATTACTGTGAAATGTAAGGGTCTCTCTGGAGTAGAGCATTGCAGGTGCCCCATTTTGTGGCAGTCTGGTTCCTTCCACAGTAGGCATAGCCTTCTTCTTTCCTTCCCTGTAGTCTTTGAATTTGTTCAGGAGTGGCTCAAAAAGGACTTAACATCCTTTGGGTGCAGGTATTGGCCCATAGTGCTCTCAAAGGCTACTTAATGGAGTGTAACTCCTTAGTGGTCAGTGTCCTAAAGTGTTTCCTACCTCAGGGCCCTCTCTGGACCCTTACCATAGCCCTAAAAGCCCTCTGTTCAGACCCATTTGGACTACAGTAGAACCTCAGAGTTACGAACACCTCGGGAATGGAGATTGTTCACAACTCTGAACAAAACTTTAGGGTTGTTCTTTCAAAAGTTTACAGCTGAACATTGACTTAATACAGCTTTGAAACATTCCTGTGCTGAATAAATATGCTGCTTTCCCTTTATTTTTTTAGTAGTTTACATTTACCACAGTACTCTGTATTAGCTGGATTAGTGGGGTTTTTTGTTGTTTCTGTGTGGTTTCTGCTGTTGCCTGTTTGCCTACTTCCAGTTCCAAATGAGGAGTATGGTTGACCAGTCAATTCCTAACTCGGGTATTCCTAACTCTGAGGTTCTACTATATTAAATTGCTTTCCTCCTCACTTTATCTCCTAGAAAGTTTCCTTCCAAATCACCGTTACTTTGGTCATGAGAAAAGGGGAATTAGCAGCTCTGACCTCCAGCTGACAACATCCACAAAGAGAAACTAGTTCTCTGCACTGGTTCTGTTTTTCTTCCAAGGTGGTGTCTGCTTTCCATCTTAATTACATTTCCCTCCTTACCTTCTAGCCTAACCCTCCAAACAGTCAAAAAGAAATTTTGGCATTCCCTCAATGCCTCTCGCAAAGCCTACCTCTCCAGTGCAAGAGTTAATGAAATACAATTTCCTTTGTCTTGTTCAGGGGTCCTCTGGAGGGAGAGAAAGCTTCTATCTATGAACTCTCCCACTTAATCCATTCCTGCATCCAGCTTGTTTACTCTGTCAGTTTTCCTTGCATGGTTAAACTTCTGTGCTAGTGCAGTTGCCCCATGTTGGGTGAAGAGAATCTAGACCAAGTGACTAGTGAAATGAAGGGTATGATAGGTTAACCTTTGACCTTTCCGTTTGGAAGTCATTGATGAGGCAACTGTGAGAGAGAAGGATTGGGCATGAAAATCTTGTTTTCTACTTAGGCACCTCCTGCCTTTCTGAAAGCTAAGGAACAAGAGACCCAGGGTTCACAGAGCTCGGTCATAGAAAACAATTGATTCATGGATTTTTAAGTCCAGAAGAGACCATCTAGTCTGACTTTCTGCATACCGCAGGCCAAAGGACTTCCCTGAATTAATTGCTGCTTCAATAGCTGTTGTTAAACTACAGCATACCTTTTAGAAAAATATACAAGAATCCACCATAACCCTGGGTAAGTTGTTCCAATGGTTAATCACCCTCGCTGTTAAAAACATGCACCTTATGCTAGTCTGAATATATTTAGATTTAACTTCCAGCCATTGGATCTTGTTATATCTTTGTTTACTATACTGAAGAGCTCTCTGTTATCAAATTTTTGGTTCCCATATAGGTACTTATAGACTGTAATCAAGTCACCCCTTAACCATCTCTTTGTTAGACTCAAGGAGCTCAGTCTATTTTGTCTATCATTATAAGGCATGTTTTCCAATTCTTTAATAATTCTCATGGCTCTTATCTGAATCCTTTCCAATTTTTCAACATCCTTCTTGAAAAGTGGGCACCAGAACCAGACACACTATTCCAATAGTGGTTGTACCAGTGCCCTGTATAGAGGTAATATAACCTCCCTACTCCTGCTTGATGTTCCCCTGTTCAGACATCCAAGGATCACATTAGCCCTTTTATGCACAGTGTTGCACTATGAGCTATATTCAGCTGATTATCCACCAGGATCCCCAAATCTGACAAGCAAGAAAAATGTGTTTTTTCTGGGTGAATGGTCCTGCACTGCAGAAGAGTTACAGGCAACAGGAATTTATTTCATTCTTGAGTGGTGCTGAATTAAAAATAGCAAATGCTACCCTTTCTGAACCAACTTCTTCCCCATTATTTGTAGCATAGGTTGACATATTGGCCTTCTCAAAAACTTAGTGAGGAATGAACTTCAGTAAAGGAGCTTAAAATTGTTTTTTAAACAGAGCTCACTGAATCATCAAAGTCGTTACCTTGATAATATTTAATTTCCATTGCTAAAGGAAAATGTCATCAGGCCCATGTGTTAAATTTGTTTAAAAGATTAGATGGCTGCATTTTTCCTTTTAGCTGGTCATGCCCAGTATTTGTTAGAGCTATCAGAGAGATAACAGGGGATTCCAGTAACTACTGCTGCTACCAGCTGCTGTTTCGCCAGCTACTTATTAATCTCTCATGTTCTGCTAACTGATAGGCACTGCAGAACACATCTGCAGATCCTGGATTAACCCGTAGGCTCTGCCACATCAAATACTTTTTCTTTTTTTAAAAAAAATCCTGAAGTGGTTTATCTCGATTATTCTTACCTTCTTTTAATTACAATACTGGATGTACCATAGAGAGAGTTTTTTAATGGGATTCCTTAATGCAATGTTTTTAAGGTCATCTGACATTTGTTTGGGCCTTTCATTTTCCTTAGGAGTATTTTCAGTGTTAGACTCCTCCTGTAGAGTACAAGCTTTCTCAAACTCCGAGCCAGGTCTTCTGGAGGGGAGGGGAACAGCATCTTGGTGGAGTCAGAATCTTATGTGTTCTCTTCTTTAGTAATCTTGGAAATAAGAAAATGCAATTTGCTGTCTGGAGTGTACTGTGAGATTTCATGTCTGTTTGCTCCAGCTTGAGCCTCTCTTATTCTCAGCAGGGCTACAGCGACAGAGCAAGGTTTCCTCTGCAGTGACTCTTTCCAGCCATTGGGGGCTGCTGTGACCCCAGCACTGATGGCAAGGAGATCGACTGTTCAGCTCTCAGTGGTACACCCTACTGGTGTCCAGCTGTCATGAAGCCTCCAGAGAGGAGAAAGTGGGGAGGAGGCGGCAGCAGCAGCCAGATTACTTGGAGCCCTTCTGGTAGGGAGGTGAGGGAGACTGAATGGGAGCACAGTGGTTCAAGGGGGAACAGTTGGGGTGGGGGGCACACTCCTATGATATTGGCCAAAGTGACAAGGAGAAGCAGGGGCAGAATGGCTGCTCAAGGATCTTCCTCCCCTCCAGTACAATATCACCCAGCTGCAGTCTCTCCCTCCACCTTTAATCACCCCACCTTCGGGCTGTCCCAAGCTCATCCATCTCACTGAACATGTCTCGGTAAGGCCATTATGAGCATACTCTAGTATCCACTAACGGTTGGTATTTGTGAATGTGGGCTGGAATTCTGAGTTGTCTCTTGAGCAGCACAGCCTAGGTGAGGGAGGGGTCAAGGGGAAGACAAAAAGTGGCTTTAAGCTGCCTTTTGCAACCTTCAAATTCTGGACCCAGCCCTCAGCACAACTTGAACAGTTACATCAGTCTTGGCTGGCTCCCAAGATGGGTTCCAACTGCCTTGCTTCCTACCATTGAACATATCCTATTCTGGGAGCTCTACCAGATGTCTTCATAGGTCTTCTCTGCCATCCCTACTCCAGTGGAGAACTCTCCTACATTACGGGGATTCTTCTGGGCCTCTTACTTGGTTCTACGTGGACTATTTATAAGTATAGAGGATAAATGAGAACTTACAATTTTACATATCAACAATACATAGTTATCTGATAGTTCATGCTCATTTTCTATTTGTTAGTCTTCTTGTACTTTTGAAAATATATTGGGATCATTCCACATAATTGTTTATGAAACAGATTTTGTTTAGGGAAAACTTGATCTTGCCCTTACTATGTAAATTACTGAGTTTTTTTCTTTTTCTGCTTCTTTTTCTTCCTTCTCTCCTTTGTGTATAAATGCCTTTTCTCTTCTTTTGAGAGCACAACTTCAAAAGGGGTCTAAATCTGATGTCTATTATTTATAAATAAACCTTACACACAGAAAATCTATGTTAAAAGAAAATTAAGGTTACAAAGTCAAGCATTCAGAAGTTAGGAAATACCAGAATGAAGGTTGCTTTTGCAACCTTCATTTGGTCCCCTTGTGCCTATGCGTTATGATAGTTTTTGCTTTTATCATTTCCTAATCTTTGAGTAGTTGACTTTGCAACATGAATAATGTTCTTTTCATGTAAAGGGGGTTTTTGTGTGTGATTTCCTAGATTTTTAGAAAAGCAAACTAAAAATACAGAAATTCCATCATGTGGCACCGTGTTGTCACCCTGTAGTGGTGCATTGTACTGCCACTGGGTCAGCGGGGATCCAGCTACACACATTGACTGGGTTTCAGGCAGTAATGCAGCCAGACTGGAGTTGGCTCCCTGGGCCACTTCCTCCCCTCGGGGTGTGTCTGGATCCATGGGTATTCTCTGTCTCCCTGGGGTAGATAGCCAGCAGCAGTCCCAGCAACTCCTCAGTGCTTCAGTCAGCTAGTGGCTCCAGCAGCTCTGGCCAGTCCTCAGCTCACTGGGGCTTCTCTTCAGTCTCCAGCCTCAGGAGCGAGCGGAAGGCATCTGTCTCCTCTGGCAGCTGTAGTCCACCTGAGCTCCCAGACCCACCCTTTATACTTCCTGTGTTGCTTCTTATCTTCCAGTGGGAGGGGTGGCCATGGTGTGGCTCCACCCACCAGGGCTCAGAGAGTGGTCCCTCCCTCTCTGCCTCAGAGGGAGGCCACTCTGCCTCACTAACCACATGGGTTACTGGCAGATTGGAAACTTTAGAACTCTGCCACTTGAACTAATGGAGGAGCTGACCGCAATAATAGATTGTCATTCTCTATGGGCCACCAATACAAGGGGGACAACACACACTTTGCCAGTGAGTTTCATAGATATTTGCTGACAGCAGAGAAATAGTGAGGCGCAGGAGTCTTGGGTTCCATTCCAGGCTCTCAAAAGGAGTGTGTTCTAGTGGGCACAGACTCTTCTGCCCATGCCCCAAGCTTGACCACCTTCTACCCTGTTCCCTCCAACCTGTCCTTGTCCCAATGCTGTTTGTCCCCATCCTGGATTCTTATCCCAGGACCCAGTTCCAGTCTTCTTGCCTACCCAGTCCCAGTCACCACTACTCAAGCTTCTTCCCCAGTCTTTTTGCCCAACCAGTTCTAGTTCCTCTCCTGCCCCAGCACCTCATCCAGTCCCCCTGTCCTCCATTCCTGCCGCTGCTAGCTCCTAGTGCTAGTCTCCCTTCCTAGGATCCTCATCTAATCTCAATCTTCTGCCCTCCTCCCCATCACTGTCCCGCTTCTCCCCACATACCACAGCTCCTTGTCAGATCTGTTCCTCCTTCCTTGTTTTCTTCCTAAGTCCAAGACTCCTTGTCTAGCCAGTTTCACCTTCCCCTTCTTCCCAGTTCCTCACTCTATGTTCCCTCTGTCAGTGAACTGGCTCCCAGTCTCTTTCTCTCCCCCCCACACCCGATTTCCCTCACGGTATCCCATTCCCTGTCTCCTCTCCCACACTGGTTCCCAGGCCCAGTCCCCTTTCCTAGCTACTCATAGGCACAATTTTCTCTCCTCTCCTTCAGTCCCACTCTCAGCAGATTCCTTGTCCCAATCTACTCCTTTCTGTGCTGCCTGGTCCAGTTTTTATCTCCTCTGCCTTTTAATCAGACGGCTTCTTCCTCCACACTGCCTGGGTGCTGGTGGGGGCATTGTTCACACAGGGGAGACAAGCTCCCTGCTCCGCATTCCAGAGCAGCTGGGGAACAGTCATTACAGGAATAGTTTGGGCTCACCCTTCTTGTCCTGGGCTGGAGGGAGCGTGCTCAATCTGCGCATGCACAGTCCAATCACATTTGTTACCTGGGAGGGGATGGAGCCTGCTCTGTGGGGATGGTGTAGGCAAAGCCTGGTCAGCACAAGGAGACGTTAGAGACTCAAGCTTGCTCAGTGAGTATGGAATCTTCAGAGAGTTTAGCATTTAATACCAAGCAAGTAGCCACATTTAGCAGACTTTCACCGGGATGGCAAATGGCTCATCCCTGACACAAAAGTCATTGTCTTCCAAATTTTAAGTCCATGCTCTGAAGTATTGGGGCAGTAATGTTGTGCAAAAGAAAGATCACCAGAATTTTTTAACAGGGGGGGAAAACAATTTATTTTCCCTAGCCTCATTCTTGGAAACAATGGAACTATTTTTGTCTGAAATGAAATTTTAAAAAACCAGCCTGAGGTAGACACCTGACATGTAGAATTTCAGCACAAATGGTTAAAGTTTGGCACAGTTCTAAATAACTGAAAACAGAGTCTTATAATGGGAAGTGTTAAGCAACCTTACTAATAGTGAGCGCTGCCTGTAATACATAGATACACGCACATTTCTCCAGTCTCTCAGCTCAAACTGCAGCATTCTAGTTGTCTTGGATTCAGCCTAGTAAATATGCTTTCAGATTAACTGGAATTGCTGAAAGAGATGATCTGTCAAATCATTGATCCAGAAGAAGCCATTTAGACCAAAATATCACTATATAATCACTCATTTGTTGTTCGAAAGGAAAGAAGAAAATTTAAAAAGGAAAAACACCCTTGTTGCTATTTCAGTGTGTTTTGTAATCGTTTATAAGTACATTTTCCCCTAAATTGAATTAGCACAGTGATTTGATTCCTCATGGTTTAAAGCTGGTTGTACTGATGTTAAAAAAGAATATCATCTGACTTCAGTTCTTCCTGCCTGGGTGAAGGTTTATTGAGAAAACTATAGATGCTCAGCAAATAGACTTTATCATTTTTATTAATGTGTTAATACCGTAGCAGTCACTTGAAACCACAGTGCTCACAATTTGTTGAGACGTAATAATGACCTTGGATTGTCAGTTGCTAAAGTCCTAGAACTGTTTTACAGAATTAGTGAAAGCTTTTGATCTAATGATTCATTAAATTGTTTGTATGTATTAATCTCATTACTGTAAGCTGATTCAAGTACAATTGCTTCCGTAACTGGTTGACCATAGTCAATTTTACTTCTAAGGGATTTATCTAGTAAATTATCAGTAAAACTGGGATTAAGTTTGACATTCCTATTTTTCTTTCTTTGGTTCCTCATTCAAAATTTTTTCTTATGTTCCATTAGGTGTAAATCATACATTCTGGCAAGGGGCTGTACCTATGTTTACTACCAGAATATTAGTATCATCTTGATACTTTCAACCATGCTTAAATGCAAAAGGTCTACTCTGGCTTCCAAAGGTCTCTAATTGTTTGGTTTTTTTCTTTGGCAAAATAGGAATCTAGGCCTGCAAATGTACCAGGATTTTTAAAAATGTATTACCCTAATTATAATAAGCTTTAGTTTCATAATTAATAGTCTAGCTGGGACATCATAAATTACTTGTTCCCTTGTTGTGCCTCTTGTCTACATAGTTTTGAAAAGTAATCTAGTCATCTTATTTTTAGGCTGCCTAAAAATGATTGGTGGTCAGTGACCGTTGGCTCAGATGTATAACTAGGTTTTTTGATTCACAGGTCATATATGTGCCCATGAAATCTGAATATTAATGGATGCATGTACTTCTATCTAAATTTGTGAGATCAAAACTCACATTACTCTGTTGTTCTGTTCTCTCTCTTTCTCTCTAATTTATTTACTGGTATTTTCTTAAATTCATACTGGTATGGGTCAATAAAACAATTAGAATAAAATAAAAATGATCAATCGTCAATGGCAAACCTACATTGACTTCACTGGGGCCAGGATTTCATCCTATGTTTATATAAATTTGGATATCTCAGTAGTCATCCATGGTAATAATTCTGATAACTTTTAGCCAGAATTTATTTATTTAGTAATGCATTCTGTTTTTCATCTATGGTCCGTGAGCTGGAGTATAAATTTAGGAATGCATACTATCCTCAATCCATAGCAGATCTGCCACTAATGTCAAAAGCAAGTTTGCACGGAGATCAAGTATAGAATATATCCTTTATGCAGTAATAATCCTTGTAGTTAAAATAATTATTTGAGCAGCAATAGGGCCTTCACTTTTTTTATGTGATCAGTGCTTAATTATTGTGTTCTGCATCATTCACTGGAAAAACATGCGCATCTCTAGGATTGCTACTAATTCTGCCTGTTTTTCCTCTTCCTTCCGCAGCTACCTTTCTCTGTTCTCTCCTCTGTTCCTGTCTTTTTGTGTCTCCCCCTTTCTTCCCTCTGCACTTTCTTCCATGAATCAACTCCCAGTTCCTTCCTCTGTGGACTTGACTTCCACCTCTTCCCATGATACTGTTAGTGCTAAACATTTGGCAAGTTGTTATTAAGTTCTAGAGTTAATTAACTTAAAAAGATTAGGGAGTGTTCACACCTTTCAGACCTGTTGTTTCCCACTGGTTGCAGAATCAGGAAAACATTATCAATTTACATGCAGTTCAGACCTTTCAGGCATGAGTGCTTAAGTGACTGCTTAAGTGGTGCAGAATCTGAATATGCCATTCAGACCACAAAATACACAAAGTGGGGGAGGAATTCTGCACCTAGGCTGGGTGGTTGACATAACTATTATGATGAGTAGAAAAAATGCAAATAACACAATCTTCTCTGTTGCACTTCACCAGAACACTCTTCGTTGCATCTGATCCAGGTCTCCCATCCTTGCATACAGTGACCATTCTTAAGTTTAGTATATATTCATGACAAATTTGTTTGTTGTTTTAATGTCAGAGGCAGGATATGGAGGTATTGCAAGTATTTTTCTTGTGTATGGTCTTACCGGGCTGCAGCATACAGAGAGAACATGGTTACAACATGGGATTAAAAGGATCAAGATGATGTTAAAAAAACTGTATTAAAGTTAGACATTTTCAGATCAGCAGGTCCAAATAACTTGCATGCAGAAGTTTTAAAAGAGCTGGCTGAGGAGCCCTCTGGACCATTAAAGTTGATTTTCAAAAAGTCTTGCAACACTGGGGAAGTTCCAGAGGACTGGAAGAAAGCTAATGTTGTACTTATATTTAAACAGAGTAAATAGGGTGACCTGGGTAATTATGGGCCTGTTACCCTGACATCAATCCTGGGCTTGCTGAAATGGGATTCAATTAATAAAGAATTAAAGGAGGGCAATATAATTAATGCCAATCATCCTGGGTTTGTGGAAAATAGGTATTATTAAACTAATTTGATATCATTTTTGGTGAGATTAGAAATTTGCTTGATAAAGGTAATAGTATTGATTTATTATATTTAGACTTCTGTAAGGCATTTGAATTGATACCACATATTTTGATTAAGAATCTAGAATGATATAAAATCAACATTGCATACATAAAATGAATTAAAACTGCCTAACTGATAGGTCTTAAAGTAACTATAAATGGGGAATCATAATCGAATGGAGGGGAGGGGTCTGTTTCTAGTGGGGTCCCAGAGGGATCTGTTCTTAGCCCTATGCTATTTAATTTTTTTTTTAATGACGTGGAAGAAAACATAAAATCATGATTGATAAAGTTTGCAGATGACAAAGATTGGGGGAACAGTAAATAATTAAGAGAACAAGTCACTGATAGAGTGATCTGGATTGTTTGGTAAGCTGGACACAAGTAAAAGATATAGTTTCAATATGGCCAGTTGTGAAGTCAGACATCTAGGAACAAAGAATGCAAGCCATACTTGCAGGTTAGGGGACTTTTTCCTGGGAAGCAGTGACTCTGAAAAAGACTTGGGGGTCATAAGTGGATATGTTAATGTGTGATGCTGTGTCCAGAGGCACTAATGCAATCTTTGGATGCACAACCAGGGGAATACTGAGACCTTGTCTAAAGTAACCTTGTAAATTGATTTAAGTTACACTAGTTAAGTTACATAAGTTATGAAACTTAAGTTGATGTAACTTACGTCAACTTACAGCGGTATCTACATTGCACTATGTCGACAGAAAACGCACTCCTGTCAGCCTAGCTTCCGCCTCTTGTTGAGGTGGAGTACTGAAGTTGACGGGAGAGTGCTCTCCAATCGACTTATTGTGTCTTCACTAGGCCGCTAAATTGATGCCCGCTGCATCAATTGCAGCAGTGCCGATTTAGCCCATAGTGAAAACGAGCCCTGTATAGGAGTAGACAGGTTCTATTACCTCTGTATCTGGCACTGGTGCGATTGTTCCTGGAATACTGTGCCCAGTTCTGGTTTCCACAATTCAAGAAGAATGTTGATAAATTAGAGAGGGTTCAGGGAAGAGTAATAGATTCATAGATACTAAGGTCAGAAGGGACCATTATGATCATCTAATCTGACCTCCTGCACAACGCAGGCCACAGAATCTCACCCACCCACTCCTGCGATAAACCTCTCATCTATGTCTGACTACTGAAGTCCTCAAATGGTGATTTAAAGACTTCAAGGAGCAGAGAATCTTCCAGCAAGTGACCCATGTCCCATGCTATAGATGAAGGTGAAAAACCTCCAGGGTCTCTTCCAATCTGCCCTGGGGAAAATTCCTTCCTGACCCCAAATATGGCGATCAGCTAAACCCTGAGCATATGGGCAAGATTCACCAGCCAGATACCCAGGAAAGAATTCTCTATAGTAACTCAGATCCCACCCCATCTAACATCCCATCACAGGCCATTGGGTCTATTTACCATGAATATTTAAAGATCAGTTAATTACCAAAATCATGTTATCCCATCATACCATCTCCTCCATAAACTTAGCGAGTTTAATCTTAAAGCCACATAGGTCTTTTGTCCCCACTGCTTCCCTTGGAAGGCTATTCCAAAACTTCACTCCTCTGATGGTTAGAAACCTTTGTCTAATTTCAAGTCTAAACTTCCCAATGACCAGTTTATTTCCAGTTGTTCTTGTGTCCACAAGAGCTTACTGAGTTTAAATAATTCCTCTTCCTCCCTAGTATTTATCCCTCTGATATGTTTATAGAGAGCAATCATATCTCCCCTCAACCTTCTTTTAGTTAGGCTAAACAAGCCAAGCTCCTTGAGTCTCCTTTCATAAGACAGGTTTTCCATTCCTTGGATCATCCTAGTAGCCCTTCTCTGGACCTGTTCCAGTTTGAATTCATCCTTCTTAAACATGGGAGACCAGAACTGCACACAGTATTCCAGATGAGGTCTCACCAGTGCCTTGTATAATGGTGCTAAAACCTCCTTATCTCTACTGGAAATACCTCGCCTGATGCATCCCAAGACCGCATTAGCTTTTTTCACGGCCACATCACATTGGTGGCTCATAGTCATCCTATGATCAACCAATACTCCAAGGTCCTTCTCCTCCTCAGTTACTTCTAATTGATGCGTCCCCAGCTTATAACTAAAATTCTTGTTATTAATCCCTAAATGCATAACCTTACACTTCTCAATATTAAATTTCATCCTATTACTATTACTCCAGTTTACAAGGTCATCCAAATCTTCCTGTATGATTTCCCGGTCCTTCTCTAAATTGGCAATACCTCCCAGCTTTGTATCATCCGCAAACTTTATTAGCACACTCACACTTTTTGTGCCGAGGTCAGTAATAAAAAGATTAAATAAGATTGGTCCCAAAACTAATCCCTGAGGAACTCCACTGGTAACCTCCCTCTAGCCTGACAGTTCACCTTTCAGTAGGACCTGCTGTAGTCTCCCTGTTAACCAAGTCCTTATCCACCTTTCAATTTTCATATTGATCCCCATCTTTTCCAATTTAACTAATAATTCCCCATGTGGCACAGTATCAAACGCCTTACTGAAATCTAGGTAAATTAGATCCACTGCGTTTCCTTTGTCTAAAAAATCTGTTACTTTCTCAAAGAAGGAGATCAGGTTGGTTTGGCACGATCTACCTTTTGTAAAACCATGTTGTATTTTGTCCCATTTACCATTGACTTCAATGTCCTTAACTACTTTCTCCTTCAAAATTTTTTCCAAGACCTTGCATACTACAGATGTCAAACTAACAAGCCTGTAGTTACCCGGATCACTTTTTTTCCCTTTCTTAAAAATAGAAACTATGTTAGCAATTCTCCGATCATATGGTACAACCCCTGAGATTACAGATTCATTAAAAATTCTTTCTAATGGGCTTGCAATTTCATGTGCCAATTCCTTTAATATTCTTGGATGAAGATTATCTGGGCCCCCCGATTTAGTCCCATTAAGCTGTTCGAGTTTTGCTTCTACCTCAGATATGGTAATATCTACCTCCATATCCTCATTCCCATTTGTCATGCTACCATTATCCCTAAGATCCTCTTTAGTCTTATTAAAGACTGAGGCAAAGTATTTGTTTAGATATTGGGCCATGCCTAGATTATCCTTGACCTCCACTCCATCCTTAGTGTTTAGCGGTCCTACTTCTTCTTTCTTTGTTTTCTTCTTATTTATATGGCTATAGAACCTTTTACTATTGGTTTTAATTCTCTTTGCAAGGTCCAACTCTACTTGACTTTTAGCCTGTCTCACTTTATCCCTACATGTTCTGGCCTCAATAAGGTAGCTTTCCTTGCTGATCCCTCCCATCTTCCACTCCCTGTATGCTTTCTGCTTTTTCTTAATCACCTCTCTGAGATTCTTGCTCATCCAGCTTGGTCTACAACTCCTGCCTATGAATTTTTTCCCCTTTCTTGGGATGCAGGCTTCCGATAGCTTCTGCAGCTTTGATTTAAAGTAATCCCAGGCCTCCTCTGCCTTTAGATCCATAAGTTCTTCAGTCCAATCCACTTCCCTAACAAATTTCCTTAATTTTTGAATGTCAGCCCTTTTGAAATCAAAAACCCTAGTTGCAGATTTATTTTTGTTAATCCTTCGGTTCAGTTTGAACTGAATTAGATCATGATTACTTGAACCAAGATTATCCCCTACAACCATTTCTTCTATGAGGTCCTCACTACTCAGCAAAACCAAATCTAAAATGGCATCCCCTCTAGTCAGTTCAGCAACTGCTTGATGAAGGAATCCATCAGCTCTCGCATCTAGGAAAATCTGAGCCCTATTATTATTACTAGCACTCCTCCTCCAGTCTATATCTGGGAAGTTAGTCTCCCATGATCACACAGTTTCCATTAGTATTTACTTTATTAAAAACATTAAAGAGGGCTCTATCCATATCCAAATTAGATCCCGGTGGTCTATAGCATACCCCAAGCACTATCCCAGGGGAGGCTCTAGTTTTCTTCCCCAATGTAATTTTTGCCCAGACGGACGCTGTCTTATCCATTCCATCGCTTCTTATTTCTTTACATTCTACCTCATCACTGATATACAATGCTACTCCACCACCTTTACTTTTATTTCGGTCTTTCCTAAATAGCACATACCCTTCAATACCTGTAGTCCAGTCATGACTACTATTCCATCATGTATCTGTTATCCCTATAATATGTGGTTTCACTTCCTGCACCAGTAGCTCTAGTGCCTCAATTTTGTTACCTAGGCTCCTCACATTGGTGTACAAACATCTTAATTTTTGCTGTTTGGCCTCGCTCACATTCTGTGCCCTGTTAGGCACAGTCATTCTACATCCAGTATAACCTATTAGACTGGTATCCACACTGCCCTTCCTCCTTATATACATTCTCCTATCCACAACTGTATCCTTTCTTACTTCGTTTTCTTCCCTCTCAATGCTAAAATCCAGCGTGAAGATTACCTGGACATCTCCCAACCATCTCCCCCAAATTCCTAGTTTAAAGCTCTCTTAAATCATCAGTTGTGCCAGCCTCCATCCTAGAAGTCTATTTCCTTCCCTACTCAGATGAAGTCCATCCCGAGAGAACTGTCCTCTGTCCATGAATGCCTCCCAGTGGCCATACATCCCAAAGCCCTCCTTATAGCACCACTGCCTAAGCCGTCTGTTGATAGTCATAATCTTGTCACACCTTTGTTGCCCTTCTCTAGGAACAGGCAGAATCCCACTAAAGATCACCTGAGCCTCAATTTCCTTAAGCATCTTCCCCAGCCTAGCATAGTCTCCCTTAGTACTTTCCAGCGAGAATCTAGCCATATCATTTGTTCCCACATGAAGGATAATTAGGGGATTCTTTCCTGCTCCTTTTAGGATCCTTTTCAACCTCAGGTCTACATCCCGTATCTTAGCACCTGGAAGACAGCATACCCTTCTATTCTCTGGATCAGCTCTGGTTACAGGGCTGTCTATTCTTCTCAGTAAAGAGTCCCCGATCACATAGACCTGCCTTTTCCTGGTGACGGTGCTATTCTCTAGTCTATCCCTTGTTCCCTCTGGCTGCAAATTCTTTCCATTCCTATTCTCCCTTGTAATCCTCTTCAACCCATCCTGTATCCTCCTGGGGCTCATATTTGGTGTAGTCTCCATTGACTCTTCCCCTTTTCCTATAGGACTAGCCGCTCTTCTCTTCTTCCTTGCCCTTCCACCTTCAGTGACTACCTGCTGAGCCCCTTCTTCATTTTCCAACTCTGCAAACCTGTTCTTGAGCTCTATTTCTACTTGACTAGCCCCGTCTTTTCTTCTGCCTGGTTCTTTTAGTCACATGCTTCCACTGACCACTTTCCTCACCCAGCAGTCTCCCCTCAGAATTCCTCAGTCCTGCTTCCATCTGCAAGTCTGAGCTTTTCCCTTCAGACACCTCATGTCTTTGCTCCATAATCTGCTCGAACCCCTTTCTAAATTCAACCAGACTTTCCACCTGCATCTCCAAACCTCGGATCTTTTCCTCCATCAGCTCTATCAGACGGCATTTCATGCAGACAAAACTCTTACCAGGTGCCCCCTCCAGGATCACGTACATACCGCAGCTTCCACATCCAGTCATCTTCATTGTGTCTTCCACTACATGAGTCACTCCCACTGCTGCCTCTGTATCTGTCATAGCCTTCCTACCTAAATCCTGTTAATCTGGGAAACACAAACCACACCAAAACACCACCACCCACAGCAAAAACAAACACCCAACAGGCACCACAACACAAACTCCCACTGAAACTCCCCTGTTTACAGCTCTGCTTGCTAGCTCCTGTGCCACTAAAGCTGTCTGTGCCGCTGCCTGACTGGCTGGCTACCTTTATAGGACCCCTAGTCAGAGAAGCCCCGCCCCCTAATCAGGGCTCAGCTTCTCTCCCAGCACAAAGCCCCTACAAACCTCTATACATACAAATAATACAAATACAAAACCAAATACAAATACCTTCTCCTCCAACAGAACTCCCACTCAAACTCCCCTGTTTACAGCTCTATTTGCTAGCTCCTGTGCTGCTACATAAGAATGATTAAAGGATTAGAAAACCATGCCTTAATAGTGAGAGAACAAAGGGCTCAATCTATTTAGTTTATTGAAGAGAAGGTTAAGGGGCAATTTGATCACAGTTTAGAAGTACCTAAATGGGGAAGAGAAATTTGTTAATAGAGACCCTTTCAATCTCGTAGACAAGAGTATTACAAGTTCCAATAGTTGGAACTTGAAGCTGGACAGGTTTAACTCGAAATGAAGCACACATGTTTAACAAAAAGGAAAGGAGTACTTGTGACACCTAAATTGGTTAGTCTCTAAGGTGCCACAAGTACTCCTTTTCTTTTTGCAAATACAGACTAACACAGCTGCTACTCTGAAACATGTTTAACAATGAGGGTAATTAACTATTGCAACAGTTTACCATTGGCTGTGGTGAATTTGTCATCAATAGAAATTTTTAAATCAAGATTCAATGTTTTTCTAAAAGATTTGCTGTAATTCATACAGGAATTAATCCAGGGAAGTCCTTTGTCCTGTTTTATGCAGAAGGTCAGAATATATGATGACAATGGTCCTTTCTAGCCTTGTAATCTATTAATTATAAATGAAGATTTGAAGTTCTGTTTGTGGCCCTGCCACTTAGTGTACATCACGCAAATCAGTTAACCTCTCTTTGCTTCAATTTCCGCATTTGTAAAATGGGCTTATTACTAACTGCCTGACATGGAGTTTGTATCTTAATTCATTGATCTTTGTAGAATGAGATCTTTAGAGGAAAGGTAGTATAGAAATATATCCCTAGTGCAAGATGCAATATATTATTTTATGTTTATTTCCACCTTTTCTGCTCCAACACATGGAGCAGAAGCAGATATTATTTTCTTCACAAATGCCGTACAACTATTCTGCTATAAGCTTGATATTACATAAAAATTTTTCATCTGACTAGTGTTTTGGAGAGAGGGAAGGAACAGAGCATATCATTTTATATTACAAATTATGTTGACTTACTTGCTTCTTATCCTAGGATATTTAAATAAACAACCTATTTAAAGAGTGAAAAGTGCCATCTTGGGGAAGTAACTAAAATGCAGAATTTAGAACCATAAATCATCAGCATTTATCCGTTAGTTTTACCTTTTCCATTTTGTGATGTAATTATGTGGAAGCGCTTGTAGCCATGCATCCAGATATAGACTACGTCAAGGAAGAGCAAGCTATCTGTGCTCAAAGCATAAAATCAGAGCAAAGCTCTACAACAGATGGCCTCTTCTTTCCACTTCATGGACACCAGTTCTCACTGGACAGTTCATTATTTTCTACAATTGAAGCAGCTGTGGATTACTGTAATTATAGACTTAATATATCCCTGATAATCCAGTGTGAATACTAATTCAAACTTTACACGTCTCCTTGGAACCAGGTTAATTTTCTCATGATTATGAGACTTCTGATTGACTAAAGACTTTGTGAAGCTAATGTTGCGTACATTTTTCTTGTTTCAGAATCATGTGTGCACTGTCTGCAGGATGACGGTCATGCTGTTAGTGCTCAATCTTGTGTGTGTCATAAAATAGAATTTTTGAACTCTGGAGACTAGGGACCGAGTGGCTAGGCAGCAGTTCTGCAGAAAAGGTCCTAGGAGTTACAGTGGACGAAAAGCTGGATATGAGTCAACAGTGTGCCCTTGTTGCCAAGAAGGCTAACAGCATTTTGGGCTGTATAAATAGGAGCATTGCCAGCAGATGGAGGGACGAGATCATTCCCCTCTATTCGGCATTGATGAGGCCTCATCTGGAGTACTGTGTCCTGTTTTGGGCCCCACACTACAAGAAGGATGTGGAAAAATTGGAAAGAGTCCAGCGGAGGGCAACAAAAATGATTAGGGGCTGGAGCACATGATTTATGAGGAGAGGCTGAGGGGACTGGGATTATTTAGTCTGCAGACGAGAAGAATGAGGTGGGATTTAATAGCTGCTTTCAACTACCTGACGGGGTTCCAAAGAAGATGGATTTAGGCTGTTCTCAGTGGTACCAGATGACAGAACAAGGAGTAGTGGTCTCAAGTTGCAGTGTGGGAGGTTTAGGTTGGATATTAGGAAAAACTTTTTCACTAGGAGGGTGGTGAAGCACTGGAATGGGTTACCTAGGGAGGTGGTGGAATCTCCTTCCTCAGAGGTTTTCAAAGTCAGGCTTGACAAAGCCCTGGCTGGGATGATTTAGCTGGGGATTGGTCCTGCTTTGAGCAGGGGGTTGGACTAGATGACCTCCTGAGGTCCCTCCCAACCCTGATATTCTATGATACTGTGATACCTTTCTTGCATCATCCTTTTTCTGTGAATTACTATTAGTCTAAAATACTGAAAACTGCTTTTGAGGGTTTTTTAAATTACACAGTGATCAAAAATGGTATAATTCATACGCACAAATTGTTCTATGTGCTTGAATATTCTTTTATGGGAAAAGTACTACCTTTTTTATAATAGGAAAGGTATACCAAGTATGGCAAAAATGTAATGCACTAAGGGAATGCTCTTAAAGTATTTCTTTGCATATAACTATTTTAAAACATGTTTCTTTGCTTTAAGGGGCAAATTCCTAACATTTCTAATGTCATACAGAGGTCTTATATTAGGGTCTCACAACCCCAGTTATGTTCTGCTATTACATATAGATATTAAGAGCCTGCCTATCTTCTTATTCACAAAGTTTTTGTTCCAGTGTTGTTTACTGACTACAGTTGGGTTATTCCTGATTCATGCTGGTGTGAGAGCACAATCAGATCCTAAATATCTAGTGCCAAATTCAGGACTCATACATGCGTTCGGTACTCTTTGAAATCAGTTGACGTGGCACACATGTCTGAAGGCAGAGTTTTAATATCTACTTCAATCAACACAAACTTTTCTTGCATTGTAATGTGAATAGACTGTTACATTATTCTGAGAAGATATGCTATCTGCAGTGAATCTAAGGCCTGGTCTGCATTACAAAGTTTTGCTATCAAAAGTTGTCTTGTCAGCACAAGATTGCAGACATCCACACCCAAATTTTATGCAAAACCCAGACTTTCTCTCACCAAAATAAAACCATCTTCTCAAATGACGTAAGTCCTCTACCAACACTTCTGCTGGCAAAATGCCAGAGTGGATGCTGCATTACCTGTACTGGTAAAAATAGTCCTTTAGCAACAGTCCTACAATGTCCCTATCCTTGTGACAGTGACTGCACCTGACCCAGTTTTGAACTCCTCTGCCCAGGGCTCTCACTGAGCGCTACCCCTCTTCAGATCCCTACCATGTTTTGGAAATGCCTGTTTTCTTTTGCAAGCACAGCTACTAGCCCACCTCTTCGAGCAGACAGGTATGGCTCTGCACAAAGATGAGCTTCAGCTAAAATTGTGATGCTGCCTGGACCAGGAAGGAAGTCCAGGTTCTCCTTGACCTGTGGGAAGAAGGGGCATCATAAATGCAACTGTGGAGTAACCATGGGAATAAAGATGCCTCTGTGAACATTGCAAAGGGGGTGCAAGAGCTGGGCTATGAAAAGGAGGAGAAGCAACGATGGGTAAAGGCAAAGAAGCTATGGCAGTCATACCAGCAGGTGAAGGAGGCCAACAGAAAATCTGGGGCAATGCCACCCATACTTGCTACTTCTGTGGTGAGCTCCATGCTACACTAGACGGGTACCCCACCACCACACTGAGTATGACTGTGAAGCCCTTGCGAGACCAAGGACGGGAACCTCAGTAACGACAAGTTCATTGCAGAGGGGGTGCAAACCCTATGGAGAGCCAGGAGCTCTTCAGTACCCAGGTCCCAATGAGCCCAGAGAGGAAGAGGAAGGGAGGTCAGGTAGATATATTATTGCATGACTTTTTTTTAATGTATAATTTTTCCCCCTCCCCATCATGGTGTCTGAAACTTCTGCTGTCCTTTCAAAATGGTAACGATTTTTGCATGGTCAATGTACCAGTCTGGGAAGAATGACCCTGCTTGTATCTTCTCAAAAAGTCCTGTGTTTCTAAAGATGTGAGTGTCATGCACCTTCTCTGACCAGCCAGCGTTAGTGTCAGTGAAACATCGCTGGTGATCCACCAGTGCTTGCATAACCATGAAAAAATACCCCTTTCTATTTACGTACTCAGGGCTTGTCTACATGGGACATTAGTGCACATCAAGC
The DNA here is from genome assembly GCF_015237465.2 of Chelonia mydas. Lineage (NCBI taxonomy): Eukaryota > Metazoa > Chordata > Testudines > Cheloniidae > Chelonia > Chelonia mydas. The sequence continues at coordinate 21,409,595 of NC_057855.1, forward strand.
TAGCATATGACACTACAGAACACTGGCTTGTCATGCAGTAATGTCCTATGTGGATACTTCAACAGCTCACTTAGAGTTCTGTGATGCACTTTGGCATACTCCCACTTCAAACGGCAAATAACTCTGGAACTTTTAGTGCACTGTGGCAGTGTCCACACGGAATGTTACTGCATAGCAAGCTAAGTGCCATAGATTCACACGCTGGCTTGCTGTGCCCCAAGCCCTTGGAGGCACGGTGTGTGAGGGTGGTGATGAATCTATATAGGTGTCCTGTCTATCACCCCGTCATAGTTCAGGAAGACCATTGCTTCAAATCCCTCTATCATTTCCTGAACATTGCTGAGAGTCAGAGTCCTGTGCAGCAGGAGATGCTTCGTGGCTGATAGCTGCCCTCACCACGGATTTGCCAGCACTAAATTGATAGCACACTGAGTGATTGGAAGTGTGCAGCCTGGATTTCTGTGCATGATCACCACATACTTTTCCACTGTTGAAGCAGTTCTCATAATGGGGTCTCTGTGCTGATAGCTGGAGCAAGCTCGGCACAGAACTCGAGGAATTGGACCTTTTGCATCCGAAATTTCTGCAGCCGCTGCTGATTGTCCCAGATCTGCAATATGATCCCACCACCAAGTGCTCATTACATGATTTCAGAAGTGGTGCTCCACCATGTGAAGATGGTCAGCGAATGCTTACAGCACCTTGTGGTTTTTATGCACTGTTTGCATCATCCATTCTTCCTTCTTAGTTGTCTTATCTTCATCATAGCACTGGGACACTCTGGGTAGTGGTAGTTGTTGAAGTTTGGCAAACATACAGAAGAATATGTGCCCTGTCTCTAAAACAGATGTGAACTCTGCTCATCTGTGCATTATCCACATTTCTATTGGCAAAATGTTGAGATTGAAAAATGGCATGAGGAACTTTTTAAAAATGGTACAAAAATTATGGGACATATGGGATGGAAGAAAGTGAATTGTGGGAACTTGATCTAAGGCACCCATAATTCCCTGAGTGTAGTGTTCATATCCCACAATACACTGCAAAAAGCCCCACAAGGCAGTGTGCTGGACAGTGGCCCAGAGGACACTGGGATGCCTACCTGCGATGTACTGTGTTTTTTGCTGACACAGCCTCTCTCGGTGAGGACGTGCGACACTGGCAAGAGCAGCCAAGAGTGTTCTACTGACATCTCAATGTTGGCAGCTGCATGCCAGCAAAAGTTTTATTGGTAAAACTTTCTAGTGTAGATAGGGCCAAGTTTGCACTGAAACAGGAATCATGAGGGTGTCCCCAAGCCATCTCACTTTCATGGTAGCACAGAACAATGCTGCTGCTGCACTACCTCTGGGATGTCAAGGAACAACAATAATAATTATAACAAGATGACATGAATACACTTGTTCCCAGGTTTTCTAATTCTCTGCACTTCTGTTTTGTTGCACGCTACCATATATCACAGGTATTAAAATTTTCCCTCTAGGGATGTATGTAAGCTTTAGTTTGAGGGAAATCTGATATTCATTTTGGATTAAAATACTGCACATTGTTGGATGTGCAAGCCTTCAGGCTAACAGGAAAAATGGAAGGCATCTTCACAGCTCTCCAGAATAACACAGCAAACCTTTCTGGAACTCTCATTGGCTATGTGGTTATTATGACAGATTATGACAATTTCCTGCAATATCCTGGACAAACCTCATTGAATTAAGTTTATTACCTTTGGGGTCCATTGTATTAAAATGCAATTGTTTGTGTTATTGTGAGATTGTATGTAGCTTCTTTAGGAGGAGGGAGTATGCTAATGTAATTCCTCTGGTTATCAGCCCTTTGAAGCTCTTCCCTGGGGAGGGGTCCTGTTGTCTGGATGATTACCTATTCATGGTCTCTACAAAGGTTCACACGAGATTCTCTAGAAATCAACAGACAAAGAAAGGACCTTTGAATAAATAGCCTGAGTTTTTAAGCTGACAAAGGGTATGTCTACACAGCAAAACAAACCTGTGGCTGGCCCATGCCACTGCTGACTCGGGCTTCCGAGGCTCAGACTACAGGGGCTGTTTCATGGCTGTGTAGACTTCTACGCTTGGGCTGAACCCCTGGGCTGTAGGACCCTGCAAGGTGGGAAAATCAAGAAGTTTACACAGCAACAAAACAGCCCTGCAGTCCGGGCCCCCCAAGCCCAAGTCGTTGGTAAGGGCTAGCTGTAAGTTTTTCTTTGCTGTGCAGACATACCCAAATGGGACAGGACCGCCAGTCTACAGAGGGCTCCAATCCTTTGGGAAGGGTTGGAAGGATCGACACTGGCCAGAGCCCTTGTGGGAAAAGGGGGTGATCTCTGGTAATCTTAGTAGCGAGTGTAGGTTCTGTTGGTTTTAATGTGTTTTCTCTACAGTGCTTTACCTTAAGAATAAAATATCTCCTCTTAGAAAGAACTGTGTGATAACCTATAACTGATATAATATAACATATAGCTATTAATAATCTCAGAAGAGAAGCAGACCTGTTTGTGTGCCTGACCGAGTAGAAGGGAATAACTCATCTACAAAATCTGCCCTTTTTTGCTGTAGTCATGTTCAGAAAACTGTCTCTAGAATTTTTTTTACTGTAGAAAAAGTGTTTTGATTTGGTTTTAATTCACTCTCTCGTTTAAAAAAAATTAAAAATCTGTGCAAACTGTAAAAAAAAAAAAAAAAAAAAAAAATTAACTTTCAAGCACAGACCATACACAGAAATTTCAGACCCTAATAGGCACTTGGTATAAAGTTGGGTACAGAACCAAGCAAGTACAGTTATATGGTGGTAGTGTGTTATTTACAGAAGTGGATCCACTGAGCTTTATATAATATGGCTAGATAATATTTGGCAGTATGAAACCAGATAATTTACCTAATTTATCTAGGTAAATAAATACCTAGATAAATTAGGTAATAGAGTTTATTGTTGTTCAGTATTTAAGGTTACCACGCAACCTGGAAAAATATAAAAGGCACCCATGTATGGGAGGAGGGAGTTTGAAGTTGACCATATGTAACAAATCTTTCTTCCCCTTTGATCATGTGAGCTTCTGTCTTGTGTAATGGCAACTGTGTCCCTTATAGTTAAACTTAATGTAGCTGGTGAAGTTATTGCTCAGAAAAGGTACTAGACTGATAGCAGTGAAAACAGAAGCCTCCTATGAAGAAGCCAGCTTTGGTGTGGAGCAAGGAAGGGGAGGGGGAGAAAGTGGCACCTGAGGTTCCTTTAAGGAGAGAGAAAGAAATATATACAGAAAGAAGAGGGGGCTGAAAGGTGTGGGGAGAAAACCTTGATAATGTTTTTAAGCCATTCAACTAAAGGTGCATAATTAGACTTTAGCAGAAGAAATTTCTGAAATAAAGCTTGTCCTCACCCCAGCTGCTCGGGCAGAATTGCATGCCTACAAAATACAAAGGTGATCAGTTTGTGCAATGGCTTTGTTTCCCGCAAATCAGTGGGCGGGAATTCTTCATTCTGCCAGTTCCCTACATTGGAAATCTATTTTTATTATAAATGATGACCTCCCTTCCAGGTAATTAGATTCTTCAGTTGCCTTCTGTGTGAGCATGCTTATCATAACTGTTGTCTGCAGCATTAAAAATGGTGCACTCGTTTTCCACAGACTTTGAAGGTCACTTAGCATTTGCCTTCTTAATAAACAATTTGTAATAAAGTAACTTGGTCAGTTCTTGTACATGAAACCATTTACAAGTGTGCCTGTGGATGTGTCTTTTCTGCTTATGAGTATTATCTTATTCACAGTTTTGATGTTGGAACTACTCTGATTTTTGGAAAAGAGGCTTTCTCAATTGTGCATGGAAAGTTATGTAATTCAGTAGATGACATATCTGTTGTATTCCTCCTACCCAATTGCTCTCTATATTCAGCGTTCACATTACCATCTGTCAGTGATGATGGAGGGTAGCAAGTAAGAGTTTGCAATGAGCAGATCCCCCGATCATTGTCAGTTTGAGAAGATTTGCCACAGGTGCATTTTTATTCTGATATATGTGGTTTAATGAGACTTGCCTAATTGCCCCACAGGCTGCTGTAGAAGTGGTTCAGAGTGTTCCATGTGTGAGAAATATTCAAGGTCAGTGAATTTGCATCAGTGAAAGATTCTGAATTTTAAAGGTTGAACAGATTGGTAATTCCAGGCCATAAAAATTTTTGAGCTGTAGCAATCTGTGCAGAATGTGATAAAAATGAAGACGTATGTAACTTTCCTATACGTATGGCGTTGTCTTTCGCACATCAGAGACTCTCCTCATCTTCTATATAACATCTCTGCCTGTCTCCATTTTAAGATGATTTTTAGTCACTGTTTGGACAATACCAAGATCCATTCACCCACCATTTGAAGTATTAGATATTGTCCAAAACAGCTCAAGAGCAATTTATAGTACTAGCAAGAGACAGGCAGGAAAGCACCCATAAATATATGAAAGATGGGAACAGTGTCTGAAATGTGATATATGGTATATAAGATATGCTGCCCTTTTCCTAAATTCCTCACTACTGATAGTTGAAAATCTATTTGAAATCACCTTTTGTAGTAAATCAGGGTGACTTTTCTCTGATCCAGTCACCACTTGCCTTTTAGAATAGATTTATGAAGGAACCTGGTAATTAACTGTTTCAGACTTTCACTTATACACGTGCAATGAGACTCCCAAACAGTCACACTACAGAAAAGGAGACCAATTTTCAGCAATGAGTTAGGCCATGACTACATTACCACTTATGTTGCTCAGGGGTATGAAAAAAACACTCCCCTGAGCGACATAAGTTTTGCCGACATAAGTGGTAGTGTGCACAATGCTACGTCAATGGAAGAGCTTCTCCTGCCAACATAGCTCGTTGGGAGCTGTTTAATTATGTCGATGGAAGAGTTCTCTCCCATCGGCACAGAGCAGCTACACAAGAGATCTTACAATGACACAGCTGCATCAGTAACTGCATCAGTAACTGCAACTGTGCTGCTTTAAGATCTCCTAGTGTACACATAGCCTTAGTACGGATTTTCAAGCACTTTCAGTTTGAATATAGATTCTTTGTCAAGTAAACAGACATGACGTGGAAAAAACTGTAGCTGAGGGATGCTAATTACTTCTGGGATTCAGGTTATTATAGAGTGAGACATTTCCTAGTGTGATTTTAATGTAGGTTTATTCAAAGTGAATGGAGGGAAAATATATGATTTTGTGAATAACCTCGGCTTTTTTTATTGCATGAATTTTTTTAAAAAAATTAAGTTATACTATATAGATATGATAGCTTTAAAATCAGTTAGGTACTTTTTGCGTGAATTGAAGTAGGGGCATTTAGGAATGGAGGTAAACCCAGTGAGAATTCAAGCTGCTGCATTCTCAAGTATTGGGAGTAAATGGATAGAAACATCCTCTCCCCCCAAGCAAATAATAGGTTACTATAGATAAGCCTAGAAATGAGTCATTAATCTACATTTCTCAGTCCTTCCTTTTGAAGCAGTGATCTGTTTGAGGAAGGAGTTAAAGTGGATTTCTCCAAAATACATTACCAGGAAGTTACCAGAATTCAACAGCTTGCTTGGTCCAATTAATCAGAATTTCCTAAACTCATGTCACAACGTTAAATGTCATGGGAGCAGTCAAAAATAGGGTCAAGACATCTATATGTTTTGAGGACAGAATTAAACAGACCCATGTAACAGAGAGAATCGAAGCTGTATTAATCAAAGTGCTAGTTATTGCAGGTTTCCTTAGTCCACAGTTTTCTCAGGCTATGTGTGCTCTGATAGAGGATTTGACCTTTACAGGATTGTTCTGATAGAGCTGTATCTTTCTCAGCTTCAAACAAACAAATCACAAGGTCTCATCCCAAGGCTCTTTTAGAGCATCATTTTTCTTGTTTCTCTAGCTTTCTATTAAATGAGAAGTGAAGATGCTATAAACTGTGGACTGTAGAGAGTAGATCTAGAATGGAAAGTTGTCTGTGAAGAAGATGACCATTGTTTACCTTTGCCCAGTGGCTTCCAACCATTTTATAGACCTGGGTAAGGAATCTGTCATGTTTCACAGACAATGGTGAAATAAATTGTTTAGTATTGTATGTCATATGCTTCAAAAAAACCCAAAGACTTGTGACCTTTCACAGATAATATTTTGTTCTCTCACTTGCAGTGCGGAATGTTATTTCACCTTATCTATACCCTTAGATTGTATAGGAATGTACTAGAAGATTCTGTAAATCCAGTATATATCTACTTGTGCACTGTATCACTGAACAACCTGAGCGTCCCTCAAGATCAAGCCTTAATGCCTCTATCAGGATAGAGGAAAAATCTGTAAAGTTGCTAGAGAGTTGTTTTAGTAAAACCCACAAGAACTTGAATATTTTTTGCATTTAACTCACAGTATGATTCATTAAAACCTGTCATGTCACACACAAGCAGGATTAGAAAGTATTTAGTTTATTATGGATGCATTTATTTGAATCAAGACAAGATACTGGAACCATTCCTTTCTGTTGCAAGGTCTAGTTTTGTCTCGGATGTGTGCATAGATTCCCACTTAAGTCATTTGGAACTGTAGGACTGAATTTTAACATTTTCTGGTGACAAGGAAGTTGGCTCCTTTTTTTACAAACCACAATATCTAGGACTACAGTACACAGAGAGAAGAGAAACCAGTCTTGAAGGAGTCTAGTAGGGGTGAATTGGATTCTGCACTGGCATTTTTCTAGAGACCTGAGTTCTAATTATAATACAAATGGAAATGTGTTTTTGGTTGCATCATAGTCTTATAGACTTGCCTACGTCACAGAACCATCAGAAGAGTCTGTCTTGTCTTGTCTGGTCTCTTTACCCAGGACTAGATTAATAGGGGTGTGTTTGATCAGGATTTAAGTGCATTAGCCGAACTGTCTGTGTGGAACTTTACACAGTTCCTATCCATACTGTGCCTGGTTTTAGTATTTAATACTCCCTCAATTTCATGAGGATCATATTCTCTCACATTTTTAACTCTTCAGGGGCTGAAAATGACTCCTTCCTTCTTTTAATAAGGATTTAAGCATAAAATTTCACATAGTGCTGTTGTCAGTACTAGCAAAGATTCAACTAAAGACTTGCCTGTCACAGTGTAGCAGACTGTAACCCAACCCAGATTTTAATGTTCTGTAATTGAGTACCTTGCAGTACCTCCATCCTGAGCAAGTATATGCATCCTGACATTATTTTTCCAAGGAGCCTGGAGCCAAAGAGCAGCTGTCAGAAGTTTAATGATATGCTACTGTAACAAAGATGAATTTCAAGGTAGACAGAAGTAAATTAAAGTATGTGCCGCCGCTGTTACTGCTGCCAGATTGTCATGTACATCCAGCTTCCTGCAAGGGCAATGAAACCTTGACTGTGCTAAAAGTATGACAGAATATTAGCCCTCTGAAATACCCTTTCATGCAACAGCAAGGTGCTGGCAGAGTTTTAGGAGGCTTGTGTTAACCTCTCTTGGGTTTAAATTATATACGTAGTAGAAGAACCTGCAGATCTGATCTAAATTATTTTGCACATAATTCAGCCTTATTTCCCTTTTTTTTTTTAAATATTATTTCTTCTTCTCTTTTCACTGCTGTACCCTGGATTCATCTTACTCCCTTTGCTATCATGCAGTCCTGTAGCTAAAATGGTAGTTGATTGATATATTTTCTTTTGAGCTGGAACTCTTCTGCTGCTGGTTGTCATGGGAGGGTGGAGTAGGCAGTTTCCTATGCTTAAAAGGCAAACACTGAGCTTCCGTCAGTTTCAAGACCGGTGTTCTGTAGAAGCCTAACACCATTCCTGATATATAGACTCCCAGATGGTAGCACAAAGTGCTGCTGTTATACCACTGAGAAAGCCACTCCTTCCCCCACACCCTTCTCTTAATAAAAAAAGTGAAATGCTGCTGTTTCAGTAGAGCTTGGAAAAAAATTAATTGTCCTATTCAGTTCAATGACGCATGAAGATATTTCTTTGCTCAAATGACCATATTTCAATTGTTCTTATAATGTGTAGGAAATGTGATTTAATGAAATCAAAAGAATTTGAAAAATTTAGATTCCAGAATTGACTTTAGGAAAAACATCCCTAAGACCTTTTTAGATTTTTTTTCATGGGGAATCATGTTTATCACAGTTAAATACTATTCTGTTCTATACCATGCTCATCGCCCATAACTGAGTGCCTTCTAGTCATGCATTAAGCAACGTCTATCACATTTTGTTATTTAATCATGTCCCCAGAGGGAGAAGTATGTGCAAAAGAGTGTCTTGTTTTGGTAGGATGTGGGTTTTTCTTTTTGCTGTGTGTGTGTTAGAGAAGGTGAGATCAAAGAAATGTGCCTTACACTTGGAGCAGAAAGAGGTGAGATTTGTGAATGTCCTTAATTCCTATGTATTTCATTTCATCATCTTGGACCACTGTGGCAGTCTGTACCCCATGTTCACCCCTTTTATAGGACCATGATAAAGTTTGTACAAAGTATGTCTTGTGAGGCATCATTTGAAAACTCATAACTTGCTGATCATTATTGTCCTGTAAAATATGTATGGTAACACTGTATGGAAAGTTATAAGATTCTACAGTATGATATTACTAAGACATGTTCCAAGTCTGGAGAGCAGTCACAAGCCAGTTCCCCAGAGACAAAAGGCTAGCTGATGCCTCAGCCAGGCGTCAACAAAATCAAATGGACATAATGCACTGGTTAAGTGGCCATTCCTTGGCAGGAAAGAGGATGTGGGTGAAAATCTACATCTTGACAAAGAAACAGCAGGGGGTTCCCATCCACAGAGACTTTGTCTCCTGAACCTCAGCTGGAAATGATTCTCAAAGAAGAGAAAGAACTATAAGAAGGGAGAGCAGATGCCCCATGTTCTCTCCCTTTCTCTCTACTCATGATTAAGGCTAAGATTTAGTCATGGGTATTTTTAGTAAAAGTAATGGACAGGTCACAGGTAGTAAACAAAAATTCACAGCCCGTGACCTGTCCATGACTTGTACCATATAACCCTGATTAAATGTTGGGTGCTCTGGAGGGGGGCTCTGGGGGCACCAAGGGTGCTCTGGAGGTCAGGGCTCCAGGGGTGCCGCTGAGGAATGGGGGCAGCCTGGGTGTGCTGCTGGTGCTGGAAGGGAGTGGCAGGAGGCAACTGGGGGGCGCCGCACTGCTGGTGCTGGGGGAGGGTGAGACAGCAGCAGCACGCAGCCTTGGGCTGGTGCTGTGTGTGTGTGCGTGCGATCTGAGACTGCTGCTGGTGCTTGGAGAGAGGGCGGGGCGGCCCGAGACTGCTCCAGCAGCAGCTAGTGCAGCTGGCCTGAGGGCTGCCTGAGCAGCTCATGCGGCCCTTTGGTCAGTTGCACACCTCTCTGCAGAAGTGAGGGAGGTCCTGGAAAGTCTCCGAATCCGTGACCTCCATGACAGATTTGCAACCTTTCTCATGATATCGACAGCACTTGAAAAACATAGAAAGCAACATTGGAGTGGGGGAGGGATCCTGACTGAAAGAAATTCATCCAGTAAGACTGTTGGAACATGTGGTGAGAGAGACTTTGCTTTGAATTCACTTAGCTTGTTAAGTTAGGCATTAGTTGCATTTTACTTTTATTTTCTTGTAAGCAATTCTGACCTTTATGCCTCATTACTTGTAATCACTTAAAATCTATCTTTTTTGTTAATAAACTTGTTTGATTGTTTTGTCTAAACCTATGTTTGGATTGAAGTATTTGGGAAACTCCATTTGGGATAACAGGATTTGTGCATATCATTTTCTATTAATAAAATGAAAGGCTTTATATGAGCTTGTATTGTCCTGGAGAGAGCTGGGCAGTACAAGATGCACATTTCTGGGGGAAAGTCTGGGACTGGGAATTTGCTAGTGTTACTCTGCAGTGGAATTCTAGAGTGGCTGGCTTATAGCACTCATACAATATAACTGGGAGTAATTTATATGCTGGAGGCTGTGTGTGAGCAGACCAGGAATGGTGGCTCTCACAGCAAAGCAGTGTAAAAGGTACCCCAGGTTGGAGGGTTGAGGGGACACAGCTGTTCATCAGTCCAGATTTGTACCTTGGGTAATGTCACAACCACCCACAGAGAAATTCTGTCTCCTGCACAGATGAGCTTTACACTTACTATTCCGGATCACAGTCTTTGTCCAAAAGCTTTAAACAGTCTTTTAGGTATCTGGGGCCCAGGACCTGGAATACTTGGAAGATGAGGACTGAAACCTTGAACTTGATTTGAAATTCTGTGGGAGGCCAGTGTAGAGAGCAGAGGACAGGATCGATGTGTTTGCAGGAGCCTGTGTTGCTGAGATGATGTGCTACAACATTCTGTACTAATTGGAGTTTCCTAAGTGCTGAAGGCTTCATGCCAAGTTATATCACATTGCTGTAGTGCAGTTGAGAAGCGATGAAGGCAAGAATAACTGAGGTCAGGTCTTTATCTTTCAGGATGGGATGGAGTCTCCTATCCAACTGGAGATGGCCAAAAGTGTTACTCTTGGATGCTTTGAGAGCTCAGCGTCAGCTAGGAATCAAGAGTACTCTTAGACTATAGACTGAATTGATCAAGTGTGAGTGTGTGCCTTCAAACAAAAGAGACTGCACAGTGGCTGCATGCTCTTCAAAATGCTTTCCTCTACCCACCAGTGTCACCTCTGTTTTGTTCAGGTTCAGCTATCTACGTGGTGAAGGATGGGTAGAGCTGTGTATCACCTACATATTCCTGGCACTTGAGTCCATGTCACCTGACCAGTTCACTTAGTGGTTGCATGTAGTTGTTGGTTTTGGTCTATTAAGACACTCTCTTAATTTATTAAATGGCAAATTCAGATCCACTGCAGGTGCTTTATAGTCCCATCAAAATAATTTTTTAGTCTGATCACAGTTGTACTTATTTTAGTTTTTGAAACCTGTAGAGATTATCTATCGGACGTCTTCATTACTTAATTTTTTTATATCTACCATAGATGTAATATGTAAAGGCTGCAAGATTTGCATATGTTTTTTCTTCTTCTTCTTTAAGAAAAATGTATTGTACATGAGAGATTGAACAGATTTTTTTTCAACAGTGTTTCAATTTCTACTTTAGTCTCCCCTTCAGATTTTGTTTTTAGGTCATCCTGTAAGTAGTCTTTCATATGTGCATGTCATCGCTTGTTTAAATAACCAAGTGGTGTCTATCTGCCTTTCTTGGCTTCAGAAGGTTAAAGAACAGTCTAATTGTTTTCCTGTTAAGTATAATACCTCAGTATGACAGTGGTTTCCTGAGATATGTTTGGAAATATAAATCACATAATTTTTTTCTGTACCTTTCAAAAAATATACCCAGTTTAAGAGTGAATGTTGAAGTATTATGTTATCTTCAGATTATGACATGTCCTGAAATGGCTGATCTCAACTTGGCAAGTTTTGAAGGGGCTGTATAATCATCTTGATGAGAATTATAAATGTACTATGTAATGGATGTATGTTGTAAGGAGGGTTTTCTGGACAAAGTTCTGTTATTTGTATCCTTTAGTTTAGAATTGTCTCAGTAGGATAATACAAAAATATCCTTACAGAAAGCATAAACTATTTGCAAGGAAGAATTAAATGTAAATGCCTGAACTTGACACCAAGATAGGGAGAGGCTAATTACTTTATGGTGTATCTTTTGGCTTTCCAGTGCTGTGAGAAAATGACTATTAAAATCTAGCATTAAGTATGTTGTACTCATTTAGTGAGGTCTTTTACATTTTATGGAATAATGTTATTTGTTCTGTATTGCCAGGTTGCAGACAAATTGAACACAACTACAATGATATTTTAAGGTGTAATTTAATCACCAATTGACTTAGGGGTACTAACTATAAACCTGGGAAGTGTGTATGTGCAGAACTAAAGAGGTAACTTCTGATCAGTCTCGGGCCTGAAATAGTTCATTTTTTAAAATCTTTTTTGATACTAGCAGGGAAGCCCAAGCACTCAGCAGTGGCCTTTGCCACATCTTTCCTTTCCAGCCGTGTTGGTATGACAGGAGCAAAAATCACATGCCTAGAGAGGAGAAGGATTTTCTGTTTGAGTGGTGTTCATGAAAGGTTCCAGCACTGGAAAAGAGAAAGCTATCCTGTATTTCACCACAGAAGACAGTATTAGAGCAACCTTCCCCCACACTGACTCAACAAAGTATCTCATCCTTCATCTGAAGGAGCCAGTTAAATTTTAGCTCATCCCCCCCTAATTTGGTACAACCATGCCACCATGTGTTAATATGCTTCTTTCGGGCATTGACTGGGCATAGTGTAGTATTCTTTTATGTTTTTTGTTGTATAGTGTTCCTGGGTGCTTCTATTATCTTCTTTCCCAGAGCTAAGTGCATTTTAACAGTGGGAAAAGCAATTGCTTTGTATGATTTGAAGGGTGATTTAAGTTCACATAAGATGCTACTTACTCATTGTGTGATGTAATATTTTAAGTGTGTGTGCATGCACGTACATACATTAGCAAATTTAGCTATGGTTGTAAATGACTGGTCAAGCATGGGTAATCGTAACTGAATTACTGAAATCAAATGTTGCACCATAAACTTCCTGCTGATTAATTTAAATATGCCTCAACTAGAGATGAATCCAGTCACTTCAGTGTATCTCTAATTCACTACAATTCTCTAGGGGTCATAGTCATTCCATCAATGAATGTGTGTAACTCCCAGTTACACTAATGGAAGTGAAAAGTACATAGGAAAGTGTTATAATTAATTCCAATCTTATTGTATTCAGACTAGTCTTTGTGCAAGGTGTATCATTCAAATACAGTGTGTTCAGGCTCTGATTATGGCTGAGTCATAGGTCCATGGTTAAGGTTGAAATTTGCCATTTATTGATTGATTTGATTGTATTACTGTAGCACCTAGGCGCTCCAGCCACATTATATCAGGTACTATACAAACACACAAGAAAAAAAAGTTGGTCTAGGAACTAAATCTATGTGTATAGATAATGTAGGCCACTAGCTTTTGGAAGGAGCGTGCCAAATTACGTGATTTAGAAATCCACATAATTACGGTGTGGCTCTGTGTCACCCTCTGGTGGCTAGAGTACATACAAAGATTTATGATTGCTGCTGCAGTCATGCTGATAGACCCGGTTCTGTAGTTCAGGTAGTAGAGACTCATGCTTTTACTTCCCAAGTTCCCAGGTTCACTCCCTGCAGGTCACCCAAATAGTAGACGTTAAAAATTGTTATAATCTAATCCATGTTTGATGGCCCTTATAGGTGATTAGTTTGGTGGATCCCAATTCCAGCCCCTGTGGGTATGTCTACACAGCAAAGAAAAATCTGTGGCTGGCCCATGCCAGCTGACTTGGGGTTGCGAGGCTCAGGCTACAGGGCTGTTTCATTGCTGTGTAGGTTTCTGGGCTTGGGCTGGAGCCCAAACTCTGGGCCCTCCCACCTCATTGGGTCCTTGAGCCCAGGCGCCAGCCCGAATCCAAAAGGATTCATAGCAATGAATCAGCCCTGGAAGCCCTCGTCGGCTGGCACAGGCCAGAAATCGGTTCTTCTTTGGTGTGTAGACATGCCTTATGCTACAAACTCATCGTTGTGCTTTGCACAAGATTTTAAGTTCTTTGAATCAGAGACTGTCTCTTACTATGTATGTAGTGCCTAGCACCGTGGAATCCTGATCTCAGTTGGATTCTCAAGCCACAGCTGCTGTAGCAGGGACCAAAATAACATTACTTACAATAAATTTGTGAAAGTTAGCAACAGTAGTGTTCACTTTCACATTAGGAGTTTGCAGGGGGAGCTCAAAAATAAGAAGACAGACCAAAAACCATGATTTAATATTTAATATTATTAAAAACACCACAATTTTTAGGGGCCTGATTCATGGATTTGGCACTTTAGGGGGATGGCAGTGCTAAGTGTGAATGTTATCTTAAGTAATTTCCTTTTTTTTAATAAAAAGTGTTTGCAGTGTGAAGAAATATATTGGAGGAACATTAACTCTTAAATTTAAAAAGAATTTGTGTGTGGGGGGGAGGGTAGGAGGAATGTGGATAAAGCTGTCCAGAAGAAGTTGCACTAAGAGCTAATTGACGCATTTGGTTCTTTTCTGTATAGTCAGCAGCAGACTATGTGAAGTCCCGCCTGCCTGAAGTCCTGAAACAACATCTTCAAGACTATGAGAAAGACAAAGAAAACAGTGTGTTGTCTTACCAAACCATCCTGGAACAGCAAATTCTGTCAATTGACCGAGAAATGCTGGAAAAATTGACTGTATCCTATGATGAAGCAGGTATATTCATTTTTCTTTCTATCTTGCAACTAATGGAAAAAATGGGTCAGCTTTCCTTCAGTCTTGAAATTCCTTTAAGTTGCTAGTGGTTGTGTTGGAAAATTTAAACTTTGGCCTCAAAGTTATGAAGTGACTCAATAACACATTTCTTCTACTAAAATCAAGGAAATGCTCCAATTCAAGGGTTGAATACCACATAGCTGGAAGAACAGCTATTTTGCTAATGATGGTTTTGTCCTTTTTAACATACTGTTGTTGGTGGTTGATCTACTCTTACTTTTGTAATGTATCTCCAAATTTTGCTACCTTGTAGCGAAGTTCAAATCAATCTACCTGTGCTGCCTTCTGCAGTAATAGTGCAACTGTTCCTGAACTGTAAGCCCCAAAATTGACATTGGTACTGTTGTTTGCTTATTATTAATAATAATTATTATTATTATATTTTATTTATTTTATATTACCAGAAATGTGCTAAGCATTTTTCTAAAAAACAGAAAGGCGTGGATCCTGTCCTGAGGACAGTATAGTCTAAATTTTAGATGTGGCATGACAAGGGAGGGTAGCCAAGAGTAGAGAGGTGATGAGGTGACGGAAGACATGAGTTTATAGCAATGCAATCTATGGTTCTTCAGTTTTGGCATTTGCACATCTTGATAGTTCAAACAGGGTTTCTTTATTGTTTATTTTTTAATGTTTTTTATTATTTACTAGCTTCTTGTCTTAATCCAGTTGGTAAGGCACTCCATTTTCTAAGTCCTTGATGCAGTCTTCAAATACAACATTTCTCAAACGGGGGCCCGTGGACCCCTGGGCATACCTGCAAGGCTACTCCAGAGGGTCCGCTGGGTCCACTGGTCCCCCCCAACTCCTCCCCCTTCCTCCCAGTGCTTCCTGCACATCAGGGAACAGCTGTTCTGTGGCGTGCAGGAGGTGCGGGGAGAGAGGGGGAGGAGTGGGGACAGGGCGCGCTCCGGGGAGGGGTGGAAAGAGGCAGGAAAGAGGAGGGGTAGGGGTGGGCCTTGGGCAAAGGCATGGAGTGGGGGTGGGGCCTGGGGCTGAGCTGGGGGGCGGGATTTGGAGTCCACAAAAAAATTTAAATCAAAATGCGGGTCCTCGGGTTGCTAAAGTTTGAGAACTGCGGTTCTAATACATTCCCATCTTGGGAAACTGGGTACAGCATTTACATGCTGATACACAGAAGCTGACTTTCAAAAATAGCCATCAATGTGCACTACGTATCATGTACCAGGGAGCCCTACCATCTGGAACCCTAACCTTTACCCTCTGAAACCATGATTCTAGTCCAGGGAGTTGAGGTTATGTCCTGAGGATATTATCTGAGTTTAAAGGAACGTTTTATATCCAGTCCTCTTATCTCCCAGTTTTTCTTATCAGAACTATCTATTATCTTTTTTGTAAGCTATCCATCTTATTTAACTCCACTTGTTTCAACAGTTATTAACTGATATAGTTTGACATCATTAATGATGCTACTGCGCAAGCAAGGAATCAGATAAAAGGGGACCTTATTTGTTTCAGTATTAAAATAGTTGGGGGTGTGTATGTACATATCTACCGATATACAAATATTTTAAGAGCCTGATCCTAGAGTTGAATCTATAAGGATGGACCCTTGCACCTGTGCAGAGCCTTGTTGATATTATTGGGACTCTGCCTGGATATAAGGATCTACCAATAATGATGCAGTTGCAGAATTAAGAACATTGTATGCATTTTTGTGTATATTACAATTTTGTGTTGCAGATTTTGTGTGGACTCGTTTCATTCAACGTGTGTGTGTGTATGTTAAAAATATACCATATATTTCTACAAACCCAAATTGTGTTTTGATGGCATCGTTAGTAAATAATACATCATGTAAAAATAACATAACCTTAATAACTCTTTACTACTTCCATAATACTAATCAAGAATGTTTATGCAGAATAATTTAAATGCTAAACAAAATACATTAATGAAAACTGCTTTTATAGATGCCATTAAAATGCAGTCTGTTAGTCATTGAAGAAATAGCAAATTTCCTGAACATATTTTTCCTCCATCTTCATTTCAGGGAGGAAATGAGTAGTTTGCACACTTTCACCAGGGTTGTGTACTACAATTTTTAATACCCGTTTTGTTTTTTAAAAAGCACAGATATAGAAGATTCACACAAAAATATCCTTCCCTGCAGCAACTTGCCATCCTTTATGAACAAAGCTATTTAACATATATTCTATATTGTTACTTTTGTATCACGTCAGTAAGCAAACACTGTTTAGGCTTTTCAGTTTTTTTAGCTGTCTTAGTTTAGATGGACATAATTGGGGAAATTAATTAGGATTTTTTTTTATTTCCAGGGCTTCTTGAATATTTGGTCCTTGCTGCTACTGTAGGAGGTTTAATTAGTATATGAATTATTATAAATAAAATGTGGATGTCTTATATCAGGCTGCAGTAGGAATTTGGTGGTATTCACAAGTTCAGTGTTAACCAATAGCTAGTCACAGTTTTAGGGTTCTGTTATTCATATGTTCTTGATTCAGCGTTACCCTGCTTCTGCTGACTTTAATCCCTTTATTCTCCTCTACCAGATGTACTATCTATCCATTTCAACATAAATAATTTCATGTCCATTATGACAGGGCTACCTAAACCCATTTGTTGGTATTTCTTCCATAGCCTGATAGAGTAGCCAGTGAAGCAACAGAACCACAAACTCAGGAGGTGCTAGCTGCCCAAAAACCTCTGCAGTAAATGTTTTGTCACACAGGTAGTGATGAGGCGATTCTAGCACATGATAATGCAGAAGAAATTTTTAGAGAAAACACATTAAAATAACCCCAGAAGTTATTGGAGAAGGACTCTTCATAGTGTGAGAGAGAATTCTTAATGAGCAGCTTCCGAACTTCCACCCCGATTCCTAGATTGTTTTCCTCTCTCCTTCCATTGTAGGTCCCTTTTCTGTCTAAAGTATATGGTTTCTGTTGCGAATGTGTGTTGCTCAGACATTATGGTAACACCCCTGCAAGATTGGGAAAGTACTATTATTCCTCATTTTACAGATTGTATCTCTGTCCCTAAGTGACTTGCGCAAAGTCACACAGGAACCCTGTGGCAGAGATCCAGGCAAGCGCCCCACTGGACCATCCTTCCTTTCAGTATCTAGTCCTCTTATGTCTAGTCTCTCACAAAAAAGAATAGTTGGGAAGAAGTGGCTACATCTATCAACAGCACCAGACTAGATTAGAAGATAATAGAAAATTTGAAGAACATAGTCCTCACTTTCTAACTGTAAATCTTTTTAGAATAATTTCTAAACCCCTCTTTCCCATTTGTTAGAGGAGACCCTTAACCATACCCCAGAACAGAGACCTGAACTCTTGAATCCCAACTGGAACAGAATTTCAGGGGAAGGAGGGAAGGAATCATTAATCTTTTAATTTCATCCTTCCTGTGGAAAGATTAGCATGAATGCTAAATGTAGAGATTGAAACACGTTTTTCCCCAGTATTTAAATGTAGGCCTTACCACCATCGACCCAATTCTTGGCAGGTGTCAACCAATTCATCTTTTCATTTTGCAGAGCTCATTGTTTGCTCATATGAATAAAGAAGGGTGTAGTTGGTGCAAACAAATGCCAGATGCATTTGTAGAGGCATTGTGAAAACGTCACACAACGTTTTTGGTAAATTCGAGAAACGTTGATTACATCGCAATAAGAAACTTGAATGGCTCCTAGCTTTTCTAGTTTTTCCTTCACCATCCATCATGCGTTAGTTCAGATATTTGTAACTTCTTTTTTGCATGCACATCAGTGTACTGGGATGTAATTTACTGGAAAATATGCTAACTCCATATAGGCAAGTCCATAATTGATTTTGACCCAGTAATAATCTTCCTGAATAATCTCCTAATAATTACTATCATCCGAGGTTCTCTTCCTTAAATCAGCTTTGGAAAACGAAATACGCAGTAGTGTCACATTTGAATTATTTTTCTTACAACGTTGTACTTACGCTTTAGTAGCCAGATTTATTTACTTCATCTGCTTTATTTATACTCTTGCCTACTGATTCTTTTTAACTACTTTGATCTCAGAAACTCTCAATTACCATACCATTTGCAGATTATACATACTGTGTACTAAAAAGATATTTAGGTTCTTGAAGGGCAAAGTACTTAACATGAACAGCAAAGGATTTAATTTTTTTTAATTGTGCCTTTAATTCTGCTTTTGTTCTATTTTAAAAATATCTGAAAGGCCAAGTTTGGTCTTCCCTGGTGTCTCTGGACAAGCTTGGATATCTCAGGATGTGTATTATGAGGTCTTAACAGGGACTTCCATTATCCAGAATGTTAATTACTTGTTGATATTAAACAGTTTATAGGATTGGTATCTTTGTTTTTTGTTATAGTCATCTATTTTTAGTCACTTTGATTCATAGAGATTTGTTAGGAAGAAAAAAGTAGTTGAGAAAACTGACAATTCTTGTTGAATGGATGAGAAAGAAAATATTATTTTCCTTTATTGAAAAATACATGTTTGTGCAATGGAAACCACTTAGTGCAAATATTTGGGGATTTAAATGCTGAAATGAAGCAATTGTGCAGAGTAACTATAAACATAGTTAAATTAGAAAAGTCTCTCAACATATAATACATTTTAAAAATAATACCTAGAGCAACACAATGTAAACCAAGAGCCAATATTTAGAACCGTAATCAGGAAGAAATACCTCTAATTGTAAAAACGTTGAGCTGGAGCTGGCTGAGCATTCTAATCAAGTCATTTGTTTACTACAAAAGAAGTAAATGATGCTACCTGTTCCTGAAGTGAGGTCTGATTACAAGTACAGTGCAAAATGTGTATACTTAAAAATAATTGCTGCAGTTGTTCACAATTCCAAGTCCTTCAGCTATTCAGTGATACAGCAATTGTATTGGAAGCATCACCTTCTTCCGTTGTGTATAAAAAAAACCAACTGCAGTATTTTTGCCAGACACCTTTTAACGTAATAAGAAGGTCAAACCATTTCCAGTATATATGGAATGCAGGAACGGGGCGACGAAAAACACAGTAATTTAAAATAGAACAGATTGTTATAATATCACTTAAAAGTACACTTTTACACCAGCAGGAGAGTATGCTGGATGTCAGTAAAATGTATCTTGTGGCTGACGCTTCAGTGCTTAACATCTGTAATCACAAGCAGCTGGGGTTCTGTTAAGTGTCAGCCAGAGATATTGAAAAGTTACAAAATATGAAGTACCTGATACACTGAAACTTCATTTTGGAAATTGGCTTTAACAAGGCTCTACCCTTAATGGTATTGCACTCATACAAAGACAAAAAGGTAGATAAGCATCTAAATTATTACTTTATGTGGAATAAGTAAATGTTGGTCGTCGTTCTTATGTTGAGAGCAATTTTATCCACCATCTCTGAGGTTAAACTGGACTAATGTGGAGCTTCTGCCTGCTGCTCAGAAGCAAGTACATTTCAGGCTCCACTTCCCTTTACAATAGTCCAGTAAACTCCTTGGAGGAGAAGTACATGGATAGCTGCACTCTGATGGCATAGTTATAGATGTCTTAAAATAACCCTCAGATAGATGGTTTTAAATATCTGTTTATATTAACTATTACTTCCCTCCTATGACTTCCAATATTTTGCTCCTTGCAGAATTCAAATCTTTTTAAACAACAAATTGTTAAATGCTAAGTACAACTGTATTTGGAAAAGATCCTGCTAAGGTTTATCGTACAATTTTGCTTGTTAATTTTGCCTTTTTGCCATAGCGTGCTATATTAATAATTTGCAGCTTCAGCAGAGTCAACGTTCCTAATGCCTCTCCTTGTAAATCTTTCCCTGTAGAAAATCAGTACATCAAAGCCAGCATATAAAATGAGATCATCTAAAAATAGTCATATAGTCATATGTTGACAAGCTTTTTTAGTGAAGTTTAACTAAGAAAGCTTCACAAAATGAAACCAGGCCAAATGTGACAGATGGGTTCAAATCGTCTCATAATCTTTAAATCCCTTAGTGTAAAAAATGGTATTCTTGACTAGCTAAGGTTCGGTTAATTTTGTTCAAGGGTACTTTTTTCCTTTGGAGCCTTATTGAATGATGATCCTCTTTCTTATATTTACTACATTTATAAATGTCTGGGACAGTTAATATCTATTCTGTACAAATAAAAGGTTAGGATATTTCTAAGACATCATGGCACTGAATTTTTGAGTATATTTTCAGAAACTAGTCAAAGACCGATAGGGGATTCTTGTAATATCCCCCCTCCGGCCGCCCAAGCCTATGAGGTTAGCTTAAAAAAAAACTGATGACCTGTACCCTGAAGGCTTTTGGAACTTCAGTATGTTGTCTATCATTCTATGGCACTCCAGATACTCAATTTCTCCCTGCCATCAAGTGACAACAGAAAACATTGAAACTTAGGTTATGTAATTACCCCCTACAAAATGTGCCAGCCAGACCAGATCTCACTCGTGGTTTTTAAATCTCTGGTAGGTAAAAGGCATCTCTGTAGCAAGCACTTTGGAATGGGATCACTTGAGGTCTGAGGGAGCTGGCAATCTTAAAGCCTGATGGCTGCTAGTGTGCATGTATGCTCTGCGCTTTCAAAGATAATTGGAAATATTATAACTGTTTGAGGCAATAGCTAGATTGTTAGCGTGCTGGGGCAGCTGGTTATTTTTATAGTCATTGATGGCTTCACTGTTACCTTGTCTGCCCCATTCCTCCCTCCCCATTTGTTTGGGTTATCCACCTATTTCATCATATGCCAAGATTTTAAGTACTTTTTCTATTATATGTTTGAACAGTGTTTAGCACACAGGTGTCCTGATCACTGATTGGGACGGCAAGGTGCTACCACAAAACAAACAATAATAAGGCGGAGTTACCTCTCAGTCCACACACCTGAAGCACATTACTGCAGAAAGGTGATTGCTGCATCTCCACATTTCTACAAACCACTTTCTGCGTGTTTATCTGAACTGATACCCTGTCTGAGGTAACTTTATCTTATTTCAGCTGCTGACACTGTTAGCCTGCAAGCCAGCTGCTCTCCTACACAGAGTTGTTTGCTTTGAAAATTATGCTTTTTAGTCTATTTGCTCACCTTTTTCCTTTCTAATCCCCTTTCAATATGGTTAGCTAAATGAAACCAATCACATCTGAGATTTATTTTCTCACTGAGCATTTGTACACTAGCAACTCAGGTCCCTAGCTGTCCAAAAACTCTGATCTTAGGAACAAAAGTTACTTTCAGCTGAAAAAAGAAAAGGAGTACTTGTGGCACCTTAGAGACTAACCAATTTATTTGAGCATGAGCTTTCGTGAGCTACAGCTCACTTCATCGGATGCATACTGTGGAAATTGCAGAATATCATTATTATATACACAGACACCATGAAACAATACCTCCTCCCACCCCACTCTCCTGCTGGTAATAGCTTATCTAAAGTGATCATCAAGATGGGCCATTTCCAGCACAAATCCAGGTTTTCTCACCCTCCGCCCCCCCACAGACAAACTCACTCTCTTGCTGGTAATAGCCCATCCAAAGTGACCACTCTTTTCACAATGTGTATGATAATCAAGGTGGGCCATTTCCTGCAGAAATCCAGGTTCTCTCACCCCCTCACCCCCCTCCAAAAACCACACACACAAAGAGTGAGTTTGTGTGTGTGGTTTTTGGAGGAGGGTGAGGGGGTGAGAGAACCTGGATTTCTGCAGGAAATGGCCCACCTTGATTATCATACACATTGTGAAAAGAGTGGTCACTTTGGATGGGCTATTACCAGCAAGAGAGTGAGTTTGTCTGTAGGGGGGCGGAGGGTGAGAAAACCTGGATTTGTGCTGGAAATGGCCCATCTTGATGATCACTTTAGATAAGCTATTACCAGCAGGAGAGTGGGGTGGGAGGAGGTATTGTTTCATGGTGTCTGTGTATATAATAATGATATTCTGCAATTTCCACAGTATGCATCCGATGAAGTGAGCTGTAGCTCACGAAAGCTCATGCTCAAATAAATTGGTTAGTCTCTAAGGTGCCACAAGTACTCCTTTTCTTTTTGCGAATACAGACTAACACGGCTGTTACTCTGAAAACTTTCAACTGAGGAACAACACAGGATGTGTCTATGCTGCAATCACATCTATGACTGCAGCATGTGCAGGCATACCCTAGCTAGCTTTGATCTAGCGAGCTCAGATAACAGTAGCAGTGAAGCCTTGGCAGTACGGCCTGTACAAGCACCCCCAAGGATCCCGGGTATGTCTTTGAGTGGCTAGCCCGCGTTGACACCTTTACTGCTACTGTAAATGGAGCTAGCTAGATTAAAGCCGGCCCATACTATATCTACATGTGCTGCAATCACCCTTCTGATTGCAATAGAGACGTACCCTCAGCCATTAGTATCGTAGTATGCCTTACACTACCTGTATATGAAATGGGGCTCTTTACACCATGGCTAATTCGGTCTCATCAGTGCATTCTCTCCGCATTAAGAGTCACACAACGCCTCAAAGCATCATAGTCTCTACCCAATCCATGCAGGATTAGATGATGAATAGCCCTTGTCAGGTGGATTCTCCTTACCCAACCCGGTGCTGGTTAAGCTGCATACCTTATGTAAGATTGTTTTAGGACTCAACATTCTGTAAACTACATTCAAGCCCAAATTTAGAATTACTGGATTTCCCTCAAACTTTAGGATTGGAGACTGATGGCAGTCTGCCTGGATCCAGGGGCATGCACAGGGATTTAAATGTGACTACTTTTGGAAGGGCACCTTAAACACCAGACCCGCCCACCTAAGGCCCCCGGACCCCACTGCCTCCCCCACCCATTGTCCTGAGCTCCCTTCTCTGTACCTCAGGTGGGCTCCAAACATTTCCAGAGGCTGCAGATGAAGAAGGCAGGCTTCCCCGTGCCCCCTCTGGCAGAGCTGTGCAGCTAGCCCGGCTTCCCTGCTCCAGGCTCCCTCCAGTGGGGCTCGGCGGGAGTGCTAGCTGCAGTGCCTTTCCCAGGAGCGTTCAGTGGCGCTCAGCCAGACTCCCACCCTGGAAGAAAGAGAGGAGGACAGGCTCAGGGGTGGTAATCCTGGCAGGGGGCCTGGGCAGAAGCTAGAGACAGTGGCGGAGATGATTATTGGGGTGGTAGGGGGCATGCCCCTGCCTGGATCCAATGCCTTGGGTCCTTGAGAAGCCACTACATTCTGACTGAACTACAGAGAGGCAAAAACATCAAAGAGTAAATGTCTGTCTCACAACCTCACATTACAACCTGGTAATGTGGTTGCTCTTGGAAGAGGGTCTGGGGCCTGGCAGTGTGGCTAGCCCTCTTCCATTTACAGAGCTCCAGTGCGGTCAGATCAATCTGGTTCCGCTCGGACAAATTGACTATAGTAACTTATGCAAACAAGGAGAAAAATTGAAGCAGGGGCATGAAAATGAAAGTATGAGGTGTATTTATTTTTGTGTTGTATGCAACATCTGTGACTGCTGGTAGCAAATATCTCCAATGGCTGGAGATGGGACAGTAGATGGGGAGGTCTCTGAGTTACTACAGAAACAGTGGAGCACCCACAGGGACAGCACCCAAAGAAGAATTCTTTCCCAAGTGTCTGGCTGGTGGGTCTCGCTGATATGTTCAGGGTCTAAGTCATTGCCATATTTGGGGTGGGAAGGAATTTTCCCCCAGGTCAGATTGGCAGAGACCCTGGGGTTTTTCACCTTCATCTGCAGTGTGGGGCATGGGTCACTTGCTGGTTTAAACTAGAGTAAATGGGGGATTCTCTGTAACTTGAAGTCTTTAAATCTTGATTTGAGGGCTTCAGTAACTCAGCCAGTGGTTATGGGTCTATTACAGGAGTAACCAGGTGAAGTTCTGTGGCCTGCGATGTGCAGAAGCTCAGACTAGATAATCACAATGATCCCTTCTGACCTTAGTCTATGGATGTATGAATAAAGGCCTGAAAGTTTTTTATTTGTAATAAAGTTGGGAGGTTTTCTGCTTGCTTTTTATCTCTTTAATATAAGGGATCTAAATGTTGATCTTCTCTGGTTGCTCTTTTGCTTGAGGCCTTGAAGGTGGGGTCAGAATCTTGATACACGTAACTTGTGAACCCTACAGTTTAACTGAAGGAGTGGAATTGTTGAACGAATAACATTTCTTCAAAATGGATGTTAGTCATTGACGTTAAGGGAACCAAAAAGATTGAGTCTGACTTATAATCCTTTCAACTCTCAAACGCAAAGCTTTCAGGTTGTTGTGATTCTATAATTTCACTAGTTCTTCAGTCTCTATAATCTTTCAAGGTAGAGAAGACTTGAATGTTTTATGGGTTAAAAACAAACAAAAAACAAAACAAAAAACCCCAAGCAATGTATTTTTTTTTCTTTTGATAAAAACTTGGAGGGTGTTGTTCCACATAGTGGTGCCCAAACTTTTCCTGTTGCGCCCCTCCTTACCAGTAATTCAATCTGTTCGCACCTCCCCACCTTCGTTACTGCACAGTTGGTTCAGCAGAGGAGCTTGGGCTGAAGGCGGAGCTTGGGGCTGAACTGGGGCTGGGGGAGGAGCTGGTGCTAGAGGCAGGAGATGGAGTGGAGCTGTGGCTGGGGCCAGAGCAGGCGGCAGAGTGGAGCAGGGCTGGGAGCAATGTGGGGCTGGGTGCTGCCCTCTCCCTGTGGGGACCGACCTGAGCCCTGCCGCACATGCCCCCCAAACATTCCTCTGCACCCTGTGAGGCGGGGTGTCACACACTTTGGGGATCACTGTTTTACATCATAAAGAAGCAAACTTACACATAATGAAAAAGCACAAGCCCAATTTTTTCCCCTGTTTCAGGTTACTTTTAATTAACTGTTGAGGTGTCTGACTTCAGAAATAACACTTGTGGACGCATGCAGAGCATGTTGTTTTGCACTGCTTATCTTAATATTATTTCAGGCAGTGGTGGTATAGGAAGATGTCAATTTGCTGGAAATTCTAGATCGGAAGAAAGAATTCCCACTCCAGGTTTTTGATAGAAAGCCATCCATCTGTGGTTTGGAGATCCTTTGTTGCCTGGTGACTGATTTGGACAATGATGCCTGGAGAGCTCTAGTGAACTATGAAGTGGGGTGTGGAAAGTTTGCTCTGCCTAGAAACTTGAGAGACCATTTAGAATTAGAGTTCCTTCTGTATGAGAAGTTCTTCTGCAGCAGAATGGACAAAACTTTGTGCCAGTATAAACAGAATGCTGAAGTAGGATGCAGCAGCATAGAATCACCACTGGATATGCCTTTGTAACACTCTGCCTTCCCTTCCTTCCACCCTGAGCAGTGGTACTCCACTGCACTGCGGTATTGAAGGACTTTGCCACTGCTTAGGACTTCATGCTGTCATGCAGCAGACTTAAAATCTAGGCTGCCTCTGAAAACATTTTAATGCTAGTGCCAGTACGTGAAAAAGCACACTGCAAGATATATACACGTATATGTTTGTGCCGCCCATCTGTAGGGATTACTCTGCTTGCACTCATAATCCCTGTTTTATGTGCATGCAGCATTTCATGCCAAGTTAAATCGCTGGTTGCATGTTTGTCCCCACCCCCATTTGGAATCCATCTTGGATTGCACATGGATGGGGAAAGAAGAGAGGTAGATGGTGCAGGAAAAATGGAGGTTCCTTCAAAGTCCACGTTACAGCACATAACATAACATCCCCCATCAAAGTTGAGAGACTGGCCATAAACAGAGAAAGCCACACCCCTTATGCTGTAATATCTCCCATAACATCAACATATAATTGGTGGCCCCCATATAGAATGTGGGGTAAACAATGAGGTGGCAAAATTTGCAGATGATACAAACCTACACAAGATAGTTAAGTCCAAAGCAGACCATGAAGAGTTACAAAGGTATCGTTGGTGGTCCACCAGTTCCTTGGTGTCAACATCTGGCCATCTGGCAGCATACTAGTAGGCAGATTTCTTGGATGGCATCTCTGCTCAGGTGCTGTGAAAGCACAGTAGAAATGTAGCCAGGCGCATGCAATGCGGGGGTTAAACACTACAGAAACTGGAAGGTGCTTTTGGTGCAGAAGAAGGGAGTAGATTGGGGGCAGGCAAACTTTTTGGCTTGAGGGCAGCATCGGGTTTTGGAAATTGTGTGGAGGGCTGGTTAGGGGAGGCTGTGCCTCTTATCCTCCCACCGCTTCTCACCCCCTGACGCGCCCCCCTCCAGGACTCCTGCCCCATCCAACCCCCCCCCGTTCCCTGATGGCCCCCCATTCCCTGCCCCATTCCCCCCCCCGCCACTCCCTGTCCCCTGACCGTGCCCGGAACCCCCACCCCTGACTGCCCCCCACCGCCCCATCCAACCCTTCCTCTTATTCCTGACTGCCCCCCGGGACCCCTGCCCCATCCAACCACCCCTTCTCCCTGACCGCCCCTGGAACCCGTGCCCCTGACTGCCCCCCGCTGCCACATCCAACCCCCCCTCTCCTTCCTGACTGCCCCCCCGGGACCCCTTCCCCATCCAACCACCCCTTCTCCCTGTCCACTGACTGCCCCCGTTCCCCCATCCAACCCCCCCTCTTTCCCTGACTGCCCTCCCGGGACCCCTGCCCCCATTCAACACCCCTGTTCCCTGCCCTCTGACTGCCTGAACACCTATCCACACCCCCGCCCGCAACCACCCCCCAAACTCCCCTGTCCTCTATCCAACCTGCCCGCTCCCTGCCCCCTTTCCGCGCTGCCTGGAGCACTGGTGGCTGACGGCGCTACAGCCACACCGCCCAGCCGGAGCCAGCCATGCAACTGTATAGCACAGAGCACCGGGTCAGGCCAGGCTCTGCAGCTGCGCTGCCCCAGGAGCTTGCAGCCCCGCCGCCCAGAGCATTGCACTGGCGGTGCAGTGAGCTGAAGCTGCAGGGGAGGGGCTGGGCCAGGAGCTCAGGGGCCGGGCAGGAGGGTCCCGCGGGCCGGATGTGGCCCATGGGCTGTAGTTTCCCCACCTCTGGAGTAGGTAGAGGGTAAGAAAATATGGTCCATATAGAATTGCGGGAAGGCATTGGAGGACTCTCAGAACTTGTGCTTCATTAGCCTCTGTCCTCAGTGGAAAGTAGGCAGGTTACCAGCCTGGGTTAAAGTGGAACCTGGGCTCAAACCTATATGACCTGCCTGGCCAGCTAGCCCAGGTTTAAATCACCACCAAACCCATGTCAGATGTCTTTGTGTGTGGACAGTAGGAGGGTTGGAGACATCACCTGGGTAAGAGTCTGGGTTACTACTTTAGTGAAGACGTTGCACCCCATAATGCTTTATAGAAATATGCTTATGAATGTAAATATGACCTAAGTGGAATATGTTTTACGCTACATATGTTATGTAACATATCTTTGCAAAGGTTATGTTCTACAGAATGTATTCATCCTATTTGTATACATGTATCATTTTTATATCTGAAGTTATGAGCGTTTGCTCTGTGCTTGTATTTAAAGTGTTTGCTGTAGGAAGCACCTAAGGCAAATCTGGTCAACATAGTGTGAAGGGGTTATTCAAGTAATTGGAAGTACTTGGCTAACAGTGGACCTTGACAGATGCCAATCCACATCTGAGCTTGCCTGGAAACGTTCAAACTAGCATGTGGACACTGGCGTCGGCCTGTAAAGAACTGAGTCATGCAAGGACATGTGACTTGCCCATGTGACTCCAAAACTCCATCTTGTAGCTGTAATTCTACACAGGGGGAGAGAGGAGTTTCCACGCACAAGAGAGACTATATTTCCCCTGGGAAACCTCTCCATTTTGTCTTCAGCTGGCTCAAGAGATAGCCTCGCCACCCCAAACAGAGGCCTGGAAGAAACTGGAACAAAGGACAGTAACTACAGGGGTGTGAGTGACTGCTGGACCCAGACCTAGAAGGAGGCTAGTCTGTCAAAGAAGCTTATTGGAACATCTCTGAGGGTGAGATTTAGCTGCATTTAGTTTCCTACTGTATTAGGCTTAGACTTGCGTGTTTTATTTTATTTTGTTTGGTAATTTACTTTGTTCTGTCAATACTTGGAACCACTTAAATCCTACTTTTTGTATTTAATAAAATCACTTTACTTATTAATTAACACAGAGTAAGTATTAATACCTGGGGAGGGCAAACAGCAGTGTGTATCTCTCTGTCAGTGTTATAGATGGCGAACAATTTATGAGTTTACCCTGTATAAGCTTTATACAGAGTTGTCAAGGTTCCTTCCCCACTCTGAACTCTAGGGTACAGATGTGGGGACCTGCATGAAAGACCCCCTAAGCTTATTTTTACCAGCTTAGGTTAAAACTTCGCCAAGGTACAAACTGTTTTACCTTTTGTCCTTGGACCTTATGTTGGACCTTATGCTGCCATCGCCAAAGTGTCTAACAAAAACAACAGGGAAAATGCCCACTTGGAAACGTCCCCCCCACAAAATATCCCCCCAAGCACTACACCCCCTTTCCTGGGGAAGGCTTGATAAAAATCCTCACCAATTTCCATAGGTGAACACAGACCCAAGCCCTTGGATCTTAAGAACAATGAAAAAGCAATCAGGTTCTTAAAAGAGAATTTTAATTAAAGAAAAAGAAAAACCTCTGAAAATCAGGAAGGGAAATACCTTACAGAGTAGTCAGATTCAAAACATAGAGAATCCCTCTAGGCAAAACCTTAAGTTACGAAAAGACACAAAAACAGGAATATCCATCCCATTCAGCACAACTTATTTTATCAGCCATTTAAACAAAACAGAATCTAACACATATCTAACTAGATTGCTTACTAACTCTTTCCAGGAGTTCTGACCTGCATTCCTGCTCTGGTCCAGGCAAAAGCATCACACAGACAGAGAGAACCCTTTGTTCCCTCCCACCCACTTTGAAAGTATCTTGTCTCCTCATTGGTCATTTTGGTCAGGTGCCAGCGAGGTTGTCTTAGCTTCTTAACCCTTTACAGGTGAAAGGGTTTTTCCTCTGGACAGGAGGGATTTAAAGGTGTTTACCCTTCCCTTTATATTTATGACAAGAGTAAAACTGATTTATTCAGGGTTTGGACCCCATTGGGAGCGGGAGACGGGAGCACTTCTTAAGCTGTTTTCAGTTAAGCCTGCAGTTGTGGGAGACGTGGTTCAGACTTGGATCTGTGTTTGCAGCAGGAAAGCGTGTCTGGCTCAAACAAGGCAAGGTACTGAAGTCCCAATCTGGCAGGGAAAACGGGCTCAGAGGTAGTGTAGGCACATCAGGTGCCCACAGTCTCAAAGGGGTTTCTGTGATCCAACCGGTCACAGATGTATCCATAGTTGGGAGATCAACATGTGCCAGAAACAAGCCTAGATAACCACTTAAAGGTGTTATACTCTTAATCCTCTCTTTTCTGTGTCTTTCCCACATCCTTTATTCTTCTCATTGCACAATGTCCAATGTTAGACCCTGCCTAAAGAGTTTACAATCCATCTTTTCTGTTTGTTTTTTAAACAGACTACTTTGACTACTGAATAAATAATTCTTAAATGCCTACCTGCTGTAAAACCCCATTTATATGCTAATAAGTTTTATTTGGTTAGGAGTTAATGCAAGTGATCTTTCACTTAAGTGTCTTTAAGATAGCAGAAGAGCATGACAGTTATTTACAGAGGCCCTCAATTAAATTATCTGCATTCTGATGCATGATTGTGCTACTGATATTTGTTAGTCCTTCATAAAACCTGATTGCCAGAGCCTATGGATAATGCACTTGTAGTAAAAACAGTTTGTCAAATGTAATCTCCAGTCCTGAAGGGGATTTTTGAACAGATGTGTCCTGTTAATGTTAGTGCTGACTGAGCAATCAGATGTTCACAGCATCTATAAACTAGTTGTTATTTATACTTCCCTTGATGGATTTGCTAATTAAATCCCTTAAATTGATTTTAGTACCTACCAGCTGAGACTTTTCTCACAGCTGATGCTTATTAAGGTAGATAGCCCAGAAAATCCAGGTTCATTTTTTGTTTCAGATTAAATATTTTGTGCCTGATTCTCCACTAACTCACAATAGTGTGAATTAAGAGTAACTCCTTGGAACTCAGAGTTACACTGGTATAAACCTGATGCAAATGAGAGAACAAGATCCTTCTTACGTTTTCAACCAATTTTCCCTATTCCACTGACTGCTAGTCTGTTTAATTTTCAGTCTTGATTTGATTGCCAGTCTAGTTACTTCAGCTAACTAAAATCAGTTAAACATGTTCTATGTATTATTCCAGCCAGTTACTATAAGTCATAGAACTCTAATTCAATTTTTAGCCTTTGGCACAAGTGACCTGTGGTTGTGTCCAGCCTCCCTGTTCATATAGCTTTATAGCTAAAATCATTTGAAAAGGATATCAAGTTGTCTGTTAGCCTGTTTGCAAGAGGACAGAGCAAATATTGGAATACTGAAGGTCAGGGCTGGCTCTAGGCTATTTTTGCTGTTCTGGGAAATTTATGCACTTCACAGCAAAACTCACAATCACTAAGCATTTTGCTGCTCTTATACGGCGCAAGGCAGTCTGTTCTGCTTAAAATGTAGACCCTGATTCTGCTGCAGGTCATTGTCTAATTTACTTTTTCAAAGCAAATTAGTGTCACAACTATAAATCTTGAAATATTGTTGGCTTTGAGGTTATAGCATCTACCATTTGTCTGAAAACACTAAAATCTGCAGATTGTTTTACTTTTACATTTGGGTTTGGGTTATTTCCATACTTGAATATAGTATTTGGTTTAATGAAATTCTTTAGTTTGTTGGCTGTTTGGTGATATTGCTGTAGCTTTGTACCATGTGCCAGAGCTTTGATTTTTTTTTTTATTTGATGTCTCATATCCATACATGACTGTATTTCTATTTCATGTCTGCATTAAAGCTGAGCAGCTGATAGTCTTCTTGTTGATTCCCAATTAATATGTTGCCTGAGAAATATTCAACAATGTTTTCGTTGATGATTTGCATGGAGAAGATAAAACGTTTCTAAATTACTTGTGAGATCTGGTTCAGTGACCAACCTAATGCCTGAAGAATATGGAATGAATTCCTACCTGTCCTTATTGTGTGTGTGTGTGTGTGTGTGTGTGTGTGTGTGTGTGTTAAATCAAACATTCATCTTAAACAGCAATTGTCTTCTCTAGCGGCAGTGTATGGAAAACACTAACAGTGCTAAACTTTTGACAGTGATGCAGCTCCTAGTGGATCAATAGACACAATGAACCTACAATGGTACATCAGCCTTATGAAGGTATTTAATTGAGTCTGGGATCTCTCTCAACAGAAGTCATTGAATAATATCTTCCTTTAAGGCCTTCATTAGTTTATGCTTTTTCCTTTAAATTCTGTCCATTCTTCCCTATAGTTAAGTTGCTATGATTCTCACTGAATCGCCCTATTTTTTTCATTCTATTCTGTATAGGTTTTTATATCCTACTTATCACTGTAGTATTTGAGTGCCTTCTGGTCGTCCTTTAAGGCACATGACTAACATCTGTCACATGTTGTTTGTTCTCTCACCCTCTCTCCAGAGGGAGAAGCTTGTGCAGTTGGAGCATCATGTTTTTGAAGTGTTTTTTTGTACGGGAAAAAATATATACCCCTGTTGTTATGTGTTTATGTCAGAAAAGGCAAGGTCAAAGAAACATGCCTTGCAATTGAAGCAAAAGGTGGTGAAGTTTGTTGTGGTCTTGAGTTACTGGGGGAGTTCATCCCACAGTCAGACTGCCTCCAGAGAAGGTTTGTGCCTTGCACAGACAAGCTTTACTTCTATTGTTGAGAATTCCAGTGTGCCAGAGGAGAGCACTTGTCAATCATGACCTTCGTCTCGGATCTTTAGACAATCTTTTAGATATCCTGGGACTGGGCCATGGGGCGCTTTGAAGATAAGGACTGAGACCTTGGACTTGATTTGAGATTCTATGGGAAGCTAGTCTAGAAGGCAAATTTGATATGTTTGCAGTAGCCTGTGTTGCTGAGGAGATGCACTAAATACCTTACAGCCTTAACTGTACATTTTATTCAAACCCCATTTGAGTCTAGAGAGAGACAATATTTTCCTGTGATTGATGGGTAATTAGCTCATTTGATTCCTCTACTATGTTCTGTTTTGACCCAATACAAATGCATCAACTCTGTTCTATCAAGACTTTGAAAATATTCAGTACAGTTGCCAAACTAAAATGAAATTCACTTAGCATAGTGACTTGAGTTAAAATTACACAGATGCTTTATAAGAGTGATTCCAGATCAAAATAGATAAATAACATGCAATTGCCCTTAAACTTTAGCTCTGCACTTAGTGTAAGAATTGGAGAAAACACATTCAAGAACAGACTGAGAAAAATCAATTTAATTCCTAGTTGAAAGTAACAACTATAACTAGAAGTTAGATAGAAATGGTGATTTTTAGTTCATAGATCACAATATAGCTGACTTTTGAACAAGAAAATACTAAATACAAATCCTTTCATTTATTTTATTTTTATGTTCCTTTGTGTATCATTTTATAAAACCATTTCTTTTCTGATTAATACAAAAGCCTATTTGCATAATTGTAATTACACAATGTACTCTGCATATTTTATACATTATTAACAAAGTAATTGACGAGGAAAGAATATTCCAATTTTTGGATTAAATCCCATTAGCGAAATTTATCATTTTGTTTCTAGAGAGCATTCTGGTAGGATCATAGTGATGTAACACATTTTTTGCTGTAAACCAATTATACAGCTATTGTTTCAACTTATCAATTAAGATTTTAAACTTCAGCCAAGACCAGGAGAATTTCTGAATAAAATTTTAATTAGTTTAGTACTTTTTAACATACGAAAGGAAAACCACAGTAGCTTTGTGGTTCAAGGCACTTTTTTGCATGCTACACAGTTACTTTGTCTGTTTGTTGCATAGCATATTACAGGTTTCTTGTTTATAGTATTGGCTGTTTGGTTTGTGGTGTTTTGAGGAAGGAATATTTTAAGTCACATGGAAAGTAGTTATTGCCCATGCACATTAGCTGTTTATCTCTTTAAAAATAATATATTAGAAACCTTGGGAACTTATTTTGTCATATGGTATGCAGAGTAGATTCATTATATGAAACTAAGATGGTTTTGTGTTTAGTGTACTGTGGTCTGAAAGCTCTTTGAAACTATTAATATCACAATGTAAAAAGTTGGAATTTATGACGGTGGTATAAAATTTCAGCCTTGCAAAAGTGTCTTGAAAATGTATTAGTGCAAGCACAAAATCTACTCTCTGTCTGACCTTAATGATTGATAATGAATAAACTAGTGACATTTTAGTCACCCATCAAAAGAAGAAAAAATCCTCAACATAGACAATTTTTTTTTGAAAAGCTGCAGTTCCTAAATTCACAATTTAGGAGTGCCTTCCTAAAGCTGTTCACAAATATGAATGAATTTAGGTTTGTATCACCCTGCAAAGTACGCATTATCTCACTCTTTTGGATGGGGAAACTGAGGCATAGAGCGGCTAAGTGACTTTCCCACATTCACACAACATGTATGAGAAGGCCAAAATGGAACCCAGGTCTCCTGGTCCTCTGCTTTAACCATTTGAACATGCTTTGTCCATTCACAAATTACATTAAGTCCCAGTCTGTTTTAAAGTAACACTGAGAACTTGATTAAGCCTACCATTGCAATGCTATTTGATAGTTTAGGTTCAGACTCTG
Organism: Chelonia mydas; assembly: GCF_015237465.2. NCBI lineage: Eukaryota > Metazoa > Chordata > Testudines > Cheloniidae > Chelonia > Chelonia mydas. The sequence goes on from NC_057855.1 coordinate 21,443,652, forward strand.
TCCTTAATAACTGTGTGAGTAGGGATTGTAGAGAGGCAGCATGGTTGTTTTTGAGAAGAGGGGACTGGGAGTCAGGACTCTTCTAGGTTGTGTTCCCAAGTCTGCTATTGACTCACTCTGTGAACCAGGATAAGGCAGTCACAGCAACATTTGCAAAAAGAGCCCACCAATTTTGTGTACCTAATTCTTTGAGTATCCAACTTGAGACTCCTAGAGCATGATTCTTGGAGGTACTATGCATCTGCTGCTCTGATTGAGTGCAACTGGGTTTGTGGACCTCTGAAAAAGCAGGCTCTAGGTGTGAAAACATGGCCCCCACTCAAGTCAATGGGAATGTTATCACTGATTTTAGAGGAACCAGGATTTCACCCAAGGTGGTCAGTGAAACTGGAGACACTCAAAACGAGTCAACTCTTCTGAAAATTTGTGCTTTAATCTCTCTCTGACTCAGTTTATCCATCTGTGAAATTGGACACAGAGACACTGAGGCACAGGTAGTGTTGGTGAAACACTTTCCATTTATCAAGTACTTCACCTTTGAAGATCTCAAAGTATTTTTCTTATTAATTTTTTAGGAGTCAGTCTGGACTTTCCCCAGTGTCTGAGGAGTTGGAGCAAATGCGGTTGTATCGCAGAGCTTGGCTGTAGACAATGGATCGTGTGGTGTGGTCAGGGTGAAAGCTGGAGGCATGTAGGTAGGAATAGCGGTCAGTAGGTTTCCGGTATAGGGTAGTGTTTATGTGACCACCGTTTATTAGCACTGTAGTATCGAGGAAGTGTGATTATCATACACATTGTAAGGAGAGTGATCACTTTAGATAAGCTATTACCAACAGGAGAGTGGGTTTGTGTGGGGGGGTGGGGAGAAAACCTGGATTTGTGCTGGAAATGGCCCACCTTGATTATCATACACATTGTAAGGAGAGTAATCACTTTACATAAGCTATTACCACCAGGAGAGTGGAATGGGGGGAGAGAAAATCTTTTGTAGTGATAAACACCCATTTTTTCATGGTTTGTGTGTATAAAAACATCTTCTGTATTTTCCACAGTATGCATCTGATGAAGTGAGCTGTAGCTCACGAAAGCTTATGCTCAAATAAATTGGTTAGTCTCTAAGGTGCCACAAGTACTCCTTTTCTTTTTGCTTGAACTAGCGGTTCCTTCCCCGGGCTACTTCCCTCTCCTGCCCTTCAGCTTGTGGGGCTTCCTGCCCTCCCTCTGCACAAACCAGGTGTCCCTTTACCTAGGGTCTTGGTCTTCTTAGCCCACTGCAGCACTTCTTCAAACTCTCCCCTGCTTCCCTCCAAACTGCTCTCTGCTCCAACACCAATCCACTCTGCTTCAACTCCTTCCCTTGTCTGACTGAAGCAGGGGGGTTTTATCAGGTGACCTGGCTTCAGGTGATTTAATTAATCTTTAGCGAACTTCCTTCCCTCTCCAGGGAAGAAGGCTCCCTTCGAACCCTCTCCTGCTGCCCTCTGGCCTAGGCTTTCCTTGCTTTTGCCCCTGCTTTAGTTCCGCCCCCCCCCCCCCCCCCCCCGCGCGACCGGGCCAGACGCTTTTTTTTCGTTTTGTTTTTTTTTGCTGCTTTTTTTTTTTTTGCTGCCGTTCGAGTGCTGGTCAGCTGCCAGTTTGCCTGTCAGCCCCCCCACACCTGCTCTCGGACGCTGCTATTGCTTCAGCTGCAACCCCCGGAGGAGGGGGGAGGACTGCCGACCCGCTCCCCGGAGGAGGGGAGTGGACGCCCCCAGACCCAACCGTTTTGCTGTTTGTTTGTAGACCTGCAATTAATCGTCTTCTTATCTTTGCTTGGCATTTTTGGAATGCTCCACAAAGACCGGGAGAGAAGACAGCTGACAGAGACATCGCCTGGGGAAGCTACAAATCATCGTGGAGGGGGCCGTAAGACTGAGTAACTTTTGAACTGTACTCTCGTGTGGGGAGAGTTTGACTGCGTCTTAACTGCGTTTGTAGGGGCACAGGGGGTGTGGCACAGAGCTGCCCCCCGATCCATCGGTGGCCCCCCCCAACCATACTACAACCGTCACGGCCCCCCCGCCGTCCGTCCCTGCTGGCAACCTGCCATCTGCCTCTAGCCTCAACTGCTTGCTTTGAATTCCATCATCCGGACCAGACACAACAGCAGACCAAACGAGACTCTTTGGATAAACGCGCGTGGGTCCGCGTCCCCCGTCCTCCCTGGACTGCCCACCCCACAGTTTGCCCCTACTACCTGACCCCAACTCCTGTTTCCTTCCCCTGTCCAGTCTGACCCTTTTGGCCCCCCCTTCCTGCCTGCAGCCCAACAGGGAGAAGTGGTTAATCTGCTTCCCTCTCCCCCCTCCTCCTTCTGGTGTCTCCCCGTCTCTCCCTGCTCACGATGGTGGGGAATGAGAGGGGTGAGGCCCCTCTAACAACCTCAGTTGCCCCTCCCCCACCTACCCCGCTGCCCAACCCCCAAGCCCCCCTCCCCACCACTACTGCCAAAACACCTGCCACCGCCCCCGCTGGGGCATCGGCAGCCGGAGGCACCGGGGCGAATATTACCGCTGCTACGCCCACCGCCCCCCCAGATTCTAGGAAAGCCCCCCCAGTTAGCTGGAAAGGCCAGGGTGCGAAGAAGAGGAAGGGCCTCGCCACAACCACTAAGCCCTCCATGGCAGAGGCTGCCCCCACCGCTGTGGCGTCATCATCGACCATGGTGTCCCTCCCCGCTGTTCCGTCCACCAGCTCTGCGAGCGTCCCTCCCCCGGCCCCCAGGGCGTATGCCCAGGCGGTGGCAGCCCCCCCCCCCCGGCCTGCCGCCTCATCATCTCGCCCACCCACCGCCTCCACGACCATCAATAGCGGCCGAGGCCCCTTTCCCACCATGACCAGGAAGCATGGCGTTCGTTGCCTCTTGGTGCCCGCCTCGCCCCACGTGGAGACATACGTGCAGGCGTTGGTGAGGGTGGTAGGACCCACGGCCATTGTGGCAGCCTCCAAAATGTATGGGATGGTCGTCTTTTTCTTAGCATCGGAGGCTGCCGCCCAGGAGGCGGTGGAGAAGGGCCTTGTGGTGGGGGGGGGTATTTGTCCCCCTGGAGCCGCTAGAAGACCTGGGCGTCCGCCTAGTCCTGACCTCCGTCCCTCCTTTTCTACCCAATGCCGCCTTGTTACCCGCTCTCTCCACCCTGGGGAAACCCGATTCCGTCATTAGCCCTCTCCCATTGGGCTGCAAGGACCCCACCCTCCGTCACGTCCTTTCATTCCGCCGGCAAGTGCAGCTTCTACTGCCGCCGGCGGCGCATGACGGAGAGGCGTTCGAGGGGTCCTTCCTAGTCCCCTACCAGGGAGCCCGCTATCGGGTCTACTATTCCACAGGAGAGGCCCGGTGCTACCTCTGCCGATCAGCGGGGCATGTCCGAAGAGACTGCCCCTTGGCCAGGCGGGGAGGGGCACCCGAGACCCCCGAGACCTGGCAGGACATCGGCTCCATCGTTGCCGACGCCCCTGGCCGCCCGAGATCTGAAACCACCTCTCCTCCTGCTCGATCCACCGCTGCTCCTGCCCGGGCCCAAGAGAGACCTCCCCTACAACGCTCAGACGAGTGAGGGAGCCCCGCCCTTGCTGTTAACAATCAAGCAGAGCCTATGGAGGAGAGTGCAGCAAAGATATTACCGGGCATAGGAGAGGGCCCGCCCCAAGGAGAACCGCCCCCCCCCTCATGTTGCCTCACCGTTACCCCCCCGAGCCCCTGAACCACCACCTCTGCCCCCCGACACGACCCCTGCTAATCAGCCCCCAGACGATGCTATGGAGGGCTGGACCCTAGTCCAGGGAAAGCGAGGCAAGCGGAAGGCCCGAGCTCCGCTGCACCTGTCCGATGCGGAGGCCCCCCGGAAGACCAGGAAGGGAGGCACTGACACTGAGCCTTCCGCTATGCCCACGAGAGAGATCCATCTGCCGGTGTCAGGAGGGGAAGACAAAATAGCACTGGAAGGTAGAATCTCCCCTCCACGGGAGACCCTCCCCTCCGAGACCCCCGAGGAAGCCCCTTCTGCCCGAATATCACCCGAACCCCCCGCGAACCCCGAAGCAACCGTCGTAGCGGGCGCCAGAGGGGAGTCCCCCGGGGTGGCAGAAGACGACCTTTCCTCCATGTATGAGGAGATCGAGGCCCTAGGTTTGACCCCGGTCACCCAGGGAGAGAATGACCTACTGCCGGCTGGCCTCGATCTGGGCAACCTTACCCCAGTCCCCCTTTCCCCATGCTCCCTCCCCCTAACTGCCTTCCCGGGCGAGCACCCTGCAGAAGGTGGTCCACCACCTGAAGCCATGGCTGCCAAATCCACCACAGAGCCTGCGCCTAGCATCACTGGGAGCCCCCTCCCCACCCCCTTAACCCTCGAATCTGTTTGGGAGGCACCACCTCTTAGCTGCTTGCCTCCCGAAGCCCAGAGCCTCGTCTCTGACCCCGCCCCGACCCCTGTCCCTGCGCAATCCACCTCTTCCTGCCGTGCTATTGCCGCCCCTGGGGTTATTTCTTTCCCGTTTTTTGCGGATCACCCCCCAAGGAGCAGTCTTTGCATTTTCCTGCCGCGACCCATTAGGAGCTGCAATTTTCCCTCTGCCATCCTCTTCTATCCCAAGGCATGAGACGGACCTAATAACTTCAGCCTGTCAGACGCCCCACCGGTGGTCTGCACCCTGCCTGCCCACCTCAGCGGACCACAAGGCTGCACCAAGAGCCCCACCAGGGAATAACCTGGAAATCGCAACCCCACCCCCCCATGAGCTGCGAAAAACGTTGCGACAGTTTTTAGAAGATATCCGTGGCTCCTGCAACAGGGTACAGCTAGCTCTCCAGCTATGGGGGGACTTTGATCACATCCTCCAGGCCACAAGAGCCCTTACAAAGGAGGGTAAAGGGAAAGGAAGGCACGGTGCCGCGGCCTACGAGCGGGCCCGCAGCTTCCGTGACGATTTACTCACTTACGGGATGGGTCACGGATTGTTGCATGACCCACCAGGGGCTGCGAACACCCCCACCAATAAGGAACCCTCACCTCCCCAGCCCTCCGCATGACGCACCTCATTATTGCAACTTTGAACGCCAGGAGCTGTAGGATGGCTCTCTGCAGGTCCCAGGTGCTCTCTTACCTTCGGGAAGGGGGCCACTCTGTGGTTTTCCTGCAGGAGACCCATACGGATCCGACCGCCGAGGACAGCTGGCGGCTGGAATGGGGGGACGGGGTCTACTTCAGCCACTTCACGGTTCAACAAGCTGGAGTGGCAACCCTGTTCTCCCACAATCTACGGCCCAAGGTGCTAGGGGTCACTGAGGCCGTGCCGGGCCACCTGCTGCATCTCTGAGTCTGTATGGAGGGGCTCGTGGTCAACCTCGTCAACATCTATGCCCCGGCAACGAGCCCGAAGCGGCCGCAATTCTATCAGCGGGTGTCCAACTTCCTCAGCACCCTAGATTCTCACGAGTGCTTAGTCCTGGGAGGGGACTTTAACACCACCCTCGAGGAACAGGACCGCGCAGGGGCCGAGCTGAGCCCGGCCGCTGCGAACATTCTCCAAGAAATAGTTGAACATCACTCCCTCGTAGACGTCTGGCGTGACCACCACCCAGATGACACTTCCACGTTCACCTTTGTCCAGGTGGAGGCCCATCGGTCACACCTCTCTCGTTTGGACCATATTTATTTATCCCGTTTCCATCTTTCACAGGCCCACTCCTCCAACATTCGGCCGGCCCCATTCTCCGACCATCATCTAGCCACCATAACAGCCTCCCTCCATGCAGAGAGGCCGGGACCGGCCTATTGGCACTTTAACAACAGCCTGTTGGAGGATGAGGGCTTCGTGACATCTTTCTGGGAGTTTTGGCTAGCCTGGCGAGAGCAGCGGCGTGCCTTTCCCTCGGCGCGGCGATGGTGGGATCTAGGGAAGGTGCACGCCAAGCTCTTCTGCCGTGACTACACCCGGGGCACCAGCCGACAGAGAAATGCAGCGATAGAGCAGTTGGAACGGGAGGTCTTAGAGATGGAGAGGCGTCTGGCCGCCAGCCCCGAGGACCCGTTCCTCTGCGGAGCGTGCCGGGAGAAGTGGGAGGAGCTCCGGGCCCTCAAGGACCATCGGGCCCGAGGTGCCTTTGTTCGATCCCGCATCCGCCTCCTTCGGGAGATGGATCGCGGCTCCCGTTTCTTCTATGCCCTGGAGAAAACGAGGGGGGCCAAGAAACACGTCACCTGCCTTCTAGCAGAAGACGGCGCCCCCCTCACGGATCTGTTGGAGATGTGCGGGAGGGCCCGTGACTTCTACACAAGCCTTTTCTCCCCGGATCCGACTGATCCTGGCGCTTGCAGGGTGCTCTGGGAGGAACTCCCCACGGTCAGCGTGGGCAACCAAGACCGACTAGAGCTGCCTCTCACCCTGGCCGAGTTCTCGGAAGCCCTCCGTCGCATGCCCACCAATAAATCTCCGGGCATGGACGGGCTGACCGTGGAGTTCTACCGCGCGTTTTGGGACATCCTTGGCCCAGACCTAGCCACTGTCTGGGCTGAGTCTTTGCAGGGTGGGGTCCTCCCCCTTTCGTGCAGGCGAGCAGTGCTCTCCTTGTTGCTGAAGAAGGGGGACCTCCATGATTTACGAAACTGGTGTCCCGTCTCGCTCCTTAGCACGGACTACAAAATCGTAGCGAAAGCAATCTCGCTGCGGCTAGGGTCCGTGATGGCAGACGTGATCCACCCAGACCAGACCTATACTGTTCCGGGTCGCAGCATTTTTGACAACCTATTTCTAGTCTGAGATCTTTTGGAACTCGGGCGTAGAGACGGTCTGCCGTTCGCCCTCCTGTCTCTTGATCAAGAGAAGGCATTCGATAGAGTGGACCATGGGTACCTGCTGGGCACTCTGCAGGCGTTTGGATTCGGACCTCAGTTTGTGAGTTTTCTGCAGGTGCTGTACGCTTCCGTGGAGTGTCTGATTAGGCTCAACTGGACCCTGACCGAACCGGTCAGCTTCGGGTGAGGAGTACGGCAGGGGTGCCCCCTCTCGGGCCAGCTGTACACTCTGGCGATCGAGCACTTCCTCTGTCTCCTCCGTAGGAGGTTGACAGGGTTGGTGCTGAGGGAGCCGGAGCTGCGGCTGATCCTGTCGGCGTACATCGATGATGTGCTCCTCGTGGTCCAGGACCCGGGGGACTTGGCGCGGGTGGAGGCTTGCCAGGCCAACTATTCGGCAGCCTCCTCCGCCCGAGTCAACTGGGTCAAGAGCTCTGGCTTGGCGGTGGGGGACTGGCGGTGGGTGAGCTCCCTCCCACCCGCGCTTCAGACCATCCTGCGGAGCGCGGGCCCACTGCTCTACCTAGGCGTTTACCTTTCTGCCACGCACCCTTCTCCACCAGAGAACTGGCAAAATTTAGAAGGTGGGGTGATAGAGCGGCTCCGGAAATGGACGAGGCTACTCCGATGTCTCTCCCTCCGAGGGAGAGCACTGGTGCTTAACCAACTAGTCCTGTCCACGCTCTGGTACCGGCTCAACTCACTGGTCCCAGCCCCGGGTTTCCTGACCGACCTCCGGACATCGATTCTAAAGTTCTTTTGGTCAGGAATGCACTGGGCCCCTGTTGGGGTTCTTCATCTACCCCTGAAGGAAGGAGGGCAGGGCCTGAAATGTCTGCACACTCAGGTCCGTGTCTTCCGCCTCCAGGCCCTGCAGAGGCTCCTTTATAGTGCAGGTAGTTCGACATGGAGCATATTGGCGCACGCCTTCCTGCGCCGTTTCCAAGGGCTCCGATACGACCGGCAGCTCTTTTATCTCTGTCCGAGAGGTTTTCCGTGAGACCTCTCCGGGCTGCCGGTCTTCTACCAGGACCTCCTCCGGACCTGGAAACCGTTTTCAATGGCCAGGTCCGTGGCGGCCACCGTGGGAGCAGATCTCCTCACGGAGCCCCTGCTACACAACCCCCAGCTCCGTGTGCAGGCTGCGGAGTCCCGCTCGGTGCGCCAGAGTTTGGTCCTGGCGGAAGTCACGAGAGTCGGAGACCTCCTGGACTACGACCGGGGAGACTGGCTGGATCCCCTGACGCTCGCTCGGCGCATGGGGCTCTCCAGACCTCATACCCCCCGGCGCGTACTTCAGGAGGTGAAGGCCGCCTTGACGCCCGCTGCTCGGGCTTATCTCAACCGAGCCCTGCGCAAGGGCGCACCCCGCCCACCCTCTACCCCAGACCCACCGGACCTTTCAACTGGGCCCCTACCCCGTAGATACCAACAAATCCCTCACCCTTTCACTACGAGCCGGCTGCATAAACTGCAGCCTGTCAGCTTCCAAATCGCGCCACGGAAATATCTATACACACTCACGCTTCACACCCTTCACGCCCACACCCTGGTGTCCTGCCCCGATACAAAGTGGCGGGACCTCCTGCCACCTTTAGAGGGTGAGCAACCCCGGTGGGCCAGCCTGTATTCCACCTTGGTCCCGAGGCCCACTGGGGACATTAGTTGGCGGCTCCTTCACGGAGCTCTGAGCCCGGGCATGTTTTTGAAACGGTTCACCCCCATCCCGGATACTTGCCCTTTTTGCAATGTGAGGGAAACCCTGGCGCACGTATATTTGGAGTGTGCCAGGCTGCAGCCCCTTTTCCGGCTCCTTACAAATATTTTATTACGCTTTTGGCTACACTTTTCCCCTCACCTTTTTATCAACACACTCCCCATCCGTGGCCCCACAAAATCACGAGATCTCCTGGTTAACCTCCTCCTGGCTCTAGCTAAAACAGCCATTTATAAAACCAGAGAGAGGAGGTTGGCTAATGAAGCGTCCTGCGATTGTAGGGCCGTTTTCCGATCCTCAGTACATTCACGTATCTGGGCGGAGTTCCTCTGGGCGGCGTCCACCGACTCCCTTGACACCTTCGAAGAGTGCTGTCCGAGTTTCTCTGCTCGGTGACCCCGTTCGGTTCCATCCGTCTGACCCATTGATTGAGGGGAAGAGCGAGAGGCCCCAGCCCCAGCCGTTGCTGCTGTGGATACCATCATTACTGTCACCTAGGAGGGGTCCTATCGCACGTGGTGTACATCCCCCCCATCACCCCCAAACCGCCCACCCCGCAGCTGTGCCTATCTTGTCGGCCACTCTCAGGAGAGGAATAATCGGTGACACTGGGCGTGGCACTAGGTAACTCGAGGGGGTGAAAGACCATGAGTGTCGAGGAAGCCCCCCCGCTCTAGGCCACCAGGTAACTCAGAAGGGTGGAAGACCACAAGTGTCGAGGAAGCCCCCCCACTCTGGGCCCAGCTAGCCTGAACACTTCTCCCTCCTGAAGGCTGCTGTGTTATACCTTGTGTTTGCTTTTGTTGCATAGTTTTGCTTTATCCTTTTTGGTGATTCCTTGTAAGTGTTACACAAATAAAATTCTTTTCTGCTTCAAAAAAAAAACAAAAACCCTCTCCTGCTGCCCTCTGGCCATGCTGTATCACAGTGCATATAAATGTGTTCCAATTTTTCCACTCTCTCTTGAATTGTTTTGAATAATTGTATCATCTTTGGGAGACTATTTAAGCTTGAAAATATTAGACCTTGCTTAATTATGGTGTAAATTCATGCCTGAGTACCACTGAATAAAGGCAGGAAAAGTTCATTTTCAGTCCAGCAAAATGAATACCTGATTCCCAGTCTCTCTGTGTGCATTTACGCTCAATGGATATGATGGATTTGCGTTCTTCTAGTGCCAAAAATCATGGAAGCAGTGAGGAAACTATATACCAACAAATGTATCAAAATGGAATCCATACTTTCCAAAAATAGCTGATTTTTCCCCCTTACCATTCAGTCTCAAGTCACTAATAGTAAAGTATTGATTGTCAAACAACATGGGGAGGATATAAAATGTGTTTGGATAAAGGACTGATTTGGTTACGGGTAAAAGCACAGGTCAGTATGCGGTGGACAAAATTTTGTAACTTGGGTGCCTAAAGTTAGGCACTAATTAAATAAGTGGCCTGATTTCAAGAGGGGTGGACCACCTGATAGAGCCACTGAAGTCAGGAGAATATTCTGGAGTTACACAGATGAAGCTGGAAGCAGAAATTTGGCCCAATATATTCAGCCACTATCTGTCAGTCTTGGTGTGTGCAGCTGTATGTTTCTAGTGGAATGCAGAATGAGGAGTTGTGACCTTTTGTAATTGTCTGTCTGGTTCTTGAGCCCACAGCAGGTGCTTTTCAAAGCAATATACCTATATTTGTTTCTGCATCCATATCTACTCTTATCCTTAGCAAACTGGTTATATTGGTCTTGGTTATTCTTTCATTACCAACTCAAAAACTTCTTCATTTAACACTACAAATGCTGGCAGGTCTCTAATTTCAAACAGTCACCAATATTCCTGGTCTTAATGAGAATCTGCCTGACTCATTACAATCTCTTTACCACAGGCCATTCTTCTTGTTTGGGTAAGCATCTGGGGCTTTTTAGCTACATTCTGAGCTGTTTTCTGCGTGCATGCTGCTTGCTCTGGTGGGGGGTGTCCTCTGGAGCCTTTTAAAATCTCCCAATCTATTGCTAATTTTAAAATTAAATACCACGGTTTTGCTATGATCATGTGAAAATTCAATTTGTGCCCTGACCGTCTGCCACCCCCTAATTCCCTGCAAAATAAATTAACATAGTGCTGCAAGGAATTTTTCTCACTTAGCTAGTTTGTGGCTGGGTTCCCTCTTGGGGTGATCTGACCAGCCTGCAATTTTTAAATGCACTTGCTAGTAATTTCATTGAGGGATTTTTCTCCTTCTCACAGCCAAAACGGCTCTATTGTTCTTTTTATTTTACTGTGGCAAATTGCACTCAGTGGATATCGTGACTTGCCAATTCTTTTCCCAGGTGCCTTTGCTCTGAAAAGTAAATTTCGGCGCTTGGGTGGCTTCCCTTGCTCATTCTTCCTCCATTTCTTGAGAGTTTTATCCCATTTCTATTTAACCCTCATACCTGAGGAGGTATCTTATCCCCTTCTAACTTAAATAAGAAAAAACAGTTTCTCTTGTCAATTGTTTGGATATGTTCTTCATACTGTCTATTATTGCGTTTATTATCACATTGTTTACTGCAACATTCTTTGAGTTACGTACTCTCAAGGAGTGAGAATCCTTCATTGCTGGTATTTTTTGAGAAGGGGAAATTACTTGCCTTATAATTCTCCTCTGAAGATATCATTATGCAAAATTCTCTCTCCCACCCACTTCCTCTCAGAGTTAGGGGATTAAAATAATGAGTTTGTGTGTCAGGTGTCTGTCTTTTGGACACTCATTTCTCCATTGCCCATTTTCTTTTCTGGGACCCCTTTTTCATTTAGGAGAGAAGGGGGAAATTGTTGCATTTTATATGTAATTAAAAGTATAGGGATCTGTTGCCTGCTGCTTTTGAAAGATCCTGGCTCGAATGTTCTGAGGCCTCTGAGGTTAGAGCAAGTTTTGTGGGGTAAATCCCTCAAACCAATCTACAAGTGCTGCAGAGGGTCAAAAACCTTGAGCACCACAAAAGCTTCACACTTGGGGCACAAGACCCATAAGTAAGAATGTTGCATGATGCTATCTTCAGAGGAGCAGAACTACAAACCAAATAATTTTCCATTCATGTAGCGCATTGTAGATTTTATTTTTATTAATTTTTAAATAGCGATGTTGTTGGGTAGACAAAATAATTATGTAAAACCCAGTAGAGTCAGTGCATCCTTGACTTTTACCATTTGCAATGTTTAACTCTAAATTCTAATTGTAGAAATCTTATTCCATTTTTACAAAAATCTGTCTATGCAGCCGGTATACTACAGGGTTTCAATTTCCTGGTGATTTCTTTTTAAACTGCTCAGCAGGGTATTATTCAGCTGGTTGTAACTAGGGTCTAATACAACATGTGTTTTCAATTTCAGACACTTTATGTTGGGAATTTTCCACTGTGCAGTTACAGTAAATCTGGATCCAACAGACAAGAGCACAATGTTTTCTACCTCTATACAAGGTTAAACAAATGAAATAAAAATAGATGGAAAAGAAAACAAAGTAAAATAAGTTTGCTTTCTCATGCAATGGCAGGGTGCATGGTGAGGTCAGGGATTCAGTGCTAACTCAGCCATCATTCAGGCACTGCAGTAAAGATTGAAACTACTGAACTTTCATAAATCAAATTGGACATTATATCCTTTCTTCAGTTCTTTCTCTCATGCTAACATAGCACATATATACTGCAAGACTATATTCATAGTTACATCCATAATTACAAATGCTAAACAAAAATTACATTTATGAAATATTTTTCTTTGTAAATGTGTTGATCTCCAGAGTGTCATCTGTAATATTTTTCAGGTTTCTGTACACCTGATGGTATTCGTTTTTACCTTCTTTGCATAGTCTATGGGAAAAAATGTGTGTTCTGTTAGCATCACTAGAAAAGGGGAAGGTTATTTGCTGAGCATCAAGATAAACTTGTTCACATGAGAGACAATGGATTCTGTTACAAATGTCAAACTAAGAAGGCAACTAAGGTTAAAAACTGAGGTTTTATGCTATCCACTCACCTTCCAATTACTATATCTTTTTAGTTACTCTAGAAACTCTGAAAGTAAAAATAGTTGTAAAAGTGTGGCAAATGCACAGATAATAACAGCTGTTAGTACTGTTTGTGAGTCCTGTTACATCTGGTTGCCATTTTGGATTTCACTCCTGAGATGCAATGAATCTTTTTCAGCTTTATTTTCAGTTCAGACAGGTTATTTGACCTTTACCTTTCCTCCACCATATTTGGCTTGAAATCAAAGCTTTTAAAAACGTAAAAGAATATGTTTTGTTAGATCGTAGGAGCATATCCAAAAAGGCAGTCTGGATTCAGCAGATTTCACGACTCTCTCGATCGCTGGAGTCTGACAGCACTTTACTTACTTCTTGTACCTCTGTCACGGGAAACTTAGTAAATGAGGGTACATGAAGGCACACTTAATTTTCTTATTCAGAAGGAGCTTTGTGCAGTTGAAAATACTAATAAACTTTTGTGCAGGCAGGTAATTCAGTGACCTCAAAGTTGTTGTACGTTGTTTTTTAGTTTGAGTAAACAACTGCACTGTGCCAAAATAGTTTGCATCCTTCATTTGAAACTGCAGACTAACAGGCTTGCTACCCAGAGTCCTGAAAGGTCTCTGTGTAGGGTTTTGGTCTGTTTATGCTACAGTTGTCTGTATTCTTGCTGTCCGTTGCTTAAATATTGATTTTAGTCATCTTGTGCATATTTCAAAAGACGTGCAGTAGTGAGCTGCTTATTTTTAATATTGCCTTTTTTACTTTTTATAGAACTTAAAACTTACAAAGTAAGGTCTGTATTCTGTCTTCGACCTTTTGGTCGAACAACTCAAATCTTATCCTCTCCTATATAAGGACTAGCTCCAGCTGGCAAATCTGTGTCATCTTAAGCAGTAATAATAATAATAATCATATTTAACAGGAACACTTATCCATAGATCTCAGATAACTTCACAAATATGGGTAAGGATCATCATCCCTAATTTACAAATAGAGGTAAATAAGTCATTAAGACTGTATACATACTAGGCTTCTAAAAAAAAAATTCCCACCGTTGTTGTTACTGGTGTATCTCCATTGGTGGTAGGTAATGATGGAAATGCTAGTACAGACAGTGCTCTAAGAAGGTGCTTGTGTTTAAATCACAGAGTCCTCTAAATCTGCTTAGATCAGATCAATTCAAAACAGTAACTCTAGTAGCCACTGGTGCCTTGTCTGTGTTAGGTTTCAGAGTGGTAGCTGTGTTAGTCTGTATCAGCAAAAACATCGAGGAGTCCTTGTGGCACCTCAGAGACTAACAAATTTATTTGATGCATCTGATGAAGTGGGTTCTAGCCCATGAAAGCTTATGCCCAAATAAATGTATTAGTCTCTAAGGTGCCACAAGGACTCCTCGTTTTTGTCTCTGTTAGTGCTCTCAGCATTGCTACCACCAGTGCAGCTGCACTGGTGGGAAATTTTTCATACCTGGTACAGACAAGATCAGAGAAGTTGAAGTTGTGCAATGAACATGTGGCAGAGTTGGTAGTAGAATCCAGGTTGCATAGTGGTCAATCCCATAGGTTATGACTGGCCCTTTTAATGTAACTCCATTTTATATAAACTCAGTGCCTTCAGTACAATTTTGTTTGACCTTTAGTTAAAGAATGTTTCTGCCAAGCAAATTATTTTTGTTGGCTCCTTGGGTTTTTGCATAAAGAGGCTTCTCTATATATACTGTAATTAGGTGAACACTCAAAATGTTATTAAAGCTAATGTTAAAAAAATCATATAATACATAGTTTGAGAAAAGAATGTCTGTACATTTGGGTATAGTGCTTAGATTATCCAAATCCAAAGTTTGTTTTTAAAGTCATATGATACATAGAGTACAGTAATCAACAACAACCCAAATTTAGGTGAATAGATTTAACAATACAGTTTAGGTATTAGAATCCGAATACTCAGGTACATCACTCATGAAAAGTTGTACAGAGATTTGCTTGTGGAAAGCAAAACATAGCAATGAGTGGAGTTTGTCCTTCAGTAATTGAGAATTAGGTAGGTTGTCCATTTAGAAAATACAATCCATGAGGAAAGTATTTCAGTTACTTTCCTGACTGTGCTTCTCATCATACTAAAATTAACATTTTTTTCTTAGCAACAAACTGGAAGCTGTTCCCACTTACTTTTATAAACTTCCAGTCAGCTGCAAAAAAAATTATATAACCAACTGTATAGTGAAAAATATTTCCAGGTTGAAGCTGTGTAAAGCAGACCCTTATTTGAAAAGTCATCCTTAAGAACCAACACACTGCATCTAAACAGAATATTTTATTTATAGCAGTCATGACATTATCAAGTATGAACACAGGGTTTGCACTGAAACGCTGTAATTCTGGATATGGATAACCATGCAGCAAGTCACTGACATTATAAGGATTTAGATTTAAGACCCCCAGAACATAGGCTCAAATCCTAATTCATCTCTTCAGGAGCCAAGGCACAGAGGCCTGAAGTCACTGCTAATAGTTAGATGTATAGGACTTCTAGCTTGATGAATTCTCTGAATCTTTTGTTTAAAATCTTTTGTTTAAAAAGATGCAAGTTGGGGAGATCCTGCCTTGAAAGCACTCCATGCGGTCCTGAGAGGCCAAGATATGAGCCCTTGGTGAAGCAGGCTTGCGAGCATTGCTAAATCTATGATCTCAGATTCCCACTAGACCAACATCTGTAGGACGTGCCATCAGGAACCTCTTGCAGAACTCCATCTGTATATAACCCACCTACTGACTCCATGCATCTCCCATGGTCCCCTCCCTGGCACTGGCAGCATGGCTAGATCATCCTGTTGCCCTCTGCTCACAAGAAGCTGCTTCCCTGCTACTAACTGGCCACATATGACTGCTTGTCAGTGCAGCAGTAACATGGTCTTTAAGTTGTGGTTTCTCCACAGCTGTGTAGAGTAGCTGTTCCCCTCCACCTCCTCCTTTTGACTGCATAGTGGTTCTGCATCATTAGTTATCTACCTTAAATAGTCCTAGAAGCTACAGGCAAATTCCATAATTACAGGTGTGCTTCTCCTATGTGCAGCCCTCCTGTTTTGCCTACCCCATTTCTGTGCGGGTTTGGTTTATCTATTTTCCTGTGATCCATATAAGGATGGGCATATAAGTACTGTAGAAGTGGTTTGAGTTTTCTGAGATCCATTTTTATCGAGATCCCTTTATGCACCGTACTCCTTCTAATGTAGATAAATAAATACATGTCGGAAAAGTTATGAAAGATTTTGGATACTGCCCATCACTGTCTTTTCCCAGCTAACGCTATTTTTCCTTGTTAGTCTCAATTATGTGAGATGGTAAAAACCTCACTCTCTTATGAATAATCAGATATAAATTAGCTAACAGAGGTGAAAATTCACCTTGTACTTTTTTGACCTAGGTAAAAAGAAAAGAAAGCAACCATGGAATTAAATTTTATTTACTGTTAAATGATACTGGAGTATGGGTTATGTTGATGTGAAACTAAATTAATTTCAGCAGTACTCCATAGTCTAAGCTAAATGTCAGGAACATTCTTTGGAAGTATGTAAATGAACATTAAAAAAGGCTTGTTTGCTTGCTTGGTCCTTTAAAACATTCATTAAATTGTGATAGCAAGTCTAAAGTCCCCTAAAGCAGGGCAATATTTTTTAAAAGCTAGAGTTCAAATGTATATGACCATCAATATATTGTAGTAATGGAAAAGAATTAAAAACAGAACGTGTTTTCTTTGTTGGTTTTAGTTTTGTGCAGCTTTCTACTCTGAATCAATTAAATATTGGAAATGAATAACATTTCATTTGTTAAAAAGATGACACATCAGTATTGACCACTGGGGTGACACATCAGTATTGAACACTGTCACCTATGTGAGTGGATGAGGAATATTCCGAGCCCTCAGCCTGATGATGAAAGTGTTTAGCCATGCCTTCCTGTATTTCGTTTTTGCATCTCTGGGTTCCCTGCTGGCAATTTATATTGTTGGCATTTGTTTTGATGGGCGTTCTAGCCAAATAATCATACTCTCCAGCAATTTATGAAGCACGAATTGTGGAAGGCTTGACGTGTCACAGCTTTTGCTGCCATGTCCACTGGATATTTTGCTTGCTGATTTTCAGTTAACAGTACAATAGGGCCCTTCATCAAGAATTAAAGCAAACCCCAAGAACATGCCTCTCTCTCTCTCTCTCTCTCTCTCTCTCTCAGAAAAGCTGGTTTGTTTACTGATGTTTTAATGTCTATCTGCTATTTTTTCATTGTTAGTTTTTGATGGAGTAATTTTATTTATATTGATAAATCATTGTACTAAAAATAATCCGGTCTTCTGATGTGTTTATAAATGTCATAGGCATCTGAAATAGGTAAATACTATTCAGTAATTCAAGGAAATTCTCTTTACACAGAGCAGTTTGTCTGGAAGTATTCTGTAAAATATATCTTGCCTGAAACAGAACTTACTAGTTCATGAGTATTTCTCATATTGTCCAGAGACAAAAACACAGTAGGTGTCTAGAAGAGAGGCATATGTCCTTGCCAGCTATACTGAAATAGGGCAGAAAGGAAAGCAGGGAAGGGATTATCAACAATTGTCATGCAGAGAAGTATGTTTTGTAGTTAGGATGACTTACAAGGTATCAGTTGATTTTTTTTTTCTGACCTCCAACTTCAAGGGACTAAGGAATTCAGGGTGAAGGGACAGAAATGCAGGAACAGAAACAACTGATACACCTCCAAAATGTTTACCGTCATTGTTCCCTCTGATACCCCACAATAATATTCCTATATTATTTATTTGTAACAATTCCTAGTTCTTTGTTTTCAATGACAGCATGAAAGTTACAGTATGTTTACACAGGGGGGTTAATGGTAAATAATACCAATAGCATGCAGGTGAGGCACCTGTCCCACTTTTAGTTTGCAGTGTGTAAACACACGATGGCAGTTTGCTGTGAACTGAGAGGGAGTTAATTCTCAGGGATGTACTGTGGTCCTTTGCTTTGCGGCTGAACAGAGTGCATCATAGGATTGTTTTTGCTGTGAATTGTGAGATGCAAAGGGGAAGCCAGGTAGGTTCAAACTTTAAAAAAAAAACATGTTTCTGCTCTTTCCATCCCAGGCTTCCTTTTGTGTAGGCTAGCACCATTTTTGAATTGCTGTGTGCCAGCATATACCCAGAAATGCACCGCACTGCCATGGTGACAAGCGCGAATATGTAATGGCTCTTTCACTGGATTACAGCATTCAAAACTGAACACATTTGGCACTAGACCTTGCCCGCTGCACCACTGAACAGATAGTGCAGGGGAATATTCAACAGCAGCAGCAGGAGAACCCTACAAAGCTCTTGCAGCAGGATGAGGATACCGAGCTGTTGGAACTAAAGGACCAGTTCCTGACTCAGCTACACAGTGCTCAGTACTGCATCTAGGCCCAGCAAACCAGCATGGATAGGTGGGAAAGGATCGTTTTGCAGACCTGGGGTGACCAGCAGTCGTGAGAGAATTTCAGCATGGGGAAGGGCCATTTTTTAAAAGATTTGTGCAGAACTAGCCCTGGAGCTGCAGCTCTAGTGGAGATAAGGTACTGTTTAGCTGGGTTATAAAGCTGGGTAACCCTAAGCAGATTATTGATGGCTTTGCACACATGAGGTTCCCAAACTGTATAGAGGCAACTGATGGCACCCAGGTGCCTATCATTTCCCCCCCTCCGCTCCATAGGACCACGACAGAGAATTTATAAATAGAAAGGGGAGTTTCTCCATCATTCTCCAAAGACTGGTGGCCCACGATGGGAGGCTTACAAACATAAATGTTGGGTGGTCTGGAAGGGTCCGCAATGTGAGAATCTTTTGGAACTCAGTTTTATTTAAATTAATGGAGACAGGACTGTTTGCCCGAGTGCCCACTGTGGACATTAATGGTGTGGAGTATGGTCCAGTACTCTGGGAGACTCCACTTTTCCTCTGGAACCCTGATTAATGAAGTGATTCACAGGCTGCTTCGACAGAAGGAAGGAACATTTTAACTATCGCCTGAGTAGCAGCAGAATGGAGGTCGAGTGTTCTTTTGGCTGTTTGGAAGACAGATGATGCTGTTTATGCAATCATTTGGAAGCAACATAAAAAAACATCCCTACCATTATAGCTGCATTCTGTGCTCTGCCCAATATTTGTGAGACTAAAGGAGTAAGTCTTAACAATGGGTGTGAGGGTAGGGCACAGAGACTTGGTGATTTGAGCAGCCAGCAAGGTGCCCCATAGAGAACACTCACACCCTGCGGAATATTGTCTGGGATGCCTATTGTTCATATTTTGAGTCTCAAACATGCTAAACTGTGGAGGGGAGGATGGAGGTAGACTGTGAGCAGTACAGTATAGCTTATGAATGGTGGAAGTGGGACATTATATATTTTTGTAAAACTGTATGAATTATTTTAGCTTTATTTAAAGGATTTTATGTTACATGCAGTGATGAATCATAATGGACTAAAATGGATTATAAATGGTTTTTATTATGAAACAGTAACAAAGCCAGAAATAAGGTTTGAATTGAACTGATGGATAACTAACAACTGCTTTTTGTTTGAAAATACATTTACCAAAACCATCTGACTAAGCAACAAAAATCAAACCTTTAAATAAATTGTGCAAACCAAACTGAAAGTGCAACAGTGCAAAAATGGAGTATAATATTTACCTAGCTGACAGCTAGGTTGTGGGGTTCATGACTGCAAACTGTTGTTCATTTTTATTTATTTTGCAGGCTCTCTTTTTATAAACTCAAATTCTTGTTTTATTTCTGTGATTCTGAAGTGTTTTGGAGCATTTATACCATCTTATCTAGGTGCAAGTGTAATCCATAAGCAATGAGCATTAATGTAATGACAATTTTGAAGTTACCTTTTGTTACAAAACTTCATATAGATAACTCGTCTGGGCCTCCAGGTCACACAATTATTTGTTTGACTTTATATTTGGCTTTTGCCTTCCCCAAACTAATACAAGATACAATGTGTATATAAAACTTTATACATAAAATCAAGTTAATCAGATTCCAAACTGGAAAAATGGAAAACATGAAATAGTTGCTTGATTAAACTTGGCTTTTTTTTCATTTTCATTTCTACTAAATGGACAAATGAGCCACAATACCTGCGTATCCTTATTTATTTGGTACAACAACCAACATACTATATTCTTCAAATCTCTTATTTACTAACAGTGACCTTAGCCACTTTGCTCTTGTCTTGTCATAGAATATACAGTGCAACATATCCTCAAGTGCGCCCTTGCTAGTATCTTAAATCATACTTTATACCCTGATAGCTGGCCTGCAGAGGATGTACAACCTATTTACATCTAATGCTGAGGGTTGGCATGGCCAGATGTACATAAGCTCCCAGTTTTGACAGCTGTTCTTTCTGTAAAGGAACACAGAAGGTTATACTTCCACCAGATTTATTTTATTAATGCATTTTTTTAAAGTAGTATCTGCCATTCAGTAAGGCTGTTACTAGGCTGTTGTGCCAAGAGAACTTTTCTCTCCTATTACTTTCCTTGACCAGCAGGAGAAGACGGCTATCAGGCCTAGACTGGGAACCGATTTCCCCCTATCCCAACTTCTCTCTGCCTTTCTTAATTTGAAGCACATTCTCCTGCTAGTGAATTTTATTAAATCTGAGCAACAGACATCTTATTTTTTAACACCTATTTTACCCATCATCCCATGAGAGAGAAATACAAGCTGTATCCTGGAAGAAGTTTCTGTTTCCAAGCAGGTTTATGCTATAGAGTCATTTTAAAAATGTCTAAACGACAAAGCAGATGAGAGACGCTGTGCTGTGGGAATGACCCTGTAATCCCAGCCTATCAGAGTTAAAATCTGATAGATTAAAAATATTGTTAGACAAAATGGACTGTCACATTTGATCAATGCCATTAAAAAGATTGTCATCAAAGTACTAGATGTTTCAGTCAGATACATGTGCGGCTGCTGTTCCCTATGGCTGCTGAGTACAGATAACAACTGAGGAAACTGCAGTGTAACTAGTGGTGATGTTTATTTCATTGTCTTGCCTCTTTTTCTTCCGATTCTTTTTCAGGTACTACCTGTTTGATTGCATTGCTGTCAGATAAAGAACTTACAGTGGCCAATGTTGGTGATTCACGGGGAGTCCTGTGTGATAAGGATGGAAATGCTATCCCTTTGTCTCATGATCACAAACCCTATCAACTGAAGGAGAGAAAGAGGATTAAAAGAGCTGGTAAGATTTTAAACTTGTCAGTTCAAACAAGGCATTCTTTAATAATTTATTCTGTAGATAATACACAATTATTTTTTTCATATGTGATGTATGCTCCTGAAAGGTACCAGGTTGACATCTTGGAGAATGAAGTTTCCATGGTATAGAATATTTAGCACTTATATAGCACTTCTCAGACATAGATCTCAAAATGCACATGGGGAATCAGAGGCAGAGACAGCAATTTGTTCAGGATTCCTTGGCAAGTCAGTGGAAAGCTGGCAATAGCTCCCAAGTCTCCTGACACCCCATTGAGTGTCCTATCCACTGCACCCGGTTGCTTACCTCCACAGAATAGGTTAATCAGTGGTAGCAGCAATGCAAGCTTCTCCATACAACACCAACAACCTTTGCTGCAAGAGACCACCTCTAGGAATGAGGGCAGTTGAGTCTGCATGACCTATTTGAACCTCACTACCTCCACTGAAGCTACTATCAAGGATGCCAGCTGGAACTGAGGTTTCAGAACATAACACCTGTGTGATAATGAGTTCTGAACCACAGTCATGAAGGTTTAGGAAGATGTTTCATATTTAGTGAGTGGTATATATTCTTTTAGGGTAGATATGTAGTTTGAGGCGAAGAATTTAGCAAGACTGAGGAACTGGACATGTGTATGAATAACAAGAATATCCAGTTACATTAGTTAATCATAGAATTGAATCATAGGACTGGAAGGGACCTCGATAGGTCTCCTAGTCCAGTCCCCTGCACTCCAGGCAGGACTAACTATTCAATGCTAACAAAGAGTATTGGAATAGAGATAAAACCACGTGCTTCAGAGTTTAAACCAATCTAACTATTAGGATTAGAATGAGATCTTCATAGGGTCAGATTATCTCACCTCTGCCTATTGCGGGGTTTCTCCCAATCCCATGCTCTGGGTGTCCCTGAACCTCTGACAGCTCGAAGTTGTGACTGGACAACAGGGGATGGATCACTCAATAATTGCCTGATTCAGTTCATTCCCTCTGAAACATCTGGCACTGGCCACCATCAGAAGACAGGATACTTGGCTTCATGGACCCAGTGTGGCTATTCTTGCGTTCTTCTCAAGCATCTGGTCCTGGCCACTGTCGGAGACATGATCCTGAACTAGATGGACCTTGGATCTGATCCAGTATGGCAATTCCTGTATAAATGAGCAGAAGCATCTAAATTGTTTGTGCATCAACAGTTCATTGTCCCGAGGAATCAAAAACTTGCAGATGCTCCTTATAGTTTTTCAGTCTCTTGAATATTCACAAAGATTCAGTAGACATGCTTGTTTTAAACCATTATAACTGCTCATCCCTCACCTGAGGAGACTAGATAAACAAATTGCAGAAAAGAAATTTGGTGGTAGAAAAGTGCCTTCCCCATCCTTGTCATCCACTCCTCTTACATCTGTCTTGGGATATCATGATCATTCTATATAACAGAGGCATCTTCCAAGGGGTGTTTTTTATAACAAGGGATGCTGGTGTCTCAGCACTTGAAAGACCTCCAGTCACATTGACCCCATGACAGCATTCTCTGTCTCTAGTACTTGTGCTGCTCAAATCTACCTTTTCTATCTTCCTTAACCCTTTGTCTTTTAAAGAAAAATAAGCCAGAGAGCCTCATTCTGATGAATTTTTTACTCTCAGACATCATCCATCATTTAGCCATCATCATTGTCATAGTTTAAGGCAACAGCACCTGTATGCACCCTCCGTGTATTCTCAAGAGCACCCACTGTAGGCTCCCAGCTCCTCAGCTGTCATTTCTCTTGGGTGGAAACCCACATCTCTCCCTCCTGATCAGGGATTTTTCCAGGCTGCACAGTTCCCTGCCTATACTGTGAAACTCCTAGTATCCCAGACGGCCTAAACAGGCCAATGTCTGCACTTTGCTGTCTCTTGGAAAGTTATGAACAGCTGTAATTGCCCACAGCTACACAGCTCTTCCTAAGCAAGCACATTTATTCTTAAATTGGAAGCATTACAGAGAAAACATTAGATACAAAAAATAACCTATGCATATGCTAATAAGCTTACCAGAGATCACCTCAACTTCAGTAAGGTCAGTCCTTCAGACACTGCTAAGAGGTTTTTCTGTGGCTACAAATTCATACCAGCATTAGCTGAGAATTAGCACCCCCATGAATAGCTCCGTCTTTCCTTTATGCAGTTGGGCCTTTGAACTTGAGACTCTGGGAACAGGTAATCAGTCGACATTGGTCCCCTTCTCATGGCATAGCTGCAAAAGGTTGGGCTTTTGCATAAACAGAGGAGGGGAACTTGCATTCACCTCCCACTAGAGATTCCCCAGGTAAACCACTTGACACTGCTTTGTCCAGAAGTCCATTTTTTGTTTGGCACATTATACAATACAGTCCTTTGAAGTTCATAATAGTTCCCAGAGTTCACATCGCCTCTCTCCCCTACAGAAGTTACATACAGTCTTGGCCAACGCTAATACATAAATCATTCATTTAATACAATAGACTCCAAGGATACTTAAACTTAATTCAGTAAGGTTTTTCAAGGATATTGCACGAAATTACCATACCTGTAACTCTTGTATCTTAAACAGGCAGCCAATCACATCTTTGTTGGGTGACCTTAGGAGGCAGGATAGTCCATTTAACAGAGCAGCAGTCTGGAAGTCAGGAGCCCTGGCTTCTGTTCCTAATAATGCTGTCACTGAACTGATGTTTGGCCTTAGCACAAGCACTTCTCTGTCTGTAAAATGGAGATGATCATGCTTATCCCCCATTGTAAAGCATTTAGAGATCTGTGAATTAAAACTGTGATAAATGCTCAGTATTATCATCAGGGAGTGGATTGTGCAGTCTCCTGAGATGCTTTTCTTCCCACTTCTTAAAAAGCCCCCAAAAACTTCCCACCACAAAATAGGATTTTAGAATGGCTTCTATTAGCACTGTATTTATTAGCATTCCCTCCCATTCCTGTTTTTCTAAATTTGTACCAGACAACTGCATTCTCAATTCCTTCGTTTTATGAGGATGAATGTTAGTTATGGATTTGTTTTGTTTTTTAGCATGTTGCATAGTGCCCCCCTGGGCTCCAGGGTGTGTTTTCAATAGAACCCTTTCTCCTGATGCCTTTTCTTTCAGTACTGGCTGTGACCGTGGGCCTTTAGGGAACCCAATTAATATCAAAGTCCTCTTTATCCACAAATTGCAGTTACATCCGCAGTAATATCTAATGTTAAATGCAGGACACTCTCTCAGTAATGGCAATAAAAAGGGCAAATATCTGGCAGTGATAAAGTGCAAAAATAAGGGGATATTGAGAAGATCTGAATGGCAAACCCAGTCTGTGTAGTTTGTCCTCCACCAAAGTATTGCAATAAAAGAACAGTTTTCATAAACTGTGCCTTCCTTTTCTAATCCCCAATCTTACTGAATTTCAGTGAAGTACACTGTGGTTATTCTGAGCATGATCAGCTGAGAGTTTAGGCTTTTCTGACATATTTCCTTTTGATTGGAGTTCCTTTTATCTTCAGATTTTATTATAATTATCATTGTTGTTGTTATTAGACCAATACCTTTTTCTCTGGATGCTAAGCAAATCTACTTGGAGCAGAAATCCAGAACAGAGCAGAAGCAAGAGCTAGCCAACATTTCTAATAAACTTCAAAACTCTAAAGGTCTGTCCTGATAATTCCCTGTTCCTGTGTTTTTGGCCTAGATTATCTCTAAGGGCTTGTCTACACAAGGACATTGAACTTCTTGATTTTTTTTTTCTTCTCTTTGGAAGAACAGGTCTCATTAGAAAGATGAATGTTCTAGCTCTCTGCAACTCAACAAAAAATACTCTTGCTAGCCTCACTTAATGTGTTTTCCTCTCTGTTGTGTACTGTCCCATTTTTATTATCACGATTAATATAATCTTCTGCTTTATAATGTAGACAGTGCTATTAACAACACAGACACCAATCCATACCTCTGCTAGGTACTTTTACATATTGCTTAACAGCCCTTGAGATTTTAATATGTATAATAAATATAACATAGACACCGGGTGCTAAAATTGTAATTATGAAGTTTATTGCAATACCATAATATATCTGTTACCCCACTTTGCTCCATTTTTCCATTAACTGATCATAAAATTTTTATGCTAATACATTTATAATGATTTAAAACCATGATACTACCTTTGAAGAGGTGGACAGTTACTGTCTTATCAAAGGCAGTTACAGAAAGACCCAAAATAACCACATCATGATGCTGAATTACAATTTTTCCTCATCACATTCCATCATTAGAAGGCAGTGTCACAATCCGGGCCCCATGTGTAATACAGTTATGCAGCTGCATAATTGTGTTGCAGGATGAGATTTCACTTAAAAGTTAAGTCCCTAGCCCTGGGGTGGAGAAGACAACCAAAAGAATGTGAACCTGGTATAAACTGATGCAGTAATCTTTGTCTTAGTCTGCAAACAATAGCGTGAAACATTGGCTCAGAGAAAATGTTAACTTTCCTGTCAGTGGCCTGTTAATACTGAGGTGACAGATATCACCTGATCTGTCACTTTTGGATGTAGTCGCAGACATTGAGGTGGGAGTGGACTGGGGTGGCTCGATGCTGTCAAGCGTTGCTGGAATGAGAGATGAGGAATTCAAGCGCCTTCCCTCTCACCTCAGTGAGCCCTCCCCTCCTATTCACAGCCAGAAGCAGGAGGGAAAGAATCTTCTCCTCAATGCCAAACCCCTCAGCTGGCTCCCAAAACAACCTCACAGCTTCCTGTGAGCTAAATCCCCCTTGTATTCCCTACCTAAAAATGAAACCTCGATCTTCTCCTGACAAGTCCTTCATTGCTGCTCTTCATTGTCAGAACAAAACTTGTAGTACTTTGAAAGTACAAATTTTGGGGGCTGCCTAAAATAAATTAAATCTAATACCAAAGTAAATAACACAAGACTGACTGGACTAGGAGAGGGGAGAAACGGCTTTTGGGAGTGAGATGCCACATAATGCTGGAGTCTTTGCCACATAGTTTAGAAATAATGTGTTGCATAAGTCACCGGAACTTGATCATAACTTAGGATATGTCTACACCAATGGCTCTCAGCCTTTCCAGACTACTGTACCCCTTTCAGGAATCTGATTTATCTTGCATACCCCATGTTTCACCTCACTTAAAAAATACTTGCTTACAAAATCAGACATAAAAACACAAAAGCGTCACAGCACAGTGTTACTGAAAAATTGCTTACTTTCTCCTTTTTACCATATAATTATAAAATAAATCAATTGGAGTATAAATATTGTACTTACATTTCAGTGTATAGTATATAGAGCAGTATAAACAAACCATTGTCTGTATTAAATTTTAGTTTGTACTGACTTCACTAGGGCTTTTTACATAGCCTGTTGTAAAACTAGGCAAATATCTAGATGAGTTGATGTACCCTCTGGAAGACCTTTGTGTACCCCAGGGGTTTGCATATCCCTGGTTGAGAACCAGTGGTCTACACTATGGAGACTATACCAGCATAGCTATGGTGGCATAGCCCTGTAGCATAAATGCAGTCTACAACCACTGACAGGAGCGGATTTTCGGTTGGAATAGGTCCACCATTAGCTATGTTGATGGAAGCTCAGAGACCCAGTCGGCTGTGAAGCATTGAATTAGATGCTTGCCTTGAAAAAATTCCATTTAGGGTTGTGAAGAGCCACATGCAATTTTGGAGCCACAAATTGACTGTCACGGATGTATATGCAAGTTATTCACCTTGAACAATATAATCCTTTAAACTGAGCTGTCTAAAAAGCAAAATTTTGTATTGTTGCCAAAATCTTTTTTTCTGTTAATAGGGATTATTCCTCGTCAGTAACCGTTAGAGATGCAGAATATTTGGTTTTAATGAGAATTTTTAAGTATTCTGATTTCATGATTGAAAAGAGAAAACATTAAAAGTAGTAAAAAATACTTTTTCATCCAGCTCTGTGGTATACAACATGTGCCATAGAAAAACTTCAGTCATTGCTTTACAAAGACAGCAAAAAATTATTTTGTATCCATTAGTTCTTGCTGTAAATATTAGAATAGGTACATACAATGAGTCTGTTGCATCAGATGTCTTCTCTGTACGCATAATAAAAGCTACAGGCAATGCATTCCTTGAATTACAGGTTCATAATTCCTTGAATTATGGCATGCTCTAAAATTAACTGTCATGTATTGCAAATTTATGTTTTTCCTATCATCCCAAAACACACAAGACTACATTCTGACTATTTGCTCTCTTGTAGTCTTGGTTTTTTCCCCAGTTTGTCCTGTGGATCTTCTGCACAGGCAAATAAGTGCACTGGCTACATGTCGTTCCAAGAGGCCACTCAAAAATGTATAATTGCATATAGCAACTGCCCAGGGTTTGATTGACTGTGTGTTTGAAAAGGTGTTTCAGATACAGTCTTAGAAATTCCCAGTGTCGGGAACTGTGCATGTCTCAATATTGAGACACTATTTTATACAGTCTTCAATGGAGGTGGGCAGGGAGTGAGAATTATGTACAAATATTTGAGACTTCTGAATAGAATTTTCCTTCATAGCCCTCATTATTCACTTTGCAAACATTCAGGCAAAAATGTTCTGTTCAGACTGATGTTCACATAAATTAAGTTTCAGGCTTTAACCAAGAATCAGTTAACTGAAATACAGTTTCAAGTGGAAGCAGAAATAGTTTAAAGATTAGGTCATCCAACTAGAGAACAGGGAGTCATGTGACTTTTGTGACCTGTCATGCAAACCCAAATAATCAGTTGTGGATAACATAGTTGCAGTGAATAGTTTGCAAGCAATAATAGGCTGGAATTTATTTGCAAGGCAAAAAATATTATTTTGAATAGCAAATTTGTAAAAAAAAAAAAAAAAAAAAAAATTCTTTTACGGACAATTGGCAAATCATGAAAAATGACTGCATTTGTCAAATGTGAATTTTTCATGCATGTGGAGTCCACAGTGAAGACAAAGTGACAATTTAACTAATTTTTCTTCTTTTTGGATGAAGAACTTCCATAACTTTAATGCTTATTTTAAAGGGAGCAAAAAGTGTCTTAAAATATAAATAAATCTTGATCTGTTAGTTCCATGCCTTGTCCTTGAGCATTATACAGTTACCTAGCACACCAACTTCCTTTTTAAATCTTATTGCTTAAGGACCAAAGCCTGGCCACACTGAAGTCAGAAGGGGAATTTTGTCATTGACTTCAGTGTGACCATAATTTTCCCCTCCTCCGCCTCCATTCATCATGAATTATCCTTTGCTCTGAGAATGGTGCTGCTATTTGTAGCAAGCCATCAGCTCCCTTGTATTTTCTGTGCTGAAGGAGAATTGAATTGTTTTCAGAACAAGAGTGTTCTGGGTCATCATCATTATTGCTCACCCAAGACAACTTGATGGAGGTGTCCATAAATGCTTTTGTGTATGTGCCTTTTGGTGAGAGTGAGATTTTGGTCTTGCTGCAAGTGTTTTCAATGTTCCATTTCCTTCATACATCCTTCCAAATGAGGGGAAACCTGTTGGTGAATTGTACAAAAGGAGAAGAGCTTTATTAAAACCAGAATCTAGAGATTCACTTTGTGTGTTGTCTGAGCACTGACACAAGGCTCACTGGAAGGTAAACTGCTCAAAATAAGGGAGACCTCTCTGTTCACACCAGTTTGTCAGACTCATTTGAGGAGTAAAAAACACAAAGTTGTGCTTTGTTTTGAAAGGAGGGCTATCCGTGATGTTATGTTTCAGCTATTTCAATAGCACTGGCTTCCATGTAGACCCAATCCAACTCTTCACTGCATTGTCTTGATGTTTATCTTACTTCAGGCATCTTCTGGTTTTTTAGATATGTAATGTTTTTCATCTGTGTTTTTTTCACAGATTTTTTTCACAGATTTTACAGTGAATCTGGCAGTAAGTCATAGAGATGCAATTTAATAGAGTTTGTGTTTCATTGCAGGTGGCTTCATCAGCTTTAATGGCTCCTGGCGTGTTCAGGGGATTCTGGCCATGTCCCGCTCACTAGGAGATTATCCACTGAAAAATCTGAATGTTGTTATCCCTGACCCAGATATTCTGACCTTTGATCTGGACAAACTACAGCCGGAGTTCATGATCTTAGCATCTGATGGCCTGTGGGATGCTTTCAGCAATGAAGAGGCTGTTCGATTCATCAAGGAACGCCTGGATGAACCACATTTTGGTGCAAAGAGTATAGTTCTGCAGTCATTTTACAGAGGATGTCCTGATAACATAACAGTTATGGTGGTGAAGTTCAGGAATAGCAGCAAAACAGAAGAACAGTGAATTTATAACAGCTCTCTCCCTCTTCTCTAGTGAACTTAAAACAAACTCTTGTATTTTAATGTGGTAGAAAGTTCTAGTAATTATCATTAGGATTGTATGTAAAAGAAATGGGAAAGATCCCTCTGATCTGTTCTTTGCTGAACAAAAAGAACAACACGGCAAGTATGTTTTGGATAGTTATAATAATTAAGTTCCCCACATTGTCCTGCCTCACGTGACCTGCCCTCCTTTGAAATGGAAGGGTCAGGTCATATTCTAGTTAATTTCTAAGGTTTAAAATTCCTCCTAAGGCTTTTTCAAATACTGATGATTTCTTAATTTTCCTTTCTAATAGCTGAAGCTGCATTCAGTTTGGAACTGAAGGGGCAAGGCAGTCATAAGCGAGCGATAGGAATGACACTGCTTTTCACTCATATATGTAACTAATCTCACAACTGCACTCTTCAATGCTTCGCATCCTTGTTTATCTAATCTGCAGTGATAGATTGAAAAAGATTTGTAATTATTGGTCTGTGCTTTACATGAAGAAAAAAGAGAAGCTAAATGCTAGCTTCTGCCAGTCCACAATTGGCCACCCTCTTCATAATTTTATAATGAAATATGCCCTTTCTACTATATGATTAAGTAAATAATTGAGTTCCGTGTACCCATGTGATTATCCAGTCTGTGTATGATTTTCATTACACTTTCCCTATGCCATACTGTATTCAAATCAACTGATAAACTCCCTCACCAAATTCTGAGGTTTGATGCCTTCAGTCACCAAGAAACTAGTTCTGTCATTGTTGAAGAATGCTTAGCATTGATTCAGTTCACACTTGCTTCTGCTTTTTAGGAAAGAATTTTCATAGACAAGTAGAGAAAAAAATACAAGATGCTTTCAAGCAAGGCAGAGCTTTTTATGATGTTCTGGGGAGTTTTGGTAACACTGAAACTTAATTCAAAATATTTGTCAAGGAAAAAAACCCTAAAACAACGCTTATGGCACTTAGTGTTCAATGCTGTATACCACCATTGCCATGTAAATTATTGGGAATATGCTTTAGTGCTGAAACAGTCTCATAACTGTAACCAAGAAACTTTTAAGTTCTGATTTTCAACAATAATTGTATTTGGAATCGGTGAATAATGTAAATTTTATTATAGACAGCAACCTTCCAAATCTGGTATAGATCTGGAAATCGCTGGTTACTTTATCATATAGTGATCTGGAAACAGAACAGTAACAGAGAATAGATAGTGTCTTAGCAGAAACCTTGGATTCTTTTTGTGAATAATAGGTCAGACATACTAATGAAAACCGGAAAATCTAAAACAGAAAGGTGTGGGCACAGGCTTCTTACCTCATTTTGAGACCTTCATGGAATTGATTCTTTAAGTGAAAGATTTAATTAAACGATCCAACTGCTGTACTAAGGGAAAAAATCAAGTTTAGTGGATTTTTAATTGTAGCTTTGCAATCAAACTGAAGTCGTAAGAGGAAATATTAATGATCTCACTTCAGTTAAATTGCACTGATCTCATTTCTAAAGCTCTTCCAGGTTAGAGTGCTCTGAAATGATGTGAATGTTGTGCAGAGGTTTCATGATGGTCCTTTTAAGTGTGAAACCCTGTACAATGCTAGAGCAGGAGTTCTCAAAGTGGGCTCCAAGGAGCATTTGCTGGTCACATGGTGAAGCCTTTGCCTTCCCCTTTCCAGCTGCTTCGAGAGGCAGACAGGCCCGTCCTTGCAGGAAAGAACTCAAAGGGTTGTGGAAACAGCTTCTTAGGGAAAAAGAGAGAGGCTGAGAGGTTTACTCCACTAAGGTACTGCTACAAATGTAGAGGAGGAACCTGTAGAAATGAGCAGGGAATACAGCCCTGGAGCTATCTCAATCGAGTACTTCAGCAGAAAGCTGAATTACTTCAGCCTGTAGCTACAATCTTGCTGTAATGAATCTATCAGTTAAGTCTTCCATACATACACAGGTGGGGAGCTGGAACTAGAATGATGATCCTTCAGCTACCAGAAAACCCCACTCTGTATGCCTCTACCACATGAGCTAAAGGAAATTTCTCAAAGCAGGTACTAAGATTAGGCCTTGTACCCTCCCTGTAGCTCAGCCAATAGATCACAGAAGGGAGCTCCAGAGCTCTACAGGAGTGCTGGTAGAGTCACTTCACCTCCTATGGAGCAGCTTGACCTGTATCAGGAGCCCAGGAAAAAGGATTTGACTGTGTCGTTAACTGTAGATTTACAAATTCAGGTACCATAGTTGACACAGGTAAGATGTCAAGGTGGTGATTGGGAAAGCAGGTAGGTGATCCATGAGATACTGTTGCCTTAGCAGTGAGCCACAGTCTAGAGCCTTGCACAGGACTATTCTTTAATCCTGCTCCCACTATTATGGCAGCAGGATCTATGTGATCTCAGTCCTGCTGCAAGGCTGGGCTCTACCACAGTGTAGAAGCATTTGAGAAACTCAGTACAGGAGCACAGACTAGCTTTGTGGGTGGCACTGACCTATGTATTTATTCCAGGATTAAGACTCAGAACTTACTCTTGCCTGATATCTAAACAAAGCTATTTCAGCCTCTGTTCAATGTTCGCATTTGTGAAAGCATTAGTTATTTTTCTACCTTTTCTTGAATTTTCCTTTTATTTTTTTCCTTGATGGTTAACTCCTTTGCTATGCCTGGTGTATGAAACCTGTAGCTTTAGTAGTCTGCCATAGCACTGTCAATAACTGCAATAACTCCCTTCCTTTGCCAAAGAAATTCACTTCCACCATCTGTGTTTGATGTGACTGGTGGATTTTACTCTTAATTTAAAAAAAAAACAAGGGTGGGGGGAGACTCACTTTAGGGTTAAAGAAAGTGGTATACGAAGAGGGAAGGGACTGTGCAAATTTGCCCTCACACACTGTCAATGCATCTACCTTAAAAACCTACTTTCCTAGGGCTTTCCCTGTAAACCCTGCCAGTCATGTTGAAGTCTCTTAACGATTTTGTGAGGTGGACAGCTACCCACAAAGGACAAGACTAAGAAGATCTACATCTCCCTTATAAAAGTCTTTAACGTTCAGGTGGTTGGGACGCTCACCTGGGATGTGGGAAACCAAGGCTCGAGGCCCTGGCTCCACATCAGAGTGGGGATTTGAAAACAGGCCTCCTGTATCTCAGCATGCCCAAACCACTGACGTACTGTGTATTCTTGTGAGGGATGGGCACACGTTGCTTTTCCCCTCCTCCCCCCACCCCAAAAATGTCCTGATCTGTTTGCCCCCAGCTGTCTTGAAGGGGGTTAGGTGTGCTCGGAGCATACCTATCGAAACAGGCCCCACAGGCAAGAGAGGCAGGGAATGCCTCGCTTGCAGCGAGCAGCTTGGTGGTATCATTACCTTAGGTGCTTTTGCACAGGCCCCGCAGCAGAAACTTAGGCACCTAGGGAGCTTAGGTGGGTACCGGGTTAGGGAGCATCTGAGCTGGGGTTTTGAGGATTTCAGTGGCACCTAAGTGTTGGACTTAAGCATCTAAAGGGGCAGTTAGGCACCTAAGTCCCTTTGTGGATCTAGCCTAAAGTGGCTGTATCCATGTCCAAATACCTGGTCCCTTGAGTCTGTGTGTCCAGATGTGAAAGGCCACTATACTAAACTGGTGCCTATGTCCAACATATGTATTGTTCATTATTAAATATTGTAAACTTGTAGTTATACCTCACTTTTTTTTTTTAAATGTTGCTCTTATTGGCAATGGTATTCTAAACTGGTGGTTTTCCAGAGCCAAATTAACTGAGTACACTTTTATACATATTCTTATAGCAGACCCTTGCAGTTTTACTGTGTTGTGTTATACAAGTGCTGTACTGTGAACTCTTTGCAAGGACTGTGCTTTACTAATTAAAGAGCTATAATCTATCCTCATATTCTGGCTGTCAGCGAAGTCCAGTTGTACATAATACACTGCCTTTCTGTGTGATCATCTCTCCCTCTAGTGTCTTGCCCAAGGAAGTATAGTAGCCTACTGACTGAAAGTTAATAGAGTAGAACCTCAGTTACGAACACCAGAGTTACGAACTGACTGGTCAACCACACACCTCATTTGGAATCACAGTCAGGCAGCAGCAGCAGACGCCCCCCCCCCCGCCCCCCCAAAAGGCAAACACAGTAAAGTACTGTGTTAAACATAAACTACTGGAAAAAAAAAAGGAACATTAAAAAAAAAAGATTTGACAAGGTCTGGAAACTTTCTGTGCTTGTTTCATTTAAATTAGGATGGTTAAAAGCAGCATTTTTCTTCTGCATAGTAAAGTTTCAAAGCTGTATTAAGTCAATGTTCAGTTGTAAACTTTTGAAAGAACTGTAACGTTTTCTTCAGCGTTACAACCGACCTCCATTCCTCAGGTGGTCATAACTCTGAGGTGCTACTGTAGTAGCTCCTTTAGCACAAGCAAAAGATGCATGTTCTTTAAGGATGAAATTTACCCCAGTGCAGAGGTCCTGTGTAAGGTATACGCGTGCCCACTGCACAGGAGTGAACTTTATACTAGTGCTGAAGGTCCCAGATTCAGTCTCCATTGATGATTGTGGTGTCTGAACATACGCACCCATGGTTTATTACATATACAGATCCAAGAGTAGAATTTAGCCACCAAAAAGTTTGAGGACCTGTTTGGTATTTAGAGCCATGTCATCAACTTGCCCTGCATTCCTTGCCAAGATCTCTCCAAACATGGTTGTCTTACCTTATCATATCAGTGAATGCATTTGAAGCAACTTAACTGTTTGTTGCAGGCATCCAAAAGTTTGGTGACAGTACAGCTTGTTCAGGCCGCTGTGGCCAAACATGCAGGTTCTGAAATTCACAGATCATCTCCAGGTTGGCAGCATCAGCTGTTTTATTTTTTGTCTTTTTTTTCCTGTAACATTTAGTATTAAGCACAGGAATGGAAGTGTCTGGTCAGTGAAATGGTCCAGAAGATGATTTTTAAAAATAAAGGGCTTGTGTAGTGATCTTACTCCCATTGAAGTCAGTGGAAGATTTGTCATTGATCTAAGTGAAAGGATCAATAGTAAAAACAGTATTAGATTGTTTGTGCAGTGACATTTGTTTTATGGTAACCTACGTGTGGTGGGTAAAGCGTTTAGTGTTCACTCTGTATAACAGCTATCTGATGGTGCTTTTACTTTATTAAAGTCAGAAGAAATTCTTTGCTTTAGAGCAGTTAGGCCAGATTGAAGTAACAATATATTTGCTAAATAAATTCTAACTCTGTATTTTGAAAATATAAACAAATTTTCAAGAAACCAGCTACCTTTTAACAGACAAGATGTCACTGTACTAAACAGTAGGAAGATACTGGTGATACATGAGTGTTTATTTCACATGGATAGGGGGAAAAAATCAGCATTTTTTTTTTTTAAAAAAAAAGAAAACAACAACTCAGCCTTCCATTTTCTAAAATAGGTTTTAGGCCTTAATCTTGAAGGTTGTTCTGCAGCAGTCTACCAGTCCAGAGTAACATCTAGGATCAGGACCTTAAAAAAGTAGTTTTGGAAAATGGAAGGTTCAGGTTTTTTATTAAAGCAACAGGCAATTAATGTTACTAGTAGCTTGAGGTTTAGCAGACATGTAATATAGCTGCTAATCTTTAATGGTGGTTAAGTTTGTAATTATCTTTCCAAATCTAAATACTGGAACCTCATGGGACATTTACATTCTAAATTCAGTATACTTTTGTATATTGAATTACTAGGTTTGTTTATATAGCACCGAAGGACTTGGTTTTTCTGTGATATACAAAAATTTCATTGAGCAGGACCCCTGAACATGGAGTATATATAGAATCAGCTATTACATGAGTATCTTAGGTACAGTAAAATGTACAAGGTCAGAGCAACTGAAGCTTATCAAACTATAAATATGATTGTGACCACCACCTTAGAGGCCTTCTGGAAGAAAAAGGTTTGAATCCTACTTTTAGAAGAGGCTAGTTTCTTGTATCTTCCTGGGGTCAAAAGGGGAAAAAGTCCATATTCCTTGAACCACAGAGGGAAAGGGGGACAGTATTTCCCCGCATTTACAAGTCCTAGGTTCCAACAGCTCTAGCCCTTGAACCTTTGGAGGTGCATTAGTTTATAGGGAACCAGCTGCTCAGAAATCCAGTTCAGTGTGTATTCTATACAGGTAATTCATAATAAATCACTAAGCAGTTATGACAGGTTTCAGAGCAACAGCCGTGTTAGTCTGTATTCGCAAAAAGAAAAGGAGTACTTGTGGCACCTTAGAGACTAACCAATTTATTTGAGCATAAGCTTTCGTGAGCATCCGATGAAGTGAGCTGTAGCTCACGAAAGCTTATGCTCAAATAAATTGGTTAGTCTCTAAGGTGCCACAAGTACTCCTTTTCTTTAAGCAGTTATGGTTAGATTCTTTATCAATCTAAATGCAGAATCTGTGCAGCCATAACACATTGGTTTCAGTTAGTGGTCAAATATTGGTCCCAGAACAGACAATCATGTCTGTCTGAGTAGAGTCTAAGTACAATACAACTTTTTAAAGACTATCACACAGGGAACATCCCTTTAGAGTGTTAGTGTTCAAAAGCCAAATGTCTGAAGTAGTTTTTGTTCTATATTGAATCAATTCAACTCTCCTTACTACACTACTCAGATTATACGGGTGAGAGATGTGAAATATGGATAGTTTACTAAGGCTGGTTTTACCAATAAGACCTAGTTCTTGGCTTCAGGACCATTCCCTTTTTAATTTATTATAATGAAACTTTTGGGATCCCTATGACTCCACTACTGTAGTGGATTGAGGAGCAGAGGCTGGGGGTGTGCAGCAGCGTACTTCAGAAGTAATAATACAAAGACTAGTATTGCAGTTAGAGATTGTAGAACCATGGCTGGCTCTGTTATATGGAAGAGTGCTCAGGAAAAATGCTTACACTTTGATTTGGCTGTTTGGATTGTTAAAAACCTATCAGATCAGTGCAGTATTTTCTTACCTTTTTGTGCATTATAAGAGCAGAGCCTGAGGTATGTATGACAGTAACTGAACCACACTGTCTAAACAAGTAGTGTTGTTTACTTTGCTAAATCATCATAGCCAAGATTCTCTTTATGCTTTACAAAGTTTGCAGTTGCTTTTCATTCAAAACCAAAAGCGCTTAGTTTGTATTTTTATTTCAGAAATACAAGCTGTGAGAGAAAGGTTTTCACTATAGCTTTAAGGAACACACCAGACAAAGCATTACAAAGAGTCCTGGGTAAGCCAGCAGATTACATTTTCCTCATTTTACATAGTGAGTCAGCATGTATGTACTACTGACACCTTAAATGAACTTTTAAAAGTCTGGCTATTAAGAGTCCGTCAGATTAATGAAGATTGCAGAAAGTAATGTAGTAAGTAACTACAGTCACAAGGCTAGAAATAGTGAGGTTTTAGCTATAAAGTTAAAAACACAACAATTATGCTCAGTTGGGTTTAATTTATTCTACTTGATATATTCAATACATTGCAGCATTTGCTTGTTTTAAGGATGCAAAATAAAGCCCCATAGTTGAAGGTGAGACAAACCATAATAGCACAGGTTATATTCTCTCGGAGATTAGAAAATTACTTTATCAGGCATCCACAGAAAAACAATCTAAAACCAAATGGGCCTGTTAGGGATTATAATCCCTTTTTGATTATCAGACGCCCAACATGTATTTATAAACTAGTTTACAGTTTTCATATTTTAGAAAACATGGACCCCACTACACAAGGAAATAAGATAAAAGCCATATATCCTTGCCTTGTGGAAAGTGTGTGTTTCCCTTCCATCACAGATTACTACTAGTATACAAACATGGTTTTTCAACCTTTGAAGTGTAATTTTTTTTTAAATAGCATCAAGTAGATCACTTTAACAAGCAGCATTCAGAGGAACACATTTCAGATCCCTCCCAAATCATATATTCTACTTCAAGAATAGGAAAAGCTACAATTTTCCTATAAGGATCCAAAATGTCATTCAGCCTCAATCCCCTTGACATCAGTGGGAATTTTGTCTAAGGAGTGCAGCATTGAGTCCCATGTTTGCAGCTTCTGCGTTTTATAATTTAAGTAACATATCTGATATAGACAGAAGATTAGGAATTCAGTGTTCACATCCTATTTAGTTTACCCTCAATCAGTTTCTAGTTCAAGTTTGTGTCGTACATTATGTACACTGTGAATCCAGACTCCCAGCATAATTAAATTCAGTTTAAATTACTCAAACTTTTAAAAACCAACTATACCAAGATAAATGAAACAGGTGATTGAATACAATTTTCTGTAAGTCTACTGTACATTTTCTTTTTAGTACTGTACAAATGGCAGACATAAAAACAATGCCAAAACTGGGTACAAGCAAAGAATATATGCAGTCTGTGGTCTTCATTAAAATGGTTCATCCTGCAATGCACCTAGTCACAGTTTAAGTATTTACTATTTGTATTTGAAGGTACGCAATCAATGAATCCCAGTAAAATGTCTAAACACTTAAATCTGCAAACTCTACTGGAAGAATATACAGGTGATAGATACAGTGGTAATTTTACATTGTGAATGCTATTTTCAATACACTAGAATAAAACTCTAAATGCTAAACACTGTTTGACGCATTTTTGTGCACACCACCTCTGTGAGAATATGTATGGTCCTGAAGGATGTTTGACCTACTTCATCTGCGTCATTTGCAAGGCCAATAAGTTCATAAACAGGGTCATAAGAAATCTTAGAAATGAAGTGTAAACTTCAGCCTATCAGAAGATGTTAAGGGGACAGAGGAGTTTGTAGCCTACATTAAAATTGACTGATGGTGTAAATTCATACGATTATTTTAAATTCCCCTCTTATAATCAGGTTTGTTTTTAAAAATAGCCAACATTTCCATTGAAGTAACATGGCAAGCAGTATTACACATTTTATGCTTCTAGTAATAAATACGTTCAAATCTGTTTAGAAATGGGAGAAGCAAGAAAAATGTCCAAGTTACAAAGAGGCTGTTTCAAATTAAATCATCAGTTTTGTCACTAAGTTACAATTTCAGGTTGAATAAACTGAGTATAAATCTACATTTCTGAAGGCAAAAGCCCTGCAATCGCTGATCAGTGAACCTTGTCAGGCACAAAAGTATCTTGATTGGAGAAAGTTACTTACTTTTCTCTTATTGTCATACCTATTT
Organism: Chelonia mydas; assembly: GCF_015237465.2. Lineage (NCBI taxonomy): Eukaryota > Metazoa > Chordata > Testudines > Cheloniidae > Chelonia > Chelonia mydas. The sequence continues at coordinate 21,482,040 of NC_057855.1, forward strand.
TTGCAGCTGCAGCCATCTGCCTTGCATCAGCTTTGTGAAGATTGAAGTCTTCTGTGATTCCACCTAAAGTATTCTTTTAAAAAGCAATATTAACCACTGTCCAACTATACTGACTATCAGCATTCATGGGGCAAACACTCACTATTAAATAAACGTTCGTGTCATGGTAGGTTTAAAATAATAAGCTGTTTTTGTAGTGAGAATTTTTCAATGTATGCCCACTCATTGGACAAGATGATATATACACCCACCCAACTATACTAAAACTCATATCAAATCATAAGTGGATCCCAGAAGTTTAGTTGTTGCAGTTTTGCAATAATTTCTAGTTCTAAAATTAGAATAGCACTTCCTCCCCACCATATTTAAAGAAGACATTACCTATCTTTAGAATTTCATTAAACTATACAAGCTAGTTTAAAAAAATAAAACACACAACCTTGAATTGAATCACAGTGAGCACCCTTCTAGAACAAAGTTCAAAATATTGGGGTCTATAGTTTGTGGTGGTGAACACAATTTTCTCCCCTACGACTAAGATTCCACTTTAGTATTTAAGTTAACCTGTAAGATATCATGTATGGTTATACGAAGTTATCAAAATTCAACACTGATCATAGTGCACATTAAAAAATATTGATGAAACCTCATTCTTGGTACTAGCAGTGGAGTTATTTTATACCTATTCTACATTTGTCTCTAAGAGACAATTTAAAAGAGAAATTAAATGTAAATATCATATCATTAGCTATAGTATGAGTAGAAGTAAAGTGGCAGTGCTCTGTCATTCTAGATGTACAGGATGTCACTGTTGTATCTTTGGTATGTGATAGATTTTAGATGTGTCAAGAATAATAAATGTGTTAATGCACTTGCAGATTCTGTATTGTCTACCAGAAGCATAAACTACTGGAAACATGGCCTTGCTGATATGACTAAGACAATAAAATACCCGTCTTTACATAAAAAATATCATTTGTTTTCTTGTGTTAAGATTCCTCTTAGAAAAAAGTCTAGAAATATTTCCAAATTTTTATTTTAAACTCTGAACCAAACAGTTCATTTTGCAAATGAAAGTTGATCTCAGCATTTGAAAGCCATTTCAACTGACATGTTTCACAGCAAATCTCATTGCTTATTTTCCCTGCCTGGATTCTGGTAGGTGTGGAGATGAGCCTATTAGTGCATAAATTTTGCTGTCCTATATTGCAGAGTAACTTGAAAGTAAGTTTATTTGAACTAAGTTACACTGCTGTAGATCTGGCCCTCTATCTTAATATACTGAGAACACTGTTACCACTAAAATAATGCAGCTTTCTGAAGCCATTAAGGCAATTCTATAAAATATATATATAGGCACCTAAAAAAGCAGCCAGATTTTCTGAAGTGCTGAGTATCTAGAAATTCTGCTGACTTCAGTGAAAACATAGGAGCCTAAAATTAAACAGCTAATTTTGAAAATCTTGGCACACTATTTCTAAAGGAATCATTGGGGTTGACTAAGCAAGCAACTTTGAGCATCATGCAGTGCAGAGGAGGAGTTCATGTGTTGATGGGGGCCCAGGATGAGACATTCCCTAGAGTAGGCAGGGTATCCATCTGAAGGAAAACAGATAGCACTTTGCCCCAGGATCTAGGTTTGTGGGACAGTTCTTTGAGAAAAAAGGGGTGCTGCTGCTGCGGTTTCATAAGACAACAGATTCCTGGGGAGGTGGCAGGAAACTCAGGCAGGATGACCCCATACTTGCAGCAGACTGTTCAGAAATGAACTAGAGGGGTGGAGTGAGCAGAGTACTGTTACCATATAATCTAAATAATTCTGGAATAAAAAAGGTGCAACGAAGTCTCATTCTCAATTTAAAAACACCATATTGAAAACCCTCTAGAGATATTCTGCTGTTTTAATTGTGCCTCGTAATCAGGGTGGTCCCATAAGCCTGAGTGATCCTTTCTAAAACCCCATTTCCTTGTTCTACAAAACTCAATTTAAACACTTTCTACAGTGCAATTCAAACCAAGAGGCCAGGACAAAACAGTCAGCTTTTGACAGACCTATATTAACATCGGATCATTAGCAAATGAGTGAAGTGTCTGTCAATAAATCCTGCCAAAATCTCATCATTTCACTTGAAGTGATACCATGTACTGCAATCAAGTGTCTATATTTACAGATGTTAAAGTTAATTTTGTATAAAAAGAAGAGTTGTGTATCTTCTAGAATATGGATGTTCACATTTAGCATATTTAAGCAAATTCCAACATAAACATCTTCAAATTTAATAGGTTTGATATGGCTCATCATTTCATAAATCTTCAGAGCCAGTTTTCCATCAAGTATATACCCCATTCCACTACAGTATGGAGGATATACCTTAAATGGATATTCATCATAAGAAATGTATGTTTTTCTGTAAAACCCTCTGTAGGAAAAGTTATCAATTAGAGGGTAACCAGTAAAAAAACTGTCTGAAGAATTTATATTTTGAAGAAACGTTACTAAGTTGCCAGGGTTGATGAAAACATCAGAATCAGTCTTCATAATGTATTTAGTATTTGAACAAAACTCAGACACCCATCTGAATGCCATGATTGTTTTCAAGGTAAGATTGTTATAAGTATCCATAAAATCTTGGCGAATTATGTCACCATACAGAATGCTTTCATCTTCTATCGATAATGCATCTAAGCTGTCTTCTCTTTCAGCTCCTTTCCCTAATAAGAAAAGTACTAGAATCTGACGGTCCCCCCAGGATTTTTTAGAACCCCATGTTACTCTAATGGCCTGCCTTGCCTCTATATCCATAGGTTGTGAAGACACCAAGATGACCAGAAACGGATTTGTATCTTTGCATTTTAAACGCTCCCGCAGTGTGAAGAGGAAGTTCTGCTTGTAAACTGGCTCATATTCATAGAAATACATCCAGTTTGTATGCTCTATCACAGTATGCGAAGGAAGTATCATGTACCATGTCATTATTATGACAGAAAGCATAGAGAGTGCCAAAAAACTCCATTTTAAGTATTTTATAGACATATTCACCAGAAGCAGCTACAAGACAGATGTGTGTAGCAGAACTTCAAGAGGCTTACAAAGTCCTGAATCACAAATTTTGAGAGCCAGCTTCTTGCTGAAAGAAATGCAGATGGAAAAGGTTAGTACATTAAGAATGCAATTGTACTCATTTTATCATCTGCCTAAAATTGTAACTACAAAACATAGCTTGATATCATGAGGTCAGAAAAGGAAAACTACACTGGCCCTGCTAAACACTGTTCTTTAGCCACCACTTATATCTTGAACACCACATACTAATTATGAATGAAGTTTGCTTGTAACTAGAGGAGTGGTGACTGATCTTATTCATGGCTTTCTCCTTGGGAGTCCCATCTACTAAAGGACCAAATATAGAGCACTCTTAATTCCAGACAGTTGAGGGCTCTCAGCACATCAACCCAGTGTTTTAGACTCATTTAAAGCTTGATGCTGGAGGGATGGTGGCACACAAAAAGACGACGAAAGTGTTTTTTTTAAATACTGCTCAAAACCCATAATAGTTAGCAATTTCTTTTGACGGAAAGAAGGTAAATAATTTTATTACATTTGTAGTTTGAGATTTTTATGTAAGCAGGAAGTGACCAGGAGGATATAAACAAAAAAACAAGACAAAAACAAATGCAGACAAATATGCTGTCTCATCCCAACACAGCTGCATCTCCTCATTAACTGCATGCTCTTGGCTGAATATGCTAATGAAGAGTCAACCTCTATACAAGCAAACTGAACAAATCTTAGAATTACAAACCTACATCCATAAGTATTTCAGTGACACACACCAAGCTCTTTATAATATGCTCAACACACAAAGAAATGGCTATTTCCTACAAAACAACTATATGATAAAAAAACAATTTGTTTAGTTATGCACATGTTGAACTAGCCAACTACATAAAGGGACAATCTACCCAATCCTGCCAGAGAGCTTTGTCATTGACTTAAATGGGAGCAAGACTGATCCACTGTACAGTAGATCAGGTTCAAACCTTAAGGTTTGTGCCAGAAAACTTTGCAAGCTTATGTAAATACATATACCTCTACAATGACTTTTAGGATAGTCTGGTCAAGCCAGAATATCGTAATAACTGCATGCAATATTATGAGGCTTCAACACATACAAAACTGTGTCACTGCAATTTAGCATGTGCTTCTATGTGCATTATTTGGTACTTGCATAATGAGTATTTTTGAAAGAAATTCTAAGAGTTATGGAAAGATACTTTGAATCTCCAGTTTTGCAAATTAGAAATTGTCTACGTACACTTTGCTTTCACATTATGGCAGTCTAACTTTCCAATTAAAAATTACTTTGGTATAATGATATGTTTCAGAGCACTAGAGAGAGAGAATGTTTACCTGGCAACTGTATCACTGCTGTTTGTATTATTCCTCCATCCTCTTATTCATCTACTACACAAGAAAAGTTTCTGTGAACATTTCTCTTCTGATGGTGCCCTGGAACTGATGTCAAAGTATGTTGCTGTTAGACTTCACTGTTTAAGAGATTTAAGATCTTTTACTTCATTATGAAAGAGGAAAATATTGAATTCCACTGCAGACCTAAAACCAAAAAAAACCCTACAACTTCCGCCCTTCCTCCCTCCCCACCCCAAAAAAAAACCCCAACAACCCCGCAGATGAAATTAATCAAATACAGCAGGGGAATGCAGCTGATAGCACTAAGAATCCTGATCTCCTTACTCAAAACTCCAGTGAAGTCAATGAGATTTTTCACCAAGCAAGGAAAACAGGAATTAGCCCAAGAAGCAGAACAAACTGAGGAAGTTATGGTGAAAAAGGGAGCTACCAAAGTCATTTTTATGCTGTTAAGTTTATTAACAAGATGGCCTTACTCCTGGGCCTCAGAAGACAGCAGCATACCTCTGAGGGGATGTCATATCCCAACTAGCAATTCCTCCTCATATGGACAGGAAGAGCCAAGCATGTTTGATCCTGAAAGGAAAGATTAGTCAGTCAGTAAACAAAGTAAAGCTTACTCCCTAACATCACAAACTATCAAGCAGCACGTGACTCAAGCTATCATCAGAGCAATATACTGCCATGCACAGCAAAGCCATTCAACAGAAACTACATACAAATCCCATTCCAGAATGCAGTGAGAATAGAATCAGTAGTCTGTAGTCAATAGGAGTCTTGCCATCAACTATAATAGGAGCAGGACTAACCCTATCCATTGTTTCTACTGATTGGTTGCTTTACAGATAATGTAAAAATTGGCAGGTGACAACTGAGGAAGATAGCAGCACAGAGAGTAAAAGATATGAGCTAGCAATCTTAAATGTATACATGCACACACAACCCAGCTGATCCATTCTCTCACAGTATTCTCCCAAAATTGACATGGGATTGCACACAATGTAATCATTAACATAATGAGTGCTGATAGTTATGCTACAGCAGTGGCAGTGTTAACAAAGCTTGATGTGCAAAAATCCCTACTCCAATATGATTAGAAATGGTATCCTTGGAAAGCGCTTAAAAAAAAAAAAAAAGATGAAATATGCCCATCTGCACCATACAAGAGATTAGGTATTCCCAAATAAACAAGTTCTGTGTTCAGTTTTGAGCTATTGCTAATAAGCAGGGATCCTAGAAATCTGTGCCAAAAAAAACATGAAATTTGTTTTTACAGAGACTCTTTAGTTTTTACATTTTGTAAAAAAATAAAAACATACACAGTGAAACCCTGATTTATCCAGTCTAACTGAGACCAGGGCCAAATCAGATAATCAAAAATTCTGATAATCAGAAGAATGGGCAAAGAGCTTTCTATCCCTTATTTTAAGATGGGAAGCTTGGGCAGTCAGCCTCGGGCAGCTGGTGGTTCAGTTAATACAATGAGTTGGGTAATAGAGGCTCAGATAAACATTGTGTTCAACTGATTTCTGTAAACATTGTGGCTTGGGAAACTAAAGTTCAGTGTTTCACTCTAATTGCAGAAAGACACAGATATGTATAGATTTATCAGAGCATGGGGAGGCGGTGTTTTCCACAGAAAACTGGGATTCCTGCTAATAAGTAATGGTATGGCATTACCAAACTAATTACCAGGATTCACTACATCGTGGGAAGTTCAGTCACTCTTCCTATTTACAGCAAGATCTTATCCAGTCTTCTCTTATATGGACATTACAGTTCATGTGGTATTTCTCCTTGCCCACCTCATAAGGTGTGCTATATGCCGGATGTTCCCTTTCACTTCAGAGGCAACTGCTTTTCACTGACAATGTGTATCATTTAATATAGTTATAAGAAATGTAAAACCATATTTTAGAAGGAGAACCTGGTTTATTCCCCTATCTAAAAGGGACTGTGTGTAGGCAATCACAGTTGGATGTCAGTGACTGTCAGGGTTCTCCCTCTATGTGATAAAACCCTGCCTTGATCCAACCCTGGATCCAGATTCAGGATGCTGAAAATGCATGTAGCCTTCTCCTCCTAAAAAAATGAAAACGGGCTCCAGGATAGGATTGATATATTGAGTATTATGTGATCATGACACCAATTTGGACCCTCACCTTAAACTGGCACAACAGTATTGGCAACTCCAAGCATTCAAAAATCATGAGATTTTTAAAAAATTACGTTTACAGTACTATTTGTTTGCCTTCTAGTTTTGGGGCCTTTTCGAGCTTTTGTTCACAAGTACAAGGGCTAGAAATTTTTTTTTAAATGGCAGCTGAGAGTCTCATGTAATCACATGACCCTAGATACTTTAAAAAAAAAAAAACCAAATATCACAAGCTTGTTTAAGTCACAACAGTGAGCTAGACTGTGGATCCCTACTAGCTCGTCCAAGAAACATATGTGGAACATAGAAAACATCCCCAAACCTACCATTGTGATGTTAATTCCAGGTTACTCTCACCACCACTGTCAGATGGGGAGGAGAAGACAGTGTTCATGGCCTAGCATGGGAGTGATCTTCTGCTGCTTTTGGTAATGATGTGATGGAGGATGAAGAGGCCCCAACTCCAACCTCTGAAAAAGGGAAAAAAACTCCTAAGGGAATAGAAATGCAAAAGTAAGAGCATCTACACAAACACATTCACTTGTTTCCTCTTCACACCCTATCCTGGCTTAAATACACCCCATCCAGAAGCCTCAAGTGTTATCAACCCTGCAATCAAGTCTACACAGCCCTCTGAGACTCCTCCTCTCCTTCCCTCTTCAGAGAGGAACGAAGGAACAACATGGAACAGGTTTGCTTCAGGAGAAAGAAGGAGCTGCAACAGAGCTACTGGTCTCTCTATATATTAGCAACCTCTAAACTACCTTGTGTTCAACCACACAACTTTCAATGGCATACCAGCACGGAAACACATCATCCACTCTGAAATTTAACCCCTCCAATGCTCGAGAGCACACAACCCCTATACCAAAGCTACGGGCCAGCAACACAAGAGCAGAGTCAGAAACTGCTACATGTAGCAAAAGCTGACACAAGGCAAAATTTACTATCTTCACCTCTCTCATTCCCCTGGGCCAGAAGCAGCAAATTATAATAGGAGAGTTGTCCTTGTCAGAATTTGCTGCTCCTCACTTTTCCCCATCCTTGTGATGTCAGTTTTGAATAAAATTTGACTTAATGCTGCCCCATGGAGCTAGCAATAGCGACTGGCAATGGTTCACTAACAGTGCTGCCATAATAAGCAGACATGAGGAACGACAGAGACTGGGCCATTGTTTGCCGTGTTCTACAGATTCAAATTCCGGCACTTATCTGCATGCACTCCAGCTGCCATTAACTTTGTTAGATTTAACTTTATAGAATTACAGAGATGTGTCTGTGATATGAGAGATGCATATGTACCTTGAGGGATCAAATATGTCTCATTTCAGCACTGAGTTCTACATGCTTTGTCAGTCTGGGATGGTTTGTGTGCAGCAAGCTCAGTGTCTAAGTGTGGGTGGCTCCTGTTTGTTTAGCTGAACCTAAGCCCAAGTTCTGCTGTAGCAAAGAGAAAGAGTTAGACTTCATTATATAATGCTCATGTGCTGCGTTCCCAAAGTATGCTGCAGCATCTCTAAGGATAAAGGATAACAATGTGTGTTATTGGGGCATTACTGAAAGGGAGGAAAGTTATGGTCACATTGCAAGGCTGCCACATACCTTAACTTTGTACTTCCTGTTTTTTAGAGGTTTAAGTTTAGCTACTCTCTGCACTCTGGAAAGGCATGAAGCAGCACTGGGCAACCTTCATTCTGCATTAACAAAGTTTTTAGGCAGTTAATTTCCTTGGGCTTGGGTGTTTTTTTTTGGTTTTTCTTTTTAAATATATAATTTCTCAGCATCTCAATAACCCATCTCTCCCTCTCCACTGCCTCTGGCTAGTTGGCAATAATTATTACCATAGTCACCGAAGACAATGTTGCATGTTAATCCCTTTACTACCCAACATCATCTCCCCAGGTCAAGGGCCTCCTGTCTCTGCCTGTTCAGCAGGTTGGTCTTACCTGCTCCCCATGCCAGAGCAGACATCAGCAGAGGTCCTGCAAGTTAAGAAGCTGGGGAGAGGATGAAGGAACAGTGCAGGAACTAACATGGAGTCAGGCCTATTTTTTAGAAGGAAAATAAATATGGAGGGCATGTCTGGACCCCTCCTATGCACCCCATACTTCTCTGCACAACTCTGACCTCCCTCTCTTCCTTTAGCAGCAGCATAAGGAAGGGTGAGTCTGGAGCACCTTCCCCACTGCAGGAGGCAGCATGATTTAACTTTAACGGTTTTTTTCCCCTCACATTTTTTACCTGTAATATGAAGTTGCTCTAAGACAATTATTCACTGGAAACATTCAGTCTTATTTATATGGTCCAATATATAGGAAATATATAAACATTTTCATCTGTAATGCGAAGCAATTTTGGCAAAGGGAGGATAAGTTACTATAATTTGAAATCATTGGTTGACAGCTTGTTCATCTCAAAGTATTTGTTATTTAGCTTAATTTTTCCACACTAACATTTTGTTATGGTGCAGCTATACTGTTGCAGTTCCAATAAAATATTAATCTGGTCTAATCACTCAGTTAGTAGGCCTATTTTTGGACCTATGTTTCATACACAACCGTAGACACATCAATGAAAACCCCTAGTAAAGATACGCTGCAGTAGTGTAATCTTGATCTGCTGCAGTTCACAGTGTGCCTGTTTTTAAAGGTCATGATTACCTACAGTGCATTACAAAGACACAAGAACTTTGCAATGTTGCTGCTACTTTGGCACAGGTAAACCATTTGAACAGGAAAAAGAAGTGGAACTAGAATTATGACATTGTGATACAGTGCATAACCTAGTTACAGGTAAACAATGACATGCATCTGAATAGAATGAATCAAAAGAAGGGATGGTGTGCTAAGGGCAATTAGTAATAAAATACCATTTTAAAACCAAGTAATTAAAATAAATGGTAAGATGCAACACTTACAGTGGGTAACAGGAAATGGAGTCCCATGTAGGCTCACCGTATGGTAGCTAAGCCAAAGCTGGCACTGCTGTCAGGCTCCCTACAGATACTGTATGCCTGCGGAGGCATTCTCCTCACACAAACCCAGGCAGAGTTGTGACCAGTTTTAGGGTGGTGGACGTATCAGGGAACCAACTTTTTTTGGCCACTCAGTACCTTATTTCAGGCTGCAACACGTCGGCATAGGGCTACACTGCACTTCTAAGGCCACAACCCTGGGGCAGGGGTGCTAAGGCAGCACAGCCAGCCAGGAGCACCTGCCCCCCTGGCAACCACTGCAGGTGGCTCACCCCATCCACGGGAACGTCAAACCACTCTGCAGGGCTCCCCTCCCTGCCACCCCATCTCCCCCTTTGTTACCCCCAGCTCCCGCCCCTCTGCCCCCTCCTTCCACCCAGGGCCGGCTCTGCAGTTTTTGCAGCCCCAAGCAGCGAAAAAAACTGCCGCCGCGGACGGCAAAAGGAAGAAGCTGCCGGCCCTGCTTCCACCCTCGGGGCAAGCTACACCCATCCCCCTCCCTCCCTGAGCCCCCCGACCCCTTGGCAGCAGCCGTTCCGAGGGCCAGTAAGGGGAGGCTGAAGCAGACGTTACTGAACATGCGCACTAACCCTTCCAGGGAATAACGGTCCTAACACCACGATAATCGGAGTGGCGGCGCAACCCTCCCCAACGCTCACAAATCCCAAGCCGCACGTCCCGCCAGCCGCCTCCCGCGCTCAAGGGCGGGTGAGCCCCCAGCTACGCCCCGCCAGCCGCCTCCCGCGCTCAAGGGCGGGTGAGCCCCCAGCAACCCCCCCGCCAGCGGACCAGCCCTCATCCCCCTCCTAAGAAGCTGACCCCTTGCCGCTACTGACATGCCTAGACCCTACCTTCGGGCCGCTCGCAGACCTCACCCCCGCGCATGGTCGGTGGGTGAACCCCACCACTTCCGGGAGGCCCTGCCCGCCGTGGTGGGAGGAGCCCCGGAGCGCCCGCCCCAGCGGCGCCGGGCCGAGTCGCTGGTCCCCCCATCGCCGGTCGGCGTGTATGGTTAGGCGGCAGCGACATGGGGAATTTGAGAATCTCAGTGGCACTTAAGCGTGGGATGTAGATGCCTAATTGCCCCGTTAGACGCCTGTGTTCCAGTGTGGACCTGCCCCATAGGGCTTACTCGCCTGCCTCGCTCCATTGACTTTAATTCCAGCCTCCAGGTGTGACTTAATACGCCTATCCCCTTGACTTCACATTGACTACTCATGTTAGTCAGCACTCCTCAGACTGATAAGTGTTTGAAGGCTTAGTCCCAAAGTTAGAGTACTAACATACTAAAATGTGTTGCTGTCTTGAAGAAAAACATTGCATCCCATTATCAAAATCCCACATCTCACTGCTAAAAGATAATAGAGAGGTCTGAACAAAGGCCCGGATCCAAACATTGAGTCACTTGGATTCACAGCTGAATCACAATTTTGCAACTGGCTCCTATCTCTGTACAGCGCTATCTGTTTAATGGGCTTAACCAAATTTCTGAATACAAACACCCTCAAATTATGGGGAACTTTGGCTCAGAGCCAAACCGCATCTTGAACTCTGTAGCTAAAAGGACAACATCAAGGTACTTGTCATCTTTTAATAAATGTTGCTTACAGCTAAAGGCAATTAAGTAGACCTAAAAAGCCGTAAGTGGCTTAGGAGCTATGGGCTAGATTCACAAAAGGCCCTAGATCAGTGGTGGGCAACCTACGGCCCGTCAGGGTAATCCGCTGGTGGGCCGCGAAACAGTTTGTTTACATTGACCGTCCCTCAGGCACGGCCGCCCGCAGCTCCCAGTAGCCGCGGTTTGCTGTTCCCGGCCAATGGGAGCTGCGGGCGGCCGTGCCTCAGGGACAGTCAATGTAAACAAACTGTCTCATGGCCCACCAGCGGACTACCTTGATGGGCCGCAGGTTGACCACTGCTGCCTTAGATGCTTAAATCCCAGCATCAGATGCCACTGGTATTTAGAAACCCTGTAGGTACCTCCATTTCTGCCTCTGAACATACATACTGCAGAATCATTCAAGATGCCTAAGTTCCAATGCAATGGACAACCAGGGGAAGATAGGCACTCCTTCGCCTAACTTGGCTTTGGGGCCCAATATACTAAGCAGCCTTGAAACTTGCTTATGGGATTGGGCCCGGCACGCAAGCTCACCCACACAGCTGTGATGGAGAGGATGCCCATAACTTTAGGGTACTCACCGTTGTTTAAGTTTCCCCTCCATCTGAGTGGGAAAAGCGATTTGAACAGAGATCTGCCATCTCTTAGGGGAATGACCTAACTATTGTGCTATGGGATAGTTTGATGTGTTGAAGCTGTTCCACTGTGGATAAATAATTAAAGTGTCATTGGAGTAGGGAAACCACCTCCTGAATCTCCCACGCAGTGGCTAAGTGCTCTGACTGCCAGGCTATAGAGTCATTCTCTTTCACTGGCCCAATGATTCTAAAGTTGGGTGTGGCTATGCTTAGCATTGCCATGCCTACATTTCTGTCTCACTGTGCTTAATGAATTCTCCTCTGCTTACTAGATGTTTTCTGTGAAGGCCCCTTCACTTTAAATTCACTGCCCACCTTCAAAGCTTCGCTAATCTCTCACTCTAGGTTATGAAGAGGGATGAGCATTATGACAGCAGTTACTGGTGGAAGAGGGAGCAATTTCTTTCAATCTTTATTTTGGCTGCCTGTTGACAGTTAGGGGTCTGGCACAATTACTGGAGTAAGGATGATAATAAAAGGAGCTGTAATAACAAGTGTAGTTAAAATTATGTTTAGAGCAATGGATAGTTCCTTTCCATGTTAATGAATCAAAATAAATTAAATCATATGTAATACTTTAAGACTATCACCTTGAGTGGCTCTATAATTTCAAAGAAATTATGAGGAAAAACTAGGACTTGCTTTGTCTATTAGGACCTGAGAATCAAAGTTTTATTTATTTGAAAGCAGTAAGACGCTACAAAATTGTATAATTCTAAATGGAAACATAGGCCTGATCCTCTGAGGTGTTGACACCTTCTGAAAGGTAGTGGGAACCCTAACACCTACAACAGAGTTCATAACTGAGCGTGCTCAGCACATTACAAGAGTTATCTGAAAAGGGTGTAGCCCAAGCTTTGGAATTTTCTATGTAAATAATAATTAGCCTTGGGCCAAGGAGGTGGTGTTTGGCTTGAACATAGGCTGCTGGTCAGCATGCAGCTATCCCCTGGCTAGGATTTGGGTTTACATTTGACAGCACCAAAATCTCATAAACTGTTCTGGAGTGATTTCTGTCACCTTGGCCTGCACCTGAACCAGATTTGGAAAATAGGCTCCGTCCAGTTTTGAGATTGCAGTTGAGTCCCAATTCCACTAATAATGAAAACACTGAACATTTGTAAAAGAAAGCTAGAGATTATGTATTATATGTTATTTAGGTGGAGATAAATGGTAACCCTAACTACTAATACTTCTGGGTGTTCTATATAGTTTAAATTATTGTGATATTTAAAAGAGCACCAGGGAAGATCACTGAAGTCAATCAGAATTATACCAGGCTTGATCCCTATGTAGATCCACAGAAAGTTCTGGAAAACTATGAGTGTCATACTGTTTAGAAACAATTAGTCTCTCTTGATTTCCCTTCTCTCCCCTCCCCCCACCTTGTTCCATTGCCTAGCATATTGGTGCAAACACAAAATCTTTATTTGCTGTAACATCACAACTTGTTGCTGTGGATGTGATTATACAGAAACAAACAGAAGATTATGATTTCAGGAAAATTTGCATCTTATCAAGGGCTATATCATAAAGTATGTATGCTGGCTCTGAGAGGCAGAGCACCTTTACAAACAATTAGACACAAACATAATAAATTTGCTGTTTGTGACTGTAACTTCCTCAGCAACCAACGCTGATGTCACAATCAAAGATGATGCCTTCAGGTAATGAATAAGCAGGAGGAGCAAATTACTCTGAACTAAAATATGTTTCTTTAGGCTATTATGGTTTGAATTGGTCCACATAGTCTGATAAATTATATTAGAAACGAATTTAGTTGAAACAGTGTGTAAAATTGCTGACACACATCCATACTGATTTTAAAGGCCAGTGCAGTTAGGGCCTGAAAATCCTCTGTAAAGTGCTTTCCTTGTAATAACTATTAATAATATCATGGATAATAACACTTTATGACTTTTCTTTTGAGTTGCCAAGCACTATGGCTCTTATTAACATTAGTGAGAGTTGTGAGTGCTGAGCACTGTTGAAAATCAACCCATAAACATTCAATGTGCCACACAAACATTAACTAGTTAATCAATGTATTTGTTCCACTTATAACCCTCATTGTCTGTGATTATCACTCATTGTGTTATGTCTTATTCTAGGCCCTGGAACAACTCACATAAGGAGGGTTTGCATTCTCAGACCAGGATCTTTATCAGCTTGTACTTTTGTAATGATCAAAAATCCATACAACACTCCCACCCTCCCATGAGGTAAGTAAGTAAGAATTATTATCCATGTTTCACAGAAAGGGAAGTTGAGGAAGAGTGGTTAAGTGATTTTTCTCATGGCCACACAGTGAATCAGGATTAGAACTCCAAAATTGGTGATTTCCAAGCACATGCCCTGTGTGTTGTTACAAATCCACTGCCTGCTCAGTGTCTAGAGCACTGTTATATGTGTTTATACTCTCTTATAATGTATAAATAGCCCATACACCACAAGAGCAGGCTCTTTATGTAAGTATGGCATTGCTACTGTTCAGCATGTTCAGAAATACTGTAACCTTTGGGCTTCATGACTAATTGGTATACTCTCGTGTCTGCTCCACCCAAAGGCTAGGCAGTGAACATTATACCTTCATAAAATACTGTTTGCCTATTATCAAGTTGATAAGGACTCTATATAAATACACAAAGGCTTATTGTTCATAGCACAAAGCCTCTTCTTCTACTTCCTCTTCTTTTACTCTTTTTGCTTCATCTCATGGAGAAAGAAGGGCTTTCTGACAAAAATCACCCTGATAGAAGAAATAACATCTTTAAGACATAATACAGATAATTACAGCAAGAATGGGTCTGCTGAGTTCCAAACACTGCAAAGTCAAACCAGCTAAGATATTAATGCTGGGACTCGATTCAGCCGGGAAATCTACACTATTGTACAAGTTAAAGTTTAATGATGTTTTCCTAACACTCCCAACAATCGGTTTTAACGTGGAAATGATTGAAACAGGGCAAAATATTGCTATAACAATCTGGGATGTTGGAGGGCAACATAAAATGAGGACATTTTGGTGCAATTACTTTGAAAATGCCGATGGCCTAGTGTACGTTGTGGACAGCACTGATAAGCAACGTCTGGAAGATTCAAAGAAAGAATTTGAACTCATCTTAAAGAATGAATTTGTAAAGAATGTGCCTGTTGTTTTGATAGCTAACAAGCAGGATCTTCCTGGAGCTTTGAACGCTGAGGAAATAACCAGGAAATTCAACATGCAGAAACATTGCAGTGATCGAAATTGGTACGTACAGCCTTGTTGTGCCATCACTGGGGAAGGTCTGCCAGAAGCATTCCAAAGAATAACAGCATTTGCAAAAAACTGGAAAAAATCCAGAGAAGAAGCTTTTACAATTTTCAAACAAGATGAAAAGTTGTAAGAGTCTTCATTATGCCATCTGGGGAAAGCTATCATGGAGAGTTAATTATGGGAATTAAATCTGCATATTGGAAGATTTGACTCTGCAGGACTTTTAAAAGACTATTATATAGCAAAATGTAGTCAGAGCAAGCTAAATTACTATGTTGTTACATTTGCATACTCTTTCAGAGCTACTGTTTAACAGCATTTTAATTAAATGACATATTTGTAGCCTAAGTCCAGATATTTGGCTATGTTAAACTGCATGATGTAATACTAAAAAGGTGCATTTAAACATTTTAAATGTTCTACAGTCATTTTATTTATGCTTGTTTAATTACACAAAATGTACAAGAGCTGTGATAATTGGGTCATTGAGCAAGCAAAGGAAAAGTTAAAAAAAAAAATTCATATTACATAACATACTGTATTTGTAAGTGCTTTGTGAATATGTTTATTATGCAGGCATATATAAATTATTACACAAGAAAGTAATTTTGATAGCTAATTTATTTTAACTGTTATATCATTTGACCAATACTTAAAAGATAAAGGCTTTCTCCTTTCAATTATATACAAGAGAAACTGCATACTTGGAACAGAAGCATTCACATTACTGCTTTCTCAGGAACCAGTCCTGTTCACAATGATTTCAGTTAGAGAAGGATCAGACCCTCAAAACCCATAGAATGATCAGACCAAGCTGATTCTCTCTTTTGTGGGGTTTGTGTGTATTTTATATCATTTTCAATCATGATTAGGGCTGGTGTTTTCCAGATATTGCCAATATTGCTGTGTTTTTTCCTGAAATTACCTTTCATTTCCAGAATTGTCAATTCCAGAGGCAAAGCATGGGGAGGGGACATGCGGGTCACATGCCCCCTCCAGATTTCTGCAAGGGTTTATATCTGCTGACTACACCCCAGGGCACAGGGCAGAGGTTGGGGGCTGGCTTTTGTATGAGACTCACCACCAACTTCTCCCCTCCTCATACAGGCCTGGGCTCAGCAATACCACCGTGGAGCTTCCTTCTCCTGAACAGGCAAGGCACTTGGGCTCCCTTGTCATGCTGCACAATGGACAGCGCTTGCACCTTTTCTCAGCAGCGTCCACAGCTCCTCTCCCCTGCTCACCTGCCCTGCACACAGCTGGTTCCTGGCCCCTCTCTCAACACACAGCTGGCTCCTGCCCCCTCCCTCCAGCACACAGCTGGTCCAGTTCTAGCCCTCAGTGCCCAGCATCTGTCCCCCACCTTGCCTGCACAGCAGGCTCCTGCCCCCTCCTGTCTGCACATAGCTGGCTCCAGGCTCCCAGTGACCAGCTCCTCATCTCCACCTTCCCTAATCTCTGCACACAGCTGGCTCCTGCTCTTCCTCCCAGTACACAACTGGCTGTAGGCACCTAGCTCACATCTCCACTCCTGCACACATCTAGACTTTGCCCGAGCTGCCTGCAGGCTCAGTGCTGTTCCCTCACAGCTAGAGCCTCCTCCTGACCCTCCTGCACCCAGCGGGCTCTAAGCTTTTATTGCCAGTGCCTACAGCTCCTACCCCCACTTTCTCCCATAACACAGCTGGTGCTGCACTCTCCATGTTGCACAACAGTTACTCCCCACCTGCCTATTCCAGAAAGCAACTCAGGTGCAGCCGCTGTCTCCCTTCTTCACTTTTCTCCCTCAGCACTGGCTTCTTATCTGCCCAGAACTCTCCATGACACCAGCTGCAGCAGTCTTTCCCTTGGGTCCTAAAGCCTGACAAGTTGCTTGCTGCCAATAAGGGAATTTCCAAGCTTGCAGTCCCAGTCAGCTGTAAACCTCAGGAGTAACTCTCTTCTAGAACAGTCGCCATCTGCTATTACGTAGTATCATAAAACATGTCATCAAAAGTAGCTCTAGAAATCAAAACTCCTTTATCTCTTAGGTACCTGTGCTGAACCCCGCTGCATGCCACCAGAACCTTTAAATTTTGCCTTCCTCCCCCACTATCAAGCGTTATGTGTTGCCTCTACCCAATTCCTTTCAAATTTCCACCTTCTGCTTCAGCCATTTGAAGCCGTTTACTACCTATGCATTAAATTGTTAAGCCTGGGGATAGAGTTAAAGAATTCGGCAAAGATGTTCTCCATGTGGATGGAAGGAAGCTATTTTGTACAATTTTCAGCAAATTTCTTGACTCTGTTAAAAAGGACCACATAGTGAACCCCATGAAAGGTCGACATATTTGTGCTGGAAATGACCCACCTTGATTATCATACACATTGTAAAGAGTGTGGTCACTCTGGATGGGCTATTATCAGCAGGAGAGTGAGTTTGGGGGGGGGGGGGGCGGAGGGTGAGAAAACCTGGATTTGTGCTGGAAATGGCCCAACTTGATGATCACTTTCGATAAGCTATTACCAGCAGGAGAGTGGGGTGGGAGGAGGTATTGTTTCATGGTCTCTGTGTATATAATGTCTTCTGCAGTTTCCACAGTATGCATCCGATGAAGTGAGCTGTAGCTCACGAAAGCTCATGCTCAAATAAATTGGTTAGTCTCTAAGGTGCCACAAGTACTCCTTTTCTTTTTTTCTCACTGTGACAGTCTGAGGCCCTGTTTTTAGGCTAACACCTCTGGCTAAGCAGCAGAGGCAGCCATAAGCTAGGAAGTGTATGGTCACATCCTCACATTCCAAACTAGTCACACTGAAATAAGGCAATCTGGGGCTGTTAGAAAGGTGATCTCATCTATCACCTCCAGAGAAAGGGAAGAGCCTAGAGGATGTAAAAGGAAGTTTAGTTTGATAGTTTTCTGTTTGGTAAGAACTCACTTATCAATAGACATAGCTGGGAAACCCTTATGTCTTTATAGATGTAGTTGGGAAATCCTCACTTCTCTATTGTTTTGACCAATGTCTTTAAAAACAAACAAACAAAAACTCAAAAGGGAGTGATGGGTGGAATAGCCCATCCCCTCATTATTTTGTTAACCAATTAGGCCTAATTTCTGACAGGTTTGGTCCACTGATTTACAGACCCACACTTTATTTGTTTACAACATGATCTTAACACGCTCCTTGAGTAATATTAAGCCTTTTTATTACTAATTCAGTTTGTTTGTCTTCCTTTTGCACCTTTTCCCATTAAAATTTATTGTTACAGGTTACTGTAACACTTTTACTCTCTTTTCCACAGTTAGGCTTACAATTGGGGTAAATTTGTAGGTCCAATTATTAGAAATCAGCTATGGCTATGGATTCCCCTATGGGCTCACTCCTGCAAAATGCTGATTTTCCTCAGCTTTCTTTAAAATCAGTGGGCCCAATCCTGTTTCCATTCACGCCAACTCAAGTTTTGTCCTTGATTTTGGGTCAGATCCTGTTACTAGTGCTGATTTAAAACATTTTGACAGCACAGTTTCACATCAGAAAATGCTATTATCAAAATATTTTGCAGGAAAGTATTACCTTGACAACACTGATAAAAAAAAGTTTTGAAACAATTCAAACTAGAAATGGAGTATTTAGTTTTGATTCTGTCATGTGTTCCAACTTTGCATCATTTCCACTTTTATGTTATAATTTTAAATATATTTAATATTTTATGTTTTGACATTATTGAAACATTTGATTTTTCCAAAAATACTATTTCACAATAGTTCATTGCACAGAATATTTCAAAATTTCAACTTTTCTTCCAGATTCAGAACAGAAACAAATTTTGAAATGTTGGAATTTTTTTCAGGACAGGAGTTCAGTTTTCTAACCATCTCTAGCTACTACCCCCAATCAGATCTGAGGGTGATCACCATGTGGGAGGATTAGGCACCAAAACCTTAAATAGTAGAAATTAGACAAGTATGTCACATTTGGCTCTAGATCCAAACTTCCAAAAAGTCTGGAGGCATTTAGAGCTTGGGTTTTTTATTAGGACCCATTGCTACACTGTAGCATATTATATGATAATGCTTCTTCAGGACACATTTAAAATCTGCCATGGAACTCAAACAAGATCTAATTTTTTTAATGCAGATAATTAATTGCCCAGCCATTGAAAAATTTTATGATTTTTCTCTATACATTTTATTACAGCATATATTTGTTATGTACATACACTCAATAAATATGTAAAATGCCACCTGTTCATAGAATCTGCCATTCATACTTTATTGGAATACACAGCAGGAATCCTTACTGAAGACATAAATAACATAATAAGGAACACAAGCACACTAAAATATATTTTTCTTATGTACTTTTACTATTGGGGATTCCAGTAAGTGAATGTTAACAATTTGATAACTGGAGCAAAGTAAACCTTGATTTTTTTTCATTGTATCCATCATCCTCCATGGCCAAACCAGTTAAAAATTCAAGATACTCAAATAAAACAATAATAGTTGAAATCACCTTTTCCCCCAATGTTGTGAATTTAATATAATTTAATTCTAAGGCTAAAACAAGTATTGGTGCCTGTGACAGATTTAATTTATGATAGACATTTTACATGGGTACCTTGCCTTGTCAGCAGGGAGAAGAGGCATAATGAGATTATTATTCCTATATTTCCACTAACCCAGCCCATTTATAGTTTAAATAATGTTACATTCCCAGCCGTTTTGAGCAATCTGCAGCCCGCTCTGAGGAAAGGAAGGATAGCCCAGTGATTAAGGTGCTTGCTTTGGACCCAGGAGAGGTGGGTTTCATTTCCCTGTTTCTACCATAGGCTTCTCAGACCATGGGCAAGTCACTTAGTCTCTTTGTGCTTCTGTTCCCCATTGATAAAATGTACTTTCCTACAGCCCCTTCTGAGAAAGCTGCTGCAAATTTCAATATGCCTGTTTTCCCCAGTGGTAAAATTTATGCACACAATAATTCATGTGTAAAAGATTATTTTGTTTCTTCCTATGCGTAAGTTACCATGAAAACAGGTAGGAACTACAGGGCCTTTGGAATATCAGGTTTCACAAATGCTAAGCAAGAAAGAAAGCATCCAGCAATAACATGTTGACTCATTCAAAAAATATTAATGAAAAGTCACCAAGGTAAACAGAAGAGGGTTTCTTAACAGACCTTTCTATTAAAACTTATAGTAATGATAGTGGACCAGATCCTGAGTCATGCTGAACGTTTGCATTTCTACAGAGACTTGCAAGTATTCAGACCCTTTCAGAGTCTGGCCCAGTCCTTTTAAGTGCCATGTCAGGTTATGATCCAGTCATGCAGAGAAATGAGACGCAGAAACATTCTTTTTTTCTAATGTGATCCCTGGTATTTCAATAAATGTTAAATACAGAAAGAATGTAACATTCTAGATGGAGAGCTTTATAAGTATTTGTAAGTAAATTTGGCATACATTTAATTCTCCCATTGTATAAACTATTGGTATTTACCTTAATCTAATTACATGTTGATTTTATAAGCCTTAATCTAGTTCACTAGCCTGAGGACCTCCTTAGGGACATTTGCTCCTACAGACACTGGTTTTAATAAATGCACTGATGTCTCTAATTAGACAAAAATGACACACTGAAACTGATTTCAGGAAAATGTCTTCCTTAAAGCTGGTTTCAGAGTAACAGCCGTGTTAGTCTGTATTCGCAAAAAGAAAAGGAGTACTTGTGGCACCTTAGAGACTAACCAATTTATTTGAGCATAAGCTTTCGTGAGCTACAGTATGCATCCGATGAAGTGAGCTGTAGCTCACGAAAGCTTATGCTCAAATAAATTGGTTAGTCTCTAAGGTGCCACAAGTACTCCTTTTCTTTTTCCTTAAAGCTGTAGTCAAAGAATAAGAAATTGTCTGTTTCTCATCACGTGATAGTCTGCAACATGAGTAATTATTTTTTGGTTTTTCTATGCTGTACAATACTTAAAGGAACCTAGGGAGGGCCAGGTCGGAAAATGCTGCCAACCCAGACATTTCAGGGTACTGTATTCCTAGTGTCCAATTCCACCAGGGATAGACTGTAATGCCAGAGGGATACTTACTGCTGATGCTCCTGTACCATGTGACTTGGAGTTTGAACAGCATCATACAGCCTAAGATTACTGTGAAGATAATACACTAATTCTCTATGGAGTTTAAGTTTTCTGTCCCTGTATCACAGGCCATTAGATGCTCCTCTTCCTCTTTTTAACAGTAGACTTCTTTCATAGCCATCCACCTCTGTTCTGGTCCCAGTGCCTACCTTCCTCATTAGTGGAAATTTCAAAGGAGCCCTCCGGCTGAAATCAACGTCCAGAAATTATTGTTTGGTTCTCTCTAGAGAACATTTTTGTTTCCTTGTGTCAGTGACTGTCTTTTGATTTCAAGTTCACAAAAGTAGATTAGTGCTATGAACGTTTTATTTCTAGTTAAATTTCATGCTTGATTACACTTTATTTTACATTTTATTAAATCCCAAATGATCATTTAAAAACTCCTGAATCAACTAATTATTTACAACACTAGTCCAAAAAATTCAACTTTAAAGTATTATGGCCTTGATCTGGCATTCTCTGCAGACTAAAAACTCCCAGGAGTCTGTGGACCCAATCTTGCTTCTGATTAACTCAAAGGGAGTTTTGCCATTTGTTTAGTGGAAGCAGAATCAGACCCTATATATGAAAGGCAATAGGTTTAGGCCAACATTTTCAAAAGTGGCCACTGATTTTGGTTGCCCATTGTGAGACACCTCTGGATTGTTTCTCCTTGCACATAAACCATTTTTACACCAACGTGCATTCATTAATTTCAATGGAGTTACACACATGGTTGATTTATACCTGAGAGAATCAGATCATTAGGTGTCTCAGGGGCCCTGAACTAGTGGCCCCTGTTGAAAATGTTGGTCATAGCAGCTAATGCAGTGGTGGTTACCTTTCAGTGGTATTCCAAGTCCAATTTACTTTTACGCTACATTTTCTATATTCTCCTTCATTTTAAACAGCTGAACAGTTAAAGCCTGAAGTTAACTTCTCTCTGATGGGCCCAATTGTTGGGCTGTGCTATAAACATGAATAGATAGACATAGCACAGAAGGTATTGCAGCCACAATGTTCTGTGAATATTGATTGCAGTGGCCATTGAGCAAACCACAGTTTCACAGGCATCTAGCAAAGCCTGTAATGTTGTTCTCACCACCAAATGGCCCTCTATAGCCACATCTCTCAGTTCATCCCAGGTGTTTTGAGGAAGTTTCTCACTGAGCCACAAAACTTCATTCCATTGCAAGAAATCGTATTTGGCCAACAAAACTTGGTAGTCGGCTATATGAAACTGCAAGGTAGCTGAGGAGTATACTTCCTACCCAGGAAGTCCAACTTCTTGGGCTTCTTAAACCTGGGCATAGACCTAGGAGGGTCAGGCAGCTTAGATTTTTCACAAGCCACTGTGACAAGCAGGAACCAAGTGTGCCATTTTTTAGAGTCCACCCAAAGAGTGGCTTGATAAGAGGTTAAGTGACTGCTTGCCATAAATGTTTGGGTGCCTGGCTATGGTTAAGTTCCCTGACACCAGTAGCCAGTTGACAGGTATAAGGTCTAACCCTGGCTCTCACTAGCCCAGTTACTTTTTGCAGGGTAACACCAACAGCCCTTCCAGTCAGGGGCGGCAGGTTTGTATAATTTTTGGTGGTGCCCAGAACAGGTCTAAATCCCACCTCCCCCCATGAGGGGGGCTTGGGGTGTGGGAGAGGCTCAGGGCTAGGACAGAGGGTTGGGGTAAGGGCTGCGCAGTGGGGCCAGGGATGAGGGGTTCATGGTGCAGGAGGGGGCTCAGGGCTAGGGCAGAGGGTTGGCGTGCAGGGGGGTGAGGTCTCTGGCTGGGGGTGTGGGTTCTGGGGTGGGGCGGGGCCAGGGATGAGGAGTTTGGGATGCAGGCAGGTTGCCCCGGGGCTGGGGCCAGAGTGGAGGACTCCCCCCAGCCTTCTCCCTGCCAGCAGCAGTGAGCTCCGGAGGAGGGCCCCCCCCCCTCCCCTGTCAGCACATTCACCCAGCACCACTGTCACTGCACGTGCTCCTAGGGCCCCTCTCAGGTCCAGGAAGCCCCCTCGCGTCCCCTATGGTGATGCCCGGGGGGGTAGGGTGGGATGGGGCTGCCATAACCTATGTGCCTCCTCCCTCCGCAGGCAGCAGCTGGTTCCGCTCCCTTTTGTAGCCAGCAGAGGCCAGTGAGGGAGCGCAGGCAGGGACACTCCTGGGGAGACAGGCGGGGCAGGGGGACACTCCGGGCGAGGCATGCGGGGTGGCACCTTGGGCCCATATAACCCGCCGCCCCTGCTTCCAGTCCTGAGACTCCCCAAATACATCCTATGTAAGTTCTTAACTACCAGACACTTGGACTTTTCCCCTCTGGTTTGTCACCCCTGGAGGCATGAGACCAGCCCCCCAGATAGCAATTTACTTTGGCATACGCACTCCACACAGTTTGTACACCAGAGATCTGCTTTGGATAAAAAAAATAACAAAAAGTTTATTTAGTAGAAAAATCACATATTCAAAGGTGAAATTGTAAGGAAAAGTGAACGTATACGAGTTACACAAAAAATAAACATAAAGATGCAACCTCAGGCTTTACACTTTTGTATTAGGTAAAGTCACTTTTCTTATATGAGTTATCTGTTGTCTTAAAATAGTTTCCTAGCATATGCTCTAGCTCCAGGAGAGATCCAGCATCCTGAAACTGTCCCAAGCTTGCTTTTAAAAGGCTTTTTCCTTTTATTTTTGTCTCAGTCCATGATAACTCATGGTTAATCAGAATAGAGAAACTCCCTCCTGACTTGCTGTTCCAGAGCTGGGATGTTAGTTTTCAATTCTGAGTTGTCTGACTGTCTTTCCACTAACTCTAATGGTCCACCATTGTCTTTTCTTTAGCTGAACAATGGATAGTTACTTGAAACTGGTTTCATGTAACAAACTGGTTTGGTAGGTGCCCTTCCCTGTTTGACTGCTCACTGCCCTACTATCAAATGGAGCTCACGTTGCACCACAGATTATATACACAAATATATAAATTCATAACCACGGTCTGTATAAATAACCCATAGTGACCATCAAGTTCAGAACATTACAAACTTTCATAAAGGATCTTACTTGATATATTTTATAGTACAATAACATAGTATGCAATCAATGGTTTAACTACTTATTTTAGAGATTTAAATAGTCTGTTCTCCCCTTGAAGTATCTAGACCCTGACTGTCACACCAGGTGAGCAAAGATGTACACCAACTCCTTACGGAGGACTTGATATCGGTGGTGTGCCTTTTTCATGTGTCTGAGAGATGCCAGGGTTTGCTGCAAATCTCTGGCCACCTCAGGAATTCCATCGTTAATAGGAATGATCAGTCAGCTCTGTGATGTTGGGTGCAGAATGTCAAACAATTGATGTAACCTTTCTTGGACCATCTCCACAGGATTTCCTAAAATGTCTGCCATTCTTTTTAAGGAGGTCCTAAAAGGTTTTTAAATCTATTGTAGAAAAAGTAGACTTGATCACAGCTTCATCAGGTGATGGAGAGAAGACAAGAGGAATAGGCTGGTCCTAATATTCTTCAACAAGGTCCTCCCCCTTACTATGGGGTTCCTGTTCAGAGCCTTAAAGGAGTTCTTGATGTGATGGCTGAACCCCCTTGGATTTCTTAGGAGGCGATCTTGATGCCAAAGAATAAGGAGAAAATGAGTGAAGCTCTGGATTCCATGCCAGCCAATAGGGCCAAGACTGTCCTCTATATGGGAAGGGCATATGGTGCACCAAAAGTGGAAACCATGGAATCTGGGACCTCTCTGGAGTCTGAGATTTATAAAGGGATGGGCTCCTTTCCCAGCTTCTCTCAGGAATTGGTCTAGGTGAACCAATCTCATAACTCATCCCCTAAGAGAAGGGTTCATTGTGCCATGAGACAGTGGACATGCAGATAAAAAATTTTCTGAAGTGCAGATCCTGGAGACAAGGTAGGTAATGGTGCCACAGAGGCTGAGTGTAAAGAGATTTTAATTTTTGATACCTTAGGTTTTGGAACCAGCCAAGATTTTGATGCCACAGATAAAGCAGAGACATCCAGCAAAGGGGACTCCATGTCCAGAGTGATGGAGATATGTGTAAGTGGTGCCAATGCTGATAGTTACTATGACTAATGGTACCCATGCAGAAGTATCAGCAGATGGCGTCTTATAAGGATGCCGTACCAAAGACCACAACCTACAGTATTGATGCAGTGAAGTTGATCTCTGAAGATAAATGTGATATTGTAGTCAAGGAACAGGATTCCACAGCCTTTGAAGACTCACAGTACCAATCTGACTTCAACAAAGTAGGCATAAGCATGATGACTTTTTGCCTTCTTTGCCAGTAATGGGGATGGTGGCCGGTGCCAAGCCCCATCGAAAGACCTCTCCTTCGTCCTACCTCTGGCAGCAGAAGTCTCTAACTGGCTGACCTGAAAAGGTTTGATGGGAAGGATCAGATTGTTCCAGGGAAGCTTAGGTCTCTTAGAGTCAGAAGACCTTTTTAGCTCCCAGGGTAGTGTCTCTCATAACCAGAGCACTTGTTGAAACCAGTTTTGGAGTTGAAGAAGACTGTGTACTAGGAGCAAGCTCAGAATCCAAGACACTTCTCATGGACTTCTCCATCAAAAATAATTTCAACATGGTATCACCCACCTTTTGAGTGCACTCAAAAAAAAGAAGAGTTGCAAATACCACACTTACTAAGAATATAGGATTCTCCCAAACAAAGGGATTTTGTATGCCCATCATTACTAGGCATGGCTGTCTTACAGACTGGACATATTTTAATGCCCGGAGATTTAGGGTTTTCCATTGGACCTGACCTTCAGCACCAAGGCAAGACCTGAGAGAAACAAGAAAAAAGTCCTTTTCTTTCTTTTTTAAGCCAACAGATTTAAATGATATTTAACAAACAACAAAGAGCTACAAGGAAGCAGGAGGACATGTGGTCTCCACCTTGCTGCGATGGGTTGTGAGAAGGATCCTAGTGGCAGTTGAGGCCATTCCACCCTATATACCCTCACTTCAGGGACATCAGATGTGAGCCTCAATGGACACTGACAGCTAAATGATTCCAGGCTCATGTACACGAGGGACACACATCTACACCGGGATCTGTGTGGACAAATACTTGAAGAAGAAATAATTCCAGGGAAATACTACTTGGATTTTTTCTGAATTGAAATACAAGGTGACTGACTCCTCATAGACAACCCATCAGATCAGACCCCACAGTGTCCTCCTGCTTCCTCATAGCTACTGACTCTAGTTTAAAACCAGTCGATATCGAAGAAGTTACTCCTGATAAACACCATGTAAATGAAATCAGAATCAGGCCTGTCTATGAAGCTCTTAACCCATAGTGATTATACACTGCTGAGCCTGTATTGAACTCTAAGGGGCTGATTTAAGAGAGACAGTTTCCAAATTAGTTATGTATAGGATTCAGTTCTGGTTTTTATAGCTAGAGGCATCTGGGAGGTTGTGCCGGGGGGCCACACTGCAGCAGGGGAACCCTGGAACAATTCTGTCTGCCTCAGCCAGAATTCTTTGTGAGGTCACCCAAGAGCACATGGCACTGTTTTCCAGTGTCAAGAAGAAGAGCCACCATGTCAATGTATTGAGGGCTCACCCTGCAGAGCAGGACCTCGGTGCTACACGGGCAGTGTTCTCAGCGGTCATGGGATCTGTGCATTGTGGTGGAAGCAGCGGGTAGTGTGCACAGCTATGGTTGCTGGTTACAATGTGAATTTCCCTCCTGCACATACACAAACTTTTATTTTACATATGAAAACAGAAACCGGCACATTGTAACCAGGAGAAAAACTGGCCAGGCTGGTTAAAAACTAGCGAGGCAGCAACCTTGGGTCTCAACCTGGTTGGAGGGCCCTGTGCAAGTGCACAGAGTGCACATTGGTTATTCCGGGACTGGTGACTGGTAAAAGTCACAACTAAAATTTATACTCTACACCCATTAGAACTAGTGTTATGATTCATGAGGGGCTTGAAATACCAGGAGGAGGGAGATCATACCATATGTTGTGTTGCCTCTCCATCTGGTCCCATTGCCAGAGGAGGAGAGGATGGTGGCTAGTAAGTTGTTTCTTCACCATCCAGTCCCACTAGCAGAGAAGCAGATGGATTAGGATTTGCAGAGCTAGCATGGGATACAAAGGACTCAAAAGATCAGAGCAACGAGCAACTGTTCACATTGCTTCTGCTTGTGGGGTATTCTAGCTAAAGTCAGCAACCAAAGATCAGTCTTTTAGAAGCAGTGCTGTGAGTCACGGACTTATCACAGACCCACACATACTAATATTTCTTGTTCATATTGGCGCTTTCATACAACAATGGTGCATGCTGTATACCTATAAACTAAATTGTAGTTAAATTGCTTAGGCCTTGTGATTTTTGACACATATTGATAATTTCCTACATGGGGTTTGATGCATCCCGTAATTTTGGCTAACAGAGAGGAACTAAATGGGAATTCTGAGGTTGTGGGGCAAGGAAGAGACTCTGTGGTATGTTGCATTCTCTGTCCCCTCATCCTGTGGAAGCCCTGACACAGGTACATTGCAGGACTTTGCAGTTTAGGAGAAGGCATAGCTTGGAGGATGGGAAGTGTGGGGTAAGAGGGATTGCCTCTCCAAAGCACTACCCCCTCTTCATACATGTGGGATTATGATACTTTAAAATCATGCTGACTTTTCCAGGCTTGAGGGAAGCTGCCACCATCTCAAAGCTTTGAGGCAACTCACATGGTGCCCATTGGAGCCCCATTCTAATAGGAAAGGGTATGGAATAGCACAGAAGCCATTGCAGACTTTGAGAGTCTTGCTCCCTGCCTTTCCTTTTTGGAGGCAAGCCTCTCCCTGACAATGAAATCATCTGCAGGATTAATGGAAGTTGTGGGTGTGCAAGGAATGTAAGTCCAGGCTCTTAAAAATATTTTGGTGAGCTAAGTTTTTGCAACAAATTCTGTAGGTTAAATATTCAAAGTGGTTGGAGTGACCTGGGGTTATCTCCTCAAGTTTCTGACCTGGACTTTGATACAACCAAAGAAGAGACTGCCCCACTTAGAACCCATCCAGGGTTTGTACTGGGATGCATGCAGGGACAGGATTTTGGAGTGCTGTGTGCATATAGTGTAGACATGATTAGGAATGCCTGTGGATATATATGTCATTGTAAAGTCATCATGTTTTGATTTAAACGGGTCCCAGTAATTTGGACTGTAATATTTTCCATGTTTGGAAAGCGCCTATTATGCTGTAGGAACTATCATACTAATATAAACTTATGAAACAATGACAAAACCCAAATTCTGAATTTGAATGCCTAGAATTGCAACAAACTGTGAATCAATCCAAATCCAAATGTACTGGGGCACCTAAAAATGGGCATTCAAAACCTTTCACATACAACTTGAGATGCTTTCAACTTCTGCTTCTGAAAATGGGGCCCCGTATGTTCTTTCTAACAAGTATGATTTGTTATACTTTGGATTTGTTGGGGAATATTGCAGCAACTTCACTGATTCCAACAGAAGGAAAGGTAATCTACCTAAAATATTTGTGGATTGTTTATGGACAATCATGCCTTAATCAATACTTTTCAGTATATTTTTATGTAGGGCATATGAGTTAAATACTAAAGAATGTCAGTCTCCCAAGGTTTTCATTCTGATTTATCATTCTGGAATGCCATGTTTGTATTGAGGGCTGTAGTCAATTCACACAAGAGCCTATCATGTGATACTGATGAAAGTCATACACATTTTAAAAAATTACATTTTGCCTATATTTAAGTATTGTATTAGAAATTAATCTCTCAGCTCATAATTTTGTACTTCTGTAGCATTCAAAGGTCTCAGAGTTGTTTACAACCAATAATTAAACCTTACAATCACCCTGGATTGAAGGTAACCCTTGTATAAATACTACAGTGTTCTACACTCCAGTAACCACTAACACGTCCCCTCCAACGCCAACCCCCCAATTCTGTGGTATCAGTATTGTAAAATGCAGTGTTTCAAATTTCTGTATTACTGTAGCATACTATAGACTTTATGTTTAATAAGGGGATTATTATGCCCATTTTACAAATAATCCATCTGCGCTTCAGCTTCAAGTGACTTTTCTGAGGTCATAAGGTCAGTTGGGGAGCTCAAATAGAAGCCAGATAATCCATCTCCCTGCCCCCTTCTTCAGCCACTAAACATACTCCCTCTCAATAAAGTTGGCAACCTGTTCAACAAACTGGGCAGGAATCGGGTAAAAATGCTCAAAGGAGTGAGTCTTGCCCCTTCCTCTGTGACACAAAGTCACAAAATACCCTAACTGTGTTGGGGTGGTTCTAGTTCTCAGATGGAACCTAATTTCCTGAAGCTTGCACAAGGGGTGCATTCAACATGGAACTTAGTAATGAACCTGGCCTTTTTGACCTGATCGTCATCCATAATGATCTGCAAAAAGCCTATTCTGAACTGAAGGAGATTCTTGCTGAGGAAATCCAGAAGGTCCAAGAATCTAAGAAGTCCTGAGTTCAGTCTGCTTGGCCGCCATTGCTAACGTGCTTCACAGCATTCTGTTCCAAGAGAGACATTCCCTTTAGCCTGATTCCCTTCCGAGTTACCATGATATTTATATTAAAAACTAATCCCACCAGTTTAACTTAAATTGTTTTTTAAATCAATTCAGTTAAACCAATGCAATCCTGTGTGGACATTTTTATTTTTGTTCAGAGTGGCTTATTTTGAGCTAGTTTAAACCTTCTCACTTGCCACTTTCTCATCTAGACAAGACCTAAGAACAGAATCAAACTCCTTGTCTTTATTTTGATTTATAATGCTCAGTTAATACTGATATTTCCTCCATCATTCACCAATACTTTCTCTGCATTCCCTGAGCCTGATTCTCCTCTTGATAAGGGGTGACTCTACTGGAGTCTGTGGAATTACTGGAGTGCAAAATTGGTATACTTAAGAGCAGAATCAGGTCATGTATTTCTGTTCATCAGCTACCTACTTAGAAATACACATCTGCAATGACTTTTACCTTCGACCATTGCCCTGTAGCCATTAACTTTTTGCATTACAGTCCAATGAAGCTATGATGTTAGAATTTAAGGAGAACTCTGACGAATGGAATTAAAACTATACTATGAACTGCAGATATGTCACATTATTTGCCCACAATGGTTCAGCATAACCTTAATTAGAAATCTGTCACCTGCAGTTTCCCTATAACTAGCTATGTTAATTACGCCCTACAGACAACAATCATGACCTGAAGAACCAAGAAGAGTGTGATTGCTCTCACCACCTAGTGAATCATCACACTTATCTGTGAATTTCCAGGGGCAAGGACAACTGAGACCATTATTGCCAGTAGGCTATAGTTGCAGCAGAACAGTTTTACTGTGACTCCCTAGCTTAAGAGGGAGGATTCCTTTGTCTTTCAGTACTACTCAGGCTGGTAGACCAACCTCTCTCTATGCAGCACCATTTTTCATGGCTTTAAATCTCTAAGCAATCTTTTTCTTAGGTTTATTTTGTTCTGGTTCAGATGAGGTCCTCCTCCCCCTGGGCCAATATCAGTAAAAGAGACTGAATCAGAAAAAAAAACTAGCTTCTACCTTCCTGTTAACGGTATCAAATTTTTTTAAATAAGAAAAGATTAACATTGTCCCTACAGTTGACATCAAGTAAAACAAAATGCCACAGTTTTGATTTTGACATAACTCCTGTAAATCTGCACTGAAATGTTTGCTCTCTTTTTGCACCAATAAGTAATTACCTTGAAAATAAATCATAATAGGGAGAGTCCACTATCAGTTAGGAGGAAAATTAAAGCTAGAGATAGAAGAATGAAAATTGTTCTAAGTACAACAAATGTTAAACACTGGCTCACATTTTATTTCCTTTTTTAATTGACTCTAAGTTGTATATACAGTTTGTAATTTCACCTCTTCTTCCTTTTCCCAACCATCAGAAATACCAAGTCCCAATCTATTATGATGCAGTGATGACATCACGGGAATGATTATCCATGATAACATATATAAAAGCATTCAACAATACAAACAGGCAGCACTTTGAAAAGCTCTCCCCCACCACACCTTGGCTATCTGTTGATTTGAATGTTGGGCAGATGAATATTCTGGGTTGAGAACCTTATCAGGTGAGAGAGAAACTACAATAAGGAAACAGACAGAAGATGGGAGTATGAAGGTGGCATGGGGAAAAAATATACTGTAGGAGCATAGTAAGAAAAGGGAAAGTTACCATTTCAAGATAGGGAAGGAATGAGAAGTAAGAGGATAATGGAAGGACTGATCTAGAATAAGGGACTTGGATTAGAATTGCTGGAGGAAGAAAGCACAAGGAAATTGAGGGGGTTGAAGAAAGAAGTAGAAGGAACCTCTAGGAGTTCCACTCCAGTATATGGCAGTAATCTATGCAGTAGAAAATGAGGCCCTGAATTTCATCTTTCTTAATTAGTTTCTTAATTAGCTTAATTCACAGGAACAGAGTGCATAGTTGTTTGTTTCCAGCTTTTTGACATGACATTCTATCTGGGTTTTTTTAATTAACTATTTAATAAGTCATTTGCACTGCAAGCTTTCCCTTTTAGTAAACCTTACATTTAACAGTAAGGGCCTGGTACAAACACTCTCACATGTGGAACTATATACATACATGAAGAAAATTACTCATGTGCATGTTAGCAGGACTGGATCTCAAACAGCAAAATGCAACATTAGTAGACAGGTACTGTACAAAATATAGGAAAAGACTAAATTCTTGCACTAACTTTAAACAACTATTTTTACTAATAGGTTTCATATTATTCAGTGAATGCAGCAAGGTGTATGTAAATAAAAATGACACCGCTGAAAGAAAAACAGTGCTGTTAAAAACCACTACTGCTCCATGGAGAGCAATGTTGAAGCCATACATATTTTTAAAAATAACATATAGCACTACTGAACTAGATACATAAGGATAGTTAAGCACTGGAACAGGCTTCCAAGGGAGACCGTGGCATCCCCATCATTAGAGGTTTATAAGAACAGGGCTTAGATGTCTTCTCGAAGTTTCTTCCATCCCTCCATTTCTATAATTATGATTATGTATTATTCTATGTAGTGGGAGCCATTCGAGTTTGGAAGTTAGGATCTTCTCCCTGAATAGAAAGGGCCAGGATGGGCTCATCTGTATGTTTAAAATAGCCCAAGATAATGATTGTCTGTGTGACAGGGTGGACTAGGCCCAGGAGCTAAGTCCTCCAAGCAACCTAGAGAGGCTGCGTAGGAAGCAGGGGGGAGGGGAGGCTGCAAAGGAAGCAGCAGTCAAAGGCTGTAGGGAGCAGCCAATCAGGGCCCAGTATGGCTTTATAAAAAGGAGCTGCAGGGGTACTAACTGTTAGTTTCTGGCTAGAGCCAGAGGAGGTGCCTGCCTGGACAAAGGGAACTACAGCACCATGGACAGCTTAGTGCTGGAAGGTACTAGGGGAGCAAGGAAGAACTCCTGGCTGGCTGTTAGGCCTAACATAAAAGAGCCCTGAGATAAGGGTGAAGCTTTAGTGAAGGCTGGGCCTGTGGGGAAGTGGCCCAGGGAACTGAAAGCAGTTTTATTAAATGGATGTGGAGGTGTGTGGTTGCTATTCTTAGGGTCCCTGGATTGGGACCTGGAGTAGTGGGCAGGCCTGAGTCTTCCCCACCCATAGCCCACTGGGGAAGTGGTCTACAATTGTACAGTATAAATCCCCAGAAGGAGATCTGAACCACTTAGTGGCCCAGCTGGAGAGTTCAGTCAGAGGGAAATCCATATTGCCTAATGGGAGATGTAGTCCATATAGAAGATGTTGACCCAAAGTATAACTTCCATAAGGTAATGTCATGATAGAGAGAGAGTTTGTTGAACTGATTGAAAATGAAAGGTTTTGGGTCAGTTCATAAAATGAAATATTTTGATTCAGGTCAAACTGATCTGAAATGAAATAGTTCATATTTTGGATTTTCTGTCTAGAAACCTAAAATGAAATATTTCAATTTTCCTCATGAAAAAAATCAAAATTATGGTGCTGTGGAAAGTGCACTTTCCATTTAAATGACTTTCCAATGGAAAATTCCCAACCAATTCTACCTACTAATGCTCTAGTCAGTTACCATAACAGGTGGAAGGATTTTGTTTTTGTTTTTGTTTTTCTGGTTGATCCACAGATTTTAGAGTTCTGGATTCTATTCCTGGCTCTGTCAGAAGCTTTCTATATGACCTTTAAGCCTAAATTTTCCAAAAAGTGTACACTTGTGTTTTTGAATGACCCATTTGAGACATGTTAGCCAAAAGTTCCTCTATAAAATTAGTTTGTTTTATAATAACTAAGCTAATTCTGCTGTTTAGACAGGCCACTAAAGTGTGAACAAGCCTATCACATGAGGTCCTTGCTATCTCACTTTACGCAACTGAGATTTAAGGAGCTCAAGAGATAGTATACTCCACCCCAGGCCCACTATTTTAAACATCTACGGCTGAGAACTTTTCTCCCTAAACATAGAAATGTCACATTTGAACCTGACAAATGAACAGTTGCCTTTGAGAGTATCATTGCCACCAACAAGAGGGAAGTCAAGACTTTTTAAATTTCTAATGTAGAAAACATGCAGAAAACCAAAAACTCTTTGGCTTCACTGTGCAGGATAAAGAGGCAAAAAAGGACACTTTGTTTTGTTTCTTGCTTTGTAGTTTACCTTTAATCTTTATATATTCATGTTCTGACAAGTACATTTTGCTTGTGCCAAGATTACTCAAATGGGGGAAAAAAACAGAAGCTTATTTTTTAAATCTGTTTATTTTATTGTAATAGTCATTTTGTATTGTAATGTGAGCATTTGCTGTCCTTTGTTTTATTATATGCTGAAATCTGAATCAGTCACTGGTTTGGTTGGTTCATATTATCTTTAGAAAGACAGGTTTGTATTGTAATTGGATGCAGTGTACGTGTGACCTTGACCAGAAAGTGACATTTAAAAAAGTTCTTGTGACAAGTATTGTGAAACCCAAGTCATCAATAGGTTTTTGCAACCAGTTCTTCCTGATTGAACTATGAAGGTACAGAGGACTTAGCCTGCAGCAACACAACCATTTTATCGTTTCACAAGCGCTATAGACAATTTTTGCAAAAATTTCCTTTTGTTGCCACTCCCAGTTCAGCTTCACCAGCATTTCCAATGTTGGGAGAGGGGCCACTGTGGATAGGCTGCCCCTGCCAGCTGCTGTGCCACCCTTTTAAGCACGTCAATTTGGCCTGCTCTAAAGGTTAGGTAACATAGTGCCTAAAACATCAGTGGGAACTGATAACCTGCCTATAGTAAGGCTCCCAACATTGTTTCCACCAGTGGAGCTGATATTCTGTTGTTAACACTGTGAAACTTTTACAAAATTTTTTGCATAGACAAGGCCACAAAGTTCCAGAGTAACTGAAGACAGTTGTAGGCCAAATCCTTGGTCAGTTATAATCAGGCCTTACTCAGGCAGAACTCCCATTAGTTTCTCTACAAGTTTAGCCTGTGTCAGAATTAAGTACAAACTGGAGGCCAGATCATTTCCCCGTGTGGAAGTAATCACAGATGGGCCAGGAAACTGACTTTTCTTGTAGAATTTCCTCTAATTTTTGGGAGGTGGGGAAGGAAGAACAGTGATTTATTCCATGTGAAGGAAGACACAGGTCCAGCAGCCCCAAATATCAGGAAATCACTGAGAAGCCCTGTATCTCTGCACCACCTCTCAGCCTCCTGCAGCCTTACCCATATGTGGTTCTTTTTGGAGCAGCACTGTCAAGAATTCCCTTACCAGTGCTTGCACATGGTCTCTTACCATTCAAAAGGGTTCCTCAGTGCAGAGGAGGCTCCATGCTATATTAATACAGCTTTTGGCTACATTAATTTTCCTCTTGGTTGTCTGCCAGCGTTTGCTCATGGGGCTTCTATTCATAAGCCAAAACTACCCCCTGCAGCAACAGAAATCCCAGGCAAGGTAAGTGTGCCCTCTCAGGGATGAATTCTCCTCAAGGGAGCTTTGCTGGAGATGTAATTTGCAACTCCCTACATTAACACCATAGAATCTGCCCCATAATGTTTCCAAAAAATTTTTCTGATCTTCTGTGTGGTTGTCCTGTGTTCTCAGTGAATTCCTGGTAGGTGGGGCCTGCTGAACCTTTGGTTTCTTCTACTCAAACGCTATTAACCAGGAAAGCAGAGGGGTATTTTGTACATATTTTAATAAAAACCCATTAAAATCTTTTGGGATGGTCTTCAAGTATATATTGCACCACACAAGAAGAATGACTAAAGCTTTATCTCCACTAGCACTTTTGTCAGCAAAACTTTTTTGTTGGTCAGGGGTGTGAAAAAATGCCCCCCTGACCGACATAAGTTTCACCAACAATGCCAGTGTGGACAGCGCTGTGTCAATGGGAGATGCTCTCCTGCTGACATACCCACTATCGCTCATTGAGGGTGGTTTAATTAGGCTGACAGGAGAGCTCTATCCCATAGGGATACGGTGACTATATGGGAGACCTTACAGCGGTATAGCTATACAGCTGTAAGGTCTGTAATGTAGACCTAGCCTAAGGTTATAGAAATATATCAGATCCCAGAGATATTTATTATGAATACATACTGAAAGAATTAAGAATTGTACTTATTTCACAGGGGAATCCCTTCACACTATTCAAATTGGATTGTGAGAATTTTCATATGAAGGTCAGATTAATTTGAATAAAAGGCCAGGAATAAAAAACAATGGGTGAAACATGTGCCTGAGGCTCCCATTTAAATTAATGAGAATTGTACACATATATGCAAGGCAGAATTTGGCTTACTGAATATTTCATTGTTAATTATGTTAGTAGTTTCTGACTTTAAATGCTAGTCACTCTGAGCCTGATTCTATCACCCTTACTCATCATGAATAGTACTTTTCTCCACAAATAGTTCTAGTGACTTCAGCCCCTAATGTATACATTTTTTTTAAGTAGACATAATAATCAAATTCAGCAGAGCCATAAAAAGTTATTGTGCACGATTCTGATCTCATAAGATTTTAAATTCATAACTTCAAGTCAGTGAAGTTATACCCATGTAAAACTGGTGTATTTTAGAACTTCGATTCTGTGTTCTCATCAAGCCAGAATGCAAAGGGAGGTGGGCAAAGTTGCTTTTATATCACTTTTACACCTCCCAGATTCTGGGACAGATGTTAGAGCAGCCCATGAGGCAACTCTACTATAGTGGCCCCAGCATCTTTGAAGCCACCAGACAGACTACAGTGCACTCCAGCCATTTCCAAAATATGACACCTGCCTTAGCCACACCCTCCTGATTCCTACAACACGTCCATCCTGCCCCAGCTGTGCTCCTGGAATGCCCCTCTTCCAGAAGCTGTAATGGAGTGACTGAGATAAGTTCTGTCAACCGACCAGTTCTGCACACTGTACAATCCATATACAATAGCAGACCCAGCATACAAGGGCTGCAGTGGAGCCCATAATTGTGTGTGTAACTAACTGTTAAACACACATGCATTAATAGTGAATATTTTTAAAGCTCACACATTAAGCACTTTACATGATAAAGAGAAACCCATAGTTCCTGCCCCAATCTAAGGATGAAGAATCTTAGTTAACAGAATGTGCATTACTGAAATAATTTGTTCACAAATAAACATTTTCTCCCTTCCAAATTTCTTCTGCCTCAGCTTGAGGCTGTAGTGAAATCATAATCTGATGTGTATGACAATGTAGTCTATTGCCAGAGAAATAAGTGCTATTGTGTGTGACACTTTCAATATTATATCTTCAGTGCAGAATCAATAAGCAAGAGGGAAAAACTATAGCTTAATTTAGAGATGGGCTCAAGTGATGTACAGCCAGGGTTGCTAGATTTCTACTGCATTAATAGCCCAAAGGCACTTAAACTAGCCCAAAAGTAGCCCAGTCGGTTTACTGAAACAAAGTTTCCTTAACACATTGGTCTATACATCAAATAACAAATGAGAGCTTTCATTAAATTCCTAGTACAAATTATATTACCGCTTTAAAAATCAAATCTGTTACAAGTTTTAACAGAGCTTAATCCTACCACTCTAGAAAGAGTAGAGATTTTAGTAAACTAAAGCAGTGCACTTAAACTGGTGATAGAAGCCTCAGTTTGCTATCCATGAAAATGAAGATCATGTTGTGATCAAAAATTTGGAGATTAAAAATAAAGACCAGAGTTTACAAGCTTCAAAATATTAAAAAGGAGAAAAACAGGACTAAACATGTTTGAAATCATTGCGCTTTTCATAAATTGTCATATTTGTGTATTGGACTTAACTTAAAACACAAACCCTTCTCTAAGGGGAAAAAAAAGGAAAATAAAAATGGGTCAGACTGAACTTCTCACATCCTACTTAAGTATATATTCCTTTGTGTTCTGCTCCTATATCACCATCACAAAGAAGAGTCGCTCTTCCCCATTCTTTACTCCTCAATACACACCCCTTCTTCTATTATTGAATGAAACAAGCAACTTCTACCTTCCCCACTGAAATAATAAGGGGCAATAAAGTAGCCCCAGAGAAGGAACGTAATAAGTGCACACTTCAATACTGCTCTTTTGGGAGCCTACGGTGAACACATTTTGTTAGTTGTGTCCCTTAAAGGGCTCTGTGATCTTCTTAGATTGGTGGGGAGTGGAAGAGAGGGTTTAGTGAGCTCAAGGGTAGGGAAGTTAAAGGCAAATAGGAGGTGGCCAAGCGGGAACTGGATGGGAGTCCAGCACTTTGCTGTACACAGGCAGCCAACTGAACCCTTGCAGAGCTCAGCAGATTGCACTGGAGCTGCACACGGGTGCAGCAGTCACACTGTGCTCAGTACGCTGCAGGACCTCAGCATTGATGTGCCCACGCTGCCCACAAAACCTTAGTAAGAGTTCTGCCGCTCCATGTGCTGCTAGGGGGTGTCTGGATAAAGCAGCTTCAGCGGCAGCCTCAGTGAGAGAGTGAGCCCATTACCCTCTCATGAATCCACTGAGTAGCTGTGCTGGAAAGAGCCCTTTGAGCAAGACCATGACTTCAGCAGTGAAACAGGGAGGTGTCATGTGTGCAGGGGACAAGGGGCTGCTGCTTTCCAGCTCAGCCAGAGCCTACTCTGGGCTCACAGCACCTGGGCAGCTGGGGTGCAGAGAGTCAACGGCTGAGCACGCACCAGTTGGGGGGGAGAGCAAAGCCACTGGGGGCCTCCCCTCCTGCCACCCACTGACAAGGGCAGGGAGAATCAGTCCTAGAATGTCCAGTGGGAATGGGCTCCCTGCGTGCCAGCCCCCTCCCATCATATGCGGGGCACAATGTGACCAAGGGCCGCTCTTACCCCCTCAGTCTGTGGCTGGGCCCGCGGGGCACTGAGCTCCCAAGCTCTGCAGCTCCAGGGCATCTGGGGGACATAGATGAGGCAGCCCAAAATGTAACAGCCTATAAGTAAATTAGCCCAAAATACCACAACCCGTGACTGCTCAAATACTACAGCTGGCATTCCACAGACTTGGCAACATTGTCCTGATGATGAGCACCTTCAGCTCCTTTTAAAGTCAGTGGGAGTTGAGGACACTCAGCACCTGTCAAAACAAAACAATAGCAAAACAAGGACACTGGACTTCAGAAAGGCATATTTGCCTACTATTTCTCTGAGTTGGTTGAAAGTCCCATGGAAAGACCAATTAGGAAGAAAAGAAGTCAAAGGGGGCTGACAATTCCTAAAAGATGTAATACTTTGAACATCTTCCACAGGCATTACTTTGGAATGAGTTGATCTTATAAATTTCTGCTGTAGATTTCCATGACTCTTCTCCATAAAGGAGGATAGACATGATGCCATATTAAAATCCATATTTTTGTTTCAATGCCAATCATCATGCTACTTTTTGAAATCTTTTTAAGTTTACAAAAGTTGTTTGCTGCTTTTGATATTCTTCACTTGACATCTAGCATGTCATAACCAATGCATCTCTCTCTAAATAGGTAAAATGACTTACTATTAGTGTTTCTCTGTCTATTGTGATGGTTGCTTTTAGGACATTGATAGATGACAAAATATATGGCTCCTTGTTGATAAACAAACCAATTCCATTAAACGATGTGTTGAACTAAGCAGGACAATGTTATCAGCAAAAACAAGTTCATCCAACTGTACTTCATAATTTGTCCATAAAATTCCTTGTTTGCCTTATAAAGTTACTTGCATCACAGCGTAGTCAATGATCAGTGCAAACCCTAGTGGGGACATAATACTCCAGTTGTGATCTCTCTTACACCAGTGTAAATCGGGAACAACTCCAATGAAGTCAAATGGGGTGATGACATTAAACCAGTGTCTGAGATCAGAATTCGACCCAACACTCTTTTAAAAAAAAAAAAAACCAGAACTTAGAAAGCATGGTAATGTATTATAACAGGACTTCATGGTAGTCAACATTCTGCACAGTGATGTGGGAGATATGGATTTGGTTTCCAATCAGAGGACTAGATCCTCAGCTGGTGTAAATCAGCAATGCTCCATTGAAGTCAATGGAGTTGCACTAATTTATGCCATCTAAGGATCTGGCATGTAGTGTTTTACTCCCTGTGAAGGCAGACTTTGGGGAATATGGTATATGCAGTGAGCAAGAGAGTACCTTGCATTGCTTTATAGCTAATTATGGAGTGGTATTAATAGTTTCCCTTTTCAATCTAGTGCACTGTTGATAGGGAAATGTTGGCCACAAGTTCAGGGATACAAAAAGTAGAGAAATCTTGGAATACAAAATCCTTAGGGACTCAATATGAAGGGAAGGAGTTGGGAGGGAAGTCTAGTCACAGCAATGAAACTAAACTGATGCAGTGACATCAACAGACCTTTGGCTTTATCAGTATTTTGTGTATGTATTGAAGCAATGTTCAAGAACATCTTTCAATGACTTCAGTGTCTTGTACAACATAGTTACAACATAGTTACAATGGAAAGGCATTGAACCTCATGACACTGGATATTTTACGATTTATCCAATAATTTTACAGTTTCATGTAGCTTATTAATTTGGACAGCTGAGCTGCCGGAAAGTGACTTTTGAACACCATTCTGACTGACAAGGGCAGTTTTTTAAAGAGAGAAAAATTCTCCCTGCCATTAAGTGGAAACAAAAATCCCTTCCCTGCCCAAGCAGTGGTAGCAATAGCAGAGGTATGTAAGGTTAGAAAATAACGTCAGGAAAATGATCAAAAATGAGAATCTGGCACAAACTGTTCAATCAATGTAAGACAAGCAAAAATGATGGAGCGGGGTGGTTTGTTTTGGTTTGGGTTTTCACATCCTTCCTGAATCAATTTCTGCAATGTGCACTCACATTAGCATCTTCCATTCTTCTCTGTAATTTACTGTTGCTTCCATCTGCTGTATGGTGTTGAGATCAACCTCTCCCAAATAAGGATTCTTCTTAAGGTTTCTTTTGGGTGCCTTTGTTGCCTCACACCTGTTGGCTTCCACTTGATGACTTCATATGGGAATCTCTGTTGGCATGTCTGTTGGAGTACATGCCCCAAATACAGTAGAAGTCCGTTTATCTAGTCTAATTGCCAGATCAGATACTCGAGATAAACCGGAGAATGGGAAAATAAGATGCTGCTGTGCCATCTAGTGGCCAAAGGAAAGATCGCCTGCTTCTGGTTTGTTTCTGGATAACAAAGAAGTTGTATATTAGCAATACTAAAACTGGTATAGAATGATGTAACACTCTGGGGTTCATCCGGGCCAGTAAGGGCTTCTGTCACCTTCTGCCTGGGCCATAACTACGGCAAGTGGGGCAGCTGCCCAGGGCACAAAGCCAGAAGGGGTGGAAAAAAGGAGGCAGTGAAGGATCAGCCCCAAAGGTATCAGCCAGAGCAGAGGGTACTCAACCCTATCTCCTGACTGCAGGATTGGGCCCAGCAACATCAGCCAGAGCCCAGGGTGCTCAGTGGGCCACCCTGCAGGATTGGTCCCAGTAACCCTGGCCAGAGCAAGCTCTCCCTGCTGTGCTAGGACCATGGCGGCAGCAGGCAGGCAGAGCACTGAGTGCCGCCAGCTGCCTGACTGTGGGCCTGAACAGAGGCATATATTCTCATGACCTGGGTATCCAGAGCTGGCGGGAGCGAGTCTGTCTGTCAGCAGCAGCAGCCTGCCCCCAGCACCTGGGCTGGGTTCCGGGCTCACATGGCAGAGCTTGGGCCATGTGACTGTAAGCCTGTCAGCCACAGAGTTGGGGCAGAGCAGCCAAAGGGAACAAGGGGCAGTTCCACTGTGTGTGCAGGGACCATGGAGAGAGTGATCCAGCTTCAATGGCAGGTCCCTAGGTGGCGAATATGATGTGACCAAGCTGCTGAGAAGCAGGTGCCCAAGGGGCATGAGTAGTCCAGGGAGCTCCTGTGGGAGCATTTTATGGCAGCCAGACTCCCTGGGCAGCAGCCAGCTCCAGAGGGTCTCGCCAGCCAGCACCAAGCTCCTTTGGTGCAGAAGCAAGCGTGCATCAGGGGCACGGGCAATGGATTCTCCCTAAAAATGGGAGAGCCACAAGGCCCTGCCCCTTCCAAGTCCCTGGCCAAGACACAGCTGTTAGGAGGCAGGCGAACAGTGCAGGAGAGGAATGCAATCCAATCTTGGCCAGAGAAGCTGTTGGGGAGAGCGGAAGGCAGGGTGTCAAGGAAGCATTACTCCTCGTGAAAGACTAAATCAACTCCATGTTGTTTTTATTGTGACATAGCAATCATTGATATAAATCAAGGGTTCTCAAACTGTGGGTTGGGATCCCAAAGTGGTTCACAACCCCATTTTAATGGGGTTGCCAAGGCTGGCATTAGACTTGCTGTGGACTGGGGCTGAAGGTGAAGCCCAAGCCCCACCACCTGTGGCCAAAGCCAGAGGGCTTCTGCCCTGGTTACAGGCTCCCCACCTGGGGCTGAAACTCTTGGATTTTAGTTTCCCGGCCCTGGGGTGGTAGGGCTCAGGCTTTGGCTTTGGTCCCCCCACCCCAAGCTAGCAGGGCTCGGTTGGGCTCAAGCTTTGGTTCCCCCATCCTGGGGTCATGTAGTAATTTTTGTTGTCAGAAGGGGGTTGTGATGCAATGAAGTTTGAGAACCCCTGATATAAAATGATTGCTGTAAGTTTAAAGTTCTTTAATATCTATATCTCATCAACTCTAAAAGGTAATGTAATTTCCATGTATGAGCGTGAATCATGATATATTAGGTCAGTGGTTCTCAAATTATTTACCATCCAGCCCTTCTGTTATCAAAGGACATAAACTAAGAAGGGAAAGAGTCAACACAGTAAGAGGATGGGGAGGACAGTTCCCCTATCTTAGGGGTGAGGGGATAGTAGAGTCGAGCCTCCATCTGAGCAGCCCTGGAAAGGCATGCATTTTTATGTGCATTAAAGGTTGTTTGGGTTTTTTCTTTTTTCAACCTGAAATTCTCCCACATACTCTGGCAGAGAAGTAGAGGAGAGTTAAAGCCAAAAGACAGACTAAAAACGTTATTTTGATTTTTTAAAAAACCTCATGATTTTTGGCCCCAATCTCATTTTATTTTTTATTTCTTGAGGTTGGTAATACTTTAGTAGGTCTGTGAGCTGCAGCTCAGGAAGGAACCCTGAATATTAATTCTACTCATAACCAGCAATAGCTGCTACTACAGTTTACTTGGGCTATGCTCTCTTTTAAATAAAGGTTATTTATCAGAATCCAACCCAGACTCCTACCTGTTACCCACCATGGAGCAGCAGAGACATCTGTGCTTGGGGCAGTTAGGGGAAAGAAGACAGGCATGTGATGAAAGACACTTGACAAAGGTAATTTACGTTGAAACTATTTTAATTAACATTAGAGACCAAGGGTCAAATCATCCCCACTGTAACCCCATCATCCATGCTAAATTACATCAAGGATTAATTTTGTCTGGTAACTTTATGTAAGAATATGGAATTCAAATTTTAAAAATCAGTTTAAATGTCAATTTTTTTTCTCGGAGATTAAAAAAATTAAATTAAATTTGGGGGATCAGAGGCTTTGGGTTTAATTTAAACTTCTCTAAGGTGCTAAATAATTAAAATGCATTTCTAGCTCAAAT
The DNA here is from genome assembly GCF_015237465.2 of Chelonia mydas. NCBI lineage: Eukaryota > Metazoa > Chordata > Testudines > Cheloniidae > Chelonia > Chelonia mydas. The sequence goes on from NC_057855.1 coordinate 21,525,377, forward strand.
TGGATGGCTTGCATCTTCAATGCATATTCCATCGTGTTGCTTCCTTCAAGTATACAGACCTCAGTAAGAATGGATGCAGGAACTTACATGGAGACTTTATTGCTGTAGCGGGAGCAGATGCTCAGTGTGCACAGCCTTTTATTTGCAAACGAGCTGACAACTAGCAGAGAAAATCTGAACCACTGGTTTAGCATTGACCAGTGAGGCAACAACAACAGCAAACAGCCCAGGAAAGATGACCACCTGCTTTGCGGGAACATTTTCATTTTTAAATGAGCAAAAGTGAGAATCTGGTTCAAATGGTACAGGGGAAAATAAAACTGCAGAAGAGGATGAAGAGGCTTGGCTGAAAGCAAACCCCACCCTTAATGGTGAAATCCTGGAGGCTGTAGTAGCTCAATGATACAGCAGAACCATGACAGTTCCAACACATGAACATTGGAGGGCAGGTGTGATACAAAGGGACACCCTGGTATTCTGTGGATAGAAATCAAGGTGGCTTTTTTGCTTTTGTTTTCCCTAGTTTAACCATACGATTGTGATCTTAGTTGCATACATGTGAATCCCGATGAACTCCAGTGAAGCCAACTGTCAGTTATTATTACACCACCAGGGAAATGTTAGTTTGACTTTTTTTTGCTCATCATGATCTATTTCTGCATGGTATAGAATTTGGAGCTTCACTGTGTTGAGAGTTCTGTGCTGACTTGCCGTGGGAATCATCATATCTCCACTGGCTCATCAGTCCTGACGTGAGCACATTGCAGACTCCCCCATCCTTCCATTTAACAGCAAACCTCCAACCACACTTCACTAACGCGTCACAGAAATATATCATTTATGTTTCCAAACTCACCTGCTTGCCATGGCAGAGTGGGGAGAAGTAGGGAGGGGGAAGAGTGGGTAAAAATAAGGTTGCACATTGAATTTTTTGGGTATTACAATGGGGCCAGTTCTTTTTAATAGAGCTTATAGCCTGTTGTGGGGCCGTCCTAGTAAATACATTTTCTTTTTAGAAAATGATCATCAAAATCTTTTAAATACTGTACCTTCTTATACTATACATAACTCAATTTGATATATTTACTGGTTTTTGTTTTTTGGGGGTTTTTTGTTAGTGGCTGATACCACTAGATATTTGATATGGCCAGTGTCAGCAAGACTAGCTGGGTTCCAAGGCTCAGATACTCAGTGTAAAACTAAAACAAATATCTGTGTGTGTATATATATATGTGTATTTATTTGTGTATATAGATATCATAAGGTATCCTTCATAAGATATCCTTCCCACAATCCACTTTTTTAATTCTAGGTATTCCACTTCAAGTTTGAAATGGCATATAAACCCCAGGATTAATGAGTGTTTTTGCAGATAATTTTTATCTTCTCAGTTTAAATGTAATATTTCTTTTCTTTATTAAATGTTAGATTATTTGTACATAATCTAACATTTAAAAAAAATTGGGGCCTGATTCTCCGATACACTAAGGTTCCTCTACACCATTCTTGCAGTGTAAAGGTGCCTTAAAGTGGGCAGAAACTGCTTCCTGAGAATACCTCTTGTGTAGGAGCAGGCCCTCTGAGGCAGTGTATGCGTTGGTGGAAGGGCTCTACGTTGGCCCCAGTCCGAGCCCTCAGGAGGGGAGGTGTTGCGGTGTGGCCAGAGTACAGTGAACTGTACTGCACTACTTTACAGCTATCTGATGATTCCCAGGACCCACTGGGGGTGGGAGGAACCATGGGAAGCAGGGCATAAGTTGGAGTAACCTTGAGGGTGCTTTAACTTACATCAAGGACCAGGCAGGCCACTTCATAAGTGACTAGTGTAGAGCCAGCTGCAATGACCTTATTCCACCTGAAGACTGTTTAAGCCAGCTCAGTCCCCTTTTTGCTGTTTGAGCAATGCAACAATAGATGGAATATAGACTAGGCTCTAGTTCAGTGGTTCCCAAACTGGTGTTTGCGAACCCCTGGGGGTTCACAGAACATTACAGGAGGTTCGCCAGAAAAATTTCACTAATGGCGGCCAGAGGATCCGGGGCATTGGAGGCAACAGGTGGGACCCAGTTGCAGGACAGACAGCCCGAGCCCCAGGGAGAACAGGGCAGGGCAGTTGGGGCTGGCAGCCCGAGTCCTGCCCCCATGAGCGGGGGAGCCGGCAGCCCGAACCCCAGCGTTTCACGCGGGGCTGGCAGCCCGAGCCCCAGGGAGAGCGGGGCCAGGCAGTTGGGTGTGGCAGCCCAAGCCCTGCCCCTGTGAGTGGGGGAGGCGGCAGCCTGACCCCCGGTGCTCCGCATGGGGCTGGCAGCCCAAGCCCCATGGAGAGCGGGGCCAGGCAGCTGGGGCTGGCAGCCCGAGCCCTGTTGGTCAGCGAGACCTGCAGCCTGAGCTCAGTGGAGCTCAGTTGACCGGGGCGGTCAATAGGGTCCAGCAGCAGGAGTCCCACGGAGTGGGGAGGAAATTTAAACTTAAATCTCTGGAAATATTCATTTTTAGGAGGGGGTTCACGAGATTTCACAATTTAGTGAAAGGGTTCGTGGGCTGTTAAAGTTTGGGAACCACTGGCTCTAGTTCCATGTCTCTGGACATTTGCATTTAGAACTCCACTCTGAGAAATATATTAAAGCCATAGTTTTGTACACATCACATATATCATCCTGGAATATACCATACCTATTAAATTTGTGTAATGTACATATTTTGTTATGCTGTAAATACTTTCATCCAACTACACCCTTTTTGGAGAAACTATAAGTACCTGAATCTCTGTACTTTTTTGGAAGATGGCATAATGCCAGGAAACCAAGCATTTAAAAGGGAGTCTGCTGTCAATCCTTCAAATCCATAATTTCTTCTAAGTGTTTGGCGATCAGCAGTGCTGATCTGAGGGTAAAATGAAGCCAATGGTGAGGAAGAGTGAGAAACTGCTTGAAGAAATCACTGACAGTGAACTTTTAAGTTCTTTGCTTTAGTTATGGTTATCATACATGGAATGGTTATTTGTGCTACTCTTTAACACTATTGCAAATACTCTCCATAGTGCCCTCATGAAGAAATACAATTACCATGATATCTCTGAGAGCTAGATAAATTAGACTGTAGTTAAACATCGTAGACCTGCTTCATCCCTGATGTTTCAATTTAAGTCAGTGGAGTTACAATAAGCATAACTATATCCTCTGTAAATTATTCTCCAAACGATAACAGACCAGAAAGACAGATCAAAGACTACTGAAGGACAAGCTCCTTTCTATGAACACGCAATTTAATGGGAGCTAAGAATGTGATTCATGAAAAATATACACCCATAAGAATGTTATGCTAGATCTGACAATTTTAGAAGCTTTGAAAGTTCGGGACAGGTCTGGATTTGAATCCTCCAGGGAACAAACTGCAAGTCACAAAATAATAGAAAAATTATTGCACAGTCCTCCCTATCTCACAGTTTGTTGCAAAATAATGTGGGATTAAGGTCATAGGAAGCAACAGTGGGAGGGTTTTGGGTGCTGCAGGGCAGTGGAGTGGGAAGACTTTGTGTAGGCCTATTACAGGTTGTTGAAATGTTACACCAATAAATTAAAAACCAGCAGGATCTTATTAAAGGGAAAAAGGCAAAATACCACATTTATTGTGAATACAGAAAGAATCATAGTAAGCAGTTAGTTACAGCTATAACATTCCATTCAATCTCATATTTATTCACACACACACACAGAGGTTCTGCAAGGTTGTTATCATAGTTACCAGCCTTAGAGTTGCTCATGCCAAGCCACTGGCCAGGTGGCCTGGACATGAGGAGGGAGCAGGGCCTTGTCAGATGCTCATCTGATGCTCCTGGAAGTTGATTTGCAGAATCAGACCCCAAAGTTCTCACTTTCTAGAGTCTATTTTTATAGGAATTTCTTCCTATGCCAGTCTATGGGAATTGCTTCCTCATGCTGTTGCTGAATCAATCAGCAGATAGCACATTCCTGACGGCTCCGTGCTGCTAGATGTTATCTTGTTCTTTGGTTCTCCCATTCTTGAGGCTGTTGGGTGGATTCCAGTCTGCCCTTCAGGGGTCCTCTGGTTATTTCCACTTGACGCCTTCTTCAGCCGATGGACACTGGATTCTTAGGCTGGCACCTCCCCCATCATTCAGTTATTATCCACACCAAGCATCCATCCACATACATCCTCTATCTCTATTTTAATCACAATTGTTAATACAACAAAAGGGCGGGGAGTCTCTGAGTGCTGTTTCTGTTGTTAGAGTATTGCTTTGAGTCTCTCTCTCTGTGAATTGCCTTGAGAACAGACTCTGTCTTAGAATGTACTAACACAATTAGCAGCTTGCAAGTTTCACACAGAGGGAGAGAAACAGTACCAAAAACCAAGAGACCTCTTAATTAGTAATACCCTGGAATTTAAACTATGGGGAAATCAAACTCATTTGTGATTTTAATACAGAACTTCTTTTATATGATCCAACAGATACTGGTTGAGGGTTAGATGTAGAGCAAATGCATCTACATTGGGACTGGTACAGATATTGGCTTCTTTTTTTCCCCCTCCCCTTCTTCTCACACCCACAGGTTATTTAATCCTAGGTCAAAGCTGAATTGTGGTGGAGAAATGTGGAAGAGAGGGGTTCAGCTCTAATGTGTTTGGATAAGAAATGAAAAGGGCAATACAGCAGCAGGAGAGAGTAAGGAGGGAGCAAGATGTTCTTTCTTCAGGCTCCCATTGGGTCTTAGACCATATAATTTTGCTTTTCCCCTTCCACCACCATCAGTCAAGGGCCTGACCATTTGTGATAATTTAAAATCTCAGGATGTTATCTGTAAAATGTGAGCTAAACCCCAGTATTTTCAATTTCGATAAATAAATAAATAAATAAATTTCAATAAAGATAATTGCATTCTGCCAATCAAGGGGCTCAATTGTGCCTTGAAGACACTGGCCCATATTGAAGGCTTTTTGGAGCTATAAAACTCCAAGAAATATTCTGCACACTGCTTTCCAGATCTCCCAGATGCACAAGGGGAGTGACTGGGAAGCATTTATAAGTAGTTCTGTATAATAACGTGCCTTTAAGTGCCTTCCCTTTAAGTTATGAGACTAATGCCTTGGTGTTGTTATAGTGGTAACTCTTCCATGTTTTGTACTATTTGTACAGATAGATATTATGGTTAAGAATATAAAGCTTCTTTCATAAATTTCTTTTCACTTTCTAAAATTTTCAGATGATGGCCTTTTCAGTGCCCAATAACTCAGAAACACTGGAACTTTAAATATACTAACTATATTATCAAAGCAGTATGATTGAAGTCTTCAGCCTTTTGCTATCATGGCCTTTAGTCACACTTTTGATATGTTTAGAAAACTTTTTCTGTGTTCTACCCTCCTGGTACACAGTGGTCAATAACTGCACATCTGAGTATTTAAGTCCCTGAATATAGTTGCCAGTGCAATCTTCTCTCCTTCATCATGTCAATGTGTGTAATTATGATAGACATGTTAAGCTAGGACAACTTGAAAGAGGGGAAGAGAGTGAGGAATTTTAAGTGTCCCATTGAAACACGCAACACAATCCTTAATCACAATAGGAGGCTTTAAAATCTGTCTGAAAATTAAAACAAACTGAGGGAGACTTCTTTCAAAGACTTACACAGAACAGGTTATGAACAGCAGGAATCATACAAGAAACTCAGCAGCAGAAGCTTCAGCAAAAAACAAGGGAGGAACTTTCCACACTAGCAAAGGAAGAAAAGGCACTTTTAACCCATTGACCTCTTCCTATTCCAATGATGCAGCCACATTCTGCTGAGGACAGTCATAAGCTGAACAATTAGAAATATTGCAAAAATGAGCTAGAACTGAAAACACTGATGGAATCTCTTGTTTCTCTGACTCAAAATGGAAAACATCAATTTGAAATGTAGTCACTTTAAAAAAATAAGCTATGAGCGCTGCCATTTTCTTGTGGTTTTACAATCATTGTTCTATTTTTTTCCTAGGCCATTACTGTAGTAAAGGCCTACATAAATAATGGAAAGCAAATAAAAATATTTTCTCTTTAATCTATTAATAGTCATGAGAGGAAAATCTCTCTTTTAAGTGTGATTCAGTTGCACTCGCTGGCCATTCTATTGGTCTATGGAGCCACAGTCATCCACACATTTGTGACTGTTAAACTTTATTCCTACACAGAAATAGTTGTAGTAATCAACACCACTTACTTTGAAAAAGCTCCAACCCATACAAAATGCAAGCACCTATCTAGTTAACAAGACAGGTTCTTGTGAGCAATGTTCCCTCTAATTTTTGACAGGCCATGTGTGCAAAAAATTTCTTCTGTGCAAATTTTTGTGTGCGTGGTGTTTCACCGTGTGCACGGGGTTTAAGATCTGTGTGCACGCGCACATGCACACAACTTAGAGGGAACAGTGTTTATGAGTCCATCATCCCAGTGCAGTACTCTCTACATCAGTGATGGGCAACCTGTGGCCCATCAGGGTAATCCGCTGGTGGGCCGCCAGACCTTTTGTTTACATTTGGACAGCCGCCCACAGCTCCCAGTGGCCGCAGTTCACCGTTCCCAGCCAATGGGAGCTGTGGGAAACGGCGACCAGCACATCCCTGTGGTCCGCACCGCTTCCCACAGCTCCCAGCGGCGTGGTCACTGGGAGCTGTGGGCGGCCGTACAAATGTAAACAAAATCTCTGGCGGCCGGCCAGAGGATTACCCTGACTGGCCGCAGGTTGCCCACCACTGCTCTACATTATCTCCCTGGTGAACAGAGAACCAAATTTCAAATCTGTCCTGGACTCCGGATACAAAAACCATCACTTGAGTCTGCTAGCACTAGTGACTTGAGTTGGCTAGCATCACTCAGTGAATAGGTCAGACCTTGAATGAGCTTCGCGCAACAGCTGTGTGCCCAGTCCCCTCCCAGTCTCCTATGGCCCCTCCCTCAAGAGCTTTGAAATCACCCAGGGGCCGCACTCATCCCAGCTAGGGTGCCTCTGCCTGTGGGGCCCTGGTACGGCCGCCTTGGTGTCATTGCCAGCAGGTCCCCTAGGAGTCCCTGGTACTGCCCCTGTAGAGCCCCTCTGCACCACACCCCATGAGTCACCCTTCCCCCCCACCTCCGTAAAATCTGTTATGGAGTCCCTCTCCATCACTGGGCATTCGTGGCCCACCTTACAATTTCCTTACCCAGATGTGGCCCTCAGGCCAAAAAGTTTGCCCACCCCTGACTTAGGGTATCCACTGATTGCAAAGAAGCTACTGTTCTGTCTCAAACTAATCCCACTGTCACTGGGGGAGGTGCAAATTTGATGGAGGTAAAGGGGAGTTGGATGGAGGTAGAAGAAGTGACTCAGACTTGGGAAAAAATAAGAAACAGTGAAAGCTGAGAGCCCCAGTACCCTGCCATCCCCAAGTGCTGGTTTCTGCATGAGCGCAGGGCTAGGATAAGCAAAATGCACAGTTTTGTTCTGTGGTTATTTTAAAAACATAGTGAAAAGTTTTGTAACAATAATAAATAAAAACAACAGCTACTAACCGCTTATGTGCCTCCTCCCCCAAGGCAGCGGGTGCCGCACAGTGTCTTGCCCCCCAGGCTAGAGACAGAGGGAGCAGCCTTCGCAGCTCCCAAGGTACGCGCACAGCAGCCAAGTGGGGCGGGAAGGAGGATCATGATGACGTTGTTGTTGACTTTTAGCTGACTCACCAACTGAAAAAGCAGCCGCTGCAGGAGCAGGAGGAGGAAAAGGGCACCCCGCGCCCCCGCCCTCTAAAAATCTGGGGCCCAAAATGGCTGTCCGGCTTCGGGGGGAAACCCCGCTGGCTACTGTGAAAGAAGCACTCGCTCCGCCACCCTTCTCGCCGTCGATGCCTTCACCCTACGTGTCTCCGCCTCGCTCCCCACGTCGAGCGTCTTGTCCCGTCCCCGCCTTCTCACCTCCGCTCCCTCCTCCCCTCCCCCAACTCAGCCCCCTCCCTCCAAGTTCTTCTCTCCCATTCGCCGCCGGCCCGTGTCTCCACAGCCAATCAGAGAACGCGGCCCGTAGGGGTGGGCGTGGCCTCGGCCGGCTAGATCGAGGCTACCTCCTCCTTTCCCCTCCCCTCCCCTCTTCCCTCCCACCTCGGCTCTGTCCCTTTGCTGGTTACCGGCACATTTCGCGGCCCAGGCAGCCGAAGCTAGCGAGCGGCCGGAAGGAAGCCAGGAAGTGCGGAGGCGGCAGTGGCAGCGGCGGCCTAGTGGCGCAGGCCGCAGCGCGGACGGGCAGGGAGTGTGAGTGAGTGAGGCGGCGGCGCCGGGCAGGGGATCCCGGCAGGCCCGGGAGGAGGCCGCGCTCCTTCTCTCCCGCCATGGCCGACAACGAGAAACTAGATAACCAACGGCTGAAGAACTTCAAGAACAAAGGCCGCGACCTGGAGGTAGTTCCCACAGCACCCTGCGGGAGGGGCCGGGCATGGCGGCGGGACTGGGCCGCTGTGCTCTGGCGTCTCTCCTAATCCCGCGCCCGGCACCACCGCCTCCTTGCTGCTGCTGTATCAGCCGAGGGCCTGCTCTGGGGCTGAGGCCTGCACTGCCGGCTGGGGAGGGGAGGGAGTGTCTTCCCCTTTCTCCTCACGGGGGAAGCTACTGAGGTGGGGGTGAGCGCGGACGGGCTGAGCCCTTCGCTTCCCCAGCCGGGAACGGGCTGTCTCCTCCTCCTCACCCGGACAGCTGTGGGGTGAGGGTGGCTGGCCGGAGTGGGGAGTGTCTGCGCTGACGAGGGAGTTAAAGCCTTTCGGCATTTCCTTTCCCTGGGTGTCTTCCTTTGCTGTACACCAGGGAGAGGGAGAGGAACAGGGCGGCTGCTGACGGGTGTGTGGATATGGGGAGTAGGGGGACCTTTCTCGTCCTTCTCTCTGTAAGAAGCTGGTAGCCACTGACATGGAAGGAGTTCCACTTACTCTTAGCTCTTCCTAGTGCGCGTGTTATGTCTTTGCTTCAGGCTTCATGTACTTTATTTTACTGCTTCTTGTCAACCTGCGATACTGGAGGGAAGGCTTCACCCAGCACGGTAGCCGGGTTGTTTCAATATTTAATGTATTTGTGGAGTACCTACAGGGCAATGCATAGTTAAAATGCAAAATATTATTTATAAACTGCTCATTGCCCTAACGCAGGTGCAGCTATAGCACTATGGAAACAGTTAAAGTACAGTTAAATATATTTTGTACAACCTCATGTTGATTTGGCACTGTTATGATTTGTGTCAAGCACCACCTGGATGTCAACCACATCAATCCACCCCCTTCCCAGATAGTGATGAAAGCAGTTCTGATTTAGGCCAACGAAGACCCTTACTGAAAAGTGTCCTGTCGTTGATTGTCCTTGTTTCAGCTACAGGAGTTGCTGCATCAATATCATATGGGACAGAGACAATTAGTCAAGTACACCAGTCCTAAGCAATTCAGAGTTTCTTCATAAAGTATATTCTATTAAAATCAGTTCCTTGCTCCCAGTAGTTTCTGTGTGGAGGTCTAGTTAAGATCCCAGAACACTGGCATAATGTTATCTGCATGAAACACCACTTAAGTGGGCATCTGTTCTCTGCTCTAACTTCAGTTTCTGAATGGGCTCAACATGTGGTAAAGCATAGTATAATCTAACTTTGAGATGACACATAGGCATGGGTAGGACTATAGGAGATCTACTTTTGAAAGTATAGGATGCATTTGCCTCTCCTTCACTAATCGGGGTGGGGGAGGAATCTCTGCTACCTGGGCATGTAGGAATAATCCAGGATCCAATAATGTCTAGGTTTTGAACCTCGATCAGATACACCAATATAATTTTTTACTTTTTTATTTTCCTGAAATTTTTGGGGATGAGAAATAATGAAATAATTGAGTGTAAAGCATTCAGGGAATAAATGATTAGTTTAATATTAAAGGATTCAGAAAATGGGGTTCTCCTGTCTGTGTAGAAAGTACCTTCCCCAATGAGATGTTCACTGGTTGCTCTCCAAATATTAAAAAACCCAAAAAACAAAAACAAGCTGTATTATAATTCCAGAAATGGTATTGTGAAGGTTTTTATTTAAAACTAACCACATACATTTCATTCTCTTCTGTATATTTAGTATGAAAAAATATAATTGAGTTCTCTTAAATCACTACTACTACTTCTGATGCCTAAACATTGCATCTTAATGTTGGTTCTCTGAAGTTGTACTGTGTATATATGTTAATTCTGAATCCTTCCCACAAAAATCATAGGCCTTTGTAATTTGGATAACACACAGAAATGGAATGTGATAGCATGTCTAATTTTAGTTATTGATTAAATTTTAGAGACACATCAATTTAAAGATCACCCTCTTCTTGGAAAACTTTTTACCTATATTTGTTTCAAGTAGCCAGTAAGATTACTATTATTGAAAGCATCTAGAGAAAAATATTTCTCTTAGCTTGTTTATTTTAGGCATTTTATAGTAATTTAACACTGTTTTTCTTCTTTGAGGGGGAAACATTTTAAAATAGGAAAATTTGTAAAACCACAAAAATTGGCAGGGGGATTTAGTGATGTGTAATACATGTACATTGGCCAGACTGGACAGTCTCTACCTAAAAGAATAAATGGACACAAATCAGATGTCAAGAATTATAACATTCAAAAACCAGTTGGAGAGCACTTCAGTCTCTCTGGTCACTCGATTACAGACCTAAAAGTGGCAATTCTTCAACAAAAAAACTTCAAAAACAGATTCCAACGAGAGACTGCTGAATTGGAATTAATTTGCAAACTGTATACAATTAATTTAGGCTTGAATAAAGACTGGGAGTGGATGTATCATTACACAAAGTAAAACTATTTCCCCATGAAGAAAAGGAGTACTTGTGGCACCTTAGAGACTAACAAATTTATTTGAGCATAAGCTTTCATGAGCTACAGCTCACTTCATCGGATGCATTCAGTGGAAAATACAATGGGGAGATTTATATACACAGAGAATATGAAACAATGGGTGTTACCATACACACTGTAAGGAGAGTGATCACTTATGATGAGCTATTACCAGCGGGGTGGGGGCGCCAGGGAGGAAACCTTTTGTAATGATAATCAAGGTGGGCCATTTCCAGCAGTTGACAAGAACGTCTGAGGAACTGTGGGGGGGGGAATAAACATGGGGAAATAGTTTTACTTTGTGTAATGACCCATCCACTCCCAGTCTGTATTCAAGCCTAATTGTATCCAGTTTGCAAATTAATTCCAATTCAGCAGTCTCTCGTTGTAGTTTGTTTTTGAAGTTTTTTTTGTTGAATTGCCACTTTTAAGTCTGAGGTCGAGTGACCAGGGAGGTTGAAGTGTTCTCTGACTGATTTTTTGAATGTTATAATTCTTGACATCTGATTTGTGTCCATTTATTCTTTTACATAGAGACTGTCCAGTTTGACCAATGTATATGGCAGGGGGGCATTGTTGGCACATGATGGTATATATCACATTGGTAGATGTGCAGGTGAACGAGCCTCTGATAGTGTGGCTGATGTGATTAGGCCCTATGATGGTGTCCCCTGAATAGATATGTGGACACAGTTGGCAACGGGCTTTGTTGCAAGGATAGGGTCCTGGGTTAGTGGTTCTGTTGTGTGATGTGTGGTTGCTGGTGAGTATTTGCTTCAGGTTGGGGGGCTGTCTGTAAGCAAGGACTGGCCTGTCACCCAGGATCTGTGAGAGTGATGGGTCGTCCTTCAGGATAGGTTGTAGATCCTTGATGATGCATTGGAAAGGTTTAGTTGGGGACTTATGGTGATGGCTAGTGGCGTTCTGTTACTTTCTTTGTTGGGCCTGTTCTGTAGTAGGTGACTTCTGGGTATTCTTCTGGCTCTGTCAGTCTGTTTCTTCACTTCAGCAGGTGAGTATTATAGTTGTAAGAATGCGTGTTTATTCCTCCCTCTTCTCTCCCCCCCCTTCCCCCGTCAACTGCTGGAAATGGCTCACCTTGATTATCACTACAAAAGGTTCCCTTCCCCGCCCCTCCTGCTGGTAATAGCTCATCTTACCTGACTGCTCTCCTTACAGTGTGTATGGTAACACCCATTGTTTCATGTTCTCTGTGTATATAAATTTCCCCACTGTATTTTCCACTGAATGCATCCGATGAAGTGAGCTGTAGCTCACGAAAGCTTATGCTCAAATAAATTTGTTAGTCTCTAAGGTGCCACAAGTCCTCCATTTCTTTGTACAGAGTTTAAAAATCTTCTAAAATTATTAATTTCAGGTAGGCTGTGTGCCATTAGTGTGGTGGTGGGGGTTTTTTATCTGCTATTAAACGAGCCTTGTGCAAAATGAAAACATTGTTAAGCTGTTAAGTCTTGTTAAATTTTAGAGACTGACCTCTCTCTAACAAATCTTGGAACATATGCTCAGTACTTAAAATAACTACTGTGGATGATCATTTTTCATACAATAGCTCAGGCTTGTGACTATCATTCTTATTTATTAACTGTTTATACATCACATTTTTTCATTACAGCATGAAATGTATGGCTGCATTTAGTCAAATATTCTGCTTTAGCAACTGTTGATGATGTTTTTTGACCTAGTTCGTAATGCAAATTTAATATTGCATTGTTTTTAGAAGAAAAACATCTCTTCACGTCAGAAATGAATTTTTGATTATTCCAATACTGTAGTCCCTTGCTAAAGTTAGCCATTTATCCATTAGTTTTTTTTATTACAAAATTTCAGTTGGTCTTCTATCCCATAGTAGAACACCCAAAAAAAGACACCAAAAAGTTTTGTATAGATTGCACAGCTACCTTTTGCATTTGTTTCCGTGAATGCCAGATTAATAGGTAGGTGTAATGGTCCCTAAAGAGTAGCGTTCAGGATGTAGTAGTGGAAAGACTAGAGAATAAAGATTATTTATGATTCAGTTTCAAAAGTTTGTGCTTCTGTTCTGTTCAAAGTCACACATTGGTACAGCTGTTAATCCCCAGTAACTTTAGACTGTATTTAATTGGAACGTTTTAAGTTAACAGGCTTGTTATTTATAGCATTTTTGTGTTTTAGATAGACAATAAAAGAAAACTTTAAAATGTCTAATTCACATGCTTGCATGTGTACATACATTTCACGGCCAAGTTCAGCTTATACGTATGAACTTCTTCAAGTACTACAGAAAATTAGTTGGCACTAGGTTTTTATTTGTATTTTGTAAACTTTCATAAAGTCCTTCATACAAAAGCATGCATGTATGGATATGTTGCATTCAAAACGTGCAGTTTACATATTCAGCTGAAGTTCTGGTGACTGTAAGGGGTAATGCATGACACTATTATTGTTCAGAAAGTGTCTAAAATTCATCTTTGCACAGATTTTTACTTATATGCCCGCTTGTTTCCTCCGGTTAGTCTGCTGTCAATGTCATCCTGATCTCTCTTCTCAAAATCAATCCACTGAAAGAGGTCATAGCATATTAGCTCTTACATGTTCATACTGTCTCAGTATTCGCCATATAGAATACTAGAGTACTGTACAAAGTATAATAAATCGATAACTCCTAAATCTTGAAAAAGCTTATTAAATGTTAAGTTGGATCTGTGCAGACAATATTTAAAATTACAGGAAGAAGTGAGCCTTCACAGAAAAGCGAACTTTATCACACTGACCTTTTTTCTCTATAGCTGTGTTAACAAAACTATATATAAATTACTGTGTATGTCCATCTGCCAGGAATGAAATGGACAGCCGGGTAAGACCGGTACATAAGCTTCTTCCTTAGTCTTGTCATCCTGCCTTTTGCACTGGAAGCATGGGTCATATGCCTGTTCTTTTTTTTTTCTTTTATGCTTTCTTTGAGTCAGAGAGGTGAGCTGCTTTTCCATTTACTGTGAGTATAGATGAAATACCAGCCTATTCTATTTCTGGCACTTCCTCTGGATATAGCTCTGTAAGCCTTGAAACCAAACATTGCGTCTTGCCTCACTAATACCATTTTGAGGCTGTGTATTCCCTAAAGGAATAAACCAGTAGTCTAGAACCAGGTTAAGCACAAACAGTTCAGTGTCTCCATGCTAGCTCTGTTGTTTCATGTTTTGAACCCCTGCAGTTTTGTCCCACTCTGTGCTAGCACAGTTGCATTGCTCTCTAAGCAACTGTGGCAGTTTCCAGAATTGGTGTTTTGTGGAAAATTTTGAAAGTCAGTGGTTTACTGAGGGACAATAATAAAGTATGTAATTGAAAAGTTTGAGCTATTTGTGCTGTTAGCACAGAGTCCACTGTCCACGATAGTCTGAAACAGTTTAATGCTGACTGTAGACAAGACCTGAGAGTTTTTCAACAAGAAAGAAACTGGTTAGATCCAAACAGAGCTTTAAGTTCCTCTATCCTGATGGTCATATTGGATGAGCTGTTTAGACCCTTAGTAATTCTTCCTTTGTAGAGGATACTCCTACAGTGTACAGCCCTGTGTTTCTTGAAACTGCATATTGGGTCTTACTCCAAGTTGGTGACAGTAAGCCAATGTTGGAATTATCGTGTTAGTATCCAACTCTGGGTAAAGATGCTATTCTTCCTGCAATGTAGCATTGCTTTAGTTCATTTGCAGGACCTAATTTATTATTATGCACATAGAGGGGATTGTAACTATTAACAGTCCCAGTGAGATCATAGGGAGACTTTGTGTTATTTTGAAAGCCATGGTCGAGAGTAAGGATAGAAATTTACCTGGTCTCTTGTCAAGAAGGCCCCAAAATGATATATTCATCTGCCTATAGGATCTTGATTGATATTTAGCTTGTTAAATGACGGCTGGAGCTCTTATCAAATGGGCAAGATTGTGTGGCCTTTGTTTGAGGAAGAACCTCTTAAATTGTCAGGCATCAGTGCTGGGGTCGTGCTGCCTGAACATGCCTGTAAGGTGTGATCTAGTGGTGTCACCATTACCTCTCTGGTGTTCCTGCTGTAAGATTTGTCAGTGCAATTACTTGTAGTGGTTTGTTTGTTTTTTTTTATTTGCTTTCCTTATCTCTGGATAGACAGCAGCATCTTGAACACAAATAAATAATTTGCCCATGAAATACTGAAACCTGAGGCTGAGGGGGAAACCTGGCTGATTGCAAGAGGATAGTAGGGGATTGTCTGTCATAGCACACCCTCAGTGTGACATTAGTCCTGAGTACGCTACAGAGAGTGCAGGCAAAAGTCTGTGGAAGGCAGATGCCAGGGGTGGGGAAACTGTGAATCCTGGATTTGGAGCAAGCATCAGGGAACCATCTATGGCAAATTTCTTTCCTTTTAACATGTCTGTTTGGTTCTTACTAATATATAAGAATATGCAATACCTAAAAAATTAAATATGTGCCCCAAAGTGGAGATTGAACTTTCAGTCCTAGATCCTGTGTTGCAGCCTAGAAGCACCCAGTTAAGGAAAGGACTGCAAAGATGGCTTTTGTGTTCTGAACTGAGTCGGTCCCATAATTTAGCACAAAGAAAACCACTCTAAATTCCATTAGCCATAGTTGCGGGGGATCAGCGTGAAATAAGGTTGCCCCCTTCCCTCAACTAGGTCTGTAATTTGTCAGTGGTATGGTATAGAGTAACTCTACAAGAGGATCTGGCCTCCAATTTCCTAAACTCAAATTCTGCTGCACTACTTCTGCCAGAAATCACTTGTATAGTCTTGGCTTTCCAACAGAAGTAATATAGGTGCAGAAGAGATGGGTAATGCTAACATCACAGCAGGTGTGCATCTGCAATCCAGGGAGGAATTTGGCATTTACATACCATAGTGATGGGCATGTTTGAAAGCTGTAGCCTGAGATGTACCACGAGATGACACCTCCATTTAGTGGATCAGTTTAACAAATGATCGTATTTGTAAGAGAAACTTTTATCAATGCTGGTGTATCATGTCATGCCAGTAAAGAGATTTGAATTAAAACTGTTACAAAATATTAAACACTGTATATATTTTCAAAGTTCTAAACACTATCACTTATATTACATTTATTTGATTCACAACTATTGTGCATATATTCCAATAAAAGCATGTAAATGGATAATTATAACTTTAGTTCTTTATCTCATCCTGTGTGTTGTAATAATTTGTCACCAGTTCAGATATAGAAGAGAAACCCAAATACTTTGTCAAACTGACAGTTGTTTCTTGTCTTTCTACTTACTAGGTCATGTTACGGAATTCTAACTATTGTTTCCATATGCTAATTTATCAGTAGTATTACATGTCCAATAAAGTTATTGCTTCATGTTCTCAAAACACGTTGAGGTGTCACCTTGTTTTACTCTATTTGCAGTTTGCTTTAGACAGTTCCCTTTGGTTCTCTTTACCATTTAACGTCATGTGGAATTGCTGAGAAAAGCTTATTTTGATAATAGAGCTGGCGTTATTTAATAACTGAATATATTTCTGAAATTAGCAACCTTTTTCAGTGTACTGGTAGTGTTAAAGATCTAGCATTACTGTTTGTTTGTTATAGGGCATTGCATTTTTGTAGGCTTAACCTTGAGGATTGCAACATCAGCTCTTCTATAAATCTAAGCTGTACAACTGGACTTCCTATTCAGTTATTTTAGTAACTTCAGTATAAAAATCCTCGTTTTTTAATTGATTGCCCTTTTATATTATATGTGCTGCCTACTTCCTGTTTCTAGACCAGTGGTTCACAAACTTGTTACGCCGCTTGTGCAGGGAAAGCCTCTGGCAGGCTGGGCCAGTTTGTTTACCTGCTGCATCCGCAGGTTCGGCCGATCGCAGGTCCGAATGGCCGCAGTTCGCTGCTCCAGGCCAATGGGAGCTACTGGAAGCGGCAGGTAAACAAACCGGCCCGGCCCACCAGGGGCTTTCCCTGCACAAGTGGCGGAACAAGTTTGGCAACCACTTTTCTAGACTATGGTGCTTTTATGTTGTAGGACACAGTGTACTTATGGACTATGGCTCTTGTCCAGTTGTCCTGGGTGATGCAACTGTGTTACATAGGGTCTTCTGCTGTGTTTTTGATGCATTAAGCCATTATAGTTTCTGAATCCTGTGTCCTATGATGTCTGTTACGCTTTTATTAGTGTTTCATTTTTTGTACACCAATATGTAAGATAACTTTCCTGTGTTCTACCTCCTTGTAAAATCTTTTTTTTTTTAAAGCAACATTTTGTAACATGCTTGACTATGAGAGTTGAAGCAGAGAATAGAACACATGGTTTAATTGCGTTAGGTATGGTTTTGCTTTTGCTTCTCGTCGTGTGCCTCATTCTGAATTGGTCCACAGGCAATGAAAGAATCACCCAAAGGCCAGAGAGAGCTTGATTAATTTGTCTTGGAATGGGAAGGAACTAGTTAGTGTTGCAATTTTTTCTTCCCCATTGTTTTGTTCATCTGCCTGGCCAAAAAGGAAAAGTCACTCTGTAGCAGTAACAGGTAACAAACTGGATGTCATGTGTCCTACCCAGCTCTTCTGAAACAGTTTCACCTTATAGTGAAACGTATTACTTTTACAGGAATACAGGTGATTATGGTTTGTATCTGTCACATTTAAACTTCAAGTCCTTGTCTTTAAAGCTTTGGCAATTCCTTTGCTCTGCATAAGTGTTACTCCCAGCAGTTTCCTTCTCCTTTTCCACGCTGTTCCTCATGCTTGGAAGCCATCACCTTCTTGAACAAGTCAACCATTCTTTCTTCATTCAATTCTCTCATTTAAAACAGTTCTCGGTTCTCCTTTTCTAATTCACCATAGAAACAAATTGTTAAGAAGCAACTTGAGATCTCATTACAGAAAGAAACAAAAACTTATATGTTGTCATTTTTGCTAGATCTTATTAAAATTATATGTAATAGCTACAGTTAAAGTGACAGTCAACCTGAAATGAAGAGTTACAAGTATTTTCAAGTACTGCATCAGCACCTAGATCATCCTGCCAATTTCTGTAATTTTACAATCACATTTTCTATTTTCAAATGTTTCTCTCCCCTGTGACTGTGTGAAAGATCCAAACAAACAAGGAATTGACTAATCAGGAAATGTGGTGAAACTGACTACACACAAAATACTGATAAATGCTCAAGTAAACAAACTGAAAATAATTTCTCTAATCATTCTGTTATAGTAATTTTAGTTGTATTTGTAATATAACAGTAAACCATTTTCAAACAGATGTTTTTTCTAAGTTGAATATTTGTCAATGCCCTTTATTCTAAACTGTTCATGTGTGCAGTAACTTAATAATCAAACTTCTTAATAATCTCCTTCGCTAATATCTGTTTATGCACAAGTGTGTGAAATTTTGAATTTTTACTTTAAACATCTGGAAAAATCTGACACATTCACAAATGCATATTGAATTATGCAGGCTCCTTTGAAGCCTTTGGATGCACTCCGGCTATGCCTGGTCTACAGGAGCCCTGGTCTCAGCTGAGTGTGTATCAGGACAGAACATTCTAATTCTGTCTGATAAATAGATCTATATTACAAAATTTGTTTTTCTTTTTAAAAATATCTATTTTTACTTTACTAAAATCTTGAAAAATCATTAAGTTTGCAAAGTGAAGCATTCTGGTCAGGAAAAGCTAATGATGAGGTTGCCTTTACAACCTTTGCTTTTACTTCTGTGTGTATACTCGTATTTTAATTACACAATCATCTGCCAATCTATATATTCAACAAGGCAGACATTCTGCAGATATAATAGTATCTGTATAGTGAAGGTGTACATAATAAACAACATAGAACAGTCCTTTAGATTGTTAAGTTTGGATCAGATTTTATTTGCCATTTCCACAGTGTAAACTAGAAATAGATCCACTGAATTGATGGACTTACACAGCTGTGGAATCGGTAACAAAGTAGGTTTGGGCTCTCTGCACAGGCTGGACAATGTACAGTGAGCAAAGCAGGGATTAGTAGAAAGTTAAGTAGAATTTTTATTGTCTCATTCACGTGTACTATCCAAGGTATGTTCATAAGAATGGCCATACTGGGTCAGACCAAAGGTCCGTCCAGCCCAGTGTCTTGTCTACCGACAGTGGCCAATTCCAGATGCTCCAGAGGGAGTGAACCTAACAGGTAATGATCAAGTGATCTCTCTCCTGCCATCCATTTCCACCCTCTGACAAACAGAGGCTAGGGACACCATTCCTTACCCGTCCTGGCTAATAGTCATTAATGGACTTAACCTCCATGAATTTATCCAGTTCTCTTTTAAACCCTGTTATAGTCCTAGCCTTCACAACCTCCTCAGGCAAGGAGTTCCACAGGTTGACTGTGCGCTGAGTGAAGAAGAACTTCCTTTTATTTGTTTTAAATCTGCTGCCCAGTAATTTCATTTAGTGGCCCCTAGTTCTTATATTATGGGAACAAGTAAATAACTTTTCCTTATTCACTTTCTCCGTACCACTCATGATTTTATATACCTCTATCGTATCCCCTCTTAGTCTCCTCTTTTCCAAGCTGAAAAGTCCTAGCCTCTTTACTCTCTCCTCATATGGGACCCGTTCCAAACCCCTAATCATTTTAGTTGCCCTTTTCTGAACCTTTTCTAATGCCAGTATATCTTTTTTGCGATGAGGGGACCACATCTATATACAGTATTCAAGATGTGGGCGTACCATGGATTTATGTAAGGACAATAAGATATTCTCTGTCTTATTCTCTATCTCTTTTTTTAATGATTACTAACATCCCGTTTGCTTTTTTGACTGCTGCTGCGTACTGCATGGACGTCTAGAAACTATCCACGATGACTCCAAGATCTTTTTCCTGATTAGTTGTAGCTACATTGTTGAATTGTTAAAGGTGTTGAATTATAGTATCAATACTATAATTAAAATTGCATCATAATGCATATGCAAAAGAGGATAGTTAAAATTGTGCCAACAACCTCAACATTTGCATTTCCTGACATTTGAGTGATTCCATTTGCAACTTAAACTTTCAAGTGTCTGTTATTTAATACCATTGGTAAATCAGAAAAGTGCCAAGCACACCATTTTTTAATTATATAGAATTATTTATAAGTATTGTTCCTGAGAAATTACCTGATGCTGTATTCATGGCATAACCAAAGAAATTACAGCTCAGGCCTGGCCTACTCCTAAAACATAGCTATGTCACTCAGGGGTATAAAAAGGTTACAGCCTTGAGATATGTAGTTAAGCTGTCCTAAGCCCTGGTATAAAAACTGCTAGGTCAATGGGAAGAATTCTTTCATTGACCTAGCTACCACCTCCTGTGGAGGTGGATTTACTACAGCAATGGAAAAACCCCTTCCCTTACTGAAACAAATGTCTGCACTACAGTGCCACAATTATGCTTCTGTAGTGCTTGTAGTGTAGCCTCTGATTTATACAGAGCTATTTCCCTGTTACGTCAATCTTTTTGTCTCAAGAACTACTGTTAATCTTTAAGCACCCTCCAAGTAGAGGTGAATAATTACAAGTGGTACACCAGTTTTCACTAGTGTAACTTAACATTGAACTAGTTGTATTAAAATATTTTAGTTTAACGCTAAAATAAACGTATTCTGAAAACCCAAACCCAGAAAGGGCTATACAGTTCTGTCTGGAAAATTGTGAAATTTTGTACAGAGCCTTTTAATTTATCATACTTTCTATTGGCATGTAATGATATTTATAAGAGTGGGTTTTTATTGTTTTCTGATGTAAACAATATATTCCCCTCACTTCTCTCCTCCTGCCCCCCTACATAATTTATTTCTTTGTTTCCATGTTGTACTTTCCTTGTTGGATAGTTCCTTTATTAGTTTGTATTTTGGACAAATAGGATTGAGGAAATTTATGCAAGTGTTGAGCAAATATTTTACAGCAAAATAATGTTATTGTATTAAGTAATAGAAAGAGAGATATAGCTGTATTTAATGCTAGTTTTATATTTCAAAATAAAATCCCATACTGATGAACTGAAAGTAGTTACTTGATCTCTATTTACGTTAAAGAAGTCTTCTAAAAGTAAAATATTTAGAAAGCTGCTAAAACACGTTAAATCACATCACAATGACTTGGTCCAGATTGGGAGTATGCTGTAATTATTTTATCTTAAACTTTTCAGACAATGAGAAGACAACGAAATGAAGTTGTTGTGGAGTTAAGAAAGGTAAGATGGATTAGCGTTTTTACTAAATATAACTTATGTCTCAGGCATTTGAGTAGAAATTACAAAAGTTTTTTGTGTTTGAGGCAGACAATCATAGTGCTTACTTTTTTATAGGTTTCAGAGTAACAGCGGTGTTAGTCTGTATTCGCAAAAAGAAAAGGAGTACTTGTGGCACCTTAGAGACTAACAAATTTATTTGAGCATAAGCTTTCGTGAGCTACAGCTCACTTCATCGGATGCAGTCTACTGCATAATAAATAAATTTGTTAGTCTCTAAGGTGCCACAAGTACTCCTTTTCTTTTTACTTTTTTATAGACCATTTAAAAGGATGTTGTCCAATTGTATTTGTCTTTTCAGGGTCTGTGTAGACACTCACATTTTTGGTGGGGAGGGAAGCTTCAAAGCAGATGCTACCAAGTCAGGAACTAAAAATGCACATTAGTTGTCTGTCTATAAATGAATGACTGTAATTTCATTTAAACTAGTTACACGAAGATCTTTAAGTCGAAACATCCCCTTGGATGTTGCCTCACTGATAACCAGTGCTTGCATTACCCTTTATTTGCTTCCTGTCTCTAATAACACTAATCGCTGGGCTGTTCCCATTAGCTGCATCCCATCTACTGGGTTTCAGTGACATAGGCGAATTAATTTTGGTTTCTTCCTCACATGAAGAATTAGGGCTTTAAGGAATATTTCAATTTCTGTGTTGCTGAAACCATCCTCTATCAATACACACTGTGAATCCTGTCCTTACTCCTTGTTTTAGGATTTGGATAAGCTTTGGTCCTAATAATTCCCAAGAATGACAGTGGACTCCTTTTTTACTTGCAACTTACCAAGGATCATGGCTTCTCCTTATCACTTGCAAACAGATAATCAGGGGACTACATGCTTAGGGGAAGGGCAAAAAATCCTCAGGTGTCCATACTCCTCTATAGCGAGGAAAGATATTCCTGACATTAAATCAGCATTCAACTGTAGCCCAAAACATACAGGGAGGCAAGAGTTAAAAGCTGTAATCCTTCAACATATATTATTGCCAATTAAGTAAAATAAAATCGCCATAGGAGAGATGGCTGGGGTGACCTTTTAGTGATAGAAATGTGTACACTATTTTGTCTTCCCACTTGCCCCACGTGTTGGGGAGGAGACCAGTGGACTGAACTGGCAAGCATCACACCCATCGATCAGGGCTGTTAGAGAACCTAGAACTTGGACATGGTGAGGAAAGAAGGATGGCAACAAAACTGTCCTGTTGCAGTTGGCAGGTATTAAAAGATTAAAACTAGTATGAGCATCCCTACAATACGCTAATATATGATGGAGAAAAATTAGGAAAGCAGTCAGGTTTATTAAATATTTTTAGTGGATGAGATTTGAAACCATACATTGAAAAATACATTGTTTTTTTTATTCAAGAAGCTGCTGTGAAAATGCAGAATGTTTACACAGCATTGGGATAGTGGAATATGTTTGGAAAGTATGTTAACTTTCCCTTAGACATCTTAAATTCATTTCCATGCTTAAGTCTTTTCAAGTGGAATACTAATTTGCCAAGCTTTGTTTTTTCAACATCTGAATCTGTATTTTCGGGCTGTCAAACCACATGATGCTCCATAGTAGTCATCGCATATTTTGAAATACCAGACTACTGATTTGTTTGCTCTGAAATCTGAACAGCATTTCCACAAAGATTTTGATGCTGGGCGGGGGGGAAGTCTTCAAATTCTCTTTCTGTGCCAGAGCAATAAGTGCCAAGTTGGGAACAAGAAAAAAAAAGTGTTCAGTTTAGTATAATTTTAGATGAAGCAAAACGTCGGTGTAGAAGGTAGAACTCTGGATGTTGGGACTGGGGGAGTATAAGCCATTAGAGCGCTGAGGAAAGGAATCTTAGGACAAAAAGTATTACTTTTAAGGT
Organism: Chelonia mydas; assembly: GCF_015237465.2. Lineage (NCBI taxonomy): Eukaryota > Metazoa > Chordata > Testudines > Cheloniidae > Chelonia > Chelonia mydas. The sequence goes on from NC_057855.1 coordinate 21,548,410, forward strand.
TAACAGAAAATTGAATGCAGTGAATTTAGTGGTTTCAGTGATGAATATAGACAAATGAGTTGTATATAGGTCATGTCACATACAGTAAAATCTTATACAGCTGTAGCAATAATCAAGAGAAGGCCATCCTGTTCCTCGGGAAGGTATAAATCATGGGTGTGCAAACTTTTTGCCCCGAGGGCCACATCGAGGTGTGAAACTGTATGGAGGGCTGGGTAGGGAAGGCTGTGCTCCCCAAACAACCTGGCCCCTTCCCCCTATTTGGCCCCTCCCACTGCCTGCCCCCCTGACTGTCTCCTTCAGAACCCCCAACCGATCCCACCCCTCATCCAACCCCCCGTCCCCTGACTGCCCCGACCTATTCACACCCCCGCCCCCTGACAGGCCCCCCGGGACTACCACACCCTATCCAACCCTGACCACCCCAGAACCTCTGCCCCATCCAATCCCTCGCTCCCTGTCCCCTGATTGCTCCCCGGGACCCCCTACCCAACCCCCCCACCACTGCGCGTGCCGCTGACCCCTTACCATGCTGCTCAGAGCGGCAGGAGCTTGCAGCCCTGCTGCCCGCGCGGCAGCATGACTGTGTGGGACGGGGAACAGCTGGGGAGGGGCCGGGGGCGAGCCTCCTGGGCCAAGAGCTCAGGGGCCAGGCCGGATGTGACCCGCGGGCAGTAGTTTGCCCATCTCTGGCATAAATGGTGAGCACTCATCTTAGTCACATACTTCAATGCCTGGCTTGAATGTCTGAGCATTAATAGTACCAGTGAAATACTTCCTTTTACGTTGTGGGTAAAAGTAAGTCATCTCAGCTTCTGTGGGGGGGGGATAAAGCTACAAAACACAGCAAATTTATTTTTCTTTAAAGAACAAGAGAGATGAACATCTGTTAAAGAGAAGAAATGTACCCCATGAAGATATCTGTGAAGATTCAGATATAGATGGCGATTTCAGAGTGGTAAGAATTAACACTGTCTAAAGTTTATTTCTTAACTTTTTTTAAAAAGTGTATCTAACTGTTTTGGGTTTTTTTCCCCCCCCCAGCAAAACACCTCATTGGAGGCAATAGTTCAGGTAAAAATATTTATTTTTCCCTGAACTTTTTTGGCTTAATGACAAATGTAAAATGGCTGAATTCTAAGTTATTGATTTTATTGTAGAATGCTTCAAGTGACAACCAGGGTATCCAGTTAAGTGCAGTGCAGGCTGCAAGGTAAGAGCACAGTTTGTTCAGCTTTACTGTTTCTACCCATGCTGCTTATATAGTGCTACAAAATTAAGAAAATCATGAATTCTTGCACTAGTTGATAGAATGGTGATGTCATCTATGGATCAAGTTCACCAAATATTACTGCTGTAATAACATGTATGTAAACTTTGTTTATAAAAAACAAACTGACAGAATGTAGGTATTAAGGTTGAATTCTCTTAATAAATATTCATGTGAACTCTAGGATTTTAGTAAATGCCATACTCCTGACTTGCAAAATAAATTGAGTAAAGATCCTAATTGATTTCATATGTATAAATAGTCATGGAACACAGTTTCCCTTTAATTTAAATAAGTTGTCTGAGGTGTTTAAATCATCACAAGACTACCAGATTCCTAACAAGTTAGACTAATTGGCAAATACTTGAAGACACTTTAAGTCAGGGGTTCTCAAACTGGGAGTCGGGACCCCTCAGGAGGTTGCGAGGTTATTACATTGGGGTTCGCAAGCTGTCAGCCTCCACCCCAAACCCTGCTTTGCCTCCAGCATTTATAATGGTGTTAAATATATAAACAAGTGTTTTTAATTTGTAAGTGGGGGTCGCACTCAGTGGCTTGCTATATGGAAGGAGTCACCAGGACAATAGTTTGAGAACGTCTGCTTTAAGTTAATGATACCTTTGAACCTCTTAACCAGTCAAGTAGCAGTTCTTGAGCTGTTTACTGTAAGGTCTTGTCTACATGAGAAAGTTGCACCAATTGAACTTGGTGTGATTTTTTAAAACCTATTTAGTTAAACTGGTGCAAGGCTGTATGGACACTTATTTCAGTTTAAACCAGATAAGGAATTTATTTGGAAAAAAACTGAAACCTGACTGGTTTAAATGGAAATAAGAAAGTCCACATAGTCTCTTTCACTGATTAAATTGGTTTAGAAACAATTTTAAGTTAACTGAGTGCAACTTTTGCATGTGGACAAGGCCTACAAGCAGAGGTCTTTTAATGTTAATATAAGGTGTGAAAGCTATTTAGTTGTTTCTCTTATACTGCTCTGCCACCATACACAGCATCTGAAGCTTGAGCAGAAGGGAGGACATCATCTACCTGTAATTTCCTGAAACACATGACTAGAGCACATGGCAAGGACAGAGCATTGTTTGAACAGAAGCAGTTACAAATAACTGGAGTTAACTGATTCTTGGAGCCAGGGTTATGAGCTGCCTGAGAGGACAGCAAATACATTTGTTGTAGTTTTTGAGTAAACCTAAACTGTGCAGTATTTTGCCATTAAAAGTGAATATTGGGGTGTGTTTTTTTTGTAGGAACTGGGGTATGTGTTGTAATTAATCCTAGGATAACTTATTAATATTTTGTCTGTACATCTACATCTCTCCTAAAAAGGAAGTTTTTCTTCTCAGTTGGCAGTATAAATACACCTGCAATAACATCACGCAGCTTTTACAAACTTTAAATATTCAAAGCCCCTAACCGGATTGTATTAAGATATTTTCACTGTGCAGACTGTGCTTTACTTGCCAGTTTAAGGCAGTGGCCACTGGTAGTGTTCAGGACTGGAAGCCACAGCAGTCAGTCACAGCTACTTTCTTGTCTATCATGTCCACTGTCCCCCTCTAGGGAGACAGTTTGGTGTGGGCTGGGGCAGGAGGAAAGGAATGTGCTTCTGATCTTCCCCCCCAACTTTGTTCTTCTGAACTAGTCCCACTTGGGCTCCCTACAGGCCTTCAATCACCTCATGGATTTTGAAAAGGGAGGTTAAAGGAGTTAAAGTTCAAGTTGGTTTGTACTCCCTCCTTCCTAGCGGCATGTGCCTTTGTATTAGGCCTGTCGATTAATCGCAGTTAACTCACGTGATTAACTCCATAAAGTTAATCGCAGTTTTAGTTGCACTGTTAAACAATAGAATGCCAATTGAAATTTATTAAACATTTTGGATGTTTTTCTGCATTTTAATATGTATTATGTTCTGTGTTGTAATTGAAATCAAAGTGTACATTATTTTTTATTATAAATATGTGCACTATAAAAATGATAAATAGTATTTTTCAATTCACCTGAATTGCAATCTCTTTGTCATGAACGTGCAGCTTACAAATGTAGGATTTTTTTTTTGTTCTATAATTACAATCAAACAATGTAAAACTTCAGAGCCTACAAGTCCACTCAGTCCTACTTGTTCAGCCAATCGTGAAGACAAACAAGTTTGTTTATATTTACAGGAGATAATGCTGCCCTCTCCTTATTTACAGTGATACCAGAAAGGGAGAACAGGCATTTGCATGACACTTTTGTAGCCGGCATTCCAAGGTATTTACGTGCCAGATATGCTAAACATTCATATGCCCATTCATGCTTTGACCACCATGCCCGAGGACATACTTCCATGCTGATGACATTTGTTTTGAAAAAAAAAATGCATTAATTAAATTTGTGACTGAACTCCTTGGGGGAGAACTGTATGTCCCCTGCTCTGTGTTACCCGCATTCTGCCATATATTTCATGTTATAGCAGACTCGGATGATGACCCAGCACATGTTCATTTTAAGAACACTTTCACTGCAGATTTGACAAAACGCAAGGAAGGCACCAATTTGAGATTTCTAAAGATAGCTATAAAACTTGACCCAAAGTTTTTGCAGAATCTGAAGTGCCTTTCAAAATCTGAGAGGGACGAGGTGTGGAGCATGCTTTCAGAAGTCTTAAAAGAGCAACACTCCAATGCGGAAACTACAGAACCCAAACCACCAAAAAAGGAAAATCAACTTTCTGCTGGTGGCATCTGACTCGGATCATGAGAATGAACCTGAGTCGGTTCACACTGCTTTGGATTGTTATCGAGCAGAATCCGTTATCAGCATGGATGCATGTCCCCTGAAATGGTTGGTCGAAGCATGAAGGAACATATGAATCTTTAGGGCATCTGACACGTAAATATCTTGCAACGCCAGCTACAGCATGAGAATGCCTGTTCTGACTTTCAGGTGACATTGTAAACAAGAAGCGAGCAGCATTATGTCCTGCAAATGTAAACAAAGTTGTTTGAGCGATTGGGTGAACAAGAAGTAAGACTTGCAGGCTCTAAAATTTTACATTGTTTTATTTTGAATGTAGTTTTTTGTACATAATTCTACATTTATACGTTCAACTTTTATGATAAAGAGATTGCACTACAGTACTTGTATGAGGTGAATTGAAAAATACTATCTTTTGGGTTTTTTACAGTGCAAATACTCATAATCAAAAATAAATATGAAGTAAGCACTGTGCACTTTGTGTTCTGCGTTGTAATTGTAATCAATATATTTTAAAATGTAGAAAACATCCAAAAATATTAAAATAAATGGTATTAAATTTTTTTAATTGCGCGGTGCAGTTAATTTTTTTTTAATAGTGTGACAGTCCTAATTCGTATCCCCCACACACTGACTCCTTAGTGAGGAAGAGGGAGGAAAGCATGTTCTGGCAGTCCTAACAAAGCAGCCAATACCTTGCCTCTTATCCTTTGCACCAGCTGGGAAGATAATGCTGGGGAGGGGCATGTGGATGACTGACTTACTCCTGTCACGGGTTTCCCATGATGACAAACCAGGTTTTCAACTCAACAGTCATACTCTTTAGAGTAGTAGCAGAAGAGGCGGTGGGATTGGCTTAAATAGTATCTAAGTACACAACTTTTCTGCAGTGCTAAATTCACTTATTTTTAAAAAGCCCTATTTGACTGTAGGGGATTTGTCTGCAAATGTCATATTTTCTCCTTTGTTTCTAAACAGGAAGCTTCTTTCCAGTGATCGCAATCCACCAATTGATGACTTAATAAAATCTGGAATACTACCTATTTTAGTGCACTGTCTTGAAAGAGATGACAAGTGAGTGTGTTACTTTTTTAAAAGCAAGTACTGGTAGGAAAAGTTAATTGTTCTGAGAAGACTTCATAGATATCCTTTGACAAAACAATTTGTGCAAGCATTTGCAAGTGTACATGTTATCCTACTGTATTAGATTCAGATAGAATATGTTTTGTATTACAGCAAAACTGACTTTCCACTTTTATTTGTAGTCCTTCTTTACAGTTTGAAGCTGCATGGGCTTTGACAAACATTGCATCTGGAACCTCTGAACAAACACAGGCTGTAGTTCAATCTAGTAAGTTGATCAATTTGATGATAATGCATTTCATGTGCACACTGTAATTTCTTCAAAAATATGAGGATCAAGTGATTTAATAAGGACCTATACCCCATCTCTCTTCCTCAAGTGTTCACCAATCTACACTACATAGGACTAGTACTTTCATATGATAGCCACAGGATGGTTGAAACTGAATTGTCAATCACAGGCACATCACTGAAGGATCTGCCCAGGAAGTCTCCTGCCAGAAATTCTACCCCTTCTCTGGCAAGCAGCATCAGTTGAAGCACAGATCTGCTTTTGTTCTTCATTTTCTCAGATTTTAAATTCATTTGGTTTTCCTGATGGTGAGTAATCTCTTGTGGGAACTCACACTATTTTAGCAGAGTTAATATCTGCTGGTTTTCCAGTTTTCAAACACTGTTTTTTAACTTTTCACAATTAGGAGGGATTTCCTACCTAATTTTGAAGGAGGAGGAAAAGATACAGTCCAAGTCCAGAGAGTGCCTCCTCGGGAATTTACTTCCAGGATTACACTCAAGATAAAATGGTGTCCATATGTTCGGGAATCTGAAGTTAGGAAAGAATTTTTGTACTTGCAACCCATGTTGCCAGATGAAACAGAAAATTGTTTTATGGTTCTGTGCCTGACATATTTCTTCTAAATCTACTTGAACGTCAACTTGGGAGATCAGGGCACAGTAGAACTTCTCTAGTATTGAATTTGGCAAATAAAATAGTTGTGCTTCTTGAGATCTGAATATAGAATCACTGCCATGTTCAAGCAAGTTTCTGTAGTTGAATCAAATTCACTTCCTATTCTCTTCCAATTCCTCATGGATCTGCTATTGTAAATAAGGAAAAGGTTGTTATAAACAGACAAGGAAAAAAATGGAGTCCACACAACTAAAAACCAGAACAGGAAGTATCAAAATATTATTGAAATCCAAAGACAATGTGATCAAATTTTCACATACTGCGACTATAAACTGTCAATGCTGGAGATGCTGAATTGCCAACAGTGAAAGGGCGGGGGAAACTTTTCCACTCAAGAAATTTAATGTGTGAAAACCGCACATTTAAAAACTGTTTTCTTATTCTTAAATATTTAATCAAAATGTAGAATTAACTCAGTGTGGCGGTGGTTTTCAAACTGGGGTACACATGGGCTCCTGTGAGAGGGTACGTAATAGCTCTATTATGACCCTACGTCAGGTGGGGGTATCCTAGAAGACTGGGGTCAGAAGAGACCTCAGGAGGTACTCTAGTCCAACCCCCTGCTCAAAGCAGGATCAGTCGCAACTCAAGGGTTCTCAAACTCGGGGTTGTGATCACTCGGGGTGACAGGGTTATTACTTGGGGATCGTGGGCTGTCAGCCTCCACCCCAAACCGCCCTTCGCCTCCAGCGTTTATAATAGAGTTAACTATACAAAAAAGTGCTTTTTAATTTATAAGGGAGGGTTGCACTCAGAGGCTTACTATGTGAAAGGGTTCACCAGGGCTGTCCGTAGGGAGGTGCGGGGGCCTCGGGCGGAAGTGATGATTCCGTCACTTCCAGGACCCACAGCACCAGGTAGGGGAATCAGTGCTTACCTAAACAGCCAGGCATGGCTCCGCCGCGGGCCCCGCTTTGGCAGTGCCGCTGGGCTCCAGGGGCCTTGGGCCACGTTGCCTGTCTTGCTGGGGCTAGGGAGGCTGCAGCAGCACTGCTGCAAGCTCTCCCTCAGGTGGAAGGGGCATGGCTGGGGGCTAGCCTCCCCCAGCCAGCAGTTCACGCACTGCCCGTGTGCGCTGGCCCACGGGGCCCAGAGTGGTCACCCTATTCACTGTACCCTAAGGACAGCTTTGGGGGTCACCAATACAGAAGATAGAGAGGCACTGGAATACATTATTTGGAAATGGGTATGCAGGCTAAAAAGTTTTAAAACCACTGCAATAAGGGAAAGTGCTGTGCTAAAACGCTATCTGGTTTGAGTGATGAGATTAATATGTTAGCCTGATGACTAGGTTGACACAGGCATAGGTATTCTAATTTAATCTTTTATTTGCTTTATCTTTGATACGAGAAATAAAATGCTTCTTATTTATTGTGATAAATCTGTGACCACTTGACAATAACATAATCTGTTAACTGCTGGAGTTGCTTTTAAAATACAAAGTTAAAATGGATTTTATTTATTTAAAGTTTTTTGGGTTTTTTGGAGTTTGTTTTTTTTTTTAATATGAATTTTGGATCGAAATTTAGAGGCACCTTCTTGGTCTGGGAAGCTGAGAGGTAACAAAAAGCAGAGAAAACGCTGGAGGGCAAAAAAGATCTTTCCATAGAAGTAATAGATTAATCCTGAATATCAAACTTTGATCAGATAACTACATGAGCAAATCCAAGGCAAATATTTCACAGAATTAACCAGTGTAAAGATCACAGATCTTTTAAAAAAAAAAATTTACTTTAAGTCTTCAGTTCTTCATCTGAGAGAGTTTGTGTCTAATCAGAGAATGAATCTGTGTTGTGAACCTGCAGTTGGTTACAAAATTAATTATCCTTCTCTCTTGGGGCATTGTCAAAGGCCACTGAAATAAATGTAGGATCCTATTGAATTCAAAGGAATCGGATTGAGCTGTCAAAGAGCAGGTGTTTTCTTTAATATTGATATCCTCCTCTCCCAATACAATTTAGATTGCTGCAAGTGTATCTAGGTTCGGTTTTGCATGTTACATAATGATGCATTAGAATTAGGACTGTCGATTAATCGCAGTTAACTCACGTGATGAACTCAAAAAGATTAATCGTGATTAAAAAAATTAAGTGCGATTAATCGCACTATTAAACATTAGAATACCAATTAAAATTTATTAAATATTTTTGGGTATTTTTCTACATTTTGAAATATATTGATTTCTATTCCCACACAGAATACAAAGTGTACAGTACTCACTTTATATTATTATTTTTATTACAAATGTTTGTAAAAATGATAAAAAATAGTATTTTTCAGTTCACCTCATACAAGTATTGTAGTGCAATCTCTTTATCGTGAAAGTGTAACTTACAAATGTAATGTTTTGTTTTTGAATGCAGTTATGTAACAAAACAAAGTAAAACTTTAGAGCCTACAAGTCCACTCAGTTCTACTTCTTGTTCAGCCAATTGCTAAGACAAGTTTGTTTACATTTCCAGGAGATAATGCTGCCTGCTTCTTATTTATAATGCAGTTTTTTTACATAACCCTACAGTAGTAAGTTCAGTTTTAATGATAGAGATTGCACTACAGTACTTGTATTAAGTGAATTGAAAAATACTCTTTTTGTTTTTTACAATTCAAAAATAAAGTGAGCACTGTGTACTTTGTATTCTGTGTTGTAATTGAAATCAATATATTTGCAAATGTGTAAACTATCCAAAAATATTTAAATCAATGGTATTCTGTTGTTATTTAACAGTGCTGGTGAATCTTGCCCATATGCTCAGGGTTTAGCTGATCGCCATATTTGGGGTCGGGAAGGAATTTTCCTCCAGGGCAGATTGGAAGAGGCCCTGGAGGTTTTTCGCCTTCCTCTGTAGCATGGGGCACGTGTCACTTGCTGGAGGATTCTCTGCTCCTTGAAGTCTTTAAACCATGATTTGAGGACTTCAATAGCTCAAACATAGGTGAGACGTTTTTCGCAGGAGTGGGTGGGTGAAATTCTGTGGCCTGCGTTGTGCAGGAGGTCAGACTAGATGATCATAATGGTCCCTTCTGACCTTAGTATCTATGAATCTAATCGAGATTAATTTTTTCAATTGCTTGACAGCCCTAATTAGAATTATTTTTATTTCTGCTGTATTAAAGCTAACTTTTCAATGGATCAAAAGCCAGGATTGAGTCTGGCAGTTCGGATTTTTCTACTGATGGACTTAGATTAGAAACAATGTTAACACACCTAGTTCTGTTGAAGTACTCCTTACTCAAATACGATGGAAGTATGGGTGCGCTCTTGTAATGGTTTATTTGAATGAAGAAGATGGCCTATTAGCATCTCTCAAAAACTACCAGTCATTGTAATTACTGGGGGTATTTTTCCTATTATTACACTAGCTTTGTAAATCCTCTTGTTTAATATTGAATAAGGTCAGTGGCTAATAAACATGTTTTAAGAATTAAACTGACATTTGACCCGTTGTGTCAGGAGGGACAGCGGTGTGGTGTGTCTGCTTAGAAAACTAACAGTTTGACTATAAAATCAAATTATAAATGAAACCTTCTCCTATATCCCCCCAAATTAATCGAAATTCACTAAAGTCCTACACCCAGTGAATTGGGGACCAAATAGTTAAAGTAAACAGGTCCTTCAACGTTAACGAGTATTGAGTCCTTCCTCCTGACCACGCTTCTTCAGGAGGTGTTGCACAAGTACCTTAGCTTTTGGGGTGTAAGAGTAGAAGTTAGAGCATCTTCCAGATAATATCACAATGTTAAATGTTGACTCAGCAGTGACTGTGCTTGGGAGCTGGCCCCTGCTCCTATTGTTTCCATATATGAGGCTGGGATGTAAGTATCTTATTCTTGGTGAGTGATTTTTGTTAAATCCCTTCCTTACAGATCAATTTACTGTTTTTGCCAGTCATTCATTGACAGTATTTGAAACATTAGAATCTCTTTTGTGGTAATCAGCTGGATTGCCCCTTTATCTAAAATTTTCAAGAGCCAGGAAGAGAAGACAGGATATATAGGTTGCAGCTTATGTTGCTGTACAAATACTTGGATAAGAATTTTCAAGATTTTGCTCATTAAAAGTTCCTAACTAAAACTTCTATTAATAACCAGTGATTGGAAAAAAATGTAGAAAATATATAACCAATTAATGATGTTTATTGACTTTTTTTTTCAAATTAACTACTTGTGCTTGTTGGATTGATATTAAACTGTTGAAATTCCATTTCAGACAGCTCTAGTGATAACTACGTAGATAAAACAGTTCAACAGTAATATTGAAATTCAGTGGTAATTAGTAGAACTAAATATGGAATTTCAACATTAACCATTTATTAAGAATAATTACTTAGAATTTAAACTTGTCGTACAAAGTTATATAAAAATAACTACCTTAAATCTTTTGTTCTCATTATATTGGTCTGAAGTGCAGACCCTTCTGTGAAAGAATGGTATGAAAGGAAAAGTTGTGTTATGATCTGTGTTTATATTTGAACATCATCTGGAAAAAGAGTGAAGTCTCATTAACCAGAATAAACACACAGCCGGAGAAAATCTTCACATCATGGGGTAATGGAATGTCAATTTTTAACTTAAGAGCGAACTATAATGAGCACATCGCTTTGGAACTAAGACTTTTTGAGTAACAGAGTGCTTTATTTTTCAGATGCTGTGCCACTTTTTCTGAGGCTGCTGCATTCACCCCATCAAAATGTGTGTGAGCAAGCAGTATGGGCTTTAGGCAATATCATAGGTTTGTGTTACTCTTAATATAAAAATTCAAAAGTTTCTTTTCAAATCAAATTAATAAACCAATTTGGATTCTGTTTATTTTTTTAATAATTAGAAGTATGCTTAACTATAAGAGCAATGGGATTGGCTCAGATACATGGAGTTAATTTCCCTCAAAATGCTCTTTGCTTAACTCTGCTTTCTCTCTTGCCGCTCCTCTAACACATACATCTTTCAGTCCAGGTACAAGAAAAGGAAAGAATGTCTGGCAAACAAATCACATGCATAATGTTATAATGAAAAACAACTTAAAACAGTTTTCATTATAAAGGCTCTGGATCGCCATCAGAGCTCGCACTTCAGTCACCAGAGCTTTCATAGTACTTAATCTTTCTGGCCAAGCTTTTGGCTAACCTAAAACTTTTGTTTGTCTCTTCTTGATTATTGGTGTAAGTGATATACCACAGAGAGATTCAAATATCATAGTGGTGAGTGTAGTCTAAAAATGTCAGCCCCACCATGTCTTAAATTACTGAAATGCAGTGGGTTTAGGTATTGCTTAGTTTGTGACAATAAGCTAAGCCCTGGTCTACACTGGGGCAGGGGGGATCGATCTAAGTTACGCAATGTCAGCTACGTGAATAAAGTAGCTGAAGTCAACGTACTTAAATCGACTTCCCTTAGTGTCTTCACCGCGGTGAGTCGACTGCTGACGCTCTCCCGTCGACTCCGCCTCTCGCGGAGCTGGAGTACAGGAGTTGATGGGAGAGCGCTCGGGGATCGATCGCTGCCTGCCAATCCGGCGGGTAGTGAAGACATACCCTAAGTTTTCAAAAACTCTGATTCTAGTTTTTCTTAAAAGATTAGTACAGTACTTTTACTTGGACCTGGGAGGGATGATGTTCCTTTTCTATTAACAATACAGCTTGGATATGACAATGCTGAGGACCATATAAGTATCTAGGTGGATGCAGTACACCTCAAACTGTGGGTATAGCATAGTAAACTGAAAATGTTCTATTCAGTTTCAAGCAATATGGAACTTGTCACAGAGCATTTTGTCTGGATCAGTAACCTGTTATGATTGATGGGTTTCTATTATACCTTGTCCTCATGGTCGTTAATTGCTATTTTTTTCATTTGTTTTTAATCATGGATAACTACCTCTTCAGAATTCAGCAAATCACTTTTTGCTAGCACAAAGTATATTTAATGTGATGTGAATCAAAAAGGGGAGCAGTTCTTTACTGCATGTTGAATGAGGTGTTTCTTGTACAGTCAGTTGGCAAGTCACATTTTGACTAATGGTGTCTATTGCATCCAAAGGTTTAAACAATTTTACATAGATATTAATAGTGAAGGATTTAAGTTTACAAAAATGAAGACATACTGGAAAGCTAATTTTGTCACTTGCCGGGATGTTGAATATTCGGTGTGCTATTCTCTGCATTGCCAAAATAAAGTATATAAAGAAGTTACTCATAGTTTCTCGACTACCTTCTACTCAGATTACTGAACAATTTAATAATGCTAAACAGTGGGTATTGGGGAAACAGTCTGTCCTGAGAAGTTTTCCTTTTGTGGGTGTGTAGAAATCAATGTTATACCCCTGGTTCCAGATTTGCAGCTGACCTGAGGCCCAACCTCATGCCCAAATTGTGCTTGGAAACTGGAAGAATAGCCCTTGGGTCATCTAACAACTAGGCCCTTGGTAATTTAACATGGGAACGTGGTTCTACAACGCCATCCCTTGTAAATAGTTTTTACCTTCGTAAAACGATTTAATGTTTACACAGGTGATGGACCCCAGTGTCGAGATTATGTTATTAGTCTTGGAGTGGTGAAACCTCTGCTGTCCTTCATCAGTCCGTCTATTCCCATAACATTCTTAAGGAATGTTACTTGGGTCATGGTCAACTTATGCCGTCACAAAGACCCACCTCCGCCGATGGAAACCATTCAGGAGGTGAACTGAATTATTCATTTATAAATTAGTTAAATTGTTGAATGTCTTGAATATTTCTATTTAATACTAACACTCTGTCTCCCCTCCAGATCCTTCCAGCCCTCTGTGTTTTAATTCACCACACAGATGTAAATGTGAGTAAAAACATTTTCCACAAATTATTTTGTGACCAAGTCATGGACTGGTCACGGGCCATGAATTTTTGTTTACTGCCTGTGACTTGTCTATGACTTACTAAAAATACCTGTGACTAAAAGGTAGCCTTATCCATAAGTACATATGAGTGAATAATTTTTTTTATTTATTTTATTTTTGGTTTGGGGATCAAACTGAAAAATCAGAAGGAAAAAATGAGTTTGGATTGAACCAAAACTGGATTTTTTTCAAGTTTTTTTTCTCCAAAAACCTTAACTTTAAATATAATAGTCTTATAACTTAGATCTTGGCACATCTTCTTTAGATCTTTCTCTCTTTATGGGTTTGAACTGTAGTTTGTTTGTTTGTTTGTTTTTAATGTTAGATATTGGTAGATACAGTCTGGGCCCTCTCCTACCTAACGGATGCTGGCAATGAACAGATCCAGATGGTGATAGACTCTGGAATAGTCCCTCATTTGGTTCCCCTTCTCAGCCACCAAGAAGTTAAAGTGCAAGTAAGTTTAGATAGCTATATATTAATTTATTTCAAAATATATTAATATACAATACTGAAGTGGTTTATTTTTTAAATTATTTAGTTATCACGATGATTGATTAAAGGTTTATCAGCAAACATTTATTTGCAAAATACTTAGGTTATCAAAATGTCAGTTATCTGCTTTGTGGTAACATTTGAATGAAATAATATTTTGCTCTGTTCACTTTTTTCGTGCTTAACTTACAGATAAAATATTGTTCTAAATGTTCAAGTCTTTAAATACAGTGTGTTGTTTCAGACTGCTGCACTCAGAGCTGTAGGCAACATTGTTACTGGTACTGATGAACAGACACAAGTAGTTCTGAATTGTGAAGCTCTTTCACACTTCCCAGCACTGCTGACACATCCCAAAGAAAAAATTAATAAGGTATGTAAATAAGTTTTGGGTGTGAAATTTACCCACAGGAATAGATGTTATTTATTTGCCCTGTATTGTAAATATTACTGACCAAATGTCAGTATGACACTGTTTTCCCCAAATACTGTAACCTGATAATACATCTTTGTTGCAATACCAGTTTCTTGCCGACAAGTCTTGATCTTGCTATATTTTCCTTTACTTATTTAAATTAAACCATTAGTATCCTAAAAGAATCTGAGGAACTGCATAGATACCTTACCAAATATAGTAATTTGTTGTAATAACTTCATCAATATCTGGGCATTCCAGAATGTTATATAAACCAGTATTCATCAATCCATAATCCCAGCAGTGAGTTGAAATTTGTATGAAATTTGATCTTTATTTTGTGCTGCAAGGTTGGCGATTTCCCAGGGAAAACTAATTTAGGTCAGGGCACTGGTAAATACTGGCTTAAACCTGGTTTAAACTGGGAAAAATAATTGCATCGGTGTTCAGCAAGCACAGAACAAAACTTTTCAGACTTTGGGTATATCATTCAAAACTGAGGAATAAGAACATAAGAATGTCCCTACTGGGTCAGACCAAAGGACCATCTAGTCCAGTATCCTGTCTTCCGACAGTGGTCAGTGTCAGGTGCCCCAGAGGCAATGAACAGAACAAGTAGGCATCAGGTGATCCATCCCCTGTCGCTCATTCCTAGCTTCTGACAAACAGAGGCTAGGGACACCATTCCTGCCCATCCTGGCTAATAGCCATTGATGGACCTATCCTCCATGAATTTATCTAGTTCTTTTTTTGAACCCTGTTATGGTCTTGGCCTTCACAAGGAGTGAAGGAGTTTCACAGGTTGACTGTGCATTGTATGAAGAAATACTTCCTTTTATTTGTTTTGAACCTGCTGCCTATTAATTTCATTTGGTGACCCCTAGTACTTGTGTTATGAGGAGTAAACAAAATTTCCTTATCTACTTTCTCTACACCAGTCATGATTTTATGGTCCTCGATCATATGTCCCCTTAGCTGTCTCTTTTCCAAGCTGAAAAGTCCCAGTCTTATTAATCTCTCCTCATACGGAAGCCGTTCAATACCCCTAATCATTTTTGTTGCCCTTTTCTGAATCTTTTCCAATTCCAATATCTTTCTTTTTTGAGATGAGGCGACCACATCTGCACATGGTATTCAAGATGTGGGCGTACCATGGATTTATATAGCAGCAACATGGTATTTTCTGTCCTATTATCTATCCCTTTCTTTAATTATTCGCAGCATTCTGTTCGCTTTTTTGACTGCCGCTGCACATTGAGTGGATGTTTTCAGAGACCTATCCACAATGACTCCAAGATCTTTCTTGAGTGGTAACAGCTAATTTAGACCCCATCATTTTATATGTATAGTTGGGATTATGTTTTCCAATGTGCATTACTTTGCATTTATCAACATAAAATTTCATCTGCCATTTTGTTGCCCAGTCACCCAGTTTTGAGAGAGCCTTTTTTAGCTCTTTGCAATCTGCCTGGTTCTTAACTGTCTTTAGTAATTTTGTATCATCTGCAAATTTTGCCACCTCACTGTTTACTCCTTTTTCCCAATCATGTATGAATATGTTGAATAGGACTAGTCCCAGAACAGACCCATGGGGGACACCACTATTTACCTCTCTCCATTCTGAAAACTGACCATTTATACCTATCATTTGTTTCCTGTCTTTTAACCAGTTATCAATCCACGAAAGCACCTTCCCTCTTATCCCATGGCAGCTTCCTTTGTGTGAGAGCCCTTGGTGAGGGACCTTGCCAAAGGCTTTCTGAAAATCTAAGTACACTATATCCACTGGATCCCCTTGGTCCACATGCTTGTTGACCCCCTCAAAGAATTCTAGTAGATTGGTGAGGCATGGTTTCCCTTTACTAAAACCATGTTGACTCTTCCTCAACAAATTATGTTAATCTATATGCCTGACAATATTGTTCTTTATTATAATTTCAACCAGTTTGCCCGGTACTGAAGTCAGGCTTACAGGTCTGTAGTTGCCAGGATCACCTCTGGGGCCTTTTTAAAAATTGGCATCACATTAGCTATCCTCCAGTCATCTGGTACAGAAGCTGATTTAAATTATAGGTTACAGACTACAGTTAGTAGTTCTGCAATTTCACATTTGAGTTCCTTCAGAACTCTTGGGTGAATACTATCTGGTCCTGGTGACTTATTCCTGTTTAATTTATCCATTTGTTCCAAAACCTCCTCTAATGATACCTCAATTTGGGACAGTCCCTCACATCCTTAGCCATGAAGACCGATGCAAAGAATTCATTTAGTTTCTCTGCAATGGCCTTATCGTCCTTGAATGCTTCTTTAGCACTCGATCGTCCAGTGGCCCCACTGGTTTTTTTGCAGGCTTCTTGCTTCTGATGTACTTTAAAAAAAAAAAAATTGTTTTTGCTATTACTTTGAGTCTTTGGCTAACTGTTCCTCAAATTCTTTTTTGGCCTTCCTAATTGTATTTTTACACTTCATTTGCCAGTGTTTATGCTCCTTTCTATTTTCCTCACTAGGATTTAACTTCCACTTTTTAAAGGATGCCTTTTTGCCTCTCACTGCATCTTTTACTTTGTTTAGCCACAGTGGCTCTTTCTTGGTTCTCTTACTATGTTTTTTAATTTGGGGTATACATTTAAGTTGAGCCTCTACTATGGTGTCTTTTTTAAAAGTTTCCACGCAGCTTACAGAGATATCACTTTTGTCACCATCCCCTTTAATTTGTGTTTAACTAATCTCCTCATTTTTGTGTAGGTCCCCTTTCTGAAATTAAATGCTACAGTGTTAGGCCGCTGAGGTGTTTTTCCTGCCACAGGGATATGAAATTTAATTATATTATGGTCACTATTACCAAGCGGTATAACTATATTCACCTCTTGGACCAGGTCCTGTGCTCCACTTAGTACTAAATCAAGTCCTATAGGCTTGGTCATCCACTACATCAAAGTTGGTCTTCTGCTACAAAATGTTACATGGCCAAATGAACCTGGACTGGTAGTCTATGCTTCTGATTGCTTGATGCTTTAATCCTATAACTCTGTATTACTGTTTTCATATAATCAATTTTTCTTTACATTCATTTATACAGCATTGGAAACTGAAATGAGTTCTGACATTTATAACATCCTTGAGAAAATACCAAACCAAAATGTATACAGATATTCTAGAGTTCAGTATTATAATTACATATTAGTAGTATTCCCACTGCAGTTTAATTTAGGGTTGTACAAATAAATTAATCTACAAATCTACTGCCTTATGTAATCACAAATTACATATGTAACTAAAACTAAGCATAATGTGGTGTATATTAATGAAACAGTTTTTAAAGTAGTCCCAGTTTAAAGCATTTTCCAACAGTTTTTTTCCTGGGGTGGTAAAAATCATGATTTTACCTAGTAAAAACCACTCTGGTGAATACCATGTCATCCCTGTCTGTAAGCATTAGGCTTGTTTACCTATGAAATAAAGGGTCTTCTGTGTTTACATTAAAAACTAAAAACACCATAATGCTGTTTTGTTTGTTAATAAAAGTAACCTGAACTTGGAATACAGTTGATTAAGCTGACTCTCTCTTGGAAATTATGAAAGGTAATTGGATGTTTGTTTGAGTGGGGTGTGTGGGTGTGTGTGTGATTATAAAACATTAATATTCAAAAGTATAAAGTGTTAAATTAGAATGTTTCCAATGTGTTTTTGAGGGAGAGAATGTACAAAGGCTACATGGGTGCACTGATAAAGTGCTGATTTCGGAGTGCATTTGAGGCATGTTGAAATTTTGGGGAAGGAGTTTCTTGGTTTGGTGTGGGTTTTTTTCGACGTTTCCAGTGATTAGTGCCCAAAATAAGCTCACCAGCTGAATATAGACAGCCTAAAAATCTCTCTAACAGGTTCATTGACATAAATGATCCTGTGATTTGATCCAAGAGTTTAACAGAATGTTAAGTCAGAAAATCTGTAAGTCACATTTACGCTGTTCCATGCTTTTAAGTTGAATAAACAGCTTCCAGTGAAATTGTCACACCAAGACACATGAAATGAAGGGTTTATATAAAGTAACTGGTATAGCTGATGGGTAGCCAAGTTATCCAATTAACCATAGTAATGATGGTAGTCCTCAGTTTAATGACTTATCTACAAAATTATTGCTTCTGCTGACTAATAGTTATCTTGAATAAAATTGGTAAAATATTCTAACTTTGGGTGTCCTAGTGACTTAAATCTTGAAGCTGCATGAAAGTTTGAGCCTACATTGTAATTCTTGTGAAAGTCATCTGCAGTCATCTTTCTTATGGAGGGTTTTATGTGACTGTGTCTAACATAACTGTGACTATACCACATTGGGCACTCAGCTTCATGATCAATACCTTGGTTGGGTTGAGTGTTGCCATTCTTGCAGTTTATAACTTTCTTGTACATGATGTAAAGTGAAATCGCAGCTTATGAACTAAAGTGTCTGCATTTGTATGTGGGCCTGTTCTTGTTCATATTAAAGACAACAAATTTCTGCTAACTTCACTGGAAGTAGGAGGACAATCACCTTCCTACTCTATGCATTTTGGATCAAGTTTTCAGCTTGCCTGGCAGTAGTTGAAAAATCTTGTAAATTTAGTGAGAATCTTGTATTTTTTAATTAATATTGGCCTGCCTGTGTTGAATTTTATCCAAGTCTGCAGGTCTAGAATGCTCTGGTTTTTTTCAGTTGTTGGTTTGTAACTGTTAATCATGCACTGAGATCTAATATAGGTCTTGGGTAACTTTTAGCATTGATCTCAGCCTTGGGAAAACTTCACCCAGGCTGGGGTTGGTCTTTTTCTTTTCTTTTTTTTTTTCTTTCTTTCTTTTCCTTTGGACAAAGAAAACATTAGTTTTGTTATCTTCCTGGTAGCGGTGAGCAAATACCAGAGGGCCTTAATCTTAAAAATGTGCATTAAATCAGTAAATACACTTTTTCTGGATACTTCAGAACAGGGACAAGGAGGAACAGATCTTGCAGGGGCTAGGGAGAAAAGAGTGCCTTTGTCACTGTCTGTCGAGCGATGTTGATGTACAACTCCCTTTGGAGCCCATCCAGCCCTCCGCTGAAAATAATGCTGCTATTATGAATGGACTTCCAGGATATGGAATGAACTGTGGGGGTTCATTGGTGTTGTGATATATTTGTAGGAAAAAAATACCAGTTAATCTACCAGGTTTATAGAAGATGGCAATAATCCTGTTTGGTCTCCCATTGTAAAAATCACCTTTGTTGCCCTCTCCTTTTAATATACCTAATTGGGTTATTGTTTGCAGTGTTGTAGCCATGATGGTCCCAGGATATTAGGGTGGAGTGAGGTAATATCTTTTATTGGATCAACTTTTCTGTTTGTGAAGGAGATAAGAGACAGCCTGACAGTCTCACCAATCAAAATTGATCCAATAAATGATGTTACCCTCACCCACCTTGTCTCTAATTGGATTATTATGATTCTTAATGCAACTACATACAGAACTACACTATTTAAATCTTAAATTGTATTGACTGAGTTCTAAAGTATGTTTTCAACTTTAATTTATGATTTTACTAGAACTGTAAATGCATGAAATCTTGTTGGAATGGAAATAGAATATTCAAATATTTCTTTTTTTTTTAAAAACGTATATTTTTTTTCTTCCTGCAGGAAGCTGTATGGTTCCTATCTAACATCACTGCAGGAAACCAGCAGCAAGTTCAGGCGGTGATAGATGCAAACCTTGTTCCAATGATAATACACCTTTTAGATAAGGTGGGATAATAAATATTTAATTTTGTACGGTTAGCCCTGCTTTTTCCTCTTGCCATTATTGAATTTCTGATGATTACCTAGACTTAAATCTGTTTTCTGTTTTAATTGGTTTGAGCTAAGAGTAAAAAGCAAATTTGCCTATATCACTAATTAAAGCATAATACTTTAGTTAATGCAAGTCTAAATTTCCCTTCATATGTCAATGCTTGTCTAATCCATAGAGGAAAAGTAGTTTAGGGAAATGACCTTTTGAGAAATATCTTCTTACTACTCTAAATCTCATTATATTCATTTTTAATAAAATAACTACAGCCATTCAGAAGTTATTGTGGCAAAATTCTACACTTCCTTGTAGAAAGAAGAGGTGGGAATGAGCCTATACTCAAATGTCTGAGAGTCAAGAATCAGTGTAATAATTTTTAGTAGAATACTTTTCAAGCATTCTGTTTAATCTTGAAGATTTTCTTTTGCCTTTTTTCTTTACTTGGAAACATTATAAGGAATTCTTCAGTGAGGACATTTGCAAGCCCAGTTGCTTAGGTTGCCATACTTACCTACTTCCAGCAGAGTAATCCTAAATTAATCACGGCCTGGAGCAGGAGGCCACAGAACAGATGATGTCCCATTTTAAATCTTTACCACTGTAATTTAACAAAAGTAGATATCTATAATAGAAATAACTATATATTTGTGGTAGTTGTCTGCTAGCAGCTCTTCCTGCTATAGGTATGGAATTCCACATATATGTTCATTCCTCTATCTTTGGTGGGGGAAAATCATAGCAGCTGTTAGCAGACATTCCAGGATGCTTTCACTTCCCATCACCATATCAGTCTCTAATTGCTGGAGAGAAGAGGCTTGCTACTGTTGTACTAAGGTTTAAATATGATGGTTGGGTATGTGTGTGGAATACCAAGTGCAGGGTCAGTTTTTATCTTGCTTAGTCTCTTTTTTATTTTATTTTTTCCTTACTTATTTTTAGTCTCCCGGTGACAGAAGACTAAGGGGATTAACCTCCTGGTTAACGGAGAGAATAGGAGGTTACAGCACAGGAGGACAAAATCAGAAGTGGGAGGAATAAGGAGTGACAAGATCATCATGAGTCTCTTACTAGCAGCATGTAGACTTACGAGCACAGATTTGTAGCTTAGTTACTACCAATATGTTATACATTCTGAGAACAGAATTCCATAAAGGAAGCATAATTTTCTATTAAATCTAGTTTTTTGGGGGGTGAAATTAATAAACAGACTGAGTAGGCTAAAAGCTCACTGAGACCAAATGCTGACTCTCAGCTTCTAAAACGATATGGCATATCAAAATTAACACAGTGCAATGTCTCTTCATTGCTATGTCTGTTACAGGCTGCTGGTATAGGATGGAAGGGGATAATGCTACAATTACTTCTTTCTTCTTCCCATCGCTTCTGCAGTTCTCTGCTCTGGGTCTAAAGTATTTTCCCCTGTCTTGTAGCTGAAGGCTGTGCAAGTGGGACAGTGGCACATAGCTATGGTGGGTTGGATAGGAGGTAGAAGAATGAAGGTAGTATTGGGGAAAACAAACTCCTTCCTCTCCCTCACTAGATCCTAGCATTTTACAAGATTTTTCTGCCTTTCTTTTATTTTAACCTCAACCTAAACTAATGGGGACACAACCCGGAAGGCACACTATGGAATCCCTACCATTGGAGGTTTTTAAGAACAGGTTAGACAAACACCTGTCAGTAATAGTCTAGGTATATTTGGGGTCCTGGCTTGGCCTGGGGGGATGGGCTAGATGACTTCTCAAGGTCCCTTCCAGTGCTATTTTTCTGTGATTCCAAATAATGTACAGCCAACTATTATTGTATTTTAGGGTGATTTTGGTACTCAGAAAGAAGCTGCTTGGGCTATAAGCAACTTAACAATCAGTGGAAGAAAAGATCAAGTAAGTTAAATCTTTCTCCAAAATTAGTTTACTTCTTACCTTTTTTCCTCTTTGAGTGTATTTGACATGTTACAAGTGGGAGATTCAGTAATTTAAATTACCTGCCAAAATAAAGAGTCTCCTCAGACTCCTCCTTTCATTGATTTACGGTGATTAAGGGAAACAGATGTAAGAGCATGCTCTGGTTTCCATTTTTGGCCTGACCTAAGAATAGGAATATCAGTGGTGACTAATTTTGAGGGATTAAAATTAGTTGCATTGTACTGCAGTACACCTTAATGTTTATCTGAATAATTGCACTCAGTCTCCATTAATATTCTTGAGTTGTAGGTACCTTTACTCTTGCTGGGAACAAAGAGTACAAAAAATAAGCGTGAAAACCATTCAGGGATGGCTTTTTTTTCTAATGGTCCAACTTCTGTCACTGTCATTGAAATTACTGTGCCAATAGAGCATACCAGGTAAATTAGGTGGGAAGCAGTTTCCAAATTGCAATAATATCTGGACACAAAATATAGATTAAGTTTATGTCCTGCTTCAAAAAGATAAGGCTCAAACTTTTTTTTGATGTTTGAATTGGAGTCTATCAAAATGCAACAGTCAATCCCTTTCATTGTGTAATCTAAATTTAATAGCATTTTACTTTATGCAGCATAAAAATTCATATTTATTTTTTTATGATTTTTTAAAAATGTTCTATACTGAACTTCTAAAAGCACTGGTTTCTAGAACATTTCCTTCAGGTGCTTGTCTCTGTGTGAGTACGCATGCTCCCAGAGCTGGAGAATTTTGAAAGCAGTGTCCGTTGGTCCCCACATGTGCCCTGGTTCACCTCATGCTTCTGACCAAGGAGATAAGGGATTGGGGGGGAGGGGGGGGGCAGACCAAGTGCCTCTCCAGTTCCTTCCCACTGCCACATATTTGGGTCAGAACCTTCGGTGTCTGAAGTTCCAGCTTTCTCCTTTCTGTGAATATATTTAGATACCTGTAAATAGTTTTTATAGTTCTAGAGTTATAAAGTTTTTGTCTGATAATTTTAACGTTAGTCTCCCTGACTTGGGGAGCGCATCCCCTGTACCCATTAGGGTACTGGACTATGCCCAGGACTCTGGGCTTCAAAATTTGTCTCCCTGCCTGTGATCCTTCTCGGTCAGCGACAACCACTAGTGCTGCTTGTACTGCCTCTTGGCAAGCCCACTGTCTGCCGTATGTTCCCCGGCCATACCGAGAAAGGTTGGGAACCTGGCCGTAAGCCAATAGAAGAGGCCACAAGGCCACAATTGGACCCAGGCCAGGGACCCTCTACCCCGAACAGTGATGTGACTCAGCAAGGAGTATGCTTCCTGCCACGAGGTCTGACTCATGAGCAAGGGAGTCTACCCCCAACAAATCCAGTAAGACCCTGCCAAAGGAAGAGCAGGGAGCATTCTCATAATCATGAGACTGTCTTTCTCTAAATCCACTTTAAAGAAGTTGGATTCAGACTTGACTAAACTGTGCAAGTCTGTAAGCTCAGCCCAAGAGAACTTCAGACATCCTAAGTCTGAGACATGACAAGAAAGCCCATGAGTCTAGGGCTCCATCGGCTCTGGACTGTGATCCGGCAATGCCTCTGGTACCCCCAGACACAAACCCCGGGATCTGCCAGAACTGATGAAAACCGAACACAGAGAGCACTGGTTACCTGTGGTACCATCTTTGTCTTCAACAGGTCCAATTGTGGCCTTGTGGTCTTTGCTGCAGCTTTGTGCAGACAGGACCCCGCTCGCTCCAGGAATTGCTGAGACTTACACTCCTCCTAAGGACATCTTTGCTCTTGCAGACCTGGAGTCTCCTGATCCATCAGTTTCCTCCCTCTTGAGAGAGGTTATAACTCCCCTAGGGAGCTGGCCTTTAGGAGGAGTCTGTCTCCCATTCCATCTTCAGGCTATGATTTCTGTCCAACAACTCTGTTGGTATAACTTTTTGAATGGGAATCAACTTTCTTCTCATTGGGAGATTCCGAACTGCCCAATGAATCTTTATTCCTTCCTCCAAGATACAATGTTCCAGTCAGAAAACCTGGAATACCTTGGGACCACCCTCCATCTCATTGCCTGTCTCAGAACCATCGGTACCCCATGCCATGGGGACCTCTGCAGCCCCTATTTGACCCATCATGTTGGCCGTACTGGGGGCTGTGGGACCAGTACCATCCCACAGCGTCAGTCCGGTGTGCTAGGGAGTTACCCCTTCCCACCCCTCTAAGAGGCCAACTGAAGCTGCCTCCATATCCTACTGAGGAATATTCACTGGATCCAGTGGTTCCACTGAAACTGAGGAGATTGGAATCACTGCCTCATCTGGAGACAAAGATGGCAATGTTTCCATTCCCACCCACCCCCTCCCCCCCAAGGACTATCAGCAGTTCCAGGAATTCCTTTGCAGAAGTGGAAGGGAGCTACAGATTCCTCATGAGTAGGTTCAAGATCCTCAACACAAGCTCCTGGACATCCTTCAAACCCCTGGCTCCAGTTAAATAGTATTTCTGTTAGCCAGCTAGAGCAGTCTGGCACATTCCAGCTACCTGTGCCCCTACCCCAGGAGGGCAGAGAAACTGTAGTATGTTCCAGCCAAAGGGGCAAAATTTCTGTTTTGTCACACTGCTCCTAACTTTTTAGTCATCCAGGCCACCATGGAGAGATGTAGGCATCAACACCCCCAATCTATCCTGACTGACAAGGAGGGCAAGCGTCTTGACTTATTGGGAAAGAAGGTCTCTTCTTCTAGTCTCCGGTTCAGGATATCCATCTACCCAGCACTAATGGCTAAGAATGACTTCTGATCTATTCAGATTCATGGAATTTACTGATAGTCTCCCACATCAGGACAGCACTTGTTTCCAGGCTCTCATAGAAGACAAAATAGTTTCCAGGCCCACTCTCCAATCAGCAATAGATGCAGCTGATACAGCTTCCAGGGCAACTACTATTGCCATCATAATGCATAGAGTTGTGGCTCCATACTTTGGGGACTAGCACACAGTTGAGTCACATCTGTTTAATCAGAAGACAGATGAGTCCTTATGGATTTTAAAGGGCTCCGGGGCCACCCTCAGCTCCCTGAAAATATATATACCTGCCCCAAAGAGAAAATTCTACTGACAGACTAGCTTAGACAGATGGCTTAGTAGTACTTCCACCAGAGAAGATAGAGGTTCAAAAGACTCATTTCTCTGCAGCTTCTGCAACAGATTCCTCATCCCAGTCCTAGCCCTCAGCTTAAATTGTTATTTTTGATGGGAGCTTGAAAGCGGCAACCACTAAGTCCAAAAACTGACTTCCATACACCATTTGGGGGTCATCTAGCACACTTTTTCAACACCTGGAGTGCAATAACAGATAAATGGGTGCTGAACATCATTCATTCCAGTTATACAACAGTTCGTCCCTGCCCCCTCAAAAAACCCCTTCCCCATCCTCTTGGGGGTGGGGGGGGGGCACTCTAATGAGAATATTCTCAAACAAGAAGTAGAATTTCTCATACAGCAAGGAGCAATAGAGTGGGTTCCTCTTCGGTACCAAGGGAGTGGTTTTTACTTGACATGGTTCATAGAACATAGAAAGGCAGCTTTGGAGACCCATTCTTGACCTTCATAATTTCACCCACTTTATTTACAAACTCAAGTTTTGAATGATGATGTTGGCATCTATGATTTCCATTCCTGGAAAAGGACATGTCGTTTACAGCTCTTGACATGAAAGACTCTTACTTTCATGTGGACATCCACTCCACTCCCAGACGCATTTTCGGATTCATGGTGGATTCAAACCACATTCAATACAGAGTATTCCCTTTCAGCATTGCTACCACCTCCAGTATCTTTACCAAGGTGTTCTCTGTTGTAGCAGCCTATATCAGATGCCATGGTTTTACTGTTTTCCCTTACCTCAGTGACTGTCCCCTGTCACCATGTCACACCAAGAGGCCTATGCATCAACTTTGACAATGACTCCTCTCCTTTTTGGGGGTCAGTGCAAACACCGAGAAATCCATTCTCACTCCTACAGAGACTTCATCAGGGCGTCCTTAAATTCAATCATGGCAAGAGCTTACCTGCTGAAGGACAGGCTTCAGGCTATGAAAACAACCCCAAAGTACCAGTCCAGAGCTCTCTTTCCTAGGCTATATGGGCTCATACTTTTATGTCACACCATTTGCAGTCCTCCATCTTTGTTACTTACAAGCATGACTTCAACTTGTATTCTCACCAAACTGACATGAGCACCGTAGTGACGGTTGCCAAAGTAATATTGTCCCTGTTAAGGGGAAGAATCGCCATCAGGTGTTCATCAGCGCTCCCTTCCTCGCCTCCACACTGGACAGGATGATCATTACCAGTTTATCTATGTTGGGTTGGGGAGCCCATATGAACAACCATACAGCAAAAGGCACCTGGACATCTGAAGAGTCCAGGAGGCACATAGATATTCTAGAACTGCGAACAGTTCAAAGGGCTTGTGAAGCTTTTGGTCAGACCCCTGAACTATGTCTACCCTCCACTACCATTCCAGCCTGGAGTTTTGTGCAGTATTTGGCAAGACATGGCATGGGTTATTCTCATTGCCTCCAACTAGCCCAGACAGCTTTGGTTCCCTAACCTCCTACACATGTCGTCACTGGTACCAATAGTTATTCCTACTTTTCCTGATCTCCTTACCCAAAGGAATGGCAAAATCAATCATACCAACTCATGTCTGCTTCATCTCAGAGCCTGTTTTTTGGATGGGCATCATTCTTAGAGCAATCATGTTCTGAAGCTATAAAGAATATCTTTTCTAATAGTAGGAAGGATTCCACTAGAAAATGTTACTTAGAAAAATGCTTCTACTTAGCTATTTGAGTACATCAGACCCTACTCCTCAGAAGCTGCATGTTTTCCTCTCAGTCTGGGCTGTGCTCTTTCCTGAAACACAACAGATTTGTCCATCAGCTCCTTATGGATCCAATTGGCAGCAATCAGTGCATATCATCCACCTTCACAGGGCTACTGAGTCTTCATGCCCCAATGACTAGTAGATTATGTAAAGGGCAAATCTAATCTTCCACCTCCTCTTGGGGTAAGAGCTCATTCTACAAGAGTACAAGCGATGTCTATGGCATTGCTTCAAGAGGTATTTCTACTTGACATCTGCAAGGCAGCTACATGGAGTTCCATCCACACATTTGTGAGACTGTCTTGATACAAGCAGTCTTTCATTCAGCTCTGCTGTCTACACCCTTGCATCCTCCTACTATTTGAGTATTGCTTGTCAATCATCCACTGTAGAATACACATAGGACCAGCACTGGAAGGAGAGAAAGTTGTTTACCTTATAGTAGCTGGAGGTTCTTTGAGATGTATGGTCCCTATCTGTATTCAACTACCTACCCTACTTCCCCTCTGCTTCAGATCTTCTCTGATTCATGGTAGAGAAGGAACTGGAGAGGCAGCGAGTCCATGCTGCCCTTTTATCTCCTCTGTCAGAAGCACGAGGTGAGCCCATGCACACATGCGGACCAACAGACACTGCTTTCAAAATTCTCCGACTTGGGGCACATGGAGCATATTAGCACCCACAGTGGAATACAGATAGGGACCACACATCTCAAAGAACCTCCAGTTCTGTAGTACCTTACAGTAGGGCTGTCGATTTAATTGCAGTTAACTCACACGATTAACTTAAAAAAATTAATCGCAGCTTTAATTGCACTGTTAAACAATATTTATATTTAATAGAAGAGACAAGAAGGAAAGACTACATGAAATAAGAAAAAAGTTTATTCAAAGTATATACTGAACAGTATAAGAAAGTTGCCTACCTTATAGTACTGTAGGTACTATACTATAAGGTAGGGCTGTCAAGCGATTAAAAAAATTAATTGCGATTAATCGCACAATTAAACAATAATAAAATACTATTTATTTAAATGTTTTTGGATATTTTCTACATTTTCAAATATATTGATTTCAATCACAACATAGAATAGAAAGTGTACAGTGCTCACTTTATATTATGATTTTTATTACAAATATTTGCACTGTAAAAATGATAAAAGCAATAGTATTTTTCAGTTCACCTCATACAAGTTCTGTAGTGCATTTTCTTTATCATGAAAATGCAGCTTACAAATATATATTTTTTGTTACATAACTGCACTCAAAAACAAAACAATGTAAAGCTTTAGAGCCTATAAGTCCACTCAGTCCTACTTCTTGTTCAGTCAATCACTAAGACAAACAAGTGTGTTTACATTTATGGAAGATAATGCTGCCTGCTTCTTATTTACAGTGTCACCTGAAAGTGAGAACAGGCATTCACATGGCAATTTTGTAGCTGGTGTTGCAAGGTATTTACATGCCAGATATGCAAAACATTTGTATGCCCCTTCATACTTCGGCCACCATTCCAGAGGACATGCTTCTATGCTGATGACACTTGTTCAAAAAGTAATGCATTAATTAAATTTGTGATTGAACTTCTTGGGGGAGAATTGTATGTCTCCTGCTCTGTTTTACCCACATTCTGCCATATATTTCATGTCATAGCAATCTCAATGATGACCCAGCACATATTTTTCGTTTTAAGAACACTTTCACAGCAGATTTGACAAAACGCAAAGGAGGTACCAATGTGAGATTTCTAAAGATAGCTGCAGCTAAGGTTTAAGAATCTGAAGTGCCTTCCAAAATCTGAGCGGGACAAGACTATGGAGCATGCTTTCAGAAGTCTTAAAAGAGCAATTCTCCAATGCAGAAATTACAGAAAAAAGAAAATCAACCATCTGCTGGTGCAGGAGTGGGCAAACTTTTTGGCCCGAGGGCCGTATCAGGGTGGGGAAATTGCATGCAGGGCCATGAATGTAGGGCTGGGACAGGGAGTGCGGGGTGTGGGAGGGGGTGCGGTGTGCAGGAAGGGGGCTCAGGGCAAGGGGTTGGGGAACAGGAGGGGTGCAGATCGTACGAGGGGGCTCAGGGAAGGGGGTTGGGGTGCAGGAAGGGATGCACAGTGCGGGAGGGGGCTCAGGGCAGTGGTGCAGGGAGGGGTGTGGAGTGCGGGAGGGGGCTCAGGGCAGGGGGTTGCGGCGCAGGAGGGATGTGGGTTCCAGACCAGCGCCACTTACCTGGGGTGGCTACAGGGTGGTAGTGGCACACACTGGGGCCAAGGCAGGCTCCCTCCCACCCCCGCGCCGCTCTGGGAAGTGGCCGGCACCATATCCCTGCAGCCCCAGGGGAGCAGAGAGCTCTGTGCTGCCCTTGCCTGTGGGTACCTCCCCTGAAGTTTCTATTGGCCCCGTTCCTGGCCAATGGGAGCTTCGGGGGAGGTACCCACAGTCAAGGACAGCACGCGGAGTCTTCTGCCTCTCCTCCCCAGGGGCCGCAGGGACGTGGTGCCAGCCACTTCCCAAGCAGCGTGGGGCCTGCAGCGTGGCAATCCTGCAGGCCAGATCCAAAGCCCTCAGGGGCCAGATCCGGCCCACGGCCCATAGTTTGCCCACCCCTGTGCTGGTGGCATCTGACTCAGATGATGAAAATGAACATGCATCTCTCCATATTGCTTTGGATTGTTATCGAGCAGAATCTGTCATCAGCATGGACACTTTCTCTGGGATGGTGGTTGAAGCATGAAGGGACATCTGAATCTTTAGCGCATCTGGCAAGTAAATATCTTGCAACGCCGGCTACAGCAGTGCCACATGAGTGCCTGTTCAGACTTTCAGGTGACATAAACAAGAAGCAGGCAGCATTATCTCCCACAAATATGAACACACTTTTTTGTCTGAGCAAGAAGTAGGATTGAGTGGACTTGTAGGCTCTACAGTGTTACATTTTTATTTTTGCATGCAGTTATTTTTGTACATAATGCTACATTTATAAGTTCAACTTTCGTGATCGAAGTTGCACTACAGTACTTGCAATGGGGGAATTGAAAAATACTATTTCCTTTATCATTTTTACAGTGCAAATATTTGTAATAAAAATAAAGTGAGCACGGTACACTTTGTATTCTGTGTTGTAATTGAAATCAATATATTTGAAAATGCAGAAAACATCCAAAAATATTTAAATAAACAGTATTTTATTATTGTTTAAACAGCGAGATTAATCATGATTAATTTTTTTAATCGCTTGACAGCCCAAACTTATAGTATAGTACCTATAGTACTATAAGGTAAGCAACTTCCTTATACTGTTCAGTGCATACTTTGAATAAACTTTTTTCTTATTTCATGTAGTCTTTCCTTCTTGTCTCTTCTGTCTATCAAAAATATTTTTTTGTGGTGCCACTAGCTTCCCTTCCTTTTCTTGCATCTTTTTACCTCTCACACACTATTTACTGTTACATTTTAACTTTATGTATGTTTTCTTTCCTAGGTGGCATATCTAATTCAACAAAATGTAATTCCTCCCTTTTGCAACTTGTTAACAGTAAAAGATGCTCAAGTTGTACAAGTAGTGCTGGATGGACTAAGTAATATATTAAAAATGGCTGAAGATGAAGCGGAGACCATAGCCAATCTTATAGAAGAGTGTGGAGGTATGATTTTTGAATAACTAGTTGGTGTTACCGTTATTATAACTAATGGTTTGAACATTAACCACAAATATACTCATGGACTTTGCCGTTTACTGCATCTTTGTCTTATTTTTTGTTTAACTGTTTGTATCAAATCTCAGTATAAGGTTCACTTAGTGATTTGAGATATTTTAACAAACTTTTCTATTCGAAGAAACGTTAAATTGAATATATGTAGTATATATGACCTAACTAGAAAAATATATTTCACAAATTAGTACATGGAGGGTACCTTTACCTCATAGGCTGCAAACTGAATCAGACTTGGTCAAATTATGCCCAGGTAAATTTTAAAACAAAATATTAAGTGGTAATTTTGTTAATGGCTTTCAGGCATGTTTTTATTTTTTTAAATTGTTAAACACTTAAACAGCTACCATCCAGTTGGAGCTCTCTTTGAGGAAAATAAACCATTTTAGTATTAAATGTTTAATTTAGTTACCACTACAAGTTCTATGGAAAACTCCTACATTGCAGGTAACTTCACTGAGATAAGAGAGTGGTGCTCCTTGAAATAAGAAATGCAAAGTCCATGGATGTATAGTATGAATAGATGAAGTTCAGGAGGGAACATTCTAAAGTGAGAGGTATTTGAGTAACTATATATTATGTTTAAAATAAACTCTTAGAACTTCTTGATATATTTAGCTGTGCCTCTATCTGCTGGATGGATGGATAGATACATATTAGATATATTCTACACAGCGGTAGTACAGTCTAATTGTCTAGGTAATCACCATAGCATCTGAGCACCTCAAACTTGATTCAGTTTTTATTTTCCCCAAATCTCTGGGAAACTTTTACAGTTAGAGAACTGAGGCACAGAGTGACTTGCCAGAAGTCACACAGGAAGTCTGTGACAGAGTTGGTAATTAAACCAGATTCTCAGTTTCAATCGAGTGATTTAATTATGACTCTTTTGTAAGGCAGCATAAAACTCTCTGCTACTTTTATCTTCATGTACTACTTGTTTGATAAGTATGATTAGTAGGACACATCTCAGGCTTTTTCTTTATATCTGACATAATTCTGCCATTAAGGACTTGTCTACACATGTTAAAGTGGATTAAACTAAACCGGAACAAATGTATTCCAGAGTAAGTATACACACATGCAGCTAATCAGGAACAGTCCCATGGGGAGAAAAGCCTATATATATATATATATATATATATATATATATATTTTGAATACTATGGAGATATGGTAGCCACAAGAGGGAGAAACTGCCTTTTGCCACTCAGTAGATAAAATGGCAAAAAAATTTTGCTAAGGCAGAGTTAAGCTGCCCAGTGGGAGTTCATGTCCTTGCAGAACATTTAGTTCAGCAAACTTCAGGAAACCAGTAAATGTGGAGTTATGATACATGCTCATGTAACCTTGACTCTGGTCCCCTGGAGCTGGGAATAGCCAGTGGGATTTATCTGCATACTCTCTGCAGCTGCATTCAGTTTGTGAGTTGTAGTTGTGTTGACTGACTGGTTTAACTGTGGAGGCAATAGGTGGGACAGGTTGGAAAGTGTGTGTTTGAGCTGATGAGTTAGATTAGTTTGAGAGGCCTCACAGAGCTGTGATTGTCATATGAGGAGATCAAAGTTTGCACTCACCTTGTGTATGAGTAACGGAAAGGGCAGAATGTGAACCCTGAGGAGCTAGCTATATCATTTTATTTCAAAATTGTGATAGGTTGTCTTAGGGTACATCTACCCTGGAATAAAAGACCCAAGGCATGGCTGCAGCTGGCCCAGGTCAGCTGACTCAGGCTTGAGCTGCAAGGCTAAAAATTGCAGTGTAGATGTTTGGGCTCAGGGACCCTCCCCACTTGTGGAGTCCAAGGGCTCAGGCTCCAGGCTAAGCCCAAACAACTACACAGAAATTTTACATCCCTGCACCAGCGACTCAGGCCAGCCACGGGTGTTCACTTACTTTGTAGATGTACCATTTAGTAGCAAGGCGCTGGGGGGTGGGGAGAATCTTGACACAGGGATTATCAGCAGTCAGGTGGGTTATGAGAGCAGTCTGTGGGTTTACTGATGGGTAAGGACAAGTATAGATTTAGATGTATCCTGTGACTAAGTATAAAGTGGTTGTTAAATTTCACAAGTGTGGTACTCTGTCAGGAGTATAGGCTAAGTATTTTACTATAGGGCAGGGTAGTTCCTTTCCTATAGAGTGAAAAGGCAGGGTGCAAATGTGTTATGGGTGTTTTGGGGCATCACTTTAAGAGGGATAGTTAAAGTACGCTCCCACATAACCTTAACTCTTTTTTTTTCGGGCTTTGTGAAGTTTGGGCTCTTTGAGTAATTGCACATCATATCCATTGTAGGTGTGTTCTTTTTCCCCTCAGTAGCATCCATTGGGGTGGCTTGAGTGCCCTCTGCCGCATGCTGTTGTGTGCTGGTATAAAAGAGCAGAGCTTTCACCATCCCCGTCCAGTTCCATCTTATCAGCAGTGATGGCTGGTGCAAATGCAGACTTGGTTAATTCAAGTACTTCTCTCGTTCTTCTTTGTATATAGTTAGGTATAGTAAGTTTTTTTTTTTAGTCAATTGTTGATGATTGAACAGCTAGGTTTCCATTTTTGGTCTCTTTTGACCCTTTATCCTGTTTCACTGCTGGTACTGGAATGATACCTTGCTCACCGAGGTTTAAGTCCTGCAAGACTTCTGCAAATCCTGTTCCAGTCAGCTACCTGCATCTATCCTGCCTGAAAGCTTAGGAGAATCCCACATCAGTGACACATATTTCATCTGTAAAAGTTTCAAACCCCACTCAAAAAGAGATAGGGAGGCATGGCTTAAGTTCTTGCTTATGGAAGCAGCATTTCAACCCCCATCAGAGAGGGTCACAGGAGTAAAGTGCCCCAAGTACTTCATCTTCAGTACGGAGCATCCCAACAGATGTCTGCAGTTCCTCAGTCCCATTCCCCTGTTCCAAAAAAAAAAATTCAGACCTTTCTCAGGTTCCACCTCTTGCTCTTCTGCGTTGCTACTGAAGCACGACCGAGGCAGACGCTCCACAAAGCGTTTGAGAGAGAGGCCATCCCTGGAAAGCTCGTCACCTCCCAAGAGGGTCTCACTGCCTCTGGACTCTGTGCCATGTTTGTTAAGGCCATTCCTTGAAGGACACTTGCAGACCCAACAGCCAGTGCCAGTCCCAATCACCCTGGCAGCATATGCAGTTGCAGAAGACTTGCTTAGCCTCTTAGTACTGGTATTGCCAACAGCAGAAGGCTCGCAGCCAGTGCCAGTGCCTGCAGCTTATACCTCACCACATCTAGATCCTGCGATAACATTACTCAAACCTCTGTTGAAGCCTGTCTTGTTGAGAGGAGAGCCTCCTATGATTTTGGCAGTACTGCTATCACCAGGCTCAGACTGTCTCTCATCAGTCCCATCTGCATCGACCACTACTTTGCCTCAGGCATTTGACTCTTTGGACACAGAAGTGAAGTCGTCTCTATCTTGTCCAGGACACTACATCTCCTATCAGAGTTGTTGGGACCATGGGCTATTCATCAACGGGTCCAGGCTTATATCAATGGCCATTCTGGCACTGTGGAGCCTTCCCCTCCAGCCAGGTCCTCCCCTCAACATTCTTCGACACAGTCATGAAGGGTGCACCAGAGACACCAGAACAGAGAGCACCATCCCCTGGTACCAAGACTGGTTCCAGGCAGCCTCCCCACCACAACTTATGGACCAGCCACCATCTCGGATGAGAGAGGCTCATCCCATCTAGTCACCTCTTCCAAATAGGCATTTTGATGGGATATTTGAGGACAGTGTACTAGCTAACTTAAGTTCTCTCTGGTTTCAGAGTAACAGCCGTGTTAGTCTGTATTCGTAAAAAGAAAAGGAGTACTTGTGGCACCTTAGAGACTAACCAGTTTATTTGAGCATGAGCTTTCGTGAGCTACAGCTCACTTCATCGGATGCATAACATATCCTTAGAGACTAACCAGTTTATTTGAGCATGAGCTTTCGTGAGCTACAGCTCACTTCATCGGATGCATAGATATGCTATGCATCCGATGAAGTGAGCTGTAGCTCACGAAAGCTCATGCTCAAATAAACTGGTTAGTCTCTAAGGTGCCACAAGTACTCCTTTTCTTTTTAGTTCTCTCTGTTCCCCATCTTTTATTTACCAATCCCTTACCTCACTTCCTAAGTGCATGGGCCCACATAATGTCAGATTGGTGGGTCTTAAGCGTCTTAGAATGGGGGGTGTACCATCCAGTTTATTTCTACCCTTCCCCTGTCCCTCTTCAGGAATCACTCTCTCACGAGATTGCCCTTCAGCAGGAGGTCCAGTGTCTTCTTCAGTCAGGGTCCACAGAGGAAGTTCCATTGTCCCTCGGGACAAGACTTCTATTCCCTCCACTTCCTGATCCCCAAAGCAAAAAGGGGTTTCGGGCCTATTTTAGGTCCAAGAGAGCAGCTTACCTTTCGGGGAAAGAGAACATGGTAGCAGATCAGCTGAGCAGATCCTTCTCCAATCAACTTAACCAGTCATTACATCCAGAGATAACTAAGTCCATCTTCCATCTGGGGGGAACTCCCCAAGTGGATCTGTTTGCAACAAGAACCAACAGAAAATGCTCTCAGCTCTGTTCCTGGAGAGGGCTCAGCCAAGGCTCACTGACAGATCCCTTTCTCCTATCCTGCAAGCATTTCCTTCCATACACCTTCCCTTCAGTTCCTTTACTGCCCAGAATAGTATTCAAAATAAAACAAGACCGTGCTCACCTCATTCTTATAGCACCGCATGGCCTTGTCAACATTGATACTTGACAACTCCTCTAACCCTCCCGTTAGATCTAGACTTAATCCCAGGGGACCATGGACATCTGCTCCTTCCCAAGCTCTCCACCTAGCAGTGTGGATGCTTCATGGCTGGAGCCTTTTGAAAAAGTCCAAAATGTGCTTCTGAATACCAGAAATCTCTTGACTAGAAATACTTAGCCAGGTAAGTGAAAGCTCTTCTCCATATGGTATTGTAGGAAAGATATATCTCCAAAGCAAGCACTCCCCACACCCCTCAGTGGCATAAGTTTTTTCCAACGTAAGTGGTAATGTAGACATGGCCTACTTTTTTTGTCATTTAATTTCTGGGGGTGGGGTTACAGAAAGAAAACTTGTTAGTAGAAGTCCTTGTGTCCTACATGCTAACTACAAGTGCCAAGTGGACTACTGATCCTTGGCTAGTCTGAGTTTCCCCATACGTTTCCCTCCCCTACTACCATAGTCTCTCTAGGTTTAACACAGAGCTCTACACATCCATCTGCAACATAGAACGCACAGAGGTGTGAAGTGGCCCATTCATCTCAATGTGATGGTCTCATCTGAATGAGAACACCTGAAGGCAGGGTGGATTTGATTTAAATCAAATTGCTTTGAATCATTTAAATCACTAGTCGGGAAGACTCGATTTAATTATGGATTTCTACATAAAAGTGCATTCTTGTTGGTTGTTATAACCTTAATACATATTCTTCACAACTCAGAGATAGATGTAGATTTCAGTTTTAGAAGGTACACACTATACATTTTTAAAGTGATTTATTTTGAAAACTTTTCAGATTAGTTTTACAGCTATATCAGAAGATGAATGCTTTGGTTATTTCATTTACCAAACGTAATTGAAGAAGATATTTATGAAGTCTTTAGGAGGTGAAATATCTCCAATTCAACATGTTAATCATTAATATGTGGAGGATTTTCTTGCCATGTTGTATTTGGATGAGAACATCACCAGACAGAAATTTTTAAATTATTTTATTTAACTAAAACAACATTATGTATTCTGGATTTTTTTCTTCGACAGCAAACATATAATAATTTAACAAAACAAAGGATGTGAATTTTTGAATTTAGTCAAACGTTCAAGTTTTTTAAAATCGGGGGTGTTTTTTTGTTTGTTTTTAACTAACATAGTTAAATGAAATATTAAAAAAAAAAAATTAAATCAACTGTGTCAGCCAGGTCAACATGAGAAACTTAAGATATTGGCTTCTGCAGCTAACTTAGTCGTCTTCACCTACATTTTCCTGTTTTTTCATAATCTGGAAAAGAAAAACAACCTTTCCTGCTTTTTCAGGTCCCAAACGATTTCTCAATTTGGAATGAATTAGTCCAAAGGAAGAAAATATATTCTTTCTACACTGGCAGAAGAAGCTACTGCTGTTAAAAGTGAGATTATCACTTCAATAGTCTCTGAATCCAAGTGCTTAAGTGACTTCCACCAGTTCACTGGTGTGTCTTTCTTTAAAACATCATCAGCAAACATATATTTCTTGAATGGTTCACCCTTAGCTCTGAAGTTTATTGTAGTTGGCGTTATGGAGGGATGATTGCTGGATGAGCCAACTCCTCTTCTTCAACAATTAAGGTTTGACCCTGGTACCGAGTATTGAGAATATTTGCAAGAAAATGAGCTGGAGATAGTGCGGGTCCTGTTCATTTTTTTAATGCTTGTAATGTAACTCTCTCATTGCGTATTTCTCTTTTTAAGCTCTTACTCAGTTCCTTCCAAATTTCAGCAGCGTCAGCAATAAAACAGCTATTTCCCTGCATTTTGTTCAAGGCTACAGAAATAGGCTTCAGGGTACTCAGAATGTGTTCAACATTTCTCTTAAGCCCAATGTTGAGAACTTTGGCTGTGACAATGCCATCTATTTTTTCACTGTTTTGTTTCACAAACTGTCATCAGATTAGGCCAGTTCTTGATATAGTGCTCAAAACAGTCCACTACTGAGTTCCGTCGCACATCTTGTGGGAGAGTTAGCTTGGTTCCTCCCACTTTTTTCAGAGCAGCTGCTGCAAAGCGGTTGTTATGGAAGTATTTTGCAATTTCAACAACATTAGCCTTTATTTCTGGAACACTGAAGTCTTTGGCTAGGAGGTGCATCAAATGAACACTGCAACTGTGTGTTATTAGCTTTGGACTCTCTCTTCTAAATTTCTTCCTATCTTGGAGACGTTTACAGCATTGTCTGTGACCAAACTGCGTACTACACATTTGAATTTTTTTTCAGTTTGTTATAGCTTTTACTGCTGCTACTTGTAAGTGTTCTGCTCGGTGTGCATTTTCTGATTTATCAATTTTTTCTGTAAGGAAGACACTCCTTTCTGTTGTCACACAAGCACATACAACAGGATCATTGTGGACATTGCTCCACCCATCAAGACTCAGGTTAACAATTTCACCCTTTAGACCTTTTGCACGCTGCTCAATTTCTCTTTCATACACTTTATCCAGCAATTTGCCTGCGACATCTGCTCTGTTGTGTGGACTGTATCCTGGTCTTAATGACTGAACCATGTTAATGAAGTGTGGGTTCTCAATCATAGGGAAAGGAGAGTTTGGTTCATAAACAAACTGGGCAATGTTTCATCAATTACCTCTTTTTGTAATGTGCTGGTTCTCATCACAGTCTTATCTATGGTTGTTTCTGGATGATGGAGATATTTTTTCTTTTTGCTACAGGTGATATACTGTGGCTATGTGACATACGTGACTGAAACACTATCATTGGCAGATAACTCTGAAACTATAGAAAATGATGGTGATGTTGAAGGTGGATAGTCTTCAGAACCCTATATGTTGAGGATGGATTCTCCTAAACAAAATAAGTCCATGCAGTTATTTAATTATTATTACCATACTGCTCATTTAATATTACTCATTGCATCCACTGACACTCAGCACTACTTTAAAGGTGAAAGTGTAAAAGGAAGATCTGCCCATTTCAGCTATTTATTTTTATCACAACTGCATCTAAAATGGTAGTGCCATAGAGTAATTACTATATTTTTTCCTCAAGCATGAGAATTCAAGAGTAGGTCAGAAGGAAGACAGGCAGTCCTTAAGAAAGAAGTATGAAATAAGAAAGTTTACCAACCTGAAGATCCTGAATGTTCAGACATGTTCCTTTCATCATCTTCAACGAAGCTTCCTCCTGAGAAGGAACACTTCTTATAAAGTTTCACTCAGGCAACCAGGCCTTGCATTTCTTTGTTGCCGTGTTTGCATTTTGCACACATGCCTGTCTTACCCACAGGTAGAGGAACTTCTTTAAAATATTCCCAAAGTGGATCTCTTTTACGGCCTGCTGCCGTTATAGGTTTTCCCTTCTAGTGAGAGAATGGTATGGTAGATCTCAAATCAATGAAGGCTACACTCAGAAAGACCTTAAGACTTCTGGAATACGCTGCTCAAACAGTTCCACTTTTGTTTCTACTGCCTGTCCCTCCCTTCTCACATTTATCTCCAGACAACTTCTCCTTGTCCAGATCTATTCCACCCCCAACAATCTTCCATTCATTGAACTTTCTGAAACTTTTCACTTTTAGAGAGAGATAAGGGATTGACTCTGTGTACACAAATTTGCAGAGGGACAATAGAGTTGAGGTGTGTTATTTCTCACTTCTATTTTATTTATTTATTTATTTTAAAAAATGTTTGCTGTTATATTTGGAGACACAAGTCCACTGTTTGAGAACTGCAAAACTAATCATCTCTGATCGTATCTTCTAGACTGAGTCCCACTGGGTATATAGAAAGATTAACCTAAATAATCTATACAGAAGCCCCTGGAACACCATAAGATTGGGTCCCTAATCCATGAACTATTTGAACTCATTTACAAAACTTTTCTTAAACATTACATGAATATATTGTCTCCTACTATAGAATTAGAATTTATAATCCTTATTCCATTATGAGATCTGAGCTATAATGTATCTTAATTAAAACTATCTTTAGATAGGTTTTTTTCCCTCAAAAAGCATTTTGTCAAAAAAATTCATTTTTTTTTTTAAATCATTGATTTCTTTATCCACCCTGCTGAAGGAGATGAATATAGCCTGAAAAATGAGAAGTGTGAACGGCTCCATACATGTCAGTGGGTGTTCTCATCTCCCCTTCACTGTCCAGCAGAGTTTTTGATATGGGTCAAGCATGCCCATTCTCGTTTCCTCACACGAGTGTCAGTAGTGTGTTCTTGGTACATGCTTCAAACATACCTGTTCTAAATTCCCCGTACAGAGGGCAGAGCTTCCCCAGATACTGGCTCTGGTGGGGTGGCGGTAGGGAGTGGAGCTTGACCCTCAAATAAGGCAAGCTCTGTTCCAGAACCCGGCTCGCAGAAGGTGTGCAGTTAGACCTCCATAATTTGGCAGGTCCCCTCCCCCCCCCCCCCCCGATCCCAGCTCACATGGTGGAAGGGAGAGGGGCTCAGATCCCACCCCCCGAAAGACAAGCTCCCTCCAGAAGCTGGGGCACATGGGGGGGGTCAGACCCCCATAGATGGGCAGGAATCCCCCAGATCCTGGTGCATATAAAGGGAGGCAGGGAGCAGAGCTCAGATACCTCCAGAGAGGCCTGGGCGTTCATCCCCGCTCACCAGGTGGGTCAGGGAAACTGTCTCAGACCCCCTAGATGGGCAAGAGGCCCCAGATCCTGGCACACATGGTGGGATAATGATCTGGGGGATCTGAGCCCCTCTCCCTATGCACGTGTACACTGAAGGGGTGAATGTGGGGTCCTGTCCCTATTCTCCCCCAGCTCCCTGCCACTTATCCTCATGGGTCCTTCACCTGATCCCCCAACTCCTCTAATGTCCCCTATCACCATTTATCTCTGGCCCCTTGATGCAGTCCCAAAACCCTGACTCTTCCACTCCCCATTGCACCATCCCCTAAAATGCCCTGCTCCTGCAGGCAACTGTTCACATGTCTAATTTTTTAATAAAAATACTTTGATTACATTCCTTCAAAATAAACAAAAATATGCCAGCCAACCTTTTTCCAATTTCTGCTCAAGGTGGGGTTTGAATTGAGGTTGGCTGAGTTGGTCAGATTTGAATAACTATTACTACTTATCCCCTTAAGCCATCTAGCTGGTCTAAAATCTTGAGGTCTAGCAGTCCTGTTAACTTATCTGGCTGCACATGCTCGATATAATTAAGGCTACGTTTTAGTCACAGGCAATTTTAGTAAAAGTCACAGGCAGTAAACAAAAATTAATGGCCCGTGACCTGTCCATGACTTTTACTGTATACCCCTGACTAAAACTTGGCGGGGGGAGGGGGGCCCTTAGGAGGTACCGCAGGTGCACAGGGGGGCGCCGTGGATGCTCGGGGGAGGGTTGGCGGGGCTGGGGCTGGGAACCGCTGCCAATGGGAGCTACAAGGGTAGTGCCTGCCGGCAGAGGCAGCACATGGAGCTAGGAGCTGTGGGAAGGAAGTTCCTGTAGCCCTTCCGGGGAGCCCGTCCTGGGTAAGCAGTGCTCTGCACTCCAGCCCTGAGTACCCCCACGTCCAAACTCTTGCTGCTGGGGGTGCGAGACTGCCCCAGCTGCAGCTGGTGTGCTTGGCCCAAGGGCTGCCTGAACTGCTCAGGCGGCCTCTGGGCCTGGCACACCAGCCGCTGCAGAGGTCACAGAAAGTCATGGAATCTGTGACAAACAAGGATCCTTAACTGTAGGATTAGGCACGTGAATAGGTCCTGAAGAAGAGCTCTGTGGAGCTCAGAAGCTTTTCTCATGAACGGCAGTTGGTCCAATAAAAGGTATTACCTCACCCACCATGACTCTCTCATACTTAACTTTGGAATTTGATTTTGTTATGGATTTACTGACTTTCATCATGAATATTTCAAAGCACTAAAGAGTATGATTGAACTATCTGCTAAAAGCATTAAAAGAAACCTTAATTTTATCTTGATACCAGAGCACACACAACCCTTTTGACTGTTTCCTGTGACTTCTATGTAGTTATACCTTAAAGCCAATTGTCCTTTCAGGATTCCCTATAAAGCAGGGTGCATACTACAGAGCTGATCTTATCTTCCATGTAGATTAATTTCATGAAATGTAATTGGAAAATATTATGTCCAGTTCATCCCAGTGACTCTCATTTTAAAAGATTTCCTTATTCGCACTGGTATTTGAGGTGCCTTTGTAGCTAAGATGAACAAAGTGAAGTTTGAGTACGATCTGTTGAACCCAAATCATTTTGCAGACTTTTCCCATGATATTTTTAAATAATAAAAAAAGTACTTGATAATTCACGGTATCACAGTATAGCACATAAGAACCATTAACTTAGAACTTGTATTATCATGATGTGTATGGAGCAGGTTGTGCTTAGCTGTCAAATATAATACAGCAGAACCTCGTTTATCCAATCTAATTGGGACCAGGACCAGATCTGATCATCAAAAATCTGGAGAATGGGAAAGTGTGTTGCTGCAGCAGCATCTAGTGGCCACAAGAGAGATTGCCCACTTCTGGCCCTGGAGTCCTGATCAGTTAATGCGGAGAGCCTAACAGAGGGTCAGATAAATGAGATTCTAATTCTACTGTATTTTAATGCTTAATTTAATTCCATCTCTTAAAGGGCTGGAGAAAATTGAACAGCTACAAAATCATGAAAATGAAGACATCTACAAACTGGCTTATGAGATCATTGATCAGTTCTTCTCTTCAGATGATGTAAGTATCTAGTAGCTGTGTAATCTATTCTGCTTTCAATCATATTTAATCTTTTCTTACAAACATGGTTAAAGAAATAATTACAAGAGTTCTTAAATCTTTGTGAGCGTTATAGCATTATTTGTGGTTGTCTCTGCGTAACATAGTGTCAGGTTGTGCAGTTTTATTATTTTGCTACCAAAGAACATCCTCCCAAAGCTGCAGTATTCTCTCACGTGATACAAATAAATGATTCATGCTCTAAAACAAAACATCTTACTAAAATTATAATCTTTTCTGTCTTTATCAATAAAATAGACTAAAAAGAAAGACATTAATATTGACATCAAGAAAAACAAAATTGGTAGCACCAAATTAGCAGGCACTATAACTTCAAAAATCCCTGTTTAACTTTATTCAGCTGCCATTTAAAAAGTGAAATCACAGGCTAGAATTAGAGAGTAGAGTATATGAAATGTCTGATACTCACCTCATATAACAAAAACCAGTACATGAACACTGTTTAGTCCAGATTCATTTGGACAGCCAAAGTAATACTAACTTACACACACACATACTAAAACAGCATTAGAACTTCAAAAATACCAAAGGCATTGCTGGGTAGTTCAGTCATCTTGAGAATAGTCTGGTGGTGGTCTCATTTTAGAAGTATTCAAATATGTGCTGCTGTCTGTGTGTCCACACTACTATTTTTAGTGTGCTAACTGAAGCAGAACTAGCACGTCTATTTACCCAGGCTGCCCTCTCAATTTTGATTCTTCTTTTCTTGTCCGAATAGTGTTGCTACACCCTCTCTGTCATTCAGTTTGTAATTCATATTTGAATTCATAAAGTGTTTCGGGGTGATTCAGGGTGAAAGGTATGTAAATATAGTATTGCTGATTGTGAGCCATATGGTGTCAGACTACTACAAGTAGGCTACATCAGCATCTATAGTTTAGCTTTATCTATTGTTTAAAAAACTCATCTAATCTTATAAGCATTAGAATCGTTCTGTGATGTAAAACTTGTTTCAACTAGTATTTGTCCTCTCTGTACCCATTGAAAGTACTTTTTTGTTTTTTTAATAGATTGATGAAGATCCTAGCCTTGTTCCAGAGGCAATACAAGGTGGAACATTTGGTTTCAATTCATCTGCCAATGTACCAGCAGAAGGGTTCCAGTTTTAGAGTGATATTTTGGTGGTTAGGTACAATGCAGCACTGAATAAAAAATGGTTTGACCCATCAATCTTGGCTCATGGGATCCGCTGCTGCATTAAATCGGGAAAGAAAATGTGAAGATTTCATTTGGAATCACAGAAAAGCCCAAATGAAGTCAAGATGGCGAGTGGGTGCGAGTGAGAATGAGTGGCAAAATGTAATGAAAAACTTCACTGAATGCTTATTTAGATTGTTCAAAGAAAAAGGGCTACAGGTCAAAGATCTTCAGTGCCTGAGAAGGAACAATGACTTACTAGAGCAATTGGGGGGGAAAATGCAGTACTATTATCATCAAGCTTTGTAAGCATAAAAGAGAATAGGATGCCCATATAAGTCCAAGGAGAATGAGCCCAGGCCTTGCTATGAAGCACCGTGTGAATGGACAACATTGAATGAATGTCTGGACTCAGCTGTGGAGCCAGGCTCATGTTTCAAACCTGGGGCTCTTCACTCATGAAGCAGACTCCTAGTCCTGGAGTGGCGTGTGTACGAGAGTATGGTTGTGATGCTGTATGTGAACGCATGCAAGCTTGATTCACCTTCAGGGGGCTGATAATAAACCTAGTAAATTATCAAAATGAGTTCATAAGTGTTAACTTACACTGGACACACAAATAAAGACCGGTTTAGCAGCAGACTCTGGTTTACTCCTGCAGCCTGTTTTGTTTTATTTTTTTCCCTGTTTCTTTTAGTTATTTTTAATTTCTTTCCTGTATGGCTTATTATTAGTTGCTTGTAAAGTCAGAATTTTCAGGAAGGCTTCCCTGTGCATTTGCACCAGATGAATGTTTGATGTTATGAAAAGCTTTCCATATCATCAAAACAAATTTGTGTAGATTTTTGCATGAAAAAACATACATTTCCCTCCAAATAGACTGTGTTGCAGTACATAAGTTGCCATAATAGTAGAAAACAGTAAAATGTGGTAATAAATTCATCATCCTTTTCATTTTCAAAGATAACATAATGATCTCTTTGCATGTGGTAATCTACAGCATAGCTCATTTTTAGATTTTGTTGAGTCCTGTAACCAAATGTTTCTTTTGTGGTAGAATACCGTGCTGTTCAATGTTACTTGTTTTCAAACTTTGTTTTCTATGAAAAT
Organism: Chelonia mydas; assembly: GCF_015237465.2. Taxonomy (NCBI): domain Eukaryota; kingdom Metazoa; phylum Chordata; order Testudines; family Cheloniidae; genus Chelonia; species Chelonia mydas. Next base: position 21,592,344 of record NC_057855.1, read on the forward strand.
GATATGGAAACTTCTAAAAATTAAATTTGGTGCATATGTACTGCTGAATAAAGACCGAAGAAGAGGTGTGAATAGATGTACAAATCCAATTCCTGGTTTGAATACCTTTAATAATATGCCTAATCTGTCCAATTGTTTTAGACTCTTTTTATCTTAGATGTAGGCAGCCATGAACAATCTATTTTGAGCCACTTTAGAGAGAAAACTTTGTATTTTTAAAACTTGCATAAAAAACATGCAAGTGTTTTTATAATTGGAGTAATGCCTCAGTTTTGAGGTTCTGCACACTAAATTAAAGGTGACATTACAAATTTATACAAAAAGGAGAACTCTTTATAAGGTGGCTCATTGTAGGAAATGCTGTGCCTTCCCCTTTGAGCACAAGTGTTGCATGAACAACAGTTTGCTATAATAAAACATACCGGATTAGTCACCATTAGCATCTATATCTACCTTGTGTTTTAAAATCAACTGGCAATTCTGAAACACTGTAGAATGGATAAAGATTATTTTGTGATCATAACTCTTTGTTGGACTAGAGTATTTTTACAGCATTCCTTGTCATCAGAAACATGGTTAAAGTTTAAAACTAGAAGCAGCAGAAAACTAGCTTGTGAAATTTATCTAAGTAGAGTGCAGGCTAGGCTGTCTTGGGGAAATAAACGTTAAACCTTTAAAACAGCATTGTATTATTTGGTGTGTGTCTTTTTGTATAAACTCAAATTGTAGTGAAGAAGTTAAAAAGCATTTGTGTACACAAGCAGGCAAAAAATGGTTAGTTTAACAAAATGTTCATATAAACTGTTACTTCCATACCCTTTTAACCCTTTAATGTGTTTCAGACATACCTCTCAACCTGCCAAAGGCCCAAATACGGGATGCAATATGAGAGACAGACCCAAAGGGAAGAATAGGAACTGTTATTCATGTAGGGAATTTAAGACTGTAAATAGCTTTCTACAACTTCACTTCCCTGTTTCTTTATATCTAATAAAAATAATATGCAATAATAAGTGAGAAGACACAATTTGTATAGAACATAAATAGGTTCAGGACTAAAATGAGTGATGCTTGAAATGAGGGACATTTCAGAGGAAGTTATGGCTTCAGAACCGACATAAGAGAGTTGATTACTTTCATGCATTATGTAAATCATACAGCACAGTGGACCCTCGCTAGAACGCAGGATTTGGGATCGATGCGTGGTACCGCATTAATGCGGGGACCGCGTTAAAATGAATTGCAATTAAACTAATTACATTTGGGATCCATGACCGCAACTGCGTGTTATATGAATTTGCGTTATATAGATGCACGTTCTAGCGAGGATCCGGTGTATATTAACTGTGTAATTCCATCAGATGTTTTGCTAATATTGAGCAGAATTGCATCTTAAGTAATTATGTTCCACCTATATTATCTTTTTACTTTCAATTGCATACCTAAATCTTCCCCAAAAAAGACAATTCACTTGTGAGTTTTCATACAGTTCTTTTCACAAGTAGCTCTAAAATGCTTTACAAAGTAAGGGAAGGCTAGTGTCCTTATAGTTTTACAGATGGAGAAACTGAGGTATAGAATGTCTTGCCTAATCTCACACCATGTTGGTAGCAGAACTGCAAGTAGAACCCAGGTTTCCTGACTTGAAGACTAGTACCCTATTCATTGGACAGTGTGCCTCCCTGGTTTAGTGTTGCAGGTTCAGCATGGTTGCCATATCTTTCCCTTTTGAGGCATCTTCATTGACTGCCTCTGTTCCGTATCATTATATTGGGATTTTTCAAAATCATCTAAATGAGTTCAGATCTTAATAGTGGGACTTGGATGCCTAATTTACTTAAGCACTCTTGAAATCCCACCCTCAGACTTTAAAATATTTTGCTTTTTGTGAAAAACTATACAAATGAACATTTTTCATAAATCTTTAATCTGTAACTTATGACTCAGTGATACAGTAGGACTTTTGGAATTAAAATGTGAAGTTTGTATTTCAAATCAAGTTTACAGAAACTACTATTAAATCTGTGCATTTTTAATATAGTTTGTTAGAAAACTTTTGTATTCCTAATTGTTTAGCTTATACAGTGTAGCGATTTTTGGTAAAGAAAGCAAAAACTAAATTATACAGAAGGATTGCTGAATTACAGAGGACTGCAATTTCAGAAGTGAGTATTTATATTTGTGCCTGACTTTCTGAAGAAATTACTGACTTTTCATAGCAGTTAATATTTTTGTAGGTCTTGCATGCAATATTTTTTATTATAAAACTTAAATCTAAAAAGGTCAACTTATTAGAATGTTAATGTGGTTTAATAGATTTAGTCAACTTATAAAAATCAATTGTGTATTAACTGCTCTTGCAAGTTTCTTTTTCCTAACAGGTTTAAATTTGTATCAGTTACTGTACTTTCTAGACTGCTGAAAACATCAGCCGTGAACCGATTTTAAGTAGTTACGGTCCAGGAAAATGTACTTTTAAGTTACAATATTCACGTTTGTGCCCCTGGAGCAAAATATGTTCTAACTAGTTCATTAGAGAATAATGGCCATGGTTTTATAAAATTGGATGCCTAAAATTAGACTCCTTAGACCACCTAAATAAATGGCTAATAGATCTGACTTCCAAAAGTGCTGAGCATCACTTACGTTAATCAGAGCTACTGGGACCTCAGCAATTTTTAAAATCAGGCCACTTATTTAGGTGTCCAGATACTAATTTAGGATTTTGCCCCATGTCTTTGTACTTGCGTTCTTTTTTTCAATGTTAACTTCACATTAGAAGAGGGTTTCTTGTACGTTCATTTCTCTTCCAGTGTGATATAGAATTACATACTGTATCCTACTATGAAGTGTTTTTTACCCCAATTATCTTCTATGCTACAGAAGAAGGTTAGGGAGAAGCAGATAAATATCTGGTGAAATGTTGACTCTTAGCAATGATTAGGGTATTCAAACAGTGTGGTAAGGCACTACAGTCTTTTGAACAAAATACACTTAATTACTAAGTATAGCTGGATTGCACCTAATTTATTGAATATACTTGTTTTAGCTGAAGCCTTAATAGCAAAACAGCAAAGGATGAGCCTGTGACTTGAGATGGAGCCATTGTGTATGCTGTTCTCAGCTTCCTGCCTTTTTAACATAGTGATTTATTCTTTATTTAGTTTTGTTTTATTTTTAGTTTCAGCACCGTTGTGGTTGGTGGGGGAGTTACCCACCCTTTTTGCTTTAGGATTCCTATTTTTAGTTCATTAGACCTCCAGGTTATGCCAAAGACCCTGGGGTTTAAGCCCTGCCATATTTACCAGAGGTCTTTTTCTTAAAATGCTGTCAAAATGAAAGGATTGTATGGCATCTAAAGGCAGGTCTCAAAGAGACAGAGAAGCTGGACTGAAGTTCCTTCTAGTAGAACTCTCACTAGCCCCAGTGGCGTCCGCTTCCCACCCTGTCATACATCGTCCCCTAGGCTGCTCCAGTGACTCTTGCAGTTCGAGCAGTACCTTCAGAAGCTAAGTCATCCAAGAAGAAGCTTCTTTCCCCAACTGTGGAAAAGACAAAGAGGGGTAGGTTATTCCATAAATCCCACACTGAGATGTCTGTCTCTCCAGGAGTACAACTGAGGCTCTATCTGACTCTGGTACTAAGCTACTGGTTTTGCACAAGAAGCAGCATACTGAAAGGTCTCGTAACACAGGGAGCTGTCAGCCTCAGAACCAACTGGTGCCTTGTGGTGCCAGCATGTGCACAGGCCACCTACTCGTGGTCTGGTACCATCACCTTCCCAGCACCAGAGCTGTAACGTCAAAGAAGTTCCTCTCTTAAAGCCTCTCTGGTATCACCTCAGCACCAACCCCTTCTCCAGGCTCTGGTGCTGACTCAGACTTTTTGATACTATAGCCCTCTAGCACCCTCCAGATTTCTTTCCCCAGAGGAACTTTTCATACTGGAGGTACTGGAGTCTCCCCTGCTATGGGCCCCTATGAAAGCCCCTTCCCTGATACCATTCAGACACCTGTAACTGCAGTCCCCGAGACTGAACCCCACTCAGGCCTTCAGTACCGGAACCTATGTCTGATGCTCCCCCCTTTCAGCCCAGGGGATACTTCTTCAGACTCTGAAGTCTTGCTACAGGGTGCTCTTGGCACGATACCATCGCACCCTCGTGAACCACTATGTGGAAGATGATCTTCCGGGTCACACCAGATGCCCTAGATCCAGGAGTTGAGTACCCATGGCGATCCTCCCCCTATCTACTGGAATTCCTGGGGTTATGTTGGTGAACAATTTTATGGGCTCCCAGCCAGAAAGAGTCCCCAATACCTGCTGGTACCACAGCACTCACAGGCACCAACTGACCAATCTTTGGTACATGATTGTCCCCTTGTATGCCTCTTTGACAAGAAGACGCAGTCAAGAACAGCAGGACCCATGGATTAGAGGGAGCTTACCCCCGTCTGTGAAGTCCTCTTCATCTCGAGGCAGTCATGCTTCCACCACCCTCTTACGCTGATGACTTTCAGGCCTTCCACGACTGCAAGAATGCCTGGCAGAATCTTTCCAGATTCTATTAGAAGAGATCCAGGAGTCTCAACACTCCTTTGTGGACATTTTAAATATCATCCCTCAGGGGAAAATCACCCTTCCAATCAATGAACCTCTGCTTATCGCCTACTTGCACAGTTTGCAAACACCGGCCACTATCCAGCACACCTATATTATATTTTGTCTATGGGAATAAACCATTTGTTTTCCCACCTCATTCCCAATTCCCTGATGGTGGTTGCAGCTAATGAAAAAAACACTCCAGATCCTCTCCTATGGTAACAAGTCCAACATTTAGACTGTGGGCGCTCTCTGATTTCAGATAGCAAATTAGCAAGCCCTGTTTGCAAAATATGATTTTAACACTTGTTCGAGTTCACACATTTTATTGAACATCTGCCACAGGACCAGAGGGAACAATTTTAGGCTCTCATTTTGAAGGGTCAATTGATATCAAAACCCTCCCTCCAGGCTGCCCTGGAAATGGTTTCTAGATCCTTAGCTATGGCAGTGGTTATGAGGAGAGCATCCTGGCTCTAGTTTTCTGGTCACCTGACGGGAGTGCAGAGTACAGTTGAAAACTTTCCGTTTGAAGGGCCCAGGCTCTTTAATGTTGAGAGAGACTGCTGAGGGACTCAAAGGCGACCATACGGTCTCTAGGAATTTATGTTCCTGCAACAGACTGTTTAGTAGGTCCAAAACATCACTGCACTCTAGACCATTTCAGTACCATATGCCAAAGACTTTTCCTGGACCGTTTGGCTTTCAGAGGAGATCATCTAGACAGCAAAAAAAAAAGGCGGGGGGGAATACACCTTTCTACATCATCTGCACATCCCTCTAATAATCAGTTTTAACATCTCGGTTGATACCTTGCATCTTCAGGCTTCCTACTTTCCTGGATCCTGTGCTGCATGATTCCATCCACCCTTACTTTGGAGACAGATTATCGCACTTCCTCTCGGCCTGGGAACATTGCCTCAGATAAATGGATCTTTGAGTTGATCAATATGGGATATTCCATACACTTCCACACTATTCCCCCTTCCTCATCCATCTTCAGGGATCTCTCTCATGAACAGCTCTTAACACAAGAAGACCACTCTCTCCTACTCTTGGGGATGATCAAAGCGGTTCTCCCACAATTCTTTGGAAGAGGATTCAATTCCAACTATTTCCTAGTTCCCAAGAAGGGCAGAGGATGAGGGCCAATCCTCAACCTCAGAAATCTGAAGAGCTATATACTTCAGGATGTTGATGCACTTCAGGATGTTGATGCTAGCTACTATAATCCCATCAGGAGACTGGTTCGTTGGCCTCAGCCTCCAGGTGCCTACTTTCATATAGCTAGCTACCCATCCCACAAAGGTTTCCTATGTTTCATAATTGGCTTAGAACACTATCAGTTCCCAGTCCTTCCCTTCAACAACTCTCTCAGCTGTGGAGGTGCATTTAAATCAGTGTGGCATAGCAATATTCCCATAACTGGATGATTGGCTCCTCAGGGATCGATCAGCTCTCGAGGTCCAGTTGGCAACCTCCAAGGCTCTAGCCCTATTTCAGTCCCTGGGCCTTCGCATCAATCGGAGGAAGTCTACATTCACCCCAGTCCAAAGAATAGATTTAGTCATAGTCACTCTAGACTCCATAACTGCCATTGTATCTCCCCAAAGAAAGATTCTCTACTCTGTCCAGTCTAATCTCAATGATACAACAAAGCCCACAAACAACTCCAAGGATGTACCTAAGACTCTGGAGGCCCATGTTGGCCTCCACATTTGTCATGCACGGTTGCATCTCAGGTGCCTTCAGGCATGGCTAAGGACTGTGTACACCCCAAACAGACAGTCTTTCCAAATGCATCACACTACCTCAGAAAGTTCTGGACTTCCTCAGGTGGTGGAAGGACCTACTGAAAATCTGTGTGGGGACCTTAACCTCACAGATCCTCACAACAGATTCTTCTTTTTTCAGATGGGGGAACTCACCACCCAGAGGCCACAGTCCACATGAAGTGGTCTGCACAAGAGATCCTGCTCCACGTCAACATCCTAGAGCTGAGAGCAGTTCAGTATGCTTGTCAACGCTTCGTTTACACAGTACGGGGCCACTCCATCAGGTTAATGCTGGTCAACCAGGCAGCGATTAATTATATCGACTGTCAGGGCACAGCAAAATCCCCTCCTTATGTGAAGAGTTGCTAAAACTTTAGAACTAGTACATTCTCAATATTTTACTCAAACTGCATAGGAAAGAGCAAAGGTTATTCTCATAGCACTATTCTGGCTGAGACATGGTTCCTAAATGGCTTTCAAGCATGGAGCTATCCTGTTCAGTTAAGGTCCAGACTGTTTTATCTAGCAGGAAACCTTGTATTCACAAAACTTATCTTCAAAAGTGTAAACACTTCCATTCTTGGTGTTCTCTTCACTCTTTTCAAGCATCAGAAGTTGTGTTCTCCATCTGTTGGATTTAAAGTAGGGCTGTCAAGCGATTAATAGCACTGTTAAACAACAATAGAATACCATATTTTAAATATTTTTGGATGTTTACTACACTTTAAAATATATTAATTTTGATTACAACACTAAATACAAAGTGTACAGTGCTCACTTTGTATTTATTTTTATTACAAATATTTGCACTGTAAAAAAACAATTATTTTTCAGTTCACCTCATACAAGTACTGTGGTGCAATCTCTATTGTGAAAGTGTAACTTACAAATGTAGAATTATGTACAAAAAAACTGCATTCAAAAATAAAACAATGAAAAACTTTAGAGCTTACAAGTCCACTCAGTCCTACTTCTTGGTCAGCCAATCACAAGGTTGGTTATAATTTGCAGGAGATAATGCTGCCCGCATCTTGTTTACAATGTTGTCTGAAAGTGAGAACAGGTGTTCACATGGCACTGTTGTAGCTGGCGTTGCAAGATATTTACATGTCAGATGCGCTAAAGATTCAAATGTCCCTTCATGCTTCAACCACTGTTCTACAAAACATGCTTCCATGCTGCTGATGGGTTCTGCTTGATAACAGTCTAAAGCAGTGTGGACTGATGCATGTTCATTTTCATCACCTGAGTCAGATGCCACCAGCAGATGGATGATTTTCTTTTTTGGTGGTTTGGGTTCTGTAGCTTCTGCATCAGTGTGCTGCTTTTTTAAGACTTCTAAAAGCATGTTCCACGTCTCGTGCCTCTCAGATTTTGGACGGCACTTCAGATTCTTAAACCTTGGGTTGAGTGCTGTAGCTATTTTTAGAAAACTCACTTCGTTACCTTCTTTGCGTTTTGTCAAATCTGCTGTGAAAGTGTTCTTAAAGCGAACATGTGCTCGGTCATCATCTGAGGCTGCTATAACATGAAATCTATGCAGAATGCGGGTAAAACAGAGCAGGAGACATACAGTTCTCCCCCCAAAGAGTTCAGTCACAAATTTAATTGATGCATTATTTTTTTAATGAGCATCATAAGCATGGAAGCATGTCCTCTGGAATGGTGGCCGAAGCATGAAGGGGCATACGAATGTTTAGCATATCTGGCATGTAAATACCTTGCAATGCCAGCTACAAAAGTGCCATGCAAATGCCTGTTCTCACTTTCAGGTGACATTGTAAATAAGAAGCAGGCAGCAGTATCTCCCGTCAGTGTAAACAAGCTTGTTTGTCTTAGCAATTGGCAGAATAAGAAGTGGGACTGAGTGACTTGTAGGCTCTAAAGTTTTACACTGTTTTAGTTTTGAGTGTCGTTATGTAACCAAAAAGAAATCTGCATTTGTAAGTTACATTTTCATTATAAAGAGATTGCACTTCAGTACTTGTATGAGGTGAATTGAAAAATACTTTATCATTTTTACAGTGCATATATTTGTAATAAGAATAATATAAAGTGAGCACTGTGCATTTTTTATTCTGTGTTGTAATTGAAATCAATATTGAAAAATGTAGAAAAACAGCCTGACCTATTTCATAAATTTCAATTGGTATTCTATTAGAAGTGCGATTAATCGTGATTAAATTTTTTTATCAGGATTAATTTTTTTGAGTTAACTGCAATTAATTGACAGACCTAATTTAAAGATATAAGCTCCATCGGTAAACTCGAAGTATATTTGGACCCATTATATCCTTCCATTCACATATCAAAGACTTCTCCATTTTTGTCCACCTCACTAAAGCCAGATTCCTCAAGGGCTAACACAACTTGTTTCCCCCTGTACGGAACCTGGCCACCCACTGTGACCTTAATTTGGTTCTCAGTCCCCTGAGGAAACCCCCTTTAATGTATAGCTGCCTGTTCTCTCCTCCACCTCTTCCTCAAGACTTCATTCTTTAAAGCCATCACTTAACTAGATGACTGGGAGAGCTTGGAGCTTTCATGGCAGACCTGCTATTTGCTGCCTTTTATAGGATACTGTAACAATTTGTCCCTATCTTCACTTCCTCCCTTATGGGAAAATACAATCTTCGTTGCTTTTGAATAAGTTTTAGAACAACCCCAGTATTAAGAATTCTGACAGTTTAGCAGTTCTCTCTGTAGAAGCAAGGTAGACATTTCACTATCCGTTATAAGTAAGCCCTATGGCAATCGAAAAAGAGCAAAAAAACTGTAGCTATCGTAGTCTGCATGTGTACTGCATTAGATAATTTAGGCTTTGATCCTGCAAACACTTATGCAGGAGTATAATTTTACTCACATGAGTTTACTTCAGTGGAATTACTCATATGAGCTAAGTAACAGATATGCAAAAGTACTTGCAGAATTGGTCTTTAATCACTCAAATTAGGATTATATTGTTTGGTGCTTGCAATTAATGTGGTCCACATATTTTCTGGACAGTGCTGATTGCAACAATGTGGGCCAGATTCATTAAAATGTTCACCTTTTGAATAGTATATTGCGAGTCTGCCAGATAATTTCCTGATGAGCACAAGCAAAAGAAGGGAAATGCCAGTATTTGTGTAACCTAGCCAAACCTGAGGAGAATGTAGTGAAAGGCATCTCTCTAGTCCCAGGGCGTTCTTTCTACAGAATTTCAAAGGCAAACTGGATGTGTCGGAGCATATAAAAAAAAAAAAAAAAAAAAAAGATGGCAAGAACCATTTGCAGTGGGAAGTGTTAGGTAACTTAAATATAGGAGTTTCTACCACCTCCCCCTATAATAGACATACTATAATTATACAAGGAATTAAATGATATATACTAGAAAGAAAAACATCTTCCTTTCAGTACTTGACAATGGCAGAGTCTCCAAATTACCGGCAAGAATGCTGGTCACAAGACTGCAAACGATTATTTTTTTTAAATCATACATCTGGATCAAATAGACTTTATTAAAGGAAATTTAGTAGCAGAAAATATGTAAAGTTTACAAACTGCTGCTGGTAGTCAATAAGGTTTGGCTATTGCCAAAGTAAGTCTCAGGAGACATACAAAAACTCTGAAAGAATTAACATCACTCCACAACCACAGTAAAAATGTGCTGAAAATTCAACCTATGTAAAAGTAATTAAATTTCAAGTTTTCTCACACTCCCCTACTCAATGATTTCCGAGTTTCTGAATAAGCACAAGACAACATGTATTTTTCCTCAAGCTATTAATGTTGCCATACATATTCAATATGAAGTCTTTCATTATACATGATCATTTTGTTAACTGTAATGAGTTCTTGGTTTTCATGTCTAAGTTTATAGAAAAGAGTATAGAATGGTTGTTAAATAGTTATATTAAAGAGCAGTCTGGGGCTAAAAATAAACTTAGCTTATATAAACACGATTCAAAATGGCTCTGGTATGCTGGACAGAAGTGGAGCTTTCTGGTTTTTAATTAATTATGTTATATCCACATCACCAATGCCAGATCACAGCATGGGGCTGTTTTCCCCACATTTACAACAGTTTAGTAAAATGTTTCGTTCTGTGATCTCTGAACGCCTATTAAGAATATGTCAGCACATCAAAACTTGTCCGTTAATTCCACCAATTCATCCGCATGAATCCTCCTAATTATGGATGACACCGATAATTTTGGCTAACAGATTAGCAACCTATTTACACCAATTTAGTAAGCCTCTCTGGTCTTTATACCAAGTGGTATCAGGATTCTTCAATCTCTTTGTTTGTCATCCTGTGCTGCGTTATGTCTTGTTTAAACTGCAAGCTCCTTGGAGCAAAAATACATTTTACTTAGTCTATAAATTGCCATGAACATCTAAATTCAGGAGATATCAAGGAGTCTAAATTTAATTTGCACTCATGAGGAATTGCACTCAATATGGGTGCAAATAAATGCAGGAGCAGTTTTTAGAGACTGCTTTTGTATATTTGACTCAGTTCTCTCAGGATTATCCACATTAATAGTTATCATGGGTACTGACCTGTGGAAGCTGTACAGCCTTCCTAAGTTATACAGAAACTACTGTCCTGATAGTTGGGGACAGCACCTCCAGTTGGCACTGTGTATGACAAATGCCACATATGACACTGACTGTGTATAAGTACAGGTCTAGTTGTGAGTAAGGGGCTATGACTTACATTGTCAATAGCACAATAAGGCATTTTGTTAAAATAGCTCACAAAAATGCTATACATATTATTGAAAAGCATACTGATGAAGATTATGTGAATTTATTTCTATCATGTTACACAATACTCTTCTATAACTGTGGAGATACTGGAGGATCCAGCATCAATGTAGTGTTTGGATTACTGAAGTTTGTGTTATAACCTAAAGGTAGATATGTTGCCTTCGATCTATTATCCCCATAGATTTGTGGGCTTCCATGTAGGTTACCTATTTTGTACCAGTTCCCATTCTTAAAGATGGATTATCCTTGGTGCCTGGTAAAGCTTTCAATTTGATCAGATTTGGGATGGGAGGATTTAGGGCGAACAGTGCAATAAGGCAAGACGCTTAAAGAATGAACAGTGATCTTTGTTCCAATAAATTTTGCTTCAGTGCACTTGTGGTACACAGCCACCACAAACCCATTTTTGGAGGAACAAAAGGATAATTCCTTCCTAAACACAGAACAGTCACCATTTCGGCTAAAGATTCACCCTTCAGATCTGGCGGGCGGAATTGCCCTAAAGAATTATTTTCAGGGATTTGCTCTGATTTTAGCTTATCTCAGGTTTTCAGCTGTCTAGGGCCCAGCAGCTACTACTTTTTGCCTCCTGTAGTCTCTGTGGGATAGACAGTGCTGTTGAAAGCCACTACCCAACTCAAGCATCCTACTGTAATTACAAAGATTCACCACTCTTGATGCAAAAGTACATATTTTTAAGGCAGCATAAGTAATGGACTTACAAAATGGGTGCAACCCTTGCAACTGTGCATGAACCACAGGATTATGGATACACATGGTGTTGTGTTAATTTCCTTTCTGTTCAAACTGTAAGCAAAATGTTTAAGGTGATATCCCTTTAACAGAAAGGATGGAATATTCAAATCAGCATGTTCCAAGGCAGGGCATTTGGAAATAACATTTGTAGAGAGCTGGGCTGGGCTGAAGAGAAGCTGAAGGCTGATAGGAAAGAGAGAGATTAAAAGGAAAAAAAGAAGTATTAAAGCATTAGAAAGATGCTGGAAGGAATAGAAGAGAGAGAAGGAATAGAGAAAAGTAAAATAGGAAATATGGAAACAAGAGTAGTGAATTTGGACATGGTAAATAGTTTTACAGTTCTTAGCAGTGGCATCACTATTTATATTTTCAAAGTGCAAAATATGACTATTATCCCCATTTCATGGAGGAGGGGACAGACACAGAGTAGGTTGTGACTTGCCCAAGGCCACAAAACTGCCTAGATGGGTTTAAGAATAACAATACTTTAGTATCTAGATTGGTACAAATAAAGGAAAATGACACTAAAAAATGTTTTAAAAGTAACATACATTGATCCTGATTCTAGTCTCCTACTGATTTTATACTGGTGTAACCCCGGCTACCATCCCTTGATTTAAACTGGGGTAAGTGAGAGCAGAATCAGAGGCATTATTTGTCATAGTTTGTAATTAAACAGAAAAAAATTGACTGTAATCACAAAAACCTATAAAAAAAAGGAAGCACTGGTAACAAAAAATGGTAACCTATCCTTAACTGTTGTTCCTTTAGATGTAAGGCAGACACATATTCTATGTGAGTGGGTGAGTAACTCATGCACCAGAGCTGGAGAACTTTGCCTAGCAGTACCTGTAGGGGTGGCACTTACACCCTCTGGCCTACCCCTCCCCATGCTGTAAATGGGTGGTGTCACCCTGAGCCCCTCAGTTCCTTTGCACCGAACATCAGTAGTATAGACTCTGATGCAGAAAGAATGGAGGGCAGGTCATGGAATACACATTTGCATCACGTCTCAAAAAACAACAGTTACAGTTTTTCTTCAAGTAGATGCAGCCATGTATTTTATATGGGTGACTCACAAGCAGTATTCGTCTGAGGTGGAGCTCAGAGTCTATTTAAAGAAGGACTGCAGGACTGCCTGCCCAAAGTTTGCATCTGATCTAGACGCTGCTGTAATGGCATAGTGGTTTGCAATAGTATGCACAGAGGACCAAGTGGACACCTTGCAAATGTCCAGTATAGGAATGTCATTTAGAAATGCCATTGGTGTTGCTTGAGTTCTCATGGAATGAGCTTGTACACCTTTAGGAGGCACAGCCTGGGCTACTTTGTATGCTGTCACGATACAGAAAGTTATCTACCTGGAGACTGTCTGTTAAAAGATCTCTTGACCCTTCAACAAATCCACACATGATCCAAACAGTTGAGGTGATGAATGGAAAGGTTTAGGTCTACCAGATAAAAAGCCAGACGTTGCCTGATACCCACTGTGTGAAGATGCTGCTCCTCTGGAGTTGAATGCGGCTTAGGGAAGAACACTGATATATAATTTGCTTCAAGTGAAAATGAGAAACCACCTTAGATAAATACGTAGGGTGTGGCCACAGGATTACTTTGTCTCTGGAAAATTGTGTGTAAGGAGACTCTGAAATCAAAGCCTGTAACTCTCACACTCTCCTTGCAGATGTTATAGCCACAAAGAAGGCAGTTTTCTGACACAGATGGGAGAAAGAAAAGCTCTGCAGCATGGCCAGCAGGTGCCAGGGAACAAAGGAGGATGAGCCAATAGAAGCTATAGCACCAGAGAACTCCTGAACTAGAGGAGAATCCGGGATTGAGAGGCAATGCAAGTTTGATGCCGCCTGGTATGCCATTGACTTGAAGACAGTCAGCACTGGTGCTGACATCATTGGATCAGACTCAACAGATGCTTCATGATCAGAACTAGAGTTGACAGTACAGGCCCTTACTGCTCCTGATGCTGTACTGGGGCGCAGTTGGACAGACCTGCTCCATTCTGCATGGAGTATGCTGCTGGTCTGCACTCCTCTTAAAAAAAGCAGTCTCCCGGAGCCATAGAATGGTCCCGACTTGTTTTATGGAACCTCTTCCTTGCATAGGGTGACCAGATGTCCCAATTTTATAGGGACAGTCCTGATTTTTGGGTCTTTTTCTTATATAGGCTCCTATTACCCCCTACCCCCGTCCTGATTTTTCACATTTGCTATCTGGTCACCCTATCCTTGCCACACCAGAGGCGGGTGAACAACTCCTTTTCCTCTGCAGGGAAATACCAGAGCCTGATCTCAGACTGGCATCACTTGTCAGATCTGAAGGTGACTGCTGATCAGAAGAAGGCCTCAGTTCTGAAGTGGGCCTCATGGCCTGCTCCAGCAGGTGCTGCTTCAGCTGCAAGTCTTTCGCCAACTGAGTCCTCTCTGTGAACAACTTGCTGATGGAACACCACTCTTTAATGTATGCCTTGCTGAGACACAAGCACCTCGTTTGGGGGGTGCTGTTAGGGATGGCCCGCACTATACCACAGACAATGCATGAATCCTAGTGAGGGCATCATGCAGGGCAGCCAACTATTCTGCTAACACTTAAACTGAACCTAAGATACTACTACAATATACATGATACTATTGCTCTGTCTTCTGAGAACTCTGTGAGGTGAAGACACCACAACAAGCTCTGACTCTAGCCCAGGGGTGGGCAAACTTTTTGGCCCGAGGGCCACATCTGAGTATGGAAATTGTATGGCAGGTCATGAATGCTCACAAAATTGGGGGTTGAGGTGTGGGAGGCAGTGAGGGCTCTAGCTGGGGGTGTGGGCTCTGGGGTGGGGCTGAGGATGAGGGGTTGGGGGTGCAGGCGGGTGCTCTGGGCTGAGACTGAGGGGTTTGAGGGCAGGAGGGGGATCAGGGCTGGGGCAGGGGGTTGGGGTGTGGGATTGGGTGAGGGGTGCGGGCTCCAGGCAGCGCTTACCTCGAGCAGCTCCCAGAAGCAGCGGCATGTTTCCCCCATCCAGCTCCTACACGGAGGTGTGGCCAGGTAGCTCTGCGTGGTGCCCCGTCCGCAGGCGCTGTCCCTGCAGCGCCCATTGGCTGAGAGGGTGGCGCGTGGGCAGTGTGTGGAGCCCCCTGGATGCCCCTACATGTAGGAGCCGGAGGACGGACATGCTGCTGCTTCCAGGAGCCATGCAGAGCAGGGCAAGCCCCTGACACTGCTCCCGGTCTGGAGTTCGAGGGCCAGATTAAAATGTCTGGAGGGCCGGATGCAGCCCCTGGGCCGTGGTTTGCCCATCCCTGCTTTAGCCACAGGCCATGAGAAGGAACTGAGGGAGCTGAGACAGTTCCATCCTTATGCAGCCAGGGGTGGGGTTATGGCTACAGGGCGTGAGCACCACTCCTATGGGTACTGGCAGGCAAAGTTCTCTCATTCTGGTGCATGCAGTGTGCACACCCCCACATGGAATACATGGCTGCATCTACTCAAAGAAGAAACATCATTTAGGGTGAATGCCAAATCCATTTCCTTTTACCTGGCCAATATTTGTGACTAATGGAGATCATTTTCTTTTAGTATTGACTACTGAAATACATCACATTTTGTATGAGAAGGCAGCAAATATCTAAATAATTGAACAGCAGGGAGGAATGTGCTCTACACTCGTTACAAAACAGGCAATCTGATCTGAAACCCCTTGGACCTGATTCTATATTACACTAGGTCTCTTTGCGCTGCTCCGGCAACATCTTAAGGTGAGTGTGTAAGGGCTTGTCTATACACACAGTTGTTCCTGATTAACTTCATGTGTGGACATTTTTATTCCAGAAAAAGTGTGTCCACACAGGAGTTATACAGCAACTATACTTTAAATTCCCACCCCACCTTAATCCACATTGACTTTCAAGTGCAGGCAAGTTCTAAATGTAAATGGAATTAGTTTTAAGGCAGTTTTTAAAAATTTGGGACTAAATCATGATATTGTCGATGTCAGTGGGAGATTTGCTTTTGATTTCAATAGGATCAGGATTTAGGGCTTTTCAACTCATGACGGTTATTCCAAAATAAGAATGTCTACACATGGAGTGACTCCAGAATAGTTATTCTGATTTAAATTCACACTGTTTTATTCTGGTATAAGAGTGCCTTTTTCTGGTTTAGCTTAATCTACTTCCTGATTGGATTAAGCTAATTTGAAAAAAGGCACTCTTTTGCCAGAATAAGAGTGTCCATACATAGTTATTTAGGAATAGCTTTTCTGGAATAACTTAATGTATCTGATGAAGTATTTTGACTGAGAATCAGATCATCTGGCATTAAGGTGAATTACATTATAGGTCCAAACCTGAACTCTTAATCAGACAACTTCCCCTTAAAGTCAGTTGAGCTGCAAGTGTCTAAACTCATGGCAGAATTTACAATATTAATTAGCAAATACACGATTTTAATTTGTTGTTCATGGGTGGTGGGTATCACAGGCCAGGGGAGGCTAAGCCTCTCCAAACAGCCTGGCCCCCTCCAGCTTCCCACTCTTCCCCCTTCCCACCCCCACCCCGCCTCAAGACTAGGGCAGCCTGTGGCTAGGACTTGGAGTGGCTGGGGCCAGTGCTTGCACCATCTGACGCTCCAGGGCTGGAGGCGCTGGGACCGCACCACCTACCAAGCACTCCAAGGCTGGGGGTGCTCAGGCAGCCTCAGGTGGCCACAGTGGGGTCTCTGGTTGGGGGAGGGGCAGGGCCTCATGCAGAAGGGTGGGGCTGGGGCTAAGCCTCCCCCAACGGGGTTCACATGCCCTCCCATGTTGTTATGTAAGTTGTAGTATTTGAGTTAGCATCTGAGTCTCATCTTGCTTACCTTCTAGTTTCTGATAATGGACCTGTTCCTGCTGAAATCAATTACAAAACTCCCACTGACTTTAAAGAGCGTGGACCTGCTCATTCTATGAGGTACTCACTTCCATTGATATCAAAGTTGATGGCCACAACTTCTCTAGCCAGGGAAGTTTTGTATTTTTTTTTAAGGTATTAGCAAGAACAGATTTACTGGACGCTACTTTTTACAATAGCATACAGGCTATCTTGTATTGTCAGAAATCCAAAATTGAAAATGTTCTGATTCCCCAAAATTTTCACTTTGAGTTTATCAAAAATGTGAACACTTTAAACCATTCTCCTTCATCTAAAATTCATTTTCTGTGGAAAAAAAAGTTTTGCTGTAAAATTTCCTATCAGCTCTACAATTAAATCATACATAATGAAAACGTTAGTAATTTTCACTTTTTGGTTGTCATGTATTAGTTCAATGTTGCACTTATTGGATTTCAGACAATGCAGAGTAATACTGATTTTAAATTCCAAGCAAACTATTTTAACTGATTTTTTAAAAAATGCTAAAAATATTTACATTAGATTTTGTAATTTTTTAAATGAAAACTACCTGTCTACATAATGCTATATAAAAAGTCAGAAATACCTAATGCTTTGTTATTATTATGAACGCTCTTTAATTAATTAATTATGCTATTGTGGTTGGCCTTCTAAAAGAGCTATGCAAATTGTGAGCCACATTGATTTCAATGGGGCCAGAATTCAGCCCACTTATCTATAAGGGGACTTTTTATTACAAAATGTTTTGGAAAGAAACTATTCTGTTACTTAAATTTCAGCCTTAAGTAGAGTTTGAATAATCTGTTGCTGTATAAAAAGCTTACTAATGTATCTATCTCTCAGGTAAGCTTCTGTTCACTCTTTAGTTAGTATGGTATATTTTAAAAGAAATCTTAAAACTGTGATATGTGTAAGACTATAAAAGAGAGAAAATAAAGTTTTATTGTGTGTACACACACGTGTGTGTGTGTGTATATATATATGTATATACACACATACACACACACATAGCTAAGACAAATCCTTAAAATACTCTTAACACTGTTACAACATTCAACAAGATGCAGAGTTGCCCAGTTCAATAGCAGGAACACAGTGGAAGGCTTGTGGAAGCCCAAATCCTCATTAACCACTTGAGGACTTGCAAATCTAAATTAAACTTGGCAGTGTCACTCCTATGGAGGACCATTCCCTTATTTTTAGTAGTAGTTTTAAGGCAGTTTTTAAAGATGCTGTTTTATGGTTTTGCTGCATAGCTCCTGGAGAGCTGTAATCCTTTTGAGGATCAGTTTTAAGGCACTTTGGTGGAAGTCTTCCTTTCTGGTGAGGAAGGATTCTGGTTTGTCACCTCCTGATCTCTCCATTCCAGGGAATTACTTGAAGGATGCTTTGTTGGAAGTCTCTCCTTTTGACAAGATAGATTTTCCTAGGGCAGGGGATACTTTCTCATTTGGGAAGTTATTTGCCAGCGGGTGAGGCAGCATTTTGCTGCATCAGTCTCTTATTGTAGTGTGGAAAGGAGGCTGAGTAGTGTCCCTCTCAGGGGGGAGGGTGATCAGTCTCTTGCTGCAGTGAAACAGGGATTTTCCTGGAGTGAGAGTCAGTCACTGGTTGTATGAAGAGCAGTCTTCTACCATTTGGGATTCAGTCTCTCCCTGTACAAATGGGAGACTCCCTGCCACTTGGAATTTAGTGTTGCCCTGTATGAAGGGGAAATCCTCTTCTATTTGGGGCTCAGTCTCTGCCTGTATGAAAGGGAGACCCGCCTCCATTTGGGTCAGTTTCTCCCCTTATGAAAAGGAGGCTCCCTGCCAGTCGGGGTTCAATCTCCCCCTGTATGATGGGGAAACTCCCTGCCAGTCGGGGTTCAATCTCTTCATGTATGAAGCAGAGACTGCCTGCCATCCCGGGTTCCGCTTCCCCCTGTACCAAGGCCACCACCTTCTCATTTCGGGGGTCAGCCTCCCCCTCCGATGCGGGGAGGCTGTTCTCTGTGTCACTAGCCCCTTCTCCCTCCTGCTTGAGGAAGCTCGGTCTTTTCCTCCTCCGCGCCATCCCAGGAGGGGAGAGACCTGCGGCAGGTCCCACACGGGCTGAGGCGCTGCAGCTGAGGCCGGTCGCAGTGGCCGCTAAGGCGCAGGCCAGTATGGAGAGGAAGAAGCTTTGGCCAGGGGTCGAGGAGAAGCCACGGTGCTGCAGTTCCTTCTCAGTTCGCAGTCTGCTCCGTACTAACTGGAAGAGGCAGGAGCACAGCGCCGCGGCGCCAGCAGCGAGCAGGGTGGCCAAGCCATGCAGGAGGGGAGCGGCCACTCCGCCCCGCCGCAGCCCCAGGAAGTCCAGCACCAAGGCCCCGTAGCCGCTCAGGATGGCCAGGACGCAGCAGACAGCTATAGAAGCCATCAGGGCGCCTCCGGCCCGACCCAGGAGCGGGGAGTCAGGAGCAGGATCTCTCGGGTGCACGGCCCAGACCACCCCTAGTACCGACTGGTTCCTCCCGTCGCCGCTCGTCACTAGGACCCAGCTGGGGTAGGCCCCGGCCGTGCACATCACGCCGAGGGCTAAGCATTGGGCCACGGCTGCGGCCAGACTGCCCTGTCGTCTTCTGCCTGCTGCCGGGATCAGCCGACGCCGATCTTCAGAGATCGGCTTGCCGTGTGCCGCCTCCCCCGCTTCCATGGCGGCAGTGCTCGGAGTCCGGGACGAGGGAAGGGGAGTCAATTCCGCAACCCGCCGTGCTGCGCGGCTCCCACAGCCTGTGAAATAACGGGACACCGGGCAGCGCAGTCCGCGCCACTACGGCAGGGGGAGCTGTGGCCCGGGCACAGTGAAAGGGCTGTGGCAGTCCTGGGCGGCCCCTGACCCGGCGGCTGGGGGAGGCTAGCCCCGCCCCTTCCGCGCCCCGGAACCCAGAGCCCCCAGCCCCCCCAAAGCGGGGCCCTGTGGGCGGAGTGTGGGTGGGGCCACGCCTGGCTGTTTGAGGGGCTCAGCTTCATTTTTAGGGGCCCCTCCTTGAGATCCAGCCAAGGAAAAGAACATTCTCTCTTATTCCCCTCCCCCCCGTTTTTCATTCTTTTTTCTTCCTCCTCCTCCAGTAAGTAATAGGAAGTAAATGAAAATAAAGTGCGGTTCCTTGGTTGTTTTTGTAGTCTGTCTAACTTTTCCACAGACCATTTGAAAATCGCTGAGAGTCTCAGCGGACCATTTCATGATCTTTCCAAATATTGTTTGTACCGTTAGCTAACTGTTGTACAGCGCTTTGGATAAGAGCACTTTATAAAAAAAAAAACGTAAAAAAGTTTTAGGGTGCAGGGTCTGGCGAAGACTTATGGTGCGGTAGGGGGATCAGGGCTGGGGGGAGCAGGGTCTGGGAGGAAGTTAGGTGCAGGAACAGGCTGAGAGTTGGGATGTAGGGTCTGGCCAGGAGTTAGGGTGTGGGAATGGACTCAGGGCTGGGACAGGGGTTGGGGTGTGGAGTGCTTACCTGGGGTAGCTGCTGTTTGGTGTGAGGGGTGCAGGAGTCAGGGCTGGGAGTGTGTGAGGGGGTGCAGGAGTCAGGGAGCACTGGTGGCGGGGGAGGTTGAGGGGGTGCAGGAGTCGTGGCTGGGGGGGCAGGGGGTGTGTGAGGGTGGTGCAGGAGTTAGGGTTGGGGATGCAGGGTCTGGGAGAGAGGGTACAGGAGCAGGTTGGGGTGCAGAGTCTGGCCAGGAGTTAGGGTGCAGGAGCGGGCTCAGGGTTGGGGTAGGAGGTTAGGGTGTGGAGCACTTACCTGGGGTAGCTCCTATTTGGTGCAAGGGGTGCAGGTGTGAATGTCGGGGGGGGATGGGGTGCAGGAGCTCCTGTTTGGTGCTCAGGCTGGGGGTGTGTGAGGGGGGTGCAGGAGTCAAGGAGGGCAGGAGGTGTGTGAGGGGGATTTGGGAGTCAGGACTGGGGGCATGGGGGTGCTCCCTGCCCCACCCCAGCCCTCCTCCCTGAGTGGCTCACAGCAGGGGACTGGGGGTGGGGGCGGTATGTGTATTATTTTCCAGGGTCCAGGCCCCGTGCCAGGGCACCTTGTGTTTCACTGTAAATGCGTCTCTGGATAAAAAGAAGAAACAGATGTTAAACAGATGTAGTTGTAAAATGATGCTTTGGGCCCCTGGTGCCAACTGTACTTTCAGGTGTCATTGAGGATCCAGCAGCACCCCAAACTGAAAACTTCTTAAATGAAAGGAGGATAGGAAGGACAATTACCCCATTTCCCTTAACACACTATCAATGCCTCCCTTACATCCAAACTAAGCTTCTGCCAGCTTGCCTTTATCTAAGTATTGCTCTCCACCAGGCACTAGGAAAGCAAAGATGCTGTGCCATCTGGGTTTGATGGAAAAGAGGCATAGAACTGTGTGTGCCATATACATCTTGAAAGAACTACAGCCCAAATTGTTTTATTATTTTCCTCAGCATGACATACAGGAGGAGCAATCAAAATCAGCCTGGCAGAACATGCATGAGAACTGTCTCTGGACAGATAAGCAATTGATCAAAATCACATTCTCTGATCTCTTGGGGCCAAATCCTGTTCCCATTGAGATCAAAAGGAGTTTTGCTATTGAGCTAAATGGGAACAGGCTTTGATATTTGGAGAGGAAAGAACAAAACCACTCAAGCAAGGGCTATGTTGCTTATACCACAGCTATCAAAGGCCCCTGACTCATGTGAAAAAGTCAGCAGACATCCGATCTTTGTCCATTGCAAGGAAGAAATCAGCAATCAGTAAGGCTAGAACAGTCTCTGTACCATATCCAACTCATAAGTCCAGCTGCAAAGGATCAAGAAAATATGAAGCTCCGGATTACCTTAAAGTCCTCAGTCCCTTGGTTAGAATGCTCCCAATAGTATATGTTCGTAGTCCAGAGGCTGGAGCAGGAAAGAGGCAACATGGATATATTTCCAGACCAGGGCCTTTTAGCTTCTGCCAAGTGCCAAGTAAAGGGAAATCTGTTCTTACTGTGAAAGATGGTGTTTGGAGTCACATGGGCAAGTTACATGTCCATCACCCCCACCCATATTCTAGTTAGAACATTCACAAAAAGTCCATTAAGTGTAGACAGGCGTTTTCCAGCGTCCATTGTGAGCTAAGTGTTCCTTAATGTTCCATTCAACTTGACTTGTCCCTTCATGTGCTGGGTAAATACCTTGTGGGTGTTACCACAGGAGCAAACATGTATAAACATAGCTAATATTCAAAACTTCAGATACCAAGATGAATATACATGCATAGAAATAGCATAATAAGTACCACCTATTTCACCTACACGACTATTCTCAAAAGAGATTCTGAAAAATCATACCACATACCTCAGACCCTATGTGCCAGCACCATGCCCCACTGGAGTTTTGTTATCTGTTATGTAACAGCAGATATGGAGCCAGTGACATGACTCTGTTTAGCTTAAAAGAGCAAGGTTAATGTTTAGCTGTTTAGGTGTGACTGCACCTTTAGTCAGTGATACTGGCTGGCACACAATCAGGTTAATGGGCTTCAGTGTTCCTTTGCAGTTAACTTTTTAATGTTCATGAACCTGGTATGTGCTGAGGTGGTTTAAAGCATAAACAACCTCAGCACAGATTTTTAGGTTTGCAAATCTGTGAACCTCTGCCTCTTTGAGATTTTATTATTATTATTATTATTTTGCTAGTCATAATGTGGCAGGGTATCCTCCCCATCCTCTGCTCATGAGGTTATATATGTGTCTTGTAGCACTCTTCTGAACACCAGTTGGAAGGAATTTTTTTTATTGAGCTACCCCTGGTGTAGCTCCACGAGTGCTAGTGTAAGCGGGGGAATAGCCCTGCTTTTGTGGGGATCTTTCCTGGCTTCTGCACTACCCCGGTGAAGTGGGCTAGCGAAAGCATCTTAGTCCTCGCTCCCACTTCCTTTACCCAGTGGTCTCCCTGCCCTTGAGGACTCCCCTTCCACTCTCCTGTCTGGCAGAGTCCTCGTAACCCCAACAAGGCTGGGCCCAGGATTCCTGGGGGGCTCAACCCCCAACCCTGCTGTGGTCACCTAGGACAGGGGGTAGGGTGTCCCCACTCCGGGGTACTCTCTCTTCACTGGGCACTCCTCTGACCCACGGACCATTACATACAAGTTAAAGCAAATGCAAGTTATTTAATCAACAATTAATTTTAAAAAGAATAACGAAAAATGGGAAAGGTTAAAGGAAACACATCAACCCGCTCTGTGGCAGGGAACATCACAAACAGTGTCTCTGGAATGTCCGGGCAGTTCACAGTCTGTTCCTTGTAAGTCCCAGGCCTTCTTCTCAGGCCCTGGCTGTGCTGTAGGGATGCTGTGGGTTGGACACTTGCTCTGGTGGTGGCCACACGCTCTCAGGCTCTAGGTGGCAGGACCCTTCTTCCCAGCATTGTCCCCGCCCTGTCAGGGTTACGATCCAAGCCTGGCTTGCAGAGCCTCCTGGCTGAGGTGTCTCCCTGTGCTGGGCCCGCTGCCCAGGGTCCCCCTCGCTCTCCCCAGCTGCTCACCACACCCAGCTCCAGACTGCTCCAGCCCCAGTTCTACCACTCTGTCTCAGCATGGCTGCTGCTGCTCTGCCTCCAGCTCCCTGGGCTGCTTCTCTGGCCCCTCTGCCTCTGGTTGCTACAGCTCCGCTCCCAGGACAGGTCCGCTCTGCAGGCTGGCTCCGTGACTCTGCTCCCAGCACTGACCTGCCCCGTGGGCTGCCCCTCTGGCCCTGGCCCCAGCAGCTCTCCTCCCAGGGCAAGTCTGCTCACTCTGTGTCTCTGGCTTTGGGGCTGCAGCTCTGTTCCCAGGACAGGGTCTGCTATCTCTGGATCTGGCACAGCTCTGCTCCCCAACTCAGCTTGGACCCCTGCTTTCTCCTTAGCTCGGCCCAACTCTGTCTGATCCAGGCAAATCCAGCTCACATGGAGGATGGGACCTCCCTGGCCTCCTGACTCCCTGATTAGCCTGCCCGCCCTGTCATTCAGGCTGACCTGGAGCATTGGCCTCTCCCCACTGTTCCTGGGAACTATCAGTCTCAGGGTCCTGATTTCCCATAGACCCTTCCCCTTTTAGTACTGGGAGCTAGCCAATCAAAACACCCCCACTGAATGTTAATAAGGGGGCAACAGTCCCCTTACGCTAGCAATGAAAATGAAAGGAGCACTAGGATAGACTGGGTGCAAATATTTTTATCACCAGTCATGTAATTTTCTGGCCAGCTAGTACAACTTCCATTGTTGCTACTACTGGTGGAACAGTACTAGTGTGGAACAGTACTAGTGCCTAAACTTTTTTGCATTGACAAGGCAATTGACTTATTGTCCCCTGCATTTCCAAGCCCTCACAGTGGCCAGGGAATCTGTGCCTGATGGACATCTCCTATCACTCAGGTAGGGTGACCAGATGTCCTGATTTAATAAGGACAGTCCTGATAGTTGGGGCTTTTTCTTATACAGGAGCCTGTTACCCTCCACCCCCGTCCCAATTTTTCACCCTTGCTATCTGGTCATCCTACACCCAGGGCAAGCCAGGGAAACTGCACCTGGGGGGCACCTGTGAGTCCAATCTAGAGCTAGAAGAAATGTAAATCTTGGATAAAAACCTGGCCCCACTGAAATGAGTAGCCAGCTTTGCCATTGACCTTAACAGAGCCAAGATTTCACACCCCTGGGTCCAAGCAAGAACATGTGAGATGCGCACACTGACTTTAGTCAATCCAGTATATCTACACTTAAAATGCTATAGCAGCACAGCTATGCCACTATCATGCTTCAGTACAGACACCACCTATGGGACAGGAGGGGGTCTTCCCACTGGCACAGATAATCCATCTCCCCTGGAAGCAGTAACTAGGTCCATAGAATAATTCTTCCATCAACCTGGTGCTGTCCACAAGGGATTTAGATTGGCTTCCCACACCACTCAGGGGTGTGGATTTTCCCACCCACCTAATTTTTTAGTGTAGACCAGGCCTAAATGCGTTGGGCAGATGGGAAGACTCCCCTCAGGGCAGGAGAGCTGTGTGACTACAGCTCTGGCGCAGCTTAAGCTAAATAGCCCTTAACGGCCGTTTGCTGGGGGTGGTGTTAGTTTGAAAGTAGTAACCGTTCAAACCCAGCCAGTCGCCTCAGCTTTACTTTAGAACTGAATGTTCTGCGGCCATCGGTTGGCTGCAGGGTCTCAGCGGCGCATGCGCGACATGGGTTGCGTAGCGTCTTTGCCTTCCTTCCTCTCCTCCTTCCCCGAGGGAGCCTCTGATAGGACGGGGATGGGGGCGGGGTTTAGGGGCTAGTAGCGGGCTGGGAAACCTAGTAGGGAGGGTGTCAGTGGCTGCCTGAGGGGAATCTTGTGCGGGCGAGGTGAGTTTCCCTGCAAACCACGGGGGGAGGGGCATGGGGAAGCTGAGCGGGGGCTGGTGGACGGGCCTGTGGGGCCTGGCGTTTGTGAGGGGATTAACGGACGGGCAGGACTAAAGCATTGCGGATTGTGGGGCCCTTAAAGGGGAAGGCACTGGTCAGGCTGCGGGCAGTAGCCCCTACCCCCATTGCTCTAGCGGGGGCTAGCTAAAGACGGGCCTTAGACGGGGTACCTGTGCCCTGGCAGCGCGGTGTAGTTGTCTGGTGAGGGTCAGCTGCCGCCCCTTCTTCTCCGGGTGCTGCTGGCCGGACTCCCGCCGTGTGGTCTCCAGGCGCTGCAGGGCGCGTCGCTTGCCCTCTCCGTGTCTGTGGGGATAATGGCTCCTTCACAGGAGGGGCTGGTGTAAAATGTCTGAATTAAAGTAACTTGTCCTAATAAACATGCTGAATGTTTATAAAGGTGTCTTGAGGTTTTTGGCTGGAAGGCGTTGTGTACATTGAAAGTGTTTCTTGCTAAAGTCACAGTTGAACTGGGACAGAAAACCACAACATCCGATGAAGTGAGCTGTAGCTCAGGAAAGCTTATGCTCAAATAAATTGGTTAGTCTCTAAGGTGCCACAAGTACTCCTTTTCTTTTTGCTGGTAAGTGATACTTCTGCTGCCTCTACCCTTCACAGTGGGTATGTCCGGTTTCCCCTCCCTTTTTAATTACAAAAAGGATTTAATTGTACCTTATATTCCTGTAGTACTATTAATAAGAAAGTGCTTCACAAACTACTGACCCGAGCAGTTCATTTGATGCTGCTGTGACATCTTATATTGAGTAAGGGCGGTCAGGCTTTTTAGTAGTCCTCCTAAAATGCACCAGTTCTGAGGGGGAGAAGAGTTGTGGTTGAGAAGGGCTGATGCTTCCTAGTCAGTGTGTTTGGATCCTTTTCTTTCTTCAGCTGGAGCTACTGAGACCACTGGTTGGACAAGAAAGCTCAGGGAGTCAGGGTCTGCTGCTCTCCTTTGACTGAGCTATCCCAGGCCAGCTGATTGTTGAGCAGGTTGGAGCTAAGGGTTGTGCTCAGCACAGGCTCCAGCAGTGTGTTCTCCCCAAGCAGGAATATCCTTTGTGTGGAAAAAATTAGGACTTGTGGGGGACAAGGTGGTTGAGGTCATATTGTTATTGGACCAACTTAAAAGATATTACTTCACCCATGTTGTGTCCCTAATATCCTAGGACTGACATGGCTACAACAACACTGCATAGAATTAGAGGGGTCCTTATAAGGCTGCCTGATTCTGCACTATTTCCCAGAGATGAGGGATGTCCTGATTCTTATTTTCTACTATTCTATATTTGTATCTTTCAGCAAATCATGTCATTTCATTATTCACCCCTTCTTCCAGGTTATTAATACAGACATTAAACGGCAGGAGCTGGATTCACAAAGAGACTTAGTTATTGCAATGCTGAGCATTGCAATGCCTAACCCCTAAGTATCCTGCCTTTCTATGGAATTCACAGCCTTGAGGTGGGTGCCCAGGCAAATAGGGAACAGTTGTGTGGTTAAGGCTATGTCTACGTTGTACTTTCATTGTTAAAACTTTTGTTGCTCAGGGGTGTGAAAAAACAAAACAAAAAACAATCCCGAATGACAAAAGTTTCAACGACGAAAAGTGCCAGTGTGGCCCAGGGCCATCCTTAGGATTTATGGTGCCCTACGCAGTATTATTAAACTGATGCCCTTATGCTCCATTGAAAGTGGTCCCCAGCGGCGCTGCTGACCCCAGTGTGTCAAGGGGGCACAGCCATCACCCCCACCCACGGACCCTAAGAATCTCTCCCCCCCCCCCCCCACTCCCAATTGCTGACACACACTGAGCTTCCTACACAGCAGATGCTGTGGCAGTGACTCAAGACAGGCTTCGTGCTGTCACATGGAGGCTGCATCTTGCCAGAGCCCTTGACCCTCCTGCAGCCCCTAGCAACTCCTGGCTCATCACGAGCGTTTTGAAAGGACATACCAAGCAGTAATAACAGCAATAATACGAGAACGTGTGTGTGAGAGAGACTGTGTATGTGTGACTATGTGACAGAG
Source organism: Chelonia mydas (assembly GCF_015237465.2). Taxonomy (NCBI): domain Eukaryota; kingdom Metazoa; phylum Chordata; order Testudines; family Cheloniidae; genus Chelonia; species Chelonia mydas. The sequence goes on from NC_057855.1 coordinate 21,619,576, forward strand.
TGTGTGTTGGGAAGTGTGAGACTGTGAGACAATCTGTATTGGGGGACTGTGACTCGTGAGAGGCAGAGTGTATGTGGGTGTGAGAGCCAGTCTGTGTGTGTGTTAGGGAAGTGTGAGAGACAGTGAGCGCACTGTCACTTTGAGCCCCCCCCACTCACGTGGAAGTTTTGCTCCTCTTGTCCTGGCCCCGCTGGAGACCAAGCCGCACAGGCAGACAGTGTCCAGGGAGGAACTCTGCTCCAGGCAGCGGTGGGCTGGGTCTGTGCTGCCCTAGGCTCCCCAAGGCTGGGTCGGACTCTGGAGGCTGGGGCCCTCAGCTGACTGGCTGAGGAGTGAGCAAGTGAGGGAAAGGGTGGGGAGAAGCCTGTCGGCCCAGCGCGGGGGAGAGGCTGGAGAAAAGAGGATTCCAGCTGTAGCCAGCAAGGGGAATGGTGCCCCAAATTTTCGGGTGCCCTACTCAGCCGCGTATGCCTAGGGATGGCCCTGGTGTGGACAGTGCTTCGTCAGCAGGAGCCACTCTCCTGTAGATGAAGCTACCGCCCCTCGTTGGGGGTGGTTTTATTTTGTCCTCAGGAGAGCTCTCTGCTGGTGACAAACAGCGGCTACACTGCTTATCTTACAGTTGCATGACTGCAGCAGCACAGCCATGCCATTGCAAGGTGCACAGTATAAACATAGCCTAAGAAAGGAATTCAGAGAAGCCAGCAAGAAGGAAGCTGACTAAACTGGCCTGAAGTGAAAAGCAGAGGAGAAAGTGGGGCTTAAATACTGGATTTCCATTGATCTGGCCTTAGCTACCTGACTGAGAGGCTGGAGGGAGGTGGCTGTCTGTGCTCAGGATTCACAGCCATGGACTTTTTCTTGGAGTTAGGCATCCATTCCATATTAGCCTTGTTTTGGGGGTGGGGCAGGGAATAGTGAGAGAACACCACCCTATTATAGCCAGTAGCTCAGTGGTTAAGTCACTTGCCTGGGAGTGGGGAGACTCGTCTTAAAATCCCCACTCTGTTGGATTTGGAGCAGGGAGTGGAACCCAGGTCTCCCAGGAGAGTGCCCTCGCCACCAGGCTATTAGGTATTCTCTGGTTGGGCTCCCTGAAATCTCATGTTGAAGCTGTTCCATTCTGTATACATATTTACTGTGTGATAGATACTTCCTTGCTATTTTTATAACTCTGTAGCTCAGTGGTTAGGGCCGTCACCTGGGATGTGGACACTGGGCTATTGGGTACAATGGGGTGCACACACAGGGGAGATGATGCCCAGTCTGAGAATCCTGTTGGGGTTTAGGCATGAGCTAGGGCACCAAGTAGCTTGTCATCAGGATGTAGGCAGTTTTGTGCATGCCCACCAGCAGAAACTTACGTGCCTATAGGGTTAGGTGGCAGCTGAGCAGTGGTTTTGTGAATGTCAGTGGTACCTAAATGTTGGATTTGTGCACATGAGGAGGTCAGTAGTGGCTTAAGTCCCTTGTGAATCTAGCCCCTGTCCTACCAGTACCCTGATTCCTGGTGTACCCACTAATGTATTTTGATTTCACTATCTCTTGCTTCATAGTTAGCAAGTTTCCTTAACAATATCTGGTGATGTACTCTTATCAGAAGGTCTTAGAAAAAGTCTAAATAACACTATATCCGCCAGTTCTACTTTGTTACTATTTTGTTAGTTGTTGAAACAATTTTAAAGTTCCACCTTCTTTGTTTAGCCCAGGACTCTAAATTCAAATTCTTATTTATTTATGGTAGCACCCATTATGTACTAAGTACATTTCAAACACTGAAGAAAGATTGTGGCTTCTCTGCAGAGCTCACAATTTAAGGACACCCTTAAGGACACAATTTAAGGTTAAGGAAAGGAGACTAAGAACAAAAATAGTCAATTTATACACAAGTTAATTTGATTCACTGGAAGCGATATGAGCTGCTGGTGCTTGGCATCTTGCTTGGCATCTCACTTTGGATGAGCTATTACCAGCAGGAGAGTGAGTTTGTGTGTGTGTTTTTGAGAAAAAAGGTGGGGGGGGGGGTGAGAAAACCTGTATTTGTGCTGGAAATGGCCCACCTTGATTTTCATGCACGTTGTAAGGAGAGTGGTCACTTTAGATAGGCGATTACCAGCAGGAGAGTGAGTTTGTGTGTGTATGGGGGTGGGGGGGTGAGAAAACCTGGATTTGTGCTGGAAATGGCCCAGCTTGATTACCATGCACATTGTAGGGAGAGTGGTCACTTTGGATAGGCTATTACCAGCAGGAGAGTGAGTTTGTGTGTGTGGTTTTTGGAGGGGGGTGAGGGGGTGAGAGAACCTGAATTTGTGCAGGAAATGGCCCACCTTGATTATCATACACATTGTGAAGAGAGTGGTCACTTTGGATGGGCTAAAAAGAAAAGGAGTACTTGTGGCACCTTAGAGACTAACCAATTTATTTGAGCATGAGCTTTCGTGAGCTACAGCTCACTTCATCGGATGCATACTGTGGAAATTGCAGAAGACATTATTATATACACAGACACCATGAAACAATACCTCCTCCCACCCCATTCTCCTGCTGGTAATAGCTTATCTAAAGTGATCATCAAGATGGGCCATTTCCAGCACAAATCCAGGTTTTCTCACCCTCTGCCCCCCCACAGACAAACTCACTCTCTTGCTGGTAATAGCCCATCCAAAGTGACCACTCTCTTCACAATGTGTATGATAATGTCTTCTGCAATTTCCACAGTATGCATCCGATGAAGTGAGCTGTAGCTCACAAAAGCTCATGCTCAAATAAATTGGTTAGTCTCTAAGGTGCCACAAGCACTCCTTTTCTTTTTGCGAATACAGACTAACACGGCTGTTACTCTGAAACCTTTGGATGGGCTATTACCAGCAGGAGAGTGAGTTTGTGTGTGGGGGGGTGGAGGGTGAGAAAACCTGGATTTGTGCTGGAAATGGCCCAACTTGATGATCACTTTAGATAAGCTATTACCAGCAGGAGAGTGGGGTGGGAGGAGGTATTGTTTCATGGTCTCTGTGCATATAATGTCTTCTGCAGTTTCCACAGTATGCATCCGATGAAGTGAGCTGTAGCTCACGAAAGCTCATGCTCAAATAAATTGGTTAGTCTCTAAGGTGCCACAAGTACTCCTTTTCTTTTTGCTGAAAAGTATCACAAGTGATACCAGCACTGTGGGAAACTCTTTGAGGCAAAGCTCCACTAGTTTTAATGAATGTGAAATAGGGAATATGTTATTAAGAGATGAGACTGAGCCAAGCTTTTTGAGAATAGGCTTTATTACCTTTTTGCTTAAAGGTGACCTGAAAATGAATATGACCATCTGTCTGCTCCTTTATCCCCTTGCTTTTTACAACAGAAATGTAGGTCTTCCCTATCGTGAAAGATTGTATGGCCTTATCTACACTAAGAATAGTTTTGAAAACTTTCTCACTGTGCCTAACATTAATTCAGAGAATCATAGAAATTTATGGCTGGAAGGGACCTCCAATAGTCACAAAGTCCAGCCTCCTGCACTGAGGCAGGAACAAGTAAACCTAGACAAGTGTTTGTCTGACTTATTCTTAAAAACCTCCAATGATGACAGTTCCACAACTTCCCTTGGAAGCCTATTCCAGAGTTTAACTACCCTTGTAGTTACACAGTTTTTCCTAATATCTAACCTAAATCTCCCTTGCTGCAGATTAAGCCCACTATTTCTTGCTCTACCTTCAGTGGACATGGAGAACAATTGATCACAGACCTTTTTATACAACCCATCAACTTATTGGAAGACTGTTATCAGATCCTCCCTCACTACACATGCCCACATGTAATCTTTCTTCATAGGTCAGGTTTTCTAAACCTTTGATCATTTTTGTTGCTCTCCTCTGGACTCTCCAATTTATCCATATCTTTCCTAAAGTGTGGCAGTCAGAATTGAACACTGTACTCCATCAGACCAGGTAGTAATTGGAAAAGTAATATGGTCAAATGAAATTTAAAATAAGTTCTTGGAATATATTAGGAACAACTTTTTATTACAGAAATTGGAGGAAGAAACTGGGGCAAAGCCATTTTAGACTTAATTTGGATCAAAAGAGAAGAATTGGTAGTAAACCTGAAGGTGGAAGACAGTTTAGGTGAAAGTGATCATGACATGATAGATTTCATGATCCTAAGGTAAGGAAGGAGTCAGAGCAGCAGAATAAGGACAATGGACTTCAAAAAAGCAGACTTTAACAAACTCAGAGAACTGGTAGGTAAGGGCCCAAAAGAAGAAAATCTAAGGAAAAAAGGAGTTCAGGAGTACTGATGGTTTCTCAAGGAGATAATATTAAAAGCAAAACTGCAAACTATCCCAATGCTAAGGAAAGTAAGATGCCAATATGGCTAGATCAGGAGCTCTTTAACGACCTGAAAATCAAAAAGGAATCCTACAAAATGTGGAAACATGGATGAATTGTTAAGGAGGAGTACAAAAGAATAGCATAAGCATGTATGGGGCAAAATCAGAAAGGCTAAGGCACAAAATGAGTTTACAGCTAGCAAGCGACATAAAAGGCAATAGGAAGAGGTTCTTTAAATACATTAGGAGGAAGAGAAAGATGAAGGAAAGTGTAGGTCCTCTAATTAGCAGGGAAGGAGAGCTAATAACTGATTACTTCCAAGAAGTTTCAGAGTAACAGCCGTGTTAGTCTGTATTCGCAAAAAGAAAAGGATTACTTGTGGCACCTTAGAGACTAACCAATTTATTTGAGCATAAGCTTTCGTGAGCTACAGCTCACTTCATCGGATGCATACGATGCAGTGAGCTGTAGCTCACGAAAGCTTATGCTCAAATAAATTGGTTAGTCTCTAAGATGCCACAAGTTCTCCTTTTCTTTTTACTTCAGGAAGGCTCAGGTGTTTAATACCTATTTTGTTTCAGTCTGCACTAAAAAGGCTAATGGAACTAGATACTTCACACAATTAATATCAACAAGGGGGAAGGAACATAAGCCAAAATAGGGAAAGAACCGGCTAAAGAATATTAGATAACTTAAATGTATTCAAATCAGCAGGGCTTGATGAAATTCATCGTAGGGCATAAGGGACTAACTGACGTATCTCAGAAATATACTGAAACAAATTATTAATAAATCAATTTGTAAGCACCTAAAGGACAATAGGATTACAAGGAATAGCCAGCATGGATTTATCAAGAACAAATCATGCCAAACCAACCTAATTTCCTTTTCTTAACAGAGTTACTGGCTTGGTGCATAGAGGGGAAGCAGCAGACGTGATATATCTAGATTTTAGTAAGGTTTTTGGCACCGTTCCACGTAACATTCTCATAAACGAACTAGGGAAATGGCATCTACAGGAAATTACTGTAAACTAGGGCCACAACTGATTGCAAGAGCTTACTCAGAATAGTTATCAGTGGTTTGCTGTCAAACTGGAAGGGTATGTCCCTGCAGGGGGGTCAGTTCTGGATCCAGTACTATTCAGTATTATCATTAATGACTTGGGTAATGGAGTGGAGAATATGCTGATAACATTTGCAGATGACACCAAGGTGGAAGAGGTTGCAAAGGACAGGATTAGAATTCAAAATGACCTTAACGAATTGAGTTGAACAAGATGAAAGTCAATAAAGTCCAGAATACTTCACTTTGGAAGGAGAAATCAAATGCACAACTATAAAATGGGGAATAACTAGCTAGGTGGTAGTACTGCTGAAAAGGATGGGGTTATAATAGATCACAAATTGAATATGAGTCAACAGTGTGATCCTGTTGCAAAAAAGGATAATATTCTGGGGTGTATTAACAGGAGTCTTGTACATAAAACACAGGGAGGTAATTGTCCCCATATACTCGGCACTGGCAACCCTATCATTCAGGTGAACTGCTGTTAGCAACATAGGGTCCCTTAATGAAGGGAGACTGCTGGTAACCTATATTATAGACACCAGTTCAGCTGAACGGTGAAAAACTTCTGAATATATTCCTAACACAGATGTAAGAGAGAGAAGATTGAGGTAATATTTTTTATTGGACCAGCTTTTGTTGGTGAGAGGGACAAGCTTTCAAGCTACACAGAGCTCTTCCTGAGGTCTGGGGAAGGTACTCAGAATGTCACAGCTAAATACAAGGTTGAAGGGATAGTTTAGCATAAGTAGATAGCACATATTCTAAGCCAGCGGTTCTCAACCTTTCCAGACTACTGTATCCCTTTCAGGAATCTGATTTGTCTTGCCTATCCCAAGTTTCACCCCCCCTGTAAAAATACTTGCCTACAAAATCAGACATAAAAATACAAAAGTGTCACAGCACACTATTACTGAAAAATTGCTTACTTTCTCATTTTTACCATATAATTATATAATAAATTGATTGGAATATAAATATTGTACTTACATTTCAGTGTGATACTTGAGCCTGTTTTTTCACTTTTGAGTCTTGTCTGATGCCCAAGCCCTGCCACCTGGGGCTGAAGTATGTAACTTAGTTTCGTGTGAGCCCCCTGTGGTGTGGGGCCCTGGGCAGTTGCCCTGTTTGTCACCCGTTAATGCCAGCTCTGCACTTGTGACCCCCCTAAACCTGTCCTATGGACCCCTTCCCCCCCCCCAGGGGCTGCAACCTCCAGGTTGAGCAACACTGATCTAGATGAGTTGAGTGCTCCCTGGAAGACCTCTGAGAATCCGCGGGGTACACGTACCCCTGCTTGTGAACCACTGTTCTAAGCGGCCATTCAAGATGAAGTGGCCTTTTAACCCCTGTAGTCATAGGATAAAAACAATGGTTAATGGATTACAGATTGTTTGTAATAAACCTTAAATCCAGTGTCTTTACTAAGACCATGATTTTGTGTCTAGCAAACTTATGAATTTAAGCTCACAGGCTTGTCTTTTGAAAGTGTTGTGCAGGTTTCCTTTGAGGATGAGGACTGATAAGTCAGATTTAGAGTGTTTGCTTTGTGAAAAGTTTTCACCCACAGGTGATTTTATCTTTTATCATATTCCTGTCTGAGTTCATTTGAGAGCATAGTGATGGTCTGTTTTCACCCACATAGGACAGTTGCCAACTTTCATGCGGTAAATAAGCACCCCGACTTTCACAATAAGCCAAAAATCAAGGTAACCCCATTTCAAAGCAAGCCAATCCCTAAGAACCCCAAAATTCTATGTGACTAGATCCCCCGGCGTGCAGTCTGGAACTGTGGTGGGCCCGCTGTGCACCCTCTAACTCTCTTCCCCACTTGCCCCGGCTTGCTGGGAGCTGATAAAAAAAAAAAAGAAGAAGCAACAAGCTACAGGCCAAAAACTAGCCAACAAGCAACTCACAAGCTAATTAAGATAAAATCAAGCCCAATTTCTGCGTGTTTTTGGTGGGTTTGGCATGTCTGCCACATAGTTGTTGTTGGGGCATTTAGTGCACAGGATGAGGTACAGCACGTTACTCCCTGGGGAATTCTGTGCCACTGCACAATGCAGAACATTAATTGTGTGCAGAATTTCATTTTTTCCTGCAGAATTGGCACTGGCTGCTGCTAGGGGCTACTGGCTTTGGAAGAGCCCAGCTTGCTATGTGGGAGGCACATGTGGGCTGCTGTTCCTGGGTTTGCCAGCCCTGCTTGGTCACATGGTGCTGCAAGGCCTCCTCCCTGTGTGGCAGTTCCTGGAGCTGGGGAGAGGCAGGAGGAATAGATGGGATCTGCAGGAAGGAGCTCCTGCTTTCTGGAGGGGAAACTGAGCGTAAGGGGGAGCCTACCGGGGAGGTGTGATTCGAGGTGTTCTGGGGGTGATCGAGCCCCCCACCATCAACAGGTTTGGGTTGTCTCTGCCTGGTGGGACAGTAACAAAGCTGCATGGAACGGAGCCTGCAGCTGGGCTCCTGGGGGGACGGGAGGAGGTGTGGGTGTTTGGACTGGGGTGGGAGGGCCCTGTGCAGCCCACTCCAGCACCACCCAAATAGTCTCTTCCAGTACACACACACCCCTCCAGCATCCCCAAATGCCCCCTGCCAGTACACACACCCTCTAGTGTCCCAAATGCCCCCTCCAATACCCCCCCACCCCCCAGCTTCTCCTCCTGGTAGTGTCCTCTATTTGGGAACTTGAAATATGGTAATCATATGGGGGCAAAACGAAAAACTGAGAATCAACTAAAAGACTGGAGGGGGGCAGAGTTTTCTCCCAAGATGTGCCCAGCTGGCACATGTGACACACCCAGACTGAGGTGACCGACAGAAGCATAACAGAGAAACAGGAACTGGGTTGTCATAGGAGTTTCTTTAACTCTACTCCTGGTGGAATCTTTTTTGTCGTCTGTATTGTTACAGACATATTTTCTGACAGATATTTTGAAATAAATTACCAAAATAATTGAAGCTGTTGTGATTATATTGTATTATTTTGACAAATAAGGTATACAGAATTTTAAAATATTGTGTACAGAATTTTTAATTTTTTGGCACAGAATTCCCCCGGGAGTAGCACATATTGTGATAGCCAGTGACCAGGTCCTAGTGGGGAGCTAGTTATGATCACTCAGTCAGGGTGAACTGCAAAGAATGGGGCAGACAATCCGCATAAAGATGGTGGATATTCCAGTACTGATATTTACCAAGCCGGTATAAAACAGCTTCTTTTATTACCTTACTGGTTACTCAGAAGTCCAAACAACACAGTTCTCTTAAGGTGATCCAGCCTCAGGCCTCCATCCAGCTATCCACATCAAATATGATGAACGTTTCTATAAATCTTATTTCATCATTTACAATGAAAGGTTCCACCAATCCCAAAGGATCGGACACATTACCTGCCAGGTTATTGAATATTCCAGATCTTACCCAAATACATGATACAGCCAATTCTTAATAACTAAACTAAATTTTATTAAAAAACAAAAGAGAGATGGTATGGTTAAAAGATCAATATACATACAGATATGAGCTCAGTTCATTTAGGTGCAGATTCATAGCAGAGATGGTGAGCTTTGTAGTTGCAAAAAGTTCTTTTAGAAATAGTTCATAGGTTATAGTCCAATGTCCAAATATCATTCAGGGCATACCAGCATAACTGGGACCTCAGTCTTGTGACTCAAACTTCCCCTGATAGCCTAAGCAGATCTGAGATGACAGAATCAGGACCCAAGGATCTTTCATACAATTTCATGTCTTTTGGCAAGTTGGGAGTTCAAAAGGTAATTAGCATGACTTTGAAGGAGGTCCATCACCGGTACTTAGCTATAGAATTAACAAGGCAATTTGCTTGTTCCTCCACCATTCACAGATTATTTGCTATACATTTCAGAGAGAGATTAATACAGAGATATCCCATGTTTACAATTCATTTAAAAAATAGGATGTTCTTTTGACCTCTGAATTATCAGAATACATAGTCAGAGCATAGACAGGGAGTGTTGATTACATTTTTGACCCTACCCATACATATGTAAATACACAAAAACACAAACATTATCTCCGCACATGTCTTTTGAGGGTTATTTATTTGGCAGGATATTTAACCCTTTCTAGCCATGCGTCACAAGGACCCATGGACCTTGAAAGGTGTGTTGTGGCGGGTGTTGATCATTATAGCAGTGGAGATAAGTCTGGAAGTTTTGCATCTGTTGTTCTGACAGGGTCTGGTGCCACTTTGAGTTGGTGGGTCCTGATCTGTTAGGAGCTTGTTTCTGATGATGAGCTTGGAGAGGTTGGGGGGGTTGTTTGAGGGCCACAAGAGGGGGTTCAGGAAAGATTTCTTTCAGGATAGGGTCGCCATCAAATACAGGTTGTAGTTGTTTGATACCCCATATAGGTTCCAGTGTAGGGTGGTAGGTGACAACTTGTGTGTGGTTGGAGAGGGTTTTATTTTTGTATTTAAGCAGGTTTTCTCAGGGTATTTGGGTGGCCCATTTAATGATGCAATCTTCTTCTTTGGTGGAGTGTCCTTATTTTATGAAGGCAGTTTTGAGTGGCTTTAGGTGTATATTCTAGACATTCTCCTGAGAGCATATTCTGTGGTATCTGAGTGCTTGGGTGTAGATAACAGATTTCTTGGTGTGTTTGGGGTGGTTCCTTAATCACCACACCTACCTTCATAGATCCAGTATACTATTTAGTCATGGAAGTCATGGATTCCGTGACTTTAGTGGACCTCCATGACTTCTTTGGCTTCAGCTGTCAGCTGCTGAAGGTCAGCTATTATCAGCAGGAGAAAAAAAACTTTTTGTAGTGATAATCAGGATGGCCCACTTCAAACAGTTGACAAGACAGTGTGAGTAACAGCAGGGGGAAAATTAGCATGGGGAAATAGTTTTTAGTTTGTGTAGTGACTCATCCACTCCCAGTCTTTATTCAAGCTTAATTTAATGGTGTCCAGTTTGCAAATTTATTCCAGTTCTGCAGTTTCTCATTGGAGTCTCTTTTTGAAGTTTTTTTTTGTTGAAGAATTGCGACTTTTAGGTCTGTAATTGAGTGTCCAGGGAGGCTGAAGTGTTCTCCAACTGGTTTTTGAATGTTATAATTCTTGACATCTGATTTATTTCCATTTATTCTTTTGTGTAGAGACTATCCGGTTTGGCCAGTGTACATGGCAGAGGGGCATTGCTGGCACATGATGGCATATATCACATTGGTAGATGTGCAGGTGAATGAGCCTCTGATAGTGTGACTGATGTGATTAGGTCCTATGATGGTCTCCCTTGAATAGATATGTGGACAGAGTTGGCAACGGGCTTTGTTGCAAGGATAGGTTCCTGGGATAGTGTTTTTGTTGTGTGGTATATGGTTGCTGGTGAGTATTTGCTTCAGGTTGGGGGGCTGTGTGTAAGTGAGGACTGGCCTGAGTCAAACTGAATTTTTGGATCTCAGAGAACTGGATGAAGTGTTCTTCCAGAACTAGATGAGATGTTCTGGATAAGCTACTCCGGGGGAAATTCTGCACACAATATTTTAAAATTCTGCATATTTCATCAAAATAACACACTGTAATCATGTCTGTTTCAATTATTTTGGTAATTTATTTCAAAATACCTTTCAGCAAGTATGTTTGTAACAATACAGACAAAAATGCAATACAATACAAACAAAAAATGATTCAGGAAATGTTTTTTGACAAATAGATTCCTTAGTAAGCATACAGAACTTTGAGTAATAATTAATTTACATTACAATACAGAAATGTATTTCCCACACACCCCAGAAGCAGTCCAAAGGTTTGGGGGAGTCAGGAATAATGCAGAAGCTGAGGGAAAGGGAAGTAATTGCTGGGAAGGAGCCTGGGAGTGAACCTGGAGGGTTGTTTGGGTGTGGGAGGGAAAAGTATGGAACTGTTTTTTGGGGGGAAGGATTATTAGGGGGTTTCAGAGTAATAGCCGTGTTAGTCTGTATTCGCAAAAAGAAAAGGAGTACTGGTGGCACCTTAGAGACTAACCAATTTATTTGAGCATGAGCTTTCGTGAGCTACAACTCACTTCATCGGATGTGGATCATTGTGGATCATTGGAATTGTGGATCATTCCTCATGCAGACCCTGATTGAACCCTAGTCTCTCCCGTTCAATTAGGCACATCTGCCCCTGTCCCCCATGCAGCCACCCGTTGTCCCTATATGTCCCTGCATCCCCACCAATGTTCCCTCTAATTTTTTCCATCCATGTGTGGAATAAATTTTGTTTTAGGCACATACCTTGGTGCATATGTGAAACAAAACCTAAATATAATACATATTTTTAAAAAGTTACCATAGGGATAATTACTCCAGCCAGGACAGGTTAGGCATTTTAGAGCTCACTACTCAAAGAATTACATTTAAGTGTAAGAGAAATAAAAATTATGAAATGCATAGACCAGTCAAAACACTAAAATAACACTTTGAAAGAATAAAATTATAGAGAATATATATGCATTGCAGGAAGTACCAAGAAGTAACAACAATAATACAAGTATGTGTTGGGAGGTGAGTGTGTGTGTGTGAGAGAGAGAGAGAGACACGTGGCTGGGAAAAGCCGTGTGCTGTCTCTTTAAGATACTCCCTGAAAGCTCTCCTGCTGTGTCCTGAATCCTGTTGTCTCCCCTCCCCCATTCTGCGGAGATGGGAGGGGGGAGAGAGAGAGAGTGTGTGTGTGTATGACAGAGACTGTTAGCTGGCTGCTGGGGAAATCTCAGAAATAGTGCACTCTCTCTCTAAGAAAAGCACTGAGACACTCGGCACTCAGACCGCAGCAGATCCGAGTCCTCCTGAGCCAGCCTGTCCCCTCAGCCCTGCTCTGCGGAGATGGGATACCGGGGCGGGGATAGGAGGACACCCTGACATCAGCACCCTCCTCCCTCCTTCACTTCCTCCCCTCCCTCCGCTCTGCACTTCCAGCAGGAGGGTCCCAAGAGCAGCTGCAGGACTGAGGGACATGGGGGGAGGGTCACCTGAACACATGCTGCCGGCTGTGCACACTCTGATATCATATGTGGTGCGCCATGCTAGGCTCCGGATGCGATCCCTGCAGCAATGGCTAGCGATGGTCTACTCCCAGTCCAGGAACCACCTGGAGAAGGTTGTCACCATCTCTGTGACAGTACTTACCACGCTGCGATGGTGAACCGACCCCGGAAAAGTCCTGGAAGGAGTTCCCTTCATCAGCGCTCCTCACTCAGTCGAATTGGTTTAGGACACCTCGGATCAGGGATGCACCTCGGCACCCTCCAGACCCAAGGTATGTGGTTCCCAGAGGAGTCAATGCTACACATAAATGTCAAAGAGCTTAGGGCAGTGCGCGGAGCATGTGTGGTCTTCTACCTTACCTGTCGGTCAGAGTGGCCAGAGTCCTCACGGACAACACAGCCTCGATGTTCTACATCAACAGGCAAAGCGGAGCGTGATCTTCAGCCCTTTGCCAAGAGGCACTCTGTCTCTGGGACTTCTGCATCAACCATGGAATCCATCTAGAAGCGTGTCACCTTCCGGGGGCCAGGAACGTGCTAGCAGATCACCTAAGCAGGGACTTCTTCTCTCACCACGAGTGCGTGCTCCACCTGAAGGTAGCCGGCATGATCTTCCAAAGGTGGGGAACTCCCCAAGTCTCTTTCATCTATCAAGGTCCACTTGGCCGCTATTTCGGCCTTCCATCCTTTGTTCCAGGGCAGGTTGGTCTTCGCTTACATGATGGTGCGATTTTTAAAAGGTCTGGAGTGACTCTACCCTCAGGTCCGTGACCCGGGGGACTTAAATCTCATACATTGAGGTCTGTTTCTGGTAGCAATAGCATCTGCCTGTAGGGGCTCTGAGATTATGGCACTTACCTCAGAGCCGACCTGGATGGTGTTCTACAAGGACAAGGTCTGGTTGCGGCTGCATCTAACCTTTCCGCCCGAGGTAGTTTCACAGTTTCATGCCAGCCAGGACACAAGATGAGCGTAGATTACACTCTCTGGATGTCAGGAGAGCGTTAGTCTTCTACCTCGAAAGAACTAAGCCGTTCCATAAGTCGACACAGCTGTTCATCACGGTAGCAGACAGAATGAAGGGCTGTCCAGTGTCCGCCCAAAGAATTTCATTATGGATCACCACCTGCATCTGTTTCCGCTATGAAAAGGCGAATGTGCCTTCACTGGCGATTGTGACTGCCCATTCAACTAGGGAGCAAGCCTCATTGCTAGCACTCCTGGCCAAGGTGCCAATCCAGGATATCTGCAGGGCTGCTACCTGGTCATCCATTCACGTTCCACTACGTGACTACCCAACAGGCCTGGGATGATGTTGGCTTCAGCAGAGCAGTATTGCAAGCTGCACAACCGTGAACACTGGGCCCACCTCCAGCAATACTGCTTGTGAGTCACCTAGAACAGAATAGACATGAGCAAGCACTCGAAGAAGAAAAATCAGTCACCTGCCTTTCGTAACTGTTGTTCTTCAAGATGTATTGCTCACGTCCATTCCATTACCCGCCCTCCTTCCCCTCTGTTGGAATTGCTGGGAAGAAGGAATTGAAAGGGCGTAGGGCCAGTGGTGCCTAATATACCGACGCATGAGCGCAGCACTCCAGAGGACGCCTCTGCCGGCCCTACAGATACCACTAAGGCAAAAATCTCTGACTATGCACATGGGCGCACACACAGGTAGAATGGAATGGACATGAGCAACACATAAGAACAACGGTTACGAAAGGTAGGTAACCCGTCTTTTCTTTAGCACATTTTATTGTCCATAAATATTAAAAAATAAAAGAATAAAAATAAAATTGTCTATTTGCAATATTTTTTTCTTGTGTGACTTTTAAATTCTTCAGTCCTTTACGTCTTACCTTTAATATACTTCCATGTACATTTCAATCATTATCAGGCAATTTGGGCCTTTATAGGGCAAATATTAATGAAGTTATGGACAAGAACTCTTCCTTGGTATATAGTCAAAATTGGTAGCTTTGGATGTGCCATAACAGAAAACTGCAGGATTTCTTGCAAAGAATACTTAACACACAGATGTCAGGGTACTGGCTGTATAAATCTGCAGAGATTAAATAATGACCCTCTTGCTGGAATGAACACAATAATGGGCCTAACTATACAGCCCAGTAAGCTTCTTGCTTATTTTTTGCTAACTCCCTTCCTGGAACTTGTTTTGTCTTTCCCATCCCCTTTCCTTGGATCTTTTGGGCTCTCCTCTGATTTCTCTCTCCCTGCACCTCACCTCTTTACTTCAGCCCCCTGATGTCCAAACTTAACTGCTTCTGTAGTTCCTTAACATTGCTGTCAGGAGCAGAGTGAAACTGAATATAGACATTACCTTTTGCTTCCTCAATGTCTATGGAGGAAAGGCTCTATGCAAGAGCAACTCAGACATGATCCTCAACTGTTGAGTCATGGGAAAGAAAGCAGTACAGGAGAATTTTAAAAATGCATGATACCTTTGCCAAATGTCAGCACCAATTTCTTGGATAGTCTTTTGAAGTGTGTGACTGTAGTGACAGTAAAGATGGAGAAATTCATTCTCATATCTACCAGAGTTCTCCTTCATAGAACCCTTGAACAGTGGAATGTTGTGCTAGGGGATGTGTGTGCACGCCTAACTTGCAAGGTTCTGTAGCCATGTGACCACACTCTGTAGTGTTGATCTTTGATGGCAGTACATGCTGAAAACAAAAGTTACTGTGGTAAATCCTTTTTTAAGTTTTTGAAACCTATTCACTAATAAGCAACTGCCAACACACTTTAAATCTCTGTTGCCTGGGAAACATTCCAGGGTGTTTCTGTGGTAATGGGAATTTGGCTCCCTCTGGCTAGTAGCTGTATGGTTCTTGAGTTATGAAACAGTTTTGTCCTGAACTGAACACAAACCTACAGGTTGGTTGCACTTTTTACTTTTTTAGCTTGTAGCTGTGAACAAACTAGGAAGAAACGTATTTGCTGGTGGTAAATGCTGTTTGTTTTCAATATGTATTCTTTTTCATAGTTTGAGATGATTCACAACAGTGCTAACAGCTTTCTTGTAAATTCATTAATTGTTTGATTTTTCTTATGGTGAGGACACATAATATTTTGCAGTTTCAAACTAATTTCCTGAAGATAAAATTAATCTGCATATGTCATAAAGAGAACAGGCCACAATGATTTTTTTGAATGAAAGGATGTCCATCTCCCTTGACAAATTTTTTCCTGATGTATAAGATATAGGTGTGTGGTTAAAATGATTTATCTTTATTTATTTTTAAATTCAGGGCTATGTGCTAAATCTGTTAATTCATAATAACTACCCTGTTTACTTAAATATTACAATATGAACAGAAGTAAACAGACTTAGTAGTTTAAATCAGTATTTTAGTTAATTTGAAATACAAGTCCCAAAATACTCATGAATCTGACATTTTTGAATAGTTTATTTTATGTGTCTTTACTCTGAGAATTAATTGAGTTAACTAAAAGCACTGGTTTGAGCCAGGTGGCGTTGGCAGGTTCCTCACCCAGCTCTGCCAAAGGATCTTAATTTTGACCTGCAATATTATTGATGCTGAAATAAAAATAACAGTACATACGAAATCAAAAATATTTCATAAATGTGAGTGCCCAACAAATACAGCCCACTGTAGACTTGCTGATTTGAAGCTGTATCAACGAAGTAACAAAGGCTGTCATTCTCCAATACAAAAAGGTATTCCTCACCAAAATGCAATGGTAAATGATCTGACTCACAATATCTTTGGAACAAAAGAAAGAAAAACACACCTCCTCCCCAACACCAGTCTTGAAGCTTTTGAATAGAGAAGCTGTTTTTTCCTCAAGTCACATACATGAAATAAACCACCACATGTCAGACATCATAGATGTCAACTGATCAATTACACATGTTATGCAAATACAGTAATTACCACTGCAAAACCAGCTGCAAGTCATGATACAATAAAAAGATTAGAAACACATTTGAATAAAACACAATTTAATTAACAGAATTCCTGATTAGCTATCATCCTAATTAAACAAATAGCCATAAAAAGGGAAAGTTAAAGGAGATTTGTGCAGGTGCAGCAGTCCACCAGCATGTTATCAATTGCAGAATTGGAGCCTAGTAGGAGTTGTGATTCAGAATAAAGATTAAGTAAAGTGCTTTTTATAATGCAGCAAAATCTAAATAATTGAACTACAGAATCAATTAAAGGGACGAGGCAAAAGTGCTGCAGTGATCAGTGTTAACATTAATTTTCCTAATAAAACAATCACAAAGAAGCAGAATAACTTGTTAGAAAAGTTAGTGTTAATGTGATCATTTGTGACGTAAGTGTGATTTCACTAAATTGGCTGAAAGGAAAAAATGAAACATGTAAATGGTCTGAAATGGAATTTAGATTAAGCCTAAATTTGTGGTGTACCAAAAGGATGTAAAAAGCAAACAAAAGAAACACGATCTTATGATGAGTGACCCTTTAAACACAGTACTTGTAAATTTAGAATCTACTGTGTGCACCAGAACATTTTAATACATTTAATCAATTCAGTAATGTTATAGGAGAACAATATGATGTTACTCCTGGGGAAGTTCTGCACCAAAAAATTAAAAATTCTGCACACAATATTTTAAAATTCTGCATATTTTATTTGTCAGAATAGCAAAATATAATCAGACCAGTTTCAATTATTTTGGTCATTTATTTAAAAATACCTGTTAGCAGGAATATCTGTAACAATACAAAATAACAAAAAAGATTCAGGAAATGTTTTTTGACAAATAGATTCCTTACTAGGCATATTAATACAGAACTCTGAGTAATAATTCATTTAAACTACCGTATTTCCCGCACTCCTCAGAAGCAGTGCAAAGGGAGTCAGGGATAATGGAGGAGCTGAGGGAGAGAGAAGTAAATTGCTGGGAAGGAGACTGGGTGTGAACTTGGAGGGTTGTTGGGTACGAGTGGAAAAAGTATGGAACAGGGTTTTTTTGCAGGGGAGGGAATGGGGAGGGATTGTTAGGGAGCTTCCCCCATGCAGACCCTGGCTGACCGCTAGCCTCTCCCATTCAGTCAGGCACATCTGCCCCTGTCCCCTTGTGTTCCTGCACCCCCTGTCCACATGTATCCCTCCAGCCACCCCCTGTCCCTTTGTATCTCTGCACCCCTCCCCCATCACTATGTGGCCCTGCACCTCCTTCCCCACTGTGGCCCTGTGCCTCCACTCCCATTCAGCCCCTGCTCCAGTCTGTCCTCCCCCAATAGCACTTATGTGCCCCGTCTGACTTCCCTAGTACTGCACGCTGTCTGTTTCCCCATGGCCCCTGTCTCCTAACCTGGCCCACTGTGAAGAAGGCAGGCTCTCTTTCTTCCTTAGCTGGTGGGGAGCTGCTGTTTTGGGCTATCGCAACAGCGCCCTCTGGTGGGCAAAAGGCGGAACTGCAGCAACATTTTGGCAGACGTTTTTTCTGTGCAAAAGTTAAAAATATGTGGGGCTTGTTAATTATGCGCATGCGCAGCAGCACAGAATTTCCCCAGGAGTAATGATGTAGTAGAATTAAATCTGGGTTATGTAAGGTATTATAATTCAGGAGAGCCCTAAATATTTTAAAACAATAATCTAAATAAAGATAATGCAATCACTGGGAAATTAGAAGCTATTAAACAATGTGCTTGGCAATAGCTCGCAGCCATGGACATTTACAATTATATTTTATTAGCAGCCAGGGATTATACCCTATGTTTTGTAGGAAAGCTAATTTTCATAGCATTGACCCATCTCCCTTCTATTCACAATTGTGCAATTTCCCTGTGCTGACTACGATTGCTTACATTAGAAAAGTATGTTTATAACTATCTTTTAATGTAATTAGTGTTCTGTTTTTTTGAAAAAAGTTAATGGCCATCAGGGAGATTTTCCAAAACACCTAAGGGATTTAGAAGCATAAAGTCCTAATGACTTTATTGACTAGTTCTTTTCTCACCTGGATTTTCTTTCCCACTTGGTTGCTTTGATCCCACTGGTGGTGCCAGTCCCTCCTGTTTCCTCTCGTCCTGTCATGTTCTAGCAACCTTCAGTAAGCTCCTAATTTTCAGCTTTGCCATACAGAACAAGTTGGAAAAGAGAGGTTAGTTACTTTACAGTAACGAGTTCTTCAAGATGCGTGGTACTTCAGGGTATTCACTGAGGATGTGTATGCACCTAAGATTTGAAGATTCTTCATTAGCTGCATCGATAGTCTGTACCCGTGGCTCTGAATTCAGAGCATAAGGGGCGATGAGGACCAACCGGCACTCCAGTTCCTACTCCAGGAAGGATCCTAAGCAGAGGGGGAGGAGAGAAAGTAATGGAATACCCATAGGGACCACACATCTCAAAGAACTCAAGTTATGGTAAGGTAAGCAACCTTTCTCTTTCTTTAAATAGTGGTCTCTGTGTGTATTCATTGTGAGTAACTCAAAGGAGGAGGATGGGAGGAGCTGTGTTTTACCTCAGATACTGCAGGTCTGCTGTGCCCCAGGATGCATCTGCAGAAGAAGCCTGCACCAGGGTGTAATGTCTAGTAAAGGTGTGTACTGAACACTATGTTGCTGCTCTACAGATTTCTATGAGTGGTGTACCCTGGAGAGAAGTGACAGAGGTGGCTTGTGCTCTGGTCAAATGGTCCTTCATGCCTTGATGTGGGGGAAGAATTTCCACTTGTTCACAACAAAGCAGAATGTAGCCTGAAATCAATTTCTGGAATTTTTGCAGTGAGATTGCTTTCCCCTTTCATCTGGTCAACAACAGAAACAAATAATCTCAGGGATTTCCTTTACAGGTAGAAAGCCATAGCTCTGTGGACATCTAGAGAATGGAGCGTCTTGTCCTCTCTGGTGATATGAGATTTTGCATAGAAGACAGATAGATGTATGGATAGATTCAAATGGAATTTGGAGAGAACCTTTGGAATGAATTTGGGGTATAATTTCAGTTTACCTTATCTTTATGGAACACGGTCTGCCATAAGTGCCCCAAATTTACCTAATTCTTCTGGCCATGGTGATAGCCATCAGGACAGCCACTTTCATAGATAGATGGAGAAGAGAGCATGAGGCCAAAGTTTCAAATAATGAATTCATAAGTGCGGGCAGACCAGATTAAGTTCCCAGTTAGGATCTGGTTTTGATACCAGAGGAAAGGCTCTGATGAGACCCTTAAAAAAAATCTCAGTCATAGGGTGGGTGAAGATTGAGCAGTTTTCTTCTGTTTATTGAGGATGGAGTGGACTTCCTCTGAGTATGACCTCTAGGTTTGTTGTCAGTCCAAATATCAGGCTGTGAAGTGAAGGGGTGGGTTGGTCGGTTTAGCCTTCATTTTGAGTGGGAAGCAGCTGTAAGCATATACGAAGATGAGAGGTCATTTGGAGGATTCTGATGACCCAAAACTGTCTCAGCTACAAAGGGGCAACTAGGATTACTGTCGCTTTGTCCTGCTTGATCTTATTAAGGACATGAGGTTAGAGGGGGATGAGTGGGAAAGCATACATTTCTGCTGCAGTGTACTCTCTGGTATTTCTGAGAAGGTTCAGTGGCCTTCTGATGGTAAAATGGCTGATGAGAAGGATGTTGTCTGTATGAAGGTAGTTTGGAGTACTTCTTCCGAGGTGCTGGGGTGTGTGCCCCAAGGACCAGTGGGTTGCCCAGGAGTCTTTTGAGGGTGTGTAACAACTCACCAGTTGCCATGGAGTAGGAAGCTATGTCAGCTGCATCTAATGCTGCCTGGAGGAACAATCAGTTATCAGCTTATCCTTCATCAAAAATAGCCTGAAATTGAGGCCTGAGTTCCTATAGAAGCTTGTTAGCAAACTCAGACAATTTATTTTAGTGAATAAAGTAATATTTAGACATCAGTGCCAATTCATTATATGAAATTGTAGGTTGGTGGAAGAGAAACTTTCTTCCAAGGCCCTCCAGTTTTCTGGCATCCTTGTTGGAAGGAGTGGATCTAGGCTGGTGGAGTCTGTTGAATTCAGTGACTGCCTGGACCACTAAGGAATTTGGGGCAGGATGGGAAAACAAATACTATGCTCTTTAGATGGAACAAAGTATCTTTTCTCCATCTTTTTCAGAATAAAGGCGTGGAGGGCTGGAGTGTGCCAAATTGTCTTGGCTGGTTCCAATATGGTTAGTTGACTGAAAGTGCCTACTTGCTATGTTCTAGAGGATGTCCAGCAGCTTGTAGATAGGGTCCTGAACTTCCTCCAGGGGACTCTGGAGAGCCCCTGTGATCTTCCTCAGGAGGTTCTGAAATTTTATGTGATCATCAGGTGGCAATGGTGAGGCCAGTGCAACTGCCTCATTAGGAGATGAGGACAAGAGAGCTGCAGGTGGATTGAGTGGACATGCTTGCTTGGGCTGTTCCTCCTCCTCCTCATAGCACTCCTGAGGGGGCTGAAGCTCTTCTCTGGAAGGTGATCTCTAACTCCTGCTCAGATTCTCTTGAAGTCAGGAGATCTATAGTATGGATTCCAGGTGCCCCAGTAGGTCCAATATGTGGGCTCTTACGGTTACAGAGATGGTGCCCTCTGTACCCTTATGAGTTTGGTGAGGGTACCATTGGTTCTACACCTGATAGTTTATTTTATGAGAGTGAAAGTGTGCCCAGGAGACTCTGGAACCCTGTTGGAGGTAATCTTATATCTCACACTGGTTTGAAGACCCACTGCGTTGGCCTCAGACCTGCTGGAGGAGCATGAGACTTTGCATTCTAGAGGTGAAGCTGTTGGTACCACATCTCATGATACTGTGGCTGGTAGATAGTCGCTGTGCTATTCACTGGTCCTGTGTAGCCCCTCTGGGAATGATCAGTTCTGAGAGTATTTTCAACTCTGGGTCAGTATAAACTGTTAGGTCGTGGAGGATGGTATAACCAGGTTTAGCAGATGGAGAGTGAGAGGGACTTCAGTCTCTGGGCAGAACCATCAGTGCAGAGTTGTGTTGATCTTCAGTATCACCTGCTGTGTGTTGGGACCACTGAGTCTTCCTCCTTGTGGTGTGGTACTGCCGGTACATTCAGTGATTGATTCTTTTTCTCCCTTGGCGGTGCTATGGTTGGTCCTTCCCACTCTCCCACCCCCCGTACAGGCAGTACCACTAGTACCAGTACCAGTGGTTTTGGAGTATACTTGGTTCTCAGTGCCCCCAGTACTGACCCTTGCTCCTTGTGAGCTTCAGACATGCCCATACTGAGGTGCGGACTCTCACCTGTCTGACTGGGAGGGATTTCTCCTGCTTCTTATGAGGATGCTTCTTTACTCTCCTCTCATCTCTGCCTGCTAGAGTCCCCATAGGACGAGGGAATGTCAAGTCTGGAGGGGCACTACTTTGTGGTTCCTGTGTACAGGGGGGTTAGAAGGTCCAGGATCAGACTGGGGCCTCATGGAATGCACCATCATGTCTTCAGAGTTGGCATTTGAATGTTTGTTGTATATGAGATGGAAAAGAACCTGGAGGGAACATGATCCTCCCCTGGCAATATAAGCAGGAGTCATGGGGATCACTAACTGGGAAGACCCAGGGACAGGCTATGCAGCACTTGAAGTCCCGGGATCTTGGGCATACTAGGTTCCCCCGAACTGTGAGAGCAATTGGGTTGGGGGAACCCCTAATCCCAAAATTGCCATCTAACTATATGTTAAAACTAACTACCCAAATATAAAGTTATTTACCATAAAAAAATGATTAGGAAGGCAGGAACACTAGGACAGCTTCAGACACTGAGGAATAACAGCTAAAGTACCAGTTTAGCAGCTAGGACCTTGGTTGATAAATTCCATGTTACTGTAGGCTGGTCATTAAAATTGTAATTTATTTTAAACCAGTTCATTATATATAAACTAAATTCTATAAATGGACTATTTTTTTTGTTGTTGTTATAGGAAATGCATCATTTTGAGGAGGAATTAACTTGTTCCATTTGCTATAGTATATTTGAAGACCCACGTGTACTACCATGTTCTCACACATTTTGTAGAAATTGTCTGGAAAGCATTCTTCAGCTATCAAGCAACTTTTCCATATGGAGACCACTAAGACTTCCACTGAAGTGTCCCAACTGTAGAAGTATTGTTGAAATTCCTCCATCTGGTACTGAGTCATTACCTATCAACTTTGCATTAAAGGCTATCATTGACAAATATCAGCAAGAAGACCACCCAGATGTTGCAACATGTAGTGAACATTATAGGCAGCCATTAAACGTTTATTGTCTTTTGGATAGAAAATTAGTGTGTGGCCATTGTCTTACAATAGGTAAACATCATGGTCATCCCATAGATGACCTTCAGAGTGCCTACATGAAAGAAAAGGAGACTCCTGGGAAACTCCTTGAGCAATTAACTGATGAACATTGGACTAATGTATGTTTCCTCATTGAAAAGTTGGAAGAACAGAAATCTCATTGTGAAAACATTGTTCAAGATGATAAGAAAGCTGTATTGCAATATTTTAAGAAACTTAATGACACACTGGAGCATAAAAAGCAAGCTTTGCTAGCTGCTTTGGATGAAGTTAATGCTCACATTTCTGAAGAATATGCACCACTCGTTGAAAACGTGAAAAGAATCAGAGAAGAACAGCTTGATTTAATGTCACTGAATACATCTGTTCAAGAAGAGGAGTCTCCACTTCTTTTCCTTGAAAAGGTTGATGATGTGCGCCAACGCATAAAAGCTTTGAAACAAAAGCAACTACCAGATATCAAACCTGTTGAAGTTTATCCACGAATAGGACAGCTATTGAAGGATGTGTGGTCCAAAACTGAAATTGGTCAGATTAACAAGATCCTCACTCCAAAAATAAAGCTGATTTCAAAAGGGAAGGTATGTCACAAAGGCAGTGAGAAGGAAAGAGGACAGTCTAAGGAATTGCTCCAGTCTATAAACCCTCTAACAGTGATGCTAATTTCTATGACGATAGTGATAATTATGATTTCATTTACTAAACCTGTATTGTCAGTTGTAAATGAAGTAACTTTGATCTATATTTCAGACATCTTGCAGTTTGTTTATCAAGATCTATGCAACAACTTGCAGGCAGTAATGGAAATGCTATGCCATACATCTAGTTTACTGATGGAATTCATGGGGAGAATTGTTTCTTTTTCTTTCTGAGTATCTGAAATACTGAGATTAGCAGTTAGGATAATTATAGGAATTCTTGTTATGTCTGAACTATTTATTGTACAAGGCTTTTTTTAGTTTTTATCTAAATGCTATTGAAATAATAGATCCTTTACAAAAAATTTAAACTGGTTCTCTAGATTAATTAGTCCCAGAATCAGTACACCGGATCACCCCCATCTGCAGAAATATGTGAAGGACAAGACTGAAGAGTGTGTGGGGCAGGGTTCTCTCTTAATACCCCAATTTTCCTCTTATCTTTTCCTGTCCTTTGCCCCCACTACCCTGCCCATTTCTGAATCTCTGCTTTTTGCTGATTATCATTCAACTCAATGAGAGCTGGATGGTAATTCCTCCTAAAGTAGTATGTACCACTCTTCAGTTGCATGTAAGGGGTCACAGTCAAATACATTGCTACTTCATCACTTGCCCATACTAATTTGTAATGTAGGAGAGCCTAAAGATACTAAACATACATCTCCAGGAAAAAATCAAGAACAAGTCAGAACTGATGCATATTATCTCTAAGAAAGCCATAAGTTCACAGATTCCAACCTAGGAAAGGCAGTTTCAACAGACTGTAACTACTTCTCAAGCATCTACTACCCAGTCCCTTCTTTAAACTAATTTTTTAGGTAGGGTGTGGCTAAAAGTACCACAGAATTAAATATGGGAAGAGAAGACAAATCCTAGAGTTTCAGACATTAAAACTGAGCTGGGTAAATCAAAGTGTTGAGCCAGTCATTGGCTCCAGTGTACAAAAAGTGTATATTATAAGTATTTGTATATTGCATTTTAGTAGACCTACTACACCTATCTACAGTGAAACCATTTTTTGGTCATTAAATCATTTATGAAATGACTGGGGTTCATCCTGTTGGCTCCAGGCTGTTAGTTGGATCATATTGCTTCAAGTTTCCTTATGTACATCATGTATAAGTGATCTTGTATCTTTCAAGTAGATGCGGGTGCTACTCTAAAACTTTTGGGATAATATTCCTTGGTAAAATATAAAAGTACAGTCCCGAAAAGTGCTGAATGTGTGCTGCTTTACTAAATGATGTAAATGTGCAAGCAAGAAATTCTAGTTAAGATATGGGGTGAAATCCTGCACTGTAGTAAATGGCAGAACACCCACAGACTTCACTGGGACCAGGATTTCATCTTATTTATTTATTTATTTTTTACAGCTTTTTCTTTAAAAAATAATGTGAAAATGCAGTATAAATGTCATCTTAAATATTACTGCACATACATTTAATTTGAAATGTAGTCTACTTTACTCTGAAACAAAAATGTTGACACCCTTCCTCTATAATCAAATTAAGTGCAGTATATTCCTTTAGTTAAAATACAAGGGACTGATTATGTCCCCACTGAAGTTAATTTTTAATAGGTTGATTGATTTACACTTAACAGTGAAGATTTCCCAGTAGCATGAGTCTTTGGATTGATGCTATGGGAATAACTCAGCACACATGAGCTCCAAATGGTAGGTTAATTTTGATGCCAGTTCTTTTTAAAAAAAAAAAAAAAAAAAAGAGAGATTTTTAAAAATACTGTTTGCAACGTATCAACAAATGTGTTTTTAGTTTTTTTTAAAAAGTTCATTTAAACGCAACATGCCTGCTTAAACTAAGCGATTAGCATTCATATAGCACTTCACATTTTAAAAGCCTTATTTAAAAAAAAACATACATATTCAAGGCATGATCCTGCAAAATGCCAAGAACCTTCAATTCCCATTGACTTCAGTGGGAGTTGAGGATGGTCAGCATCTCGCAGTATCAAACCCCAAGTTAAAGCATTAGTAATCTTAACTATCACAGTGTTGAGCATGTTCAACACCAACCAGGATTGGGCCCTTGTTCCTGTAAAATGGTATTTTAAGCGATCATTCTTGTACCATACAAACCAGGCTCTACATACCAACTAACAATTTGTGCACTCAATTTTAAAACTCAGGCCCAAAATGTAGAGTTTAAAAAAAACCCAACCCAAATGTAATACTTAGAAGTGTTTGTGATTATAATATTATAATTTCTTTTATAAAATATCTTTGTTTAGAGCTGGAAATGCCTCTGTAACAGAGTTTACAATCTGAACAAAGTAGCAGTATGTTAGGACAGGAAAATGGAAAGTAAAACTAATTTTTTTTTCATTGTTCAGCCAGAAAGTAATGGAAATAAGCAGCCAGCATAAAGAGGAATCCAATCAATTTTATGCAGAGGTGTGTTTCTAAAAAGTTACATTTGAGGTAAGGCTAGCAGTGGATAGAGACTTCTGTTTTGGATGGGAAGTGGAGGGGTTTGGACCACTGCATATTAAGCACAGTTCTGTATTAAAGTATACAAATTTATCTAATCTCAATATATGGAGGATTTTCTTAATTCCCATTAATACTAAGGGCCAGATTTTTAAAGGTAGGCACCTAGTGGAATTTTCAAAAGTACCTAGGCGCCTAATTTCAATGACCCTAAGTGTCTGTTTGGATCTCTTCTCTCAGAATGTCTTGTATATTAGTTTCCTGATGTTTTAAATATTTTACAAATATGTTTATAATTCAATTTTACTTTTCCAGATGACATGGATTATTTAGAAAATGTCAGTGTAACATTTGACTTTAAAAAAATTCAGAATCTATATTTATTCATGTACTGGATATTTTAATAAATCTATCTAAAAACGTATTATGTTGGGGAAGTGGGTACCTCTTATTCTCTCACCCCATATAACCACCTTTAATTCAACACCAAGCTGGAATGGTGGGTTTAACTGATGTCATGAGAGACGGAAGAAGTTACTCACCTTGTACAATAATGATGTTTTTCAAGATGTATCCCCCATAGGTGTATCACTGTAGGTGTGTCCGTGTTCCTGCACTACTGATTGGAGAACTTTGGTAGCAGTGTCCATGCAGCCTACGCATGCAACCCTCCTCAGTTCTTTCTTGATTGCCCCGGGCTAGAGACAGAGCTATAGCTGTCTGTTCACTGATTGTTAATTCTTTTAGAATTGCTAGTTTTTAGCTTCCCTCAAAGCTTTTCCTTTGTTACTCTGTTTGTATTTTATTTGGCCCTGCCTAAAAGAGAGAGAAAGAGAAGAGCAGAGAAAAAAGAAAAGGGCTTGTTTCCTGCCAACCCCAGTGGGTGGGGAACCTCCCTGGACAAGGGTGTGTACGACTCACAAAGACCAGTGACCAGCGGACACTTGCAGTGTGTTCACTGCCTGGGAGAGAAGCACATTCCAAAAAAGTGTAGCTTGTGTCAGCAACTGAAGCCCAGATCCAGCAGACAGAGAGCTAAGACTCAAACTCCTGCTCATGAAGCCAGCCTTCAACCCCCGGTGTCCTGGCAGGAGCTCTCACCACAACTCTCTACTTTGAAGGGAGGTGAGCCCAGAGAGATGATCCACTCTTATAAGGCCTCTAAGAAAAGGTCAGTGAGTCCCCATAGCGAGCCCCGATTGAGCTGAAAATGATCTCTGGCTTGATCAGTATCATCGATACTGACAGAGCCGAAGCCATCCAAATCTGCTACAGGGGGCATGCATGGTATCGAGTTGATGGAGCAAGTCATGGGCACCCCTCTCTTCTCACCCCATATAACCCCCTTTAACTCAATACCAGGCTTGAAACTGGGTTGAACCAATGTTATTGAAGCAAGTAGTTTGACAGTGCGGATTACAGATTCCATCTAGCCTTTCTAAATTCCCCATTCTTCTCTGTAGAGTGAATTGCAGAAAGATGCTCCCACTCATTTGTCTAGAAAATGTTAAAGTACCTGATAGATTAAAATTTCTCTCTGGAGAGGCGTATCATACTTTAATTAGGTCTGTTAGCAGTAGAGATCCTGAGAATAAAAAAATTGACTGTCTTTGGCACCAGTTTTACTTCAGACTTTCCAGCTCCAATGGCTCTGAGCTGGAATAACTGCCAGCAAAAGCTCCAGAAGAAATAAAAACCTTGTTTCTACATATAACTTCACTTACTGAGAAATTATTTTGTAGCCCTGTTTCTGCTGCCAAACATAGCACACCTTTAGCTAAGGCCTTTGGTGAAGAAATAATAAAATTTGTACCCCTACCAGGCTTTTTCTTGTACAGTGGGCTGTACAGGATTATAGGAGAGCTGTGCTTTGCAGGAAGGCCAGGTGGATCTTATATTTTGGACATTTGGTGTAGGTGTTACCATTTAATTTCTGTACCACTATAAACAGCTCTATAGCTCTGCACTTTTAAATAAATCTGTTTGTTTTTTATGCCCTTTTTCGCTCTTGAAAAGAGCACTTCCCAGATATCTCCTTTTCCCCATCTTTGGAGATTATTTTTACAGGAGGAAAATAGATATTAATAGTTGCAGACAAACCAAAGCTGAACACGTCTTCAGTTGTGTTTGCCATGTAGTTGTTCAGAGACATTTCAGGATGAGCTTAAACCTAAAACTTAATGAGTTTATTATTAAAGTGCACATTACAGAATCCTGCAATCCCATCATTTATAGTTTCTATTTGAAGACAGCTCCAGGGGTCCCATATTAAGGGGATCTGAGGATGAGGGGAAGAGTAGGTACAACCCCTTTGGAAAAGCCTTTGAATTCCATGGGGAAGGAGGGAGATAATACAGTCACCAGATGAGACAAGCCAATCAGCCCCTCCCCCACTGGTTGATTATTTCAGAGCCTTCCAGAATTCCCCTTGCATGGATCACAGAGACCCTGGCTATAGAGATGATGGTCATTCAAGAAAAGTCATAAACTAACATTCTTCTTTGTGTGCTTGCTCATCTCGATTTCATTCTAGGTGTGCGCGCACCCATGTGTGCAGTCGTTGGAGATATTTGCCTTAGCACTATCCTTAGAGCCAACTGTGGTGCCCCCTTGAGTGGCGCGATCATGCGTCAGTATATCCCTACATGCCCTACGCCCGCTCAGTTCCTTCTTACTGCATGTGATGGTTCGTTGGAGCATCTCTTCTCACTTTGAACCTTAGGGCCTTGTAAATAGTTGTTTATAGTGGTTAGTGTTATGTAATTAAGTGTAGTTAGGAGTTAGAAATTAGAGTCCCAGTGGGGACTTTGTCCCCAGTCTCCGGGGTTTAAGCCCTCTGTGGACTGCAACAGGCCTATGCCTGTAAGTGACCCCCACAGCAGCTGCCTCAAGTACTTGGGGAAATCATGTGAAGGACAAGTGTCGTATTTGTAAATATTTTCGACCCAGGACTCGGAGAGAGTGGGATATTTGTTTGTGGGCTCGCCTCCTGGAGGCTGCCCTTCATCTAGCTTCCGAGCCATCCCTCCAAGACTTGGCTAGTACCTCAGCCTTGGTTCGCAGCGCAACCCCGGCACGGAGCTCAGCTGGCACCACTCCCTGTTGCTGGTGCCCAGAAAGAAAATGAAGACGCACGGCTCCCGAGCACCAGGTAAGAAAGGCCATGGAGCATCGTGCAAAGGACCCAGTTTGTGTTGCCCTGCCACTCCAGAGCCACGTGGACGTGCCTCCCTAGTCACGGCCTTTAGCCCCTTAAAGGATCCACCTCTGACTCCTGGGAGCGATAGGGGACCCAAGCATTGGACGGCATTGATGCCTTCCCAAGCTCCACCAGTACTGAGAGAGCAGAGGCCTCTGCCCACGCCACCAGCACAGCAGGAATCGGCAAAGGCTCCCTGTGAGGGCAAACCAGCCACTAAGACCTATGGGGGCAGTGGAGCACCACCAATCCCCTGAGACAAGGCAGCATTCTCCATCTCCGTGCCGCAGATCTCCAGCGTCGCAGACCACGTCCTCTGGGGCTCAGCCTTGGTCACCGGAATTGCGATCGTGGTCCCCGCCATCTCAACATGGATCATCTTGGGGGAGGTGCCAGTCTCCATTCCACCGGCACCATTCGCCCTCCCACCGGTCGTCCTCTCGGTGCAGATCTTGCTCACCTGCGCCGTGGGAGCACTCCTCACTGCAATTCTGGTCCCCCTGGCCAATCCTCCCACTCCAAACACCGGTCTCTAGTGGCGATAGCCAGCGGGGAGAGACAGCGTGACGGCCCCACCGTAGTCACTGGAAGGGGATTCCTCCAGCACGGAAGGGCAATTCAGCCCCTCGCCAAGACCGCACCAGTTTGAATGGGCACCTGAGGCCATATCGACATCTACAGCGTCGACTTGGCAGCACGGCCAGTGGTCAGCGCGGTGGCCTTATTGGAGTGTGTTGGGCATGCCAGACGATGCCCCCTTTACACCGCTCATCTGCCACTGCCTCGGAGCAACAGCTGGCAGCACTAGCCTCAGTGCATGAGATGAGCTTGGAGGTTGAGGTAGAGGAGACAGCACTCACCCCAAAACTCCCCTCCCCTACAGGGGATAATGCCCCGGAGCCTCCCTTGGTGATAGTCATCGTCCTCTTCCTCAGCTGAGGTGGTCGTGGGATCCTCAAGGGCCAGCCCATGAAACAATTTTCTGCTTCGATGTGTTGCCGAGAACTTGAGCCTAGAGATGGAGGAGCTGGCCAAGCAGGCAGACACTTGTTCAGTGTCCTCTCAGCCTCTACCCTGGCATGTGTTGCACTACCAGTACGTGACGGGGTCCTGAAAATTGCCTCTAGCAAACCCCATCATCCATCCCTCCCCATCTCCAAAAGGCCTGAAAAGAAGTACTTCATCCTAGCCAAAGGGTTCAAGTACCTTTATACCCACCCACCTCTAGGCTCGCTGGTTGTCTCTGTGGCCAACAAAAAAGTAAAACAGGAGCACAGTAGTTCAACTTCCAAAAATAAAGAGGCCAAAAGACTGGACCTTTCTGGGAGAAAAATTTATTCAACAGCAAGCCTACAATTCTGGGTGGCGAACCATCAGGCCCTCTTGGGCAGGTACAATTTTAACTTATGAGACTTGCTTCATAAGTTCAAGAAATCCCTCCCCTCGGGGTCTGGCCCAGAAATTTGGCACCGGGGTGTAGGAAAGCACCGTGATGGCTAGGAGCTCTCTCCAGATGACATGGGACGTGACAGACTTGGTGGCTAGGGTGGTCGCAGCAGCAATGGTCATGCAGCGCAGCTCCTGGCTTCAGGCTGCTGGTCTGTCCCAAGAGATGCAGACCTCTATCCAGGACCTCCCATTCAAAGGGAACAGTCTCTTTTCGGAGCAGACTGATATGAGCCTGCATGGATTAAAGGACACTTGGGCCTGATGGTTCGTCAGCGCCTGCTGCCATGTAGGTGGAACCAGGGGCCAGAGACTGAAGCCCTGCAGCTGGAGGCCAGGGCTGCATGGCCAGAGCCGGGATAGGGAGGTCAGTACCTGCTGTCCCGCTGTCAGAGTCCAGGACCGCTCGCCCAGGTTCCTGAAATCCCACTGCTGGAGCCTGCCGCCCAAAGCCCCTCCCACCAACGTGTTGAGAACTCATCTTGCTCCTGCAGCATTGTGCCCCAACTTTCTCCAGAGGCGATGCATCCAGGAGCAACAAGGAGGGAGGGGGAGGAGCCAATGCTTTGCCCCCACCCTCCCGTCATCACCAAGGAGGCTGTCATGGCCGCACAAAAGGCCCATGGTGGCCGCACTTGAGAAATGTTGTGCTAAGGAGTCCCCTTTTCAGTCCCTGTCATAAATATAAAGGGAAGGTAACCACCTTTCTGTATGCAGTGCTATAAAATCACTCCTGGCCAGAGGCAAAGTCCTTTTACCTGTAAAGGGTTAAGAAGCTCAGGGTACCTTACCCAAAATGACCAATGAGGGGACAAGATACTTTCAAATCTGAAGTGGGGGGGGGGGGGGGCCGGGAAAGGCTTTTGTCTGTCTTTGTGATACCTTTGCCAGGAACAGATCAAGGATGCAAACCCTCCAACTCCTGTAGAGTTAGTAAGTAATCTAGCTAGAAAATGCATTAGGTTCTCTTTGTTTTGGCTTGTGAAATTCACTGTGCTGGAGGAAATGTGTATTCCTGTTTTTGTGTCTTTTTGTAATTTAAGGTTTTGCCTAGAGGGATTCTTTATGTTTTGAATCTGACTGCCTGTAAAATTATCTTCCATTCTGATCTTACAGAGTTGTTCTCTTATCTTTTTTTGTTCTTCTAATAAAGTTCTGTTTTTTAGGAATCTGATTGGGGTTTTTGGGTCTTAAAAATCCAAGGCTGGTTTGTGCTCATCTTGTTTAGTCTCAAGCCTCCCCAGGAAAGGGGGTGTAAGGACTTGGGGGGATATTTTGGGGAAATAGGAACTCCAAGTGGTCCTTTCCCTGTTCTTTGTCTAAATCACTTGGTGGTGGCAGCATACTGTTCAAGGACAAGGCGAAATTTGTGCCTTGGGAAAGTTTTTAACCTAAGCTAGTAAAAATGAGTTTAGGGGGTCTTTCATGCGGGTCCCCACATCTGTACCCTAGAATTCAGAGTGGGGAGGGAACCCTGACAGTCCCCTTCTTGACAAAAATACTCATCAGAATAATCAGTTTGGGGAGTTCGATTGGACCACCTTCAGTTCCAAAGCACCTGGTTCCCAAATGACATGAGGCTACATGGAAACATCCTAGAGCTCAAAGCCATCAGACTGGACTGTATAGTGTTCCTACTAGTCCTTCAAAACTTGTTAGTGCAGATCTTCAGAAAAGCATGAGAGCCATGCACTACCTAACAAGCAAGTGGAACTGGTGCCATTGGAATGGGTTAACACTGATGGCACTTCACCTCCCAGGAGTCAAACAATTTAGACCTCATGAGTAGGCAGTCGAATGGTTATTACACAGAGCCATCTTGAAAGCAATATTCCATAAGTTAGGGATACCTGAAGTACTTGTTCAGCGCCTAGGACAATACAAAATGCCAGAACTTTGCTCTAGAGGAGGCCTGAGTCCAGGGTTGCTACCAGATGCCTTCCTCTGGAACAAGGGCTTGCTGTACTCTTTCCCATCACCTCCCCAATTCCCAAAAATCAAGAGACAAATTCACTATAATTCTGGTGGTTCCATTCTAGTGAAGACAGTTCTGGCTCACATACTGACTTTGCATGTCTATTGAGCTTCCAGATTGCCTGGATCTGATCTCACAGCACCATGGCCAGATATTCCATTCAGAGCTGAAATCAAACACCTGATTGCATGGCTGTTGACTGGCTGATGGACAAAGACTGCTTCCTACAGGTTCAGCAAATGCAAAACTTTCTAGCTTGTAGTAGAAAGGACACCACCATAACTACTTACACTGCTAAATGGAAGAGGTTGTTTATTTGGGCAATGAAAACATCACCTATTTTAGAAGTTTCACTAGTTGCCATCCTGGAGTACACCTGCTTGCCCTAAAGTATTCAGTCCCCTCCATCAGTTCCATAAGAGTACATTTGGCAGCTATATCTGCCCATCATCCCGTCAAAGGCCACACTGCCTTCTTTTGCCCAACAGTAGCTAAGTTTCTCAAAGAATTTACTCATATTTTCCCACAGTAAGAAAGAAAGACTTCTCCTATGGGACTTAACTTTGAACCATTGGTGAGCTGCTCTTTGTACCATTTGTCAACAAAGACAGTCATTTTAGTGGCTATAATCCCAGCCAGAAGGGATAAGGGAGATCCAAGCCCTTATGGCATTTCCAATTTATACAGTTTTCCACAAGTACAAAGTGAATAAGGCTTCAACCAAAGTGGTCGTCTCCTTTTAGATGATCCACCTACCAGTTTTCTTCCCCAACTCCCATACTCCTTGGGAGTGAAGGGAAGCCAAACATCACATCTTTAGGCGCTCTCTTACTATCTAGCCAAAACAAAAGCATTCAGGCATTCTCCTAAATTATTGCTAGTGTTTGTCAACAGAATGGACAACCCATCTCCACCCAAAGATTATTGAAATTGGTCTCTGACTATATTAGAAAGTAGTCCACTTGGATCCACACCTGTTCAGATTAGGATCCATTTAACCAGCGCTCAGGCAGCCTCTGCTGCTTCTCTGAGAGACATTCCAGTCTAATGTTTGTAAAGCAGCGACCTGGAGTTCAGTTCAAACCTTTAGTCAGATTACTCCAGATTAGACACCTGCTTTGTCAGAGCTGTTGTGTAGTGATTGGTTCAGTAGGCTGTGAGGACTCACCTCCAGGCCACAAGTTACACTTCTGGTGACTCACAAGCAGTAATACATGTGGGCAATCACTCAAAGAAGAGAGAACAGTTGCTTACTCCACAGTAACTGTAATTCTTTGAAATGTGTTATCCACATTTTTCACAACTTGCTCTCCTTTCCCACTACCACAGCATCCTTGGCAATCTGGATTCTGATTTTAGCAAAGGAACCCTTTATGCCCTCAGCTACAGGGAGTCAGATGGCATGTAGGGGGCAGCTATGGCCCCAAAGGACACTGCTATTCAAAAATGTTCTGGTCTCCTCCTCATGGGGTTGGGAGCATATACGTACCAAGAGTGAAATCTGTGTGGATGACACAGCCAAGAAACAGAGTTATTGTAAGGTAAGTAACTCTTCTTTCATGCATGTGGTAGTGTCGTGATAACTGTACCAGGATGTTGGGTACCACTGGTACTTGAGTGCTGGGTAACAAAGTGCTAGATACCACTGGGTATTGAGATGGTGGGTACCAAAGTTAGTGCCAGAGGAAATGTGGTCTGCAGTGTTAGCCTGTTCTGCCATCCTTCTGTTTCGAAATTGGTACTAAGTTGTCAGATTGACCCTTCTTATCCATTGGCTACCCTTTAAATGCAGAACCTGAGACCAGTCTAACACATGCTGAGACTCTTGTGTTTTGCTTTCATAAGCACCAGAGGGGTGACCTTCCTCTCAGATCTGAAGGAGGAAGGATTAGCTGCTCAGCTGGTCTCAGAAGCTAATGCTCAGAAGCTAAAGACAACGGAGCCCCAAAGCATTGTGATGATCAAAGATAGCTGACAGAGATACTCTTATAGAGCTGATGGAGAGGCCTGCACACCTTAGGATGAGCAGGTCCAGGATAGTGGTTAGTAGTGCTTCTGAAGGAGATCAGTGATATTTCCATTGCCCAGATAGAGAACCTCATTCATTTAGAAGCTTACCATAAACCTCATGGGTACTACAAAGTGGATCAAATGGCATTATTTTCAACCCAGAAAGTACAATCATTACTGTCGAGATTGGTAGTAAATGCTCAGTCATCAATGCCAGGGCTTTTTGGTACCATAGATGGGACCTCAGTCTGTTCTGGGTCCTCTGGTCCTGGGGGCTTCAGCATGAGTGTGGGAAAAGTTCAGGCACCCTACTTCTGGGAGCTTCAGTGCTAATTGTTTTGATCCTCTGTACGAGGTGCAGTGGTGGCTTTGGTAGACTGCATTGAGGTTGTGGGTGGCTGCCAGTTGCGAAGACATCAGTGGAACCTGATTTGGACCCAGAATTGCCTCTTATGCTGGATCTGCTTAGTGCCAGAGTGGGCGGTCTATGTCTTCAGTCACCATGGGAGCAATGCTTCTTGCATCCTCTACTGTCAGAGGATGACAGGGATGGCCTGGTAGACTCTATAGTGGAGGAGTGGGTCTTCAATACTGAATGGGCTCAGGAACCCGAGGTGGACTGTTACCTGACAGGAGTGCTCCGGGAGGCAGGTTGGTTGGTCAGGTGGCCTTCTCTCCCTTGGGCCAATGAAGTCCTCATGGAGCTCTCTAGCAAGACATGTATAGAACATTCGTGTGCTTCCCCAAGGCAAAAGAGGAATTTTGCATCCATCATTAATGGGGCAGGACTTGAATCTGATGGTCTTAGACTCTGCCATGTACAGAGGAGTGGTCCAATGTTGGAGGGACTTCCTGGAGTCAAAGTCCTCTTCTAAATCGCTCCTTTTTATTTTTTTTGCCAGTGGTCTTAATTTAAAAAAATCTGCATTAACTACAACTGGAAACTAAGTAGAAAAAACAATCATAGTGGGTAGAGACACAGATACTGCAGATGTTCAGTCTAATAGCCTAAGAAGGAACTGGAGAGCAGTTGCAGCCTCCCTTCCCTTTTGTGGAGCACAGGAGGGCACGCAGGGCTCAGGTGTGGCCCCAATAGACATTGCTATTAAAAGATATTCCAGTCTTGAATACATATGATGCATACACACCAGAAGTAAAATATGCGTTGACATATTAGAGAAAGCGTAAGTATTCTAGGTCTGGATGAAGAAATCCCTGCTTCAAGAGGTCTGGTCTTCTCTTCAGGTGCAATGTGGATTCTTTGGCTGCCAAACAAGTCCAAGGTGCATTCTAGGCCAGGGGAAAACTAGAACAAAGACTTCAGTTCTTTTTTGTCTTTTCTGTAACCTTAATTTGAACTATCTTGGAAGGTAGCAAATTCTTCTTTGCCCAGGACATTTACATTGCTGCAGAGAAGCTTTGACCTCAAGTTACTCCCAGATTTTAGAAGTAATATAAATACTCATGCTTCAAACATAAGCCAACCTCTAATGGAAGGTACTAGAAGCTTATTCTAGGTGTGTGGTCCCTATCTGGATTCCAAACATGGAGTGCGCATGCTCGCCATATGCCGGAACTGTTCATAGTAGTGTCCGCTGACCGCACGTGTGTCGACCGCATGGTGTGTCCGAGGCTCTAAGAGGCTGTGCAGGTCAACGCTACTCCAGTTCCCTCATACCAGTAAGCAAAGGAGCCCGAAGCAGAAGGGATGGAGGGTGGCACTGGAATCCAGATATGGACCACATGACTCGAAGAACCTCCAAGTTACAGTAAGTAACCTCCTCTTCCTCTTTGAGTGATGGTCCCTATGTGGATTCTAAGCATGGGAGAGTAGCGAGTAGTGCTCAGCGCAGAGGTGAGTGCGAGGATTCTTGAGAAGACACTGTCTTTAGGACAGCCTGATTGACTGCCACATCCGTCACCAAGGCAGGGGCAATGGTGTACTGGGCGGAAAAGGTGTGGACAGAGGACCTACAAATGTCCTGACATGGGACATCGGCAAGGAAAGCCAATTGGCAGCAGACACTCGCATGGAGTGGGCCATGACGACCCGGGGGAGCGGGGGAAGAGAGAACATGAGAGAGCACATAGCATTCCGTGATAAAATGGGAGATCTGTTTGTAGAGGTGTTGCAAAGAGAGGGCGCGGCTCAGGCTGCACTCTGCGATGGTGATGAAGAGCCTGAGGGATGCCCAGAAGGTGCAGGTATTTTGGAGATAAACGGCTAATGCCCAGCTGACATCAAGAGAGTGAAACGCATACTCCCTGGGAGAGGTGTGCGGTTTAGGGTAGAGGATCAGCATGCACTAGTTGAGGTGGAATTGGGAGGAATTTGGGATGAAGACACAGGGAGACCTTGTCTTTGTGGAAGATGGTAAAAGGCAGGGCTGGCATTATGGCTGCTAGTTGGCTAACTTGCTGTGTGGAGGTGATAGCCACCAAAAAGATCACCTTCATGGAAAGATGGATGAGTGAGAGGTTCAGAGGGTGGCTTAATGAGGGCGGAGAGGACAAGATTTATGTCCCAGGAGGGACTAGTCTTCTGCACGGAAGGGAAGGCATTGAGAATGCTGTGAAGGAAGCAGGTGAAGATGGAAAAGCCATTCACAGGGCGAAGGAAGGCACTGAGCGCTGCCGGGGGATGCAGACAGAGGAGTGGGTGAGGCCCAATTGGTGGAGGTGAAGGAGGTAGTCCAGGAGGATGGGGATGGAGACGAAGTCCAAGGGATGTCGGTGGTTGTGCGCCCATGTGGTGAAGTGGCACCATTTAGCCTGGTAACAAGCTCTAGTGGATTGGCATCTGCAATGAGAGAGGACATTGCGCATGGTGGGTGGAGCCCCATCCAAATACCAGGCCCTGAGATGGAGCAGGCCTCGGTTGGGTTGTTGTAGGCTGCTGTTTGAGGAGATCCAGAAGGGCTGGAAGATGGATTGTGTGGGCGAGCAGAGAACTGAAGGAAATCTGGGTACCAATACTGGCGAGGCCAGGAGGGGGCTATGAGAAGAACCATCGCTCGATCGAGTCACACTTAGTGCAGGACTTGGGGGAGCAGGGAGATGGGTGGAAATGCATATCAGAGTTTGGTGATCCAGGGAATAACGAACGTGTTGCCCTGTGAACCCCTACAGAGGGCTCCTCTGGAGCAGAAGAGAGGAAGTTTGTAGTTGTCTAGCGTCGTCAAGAAGTCCCAGTGCGGCGTGCCCCACTGGCAAAAGAGCAATTGGAGGGTGAAGTTCGTGAAGTTCCCACTCACGATTGGTGTGGAAGGAATGGCTGAGCATGTCCTCTAGAGAATTGCTGGTGCCCAGGAGGTGTATAGCATAGAGGGTCACCCTGTACCTGAGACTCCAATTCCAAAGAAGGATGGCGTTCATGCAGAGGGAGGAGGACCTGGCCATGCTCTGCTTGTTGATGTATACAACTGCTGTCATGTTGTTGGAAAGTGGCTGAATACGGTGGGAATGGATGAAAGGCAGGTATGCCCAGCAGGCAAAGCAGACAGCCCGTAGTTCCAGAATGTTGATTTGCATCCACGCTTCCCGGGGCAACCAGAGGCCCTGAGCTGCATGGCCGTCCAGGTGGGTTCCCCAGCCCGCATGCGAGGCATCCATGGTGAGAGTGATGTGGCGTGTCGGGGGTATGAACGGGATGCTGGCTAGGACCGCAGTTGGATTTCTCCACAAGGTGAGGGGGGGATCAGGATTGGCTGGCCCAGATGGTCTAACTGTGGGTTGTAGACTGAACAGAGCCACAGCTGGAGGCAACACATATGAAGGTGGGCATACGATGTAACCGAGGTGCAGGCCACCATAAGGCCTAGGAGGGAAAGGCTATGGTGGTGGTGCATACTTGGACAGTGGCAGAGTTGCGTGATGAGAGTGGTGAGGGTGGGAAAGTGGTCAGAGGGGAGACACCTTCACCATATGACTGATTTTCCCTCACTGATGCAAATTCTCAAGTTGCCAAGGAGGGTGTGACAAGGGGCCAGGGGGAGCCAGTTGTCAAGGTAGGGGAATAAGGAATGGCCCAGCCAACACATGTAGGCTGCCATGACTGTGAAAATGGGAGCTGCAGGGGCGGTGCCTTTGGACAGGGCAGCATGCAGGGTCACCTGGCTGCGCCTCCGCGTAGGAGCCAGAGAGGGAACATGCCGCTGCTTTTGGGAGCTGCTTGAGGTAAGCGCTGCCTGGAGCCTGCACCCCTGACCCCCTCCCATGCCTCAACCCCCTTCCCCATCCCTGATCCCCTCCCGCCCTCCAAACCCCTCCGTCCCAGCCTGGAGCAACCTCCTGCACCCTGAACTCATTTCTGGCCCCATCCCAGAGCTCGCACCCCCTCCCACACCCCAACCCCCAATATTGTGAGCATTCATGGTCAGCCATACAATTTCCATACCCAGATGTGGCCCTCGGGCCAAAAAGTTTGCCCACCCCTGCCTGGGGAGCTTGAAAAATTGCCTGCCATCTGTCCCAAGTGGGCTAGCAGTAGGGTGACCAGATATCCCGATTTTATAGGGACAGTCCCTATTTTTGGTGCTTTTTCTTATATAGGCACCTATTACCCCCCACCCCGTCCCGATTTTTCACAATTGCTATCTGGTCACCCTAGCTAGCAGCTATGTAGGTATTGTAGGAGCAACCTAGTATTAATAAATTGGGAGTGGTTTCTCACTTACCCCTCTGTAATACCCATGATGGTGCACGTTTGCAGGGAGTGGAATAGTCATTAGTCTGATCTGGTTGCAGACTGCCTGAAGTGCTCCTTATGTAGTGGGGGAGGGGAAGGAAGAGACCTTTATTTTCCTAGAAGAGGAAGGGTTTATGACTCATGCTCAGAAGGCACAAATCCCATTCTGCTGCTGCCTACACCTGAGCCCTTTTCATTGGCAGAGCGAGAGTCCTTCAGCTGAAATCCAGACAGGCATAAATAATTCCTAGTACACTGCAGTCTAAGGCAGGGCTTCACTAAAGTAACAGGCTTTTCTGCATGCCCATACCTGCTGCCACGTGGTAGTAAGCTTGATACAGAGTTCATAAAGCCTGTGGGTAGAAGCCCCACCAGATCCACCCTTGAGAGTGGGGGAATTAAAAGTGAGGGGGCTTAACCCCTACTGTTACCCCACTTGTTCATTAACATTAAATGTTGTAACATGAGAATTCATAGTGGGAGGAAGGGGAACTTGTAGGAGACCCACTTCTTTCCCCGGGGAGCTGAGGATCCACTTTGGTATTGTGGAAGGAGGAAGAGGGAGCAGAGCAAGAAACAACTTTGGATCCCTTTTATGGCCACCCAGCCAGCCAGTTGCTATAAAATCCCTCTTAGTAGCTGTTCTCTAATTGCTCTACCTGCAAAGGGTTAAAAAGTCTCACTGCTATGCATAGGTAAAAGGAAGTGAGTGGGCACCTGGCCAAAAGAGCCAATGGGAAGGCTAGAACTTTTTAAGATTGAAAAGACTCCCCTTTTGTCTGTCTTTTGTTGTTCTCCTGGGGAGAGGAGGACAGAGCAACAGCAATGCTGTTTGGGCCAGGTATGAAAAATCATCAGTATCATACCTAGAAACTATCATTTGAAACCCCAGAAATGTAAGTAGATCAGGAAATGTCTAGGGAGAAGCGATTAGGTTTATCCTTTTTATTTTGTTATGCCTTGTGGATTATGCTGTGCTACCCCCTGGGTGCTTTTGTTTTGCTTGTAACCTTTGAGCTGGACCTCAAGAAAGCTATTTCCTACTGGTAGTTGCTCTTTTAAAATCTAGCACTAGCCTGAGTTGCCAGATGTATTTTTTCTTTTTTTATTATTAATAAAATTTACCTTTTTTAAGAACAGAATTGGATTTGTGTGTCTTACGAGGTTTGTGCACATGTTGCTTAACTAGCTGGTGCCAACAGCTGATTTCCTTTTTTTCCCCTCAGCTCTTCCCCAGAGTGGGGGTGAAAGGGCTTGAGGGTACGCCACAGGAAGGAATTCCCAAGTGCGTCTTCCTAGGCTCTCAAAGGGGTTCTGCACTTGGCTGATGGCAGCATCTATCAATCCAAGGTCAGAGAGAAGCTGTAACCTTGGGAGTTTAATACAAGCCTGGAGTGGCCAGTATTAATTTTTAGAATCCTTGTGGGCCCCACCTTCTGCACTTGAAGTGCCAGAGTGGGGAATTAGGCTTGACATGGTGGTAGAGGTGGGATCATTTTGAACCAGAAAAAGACCTCTGGATTTTAAAAGGACAAATTTTTCCTTTTGGCAGCCTGCAAAGCCAGGGAGTTTTTTTTCTTCTTCTTTCTTTTCATTCTTTGCTGCCTGAGGTGGGAACAGGCATGCAAAGGGTTCAGCCAGAAAAGCCAGGGAGTCCAACAAGCAGTTTATTTTTTCCTGTTAGCTTCGGAGCAACAAAATAGCTAGGCTAGAGTAGGGCAGCCCTGTGCATGAGGTTGCAGTCAGGTACTGAAACCCTAGAGCAACCAGTCTTCCCAAATTGGCACGTGTCATAAATATAAAGGGAAGGGTAACCACCTTTTTGTATACAGTGCTATAAAATCCCTCCTGGCCAGAGGCAAAACCCTTTCACCTGTAAAAGGTTAAGAAGCTAAGGTAACCTAGCTGGCACCTGACCCAAAATGACCAATTAGAGGACGAGATACTTTTAAATCTGGAGTGGGGGGAACAAAGGGTTGGTCTGTCTGTGTAATGCTTTTGCCGGGAACAGATCAGGAATGCAGCCTCACAACTCCTGTTAAGTAGTAAGTAATCTAGCTAGAAATGGGTTAGATTTCCTTTTGTTTAATGGCTGCTAAAATAAACTGTGCTGGATGGAATGTATATTCCGGTTTTTGTGTCTTTTTGTAACTTAAGGTTTTGCCTAGAGGGATTCTCTATGTTTTGAATCTGATTACCCTGTAAGGTATTTACCATCCTGATTTTACAGAGGTGATTCTTTTACCTTTTCTTTAGTTAAAATTCTTCTCTTAAGAACCTGATTGATTTTTCATTGTTCTTAAGATCCACGGGTTTGGGTCTGTGTTCACCTGTACAAATTGGTGAGGATTCTTATCAAGCCTTCCCCAGGAAAGGGGGTGTAGGGCTTTGGGGGATATTTTGGGGGAAGACATCTCCAAGTGGGCTCCTTCCCTGTTTTTTGTTTAAAACGCTTGGTGGTGGCAGCATACAGTTCAAGGACAAGGCAAAGTTTATGCCTTGGGGAAGTTTTTAACCTAAGTTGGTAAGAATAAGCTGAGGGGGTCTTTCATGCAGGTCCCCACATCTGTACCCTACAAAGTAGGGTGGGGAAGAAACCTTGACAGCATGCTAGAGTGGGGTGGGGGGAGAGAAAACCTTTTGTAGTGGTAAACACCCTTTTTTTCATGATTTGTGTGTATAAAAAGATCTTCTGTACTTTCCACAGTATGCATCCGATGAAGTGAGCTGTAGCTCACGAAAGCTTATGCTCAAACAAATTGGTTAGTCTATAAGGTGCCACAAGTACTTCTTTTCTCTTTGCGAATACAGACTAACACGGCTGTTACTCTGAAACAGATCAAGACCAGACATCCAGCTCCATGACAGAAATGCAGGGAGGGGATGGGGGACTGGAGATTTCCCCAGAGGGAATGGTCAGCCCTCCCCAACCCGAGATCCAGGTGTCAAGATGGAGGGATGCCCTTAACCCCAGACCAGAGTCTATGGCAGCAGTTGTAGATCCAGTTCCTGGGACCCAGCCAGAACCAGGCTAAGGATCAGAACTGGCAGAGCAGTCAACTCCAGAGCCTGTGCTTGCAACCCCACCAGTCAGGGGAGCCGGCACCAAAGGGTGCCACAAAACCTGCACCTGCAGCAGCAGCTAAACTAGTGCAAGAAGCTCAACCGGAGCCTGAAATATGACCTAGTGCACCAGTGGAGAGCGGTTCACAGGTGAGAGAGACACCCCCATCACCTGCATCGCTACCAGGAGGACCAAGCCCAAGTCCACAACCCAGCGAGGAACTGTCTCCAGCATCAAGGTGGCAGTTCCAGGCAGAGCAGGAAGCGGATGAAAGCCTCAAGGGAACTTGGACAGCAGCATGGAGTGACCCACCACCTCTCAGCTCTTCTAATAGGTCCAGGTTTGTTGCAGAAGGAGGACTTATACAAGGAAACCC
This sequence comes from Chelonia mydas, assembly GCF_015237465.2. Taxonomy (NCBI): domain Eukaryota; kingdom Metazoa; phylum Chordata; order Testudines; family Cheloniidae; genus Chelonia; species Chelonia mydas. The sequence continues at coordinate 21,662,157 of NC_057855.1, forward strand.
TTTCTGATGGGCACAAGGAGGCCTGGCATCCTCAGAGACAGGTGGTAGTTTGAACTAAGTATAGGGAAAAGTTCTTGAGCTTAGCCCACGATTACCCTAGTGGCCATGCTGGGGTGAACAGGACCAAGGACTGTTTGGGAAAGTCATTCCACTGGGAGGGAAGAGGCAAGAACGTTTCTACCTATGTCCAGTCTTGTGAGGTATGCCAGATGGTGGGAAAGCCCCAAGACCAGGTCAAGGCCCCTTTCCAGCCTCTCCCCATAATTAAGGTTCCATTTCAGCATGTAGCTGTGGATATTCTGGGTCATTTCTCTAAGACGACAGCCAGAGGAAAGCTGTACATACTGACCTTTGTGGATTTTGCCACCCCATGGCTGGAAGCAGTAACTCTAAGCAACATCAGGGCTAAAAACATGAGCCAGGCATTGGTAGACATTTTTGCCAGGGTAGGTTGGCTTTCTGTCATCCTTATGGATTTGGGAACTAAATTCCTGGCAGGGACCATGAAACGTCTTTGGGAAGCTCATAGAATATAAGTGTTGGAAGAGACCTCAGGAGGTCATCTAGTCCAATCCCCCGCCCAAAGCAGGACCGACACCAACTAAATCATCTCGGCCAAGGCTTTGGTCAAGCTGACTCATGGGGTGAACCACATGGTTGCCACTCCTTGTCACCATCAAACAAATGGCCTACTGGAGAAGTTTAATAGAACTTTGGGGGCCATGATATGTAAATTTAGAAGTAAGCAGTCTAATGATTGGGACCTTGTGTTGTGGCAGTTGCTCTTTGCCTACAGGGCTGTACCACATCCCAGTTTGGGTTTTCACCCTTTGAACTCATTTATGACCATTACAGTTGAAGCAGCAATGGGAGCGGGTTACATCTTCTGCAGGAACTAACATTTTGGACTTTGTAACCAACCTTCAAAACAACCTTAAGTTTTGTTCCTTGTTCAAGATAACCTACAGGATGCTCAACAAGAGCAAAAGGCCTGTTATGATAAACATGACAGCATTTCTTCAGAGTAGGTCACCAAGTCATGGTCCTGAAAGCACTCCGGGAGAGGCTGTTTATGGTCCGAGAGCACCTTGGAGCTGTTAATTACCTCATAGCATTCCCAGACCCTACCCTAAAACCTAAAGTATACCTGTGATAAATAGGGTGACCAGATGTCCTGATTTTGGATCTTTTTCTTATATAGGGTCTTATTACCTCCCACCCCATCCCAATTTTTCACATTTGCTGTCTGGTCACCCTAGTGATAAATGAAAGGGGGAGGAGGATGGACCCAGCCACTTAGCTATAAAATCCCTCTTAGTAGCTGTTCTTTACTTGCTTTACCTGTAAAGGGTTAAAAAGTCTCCCTGCATAGGTAAAAGGAAGGGAGTGTGCACCTGACCAAAAAAGCCAATGGGAAGGCTAGAACTTTTTAAAATTGGGAAAAAACTTCCCCTTTGTCTGTCTTTTGAGAGAGAGGGACAGAGCAGAGATACTGTAAAAAGCTTTGGGCCAGGTATGCAAAATCATCAAATCATACCTAGAAACTACTCATTTAAAACACCAAATATGTAAGTAGATCAGGAAATGTCTAGGAAGATGCACTTAGGTTTATTTCTTTTCTTTCTTTATGGCTTGTGGACTCCTCTGTGCTAACCCCAGATGCTTTTGTTTTGCTTGTAACCTTTAAACTGGACCTCAAGAAGGTTATTCTTGATGCTGAATTTTTGTAAGTGGGTTTTTTAAATCTAGCAATAGCCTGAGTTTCAAATGCATTTTCTTTTTTTCTTTTTAATAAAATTTACCTTTTTTAAGAACAGGATTGGATTTTTGTATCCCTAAGAGGTTTGTGCACATGTTTAATTAGCTGGTGGCAACAGCTGATTTCCTTTGTTTTCTTTTTCAGCTCTTCCCCGAAAGGGCTTGAAGGTACCCCCCAGGAAGGAATTCCCAAGTGCACTTTCCTGGTTCTCAAAGGGGTTTTTGCACTTGGTTGGTGGTGGCACCATCTACCCCTCCAAGGTCAGAGAAAAGTTGTAACCCTTAATAGAAGCCTGTAATACAGGCCAGTATTAATTTTTAAATCCTTGTGGGCCTGTACCTTCTGTACTCAAAGTGCCAAAGTGGGGAGCCCACCATGTCAAGGTACTCAAGGGGGCGCCATAGCTGGCCCCACGGATACTGCTAAGGCAAAAATCTCCATGACTATGCACCTGGGCATGCACACACACAATGGAATGGACACGAGCAAAATCTCTCGAACAGTTACGAAAAGGTAGGTAACAGTTTTTTCTTGCTTTTTGGTCTTTGGTTCCTGCCATCTACATGTTCTCCTCCTACCGCTCTGATTAATTTTTCAGAACCTTGTTTGGATTATGCAACTCCCTTTTTCAGCAGTTGTCCAAAGCTCACTCAGGCCTCTCATTTGGGTATAGTCCTTGACAGTGCCTTCATTCAGCCCCCACCATATTCAGGCTAATATCTAAATCGTGCTCTTTCTTCCTTCATAGCATTTCCAAAATCTCTTTTTGTCATCTGCATTCTTCTCTCCAGTCCTTGAGACCCATCTGGGCCCATTCATATAAATGTAGGGTTAGAAGGTACCTCAAGAAGTCATCAAGCCTAGCCTCTGCACTGAAGCAGGACCCAGTAAACCTAGACTATCCCTGACAGGTGTTTGTCCAATCTATTTTGAAACCTCCAATGATGAGGATTCCACAGCCTCCTTTGGAAGCCTGTTCCAGAGCTTAACTACTGTTATAAAGTTTTTTGTAATATCTAACCTAAATTTCCCTTGCTGCAGATGAATATTACCTTTAAGGTACTTAAACTCAGCTCCCCCCATTCTTATCTGTCCCTCTCCCCCCATGATAGCAGCTTCTATCTCCTGCTCTCCCATATGCATGGAACACCCTCCCCAAATCAAATCTGCACAACTGACTACCCTGTTCCTTTCTTAATATATGCCTGTACCGGAGTGCATTGCCTAATTATAATGGGTAATTAGTGATTCATTAACCTGAAGCCTCTAAATTGTACACATATCAAATATATGAAACGTGTTCTACAACTGTCACTACTGTTTTCCTTACCTTTTCTTCCCCCCAAATGCATATCCCCCTCAGTGTTCTACCTGCAGCTGTCACATCTTGTCCATATTTATATTGCAAAGTCTTTTTGGGGGCAGCAGCTCTTATTTTAAGTTTGTACAGCACCATTACAATGGGGCACTAAATCCTTACTGTAATAAAGACATTTAGTGTTTAAATAAGCGCATTCTTTTCTTAATCATGGGAACTGTGTACACCACACTTCCATCAATAGGACACAGACATCTCTGAACATGATAGTTGCATTCAACAAGAACTTGAGTTAGTTAACTTTTATTTTAATAAAATACTCAGTAAAAAGCTGTTTAAAAATCTACAGGTAGAACCCAAACATTGATATATGGCCTATGGAATTAAAATGCAATTAGATATATACTTTTGGAAACAGTTCTGTTATGCTCAAAATGATATAAATTAAGATATCTACAAAAATTAAGTGTAGCCAATCAACAGAAAATTATTAGTAAGCCAAGATTTGCAGAAGAGCTAAGAAGCTCAAATAATGAAAGCTAAGATATTTACAAAACTTTATGGAACTATGATGAATCACAAAACAAAATAAAGCTAATAGACTACAGATGAGCAGCAGAAATACAATGAAAATACATATTAGTAATAAGATTTAAGAACAGAAGATTTTACACATTCAGCAGCATCCGACAGAACCAAGTTCAGCAAGTCCTTTAGAAGCAATAACTTTTGGGTTTGTTGCAACACTTTTTGTTGTATTGTGAGTCTTATAAATTCCAATTAATCTATCTGCAATTTCAAACATGTTATTTCGCAGAGAGATGATGATAAACTGTGCATTTTTTGTTTGCTCCTGGAAAATAAATAAATCATTTCATATTAGTTCACAATATTTTAAAAAACTATGCTCTTATGTGAAGTCTGTAGTCATTAAAGCAAGTACAGATAACTTGGAAATCTTGGATTTAGAACAGCTGTACATTAGAAAAGGACCCTCCTTTTAATATGCATTACTGTTCAGGAAAAACAGATACTCAGGTACTGATTGTCTAGAAAATCTGTGGGCCTCAGTAGTTTGGCGCTTGCAATAGTATAATCCTTATTCTAATGATCAAGGCCCAAACCTGCAAATACTTTTGCATAGGTGTTATTTCACTCACATGAGTAATTCCACTGAAGTCAATTTATGTGAGTAAAACTATACTCCTGCATAAGTCATTTGCAGGATCAAAGCCTAAATTATCAAATGCAGTACACAAGACGACTATAGCTACAGTTCTTTTGCTCTTTTTTGATTTCCACAGGGCTTACTTACAATGCAACAAGGTAAACTACCAAACTATCAGAATTCTTAAGACGGGGATTGCTTTAAAATGTACACAAAAGCAGAGAAGGTTGATTCTATTTTCCTCTATTGAGTACAGTGAGAAGGAACTAGCCTTCTGTTATCAGAAGACAAACCATTTAGGGATGCTGGTTTTATGCAACATGGAATGCAAGATAAAAAGTGATAATGAATAATCACCTAAAGTTAGATATTCCGTTACTTGTATTTTAAAATACTTTATTGCCTGATATTTGAGGAAGAATAAAAACAACAACAACAGTATAATATAATAGTTGCTTTCTCTTCCCGAACAGCCAATCAAACCACTAAAAAGCCCTAACCCCCTAAAAGTTAGGGGCCTGATTTTCAGAAGAGCTCAGCACCCAGGATTGAGAACAATGGGAGCTGCTATATGCTGAGCACCACTTATGAAAATCTGTCCACTTATTTAAGTGCCTAAAAGGGAGCTATTGGATGCCCAGGTCTTGAAAATCTAACCATAAATAGATGATGTCTACAGTGAAGATCATATTTCACAACCGTTAAAATTTGACATTGCAGCCAGAATTGCTATAGGAGAGCATTGATAATTTCTGGGAGGGAGGAAACTATTCTGGTAAATACTGTAGTGTAGTTATTCTACAGAGAAGTACTTACATATATATAAAATGCTACAATTGATACATTTTTAAAGTCAAGGGCTGCATCAATCTCATCCATGAAGTAAAGGGGAGTTGGCTTATAATGATGAAGTGCAAAAACCAACGCTAGTGAACTAAGAGTCTTCTCTCCTCCTGATAGATTAAATATCTTCTTCCAGCTTTTCTTTGGTGGCCGTACACTGAAACAATTAAGAGTTTATAAATTAATTCCATTCACATTTATTAGTGTAGAAATTAGTTTATGATATGAAAAAATCTTCATGCCTCAATAAGTAATACTCATATTGTCTTAAGCTTTAAATGTCCCTTGTAGAAATCATAATATTTAAAAGGACTTGAATACTTACCTTTCAGAAGTGCTCTTTACACTTAATATGGAATGGATCTACAATCAGAATCAATTTATGACACATGGGGCAGAACCCATAATATTCACTTACATTCTTCAAAACCTGCCACACACAATCTTATGTGTAGACCATTACTAAAATGGACAGAAATAAACCAAATAATTTAACTCTGTGTTGGAAATTATGAATTCCTTACAGATTAATGTTCCATGTTGAAGCTTCAGAACTGCTGGTGTCACTTTACAATTATTTTTTCTTGACAGAAGGAGTGACTTCTCCATACAAGCTACATTATATTTGTTCTCTCCCCCTGGAGTTCATCTATTCTGTTTAACTCTGAAACAGTGCAGTAAAATATGTCTTTCCTTACTATCCTTCCATTAATATCCATAAAAGAAATGATGACTGTGGTTGGTTCAGAATAACTTTTCTGCTTCTTTAGTTCATGTTTTAGAGCTGTTCAATTAATATTTAAACCATAAAAATCAGGTTAAGAAATTAACATTAAAAACAGTTTCAGTATGACCAAATGTTTGACAAACCTGAACATGATTCCTTCAGAGAAAGGATCCAGACTGTCTACAAGCTCTAATTCAGCATCTCCTCCCAAGGTAAGCATTTGGTAATTTTCCTTTAGTTTATTGGTTATTACATTAAATCCTGCCATAAACTCATTAAGCCTTTGTTTTCTAAGGTCTTCATAAGCCTGTCTAAAGTTGTCTCTCTCATTGGTAATTTCATCCAACTCTGCCACACGCTTCAAATACAGTTCTTCCTGCAGGAGAAAAAAAAAAAAGAAAACAAATGAAGTTGTTCCTTTACTTAAATTTAATTTAAGACCAAGTTACTTCTACTTTTTGAAAGAGCAATTTTTACTATTAGTAGCAGATAACCACGTACATTATCACCTTAAAAAAGAAGGGAGGGTCATGGAATCCACATGGAGAGCACATTTATTGAAAGGGAAGTAAGCTTTTTTGAGTGAATATCCAAATAGATTCTATTCTTGGTGGGAAAACAAGTAGTCTTTTTACTTCGAGTGTGGTACTAAGTGTCCAACTTAAGCAATGATTACAGGACAGTCAAACCAAAATGAGCATCCAATCTGGGAGTCTATGCCTAGTAGTAGTGTTTTGTAAAAGTATGGACCAAATTCCATATAGCTGTCCTACAAATTAAAAAATAAGGATTTTTTCAAATTGACAGCAGCAGCTTTTTGAGCTCTGGCAGAACAAGCTTTTATGGGGCTAGATGAGGCTTTCATGCTTTGCGACATAATGTTCTGAATTTCAACTGGACAGCTTCTTTCAGGTGAAGCAATCTAGCCAGCATTCAGGCTGTTGAACGTAAGGAAGCTGGGTCCAGGTGTAGGATCTCACAGTTTTTCTGTGAGACTATTGGGGAGGGCCAACAAAGTGATTGCACTGGGGATGCTGGGGGGACTGTACTGAGAGGTTCATCAGAACCAAACTGTCTGGTCCATGCTGTGGGTATCCTAATAAAATCATTCTGTGTCATGCCTACATACAGCAATCCCAGTGTCTAAAGGATGAGATAGGTGGCTATGTCAGTGCACCTAGGAATGTACCACCTCTCGAAGAAAATGTCGTCTTGTGATCAGTGACAAAACACGTCTTGCTGGGCAACTCCAACTTGTAAAAGATGTTCTGTAGAACTGTGCCTTTGACTGACCACTTGTGGTTGTCTGAGAACTGCTTGCTGAGTTGATCTGCAAGATGTTCTCAAGGCTGGGAAGGTAGAGTCACTGGTGGCATTTGATTCAGAATGCAAATTCCAGAGCTGAATGGCCGCCTGACACAGTGGAGACCGTCTGTGGTCTGATTATGAAATCTGAAATAATGCACAGCTGTAGTATTTTCTGTCAACATTTGGATTGTGGGTTTGTGTTGAGGTATGCCAGCCAGGTAGCTTTAAGCCATAGGATGTTTACATGGGAATTAGCTTCCAGAGGGGACCAAGGCGTCAAGTTTGAAGGTGATCTAGATGAGCTCCCCATCCCTGAGTGACACTCTATTATCAAGACACAGGTGCAGAGGGGATGTTCTGTTCTACACCTGAAGATCTTTCCACTAGTTTAATAAGGAGATGACTTCTTGAAGGACTGTAAGGATCATGTCCATGTGGTAGCTGCTGGGTTAATACGCTGATTTTAGCCACCCTTGCACACAGCACAGGTGAACTGTGTTAAGTAGATGCATGGGGCAGTGTGTCCCAAGAGTCTGAGGGACGTTCTCAGTGGTGCCTTTGGGTAAGCTTTACGTTGACTTATGTTCATTGTAGTTTGGAATTTCTCTCATTGGAGGGAAGCTTTCAATGACCTGGAATCTAACAGTGTTCCTATGAAATCTATGTTTTGAGTTGGAATAAGTGTGGGTTTCTCTCTTTTTGGCTTTGAGGCCCAAGATGGCAAACAGCTCTAAAGTTATTTGAGTTGTTTGTCACAGTAGATCTACCTAGAATCAGCTACTCACTGAAGTAAGGGTAGAACTGGATCCTTTGTCGTCTCAGATGAGCTGCCAAAACTGTTACACCCTTGGTGCTGTTGAAAGACCAAAGGACAAGACTCTGTACCAGCAGTGAGGCCTTCTTCCTAGGAACCTGGGATATTTCAGATGAATGGATGTGACGGTAACTCCCTTGGAGGTAGAGAGCCCAGAGCCAGTCTGAAGCTCTAACAAAGGAATTATGGAAGCCCGAGTCACCATCCTGAACTTGAAATGATGGATGAATTTGTTAAGAGAATAAAGGTTCAGAATTGGATACCAACCCCCTTTCTTTGGGATGAGAAAGTAATGGGAATTTTTAGTGTACCTCTACTGCTCCAAGTTTGTAAAAAAGGTTCAGCTGTATCTTGTGAAAAAAGACAATGGGGTTTGAAAGAAAGGTCAGTGGATATGAAGGAACTGGAATTAGATAGAATATGGCATTTACAATTTTTAGGACATACTGGTCTGAAGTGATCTAGGCTACCTGAAAATAAAAAAAGGGAGCGGCCAATGGGGAGGGAGGGTGGTGATCCTGGCTGAATATCCAGACTGTTCAGGGGCCGAGGAAGAGCCTTTGAGTTGTCTTCACTAGAACCTGCTTCCTTCTTGGGAGCTCCAACATCCTCGCGGGTTGGTACTAGTAAAAGGCAGAGGGATGCCGCCTGAAAGAAGACTGTTGTCTTGCTTCCTTCCTTCATGGGGCTAGAACATACAAACCCTATTAATCCACATTCATGGAATACCATGACCTGGTAATCTTTAACAAGTGGAGGACCTCATCCATTTTGAATTAAAAAGTTCACTACCCTCAAGTGAAAGTCCTCAGTTGTAGTTTGGAGCTTCCTGGAGATCCCAGAGGACTGGAGCCAAGACGACACACTCATTGAAAATGAGAGTATTTAAATCCCTTGGAAAGGACCTTTATACCTTTTGTCGAATTGCCTGGATGTGGCCAGTATTGATGTTAACATACGCCACAGGTTCTTTGAAGGCTCCAACAGAATTTCATTTACTGGCATAGCAAGTGTGCAGAACGAGGAAGGGATGCAAGATATCCAGGAGCTTGCGGGACTTCTCCTGCACCACTTGTCGTGGAATATCCAGTGTCTCTGCCATGCATTTGAGGTCCTGAAATGCCTTAAAGTTATCCACTGAGGCAGGCGTAGATGGGGTTAATTGTCTCATCATGGGAGGATGAGGAGAGCAGGGTGCCAGTAGTTCTTCCCCTTGTGGCTGTTGTTCCTCATCACTTTTCTTCTGTCTTTTTAAGATCTGAGGCTACACTAATTGCCCAGGCTATGTTGGTCTATACTACCTCTTTGGGAAGAGAGATCCTGGAGGAACATGTGGAAAATTACTCGAAGAAAAATGCCTGATTAGTTGGGTGACCATGTATTCCAACAGCAGTGACCAGAATATTACACATTGACTGATTCAAGCAATGCCAAATGAACTAAAGCTATGCAAGAAGTTAGCCACCTGCTGGGGATGGTGGTAAAGCAATGTAAAGAGATTAAGCCTAATGTGATACTAATGGTAAATAACAAAGCCTTACCTTTTTATTATATTCTGCAATGGCACCAAGGTTTGGTTTCATTTCATGACACTGGGCTTCTAAAAGAGCTATTTGATTAGTTAGAATGTCTGGATCTTTAATTGCTTCAAGTTCCTCTTGATTTAGCACTGAAAGCTCTTCAACTAGTTTATCTTCTGTGGGATGCAGTGATATTTTTGATATCTAGAATTCAGTTTAGACAGTTACTGAATATCACATTTATGCTTCACAGTACTAGTTATCAAATAAACCTTGAAAATAGCTTTTAATACTAAATATACCAATTTTAAAAAAAATCAGGTTAAATCCACTGGATCAGTACCCACATAGCCCTCTGAAACTAACAATTATGTCTTTCCCATTTCAACGCATTTTTGGTCCCCATTCAACCTACTCTATTCAGTGTTGGGAAAACAGTCTCTACAATATGCACCGAAGGTCAACAAATGCAATCTTTTACCTTATAATTCTGCTTCTCAAAACATTCATGCAGGATTCTCACAAATGTGTCTTAAGGTTTTGGAGTCTCTACAGGCAGCAGTAGTGGGTAAATATGCAAGTCACCCTGATTACTAGTGGTCATACACTACTCAGAACATTCTACATAGAACATTCCAATCAGTTCCTGGGGGAGTGAGAAGCAGCTAGTCCTAACTGGGGAATGAAGCCTTAGAAAAATATTCACCTTTGTAAGGGAAAAGAAATTATTTTTGTATTCTGCTATCCCCAAAAGTAACTTTAAAAGCTAGGCTGTAAATAACGCCTTGTCTAAACACAAAAGTTGCACTGATTTAAATAAAACTGTCTTTTAAGTAGGTATCAATCAGATGAAATAGTGAAACCAGAACAAGTCCCTATGTGGGCGCACTTAAATCTGGTTACAGCTATCTTATATTGATTAAACTTCACTTGGTAATTGACCAAGTTAAGCTACTACAATCTAAGACAGTTGTAAACAGTATAGCCACATAGGGATTTGGTCTGGTTTTACTAATTCTATTTAAAAGAATTTTACTTCAATCAGTGTAACTTTTAGGTTCAGACAGGCCTTAGATTTGAATGCTATCTATTTCCCTGAACAGATGGACATATGCATCAACTAGTCTATTATTCATATAAGGGAGTAAGTGCATGTTCAACCTATGCAGGTAAGCCAAAACTACCAATAAATATTTCATGAAAATGTGAAGCAGACTATCACCTCAAGAAGGAAATTGGTAGTTTTATTCCCATACAATGAATATCAGTGTTATTTCAGTGTCTGGGAAGCATCCCTATGTGCCCATAAGCATCTACCAGGTGTAGCATGCATAGGCAGTTGCCTGACTCCAGAAGAGACATAATGGCTCTCAAGGTGATCATCTTGGAGTTTTTTCTTTGACCATGTATTGATTTAGGTCCCTGAGTTTTAGGATGAGTAGGAACCCTTAACTTTGACCTACCAGGAAGTATTTGGAATCAAAACTCTTCTTCTTTTGTCCATTGCATGGGCTCAATGGCTTCAAGGAACGTGAGCCACACCTTAATCAACTTGCACCAAAGTAGGGTGCCAGGGCATAGAAACTGGACTGGAGTTCCTAGTCCAGGTATCTTTTGATCATAACTCTTGATAGTTTCTGGACAGGTGCTAAGTCAATTATAGCTGACAAAAATTGTTCATAAATAAAAGAAAGCGTGGAAAAGAAAGGTAGAGATGTTATGCTGGCTCTCTCAAAGATAAAAATGAATTCACAGAGGGAGCAGGTTGGTTGAAAAGGAAGGTGCCATTTTTATAGTTGCTTTTCAGAGCCATCACATTTCAAGAAAATACACTCTATACCAAAGGCCTTTTAAAAGTCATTTTTAAAAATACTTTTGGTTACATTCACCCATTTATCAGGAGACAAATTGTCACCACACAGATTAGTCACTCATGGTTTACAGTTCAAAATATGAAACCAAAATAAAATATTAAGTATTAAATATCTTACCTCTCTTTGCCAATATTTAATCTTTGATTGATGCTCACCAATATGACTGTCTATTTGTTCAATTTTAAGTCTAATATTAAGAGCCTCTTTTTGAAGAGCATGTTCATCTTCTTGAATTGCTTTCATCTCTTGAAGTAAATTGCGATGCTCCTCCTGAACCTCTGGTAATGACTCCTAAGCAGAAACACCAAAAAATGTAAAAAGAAAAGGAGTACTTGTGGCACCTCAGAGACTAACAAATTTATTTGAGCATAAGCCTTCATGAGCTACAGCTCACTTCATCGGATGCATTCAGTTTTTCCACTGTAGCTCACAAAAGTTTATGCTCAAATAAATTTGTTAGTCTCTAAGGTGCCACAAGTACTCCTTTTCTTTTTGCAAATACAGATTAATACGGCTGCTACTCTGAAACCAAAAAATGTGATGGTGAAGTTCAGTTAGTTGTTTGGGAAAGGTTTGTATTTCCAGTTTTATAAAATTTTAAAAAGTTTCTATTATAGTCGCCGTATTTTTAAATAAGTACCAGTTAAAATCTGTATATACACCGAAGAAACATTTTTGCTAGCATTTGTTTTAAACTAGCTTCTGAATCTGAACAAACCATTCTGTGAAAGTATGTCTTGAAATCTGTGTTTGAATTTGCAGAGCTGGATTATATTAATTCTATTAAGAGTATGCTTTGGAAGATAGTCAGTTCCAGTAGGTTGTGATGGTGTCATAGAAGCTGTCTTACTCCTGGGAACATCAGCCACCCAGGATGCCTGGTACTTGCTCTCACATGACCTGTGGATGATGTTCAGCTAAGGTAGGTGACTGCACTGCAACACTCCCCAACTTCTGCCACTGAATGCCTCCCTCCTCTCTCGGAAAAAAGAATAGGGAAGATAAGACAGCATCATTTTTGCCAATTTAAGCAGAAACTTGAAAGAGAAGAATTATGCTATTTGCATAGCCATATTATTGTATAACAGACAGGCCTTGGCTTCTTGGTTACCCTTAAACAAACAGAGCACCATTTCCCCATCTTGATTTCTTGTTTGCATGTGTTTTCTCCCATTAAGGCAGCCTGCTCAGTTTTTATGTGCAATTTGAAACTAAGAATTCTGCTTTAAGCACCTCAGATCAGAATTCTTGTAAATTTTGTTGGTTAACCTCAGAAGAATAGATCAAGGTAACTCGGAGGTAAAAAATTCTAAATTTAAAACCTGCCTGAAAACTGGTTCAGTAGGGCAAAATATTTAACATCTGCTTTTGTGTTGGTTCTGCAGTAAAGAGCACAAGGCACTGTAGGCCTCAAAAAAGACCGTCCTCTTTTATTTTATCCTTGACTGGATTTTTGGAGGGCAGGAAGAGTGGAAGACTTTTTATAAGATAAGAGACGTTACCCAAATATTTTTTAAGATGACCAAATTTGAGGCTTAGATATCCTTTTCATGAATATGCTTCTTGCTAAACTTGCAACCCCTTTTGGTTTTGTTATGCCTAGACCTTAGATGCCAATGGATAAGAAAATTCACTAGCACTTAGCGAAAGTCGGCTTGCCACAAAAATCTGATAAGATTGCAAGCCTCCTTATCCATAATCTCTGCCTGTAGAAAGTTATTAGTCCTGTGAAGTACATCCTTTTGGAAGAAGCACGAAGAACCAATATTACACCTACTTCAGCTTGTTTGCAGTTATTCATAACTTCTGTAGCTTTCTCTTCCAATGTTGTTAACTCTTCTGTTAGATCTTTCATTTCCTTTTCATTATCTCCAATTTCCTTCTCAGTGCGAAGAACAGATTCTTCTGATTTTTTCAGATTTCTGAATAAAGTAGGTATTTAAGATGTTTGCATATTAACATACAATTATGGTAAACATTTAGAAGTCTGGAAAGCACAATTAGTCTAGTTTACAGAGAAAATATATGTGCTACAGTATATGTAATCAACAGGTAAGGCTTACTTTATTATTTACACTCCAGTTTTTATCCCTGGGAAATACTACAATAAATGGGGTCTTCCTTCCTGAATCCATACCTACAACAGATGCTTATAATAGGATTACTTAATTTGTGTTCTCACTCAGTTAGAGTCTTGACATTTGATGTATGCATTTGTTATGGATTGCTGAGTATACAACATATCCCCAGTTTTTTCTGGGAGAGATCAGTCTTTTCAGATTTCAGTTGTTCAAGTGCCATTTTGAACTTGTATCTTAAAATGTTGTACGTTCGTTCATTATGGACAAATGATTATAGAAAAACAACGGAGGTTGCCATTTGGATCAGATAATGAAAAGGTCATTGGTGTAACAATGTACAAAAGTTATATTTATTTTTTCTTGTGAGGCAGCCATGTTTGGTATGAGGACTACAACTGGGAGACATTAATATTTTGAATTCAAAGAGGTTTTAGTCAAGGACCTGTTGGTTAGTGCGTGTGCTGCAGGCACCAATGACACTAGTCACATCTACTGAAATGGTGAATTACCATCAATTAATATAGATTAAAAAAGCTGGTGAAGAATTTATAAAACTCAGCTCCAGTTGGAAGGCTATTTTTATATTCCCATTGAAGGCATTAAAATCTTTGCCATAAACTAAACACTAGACTGGGAAGCAGAGAATTTGCTTCTAATTGACACTAAAAATGATTCACCCGTGAGGCCACAGCACAGGCAGTTCACTTAACCTCTACACCTCAGTTTTTCTTTCTATAACATGAGTATACTACTAACCTATTTGTTAGAGAAAAGAGTGAGAACCACTACCCTATCACAATCAGCCCCATGTTAGAAGAGAGAAAAAGTGTGTGTCCCTCCCAACTTCCTTCCCTCTAACCATAAAAGAAAGAAGGTGGACATGACCCCTAAGCTGACAAACCTTATGAACAAGGGATTCATGTTTGTGAAGTGACCAAGATAAAAGCATTATATTACTACAGTATCAGTGCTGATGTGTTTTAACTTGAGCACATAAAAGTGTTTACCTGTCTGCAGTCTTGATTGCCACCTGGGCTTTAGTAATAGCAGAAGCACATTCATCTATTTCCTTATTTATCTTATCAAGTTTGTCTTGCTGAGCTTTAAGTTTATGATTATTGATCTCAATTATGAGATTATGTAATCTTTTAACTTCACTTTCCACTTTACTAGCCTTTTCAGCAACACTCTCATAATCTGTCAATACAAAAGTTTGTGAATGATATGGTTAAACAAAAATGAAAATTTTTAATAGCTAGCAGTTTAATATCTTTAACAGGAGAACTGAAGAAGTTTCAATCAGTTCACAGAACTATTATTTTCAGTGCTAAAACAAACATGCTAGGTCTAAATTAGAGAAGGTTTGCTGATATACCTATACAAGCAAGCCCTCCTCATGTAGACATAGGTTATATAGTCAAAAAAGTGCTTTTGCCAGTATGGCTTATACCAGTTCCCTGAACAAAATACTCTAAATAAGCCAAACACACTTATGCCCCTATAGAAATGTCATAAAAGGTCACACCTCTAGCAGACATTACCATACTGGCAAAAGTTTCTAGTGTAGACCTAGCCACAATCCATTACTGCATCACTGTCCTTGGCTGCATTATGTGGCTACATAAAACCCTTGTTGATAACCTTCCAGACAATATCATAAGTATTATTTTCTGCATTCATTTGACCGTCAAAGTTTGGAAGAGGCTAGCACTGAAAGAACTAATAATTAACCCTTATTCAGTAGTTTTTCATATATTTAAACTTTTTTGATCAGCAGCAGACCATATTTCGATGCCACAGAATTGTGTGTGGAATAAAAAGCCATCTATCTATGTCCAAAAATATGAAGAGTTTTTAATAAAAATACAACCCCTATCAGAAAGGAGTTAAACTCAGCTGAAAGAAATGGTACATCTCCTAAGCCTTTCCACTTTTACCATCAGCTCTTCCATGTGGCCAGAGTCCATAGCCAGCTTTAGGGCTCTTATCAGACTACCAACCTAATTTTCAGCCAAGAAAGCTCACCAGCTCCTTCTGGCATCTATAATTTCTATACAGAACTCCACCCTTGACTTCCATTCAAACTTATAGAAACTATAGCACTGACCCTCCTTCCCCTAACTCCTCTGGTTATGCATCATACCCTGGCCTAATTCTAAGCTTCTGCAGCTCTGCTTGCCAGGGTAGGTAACCACTCTTCTAAATCAACTAGCTCTTCTAGCAGGATTAAATACAAAGCCTCAGCCAATTAGATATCCTTTGGCCAAGCTGGCTGCCCCTTAGATTTCTCCAGAGGTCACAATGATAATCTGTTAAGAGTTTCAGGAATTCTAAGCAGTAGCCAAAAGCTCTTACTATCCAGGTGTGTAACCCCACTTTCCCCAGGATGATTGTGGCTTTGTAAAGATACTGACGGAGACAGTGATTGAAATAAAAATCAGAAACCATCTTTGTTACAAATGTGGGGCCAGGCCCAGGTTCAGCTTTGCTCTTATAAAAAAAAAAAAAAAAAAAAATCTGCCAGTAGTGCATCCAACTACAAGACTCCCCTATCCAAAGTAATGGCTAAGAGACAGTGTAGGAAGTGATAAGAGAGCAAGATCCTACAAGATCCTACAGAATCATAGAATATTAGGGTTGGAAGAGACTTCAGGAGGTCATCTAGTCCAATCCCCTGCTCAAAGCAGGACCAACACCATCTAAATCATCCCAGCCAGGGCTTTGTCAAGCCGGGCCTTAAAAACCTCTAAGGATGGAGGTTCCACCACCTCCCTAGGTAACCCATTCCAGTACTTCATCACCCTCCTAGTGAAATAGTGTTTCCTAATATCCAACCTAGACCTCCACTGCAACTTGAGTCCATTGCTTCTTGTTCTGCCATCTGTGACCACTAAGAACAGCCTAGCTCCAACCTCTTTGGAACCCCCCTTCAGGTATTGAAGACTGCTATCAAATCCCCCCTCACTCTTTTCTGCTCACTAAATAACCCAAGTCCCCTCAGCCTCTCCTCGTAAGTCATGTGCTCCTGCCCTCTAATCATTTTCGTTGCCCTCCGCTGGACTCTCCGATTTGTCTAAATCCCTTCTGTAATGGGGGGACCAAAACTGGACACAATACTCCAGGTGTGGCCTCACCAGCGCCAAATAGAGGGGAATAATCACTTCCCTTGATCTGCTGGCAATGCTCCTACTAATATAGCTCAATATGCCATTGGCCTTCTTGGCGACAAGGGCACACTGCTGACTCTCATCCAGCTTCTCGTTCACAGTAATCCCCAGGTCCTTTTCTACAGCACTGCTGCTTAGCCAGTCGGTCCCCAGCCTGTAGCGGTGCATTGGATTCTTCCTTCCTAAGTGCAGGACTCTGCACTTGTCCTTGTTGAACCTAGTGTCATCTGCAAACTTGCTGAGGGTACAGTTCACCCATCATCCAGATCATTAATAAGGATGTTGAACAAAACCGGCCCCAAGACCAACCCCTGCGGCACTCCACTTGATACCAGCTGCCAACTAGACATCGAACCGTTGATCACTACCCTTTGAGCCTGACAATCTAGCCAGCTTTCTATCCACCTTATAGTCCATTCATCCAATCCATACTACTTTAACTTGCTGGCAAGAATACTGTGGGAGACCATATCAAAAGCTTTGCTAAAGTCAAGATATATCACATCCACCGCTTTCCCCATATCCACAGAGCCAGTTATCTCATCATAGAAGGCAATCAGGTTGGTCAGGCATGACTTGCCCTTGGTGAATCCTGATCACCTTCCTCGCCTCCAAGTGCTTCAAAATGGATTCCTTGAGGACCTGCTCCATGATTTTGCCGGGGACTGAAGTGAGGCTGACCGGTCTGTAGTTCCCCAGGTTCTCTTTCTTCCCTTTTTAAAATACGGACACTATATTTGCCTTTTTCCAGTCGTCTGGGACCTCCCCCAATCGCCACGAATTTTCAAAGATAATGGTTCTGCAATCACATCAGCCAACTCCCTCAGCACCCTTGGATACATTAGATCTGGACCCATGGACTTGTGCATGTCCAGCTTTTCTACATAGTCCTTAACCTGTTCTTTCACCAGTGAGGGCTGTTCACTTCCTCCCCATACTGTGTTGCCCAGTGCAGCAGTCTGGGAGCCGACCTTGTCTGTGAAGACTGAGGCAAAAAAAACATTGAGTACTTCAGCTTTTTCCACATCATCTGTCACTATGTTGCCTCTTCCATTCAGTAAGGGTCCCACACTTTTCCTGACCACCTTCTTGTTGCTAACATATCTGTAGAAACCCTTCTTGTTACCCTTCACATCCCTTGCTAGCAGCAACTCCAATTGTGCCTTGGCCTTCCTGATTACACCTCTGCATGCTCAAGCAATATTTTTATACTCCTCCCTAAGCTGTCCAAATTTCCACTTCTTGTAAGCTTCCTTTTTGAGTTTAAGCTCACTGAAGATTTCACTGTTAAACTAAGCTGGTCACCTGCCATATTTGCTATTCTTTCTGCACATCAGGATGGTTTGTTCCTGCTCCTTCAATAAGGCTTCTTTAAAATACAGTCAGCTCTCCTGGACTCCTTTTCCCCTCATATTAGTCTCCCAGGGGATCCTGCCCATCAGTTCCCTAAGGGAGTCTGTTTGCTTTTCTGAAGTCCAAGGTCTGTATTTTGCTATACTCATTTCTTCCTTTTGTCAGGATCCTGAACTCAACCATTTCATGGTCACTACTGCCTAGGTTGCCACCCACTTCTACTCCCCTACCAATTCTTCCTTGTTTGTAAGCAGCAGGTCAAGAGGAGCTCAGACTGAAAGAGCTCTTTTGTAAGCCTATTCAGAAACAAATTCAGATGTTGGGGACCAATCAGTTCATGAGCAGAAGGGTATAGATTTGTAAGATCTTTAAAGAACTCTTCACAAAGGATGGACAAATAAATATCAAGATCTCTTTCAAAACAGTGTGATATGATGAGACAGCAGCCAAATAAATCTTAGCTGTTGCTAATCACAATTTTGTAGTTTTAAAGAAAAAGTCCAATATTGCATACTGGTTCAAGGCCTCTGACCTGAGAGAATCTCCAGAACAGTTTTCACTTCGATTTCAATGGGAGCTCTAAGTTACTAAGCACCTTTGAAAAAAATCAGACCTCTTATTTAAGTGCCTACTTAGGAGACTAATTTTAGGGTATCAATTTTTTGGAAAATCTTAGCCTAATTTTGTAACAAACTTTTATTAGCTACTTAGAAGAAAAACAAGCTAGTCACTCTGTGCAAGGGAGAAGAGGCAAGTTTTCATGTCTACACCAATTGGCAGAAGAAAAAGAACTGAGGGATGGTTAGAGGTGGGGTACTTCTATCGTCCGTCAGTAGAATATATGGATACAAAAATGGGCGTATGCTCCCTTGCTACCAGTACCGCTCAAAAAAAAAGTACTGTGGCCATCTGGACAGGCAGGTGTCTCCTATAGTATGGTTCTGTGAAGGCAGTGTCATGAAAGAAAAAATATTAAAAGAAGAACTGTCAAATTGTTAACACATATGCCTTATTTTATACCAAAAAACAAAAAATTACACGAAAATAATTATGCTTACTGTTTTGTTTCTTCAATTGGAAAAATGAAGGCGATGAAAGATTCCTGTATTTTAAGATACACATTTCTTCATAAATAGCAAAACTATATGATTTGTATGCATTTTATAGCGAATAGGACTATACAAAAAACAAAGAATAAAGTCCAGTGATTGTGATTAAGGCAATTGTTTATCAAGTTCTGTACAAAACCATAATTTTTCTAACTTTTTGAGTTACTATTGTCCAGGGTTTAGTCATAGTTTGCTTGCCGAAAACTATGATCTGAATTGCTTGCGATGGTGTGCACAACATCATATAAAGTGTAATGCAGGTGAATTAAAGTAAAAACAACAAAAAACAGATTTGACTTTTTCATATTAATTTTTGGATTAACAAACCTCAACATTATTAAGAAATATCAGTAAAAATACGACACAAATTATGTTTCAACCATTTAAATAAATTACCTTCAGCGCAGTTTTTGGTGGTAAAGATCTTAAATTACATGTGAAAATGAACAAATGAAAGTAACAGTAAGAAAAGGACTTTACCTAAAAGTATTCCTGTAAAACAGCACTGGAAGAAGAAAACGTGCCTCAAGGTTTTTTTTATATTGAAGGGCTAAAATCCATTAACGTGTATGTAAGATCTTAACTACAGTTTCTGTTAAGAACTATTCATATAGGCCCAGAGTCCACAGCTTGGTCTGGGCCATGAGGGCTAGCTAACAAAGAACAATACATGGCTAAAAGAAAGCTGGGGTAGACAGACAAACTTGTGTGTTTCAAGTCAATGAGCGGAGTCAGCATAACTCTAGATGGTGGGCCGTAATTGGGTGTCCTTATCGCAAGTTACAGACACACAAAGTGCTGAGAAGGGCCTCAAGGTTAACTCCCTGGTGCAGGAAGAAGATAATGGTACAATACCCCTCAGATGCCAAACAGAGTTCAGGGAGAGGCTTAACATGATTGACATGAGTTATGACATTCTCCCTTCACAGATGTATGCCAATCCTAGTCCACAGAAATGCAAGGGTAAAACTATAAACAGTTGTTATTGTTAAATAGTAATTACTGCTTCTTTGCTTTACATCTCCAGGAACGTACCTGTTGGTCAACCGGGAGCCATTATGTAATCTTTTAGACCATTGGCTTATTGTGCTTGTCTTGCTGCTAGAACCTATCCAGAGGCTCGGGACACCCAACCCGTCGCTTCTCTCCACTCAATGAGCTGTGCGTAATAAACCTTTGTGCTTGACTCTACATTGTGTCCATTTCTGTTCCTTCAATATCATTGGTCAATCTGAACAAAACCAGTTATAAAATTCACCCCAATCGTGATTGATAAGTGGACATTGCTATAATTTATATCTAGAACTAAAATAAAACATACCTTTTTTGAAAGTATTAAGGGTTTTTTCTAGCTGTTTCTGTTTGTTCTTGTCAGGAGCAGCAGCAATTACATTAGCCTCAAGTTCTTTAACCTGGACTTTCAAGTGAACTTCTTGTTCTGATAAACTCTACAAAATAGAAGATTGTTAGAATACTGTACTAAGAATGGAAGATTTTTTCATGTTAGCAAGGGGTGTAAGAGCTGTCAAAGTTAACATAATGGCAATCTACTTTCAGCCTTAACTATGGAGATACTTGGCACCTCTCAGAAATAAACACATTCACCTGGATACTCGCAGTATACTTTTCTAAAGTGTTTCTCATTTCCTGGACACACAGACGCAATTTTACTATGGCTTCTTCAAGTTGCACTTTCTCTTCTTGATACTGCATTGCTTTTATGGAATCCTTTTGCAGCTGAGATTCCATTTTATTGGCCTATAAATATAAATGTTATATAAAAGTGATTGATTACAAAAATCATTTATATAGCACTACCTCTTTAAACTGAGATGTACAACACAACAAGACCCATACCCCTGAACAATTTATAATCTCCTAAAAACAAAAGAAACTCAACAGAAAACCTGGGACAACAGTTCAGGGAAGAACAAACAAGTAAGATTATTGCTGACGAGACAGACTCAGACAGTGAAAGAGAAGACAGAATTGTAAGAGAAGAGGAAACTAAAGAAGACTTCTTGTCAGAATGTTTGGGGCAGGGAAGAAGGTTACAAATAGGTGACACTAGAGAAGGCTTGACATGGGATGGTGGTAAAAGGGTTGATGAGAAAATAATAAAACTATTTAGAAAAGAAGATAGTCCTGAAAGGGGAAAGAATGAGGGCTTGTCTACACACAGAATTGCACTGGTTTGTAATAAAGGTGTTATTTCAAGTAGATTAAGTTGAATTGATTTCAGAGACTGTGTGGACACTTATGTCAGTTTAAACCAGGTTTATTTTGATTTAGCTAAGCCCTGGTCTACACTAGGACTTTAGGTCGAATTTAGCAGTGTTAAGTCGATGTAAACCTGCACCTGTCCACACAATGAAGCCCTTTATTTCGACTTAAAGGGCTCTTAAAATCGATTTCCGTATTCCACCCCTGACAAGTGGATTAGCGCTTAAATTGGCCTTGCCAGGTCGAATTTGGGGAACTGTGGACACAATTTGACGGTATTGGCCTCCGGGAGCTATCCCAGAGTGCTCCATTGTGACCGCTCTGGACAGCACTCTCAACTCAGATGCACTGGCAAGGTAGACAGGAAAAGAACTGCGAACTTTTGAATCTCATTTCTGTTTGGCCAGCGTGGCAAGCTGCAGGTGACCATGCAGAGCTCATTAGCAGAGGTGACCATGATGGAGTCCCAGAATCGCAAAAGAGCTCCAGCACGGACTGAACGGGAGGTACGGGATCTGATCGCTGTATGGGGAGAGGAATCCGTGCTATCAGAACTCCGTTCCAGTTTTAGAAATGCCAAAACCTTTGTCAAAATCTCCCAGGGCATGAAGGACAGAGGCCATAACAGGGATCCGAAGCAGTGCCGCGTGAAACTTAAGGAGTTGAGGCAAGCCTACCAGAAAACCAGAGGGGCGAACAGCCGCTCCGGGTCAGAGCCCCAAACATGCCGCTTCTATGATGAGCTGCATGCCATTTTAGGGGGTTCAGCCACCACTACCCCAGCCGTGTTGTTTGACTCCTTCAATGGAGATGGAGGCAACACGGAAGCAGGTTTTGGGGACGAAGAAGAAGATGATGATGAGGTTGTAGATAGCTCACAGCAAGCAAGTGGAGAAACCGGTTTTCCCGACAGCCAGGAACTGTTTCTCACCCTGGACCTGGAGCCAGTACCCCCCGAACCCACCCAAGGCTGCCTCCTGGACCCGGCAGGCGGAGAAGGGACCTCCGGTGAGTGTACCTTTTAAAATACTATACACGGTTTAAAAGCAAGCATGTGAAAGGATTAATTTGCCCTGACATTCGCGGCTCTCCTGGATGTACTCCCAAAGCCTTTGCAAAAGGTTTCTGGGGAGGGCAGCCTTATTGCGTCCTTCATGGCAGGACACTTTACCACTCCAGGCCAGTAACACGTACTCGGGAATCATTGTACAACAAAGCATTGCAGTGTATGTTTGCTGGCGTTCAAACAACATCCGTTCTTTATCTCTCTGTGTTATCCTCAGGAGAGTGAGATATCATTCATGATCTCCTGGTTGAAATAGGGTGCTTTTCTTCAGGGGACATTCAGAGGAGCCCGTTCCTGCTGAGCTGTTTGCCTGCGGCTGAACAGAAATGTTCCCCGCTGTTAGCCACGGGGAGGGTTGAGGGGGTAGCCATGCGGTGGGGGGGAGGGAAAATGCGACCTTGTAACGAAAGCACATGTGCTATGTATGTAATGTTAACAGCAAGGTTTACCCTGAAAGACTGTAGCCACTGTTTTAAAAAATGTGTCTTTTTAAATACCGCTGTCCCCTTTTTTTTCCTCCACCAGCTGCATGTGTTTCAATGATCACAGGATCTTCTCCTTCCCAGAGGCTAGTGAAGATTAGAAAGAAAAAAAAAAAATGCACTCGTGATGAAATGTTCTCTGAGCTCATGCTGTCCTCCCACACTGACAGAGCACAGACGAATGCGTGGAGGCAAATGATGTCAGAGTGCAGGAAAGCACAAAATGACCGGGAGGAGAGGTGGTGGGCTGAAGAGAGTAAGTGGCGGGCTGAAGACAGGGCTGAAGCTCAAATGTGGCGGCAGTGTGATGAGAGGAGGCAGGATTCAATGCTGAGGCTGCTGGAGGACCAAACCAGTATGCTCCAGTGTATGGTTGAGCTGCAGCAAAGGCAGCTGGAGCACAGACTGCCACTACAGCCCCTGTGTAACCAACCGCCCTCCTCCCCCAGTTCCATAGCCTCCACACCTAGACGCCCAAGAATGCGTTGGGGGGGCCACCGGCCAACCAGCCACTCCACCACAGAGGATTGCCCCAAAAAAAGAAGGCTGGCATTCAATAAATTTTAAAGTTGTAAACTTTTAAAGTGCTGTGTGGCATTTTCCTTCCCTCCTCCACCACCCCTCCTGGGCTACTTGGTAGTCATCCCCCTATTTGTGTGATGAATGAATAAAGAATGCATGAATGTGAAGCAACAATGACTTTATTGCCTCTGCAAGCAATGATTAAAGGGAGGAGGGGAGGGTGGTTAGCTTGCAGGGAAGTAGAGTGAACCAAGGGGCGGGGGGTTTCATCAAGGAGAAACAAACAGAATTTTCACACCGTAGCCTGGCCAGTCATGAAACTGGTTTTCAAAGCTTCTCTGATGCGTACCGCGCCCTCCTGTGCTCTTCTAACCGCCCTGGTGTCTGGCTGCGCGTAACCAGCAGCCAGGCGATTTGCCTCAACCTCCCACCCCGCCATAAACGTCTCCCCCTTACTCTCACAGATATTGTGGAGCACACAGCAAGCAGTAATAACAGTGGGAATACTGGTTTCGCTGAGGTCTAAGCGAGGCAGTAAACTGCGCCAGCGCGCCTTTAAACGTCCAAATGCACATTCTACCACCATTCTGCACTTGCTCGACCTGTAGTTGAACAGCTCCTGACTACTGTCCAGGCTGCCTGTGTACGGCTTCATGAGTCATGGCATTAAGGGGTAGGCTGGGTCCCCAAGGATACATATAGGCATTTCAACGTCCCCAACAGTTATTTTCTAGTCTGGGAATAAAGTCCCTTCCTGCAGCTTTTGAAACAGACCAGAGTTCCTGAAGATGCGAGCGTCATGTACCTTTCCCGGCCATCCCACGTTGATGTTGGTGAAACGTCCCTTGTGATCCACCAGTGCTTGCAGCACTATTGAAAAGTACCCCTTGCGGTTTATGTACTCGCCGGCTTGGTGCTCCAGTGCCAAGATAGGGATATGGGTTCCGTGTATGGCCCCACCACAGTTAGGGAATAGCATTGCAGCAAAGCCATCCACTATGACCTGCACATTTCCCAGGGTCACTACCCTTGATATCAGCAGATCTTTGATTGCATGGGCTACTTGCATCACAGCAGCTCCAACAGTAGATTTGCCCACTCCAAATTGATTCCCAACTGACCGGTAGCTGTCTGGCGTTGCAAGCTTCCACAGGGCTATCGCCACTCGCTTCTCAACTGTGAGGGCTGCTCTCATCTTGGTATTCATGTGCTTCAGGGCAGGGGAAAGCAAGTCACAAAGTTCCATGAAAGTGCCCTTACGCATGCGAAAGTTTCGCAGCCACTGGGAATCGTCCCAGACCTGCAACACTATGCGGTCCCACCAGTCTGTGCTTGTTTCGTGAGCCCAGAATCGGCGTTCCACAGCATGAACCTGCTCCATTAGCACCATGATGCATGCATTGGCAAGGCCCATGCTTTCAGAGAAATCTGTGTCCATGTCCTGATCACTCACGTGACCGCGCTGACGTCGCCTCCTCGCCCGGTATCGCTTTGCCAGGTTCTGGTGCTGCATATACTGCTGGATAATGCGTGTGGTGTTTAATGCGCTCCTAATTGCCAAAGTGAGCTGAGCGGCCTCCATGCTTGTCTTGGTATGGCGTCCGCACAGAAAAAAGGCGCGGAACGATTGTCTGCCGTTGCTCTGACGGAGGGAGGGGCGATTGACGACATGGCTTACAGGGTTGGCTTCAGGGAGCTAAAAATCAACAAAGGGGGTGGCTTTACATCAAGGAGTATTTCAGGCAGGACTTCACAGAGGGTTCCAATAAGAAATGGTGCACCTAAGTTATTGTTCTTATTGGAACAAGGTGGTTAGTCTGGCCTCTGATTGATACATGGCTAGATTTACCTCGCTGCACCTTCTCTGTGAGTGACTGCAGTGTGACGTAGAGGAATGAGTCCCCTAGACAGGGGAGGGGAGGAAGCAAATGAGTACAAAACAAATCTGGTCTATTTCTTGTTTTGATCCACTCCATCTATCTTTTACCTCTTTGGCTGGCAGCAGACAGTGCAGAAGGACTGCATGCCATCCACATCTCATGGCTGCTCGGCAGAAGATGGTGCAATATGACTGCTATCCATCCTCATCTCTTGCCTGCCCGGCAGAAGATGGTACAGTACGACTGCTAGCAATCCGTATCGCCTGCCTGCTCCCCATAAGATGGTTCAATAGGACTGACTGCAGGACTAAAGAGAATGACCTGGTCAAGTCACTCCAAATTTAGCCCCTGCGCCCATGTCTGCCCAGGCGCTCCTGGCCGACGTGGCCAGGAGCACCTCGGACATGACGATGACGGCTACCAGTCATATTGCACCGTCTGCTGCCACAAGGCAATGGGTTGCTGCTACTGTGTAGCAATGCAGTACCGCGTCTGCCAGCACCCAGGAGACATACGGTGACGGTTACCTGAGCGGGCTCCATGCTTGCCGTGGTATGGCGTCTGCACAGGTAACTCAGGAAAAAAGGCGCGAAACAATTGTCTGCCCTTGCTTTCACGGAGGGAGGGAGGGAACGGGGGCCTGATGATATGTACCCAGAACCACCCGCGACAATGTTTTAGCCCCATCAGGCATTGGGATCTCAACCCAGAATTCCAATGGGCAGCGGAGACTGCGGGAACTGTGGGATAGCTACCCACAGTGCAACACTCCGGAAGTCGACGCTTGCCTCGGTACTGTGGAAGCACTCTGCCGAGTTAATGCACTTAATGCACTTAGAGCATTTTCTGTGGGGACACACACACTCGAATATATAAAACAGATTTTTAAAATTCGACCTTATTCTGTAGTGTAGACATACCCTTAGAGTTGATTAGGAACAGGTTTAAGATAAACCAAAACGAGCATCCCCACAAGAGGTTTTGAACAGCTGTAATTGAACCTGTGCAGATTTATCTATAGACAACCCCTTAGTTAATAAAACAGTCTTTAGTCCAAAGATTTTTCTAAAAATCACTAGGCAGCACAGGACCTGATGTAGGAAATGCGCAACAAAGCCAAAGATGAAGATTAAGGAGCAGACAGATTGGTGTGAGAGTAATAGAGACAGCAGAAAAAAACAGGTAATTAATATGGAAAATTAAGTCCCCTAGAATAAGGCAGCACAAGAGGCATTAAAATCAGGGAAAAAGAATAGGGAGCCAGAGAATGGTAAATAATGGCTATTTAAGGGGAAACTGAAAGAAACCTCTTAGTAATTGTGGCTCTTCAATTGGTCGTCAATATGGATCCCATTCTACGTGCATGTGGTTCTTGGGCAATGCATGTCCTCACATTCCCCCCACCCAAAGGCGTAAAGGGAAGAGCGGCTGCAACTGTCCCCATGATAATTCAGAATCCTATATAAGGACGACTCCAAAGAAGTGGGCATGGAAGTCAGGTCATGGGAGCCACACAGATGACATATAGAACAACCTGTTACTATAAAGATAAGTAACATTTTTTTCCTTCAAGTATCTGTCTGTGTGGATTCCACTAAGTGATCAATAGTGTCCAATATTGATCAATAGTGAAAGGTAGGACTGAGGAATTCTGACCACCACTGACTAAACACCTCCACCTTACGAAATTTGGCATCTGATCTTGTGGCCAGGTCAAATGGATAAGTGTTTAAAAGTAAAGGGATTACTCCACATAGCTGCCTTGCAAGTTTCAGATATGGGGATGTTCCTGAAGCATGGAGAAGATGTAAAGTATACTCTAGTGGAGCGATCTTTAATATTTGGAGGGAGAGATATATCAATCATATGACATGTGTGTTATGCAGTGTATATCAATTTTGATATTCTTGGAGAGGAGACAATTTGACCATTAGAAGCACCAAAGACAGCAAAAGAAATACAAGGAGACACGCTGTCTGACTTTGTCCGATCAATGTAATATAACAAAGAACTTGAAATGTCCAAGATGTGGAGTTTATCTCCTGGGAAGGAATGGAGTTTTGGAAAGAATATGGGTAAATAAATAAATTAGTTCTAATGAAAGTCTGACACAACTTTGGGAATAAACTTGGGATCATGTCAACACCACCTCATTTCCGTGGCATGTTGAGTAAAGGTTAGTCCTGAGAGCTTACAGTTTGCTGACCCTTTTGGCTGATGTAATGGCAACTGAAAAGTCTGTCTTGAGAGTAAAGCGGTATAAAGAACATTCAGAAAGAAGCTCAAAAAGGGGGCTCCATAAGGCTTGTAAGGACAATACTGAGATCCCATGTCAGAGGTTCTCTTATCACTAGGGGGTGAACGTGCAGCAATCCCTTTAGAAATGTAGATAGAGAGATGAGGGGAAAAAAATGAACATGACCACAAGGGAGAGTGGCATACTGACAATGTTCCAAGGCAGACTGTGATGTAATAGAATGTGAACCCAAACTGCAGTCAAGAATTTTGGGCGTAGGGGCCTTCAAGCCAAGTTGTACAGCCTAAATTGAAATATTTTCCATATAGAGGAATAATTCTTCCTTGTGGAGAGTTTGCTACTTTGTAGAAGAACCTCTTATACTTGTATCTCTTGTTTCTGCTGGTAGGATGCAACCAGCCAAAATCCAGACTGTTATACATAGTGACCTCACATCTTGATGAAGTATCTGTCCCCAGTTTTGATATCATGTTTAGATAGTCTGAAAGTGGTATGGAAGGCTGAACAGGCATTTTGAGATCTGTCAGCCAGAACTGTTTCAACCAATACAGAGCTATCAGGTTCAGTGTAGCTATATTATGTCTGACTTTACATATAACTTTCAGAATCAAAGGAATCTGTGGAAATGCGTACGAGACTTGATCCCATGATTCTAAGGAAGGATTCCTATAATGTTGCTGGACTTGTGCCTCTCCTGGAAGAAGAGGTTGGACTTTTGCATTGTCTTATGTGGTAAACAGGTCTACTGATGAAATATTGGCTTGATGGAAGCCTTCAGAGATCACTCATGGTTGGCAATGGATTGTCTGCTGAGGAAGTCTGCTAGTTTACTGTTGATTCCTGGAAGATGAACAACTGACATTATCCCATGTTGTTGACAGCCTCTTGACAGACAGGTGATGAGCAGGCACCTCCTTGTTTTAGAGGAAATTATCATTGCTGAAGGTAGGTAGATGACTCCTGCCTGGATTGCCCCGGATATTGACAGGGCTTACGATTTGGGGTCGAGGTGAAGATGTACAAATAATGGAGTGTAACCCTGGAACAGTTAAGGGAGTGCAGGGGATCAGCCATGCATGTGTGCGCTAAATAATTCTGTGCCCTTGAAGGGCAAATCCTCAGTTGACTTTACACTTCTCTCAGAATGCCAGAGGCCTGCAGCCACAAAACTCTGCACATAGTTACTACAGTGGCCGTAGATCAAGCCTCCATGTCTGATGCATCTATGGCTGCCTATAGCAAAATGTTTTTGCTACTAGCTGATCCTCTGAAATCGCGCTTTTCAACTCTTCTATTAAGCCTTGTGGGAGTTTAGTTAGAAAGGAGGGTAACTTTGCAGTTACAAATTGTTAATGACCAGACCTTATTTGCAGTAATGTTGATGAATAGATCTCTTTCAAATAAATCTAGTTCCTGGGGGTCTTTGTCTTTTGGGTTGCTCTTAGTAAGCCATACTGGTTCAGATCAATGGTCTATCTAGCCCAATATGCCGTCTTCCAACAGTGGTCAGTGCCAGATGCTTCAGAGGGAGTGAACTGAGCAGGGCAATTATTGAGTGATCCACCTCCTGTAGTCCAGTCCCAGCGTCCGACAGTCAGAGGCTTAGGGTCACCCAAAACATAGCGTTGCGTCCCTGACTATCTTGGCTAATAGCAATTGATGGATCTATCTTCCATGAACTTGCCTAATTCCTTTTTGAAATCAGTTATATTTTTGGTCTTCACATCCCTGGCAACGAGATCCACAGGTGACTGTACATTGTGTGAAGAAGTACTTCCTTATGTTTGTTTTAAACCTGCTGCCTATTAATTTTCCCTGGTTCATGTGTTATGAAGGGGTAAATAACATTTCCCTATTCATTTTATCCATACTATTCATGATTTTATAGATCTCTATCATATCCCCCTTTAAGTAGTCCTTTGCAACTGAATGGTCCCAATTTTTTTAATCTCTTCTCATATGGAAGCTGTTCTATACCCTTAATAATTTTTGTTGCCCTTCTCTGTACTTTTTTCAATTCTGAAGTATCTTTTTTGAGATGGGGCGTACCAAGGACTTATATAGTGGCATTATATTTTTTGTCTTATTATCTATCCCTTTCCTAATGGCTTCTAACATTCTGTTAGCTTTTTTGACTGCCTCTGCACATTGAGCAGATGTTTTCAGAGAACTATCCATGATGACTCCAAGATCTCTTTCTTGAGTGGTAACAGCTAATTTAGACCCCATCATATTGTATGTATAATTGGGATTATGTTTTACAATGTGCATTATATCGCATTTATCAAATTGAATTTCATCTGCTATTTTGTTGCCAGTCATCCATTTTGAGAGATCCCCCTGTAACTGTTCACAGTCTGCTTTGTACCTAGCTATCTTGAATAATTTTGTATCATCTCCAAACTTTGCCACCTCACTGTTTACCCCTTTTTCCACATGTTGAACAGCACTGGTCCCAGTACAGATCCTGGGCAAACCCCCCTTTTACCTCTCTTCACTGTGAAAACTGACCATTTATTGCTCCCCTTTGTTTCCTATCTTCTAACCAGTTACTGATACATGAGAGGACCTTCCCTCTTATCCCATGACTATTTACTTTGCTTAAGAGCCTTTGGTCAGGGACATTGTCAAAGTCCAAGTACACTATATCCACTGGATATCCTTAGTCCACATTTGTTGACATCCTCAGTGAGTTCTAATAGAATGATGAGGCATGATTTCCCTTTACAAAAGCCTTGTTGACTTTTCCCCAACATATTGTGTTCATCTACATATCTGATAATTCTGTTCTTTACTATAGTTTCAGCCAATTTGCTTGGTAGTGAAGTTAGTCTTTCTGTGGACTGCAGAAATCTTAAACAAACTTTGTGTTGCAGAATTAGAATGTAAACCTAAAAAATTTAAGCTCCTATGTGGTCTCCCAAGGCAATATTGACTGTTTTCCTGCACAACAGTTCCTTATTTTCAGTCCTTCCCCTGCATTAGTTTTTTTTTTTTCCAATCAATTTCCTAGTTATTAAAGGTGAATAATCTACCAATAAGCAGGCATAAGGTGTCACATATACACATGCATATAAAATCGGTGTAACATCTATAAACACAGTGTAGCACTGGAATGAGAGAGAACAAAATTCTTTATAAAGTACATTATGCAACTATCAATGTGGTCTGAAATACTCTAATACAAATCTTATTAACAGTATAAGGTTTATTTAGTCTTTTCCAGAAAGCTATAGCATTGATTGATAAGTAATATTTAAACAATGTTGATGTTCTCTGCACAATATTTGTATATAAACAATCTAAATAAAATCAGGAAGTGTAAATATAGGAGAGGAATTTTGAAGAAACACTTTTCTATGTGCAATTATGAACTAACCTCTTCTTCTGAAATTTCAACCACAACGGAGGATCCCATTCTACCCTTCATTACGTTACGTCCACCTCCACTCATTGTTCCTAAAGTAGGATAAGGAAAAGAAGTTAATAAGCTAATTTCAATTTGCTATCCAACAATAAAACTGAAGATATAAATTTAGTTATGTATTTTTAAATACCTGACTGTTCTACGATCTGTCCTTGCAAAGTTACAACTCTCCATCTTGTGTCCTTTTGGAATGCTACTCTGATAGCCTGATCCAAGTTATTGGCTACTAGAGTATCACGTAATGCAAAATAAAAGGCATGGCGAATCTTCTCATCTTTTACTTTCACCATGTCAAAGAGACGAGGAGTGTTTTCTGGAGTCTGAATTTTATTCATACTTTTTTCCCATACTCTCATCTATATAGAAGAGGAGGAATCTCAGAATAAGTTAGAACAACATTTTAATACTCTAAGGTGAACTAAGGCCTCTGAGTGTACACAGTAGTTCCCGAGCACTATACTGTTGCCACATTCCTCAGAATGCCAGTGGACATTAAATAATGTTACCAAAGAGACATCTGCTCACTTGCAAGATAAAAAATCCAAGAGGTTAATTATTATATTAGCATATACAATAAGATATTTGTTCAGAACAGCCTATAATATAGGGGGGAGTCAACAGTCTAGCTTATTTCCGGAAAACCAATACTTACTTTGTCCAAGGCTATAAATGTGGCAACTCCAATTCCTTGACTCTTCAAGAAATTCACACATTCCTGAGCTGTATCAATTGTATCTACAACAATGTAGTCTAAGGCACCGCAAGATGACGAGATAGCAATGTCATACTTTTCATCAATAGCTCCCAAGTCTCCCTAGTAATTGACATATAAAACAGAGAGACAGTTACGCTGATCAGTATGGTAATTAACAGTGATACCCATCTTTTCTAGGTACAAATAAAGAGAAGACAAAAAACATGTTAACACAACCGGAAATGTATGTATTTTATGTATACCTGACATTTTCTCATCCTGTTTTCACAGTTCAGAATACTTGTGAAATGTAGAAAGTTAACCTTTATTCAGAACTCACAGTGCCATCTGTGCTACAGATCACTATTTACGTATTTCTAATGTGCACGCTATTAAGGTATGATAGTGGAAATACTTAGTACTTATATAGCAGTTTTTGTGTTAAAAACAATGTACAGACATCTGATTAATTAAAGGAGTAATGATTTATGCTCCAGACAGAAAAATAATTTAGCATGGAGTATCAGACTAAAGTTTTAGTGAGTCAGTGTGACCTAGTGGACAGAGCACTGTCTGGGACGTGGGAGATCTAGGTTCCATTCCCCGTTCTGCCCTGGCATGCTGGGTGACCTTAGGTAAATCAGTTCACCTTTGTGCCTTGGTTTCCCCATCTGTTAATTGGGCATAATGATATGGTTCAAAGCGCTTTAAGATTTGCAGGTAAAAAACACTATATAAGAGCTAGTATTTAATCACTGCTCCATCACCTTCTATATGACCTGAGAGAACTATTTAACCTGCCTCAGTTTCACCACTTCTGAAATAGAGACTATAATCCTCAAATGGGGGTTGCATGGCTTATATTATCTCTACAGTGGTTTGAATATATGTGCTAATGGAAAATTTACTACTTGATTTTCCCCCTCAGTATTGACATCTATGCCAACACATTATAAGGGGTGGTGTCTTTTATTACAATTATCAGATGCATTTTCAATGTCAATTCTACACGTTAGAAATATTTCTGCCATTATTTTAAAATGGCTTTAAGAAGTCTGTTCCATCAGATTGTTTTGTAATTGCTAACACAATGAATTACAATGTACTGTTTGAGCACTGTTACCCCCCATCTTCTACCCCATTGCAACCTCCAAAGTATGGGGCTATCATGGTGGGGCAGGAAGAGGGCATGGCCAGGCCACAGTGGGTTCTATCATAAACAAGTGGCTATGGTTAGAGCAGACCAAAGGCTGCTCTTATGCTGGGTCAATTGTAAATTGGATCAGAGAATCAAGAAGTTGTAACTGGTTTTCTGAAAACCCTCAGCCTTCTGTGAATTTTGACACAAGAATGAATCCAAGCAATTAATTCTAACAAGTTAAACATATAAAATACTAAGTATTTGTAGGATTCCTACTTTGTTGTACTGAGTTTTTTTTTTTTTTTTTTTTTTTTAAAAACAGTTGACAGAAAGGACTAGGACAGTAATTCTCAAACTTTTGTACTGGTGACCCCTATCACATAGCAAGCATCTGAGTGCAACCCCCCTTATAAATTAAAAACACTTTTATATATATTTAACACCATTATAAATGATGGTGGCAAAGCAGGGTTTGGGATGGAGGCTGACAGCTCGCGACTCCCCACATAATAATCTCATGACCCCCTGAGGGGTCCTGACCTCCAGTTTGAGAACCCCTGGACTAGGAGTTTGGAGTTCTGCTACTGGCTTTTTCACTTCTTCAGTAAGAGATTCTCCCAGGGTCACAGTCTTTGAGCTGGACTCCCTGTTTGTTAAATGGGAATTGTAACAGGCTTACATAAATATGTAAAATGCTTTGAGATCCTTGGATATAAGTCTACATAGGGGTGCAAAATATTATATCGTATGGTTCATTTACTTAGGACAATTCCAATAAGAGTAATGACACCTGTGAAATATAAAAGCCCGTTTGTTAATGATACATTAATTCTTAAACTTTACCAGTCTTCCATATATTCCAGGAATTTTTCCAGATTTCTTCTGCTGAAGTAGACCATCAAGAACCTTTCCTCGACTGCGATTTATTGCCAAAGAACTTTTTGCTTCTTCTACCTTCTGACGTAGCTTTCGAACAAGGTTCTTAGTGTCCATTTCCTCTCTTCCAAGTTTCTCAAGCTCATTCTCTTTCTACCAATAGTTAAAAAAAGTTAATTGAAAATATTCATATCTGAAAATCTCAGAAGCAGTCTATGTATTTAAAGTTCAGGCACGCTTATAGTAATGATTGTATAAGAAAAGTTAATAAAGAGTAAAATCATCAATCATAAGATATCAGAGATAGCAAATGTTTAGTGTTGAGTAAACAATGAATGGAAACATTCTTTATTCAAACAGCTACTTCTAAAATTAAATGGAAAAATACATTATACTTTATAATGTGCACTTTCTGACAAAGTTTTAAGAGAAGCTACATATTTAGGTTGACATTTTCCAAGGGGTCTAAGGGAGCTAGATGCCCAATTTATTTAGGCTCCTTGGAAAATCCCAGCCTTAAGCAGAAAAACAAATAGAATATATAGTATATGTGCAAACAGTTGTACAAACTTAAAATTACATCAAGATTGTTGATTTCCAGAGCTTAAATGTCAGCATTTAAGTAATCCCAAATATGCTTTGAAGTTCAAACTTCACTGAGATGAAATAGTGTTTTGATCTTTGCCACTGCTTGGTTGGAGATA
This sequence comes from Chelonia mydas, assembly GCF_015237465.2. Taxonomy (NCBI): domain Eukaryota; kingdom Metazoa; phylum Chordata; order Testudines; family Cheloniidae; genus Chelonia; species Chelonia mydas. The sequence goes on from NC_057855.1 coordinate 21,696,470, forward strand.
ATTTTCTACTTGTTTACATAAGGGTTATTTCTTTGCAACTGAAACAAATGTCTAAAATTTCTAAAACTTGCAGAATATTGTACAATGCAGCAGTATATTAGAAACATTTTTCTACTTCTCATAGTTAAGAATTTTTTGGGAATCATTTTACTGCACGCATTTCAATGTTCAATAAAAACATCCTTTATGGAAGCTATTCTAGCACCATTTGAGAGCACCACCCTCCCCTGCCAACCCCCTTCTCTAGATCAACAATCACCCTCATGTCTGATAGCTGAGCAAAAAGAAAGATGGAACAATTTCATTGTTTGTTGAATTCTTAGCACATGGTACCAAGCATGTTTAGACATGATTTTTTAGTCACTTAATTACTACCTCCCCATCCAACCAAAAAAATGTTAGTAGTCCTCAGTGAGGACCACATCCATATATAACACAATAATAGTGTTTTAATAAACTTTCTGAATTTACATTTAGGCCGAGAATAAAAATAAATTATCTAGAAGGTTTTTTTTTTTGGAAAGTTACCCTTTGGGTTAAAAATTTTCATGTTTGTTTAGGACCTAATACTTTGTTTCTCAAGTTCTGGGTAAATTTCTGTTTGGTGGTTTGAGAAAGAAGGCTTTATGTATTAACTAGTTTCTCAGGTTAAAAAAGAAAAGATGTTTCACAACTCCAAAATTTTGTATTGACTTAGCCCTTAATGAGAACAAGTGTGTTTGACACATATGAAAAATTGTATTTAGAAATAATAAAATTGTGTTAGGTGTAAATGAATGCATACGAATGAGGTCATGCTTTTTTCTTCAGTTTTACTTTTGAAGTAAAGGAAACTCAGCTAGAAGCCACTACAACATGAAGTTGAGAATTTAAATGCACAAGTCAGTACACTCAAAGTTTTAATTCATGGCAACCATACTACTACTCCATTTATGAATTTTTCTATTACTGTATCCTTTGAACAGTGCAGCTTACATTTTGACCGTGAGGTTTTTTTTAAAGTAAGTTTTAAGATTAGAAATGTTTCCATAATTTTTTTTTTAACCCCACTGAGAAATTTTAAACAAACAGATCTCTATAACGTTTGAAACCTGAACACTGCATTATAATGTATCTGGAAATACACCGTAACTAATAAGAAAGCAAGACTGTTTATTTTCATTGTCGAAGATTAAAACTGTGAAGAGCAGAAGCAGAAATTTGATTAAAATTTTCACTTAGTCTAAGGTATTAACTGACTAGGTAGAGAAATTTTGTTCACAACATGATTTTAAGCTGACACTGTTTCCTTTAAATACATTTCTAGCCTGAAAAGTGACTGTAAGAGTAGCTTAAATGGAATTTTTTATTTAGAGTATCTGACTTAGATACTATTTGCTGAATTTATAAGGACAATCTCCCCGCCCCCCCACCCCAATTGCGAGTCCTGAAAACTCACTGAATATGAAATGTCAAACCATGTTTATTCAGGTTTAATCACCACTGCCAATATAAAATATCCTTCAGGCCATATTCTTCCCTTGGAAAAAAATGGTTACTGACCTCCTGTAATTGTTGTTCATGTCCATTCCATGTTAGGTGCACTGCATGCACCGTTGCCAGATTTTTTCCCTCAGTAGTATTCATCAGGCCAGCTCTAGTACCTCCGGTGCTGCACACTTACGTGCCAGCATAAGGGGCGCTGCTGGCCCCACATCCTCTCAGTTCCTTCTTGCCAGCTAACTCCATATATCAAGAAGACTAAACCATTCTGCAGATCCATGCAACTCTTTGTGGCAGCAGCAGAGAGGATGAAAGGCCTACTGGTTTCAGCCCAGAGAATCTCATCCTGGTTAACCTCTGGCCAGAAACACTACTGAAGAGGCCTGAGCTCTCGTGAAGTGAGTGGTCAGGATGGCTGGGGGTGGGACATTCACCTTTCACAGCATGCCCAAATACAAGAGGTTATCCAGGATGAGATTCTCTGGGCTGAAACGTGTAGGCCTTTCATCCTCTCTGCTGCTGCCACAAAGAGTTGCATAGATCTGCAGAATGGTTTAGTCTTCTTGATGTACAAGGTGAGGGCACGCCTAACACCCAATGAGTGAAGCCGCCACTCTTCTGAATTCTTGTGAGGCTTCGGGAAGAAGATAAACAGGAAAATGGCCTGGTTGCTATGGAACAGCAAAACCACGGTTAGCTGGAAGGCTGGCTGTGGGCACAGTGGGACCTTGTACTTAAAGAACATCATGTACGGTGGTGTGACGCAAGGGTCCTGATTTCAGAGATCCTTCTGGCTGTGGTAATTGCTACCAGGAAGGCGACTGTCCAGGAAAGCTGCAGAAGAGGACACAACAGTAGGGGTTCAAAGGGAGGGCCTGTCAGTTTCAATAGGACTAGGTTTAAGTCCCATGGAGGAATCGGATTGTGAACCTGAGGGTAAAGTCTCTCCAACCCTTTAAAAAAAGCTAATTGTCATCTTGAGAGAGAAAACTGACCTACTGCCCACTTAGCGAGGTAGGTAGCCCTAGTGGATTGCTTCCTCCTACCCAGCAAGACCTGTAGAACCTGTTCTGAACAGGCTTGCTCTTCTGGGTTCAGCCATGTAACTTCCATATAGTCAGGTGAAGGAACCTCAGGCTTGAGTGGAGTAAGAGGCCGTGGTCTTGCAAAATTAGGTCTGGGCAGAGTGGTAGAGGTAGGGCTACTGATAAGTCTAGCACCATGCCGAACCAGTGTTGGCATGGCCATGGCAGGGCTATAAGAATAATTCTCACTTGTCCCGCTTGATTTTCAGGACCATGTGAACTAGAAGAAATATGTAGAATAGGAACTCTGTCTATGGAAGCAGGAAGGCATTGAAAAAGGAGCCCAGGCTGTGCCCGCACAGAGAGTAAAACTGATGGCATTTCCTGTTCTGCTTGGTCATGAACAGGTCTACCTGGGCACATCCCGACCTTTGGAAGATTAACCTGGTGACCTCTGGGTGGCCTCATGGTGAGAGGAGAAGGATCTGCTGAGATGATCTGCCAGGGTGTTTCAGGCTCGCGGAAGATGTGAAGCCTCAAGATGGGTGGAGTGCCTCATGCAGAATTTCCAAAGATGGATGGCCTCCTGACACAGGGCAAAGGAGAACGCTCCTCCCTGCTTATTGATTTAGAACATGACCATGGTGTTGTCCATAACACTTGAACTACCTTGCCTAAGTTGGGAGGAAGGAAGACTTGGCAAGCCAAGTGGATTGCTCTGAGGCAATTGAGGCGGGCTCCCCAACCTAGGTCTGATGTGTCAGACACTGGAGACACTGATGGCTGGGAGGGAGGGAGGAGGGAGAATGACAAAGGGAATGCCTGCCATTACCAACCAGGGGTCCTTTTGCTATTCAATGAAGGCAAGGACTGGGGCTCGAACAGTAAGCACCAAGTCCAAGTGGTGCCTGTTCAGAGAGTACACTGAAGCTCTGCAGGGGCTTCAGGCGCAGCCTTGCATACAGGACCACATAAGGGCATGCAGTCATGTGTCCCAGTAACCTGAAGCAAACCTGGGCTGTTGTGATTGGGTGAGCCATGACCTTGAATATCAAGTCTGACATAGTCTGGAATCCTGCCTCTGGAAGGAAGGCTCTGGACTGGGTTGAGTCAAGGACTGCCCCGATAAACTCTATTATCTGAATTGGAATGAGAGTTGACTTTTGGTAGTTTATCAGCAGGCCAGTGCTCTGAAGGTGGCTTGGACCAGGTTGATGCTATTCTTTATTTGAGCCTTTGAACGACCCATTATCAGCCAGTCGTTGAGGTACAGGTAGACTTGAACACCTCACTTTCTGAGGAAGGCAGCTACCACCACCAGGCATTTCATAAAAACCAGGGGGGCTGCTGATATGTCAAATGGAAGAATTGTGAATTGGTAATGAGTCTGTTTTTACAGTAAACCTGAGGAATTTTCTGTGGCCACAGAAGATGAAAGTGTCCTTCAAGTCAAGGGCCGTGTACCAGTCCCCTGGATCCAGGGAGGGAATAGTAGAAGCCAGGGAGACCACGTGGAACCTCAGTTTCTTGAAATAACCGTTAAAGCGATGCATGTCCAGGATAGGGCGAAGGCCCCCATTGGCCTTTGGGATTAGGAAATGTTGGGAGTAAAACCCCTTCCCTCTCAATCTTTGAGGTACCTCTTCCACAGCCCCCACCTGCAGGAGGATCTGCACCTCCTGACCTAGGAGTTGCTTGTGAGAAGGGTCCCTGAAGAGGGACAGGGATGGGGGTGGGAGAGGAGGGGTGGATGAGAACTGAAGGGTATAACTGTCCACCACTGTATTTAGCACCCAGTGGTACAATTTAATGTGGGACCATGCCAGGCTGATGTGGGAAAGTCAGTTCAAAAACAAAGGGCGGGGGGGGGGGGGGTCAGGATCCAAGGTGGGAACTGGTATCACGCCCTCAAAAGGCATGTTTGAATCTACTGGAGTACCTATGCAACCTCAGCAGTGAAGATAAGGTGGATGGGAGCGACTGACAATGTTTGTAACCTCTGCCTCTCTCTTGTACAGATCCTATCTCGGTGGTGAAGCCGAAAAATGGGCCAGTTATTGAGGCCAGAAGTGCTTCCTTGCAATGGATGGAGCATAGCGGCCCAGGGACCTGAGGGTAGCGCTTGGAGTCTAGTTTTCAGAGCAAACAGACACGACAAGGAGTCTTCGAAAGGGAGGTCCGGGATCAACTGCTGGACTTCTTGAGGGTCACCCCAAGGACTGTAGCCAAGAGCATCACCTCATGGACACTGCAGCGGCCATCATCCTGGCTGCTGTGTCAGCTAAGTCCAGTGCCACCTGGAGAGAGGCTCTAGCAACATTCTTTAAGAGGGCAGAGAATTCCTGCCTTGAGTCCTGGGGCATGGAGTCTTTAAATTTGGACAAGGAATCCCACACGTTGTAATTGTATCTCCCCAGCAGGGCTTGCTGGTTTGAGATAAGTAGCTGAAGACCACCTGTGGAATAAACTTTCCTCCCAAGCAGATAGAGTTTCTTTGCCTCCTTCTGTTTGGGGGTAGCACTCTCATTGGCCGCCATTACAACTAGGGGCCCAGGAGGGGTATAAGAGTATAGGTACTCATACCTCTCGGCTGGCACATAATATTTCTTCTCTGACCCCTTCAAAGGCAGAGGGAGGGAGACAAAATGGGGTCTGCCAGAGGGCTTTCACCATACCCATTACCGTCTCGTTAATGGGTAGGGCCACCTTAGACGGTGCTGCTGCATCCAGAATGTCAATGAGGCTGTGGAACGATTCTTTGAGCTCCTCAATCTCTAGCCCTAGGTTAGCACCTATCTGTTTCAGAAGTGCCTGATGGACTTTGAAGTCATCTTGCGGCAGTGAGCTAGTTGGTCCCCAGATGGCCTTGTCTGGAGAAGAGGAAGAAGAAGCCAGTACCAGAGGAGGGGCTTCTTCCTCTTCTTCAGCCTAAATTACCTTCATGGGGTCCAGGTCCGGTGTATTGGTATCGGGTCCGGTACCCAGTGAAGCAGGGGCCCTCCTCTCAGAATCAATCAAATATGATTGGTGAGAAGATAGACCAGGTACCAGGGGAAATCCCCATGTGTTCCAGAATAGTCATTGCATAGGCCACTGTCCACCTGGCCAGGTACCTGCAGGGGGACCCACACCGAGGTCCTGAAGCACATAGGGTAGGTACTGGTGGTGGCTCTTGGGTTGGGTGCAGGGTTCCAACTCTGGTTCAGACCATGAGTCCTCCTGAGATGAGCACGGGGGAACAGTACCCCTCCCCTCACTTCTGTCATTCAGTGCCGAGGGTCTGGGGGACCAGTGGTGGACCAGGGATGACCTCGTAGAGGAAAGGAGGGTCGGCTTGCCTCTAGAAGGTACTGAAGGTTCCAGTGCCGGGAAGGAGTACCATGCTCTCTCCTGCTTGTGTTTATTGGAGCTGGCAGTTGTCCCACCGGAGGCAGTGGTACCAGGAATGATAAGTCCCTGGCCACTGCAAAGGCCTCTGGAGTTTAAGGCACCACAATTCCACAGGCGCCTTGATGATTTCCCGATGTTGGAGAGAGATTCTGCATCGGACTCAATGGTGCTGCCACGGGACTGGAGGTAGAGAGAGGAGTGGCCTAAGTTGGGTTGCACTCCACTGCCTTGGCCCTGCTTGCCTTTCTATTGGTGCGCTGCTTTTTATGCTTCTTTCTCAGCATCGGAGATGGAGCATGGTGCCAGGATGCACGTGGTTCACATCAAGGGTGAAGTGCTTGGTGCCGAATCTGAGTTACTTGGCTCTGAAGGAGGACAGCCTTCAGTTTACTCTCTCAGTCCTCCTTTGTACAAGGCTTAAAGCCCAATAAATTAGACAGAGCGCTCTCATGTGACTTTCCCCCAGACACTTCAAACAACTGGAATGCAGGTCGCTCATGGGCATAGGCTTGCCGCAGGAGGCAGAAAGTTTGAAGCCTGGAGACCAGGGCGTGCCTGGCCCTGGGGTGAAGGAAGCCCCTCAACTAGAGGGAGGGGTTCTAACTAGCTACACTAGTACTATTTAAAATATTTACAGTACACCTATACTAATACTAATTAATTAAGATACAGAGAAGAAAAACCACTGAAAATGTCTTGCCGCAGAAAGAGGAGTTGTTCCAGAAACCATTACGGGTGGTTACAAGGAACTGAGAGAGTGCGGGGCCAGCGGGGCCCGTTATACCAGCACATAAGTGCACAGCACCAGAGGGCGCTAGAGTCAGCCCAACAGATACCACTGAGGGAAAAATCTCTGGCAATGGTGCACACGACACATGCACATCTAACATGGAATGGACATGAGCAAGCACTCTAAGAAGCAGCGCAACCCATCAGAGACTACAGCTCATTTTCCCATAGTTTCATTGGCTCTTAAGTTTTAATAGTAGTTAAAGAAACTTTTGCTACTAAATTAAACAAATAGACTCAGTGTGCGTAGGGAGTACAAAGATCTATTGATTATGATGGGGTCCATTTCCATGTTTTTCAGAGTGCAACTAAACTTAAATATATGTATAGAGAGACTACAACGTAAGAATGAAACAGCTCCTGAATGATGAATGATTCTGAATGAAATATGAAACTTAAGTCTAACCTGCTTTAGTTCCTGTTCAGCTTGAGGTAGTTTTGTATCTAGCTCTTTGATACCAGCTATCCTTTCCTTAAGGGTTCCTGAAGCTGTCTTTAGAGCCTCTTTTGCTTTATTTAACTGAGATACCGCTGTATTATGGTGACTGAGGTAGATATCAAGTTCCGATTGGGCTACATCCATCTTAGAACGTGCTCCATTCACTGTTTTGCTGAACTCCATAAGTTCTTTTTCTTTGCCCTGTAGAAATGGACAGCACATTACATTAGAAATAGTTAAAATAAAGAAACTGAAAACTGCTGGGATGACTGAGCTGTGTAAGGTAATATATTCTATACATAGCTGAGCGAGAGAAGCAGCAGAGGAGAGGTGGCATGCTCTTAATCTCTTGAACAGTAAGTTATGGTGAATTTGGCATAAATGGGCTCAGTTAAATAAAAACAGGTCCCCTACTATCATAGTAGAAATCTGAATTGTGAATTTTGATGACAATCAGGAAGAACAAATAAACCACAACCACTGCTAGATATCCATTCCCACCCCATCCTGGATTTAGGGTCCAGTAATATACTGAAATGAAGTAAGGCATTATGTTCTAATTAAATCAGACTATTTGAGTAATTTGGAAGCCACTGTTGTTTTTCCAGCCCAGCTTTATTCCAGTTACTCAACTCGCAAAAAACCACCTTAAAGAGATAGACGCTCTTCATGAATTAAACAGACAAACTGAATGGAGGTTTTCGACTACAAGAAAGAGTACAAAGATTATATAGCATAAAGCCAACTTTACACCCAGACAAGTTTTAAACAAAAATTACAGAATACTAGCTAATTATTGTAGTATTAATTAGGTGTTGAAATTTTTTTGACCAGCTCTCTTCAAATACTTTGACAGAAGAGTTTTCTGCTGGAAAATACAGTTTAGTTGAAATCCATACATATCATAGGAACATGTCTATCTCAACTAAATTTAACAGCAGAAAATTAAAATTATTTATTTTGGTATGGTAAAAAGTTTCATTTTGACTACAGTAATTTTCAACATTATTGAAACAAAGCGAGTCAACGGTTTCAAACTGACATTTTTTAGAATTTCCTTTTTGTTCCTATTCAGAACAAAAACAAATCTTGAAACGTGAGAATTTCCCACAGAATGGAAATTCCATTTCCAGCCTGCTCTATATTTGAAGCTAGTGCTTGAGAGAGCAATATTCCTGTACAAAATAGCTTCCTTGAAATACCTTTGAAACATCTAACTCATGTTAATGTAAATAGTCTAAGCTTATGGACATCAGATGTTTCAAACCTCTTTCTCTTTCTGAAGTCCTTGTGTTTCCTGTTTAAGGCTATCCATAACTCGTTTTAATATTTCTTCTTCTCGCTCTTTTTCCTTTTCAAGAACTTCTTTCTTAGACGATGCTTCACTGATAGTTGTCTCACTGTTGCCAGGTACACTTTTAAATTGTTGAACCTGTTAAGAAATTTTTAACTTTTTCCATTAACTGGTACAAAAAGTAAAGTTTCTTTTTTATCTTTAAGCTTTGCCTTCTTATGCTATGGACAATGAGGAAAACCTGAGGAAATGTAAACGTCGATGAGCCCTGACATCATGCGGAGACTATCTACATCATCTACCTTCAGGACTGCAAATATTGCCCTGCTTCAATGATGAAGTACATACATAAAGTATCTCTAAAGGGCAGTTTTATTCACTAACATTGCTTTATGTAAGGGAGCAAGAACAAAGTTTTTTTTAGTTTCACCCTCCAAATTGCTATTTTGCAAGACACCAGCACTCTAGAATTTGGGCTGCGGTTCCTTGTCTTCTCTTTGGATCTTCAGCTGATTGTCAAGCTTTTAATAGTATCTCCTCCCAGCAGTCTCACTCAGTTCCTGTCAGAGACTTCTCAAGCACTAATCGAAACAAAATTCTGAACACACACACACACACACACACACACACACACACATTACTTCGATGGAGTTTCAGATTGGTTCCCTTCTTCAAAGAAAGGAAACGTACGTGATAGGACCGTAAGAATGACTGAAAAGGAGGCAGATTGGTGTCTCCTGTTGTACTTGGGCTGCGTCTTAGGAGGATAATTTGGCTGTCTCCCATAAGACTTTTTTCTGGAGTTGATAACGGTATTGTTTGTGATACAGGTTCCAGGTGTATATTCCTAAACGAGTACAATGTAGCCTTAGAGCAGTGGTCCCCAAACTTTTTACGTCATGCACCCCCTTAACCCTGCCCCTCAGAGCTAGGGTTATGGCTGTGGCTGCTGCTGGGAGTGGGGCTGGAACCATGGCTGGGATCAGGGCCTCGAGTGGAACCGTGGCCAGGCCCAGAGCAGAGCTGGGGGCAGAGTGGCACTTCTTCCTAACCCCCCGTGGGGACTGGCCATGGGGCATGCCCCAGTTTGGGGACCACTGCCTTAGAATCTTTTAAGGAACATAGAATGGTGTGCTCACTGAGTAAATCCATCCCTTCAAAGGACTTTTATTGTGATTTGCACTTCTCATGGAATGCCCAATGTCTTAATCCATCAAGCCCTTTTCTTTGTCACTACTGTGGCCATGGATCCAGTCATCGTGTCTGAAGAGTCCATTGTCGCTTGTAAGGCTGTTTTGGTCACTAAGTTGCCCCCCTGCTTATCTTTCAGCTCTTTTCTATTCTAAGGTGGGAACTTTGCCAGAAAGGGTTTCACTTTCTCCTTGTTCAAAAAATTATATTTAGCTAGAAGAGCCTACAGTTATTTGCCCCTTGAGGTGGAGGGGAGTGGAGGAATAGGATTTGCTCTTGAACAGATCAAATTCCTTTGAGTCTTTGTCCTTTGGGGTGCTTTTGTTCAACTTAGATTTCTCCTGAACTGCTGAAACAACCAAGGAGCCTGGGTTGGAATGGGCACAGTAGTACCAAAACCTTTTTGGAGGGACTTGGTATTGCTTCTCCACACTTCTTGTGTTAGGTGGTATTGTGGCAGGTATTTATCATAGGGTCTTAGCAGGGTCAAGCAGTCTATTTATTGGAAAGGTGATCTGTCTGGGCCTGAAGTTGCCAATAAGTTGAGTAACATAAGAGATTTGTCTTATGACAGATGTGTCTATTTCTAGCGTGTCTGCAGTTCTCATAACTAGTTATTGAAATGACTGGAATTCATCTGGTGCTGGTATCTTGGTCACCACTTCATCTGGTGATGAGGAAGAAATGTCTTTGGATGATGAAGCAGAATGTTGTTGCTGCTTCTCCTGATGCTGTTTCTTCCTTTTAAGTGTTGGTGGATGGTCTGGCCTGGCATGCCATTGGGAAATGTAATTTTTATCTCCTCCCGGAATGAGACAGAGATCTGCTCCTGGAAGTGTGTGAAGGTTGATCTCAGTAAGTCATACAACTGGTATGCTGTATGAATATGGCTGGCTCGTTTGATGATGGCCAATCCAATACGATTTCTAATGTAGTTGGAGCTCAGAACTATAATGAGCATCACCAAGTTTTTCTGCATTCTTGGCCACAGATCTCAGGGAAGAAGGTTCTCTGCTCAAAGGAGAAGAGAACATGTGCCCTAAAGATAGAGAGGGGGAGTACATTTTCTCAAGGGGCAGAGACTGTCTGGTGCTCTTGGTCACAGGGTCCACACTAGTGCAGATAACTGTGTTGGTACAGAGATCATTCCGGATTTCTCTAATGACATATCCTATAGTATCAGCGACTCTGCTAAAGGTATCAACCCAGAGGGCTATATTATCGATACAAAATGGGGGGGGAAGGCAGGGGGGAAGGAGGCGGCCGGAAAGTTTACTTGGTGCTGTGAAGATAGGAGGCTCTTTGTCCCTAGTATTCAATTCCATTTGGGGCTTAGTAACTTTCTCCCTGGAGTCCTTGTGTGGTCTTTTCTTGTGGGAAGGCACCGAGTTCCATCCGGTGCCTCTGCCCTTATGTTCAGTTCTGGCATTACATGTCTGCTGGACATAACATCTGTGAGTAGTGCCCCCTCTGGTATTTTGTGCGCTCTCATATCCATCTACCTCTTATTTGAGGAGACAGTCAGTGATTGCTCCAACAAGTAATGCTTTTGTTGAGCATTCTGTGACTTGCCAGTCCTCAGAGAACAACTGGCATTCTAAGCATCTCTCATGCCCATCCTTTAACAGGATTAGACTAACACAGGAAGGACAGGGATTGAAGCTTAGGAGCAGGTTTAGAGCCCATTATGTTGAAATACCCTATACAGGGGGATCCAACCATCAGAAGCCAGCTCAGATGGGCTGAACTCATTCACTCTGGTCTTCTCTAGGTGAAATAAAATTGAGGGGTTTTTAAGGGTTTAGCCAGAGCTAAAGACTAGAGGGTCAGATATTTACTATGTTCTCTCATGCTACTATGGGTGGCAAGAGGGAAATGAGGGAGGGCAGCAGCCATACAACTCTTTATACCCTTCTATGGGAACATAAGGAGGCACAGGGCACTTGTGCACTACACTAGGATCCACACTGACATACATTTGAGGAACACCTAGCAGTTCCCTAGATAACCTTGTGAAAGAACAGCAGTCCAGATGCTAGACTGGTGGTTTGCACCACAGAACAATAGCCCATATCCTTAGAAATATATAATTTTGGCCAACACACCCCCTTTTCTTCCTTTTCACAGCTATCACTGCCCTAATTTGGGTAATCTTGTATATTAGCTATGGAGGGGACAATACCAGCTGCAGAATAGCTGCCTGAAGAGGCTGTTACTTCTTCAAGAACAGCAGCATGATTTTTTAAAATTATTCTTATTAACATGATACGGAATAAGCAGCCTAGTTAAGTCCATCCTCACAGTTATACCACATTTGGAATTTCATGTGAAACCAGGAGTTCTGCTCTTAACAGCTATAAACTAACAAACTTCTAATGAATGGTGGCAGTGTTAAATCTTTCTGTACCCTCTTTGCTATGTGTTGCTCTATTGGCAGCTTCTCCCAATAACTGAGATCAGGAGTCTGTTTCTCCTGAATAAGTCAATATCACATCACAGATACCTACTTACAAGGAAGTAAAACTTCCTACACTTACTTACTGGAGATAATATTCACAGCTGTAGGAGAAACAGAAAATGTGTAGTGTCAGAAGTGAGCCACCTTGAGTCCAGGACAGGGAAACATGACATTTTAAAACATGGATAGATATTTGAGCTGGGAGGGGACAGAGACAGTTAAATCATTACACTTGCTACAATAGAAGGGATGTTTAGTAACTTGATTGTTGCCAAAGAAAACTGCACTGTTTAAACAGTTTGGCAATCAACCTGGTAGTTGGATCCATTTGGAGACGTAGGCATGAAGGCTCAAGAAAATGATCTAGTTCCTTAAAAGCTGACTTTCAAACTAAAAATAAAAAAAATTGATATCATGAGCTTCATTCTCCACTCACTTTAAATGCTAGACAAAAAATCTCAATTTCTAGTGTAAAACAAATTTAAAAAATTTTCTGGCCTTCTTTGTATCATAAAGCAGCAAAAAATTTCTTTTGTAGGTTACCTTAAAAAAACATTAGAATGCCCCAATCCAGAACAGATCAAAATATTTGATTGTTTAAGATAGTAAGAGTTGCAAGTTTCATAGATATACCTTTTCTTTATCCTTTTCAAGCTGCTTCAGAAGTTTTTTAGCTTTGCTTTTGGCATGTTTTAGTTTTTCCCTCACTGTAACATCGTGCAAATCCAGCTGAGTAAATTTCTCTTTGTTTTCCTCTATGAACTTTGTAATTTTATTGAGTTTTCTAAAAAGAGAAAAAGGTCAGTGAGTCACTTTTGTATTAAAATCATTTTTCACCAAAATTGGTTTAGCTAGTGAACTTCTATGAGGCCTTGAATTGAAAGTGGTGCTGTTTGTTTTTTATAAAAACATCCAGCTTTTTATTACACTCACTATTTCCCTGTAGCACCAGTGCTGCAAAACAGAAGCACTGACTGTTTGTCAAGCAGCAAAAGCCATGCACTGCTGTGGAAAGCAACATTTTCTCCAATACATGTATGACTAGCAATGCTCGCTGATGATTTCTCATGACCTCATGAGATAGGAGGGAGCCTCACTGTCTGGGTTCCTTCCCCACTCTGAACTCTGGGGTACAGATGTGGGGACCCACATGCAAGACCCCCTAAGCTTATTTTTATCATCTTAGGTTAAAAACTTTCCCAAGGCACAAATTCCACCTTGTCTTTGAACAGTATGCTTCCACCACCAAGTGATTTAGACAAAATCAGGGAAAGGACCACTTGGAGTTCCTGTTCCCCAAAAATATCCCCCCAAGTCCCTACACCCCCCCTCCCTGGGGAGACTTGAGAATAATATCCTAACCAATTGGTTAGGAAGTGAACACAGACCCAAATCCCTGGATCTTTGGACACTGGAAAAAAAATAAAATAAAAATTAATCAGTTCTTAAAAGAAGAATTTTATTTAAAAAAAAGAAAAAGTATTAATCCCCTCTGTAAAATCAGGTTGGAAGATAAGTTTACAGGGTACCAAAAGGTGCACAAAACACAGAGGAACCCCCTTTAGCCTTAGTTTCAAAGTTACAACAAAACAGGGATAAACCTCCCTCCAGCAAAGGGAAAATTCACAAGTTGAGAAAACAAAGATAAGCTAAAAAGGAAAAGGAGTACTTGTGGCACCTTAGAGACTAACCAATTTATTTAAGCATGAGCTTTCGTGAGCTACAGCTCACTTAATCGGATGCATACTGTGGAAACGGCTCTTCTCTTTCTGACCAGGATTACCTGACCAGTCACCGGGAATCCTGGTCAGAAAGAGAAGAGCCGTTTCCACAGTATGCATCCGATGAAGTGGGCTGTAGCTCACGAAAGCTCATGCTCAAATAAATTGGTTAGTCTCTAAGGTGCCACAAGTACTCCTTTTCTTTTTGCGAATACAGACTAACACGGCTGTTACTCTGAAAGATAAACTAATACGCCTTGCCTGGCTGTACTTACAATTTCTGTAATATGAGAGACTGGTTCAGAATGGTCTGAAGAACATGGATTGATGTCCAGTCCCTTAGTCACAAGAGCGAACGAACACAGGAACAAAGAACCCAGAACAAAGCCTCTCTCCCCCCGCCCCACCCCAGATTTGAAAGTATCTTTTGTCCCCATTGGTTCCTTTGGTCAGGTGCCAACCAGGTTATTCGAGCTTCTTAACGCCTTACAGAAAAGGAGGAATTCTAGGCTACCCTTAGCTGTATGGTTATGACACTCACGCTGTAATCAGAATATAGACTAAGTACTGGTAGCCTCATCCATCCATTATGTAGCCAAATCAAGTCTTCCATTGTTCTACAACTGGATATAGAAATATTATAATTAAACTAAAGAAAAGATGTTAAACTGCTGCTATGTACATGTAACACTTCCCAGTCTGAACATAAGCAGCAAATGCAAAAATAAGTAGGCTAGCTACACTAGGCAAATGGACTGCAGTCCCTAAAAAAACAAAAACAAAAAAACACCTCAGCTGCAAAGACCATTCTCGGATGACAGGAAGGGGATTTGACTGCTAACTATGCATATCATCACCTAGTGATTAAAAAATGTATTTTAGAAAGACATCCAGTCTTGATTTAAAAGCCTCCCAAAGTGATCTGAGAATTTACCATATCCCTTGATAAACGTATTGCACTGGTTCATACCCTTACTGTTAAAATTATTGTTTCTTCTTCGCAGCATGAGTTTCTAACTTCAGTTTCCAGTCACTGGATCTTATTATGGCTTTTTTGTTAGACAAAAGAGCTCACCACTTAAAGGATATCTGAATGAGGACAATACTGTCTGGAAAACCTCTGCATTTAGACCCCACTCTCCTGAATTGAGCCCCTTCTGCAAACCAACCAGCTTTTATGTTTGAGAGTCCCTTTAATGGAGTCGCTTGAGGAGCTACCAGATCGATGACTATCTGGCTAGCCTGATTGCTTCCTAATTGAGTGAATGAATGCAGGTCCCCATCCTGCCTCCTTTGTTGAGGTGGTTTTATTGAGGTAGCAACAAAGGTGAAATTATTTATTATCCAACCTCTCCAGAAGGCAGCAGTCTCTAGGTAGTCTTGAATATTTAAAAGAATGTGCACAAATACATGAAGTTTGTCGCAATTTAGAAATGTGATAAAAACTTATTACTAACCTGTTCCATAACTACT
The DNA here is from genome assembly GCF_015237465.2 of Chelonia mydas. Lineage (NCBI taxonomy): Eukaryota > Metazoa > Chordata > Testudines > Cheloniidae > Chelonia > Chelonia mydas. Next base: position 21,711,732 of record NC_057855.1, read on the forward strand.
GTTCTTTGAGATGTATTACACATATCCATTCCACTTTGGCTGACTAAGCAGCCTGAGCTGGTTGTCAAAAACTTTCTCCCCTCATTGGTACCCGTTGTTGCCACACACCCTTGCAATTAGACAAAGGGCAGAGCCATCCCTGACACCCCTTCTTGCTGGAAACTCTGATGCAAAGGGGTAGGAAGGTAGGTCATGGAGTGGACATGTGCAACACTCCTCAAAGCACAACAGGTATGGAACAGGTTGGTAAGAAATGGTTATTCACCATGGGCAGTAACTGTGGTTCTTCGAGATATGTCGCCAGATGGGTGCTCCAATACAGTTGAACTTGCGCCCGCTGCACCTTTGATCAGAGAAGTCTCATAGCAGTGTCTGAACAGCCCACCCGTGAGTGTTACTCAGTTTTGTACTCCATCCTGTTATATAGCGCTATGTAGGTGAACGGCCCTCAGTTCCCTCTCCACCACAAAGCTCCACAGCAGACAACTTCAAAGCAATGGGAAAGGAGGGCGGGTAGTGGAGTACCCATAGAGACACACATCTCAAAAGAACCACAGTTTCTGAACAGGATGAGTAACCATTTCTTTTTAGTCGTGTCCCCATGGGTGCTCCACTGTAAGTGACTACCAAGCAGTTCTCTTTAAGTAGGAGGGAGCTTCAGAGTCAAGTATAGTATTGAAGAAAGTAAAGCTGAGCCAAATGCAGTATCAGAGGCTGAATTGTGAGTTATTGCAGGGGTTCTCAACCTTTTTCTTTTTGAGGCCCCCACAACGTGCTATAAAAACTCCATGGCCCAGCAGTGCCACAACTGTTTTTCTGAATATATAAGCCAGGGCAAGAGTTACTGGGTACCAAGCAGGGCAATTGCCTGGGCCCTGTGAAGCTGAGTTGCCCAGGATTTGGCTTCAGCCCCAGGTGGCAGTGCTCAGGGCCCAGGCTTTAGTCCTGCACAATGGAGCTTTGGCTTTCTGCCCTGGGCCCCAGCAAGTCTAACACTGACCCTGCTTGGGTGGACCCCCTGAAACCTGCTCGTGGTCCCCCAGGGTGCCCCGGATCCCTGGTTGGGAACCACTGAGTTATTGCATAGCGCTCAGCAAAGGTATGTACAGAGGTCCAAGTCACAGCTCTACATATTTCAGTGATGGGAACGTATTTGAGAGAGGCTACAGAGGAGGAAATACATCTCATACAGTGAGTCTGTAAGTCCAATGGTGCTTGGAGATTACAAGGTCGGTAGCAACAGCTAATGCTGTTGGATATCCAACTGGAAAGTCTTTGTTTAGAGACTGTAGACCCTTGTGATCGGTCTGCAATTGAGACAAATAGTTTAGGGGTCTTTCTGAAAGCCTTTGTTGGCAAACCCTTAGAGTTTGAGGATGACTGTCTTCCATAAAAAGATAGCCAATTATTGCTGGTGGATCTGCAGGTGGCTAATGAGACCAATCCGGGATCCACAGATCTTGTCACAATTGGAGCAGACATTTCCCAGTGGAAAGGGTGGATCTGGATCGTTGAGTCAAGCTGCGGTGTATTCTTTCCTCCTTTCCCATTTCCTATGGTCTCTGTTGGACCTTGAAATACTGGGATCCTTGCCACAAGGTTATTTTCCATTTTGGCTTTTTTGGCCTGCTCCTCCTCAGTTGTAAGAACATGACCTGTTTCAGGAGTCAGTTGTCTGGCATTTGAAGAATATGACTAGCCCAACAGACCTGTTGGTGGATGATCATAGCTTCAATGCTAGAGGTTTTGGCTTGGGACAGAACGCTGATGTTGGTGTGTTGGTCATCCCCCTTGATTCAGAAGATCTTGTGGAGCCACTGTTTATGATATTATTCAAGAACCTTGAGGTCTATACTGTACGTGACCCAGGTTTTGGCAGCATACAAAAGAGTAGGGGTAACAATGGACTGAAATCTGAGAAGCTTGGTTTGATTCTTGATGTCATGATCTTCAAACACATGTTCCTGCAAGTATCTGAAAACTGCACTTGCACATTGGAGGCGGTGTTGAATTTCCTTGTCAATGTCAGTTTTCTGCAACAGATGACTTCCAAGGTAAAAGGAAGTTTTGGATGTTCTCCAGGGTCTTTTTATTGATCTGAATTATAGGAGCATGATCCTGGTGATTCGGAGCCCGCTGGTGGAGTACTTTAGTTTTCTAGATGTTGCACGTCAGGCCGAGTTGGTTCTAGGCCTCAGAAAAAGTGACTATTTTTAAAGATCTTCGTCCGAGTGGGTGCACAAGGCACAGTTGTCTTGTGTGGTCTATAATTAAAGTACCATCTGCCACATGCCTCAACAGCTGAAGACCGTTCTTGACTGGGGTTTGAAGAATGATATGAATTGTATAGATTATGTTGGTTCAGGCCACTAATCTGTGCATTGGGAGGTAGGCTCTTGCTGCTATTGAATCAAGATGAGAACGTATGAATTCTAACTTTTGCAGAGGAGTTAAGGTGGACTTTTGAATGTTCTATTACAGGCCCAATTTGAGAAAGAGGCCTACGACTTTGCCAATTGCCCATGAAGTTACGTCCAGGGAGCAACTTTTCAGAAGCCAATCATCTAGGTTTGGGAACACCAGAATTTCTTTTCAGCAGAAGTGTGCTGCTAGTACTGACATGACCTTTGAAAACTCTTGGGGCAGACAACAGGCCAAAAGAGCACCCTGTACTGAAAATGGTCTCACCCGATAGGAAGAAAATGTAGGAATCTTCTGTGTGGTGGGTTGATTGTGATATAGAAATGCATCCTGAATGTTGAGGGCTAAGAACCAATCCCCTTGGTTTAGTGATGGAATTATTGCTGCAAGTGTGTCTTCACAAAGGTGTTGAGTAGCCTTAAAACTAGGATGGGTCTCCAGCTGCAATTCTTTTTTAGAATCTGGAAATACCTAAAATAAAACCCCTTCCCTCTGTGCTGCTTGGGAACTGGTTCTATAGAAACCAAGAGTAGAAGAAAGTCTATTTCCTGTCATAACAGATTCTTGTGAGACGGGTGTCTGAAGAGGAACGGGGAAGGAAAGAGGCAGGCAGAAGAGAATAGAAGTGAATTGAGTACCCAGTGGAAATGATCTCCAAAACCCACCTGTCTATAGTAATCCTCCTACGCCTACCAGAAGTGGTAAAGGCAATTGCTGAAGGGAGGAGGGCAGGTGAAATATTGTAGTTGGTATGCAAGGGGATCTCAGCTCAGGACCTCGACCACCCTGTCCAAATAGGTGCTTCAAGGTAGAGGGTTGGGAAGTTGAAGGTTGGGAAGTGGGTGGTTTTCTCCTCTGGAACCTCTGTCTCTTGCATTGAGGTTCATATGATCTCTGGGAACCCAAGCATTTGGGGGAGGAGGGAGCAGCAGGATCTCTGCGCTGTCTAGACCCACTAAATTTTCTCTTTCAGGTAGATGTACAGATCTCCAGAGAACAAAGTGGCCCTAGAGTCCTTCAATGTGTGCAGTGATTCATCTGTGCCGTCAGTGAATAGTTTAAGTGCCATCAAAAGAAAAAATCTTGAATTGTATTCTGGGCCTCCACTGGAAATACTCAGAGGTGAAACCAGAAGGCCATCCTCATAAGCACCACCCTAGAAATCAAATGAGCGGCAGTATCAAGAGAGGCCTGTAGAGATGTTCTGGCAAGCACCTCGTCTTCTGCAATAATTGACTGGAATTGCTCTCTGTTTTGCTGGTAGATGCTCAATAAAGGAGTTCATCTTAGTATAAATTTGTATGGTTGCATGTCACCATTAATACCTGATATTTGGCAATTTTGAATTGCAAAGTGGCTGACGAATATGATTTTCTACTGAACAGGTTGAAGCGTTCATGATCTTTATCATAGGGCATGGTGCTGCCATGTTCGTTAACTGCCTCAACCACTAAGGAGTTAGGAGAGGTATGAGAAAATACAAATTCTAAGTTCTTAGAGGGGACATAATATTTTTTGTCTGCTCTCTAGCATGTGGACAGAATTGAGGCTAGGGTGTGCCAAATGACCTTTGAATGGTCCAGGAAAGCCTCGTTAACAGGCATGGCAATGTGGGCAGATGAAGCTGTATGACGGATGTCAAGCAGCTTATGATATGGTTCTTTAACCTCCTCAAGAGGTATCTGCAAAGAATTTATGACCCACTTGATAAGGTCCTGGAATTTATTTTAAATAATCAGCCACAGATGGTGGAGGTGGCATGACCGCTTCATCTGGGGATGAAAAAGATGTTGGCTGGTGAAGAGATCTCTTTATTAGCCCTAGCTTTGAGTTCCTCAAAGTTTTCTTCCTTAGGTCAGAGTGTCCTGGAGAGGGCGGGTGATGAAGGCTGTTGATCTCTGTAATGGGTGGTGCTTGAGGCCCTAGAAAATTGCTGTCAATAGGCTACCCAAGGGTCCCAGTATGGCCAAGAAGGTGGTACATATGGCACGGATAGAGTCACCCATGGGTGCCCAAACCAGCAAGATGGTGGTTGTGGATGTCTTTCATGAGCGAGATCAACTTCCTCAGAGCCCTCTGAAAAGAGCCTCTATAGGGATGGAGTGGAGAACCTTGGACAGATACATTGGAGACCAAGGCAAGATCTTCATCAGAATCCCCCTCTACCAAATCACTCTGAAGCGGAGGAGCACCAGTAGAAACATGAGGTGAAACCGTTGGTACTGAGTGAATGTTTGGAGATCTGGAGGTCCTCAGTATCAAGAGTATATTGGAGCTGAGCTATGGTAAGTTGGGCATCTGGGGGAAAGCAAAACTCTTGCAGTACTGAGAATGTTGTCCCATGTCCATGGCCTGTGCCAAAGTTATGGCTGACGAAGTTGATGTTACCATGTTACCACTCCAAGGTGAGTCCAGATAAAGCCTGAAGGGGCTTCTTTGGTACCGAGTGAGAAGAGGTAGTGCTCTTCTTGCCACCTTGCTCCATTGATTGTATGACCTCTTGGAGCCCAGGACTTCACAATCCTTAGGCTTAACTGTGCCCTTGATACCCGAGGAACCACCAGCCTCATGGCCACCAGATCAGAGAACAGTGGCTGCTGAGGTCATCAGAAATTATTACTTCTTTCAGGTAGATTCCCTAACCTGGAGAACTCAAAGGACAGTCTTTGTGAATCTTATGAGAGGAATCTTGGCTCTTCCTCTTAGACGTCCTCAAAGAGTGCAGTTCGGAGATGGTGGAGGCATCACGTGGGCACCAATGATACTGCCAAGAATGACCTTGAGCGGATCACTGCGGACTACGTGGCTCTGGGAAGAAGGATAAAGGAGTTGGAGGCGCAAGTGGTGTTCTCGTCCATCCTCCCCGTGGAAGGAAAAGGCCTGGGTAGGGACCGTCGAATCGTGGAAGTCAACGAATGGCTACGCAGGTGGTGTCGGAGAGAAGGCTTTGGATTCTTTGACCATGGGATGGTGTTCCATGAAGGAGGAGTGCTGGGCAGAGACGGGCTCCATCTTACGAAGAGAGGGAAGAGCATCTTTGCCAGCAGGCTGGCTAACCTAGTGAGGAGGGCTTTAAACTAGGTTCACCGGGGGACGGAGACCAAAGCCCTGAGGTAAGTGGGAAAGCGGGATTCCGGGAGGAAGCACAGGCAGGAATGTCTGTGAGGGGAGGGCTCCTGCCTCATACTGGGAATGAGGGGCGATCAACAGGTTATCTCAAGTGCTTATATACAAATGCACAAAGCCTTGGAAACAAGCAGGGAGAACTGGAGGTCCTGGTGATGTCAAGGAACTATGACGTGATTGGAGTAACAGAGACTTGGTGGGATAACTCACATGACTGGAGTACAGTCATGGATGGTTATAAACTGTTTAGGAAGGACAGGCAGGGCAGAAAAGGTGGGGGAGTAGCACTGTATGTAAGGGAGCAGTATGACTGCTCAGAGCTCCGGTACGAAACTGTGGAAAAACCTGAGTGTCTCTGGATTAAGTTTAGAAGTGTGTGCAACAAGAGTGATGTTGTGGTGGGAGTCTGCTATAGACCACCGGACCAGGGGGATGAGGTGGATGAGGCTTTCTTCCGGCAACTCACGGAAGCTACTAGATCGCATGCCCTGATTCTCATGGGTGACTTTAATTTTCCTGATATCTGCTGGGAGAGCAATACAGCGGTGCATAGACAATCCAGGAAGTTTTTGGAAAGCGTAGGGGACAATTTCCTGGTGCAAGTGCTAGGGGAGCCAACTAGGGGGGGCGCTTTTCTTGACCTGCTGCTCACAAACCAGGTAGAATTAGTGGGGGAAGCAAAAGTGGATGGGAATCTGGGAGGCAGTGACCATGAGTTGGTTGAGTTCAGGATCCTGACGCAGGGAAGGAAGGTAAGCAGCAGGATACGGACCCTGGACTTCAGGAAAGCAGACTTCGACTCCCTCAGGGAACAGATGGCCAGGATCCCCTGGGGGACTAACATGAAGGGGAAGGGAGTCCAGGAGAGCTGGCTGTATTTCAAGGAATCCCTGTTGAGGTTACAGGGACAAACCATCCCGATGAGTCGAAAGAATAGTAAATATGGCAGGCGACCAGCTTGGCTTAATGGTGAAATCCTAGCGGATCTTAAACATAAAAAAGAAGCTTACAAGAAGTGGAAGGTTGGACATATGACCAGGGAAGAGTATAAAAATATTGCTCGGGCATGTAGGAAAGATATCAGGAGGGCCAAATCGCACCTGGAGCTGCAGCTAGCAAGAGATGTCAAGAGTAACAAGAAGGGTTTCTTCAGGTATGTTGGCAACAAGAAGAAAGCCAAGGAAAGTGTGGGCCCCTTACTGAATGAGGGAGGCAACCTAGTGACAGAGGATGTGGAAAAAGCTAATGTACTCAATGCTTTTTTTGCCTCTGTTTTCACTAACAAGGTCAGCTCCCAGACTGCTGCGCTGGGCATCACAAAATGGGGAAGAGATGGCCAGCCCTCTGTAGAGATAGAGGTGGTTAGGGACTATTTAGAAAAGCTGGACGTGCACAAGTCCATGGGGCCGGACGAATTGCATCCGAGAGTGCTGAAGGAATTGGCGGCTGTGATTGCAGAGCCCTTGGCCATTATCTTTGAAAACTCGTGGCGAACGGGGGAAGTCCCGGATGACTGGAAAAAGGCTAATGTAGTGCCCATCTTTAAAAAAGGGAAGAAGGAGGATCCTGGGAACTACAGGCCAGTCAGCCTCACCTCAGTCCCTGGAAAAATCATGGAGCAGGTCCTCAAAGAATCAATCCTGAAGCACTTAGAGGAGAGGAAAGTGATCAGGAACAGTCAGCATGGATTCACCAAGGAAAGGTCATGCCTGACTAATCTAATCGCCTTTTATGATGAGATTACTGGTTCTGTGGATGAAGGGAAAGCAGTGGATGTATTGTTTCTTGACTTTAGCAAAGCTTTTGACACGGTCTCCCACAGCATTCTTGTCAGCAAGTTAAGGAAGTATGGGCTGGATGAATGCACTATAAGGTGGGTAGAAAGCTGGCTAGATTGTCGGGCTCAACGGGTAGTGATCAATGGCTCCATGTCTAGTTGGCAGCCGGTGTCAAGTGGAGTGCCCCAGGGGTCGGTCCTGGGGCCGGTTTTGTTCAATATCTTCATAAATGATCTGGAGGATGGTGTGGATTGCACTCTCAGCAAATTTGCGGATGATACTAAACTGGGAGGAGTGGTAGATACGCTGGAAGGGAGGGATAGGATACAGAAGGACCTAGACAAATTGGAGGATTGGGCCAAAAGAAATCTGATGAGGTTCAATAAGGATAAGTGCAGGGTCCTGCACTTAGGACGGAAGAACCCAATGCACCGCTACAGACTAGGGACCGAATGGCTAGGCAGCAGTTCTGCGGAAAAGGACCTAGGGGTGACAGTGGACGAGAAGCTGGATATGAGTCAGCAGTGTGCCCTTGTTGCCAAGAAGGCCAATGGCATTTTGGGATGTATAAGTAGGGGCATAGCGAGCAGATCGAGGGACGTGATCGTTCCCCTCTATTCGACACTGGTGAGGCCTCATCTGGAGTACTGTGTCCAGTTTTGGGCCCCACACTACAAGAAGGATGTGGATAAATTGGAAAGAGTCCAGCGAAGGGCAACAAAAATGATTAGGGGTCTAGAGCACATGACTTATGAAGAGAGGCTGAGGGAGCTGGGATTGTTTAGTCTGCAGAAGAGAAGAATGAGGGGGGATTTGATAGCTGCTTTCAACTACCTGAAAGGGGGTTCCAAAGAGGATGGCTCTAGACTGTTCTCAATGGTAGCAGATGACAGAACGAGGAGTAATGGTCTCAAGTTGCAATGGGGGAGGTTTAGATTGGATATTAGGAAAAACTTTTTCACTAAGAGGGTGGTGAAACACTGGAATGCGTTACCTAGGGAGGTGGTAGAATCTCCTTCCTTACAGGTTTTTAAGGTCAGGCTTGACAAAGCCCTGGCTGGGATGATTTAACTGGGACTTGGTCCTGCTTTGAGCAGGGGGTTGGACTAGATGACCTTCTGGGGTCCCTTCCAACCCTGATATTCTATGATTCTATGATTCTATGATCGAAAAGGGACAGGGAAGTCGAAAACCAGAGCTGCCAAGGCTACGCTGGGGCCATACATATGACTTGAGCATAGTGGTGCATGATTTTAGCTAAACTCTGAAGTGGGATTGGTGGGAAAGCATACAGGAGCTTGCCCATCCAGGGCAACAGGAAAGCCTCCAAGAGGGAACCTGGGATTGTGACCTTGCAGGGAGCAAGGTGCTGCCACTTCCTGTTGATTATTGTTGGAAACAGGTCTACCAGAGGAGTCTCCCACAGATGGAAAATGCCCATGGCTACATTTGGACATAGAGAACACTTGTGGTGATTCATAAACAATCTGCTTAGCTGGTCTGCAAGCTTATTTTGCACCCCCCCAAAAGAAAGAAGCTGTGAGGTCAATCAAAGTGGCAATGCAAAAGTCATAGTTGCATTGCTTCTTTGCAGAGCTGGGGAAAGTGGGCCCCTCCCTGCCTGTTGAGACAGATCACCACCACTGGCTCCTACCCTTGATATGGGGTAAGAAAGCTTGACAAGCCAGTTGGATAGCTCTCAACTCCCTTATATTTATGTGTAGTGATAGTCCTTTGTGGATCATAACCCCGGCCTCTGAAGAGAATCCAGATAAGCCCCCCATCCCAGGGTAGATATCTCTGTCACTACCATCAATGAAGGCTGAGGTGGGACAAACGGAACACCTACACTAAAAGGGTTCATCCACCAGTCCAAAAAAGCTAAAATCTGAGAGGGTAACCTTACTCCTAGGCGGAGAGGGGGGTTGGCTCAGAGCGAATACGGAGGCCAGCCAAGTCTGTCGTTCCCTGAGGCACAATCCGGTATGTTGGACTGCATTTGTGCAAGAGGCCATGTGCCCCAGAAGCCTCATATGATTCCATGCTGTCGTAGTTAGGTGAGCCTTGAGATCAAGGATGACCGATTCAATTATCTGAAATGTTGACCATAGAAGGAAAGCTATGGCTTGAGTCAAGTTCAGAACTGCCTGTCTGAATTCTATCCTCTTCACTGGGGAGAGGACAGACTTCTCTGTGTTGATTAACAGTCCCAGAGCATTGAAGGCTGACTGGATAAGAGAGAAACTGGATTGTAACTGAACTCTTGATCAGATTCTTACCAACCAGTTTTCCAGGTAGGGGTACACTTGCCCACCCAGTTTCCCTAGAAAAGCAACTCCCGCTGACATACATTTTTTAAAAAAAAACCTCTGGGAGATGCAGACAGACCAAGGTTTATCATTTTGAACGGGTAGTGAGGATTGTTTATTAGGAACCTTAAATGCTTCATATGGCCCTGAACTGAAATGTGTATCCCACTTCCATGGTGTTTAAGACCGATCAGTATGAAGTGATTCAGGCATCATGCACCTAGGAAGTGAGAGGAACCCTTCTCTTGCAAACACAGGGAAAGGAGAGGCTGGAATGTTGGAGAGGTATCGTGTCCTTGACCAACCCATCAAAATATATATGTTTAGAGCCCCCAGGGTGCCAAGCTGAACTAGGAGCTCTTGCAGTAGAAGGGGGTGGGGTCTGTATCTATAACCCCTATTCCTTTTTCTTAATAGATCTTTTTTAGGTGCAAGAATAGCATGTCGGTCAGACTGCTAAGGACGAAAATGCTTTCTTTTTGGGGTAGGGTTACATATGCCCAGAGACTTTAGAGTCGCTCTGGAGTCTTTGAAGTGTCATCTGTCTGCACTGAAAATAGAGATGACTCTTCAAATGGCACGTCCTGAACAGTCTGCTGGACTTCCTTGGGCAGCCCTGAAGACTGCATCGATGAGCACCTGCGCATGGTAAAAGCAGAGGCCATGGCCCTAGTAGCCAAGTCAGCAGCATCCAAACCAGCTTGCACTGATGTTCTAGCCACCAGATTTCCTTCATCTACCAGCAAAAGAAACTCTTGTTTCCCTGCAAAAATGACGAGTCCTTGTGGCACTTTCGTGGGCGGCTTATGCCCAAATAAGTCAGTCAGTCTCTAAAGTGCCACCAGGACTCCTCATTGTTTTTGCTGATCCAGACTAACACGGCTACCACTCTGAATCTTGTTTCCCGTGCTCTAGTAACTTGTCTTTAAACTTTAATACCAAGTCCAAGATATTAAAGTCATGCTGGTCTAACAAAGCCTGTTGTTCTGAAATTCTAAGTTGTAACCCAGCCCTAGAACAGTTTTTCCCTATCAAACAGGTCAACTTTTTGCATCCTTTGATTTCGGGGTAGCAGCCTGCTGCCCCTGGTATTCCCTTTCGTTGGCAGCCACAACAACCAATGACTCCAGGAATGGGAAAAAAAAAATACTTGAAGCCTTGGGAGAGTACTTAGTATCAACACTTATCCCTCTTGGATATGTGATGAAGTGAAGAGGGAGTTTGCCACAGGGCCTTGGTGGGCTCTAAAATTGCCTCATTAATTGGTAAGACCACAAGGGAGGGCCCAACTGTGGCCAAAATATTAACAGCTCTATGGGATGACTCCTAATGTCCTTCACTTGGATATCCAAGGCTGAAGCAAGACTTTTCAAAATCTCCCAGTAAGCATTGAAGACATCAGGTAGGGTGAGGACCCTTTCACAGAAATCGCACCATCTGGGGAAGAGGAAGATAGAGACAATTGAATTTAAGGCTAAGCCTCCTCTGGTAACTGACCGGCAGGATCCTCCTGTACTCTTATCTCCTGACTTGGAGATGGGAGGGAACACCCCAGGGATTCCAAAAGGGCCACTGAAAAGGCAGGGTCCCAGCACCTTCCCAGCCACATATCCTACCAATGCAGCATCTCAGAAGCATCCCAGGGGGCAAGGTCTCAGAAGGGATTCAGAATCTGAAGACTAAGCTTCTTTTGACCACAGAGGGGCTATGCCCATTAATACTAGTGCAGAGAACGCAGAGACGACTGAAACAAGGCCATCATTGCCAGCTTTCCTCTTTATGATATCGCAGGATGAGAGCACTGACAAATAAGTGACTGACATGGAACCGAGCATTGAACCAATTGAACCAAGACACTGTGAGCTGACGGTACTGGTTTCCTGCACCACTGAGGAAACTGGCACTGACAAAGACAAGCCCCTTGCTGCCGCAAATGCCTCCAAGTGTAGTTGGTACAGGAATGGTCTCAGTTTAGTGAGTAACCAAAGACGATAGCATTGTAGAAGTTGAAGGTGATGCTTGGGGTTCTGGACACAACGGTACCAGCCCCATGCCAGAATCAACTGTGCCTCCTTAAGAGACGAACTGGACAAGGAATGCTTAGATTCAGGATGCACACTACTCAACCCTTTTGCCCCCTTCTTGGTGGGCTTAGGAGCTGGAGATCTTCCTCTTCCAGTCTCTTCCTTAAAAACCTTGTACTACACCCTCAGCACTGGAGACTGTGAGCAGTACTGGGACTTCTCCAACACCGGTGGAGTGTTTTTCCAAAGCTAAAGAGGTTGTCCCTCCCACCCCCCTCCAAGCAGGAAGCCTCCAATAGTGGTCTCAGAGAAGCTTCTGTCAAAAGAAACTTCAGCCTAGCCTCTGTCATTTTTGGTCCCAGGCTTGAAATCCGTACAAATTTGGTAACAATCTGATATGAGAGATTCACCCAGGCACTTTGAACAGGTGGTGTGTGGGCCACTCACAGGCATTGGTTTGGAACAAGAACAATAAGGCTTGGAGCCCAGTGACTGAGGCATTCCTCGGTACCAAAACCAGGACCTCAAGCAGTGAAACCAAAAAACATTAAAAAAAAAAAAATCTAATCACTAACACTATGAATAAGGTTAAGTTTTTGTCATGGACATTTTTAGTAAAAGTCAGGGGCAGGTCACAGGCTGCTATGAGTTTTTGTTTATTTTCCGTGACCTATCCCTGGCTTTTACTAAAAATATCCATGACAAAAGGGGTAAGGTTGGTTCAGCACCCACTGCTGCTAGGGCTCCCAGGTCCCCCTACCCCTGGGGCTGGGCTGCTGTGCAGGTGGGGCTGGCTGGGAGCTCCAGCCCCAGGGCAGAAAATGTCATGGAGGTCAATGGCAGTCACGGATTCCATGACCTCCAAGACATAATCGTAGCCTTAACTATGAATAACATGTAACCATCTACAAAAAATAAAGGACACAGAACTTGCTAAAGCAAGACCAACAGATCCAACAACTGTCACGTGTGGTAAGAACGAACTGAGTTGGGGTGGCTCCCCCCTTTATGCCTGCTCACAAGGGTTCATTGTGGTAGACGATGCCTGAGCTGCTCTGATGAGGGAAAAAAAAGGGAAAAAAGTTTCTGACCACAGTATGTGGGGCACACACAAATCAAGAGTAGAATGCACATGTCCAGTCACTAAAGTTAATCCACAGTCATTCTGTTAGGTTACAGTTCTAAAGGTGATGATCAGGGAAAGATCCTTTCATAACATTATCGCTAATAGAAGCTGGATCCATAGATCTTACAGTATATGAACACCATTTTGAGAATTGGAACGATATAGATTGGTTACAATACTAAAAAATTTTTAAAACAAACTAGGGTGATGACATCAAAGTAACAAGAAGAACTGGGGAAGGGCGATAGAAACTATTTAGATCAAAGGCCTAACAAACAATTAGAAGAAATTACATCTTAAAGAGCCAAAACATCCTGGGCTCCTTCAAAGAGTTCTCCAATAGAAAAGGAAATACAGGATTTGATATTCAAAATATTTCTAGTTTAATCACCCCCTGCAAACCTTCACTAAACTTCATAAAGCAGTAAAAGAAAACCACAACCCAATTATCTGCCCTCTTCTTTATGGGTTATCTTTAAGGACATCCTCTTTAAAAAAAGGCATCTGCTTGAACTGCCATTTTATCATAGAACTATGCTATACTTGAAGGCACAGTTCTGAACTATAACCTTACAATCTAATCTGCATTGCAGTACTGCCCTAGGAACCAGACTGTGAGAGAGTCATAATGTGGCTGTTTGTGTTCATAGGTGGTGACTGTGAAAAAGAGACCCACAATCTACCCACCTATGCAGAGGAAGAGTGGCAACCTAATGGCAGCTGCTTTCTGTCCCTCTGCAGGTTCTGCCAACGTAGGAAGCCAGTGTGGTAGTTAAGGGGGCTCATAGCTGCATAAGATGAAGCAATGATCACAAATGAGCCCTTTATGCTTTACAATATGTCACGCATAAAAGGAGAATATTTTCTGTAACAATATGTTCATCAAGTACCATCAATCCTAATTGGAAATATGAAAGTACAACATGAGCAAGTACGAACTTAGTGGTCATTTGAGATGTCAGTAATACAGACTTGGTACAAAAGACCACTTGGTATGGGAAGAGTCAAAACAGAAATGACAAAACAGTTTGTTTTCTGAACTCAAAGCTTTACATGTGCAAAGTGCATGACATGCTATTACAGTTTGTGAGATAATGGAAGTACTTACTTTTCTACATCTTTCAAAGCTTTATTCTTAACTTTCATTTCATCAGCAAGTTTACTATTCTTTGTGTTAATATCTTTAGTGTCTTCATGAATTTTTTTCTTTTGGGTTTCCATGTCAGTTATCCGATTCTGCAGGTCATAACTAGAGAAAATACATATATTTTACATATTTGAGGATTACAAAAAAGCCACTTGTATCAAATTTACTAGAATTTTTAAAAAAATAGATTTGAGAGTTTTGGAATCCTACAATTACAACAAATAATCACTGTAAATTAAATATTCAGTCCTCCAGCTGATCATTGCTAGACAGTCTTGTGCACTTAAAATGGGGTTAAAGAAATCCAAAGATTTTACAGTTTAAAAAATGTAAATAATTTCAGGCTTGTCTATATGGTGGAGTAATGTGTACTACAGAGGTGTAATTTCTAAAGTGCACTAACATGTGCTCATTAATTGGTCCATGTAGACCCTGTTGGTACGCACTAAAGTTTTCCTAGTGCACTTTAACATAATGCAGTATTATGTTAACGGATGCTAGGGAACCCTGAGTGCACACCAGTAAGGCCTACATGGACCAATTAATGTGTAATATGTTAGTATGCTTTAGTAATCATACTTCCTGTAGGGCACACTGCTGCTTGATGTAGACAAACCCTTAGTTATCAATTTAAAATATCTAGTTTCTCTTTAAATTAGGAGGTTGGCCTTAAGAAGTCCACCAGCCAAACTACATTACTTTGGGTGGGGGCAGTGGGGGAAAGGATGAGATTAAAAACAGGTTAAAAAGTGAAAGAAAGCTGGCAACCAAGTTTTTAATGTGCCAACATGGACCATTGCTATTTGAAAGTATTATCTAATATTTTTAAACTTAATACTTCGCATAAATGGGCACTCATTTTACTTAGCATTCTTTTAAATTTGCACTAGTCAGTGAAACTGGAGAGTCATGTAGACAAAATATTTACAAGTGAAAATATGGAGACAGGGTAGCTAACTAGTAACTGCACTACTAATATGGAAACCAACATTAAAAGTTCAGAAAGGAAAGTGTTACTTACATGTAGTATTGGCAAATACGATTCTTTTCCTTGAACATTTTGTTTTCCAAAGAAAGAAATTCAACGGCTTTGTTTCTCTCTCCTTCTAAAGCATCTTTTTCTTTCTCCACCATTTTAACCCTGTTTAACTACAAAAGATAAATACAACATCTAAGTCAATTCACATTATAAGAGCACTTAAGAGAAAGAATAATGAAAACTGTGAAAACTGATCACACAATATATGGCAGTCAATTAAGATCATATACAGGAAAAAAAATCCAAAATTAACTTCACAACACAAATTTAAGATTGTGAGCTTTTTGAGGAAGGGACCTACTGTATAGCACAATGGAGCCTGAACCTATTTAAGGATTCTAAGCAATAATGTAAGACAATCAAGAACATAAATTCTGCCTAACCTAAGGAATTTTACAAGAAAACCTCCACCAGAATATATAAGACATGGAATCATACTTTTTTTTTTTTTCGGGTCGGGGGGGGAACAAGGGCTCCCACTTATGCTAATATCAGTTCGGTCAAACCAAAGGTAGTGCAGGTGGGAATTTTTTTAAAAAAATCTTTAATGTAGACTGCTTAAGTATATTATTTTTGCTATATCTGTTGCTCTTGAACAACAATGTTTAAGTAGCCCCTTTTCAGCGTAGGTACTTATACAGCCACCATTGTTATAGTAGAAAACTACTTCCTAACTATTTAAATAAACTTTCTTACTTCTCAGTCTGCAAGGAGAAAATAGTTTGATAACTTTGTGCATCAATAATTTACGAAGGGAAAGCCAAGTCAAATAACTTAGCATTGTCTTTAGTTCTGAAAGTAGTTAAATTCTGTAGTTATTCTTTTGAGAAAGCAAGTTCTACCGTCTATGTCCAGCTTCTGTGAAAGTTTTATTTTCTACACTTGCAAGGCTCCTCATATTGTTATGAGTGCTTCTTTGTTCCAGTGGAACACTTCTTCAACCTTTTTCATACCAGAACTACTGTGGAGTTTCCTGCTTTTCTCCTATTAGCAATGTAGGACATAACCTTGATAACATAAGAGAGGCAAATGGGAGAATCCATGTTACATCCTGCACTTGAAAGAAACTGTTACTTACCTGTATTCTGTTTTTCTCTGAGATGTTGTGCCCATGTTGTACACATTTCACTCCAGGGGTGTGTGCCCAGTGCACTTGAGCCAGAGATTCCAATCAGCAGTACTGTCAGAGCTGTTCCTGCATGTCCTTGTGCCTCCAACCAGGGGCATACAGGGTGGGACTGCCTTAATCCCCTCTCGATTCCTTTGCACTAGAGTCCTGATGACATTAGACTCCGAATAGTGGGGGATGGAGGATGGGATGTGGAATATGTATATGTGCACAACATATCTGAGAGAACCAGTTACTGTACAGGTAAATAACTCTTTCTTCTTTCTGCACATATATATTGTGATGGGGCAAGGCCAGATGGCTATGGAAAAGTAGTGGGAGATAGACATATTAGCTCCAGGCTAAACAAATCCCTGCTACCAGGATAAGTGAAATGGCAGCTGCTCCAGGTTAATTAAGACACCTGGGGCCAATTAAGAACTTTCCAGAAGGCAGGGAGAACGCTAGGTTGATTGGGACACCTGAACCCAGTCAGGGGCTGGCTGAAACTAGTTAAAAGCCTCCCAGTCAGTCAGGTGGGTGTGCATGTCAGGAGCTGTGAAAGGAAGTTGCGCTGTTGGAGAGGCTGAGTAGTACACACCATATCAGGCACAAGGAAGGAGGCCCTGAGGTAAGGGTGAAGTGGAGCTTGAGGAAGTGAGGGCTGCTGTGGGGGAAGTAGCCCAGGGAATTGTACGTGTCATGTTTCTAAAAGGTCAGCTACCATAGCTGATACTATTAGGGTCCCTGGACTGGAGCCCAGAGTAGAGGGTGGGCCGGGCCCCCCCCCGACCTTTGCCCCCTGATTAATCACTGAGACTGGGAGACAACAGAGACTGTGCAAGGAAGGATAACTTCTCCTCACCTCCCTTGCTGGCTTATGATGAAAATGGCTCAGTAGACTGTGACCCTTGTCTCGAGAGAAAGAAGGGTTACATGGAGGGTCACAGTGAGCCTCTGAGGCTAGCAAAATCCACCAGGAAACGCGGGACCCCCGGAGGCAAGGACAGAGCTTTGTCACAATATATTCTATGTTAGGCAATTCCCAAGCATGAGCCCAATGGTAGCAGGAACTCAGAAAATATTTAAACAATTTTCCACAGATGGTCTTTCTGCTGTACACTTTGGCAATTCATAATGCTGCATGAAAGCGTGAACAGAGACTCAAGTTGCTGCTCTGCAGATGTCTATAACAGGGACATTACTGAGGAAGGCTGCTGAGATGGTGTGGGCCCTTATAGAATGACCAGTAATTCTCTGGTGGTGTAAGGCTTCCAAGCTCATAACAGGTTCATGTAGATAAAGAAATCTTATTAGGTAGCCTCTCTTTGAGAGCCTTGTCCTCTCATTGTCTCAGCCTAAGACATGAAGTCTGAGGGAAGATCTAAAAGACAGTCCTGTCAATGCAGAATGACAGTGCCCTGTGCACATCCAAGCATGCAACGTCTCCTCATACTTATGGGTGTGCAGTTTAGAAAAGATGATCAGTAGGTCTATCACCTGATTTAGATGGAATTCTGACACACTTTTGATATATAGTGTTGTTGTAGCCATATTGGTCCCAGGATATTAGTGTTTGATAGGAGTTTCAGATGAGGTTGTAAAGATGCTTTGTCCTTAAATTATACATGGTAGACCTGCAACTCCCCCATTCTCCTAGCAAAATGTGAACACTAAGAATGCTGTTTTAGCAGACAAATGAAAAAGGGAGCGGGTGGATAAGGCTCAAAGGGTGGTCTCATACACAATGACAAGACCAGGTTAAGGTCCTAAGGCGAAAGTGTAGGTCATTAACTGCAACCAGAGGTTCTTTGAGATGTGTCATTCCGATCTGTATTCCACACGTGGGGTATGCATGCATGCCATGGGCCCAAATCCGAAAATTATTCAAAGCAGTGTTTGTTGACCTGCATGTGCACAGTAGCTCTCCTTGCATTCCCAACCTAGGAGATAAGATTCAGTGTGGGTCTATGCCTCTGGAGTTCCTCTTCATACTGCAAACACAATAGGATCTGAAGCAGAGGGGATAGAGGAGAGGTAGTGGAATACAGATAGGGACCCCACATCTCGAAGAACCTCCAGTTACAGTAAGTAACAACCACCACTACTCTGAGTGATGATCCCTATGAGTATTCCACAAGCAGTGTTCAGACTGGAGGAGGGTGCGAGGAAGCTGGTATCAAAGATGCTGACAATACTGCTGATTCCACCAGTGATTAATAGGTTGCAAATGTGTGGATCAAACTCCAGGTGGCTGCTTTACAGATATTTTGCAGTGGGAATGTCTGATAAGGATGTCATGGAGGCAGTTTGTGCTTGTGTGGGGTGACCTGACACACTCATAGGGAATGTTTGTTGTCCTGTAGCATTTCAAGATGCATCGCAAGACCACTTAGAAATTGTCTGGGAGGATATGGCTTGCTCACGCAATCTTTCTGCTATGGGGATAAAACGTCTTGGTGATTTACTAATGGGTTTGGTTCTTTGCAGATAGAATGCCAGGCCACGGTGGACATCAAGGGAGTTAAGTCTCTTTGTCACAAGATGGCTGCCCCACCCAGGGGGTCCCCTGGGTAAACACCAGCATTGTATGTTGCTAATGCTGTTGCAGGCATTGCAAAGCATTTTGGGAAGGGTTAAAGGTGTGAGTGTGGAGTGGAAGATTCCTTTGCAGATTGCGACAGGCCAAAGAGGGAGGGAGGGAGAGAAAGGAATGGGTTAACTCGACAATTCAGCTAGGCTTGAAGATAAGGAGCTGACTCCAGCCCAAGGCCATTGCACTCTGATACCTGCCAAGACAGAAGGGGGGGTAGGGGGGGAGTGCATCCCCCCCCCGCCCAGCTGTGAGAAAGGAAGATTCAGCTGTGCAAACCTGTAGGGACTTCAAAACCCAGTGAGACAGTGAAGGCCAGCAAGGGGGTAAACAACCACTGTAGCGTCCCTGAAGCCAATGTGTTTTTGGGAAAGCTGAAGAAGCCACTAAGGCCGGTTTGAACTGGTACACAGAGCGTGGGGAACAAAGGTCCCAGAAAGAGACGCTTAAAAACCCTCCTGGGAGCTAAGGCAAATCGGAGATCAACAGCAGACCCTGGACGATGCGTGCATGGGACAAGAACTCCCGTCCACCCCTCCCGCTCTTCTTCTTACGTTACACCCAGGCTTGGCCAGCCTCGGGTAGTATGAGTGTGAGTATGAAAGTGGGTTAGGGCTTGGGGCACTAATGCTTTCTTCCTTCCTTTGAGTGACATGGGGAATGGAATCCCCAGCACTTTCCGCTGTTATTTTATTATTTTAATCAATAAAGCTTTAAAATTCAGTTACTTGGTGTGCTCAGTCATCTCCTCCCCAAACGATCCTGTGGCCTCAGCCTGATCATCTGACGCCTCAGACAGATTGGTAACAAATCTGTCACAACTTATCTTCAGAAGTTTGTCCGAGGGGTCCAGGAAGGAATTGGCAGGAGTATGGGACTGGCATCATTGGCATGCCCCAAGGATTCCAGAATGACCATTGAGCAGGCCACTGTCCCTGCTGACATACCCCCACTGCAGATGCCGCACCAGTCTCGTGGGCTGGCAGTGATTCATCCCTTCTTGGTTGAACTCCCGCTCTGACTCAGACCACTGCCCCTCCGGTGAGCAGGGCAGAGCTGTGGAAGCCTGAATCTACCAACTGACCTTCACCAGCAATCAGTGAGAAGAGGGCAAGTATCAGTGCCTGCTCAACGAGCGGTACCAGAGAGGTGAGACTGGTGTCGTGATGGGGAGCGATCCCGCACCAGTGGGGATCAATGCCTGAGAGATCTATGCCACAGCACAGATTGCTATAGCAATCCCTGGCAGGAGGCTCGACAGTACCAAGGGTACGGGGACCGGTGCCTTGACTTCGGTGTCCCATGCCTCATAGGGGAGAGTAAGGCGTTGGGGACCTGGGTCTTCTGGTCAGCGACCAAGGTTGTAGGACTGGGGTCCTAGGCTGTGTTGATGGGGACCTACGCATAAGGTCCAGGACTGAGGATATTCCACTGCCCTATAGGGTGGTCCCAAGACAGGCTTGCCCTAGGAGAGTGGGGTCCTAGCCGAGTCTGGCACAGCATGTGTAGTGCCGGCCAGCTTACTGGGTCTTTAGCCACCAGGGCCACTTCGGGCAACAAAGGTCGTAGGAGGAGCTGGGGTCCCCTGCAGCTCCTGGGAGTCGGATTCCTGGCTGCGCTAGGGGTCCGACCACAGCTATACCCCCATGAACCTCCGGGGTGAACACATGGCCTGACATAAGTCCTTTGCCGAAGGCCCCCTTCCCCTCTCCTGCCGGGGAGCCCTTCTTCTTCTGCCACTTCTTAGGCACTGGCGAGGGGGGAACGGTGATGGGCAGGAATCAGTGCTGGCGGTGCGCTCTGCACCAACGCCAAGGGGCTAGGAGTGGAATCTGAATGGGAGGGCTCTAATGCAGGAGGAAGCAGACTCCATGAGGAGGGCCCTCAAGCGGATATCCTACTCCTTCTGGGTTCTAGGGCGAAAGTTCTTACAGATCCTGCACTTGTCCTTTGTATGGGACTCCCCCAAGCACTCAAACAGCAGTCATGGGGGTCACTAACAGGCATCAGCCTGTTGCATGATGAGCATGGTCTGAAGCCTGGGGAACGGGGCATGCCCCGCTGCGGGGCGAAGTCCCAGCCAGGACTCTATCTATTAAACTAACACTTAAACTAATGGCTAACTAAGTACCTAAGAACTATATACAAAGGAGATAACAATAGCTGTTAAGAACCACTAATGCTCTTGCAATGCAAGACGAGGCGCTCCGACCAACTGTCACAGGCAGTAAGAAGGAACTGAGATGGCATAGGGCTGGCAGCATCTAATTTACCACCATATGAGCACGGGACTCAAGAGGGCGCCACAGCCAACCCTACGGATGCGGCTAAGGCAAAAAATCTCTGACAACTGTGCACGTGGGCATGCACACACCTAGAGTGGAATCAAAATGAGCAAGCACTCAAAGAAGAACTGCTAACTGTGGTATGTAATCTATTGCTTAAATCATCTTCTGTACTAGATGATAGCTAATTTGATGCCAATTTTTAATAAGGTTTCAGAAGCAATACTGGCAATTATATGCAAGTAAGCCCAACTTCAGTAGCAGGCAAATTGGTTGAAACTATAGTAAAGAACAGACTTATCAGACACACAGATGAATACAATTTGTTGGAAAAGAGCAAAAATGGGTTTTGTAAAGGGAAATCATGCCTCACTGATCTATTAGAATTCTTTGAGGGGGGCAATAAACACATGGACAAGGGTGATCCAGTGGATACAGTGTACTTGGACTTTCAGAAAGCCTTTTGACCAGGTCCCTCTCTAAAGGCTTTTAAGCAAAGAAACCAGTCATGGGATAAGAGGGAGGTCCTCTCATGGATCAGTAACTGGTTAAAAGATAGGAAACAAAAAGTAGGAATAAATGGTCATTTTTCACAATGGAGAAAAGTAAATAGCAGGGTCCCCCAGGCATCAGTACTGGGATCAGTGCTGTTCAACATACTCATATATGATCTGGAAAAAGAGGTAAACGGTGAGATGGCAGAATTTGCAGATGATACTAAATTAATCAAGATAGTTAAGTCCAAAGCTGACTGCAAACATTTACAAAGGTATCTCATTAAACTGGGCGACTGGGCAACAAAATGACAGATTAAATTCAATGTTGATAAATGCAAAGTAATGGAAAATGGAAAACATAATCCCAACTATATATACAAAATGATGGGGTTTAAATTAGCTGTTACCACTCAAAAAGATCTTGCAGTCACTGCGGATAGTTCTCTGAAAACTCAATGTGCAGTGGCAGTTAAAAACAAAACAAAAAAAACCCCAAGCTTATAATGTTAGAAACCCCTTAGGAAAGGGATAGATGCTAAAACAAAAAATTTCATAATGCTACTACATAAATCCATGGTATGCTCACACCTGGAATACTGTGTGCAGTTCCATTCTCCTCATCTCCAAAGACAGATACTAGAATTGGAAAACATACAGAGAATGGCAACAAAAGTTATTAGGGATATGGAGCAGCTTCTATGAAAGTAGAGATTAAAAAGATTGGGACTATTCAGCTTGAAAAAGAGACAACTAAGGGGAGATATGAGAGAGATGTATAAAATCATGAATTGTGTGGAGAAAGTGAATGAGGAAGTGTTATTTACCCCTTCACATAATACATGAATCAGAGATCCCACAATGAAACTAACAGGCAGCATGTTTAAAACAAACAAAAGAAAGTACTTCTTCACACAATGCAGTCAACCCGTGGAACTCATTGCCAGGGGATATTGTGAAGGCCAAAACTATAACTGGGTTAAAAAAAGAATTAGGTAAGTTTTTGGAGGATACGGCTATTAGCCAAGATGGTCAGGGATGCAACCTCATGCTTTTGGTGTCCCTAGGCCTCTGAAAGCTAGGTGCTGGTCATACCTGGCAGAATGGCAAGAGTAACCTCTCGACTATCTATTGGGGCTCAGCTGTCGCTGCAGAGATACCAGTGTGACTATCTCCTCCGATTCACCTGAGTCCAAGAACGGCTCCATCAGTAGTGGAGTGTAGTTGGTACCAGGAGATATCTGCCAGATGTTGGAGGTAAAGCTCCTGGGACAGTGATATAGACTTCTCTTGAGTAAGGACATCCCTCAGAAGGGCTGGGACAGACAGAAATGGAAACTGTGGATAAGGGAGGAATATATCTTCCGGCATTATACAAGGTTCGGTATGCATTTGTGTCCCAGGGGTTCCCATAGTTAAGTCTGACAGTCTCTAGATAGATGAGGCAACACTGATGATGGGTCTGGACCAGTACTCAGACAGAACTGGTGAACGTCGAGTCTTATACTTCAGTACTGAGAGAACCAGCGGATCTTTCTTTTTATGCATCTTGCCCTCCAATCTGGGGGTCTTCATCAGAGCCGGTTCCTTAGGTTCCGCACATCTCACCCAACTGAACAGGCTTGGGGAGGAAGTATGTTTCTCATGGACAGTCCTCAATGGGGATCTGTCCTTGCATCCATGAATGCATCCTCTACTCTCATGGGGAACCCTCAAAGAAGAGTCCTAGCTCTTAGATGTTGAGGGCTCTGCTCCAAGGCACATGCTTGGAGGGGCACTGCAGGCCAACGTACAGGGTGGTCTCCCTGGCCTGAATCAGAGCGGGGCCTCATAGCCTTCTCCACCCGGTGCTTACATAGGTGAAGCTCCTGGGCTTCTCAAGTTCTGGGTGGCAAGGGGCAACAGATACTGTACTTCACAGAGTTATGTGCCTCACCCAAACCGCACAGGCAGCGTTGATGTTCGTCACTGATAGAGAAGTATCAAGGACAGGTGATGCAATTCTTGAGACCCAGGACTTTGGGCACAGTCCTAGAGACAGGGAGCGGTTCACCAACCAGGGAGAGAGACAAACACTCTATACTACGCTAAAAAATTTAACTACTAACTACAAATCTAAGAATATAACTGTTTACAAATATTTTCTTTATAGGTCATGAAACCAAGTAAAGGAGGACTCAACTCCAACTCGGGCTACGTGGCACTAGAGAAGCAACTGGAGAGGCGTTGACCTGCACTGCCTCTTATACCTTTGGTTGGGAGCACAAGGATAGTTACTACACATGTGCAGACCAACAGACACTGCTCTGAAGAATTTTTGGACTTGGGTGCATGACACACATGTGTACCCCACATGTAGAACACACATAGGGACCATCGCTCAAAGAAGAGCTGGTACTGTAGCCTGTGGATAGACTAATTAGTCCTTTTAAGACTCTCCTGACCATAGGGGGTTAGTGGTGGTGGTGACTGGTCTTGAAAGGCCGAGATGGCCACCAGATGAATTTTAACGAGCTCATTGGCAGGCCTGATTCTTTCAGTTCTAGTAGGTGTTCCAATATCTTGAATCTGTGATGCAGATGGAGATAGAACATCCAGATCAAGAACCTTTTCCACTTAGCCAGATAGGTAGCTGTTATGGATTCACAGGGTCTGGGATATGGCCCAGCCTGTAACCAATCCCTTGGGAGTGACCCCTTTTGTGTTCTGGACCCCAGTGATTCCACAGAGTTCCAAACGGGTAGGATCTTGACTCCATGACTCTGAAAAACTGGACCTTTGGGCACCAGCAATCCTCGTCTCTCTCCCTGGCTCCCTGCAATGAATCCAGTCAAGCCAGACTCCTGCTGGAGGCTTCTCCATACCTTTCAGGGCACAATGTTTAGTCAGTATTTGCAGCGACCCCCAGGCAATCTTTTCAAAACAACGTAGCAATGTATTAGTCACCTGGCATGCAATTTTGAAATACAGAGAAGCAAGGGTTAAGAAAGAGTTCAGACTGGCTAAAGCCAGGGCACCCCAAATCCATGCTACGTAGGAACAACCTATGCTCCCTTTGTCTGTCCCTTTTTGTCTACCAGCCCATGTGTCTCTGTCAGCAGAGCTCTTAATACAGCCACCTGGCACCTCTTGTTTTACAGCCATGCTTTATTCACATGTTCAGCTGCCTCTGCAGCTAGGTGTTAATTTTGGTCTTCAAGGTTCTCATTGTCTCTATAGGGTCTTCCATTCAAAATGTGTTTATTCCAGCCCACACAGTCCTTGTAGCTTTATGGCAGGGGTGGCCAAAATGTGGCTCGCGAGCCACACGTGGCTCTTACTGTTAAAATGCAGCTTGTGGAGTCCCAACTTATACCCCTCCCTCCATTTTCCATCTACCAGACAGGGAGGTGGGGGAGGGGAAAGGGGAAGCTTGGGATCTGCGCCTTGCAGCGGGGTAGTGGCTTGTGGCTTCTGCCCAGCAGGGAGGGAAGGTCTCGGGGTGCGCTCCAGCTCTTGAACTTCTGAAGATTGTCCTATGTGGCTTGGAGAGTCAGTAAGTTTGGCTACCCCTGCTATATATCTCAAATACCTAGACTGACTTCCCATGTCCTAAGGAGAAAATGAATTATTTCCCCCAAAGGGTAACAATGCCAAGGTATCAAGTCATATAGACAGGTCATAAATATATTACAGAAAATTCCCACATTTGTCACAGTAGTTCTAGAATAATTTTTTTCTATTAACATCTTCTGAAGCAGATGAAAATAGATTCTATCTATAGCTCTTAGCCACCAAACATCCATGCTGTGAGGCTGAGACTGCATGGATTGGAGTGCAGCACCTGACTGTAATGCTATGATATACAGAGAGGACTGGTAACATGAATGGAGGCTGGACTGAAAGGGTCTGCAGGTCCAAGTACTAATACTTTCTCAGCCAAGATGGGGCTAAGAAATATCATGGAGTGTTCTTGTTTCAGCTTTCTGTTTACTTTGGGAATCAGTAGATTGGAGGGTATTCTTACAGGAACTCCAGTCCCCAGTGTAGTAGGAATGCATCTTTCACATAGCTTGGGCTATGACCAGCCATGGAACAGAAGCAGCCGCACTTCTTCTAGTCTCTGGTTGCAAACCAGTTCATACTGGGAAATCATCAGCTCTGGAATACTGCCCACAGTATCTTGTTCTCCAGAGATCGATCATGATTGCCAATGAACTTCCTGCTGAGATTTTTTTTTTTTAAATTGTGTACAATATTCTTAAAATAAAAATTAAAGGCACTCCGCCAAACAAAAACCCCTAATTTTTTCTTCATGAATGTTACCTTTATGCTTTCAATTGCTTTTCTGAAATAAAAAGTTCCAGCAGTTAAGGATTTTGTTCTATATTTGACTTTTAGAGAATGAATGCTCATGAGGACTCACCTTCTCTCCTCTCTGCTCATTTAACATCTCAACTCTGCGACACAGAACTTGAATGGGATCTTTTAACCGTCCTGATCCTATTAGGTCTTCTAAGTATTCAAGCATACCTTCATCATGTTCATTCTGGCCTTTTGGTTTCATCATTGCAATCTGTTCAACTTCCCCCTTCAAAAAAAAAAAAAAAAAAAAAAAAAAAAAAAAAAAAATCTAGATTCTATCATTCTTAGGTGGTTGGGGTTCTCTCTTTAAGAGAAAGAACATATTGGGATGCAGAGAACATGAAGATCTTTACTATTCTAAGCCACTTATGTGACAAGTCAGATGTTATAAATTACAACATGGTAAGGCAGCAGTCAGAACTAGTTAGTCACAATACCCGTATATCTAGTGAGGCAGTTATGAATATAATGAAAATTTTCTCCTCTGAAGATACTATGGTGATGGTGTGAAAGAAAAAACATCTGTTCTCCGTAGCCCAACCTCCAAACTAAACTTCATCACTCTATAAAACTTCAAAGCACATCTCCCTCGCCTGAGACGGGAAAACAAAACTAACAAAAATGACAACCCCATACCATTTAAGACTGTTTTATTTACATAAAAAAGTATTTAAGATAGTTTGATCAGGAGTAGAGCCCTATTAAAAGAAGTAGTTTAGAAAAAAAATGTTTCAGGAGCAGTGTTCTGATTGGTCACTTGAACCTTTTGGGTGTCCAGTTGGACATTATTAAAAAAACAAAAACAACAAAAAGCCTTATTAAATACTTATTAACTTTCCCTGTTATGTTTATTTCTTCCTGCACAGCATTATCTCAATGTATATACCACAGAACATTTTACTAAAAACAGCAGCAGATCTAATTTTTTATTATAAGGTAGAAAGGGAAATGACTTGTAAAAGAATTATAAAAGAATTTGATGTGAAGATAAACAATGTAGTTTAGCTCTTGCTGTAATAAATGGAGCAAATTTTTTATTTTTAAAATACCAATTACATCTTCCAAATTCATTCAAATCATTGCATAATATTTAGTCTAAATTCAAAATTGTAAAGTAACAAAAAGATATCAGAAGTGCATGTATATTTAATACATTTATTATTTGTATTGCCATAGTGCTTAAGAGCCTACTCATGGACAAGGACCCCATCGTACTAGGTATTACACAAAACAGACCAAAGTAGTCCCAAACAGTTTATAACCAAAGACAAGCGTTTTAGCTATGTGGATGGATAGGAAAGGCGATATCTTAGAGATTGTTATACAGCAAAAGTCTGCAAGACAGAAATAGCTTGGGTGTGAGGATCTAGAAGGAAGTCAAAGTCGAAAGCGATACGTAGGTTAAAGACCTGATTAACAGGCAAGATGGTAGTATTGTCCACAGTGATCGAAAAAGGACATAGGGAACTCAATCTCTGTTTTAGCCATGTTTGAACTTGGACTGATGGCTAGACATCCACAAGGAGATAGAGAGACGGGCCAAGATTTTAGTTTGGACAGAATGGGAAAAATTTCTTACTGATAATTTCCTTTCTGCTAGCACTGTCTCCCAAGATTCTGGATATCTGGGCTGCTCCCTTCTACAGCTCATGGAGGTGGATAAAAGATTTGGCTCCATGTGCCCTGGCTACTGACAAATAAGTTATTCCAAAGAAGTGAAAAAAACTTGAATAATGAATATTCCAGAAGTAATGAACTAACTGTGTCCAGCAGACAAAACAGCCAAGAAAGCATTGGGTCAAATCCAAGCAGTGCTCCATTTGTGAGGCAGCCTTCTCAGGCTCAGCAGATACTGAGTTGTGCCCAGCCAATTGACCTTAACTCTATTAGGTCTTGGGGCTACGAGTTGAACAGGAATGTGGGACTGCCAACCCACCAAAGCAAACGTGACTCCAATGTGGAAAAATGGACCAGGAAGAGAATAAGGAAAGTCTCTAAAGACTAGAAGGACTCAGCCAGCCTGAGAAAGCTCACAAATGGAGCACTGCTTGAATTTGACCCAGTGCTTTCTTGGCTACTCTACCATGCCTATATAGGGGCAGAATAGCTGGCAGGGAGACACTATGGTGGAAGTTCAGGGTGGATTAAACCATCAGATTGCTTAAGACCAACCCAGGGAGGAGGAAAGATGCTTGAAAAAGAGAAACTGCTTGCTGCTGCCCCCCAAAAAAGGAAAAAATAATAATGGAAGAGATAAAATGAGTAGTGTAACTGCCAACTGACTGCTGCCACCGAGGCAGAGAATCTGGTGGCAAGAAGGAGCAAAGGATACATGGCCAGTGCCAGATCTTTGATCCACCTCCGTGAGCTGCAGCATAGAGGGGAGCAGCCCAGATGCCCAGAATTGCATGAGATGCTGTGCTGCAGAAACAGACAGGTCAGAAGTAGATCTGAGAGTCGTCAGCATAGAGATGGTACTTGAATTTGTATTTGCAGATGAGGTTATCTAGAGATAAGATGTAAAGGAAGAAGAGAAGGGCACCAAGGAGAGAGCTTATTGGCACTGTCAGAAAGTTGACTAGAGGATGAGGAGGATCCTCTGAAGGACTTATTATAGGAGGTGGAGAACTAGGAGAGAGGAGTTACAGAAGCCATGATAGTACAAGATTTTAAAAAGAGGAGCAACAGCCAACTGTGTAGAAGGTGTCTAACATCAAGGAGGAAGAAGATGGAGTTCTCATTTTTGAACTTTGGCTAGGAAGAGGTCAGACTTTGGGAAGAGCGGTTTCATTTACTTATTTGGTATAGGATGACACCTAGTGGCCTCACTTTTCTCTCACTAGAAAATATGCAAGCCCTGTGCAGTTGAGCAGAAGAGAAAAAACCCAGTAGAGCCACATCTTGTTAATTTTACATGTTTTATATACTTATTCCTCTTCCTGCACAAAAAACTCCACATTAATATTGGGTCGTATGTAGGAGCACTTTTTATTCTTTTATTTCAAAGCTATAAAAAAGTGTAGGCATACAAACTTTGTTAGTTTTCTTTATTGGACAAACTATTAATAAATACTAATGTCAATAGGTATTAAAGTGACACAAAATAAAGCAATCCTTTTTATAAGCTGTCACATTACACACCCTTATTACCAGAGTATACAGTATGTACACCAAAATGCAAATATTTTCTAATGAGTACAGTTCAACTGGGCTACAGTTCTTACTGCTCACTAAATTAATGGAATGATTGGTCTGTTTATACATTAAGGAAGATAAACTAGTAACAGAAATATCTTTTTTTTTAATTCAAGTGTTGAATTCAACAGATATTTCCAGCAGCTTCTTTCCACTACAGGCACTGTAAAAGTTAAGAATGCATTGTATAACCTCAAGATGGCAATTATACAGTTTGACCATGTATCCCTTCCAGATGTTCAATTCTAACTAGATGCAAAATACATAACTAGGCCGGGGTTTTGAACACCACTCGTGCTGTTCTAAGGGAGCTATCACATGCTTGCTCTTGACCATAACTTGAAAGAGTATTTAAAGAAAACAACACCAGCAAAAGTGAAACTCAAGAGACAACAGACACACACATTCAGAGCGAAAGAGGAGAGCGATAAGCTTAAGCATATCTGGTGTAGCTCTTGTGCTTGGAGGAGAAGGAAAAACCCTTAATTTAAAAATACTAGGATATACTATTTAAAGGAATGTCTAACGAATGTAGAAATTCAAGTTGACAGCATCCCTCCAACATCTATAAACCTCTCATTAAAAAAAAAATCTCAATCTCAAAACTGTGCCCCAAGGAAAATCTTTCAACAGTTTACCTTAAATTATATGCCTCTTACTTAAAAGTGAATGTCTGGGGGCAGGGGCAGAAGAACACACCAGTGTAATGATATATGCATGATTATGTATGGATAGATGTATAAGTGATATCTGTGAAGGACCACCATCATTCACTATAGCATAAGAGCTCCTTTGATATGCTGGACTTATGTTTCTAGCTGTCCTCGATCCCAAACAGAGATGCCCAGAGCTTGAAAAATTTCTTCAGTGCTCAATAATTCCAAGAACTAAATCAACTCACAAAGAGAAAACACCTCTTTTCTGTTTTCCCAGTGGTCTGGTTTCACCGCTGAGATTTTTTAGTCAATGAAGGCTGGGCATCCCCCTTATCACTAATCGGAACATATGTTACACCAACCTCCAGCTTTAGATTAGAAGACAGCCCTCCTACGCACTGGTCTGTCTTCTAATCAGTTACAGGGGTAGGCAAACTATGGCCCGGAGGCCAGATCCAGCCCACGAGCTGTTTTAAGCTGGCCTGTGAGCTCCCGCTGGGGCGCTGGATTGGGGGCCACACCACGCAGCTTGGCCTCACTCTGGCGCTTCAGCCGGGGCGCCGGATTTGGGGCCGCACTACTCAGCTCCCAGAAGCTGCAGCATTGCCCCGCTCCAAGGGTTGCTCCACATGTTGGAGCTGGAGAAGGGACATGCCACTGCTTCCAAGAGCCACTTGAGGTAAGTGCAACTCGGAGCCTGCACCTGAGCCTCTCCCCATGCCCCAACCCCCTGCCCGAGCCCTGATCCCCCTCCTGCTCTCCAAACCCCTCAATCCCAGCATGGAGCACCCGCCTGCACCCCAAACCTCTCATCCCCAGCCCCACCCCAGAGTCCGCACCCCCAGCCGGAACCTGCACCCCTTCTGAACCGCTCAGTCCCAGCCCAGAGCCCCCTCCTACACCCCAAACTCCTCATCCCCAGCCCGCACCCTCAACCAGAACCCTCACCCCCTCCCACACCCCAACCCCAATTTTGTGAGCATTCATGGCCCTCCATACAATTTCTATTCCCCGATGTGGCCCTCAGGCCAAAAAGTTTGTCCACCCCGGTGTAGACTGTTCTTATATTGTTTCTTTCCCTTGCTTCTTTAGCTTCGCTAGCCTTACCTCTAACAATTTCACTTTTTTTTTTTTTGCATTGTTTCTTTACTGCTTTGTCAAGATTCCTGTAGGTTTGTTTTGTTTCTTCAGTTGCATGTTATAGTACTAGAGCCTTTTGTTTTCTTTTTTGTCTATAAATTTTCCATGTTTCTTCTGAGATCCACTGTTCTTTATTGCTTCCTCTCTTTCTACCAATTATCTTTTCAGCTGCTTCTAGAATAGAAGTTTTGAAAAGATCCCAGTATTTTTCCACTTGGTTTTCTTCAAGATCTTTAAGGGCCTCAAACCTATTCTTGACCTCTATCTGGTACTCTTTTCATATCCTGCAATCTTGTAGTTTCTGTATATTGAATAATCTGGGTCTGTGTTCTTTCTTTTTAAGCGTTTTAAACTTCAATTTGATGTTTGCTTTCAGCAAATAGTGATCATTCCCTGTATTTGCTCCTCTGAATACTCTTGTGTTTAACACTGATAGTTTCCACCTCTGACTAACACAGATAAAGTTGATCTCTTTGTGCAGGGCCATCTGGTGAAATCCGTGCCTTTTTGTGTATGTTTTAATGTTGGAAGAAAGAGTTGCAGATCTTAAGATTGTTTTCAGCACAAAATTCAAGAAGTCTTGTGTCATTGCCTGTCGTGGCAATGTTGTACGTGGGCCGATGACTGTTTCCCAACCTCTTCTTTCATTTCTGATCTGGGCATTAAAATATCCCATAACCAGGAAAGATTATCCTTTAGTATTTCTTTCATTACATCGTTTAAATCTGCGTAGACTCTCTCTTAGATTAACAGGATAGGGATCAAAATTAAGAAGTGTCCCAGTGAAAGGGAAACAAGGAGAAATTTTGAAAACAGGAGGAACAAGAAAACAGATGGATGGAACACTTCAAAGAAGTGATAAACCAACCAGAACCAATTACAAGACTGCAATATAAGAATGATAAACCATTAGATATAGATGTATCTGAGGTAAAAATCGAAAAAGCATTAGAGAAGCTGAAAAACAAGGCAGTACCTAGTTGCACAGCATTCATCCCGAGATGCTTAAATATGGAGGTGAACACTGGAATCAGTCATCTGTTAGCTGTGCAACAAAATATGGATGGAGGCGAAAGTGCCAGAAGAATGGACCCTCGATATCATAATCAAATTACCAAAGGTGATCTAAACAATTGTTCAAATTGGAGGAGAGTAACGCTTCTATCTGTCACAGGAAAAGTATTAGCACCATTCCTCCTGAACAGAAAGAAAGGGAAGATGGATACCATCTTATGTGAACAACAATCTGGATTTAGACAAGGGAGACCCTGCACAGATGCTATTTTCACCCTGAGACAGATTACTGAGAACACAATTGAATTCCAAAGCAGTCTTGCCATCACTTTCGTGGACTTTCAAAGGCATTTGATAGTATAAACAGAGAAACAATGTGGAAAATTGTGGAACAATATGGAATTCCAACAAAATTAACATTGTGAAGGCATTTTACTCTAACTCAAAATGCTGCGTTAAAATGGAAAATAGATTGAGTAAGCCCTTCAGCATCAAGACAGTTGTAAGGCAGGGATGCGTCCTGTCTCCTTTTTTGTTTATGCTAGTCATTGATTATGGATTAAAACAATGTGACAGTGATACATATGGCCTAAAATGGAACAATTCAAGGCTATTTGATCTAAACTCTGCTGATGACATTGCTCTTATCAGTGAAGATGCCAACAGACTACAAAAATGCACAAACCAAGTAAGAGAAGTAATGGAGAAGATAGGTTTGAGATACAATGCAAAGAAATGTAAAGTCATATTAAAGGGGAATATAAGGACAGAAATCAAAACTAAAGAGGAGAAACTGTAGAAGGCAGATAATTTTATGTACCTTGGAAGTACCATCAGCCAAGATGGTGGTAATTCAGAGGAAGAAATAAGAATTGGGAAGGCAAACGCTGCATTTGGAAGACTCAGAAACATCTCCCTCAAGACAAAACTGAACGTGTACAAAGCAATTGTTATTGCCATTACAACATGTAGCTGTGAGACATGGCAACTTACCAAGAAAGATACACAAAAGCTGGATGCATATCACAAATGTCTGAGAAGAACATTGGGAATAACAGAGATAGAAAGAAGAATGAAGTCAGAAAAATTACTGGACAAGGCACCTCTCACAAATAATCTACAAAAGACATCAGTGGCTCGGACATGTGCTGAGAATGGAAAAAGAACACTTACCAAATACTGCCCTGAATGGAAGCCAGAAAACGCAAGAGAGGAGGACTGTGAATAACATGGAAACGAACAGTTCTGAATGACATCAAGCACCTCAACGTGAAATGGGAAGATTTGGAGAGAAGGGCAGTTGACAGGCAAGGATGGCAAATGTGGGTAGCCCAATGTGCAGCAAAGCACGGGATGGACTAAGGTCTCCTACACACAGCTCTCCTGGAGTGGCTGGTGTTTCCCTCTGAGACCGTTGCTCCCTCAGCCCAAAACAGGGAGCAGCAGTCTCCAAAGAAAGGCCCTAGGCAACCTGAAGAGCAATGGTGGTGAAGGTTGCCTTCAACATACCTACCATGCCAGCAGCAGGCTCCTCTTGCTTGGGGAGGGAGCTCCTTGCCAACATCACCCCACCAAGACATCACTGTATCACTTTACTTTCCAGTCATGAGCATAGGGTTATCTCTGCAGATGTAAGGGCTAGAAAAAAAGTTTTTAAAAGCAAAAGCTTATATTTTGTAGTATTTTCCTGAGCTAGGTAAATGGATATTTCAAACTCTACTGGTATCCATGCTTTTAAAAGTCCCTCCTATAAAAAGGTCTGCTGATGAAGGATCTAACTCACCAGAGAGCAGAAGCAAAAACAGAAGCAGAAACTCTGGAACCAGAAGACCTATGGGTGTTCCTGTTGCCACTGTCCTGTAGAAGGGGCAGAAAACTGGGACAGAACCCAGGAGAGATTTCTTTCAAGTTACTTTCAAGAAACTCAAGGCAATCAGATATTGTGTTGGTCCTTTGTTTGGGCCATTTGAACTCTAGTAAGTGATTTCAGGTAAGCCTCAGAGTCTTCCATTCTGGAGGTAAACAGACTGGTGAGCCTGGAGTCACAGAAAGCAGTGGAGCCAGAACCTTTTGAATAATGGGTATCAGGCTTTATTTTGTGATTACAGGTCTCCTTGTTAGTAAGTTACCCTGTGACATGGGTGTTCTTTGCCAAAGTGTTTGAGAAGAATTTTTGAGGCACTCAGAGAAGGGAAAAGCAAAGGGTGGGGCATTTGCAGGGGCTACACCACAAGGGGAATTCTGAGAAGGTGACTCTATGGGTATATCTATACTACCCGCTGGATCGGCGGGCAGTGATCTACCCCCGAGTGCTCTCCCATAGACCCCGGTACTCCACGAGGGCGAGAGGCGCAAATGGAGTCAACGGGGGAGAGGCAGCAGTTGACTCACCGCAGTGAAGACTTCAGCTACGTTATTCACGTAGCTGAAGTTGCATAACTTAGATCAATTCCCCCGCAGTGTAGACCAGGCCTTTGACATTACCATTACTGAATAAACAGGAAGTAGTGTTTTATCTTCAGCCAAATTTTGGAGTATAGTTTACAAGTTGGTCAAACATATTAGCAGAATAATAGAGTCTATTCCAAGTCTTCCTTTACCAGGGTGACACATCTCAATGTCAAACCTGATCTGGGTAACTTCACCTACAGCTGGCCCATGCCAGCTGACTTTGGCTAAAGGACTGTTTGATTGTGGTGTAGACATCTCAGCTGAGCCTTGAGCCTGGGCTCTAGGACTTTGTAAGCCTGAGCCTTGAGCCCCTCCTACCTCATGTGGTCCTAGTGCCTAGCACCAGCCCAAACCCAAATATCTACACCGCAATCTAACAGCTCCTTACCTTGAGTGAGCTGGCACAGGCCAGCTGCAGGTGTCTAACTGCAGTGTAGATACACCCTCAGTATTAGACAATCAAGTCCAGTCTTCATCATGTTTGAAAACTATGGAGTTCAGAGGTGTGTTTGACAGGATCAGAAAGACAAGCTCTAATTTTAGGAATAAGAAAAAGGTAAGAGAAGCACATTAAAACCCGTAGACACATTCTTTAGCAATACATCTGTAGCTAGCAGTGTTAGATTCAGGAAACGGAGAAAGTTTTAATAAGAAAGTTAAGTCTTTCACTGTAAATATTAGTTTTTATATTAGGTTCACCTCCAAATGTCTAACTAAATTAATCCCTAACTGTACACTCTGCATTCCTTAAGTATACTCACCTTAGGCTGTGATCCTAAATTGTGTATGGGATCTAGTATTCTGGAATAAGGAAAACATGTTAATTTCACTATTTTCAAACATCTCTTGTGATGCCTCAAATGTACTTCCAAAGCCAGACAAAAGGAGTTATACAAACCTCTGCCTTATTTCATCCGAGTCTCACACAAGGCTTAGGAATAATGACTTGAAGTCTCTTAGAAAGCTAACTCCTGTTGCTTTCTGCTTAAATTTGAAATTACTCTATAGATTTGTACGATTTTCATTTGAAATGCAGGTCTTCATTTTAAATAAGTGTCTTATTTCAATTTGAAGTGATGTATTCTCATGATTTATTTCTATTGATTTAAAAAAAAAATCTGAATTGCAGATAATACAGAACTCCCAAATAGCAGCCTTTGATGCACTGTTGAGTTGACAGCTCAACTGCAGGGACACAAATTGAACTATTCAAGGTAGCTTACCTTTTTAAGAGCCCAGAGTGCAGTGGCAAGTTAACTGCTTATTGACCCTAAATTTTCATACAGCAGTCATTGTGGTTTATTACTCCTTCATGTGAAGTTGATGGAAATTAGAAGAAATTTATATTGATGTACCATCACTATATGGATTACATTCAGTTCAATGCTTTTTTAATAATTTTGTATGTGTAGTATCTTTGCCTTCATAGTGATTGGCCAAGGTAGGAGTTTGCATGAGTCAAAACTGGATCATTCTTAATCTGGATAAGATAATGGAGATACTTGTTGATTGGTGGAAATCAGTACCTATAGAGAATGGCAGGTTTTCCAGTTGTATAAATAAGATGTGTAATTTAGGAGCAACCTCTGGTCACCTTATTGCCTCTGGAGTCTTAGGTAGTGTTAGAATGGGGAAAAGCACTTCCAATCTGTGTTTAGCAGGATAATTATTCAATAATTTATGATACTGAAGTTTACGTGGTGCTTCACAAACTGTAAGATGCTTTCCCTGCCTCAAACTGCTTACTATCTAAGGACAAGACAAACCAGAAAAAGACAATGGACAATACTTTTGAAAAGTGAGATTAAGGGAATTTAACACTGAGAAGAATATAGGAAGGTTTCCAGACAGAAACGAGTTTAAAGGAAGCAAGTTGTTCGACTGTCAAACTGTTTCACAAGTAGAGGGGAGAAAAGCATTACAGAAGGCCCAAAGCCAATAGCAGGAGAAAGTGGAAACAAGGAAAGAGCAGGGCAACTGGATTGGGAGAAAGAAGCAAACAAAAAGCAAAAAGGTGGGGGGGGGGCGGGGGGGGGCGGACGTGGAGGGAGGTTAGAAGGAAGTGAGAGCAGAGATATAGGTGGGGACAAAATTATGTGCAAAGCTTTAGAATCAAGGATGAGGAGACAGAGTTTGATCTAGAAAGAGCCAGGAAGCCAGTATCTTCAGATAAGGCAAGTGTTCAGCTAAGTTCCCTCTAAGCTGTGTGGCTGTGCAGCTACCTATTAAGCCTGGTGTAGGGGATCAGGGCTGCAGCAGGGATAGCAAACCTCCCCCCGCTGGCCCCAGTGCAGGCCTGCTGAGGCCAGGGGAGCCGACATCCCAAACCCCTCATTCCCGGCCCCACCCCAGAGTCGTCACCCCTAGTCAGAGCCCTCACTCCCTGCATCCGACCCTCTGCCCCAGCCCTGAGCCCTCTCCCACCATCCGAACCTCTCAGCCCCAGCCCCACCACATGAATTTTGTTATGTGTACCAATATGAAGGTGATGTGTCACACATCCTCTCCATATAGGTGCAAATAATTTATTCCGCACATGGATGTAAAAAATTAGAGGGAACACTAGTGGTCAGGTGAAGGTCTAGTCTGATGTTGCTGAAGATGAGGATTACTTTAGCTGTGGCATTTTGGAGTGAGGGAAGTTACAACAATCAAGGCAAATGACAATCAAAGTATAGAAATAAGGTTTTAAGTAGTGGGGGTAGTGACAATTGTAACTGATCTGGACCTCGCCAGGTCATACGTATGGCCTTTTACCCCCAGATGGGATTACTAGAATATGTAGCACATAGCACTGCCCCCCCAAAAATAATAGCTGCTTATTGTATGGAATATGGAGGCCTACCATAGAAACATATTACACAAAGGATCCAAAGCCTGCCATGGCTCTTGTTTCAATTCAGGGTGCAATTCAAAAAAAGTTATACCTATTGATATTTAAAACCCTAAATTGGTCTTGGGTGGTAGCTACTCGAAACACTGTCCCAGTGAACCTTTAAAACAGTTTGTGACCTTGCTTGCAGTTCAAAGATTTAAGCTAGGGGCTCAAATTTGCTTTCCCACTTCCCCTAACAGGGCCCAGTCTGTACGCTTTTGAGACAGTATAAACACTGCCTACATAGATTTTGCCTAATGGGGTGGATTATGTATCTACTTATAGCAGACCGAGTTTGATGTCAGTCATCTAATTTTGTCTTTTTAAAATATATACACACTGACCCAGATATGATGGCTTCAAATGGGGGAGTAGTGCTTTTTCAAAGAAATACTGGCACCAGTGTCCACACACTATTAGGAGACTATTAGAAAGACCACTGTGGCTACCAACATCTTCACAAAAAGTCATACACGCTGGTGATTAAAGGAGAACACCCAATGTTTAGTTGTAATAAAGAAATTAACAGATACAAATACAAAGTATTTTTTTAAAATCATAAGCGTAGCGTTATCAACAATGTAATATGGTGTCATAAATATAAAGGGAAGGGTAAACACCTTTAAAATCCCTCCTGGCCAGAGGAAAAACCCTTTCACCTGTAAAGGGTTAAGAAGCTAGGATAACCTTGCTGGCACCTGACCAAAATGACCAATGAGGAGACAAGATACTTTCAAAGCTGGAGGGGGGAAGGGGGAAGAAACAAAGGGTCTCTCTGTCTATGTGAGGCTTTTGCCGGGAAGAGAACAAGAATGGAGTCTTAGAACTTAGTAAGTAATCTAGCTAGATATGCGTTAGATTCTGTTTTGTTTAAATGGCTGATAAAATAAGTTGTGCTGAATGGAATGTATATTCCTGTTTTTGCGTCTTTTTGTAACTTAAGGCTTTGCCTAGAGGGATTCTCTATGTTTTGAATCTGATTACCCTGTAAGGTATTTACCATCCTGATTTTACAGAGGTGATTCTTTTACTTTTTTTCTTCAATTAAAATTCTTCTTTTAAGAACCTGATTGCTTTTTCATTGTTCTTAAGATCCAAGGGCTTGGGTCTGTGTTCACCTATGCAAATTGGTGAGGATTTTTAATCAAGCCTTCCCTAGGAAAGGGGGTGTAGGGTTTGGAGAGGATTTTGGAGGGGAAAGGCGTTTCCAAGTGGGCTCTTTCCCTGTTAAATATTTGTTAGAAGCTTGGTGGTGGCAGCAATAAAGTCCAAGGACAAAAGGTAAAATAGTTTGTACCTTGGGGAAGTTTTAACCTAAGCTGGTAAAAGTAAGCTTAGGGGGTTTTTCATGCAGGTCCCCACATCTGTACCCTAGAGTTCAGAGTGGGGAAGGAACCTTGACATATGGCTACATAGAGAGACAGAGACTATTACTTTATTGAAGAGTCTCTCTCCATTAATTTTGTAAATACTGGATCATAAGAAATCATATTTGCTAGAAACTGGATGCAGGAGTACTTACGTATTCTTTTTAAGCCAATTTCTCTATGGGTCCATAAAAGTGCTGATCACGCAGGAGGATGGCAGGAGTTCCAGTTTCAATGGAGACAGTTACAACTGCCATGAAGAGGAGGTCATGTGGAAATAATACTACAAGGGTTTCTTCCATATTGTTATACCAGGCAAAAAAAGCTAAATTAAAATATAAGTTATCAGTGATTTAAAGGGTAAAAGGAGAATTACAAAATTATGCCTAAAAGTAACTATTACAAATCCAGGAAGTTTAGAGTTTAGGGTGTTTTTTTTAAGTATCCATACACTAAATATGGAAATGTACAGTTAAGGTACCCAAACCATCAGAACTCTGCCCTGGAGTGCTGACATGAGGGAACATAAATAAAAACTGACCCTAAAAGACAGTTTTATTAAATCGGGAACCACAAATACTAAATGCCTTGAAACTGTAGTCATGTAGTTATTGCATATTATTAATGGGGCAAGGTTAAGGCTGTATGAGTGCCTTAACTGCATATTCCTGTGAAAGGAAAAGCTTGTATGTAGGCTTGGAAGAATTAGATTTTATATAATTATAATGAATACTGATGTTTAGTTTTAAGCATTATTTATCTATTTAAATTTTCACAGTTGTGGGAAATGAGGGGGGAGGTCAGACAATTTAACAACTGGTGCTGAGATTTGAGCAGTTTAAGCTTCATAACCATTAAAACACAAACTGTCATCATAACATGTCAAAATATACATTGTATATTTCCTTAAACAAGTTCTCAGACCACATCTTACTTTGCATATCTGTAAATTTTGATCAATGGAAATATTTTCCCATCAGTGGTATGTATTTGGTGAAAGACCTTTGCTAACATTTACCAATAAAAATCTAACCCTCCAACCTTATTTATGTGGCAATACAGACCTTATATTACACTTAAATTTATATTTTAAGTGGATCTCATTTTCAAAGGCTTTAAAATAACTTTTCTTCATCAAGATGAAGATTCCAGAAGATAAGCTCTTTGACTGATAAGAGTTCCAAAATAAAAAGTTGACTAAGATGGCTAGTTTCTATGAAGAAATTGAAGTTGATGAAACTGAACAAGTTTGAACTTTTTTAAATTTTGCTAATGGATGACTGTTGAGTGAATAGTCATTGCTAGGGGTTTTTTTTTTCCAGTCAGCTATTTTTATTTTGTGATGAAGTGATGACAATGTCGAAGACCTCTTCACCTGGCAAAGACCTTGCCAGATTTCTCAAAAGTGGTCTCATGTAATCTGAATTTTTTTATTTTTTGTATTGGTCAAAGACTTAGTCTTTGTAATAAGTAAAACACTGAATATTTTAAAAATTGCTGATTCAAGTGGAACTTTCTCAAGTTGACGCTTCCTCAAAGAATCTAATTCAAACCAGATTTGAAGAATAAGCGAAGTTTGAAAGACATAAGAATTGAAACTAAGGCACAGAAGCCTCACCATTCAGGTCTGCAAGCTATTTGAGGGACGATGGACATTCCAGAATCTTCAAGATTCATCACCTTGGGGAGAAGGCATGACATCAACATAAAGGCCACTCCAGTCTCTGACTAGTCTCTCTTGCTATTGGGTCTTCAGATGCAGGGAAGTACTGTGCTAGCAGAATACCACAGCCCGATTCCTTGATTGAAGTTTGAATGCCTACTCAGAGTCCAGAATATGAAGAGTTTGTAAATCCTTGTTATAATAAGTATCTCATTTTTTTATTTTTGACTCTGTTTTTTGATTTTGTTAGTTTAACTGGTTGTTGTCTCAGCCTAGTTATTTTTAGAATGTGGAAGAGCAGATGTGTGCATACATGTACTGTGAGCACCCACAAAGTTCACCTGGGGCTGGCACCTGTAAGAAATATACCCCACATTTAAACAGTCCTAAATCTCTCAAAATTATTTTAGAGCATGTTTCGCGTTTAAAAGTGTTGAGACATGCTTATCAAGTGTTCTGCTAAAGCCTGTTTTTATAAAAAAAAATTTCTGGGGGCCAGGGGAGAAGTAGTGGTAAGAAAGGGTTAGTGCCACTGCATCATGGAATTCTGAGGAAGCTTTATAATTGACTCAGAGGTTGTGGCCCCGATATTAGATAATTTGGTTTTGGTATTAAGCTACTTAAACATACATATGATTGACTGATTATAAATCACGATGAAAAGAATATGTTTCACTGTTTAGTTTAATATTAAACAGCTTAGCTTTAAGTCTTTTAACAAAATGTATAAAAAGATGCCAAGTTACATTTCTTTCAGTAGGCAATGTGGGTCCAAGATGTGAGTGGATAACAACTGGACAACCTAAACGCCTGACAAACTCCCCATAGTTAGTTTTTTGTTCTTACATTCCCGTGGCTCACTATGTTTGAATCTTAATTCTCAATGTCCTGAGTTTGCAATGCCTGGTTTTGATATATCTACACTGTATTTTTTTTTTTTAACCCTTAAAGTTGAGGATATGTATTCTCAACTTAACGCCAACGGGTAATTTCCTACTTGGCAATTACTCTGTTTTGTTAAAGTTATATAAAAAACTTACTGCAGCATGTAAATTAGATTAGGAGAAAGATGATTGATAGAACTACCTCTATTATAGTAATTGCATTTAATAAGTTGAGCTATTGACCTGGCTCCATCTACTAGTCTATAATCATAATGAATTTAGCTTAATTACACCTAATTTCTTCAGTATAGCCTATGCACAAGACTTTAATGCATTAACTATATGAAAACATGATGAGTGTGTTAGCATGAAGATAATTCAAGACAAAAACGGACCGATAATAAGCACTACAGTTCTTAAATCTATTTAAAATGAATTTTAACTCAAACTAAGACATATTTTTGTACTCAGAGTAAATGCTGTAAATTTAAGGACAATGGCCCAGATTCCCCGAAGGTATTTAGGCCAATATGTTTTTCTTCATATGTAACAAACGGGCTGATATTCTCCTTTTAAGTTCAACACTCAATTTTAACTATGGCATTGTAACCAGTACCTCCATAGTTGCCAGTAACAATTCTAACTCTCTGATTGTGAGCAAACTAAGTAATTATTTTCTGGCTAGTTAGACGTATTTATATGGTGGGTTTGCATCATCACATGCTAGGTGTAATGATTTGGTTTTTTTTAAATTTAAATTCCTTTAAAAAGGAGGTCTGCTTAATATAAAAAATGAAAACTGCCCAATTCAGGGACTAAGGTGTGAGACTCCAGTTGCCCTGTAAAGGAAAAATGACTTATTTGCTTGATCAAAAGACTAGCTCCCCTTTCAATTCTTGTATGAGAATGTTAATATGGAAAGGTTAGACAAAGCTGCCTATTTACAGGCAGAGCCTACAGTGGTACATCTCCCTTGGAGTATCAAGCACAGTAGAGCCATAGTTAGGATGAGGGATATTAATCCTCAAAAATTTATATCCAGCTGCTTCATTAAGGCATTTCACGCACTGCAAGAGGAGTTATTCACTGAATGGGTATTTCGCATAATTGAACCCTCATGACTTACTCTTTCCCCCTTTGTAGCTCCTCTTAAGTATAGAAACAGGAATTGCTTATATAGTCAACAGCAGAAGGAAACTCTAGTGACCCCTCAGATTTGCTGGAAGAAGAAACCACATGAGAGAGATATAGTTTATATTTTGCAGAAGTATTTAATATTTTGACTTTGTAAAAG
Source organism: Chelonia mydas (assembly GCF_015237465.2). Taxonomy (NCBI): domain Eukaryota; kingdom Metazoa; phylum Chordata; order Testudines; family Cheloniidae; genus Chelonia; species Chelonia mydas. Next base: position 21,754,065 of record NC_057855.1, read on the forward strand.
AGGTTTTATTAAAAACAAGTTCGGTGACACTCATACTTGAGTCAGATAATTCCATGTCCTTCCATCTCTGAATTTCCATTCTGGCCTGATTTTAGCAACTGCCATTTTGAGACACATTAGAGCTAGGAGTACTGCATACATAAATTATTTAAAAGCTTAAAATTGTAGACATAAATTGAAATAAAGCCTTAGATGATGTAACTACTAGTCTCGGCTGTAGCTTTTTGCAACAGCCAGTACAAGTTACATTAGGACTGAAGTGAAAGAGGCAAGAAGGTAATGAGAATTGGCATGTCACAAGATGCTGGACCAGACATGAATGCTATTTTACAAATGGTAAGATCTGGCCTTTGACTTTCACTAGTCCAGGCAAAGTCTCAAGCCAGTGAAATTTTCAATTCCTGAATCCAACACTGGCCACCTACAGAGATGTCATACCAGATTGTTCACCTAATTCCATTTTCTATGTTCCTACAAATACATTGAGACAACAGCTTCATCTGATATAGCCCCCCACGCCCCACCCCCAGGAGCTGTAAACCATTAATGTCTACCAAATAATAGTTTACACATTCGGTGTATTGTCTTATCTCCCCTCCCATTTGTAGTTGTTCTTCCACTATGGTGTTGATTGTGCTAGCAAAAAATGCCTTCAATTTCTTTGCTTCTTCTAGGTAACTGACTTCAATTTTTCAGTGGGGGTGGGGTAGGGAGTGAAGGGACGAGGTGAAGGAAGAGAGAAAAATCATTAATGCCAGAAATGTAAATACTGGATATGCTTTTTTCAAAATGGAATTTTATAATGGCATCCACACTTGACCTTCACTGTTCAACCGAGATGCTTTTTTCAAGCAAAAATGCTCTAATCAAGAAACTGATTTCCACAGAATTTTCAGGCCACTTATTATGCACCCTTATAAGTAATGCTACCTTATTCTCCCCTCCACTCTTGCAAAGGAGTCTCTCACAGAGCTCTCATTGCTCTGAGTTTAAACCCCTACAAGTCTATTATTAATAGGACGGGACCGGGAAAATAAACTTGTAGGGGTTTCTTTCTTTTTTGCAGTTATGTCTCATTTTCTAGCCTGCAATTTCTCCATATTTGCCAAATAGGAAAAATTCACTTGGTGACACCATCCTTATAATTTCTGCCAGTACATCCCCACAAAATTAAGTATTACTGGGTGTGGGTTGAAAAAAATAATATAACAATACAGTGGATAGTTTAATTACATACTGGAGTCCTGTAAGTATCTTAGATATACATTTTGAGAATTTTAATTCAAATGTTTGATAGATGCACATGTATAGGAAACTTTCAATGACACCCTAATTTTCCCAAAGCTGAGAAATTCAGAATTAGCCAGTTACAGTAATAGATGAACTTTGTATAGAATAATTATGCGTTCATAATGCAGTAGTACTCCAACTTAAGAGTTATCTTTGCTAAACTGTTATTTACACATATTTTGACTGTAATTTTGGAAGCTCTCTCAAGAACATCCTGTTCAGCTCTGTGCTAAATATGATTCCTTAAGTTAGACTTACACTCACAGTCTTTAGTTTTGGAATCCAAGCCAGAGATTGACAATCTCAAGAAAATGCAACATTTAACTGTATAATTCATAAAAAAAATTCCATCTGGAAGAGAACACAATTTAAATATACTAATCCTGCTCCATTATTGTCCTAATGAATAGCTAGATGAGATGCAAAGTGTAGTCTGCCCACACCCATGTTTAATAAGAGAGACAAATAAAAACTCACAAAACACTCACTTTTCCAGTGTTCAACAAGTTTGCTAATTACAAAGAGTAACACTGTAAGCAAATGAAGATTTTATGATCTGCAAAGTCAGATTCTGAACAAATCCAATAAAAAGCATCAGAAGACACTCCCTGAATATAACAGAATTATTTTAGAACCTTAGACTTTAAATCTGACAATATACAATAGGCATGTGTATTAATCTTCAAAAAGTCAGATTTCTCAAACCATAAAAGAAAGAGAGAGAGAGAGAGAGAGAGAGGGAGGTTTTTTTTTGAGAAATATTTATCTGACATGGAAGTCTAATGAAAAATTTAGTGACCTCTAAACATTAGGTTTTAGAATGCTGGAAGTATAAAAGAGGCAATAATTATCATATCCCACTGCATTGGGTTCACTTCAGCATGAAGCATAACACTAACACAGCAGTAGCATAAACTACTTTTAGTACTCACTCGAATAAATCTGTGTATTGCTTATGAGCATTTTATATATAGGAATTGAACTTTCACATGGATTAAAACAAATGCAATAAAGACATTATGTAAAATTAATCCTACCCACTGCTCACAAACTTGTCCTAAAAGTGGAGGAAGAAACAAACAAAACAAACCAACCTGTTTCCTTATTGGAAAGCAAACTGCTCCCCCCAACCACTAAGTCTTCCAACCCTCTAAAAAGCGATTCCTAAAATATTTCCATGGGCCAACAGGTGAAAGGAGATTTTAATATATTAAACTTTTGCTGGCAGCAGTCTTAAATCATAAGACAAAAATACATTGCCATTAGCTAAAAACTTATTAGTACACTGCAGAATGTTCAGTTAGAACTACAGTGACTATATTTTTTCCTTAAAATTGCTTAAAGGTTACCTGCAAATATTAGAATTAAAAACCTATCAAGATTAGAAGTGTATATTTTAAATAATCAGCATAAGAGGATATGTTCAGCACATAACTTTCAATCTACCTTATAGGAAAACATATTGAAAAATCTCACCATATTTTAATACTTCAACAATTTAGCAGAAATTAAGATTATTCTGGAAAGTAACTGAATAAGAGCCAGCTATCTACTGTAGGACTGGATTTTTCCACTCTTGTTTAGAGATTGAAGTTAATTGTGCACTGAACTGCCTCTCTCATCTTGGAGACATTTAGCAGAATTGTAATCTTAATAGTTTTTTCCCCATTTGCTGGTCACATTCAAGTGTCTTTGCCTATCCCTGGGAAGTCTACGATCTTGACAGATCTCTAGAAGTCCTTCCCCTTTAGTTAGTATTCCTTTTAGTCATACCCACCATCATTCCAGCAAAAATGAAGTAAACAAGATGGCCCTCCAAGCTTAACGCTAATCACTGTCTGGAGGAGCCATTGTTGAGCAACAAGTAGTACAGCCACCTCCTCCATGAGTTTAGCATACTGTAGCCAGAACATCGACCCCAAACACAAATTAACTCAATTCTTGTTCTACATACAAATTCATAACATTTCCATTATAAGCAAGGTTTTAAAAAATAACCTTAGTTTTATTTGCTGTCATTTACAACTAACCGTTTTACATCACAATTTCAGTAAAATTTTAAAATCACATTATCTTAAACCCAACAGCAAGATGCTGGACTTTTCTACAATAAGGTATACTTTTATTATAAGCTTTACAATGACAAATTTCATTTTTGTATTATAGTTTTAGATAGCCTGTGGAACATTTGAAAAGTACACCTGGACAATTTTAAGTGTTTACCCCAAATTAATAAAGTTAGCTGCTATAAAATATTATCAAAAACCTGAAGTACGTGGTGCTGAAGTTTAAGTAATATTTTCCCCTACTTAAATGTTGCTAATTTTCCATTTTAACTGAAGCCAGTCTATAAATAGTTTTCAAAGGTTTAAAACCAAAATATATTTGTCAAGTCCAGTTTTAGGAGAATAATTTTTGCAACAAAGCTTTTAGATCCTATTAGGGGGTGTAATACCTGAGTAACCTTTTTGACAAGGGCTCTTTGTTGTAAATGGTACTGCTCCTGCTGCCCGCCCCCTCAACCAAAAAAACCAAAACAAAACAGGGTTCTTTGAAGACTGTAGGCAGAGAGGCTATTTTAGAAGTTATGCTTCAAGTGTGTTCAGAATAGCAAACAATACTAAGTGGACCTGATAGAGAGAACCATACTAATTCATTTCCATTTAGTTTGACTAAAATTTAGGTGCCTAAAGTTGGGCACCTAAATCTATTAGGAAAAAGAGAAAGAAGAAAACTAAGTAGAAATAGAGATAGTCCAAAGGTAGGTATTTTTTCTACTGAGAGAAACTGAATCCAGTAATTTTAGGTACTGAATAACTAAAAGTTTAGTTACTATAAGTAGGTTACATTCTGCCTTTGATCTTTATACAAACGTCTCAATGTACAACCTAACTTTCACCATTATCAATGAGGACAGTAGTATATATCCTAAACTTACACCCTGGCCCAGACCCGTTAATTAAAAATAGAATTGGGCCCTCTTCAGAATGAGCACAATATTCTTGTTATACACCATTTAACGGGTCAGGATTTGAGGTATTCACCACTTAAAATTGGACTAAAAAAAATTTCATTTAAATCTTTGAAAAAACAGGGATATATTAAGTCCAGTTTCAGTTATAACAGAAAAGTAGTAACACTTAAGTGGAAATGTTATTTATTGATTCTTAAATTACAGCAGCACATACTTTAAATGCTTAATCATGGGGAAAGCCATATTTTAAAAATGTCCTTACATTTACATAATAAATATTTTTAGCTATAATCCCCAGGCCTCAAATATTCAAAACTGTCACGTTCCCCCATTGGTAGTTATCAGTTCACATTCCCTTTGAGTCAACTAATCATCAGCATCTATCTGAAGCAGAGCTCTACAGACATTTGCACAGGGAAATGGACTTGCTTTATTGAGGAAGACTATTTGCACAGAAATCTGGTACATTTCCCCCTACACAGTTAACAATAGTAATTCGCCCACGCAAGGCCAGAGGAGGAGGAGCAGGGAAGAAAGGGCAGGGTGGTGGGTCTAATGCTGGTTACACAACATTCACTCCCTTTCCCATCATCAGGTGAAAATAATGGGACTTACAACTTTATTTTGGTAGTCCAGTGGACTACTATAATAATAGGTGAGTTTTCACTAATTCTGAATATATATATATTTATTGGAGGGTTGGTTTTTTTGGGTGGGGGTGGGAGAGAGGAATGGAAGGAAAGCCACCCACATTAAAAAGAACTATGTTTGGCAGGAATCTTTCCCAGATATTTCCCCACCTTCGTCCAAGTACTGGAGAAAACATCTTACACCGGGGTTGGCAACCTTTGGCATGCGGCCCATCAGGGTAATCTGCTGGCAGGCCACGAGACATTTGTTTACGTTGACCATCCACAAGAACGGCCCCCCTGCAGCTCCCAGTGGCCGCGGTTCACTGTTCCTGGCCAACGCGTGCTGCACGAAGCCCAATTATTTTTAAGTTGGGAAGCCCTGGATGCTTTTTTGCAGGCTTTTTTCCTCAAAAGGTGAATGTAGGACACCAGCCCCTTCACCTTTAAACCAGGAAGTGAAAATAAGAGTTCCAGGAATGGCAAATTCTCTAAAAAACAAAAACAAACAAACAAACAAACAAAAACCCCCCAAAAACACCAAAACCAAAAAAAACAAACCTCATTTTTAAAAAACTTGAATGAGGTTTGCTCTGAGCTTTAATTACTTAATTGTGCAAGGCTGATTTATGTATTCAAATACTTTAAAAACTCCATCTTCTGCAGTTGTCAAAGAAGCGTAAAGAATAGCATGCTTAATGTGATGATAGTATATACAGACTGAAAGCAACACTAACTTCAATATGTATGTACTATTGAAGTAAAAACATTTCAATGTCATAAAACACTATGTAGACAAATCTCTATTTCACATTTGAGTTGACTCAGTATTGATGCATCTTATCTAAAGGATAAACAAGTTGCTGAATCTCTGCCACGCTTAAGCAGCACAATAATATTGGGGTTTAATATTTACTTTACTACACCAATATTTACGTGCTGCTAGGGCGGAACAAGTATAGCAATTCTTCTATTCATCCAAATTTCAGGAACACACTCAGCAGTACAAACCTTTGGACTAGAGGCATCTTCAACTGTTTCTCTTCCTTAAATTTCCAAAGCAGCAAATAATGATTCGCATTTTTGCTAGAGCATGCAAACCATGATGTGCTGCTAGAGTACTTTAAGGCCTCAAATACAAGACTCAAAGTACCTAGACAAATTTACTCTGTTAGGAGTTTAAGAAAAGTTATATTTTTAAACTCAGAACTAATCAGACTTACCTGTAAAATTAAAAATCTATTATGGTCCAGGTCAATTCCATGGCTTCGAAGCAGAATACCAACATCTTTGAATGTTTTCTTCTTCCCACTGATGTGGTAGACAGAAGAATTATCTCTGTAGGCAGTTCTAGATACACAGAAATTGCTGTTGGGAATGACTTCATAATCATCCCCTTCCTGTTTTGAGGAAAAAACAAAACCAGAAAAACAATTGTTAGTATTAGGTCACAGCTTACTTCAGATTTCACCGTTAAGTGCAGTTTTACTCTGTTGTTCAAGCTTTTACAAGGCAACTGTACCCTGGTTCCCAGTTCTATTGAAGTGTATAATAAATCTTAGACCATGCACACCTCACTAAACATGCAATGTTTTTGCTTCCAAAAACAGCCTTGAAAACAGCATAGAAGCACTCTATATAAGTTTAAACTGAGTGGGCCTTAATTTTATGCCTCTCCCTCCTCTCACCCCAGCTACTGCTTTAAAACACCATAGTCTCTGTTTAGCATCTAATGACAGATTTTTTTTCTTGCTACACTCTCCATGCATATCAAAAAGAAAAAACCTTGTTCAAATTCAAAGAGGCTACTTCTTCTTTTAATCTTTATATTAGGATGCCTTGAATATTTTAACATAATTGCTGTCTTATTTTTGAATAAGTTAGCCCTGAAGGAAAACAAACAAACAAAACACTGAGGAAGAACTTTAGCTAAGTGCCTCTGAAGCTCTGAAGTCATTGTACAAATAGAAGATACAAAAATGATACAGTAGAAACAGACACGTTGAACAAATATATATAAATGTTTTTGTAGCTGGTCAAGAGATCTTTGCTTTACCTGAAAGCAATAGGTACAATAATACAGACACCAAATTTTATTTTTAAAAAGGAAGTTTTAAAGAAACACAGGTAGTTCTAAAATTTAAGAAAGTGGTTTGCCACTTTAATGAAATAGCCCCCCCAAATACAATTAACTTTAATATCAAATCCATTCGGAAGTTGTTTTACGTCATGAAATTAGCTTCTAGGTATTATGCAGATACAAATGAAAACCATAATAAATTTAATTATTGGAACAGTCTAGTATAATAAAAATACATGTCAAATTTTTATTTGTATTCAGATGTAGTTTAATGCAGACAAACAGTGCTTCAACTAAAATGCACGAAGAGTCTATTTTTATAATACCCTTGCCTAGAATTATATATTCTGGTAACCTATTAAATAAAATCTTTTGACTTTCAAGAAGCTTTTTATGATTTACATCAGAAAGCAAGTACACTTCCCCTTTTTTATTTCTTCAGATACACACACAAAATTATCCCAAGCAACATTTCTTGGACAATCAAGTCAATATCTGAGCAATGTTGAACAATTTATTGAAAAGTATTAGAATCCTTTAAGTAAAAATTCCCATCAAGCTGTAAGTAATAATAAATCAACAATACTACATAAAAGTTCACACGAAGTAAAGTGGAAAGCAAAATAGATACATTAAATTCTTTTATTTTTCTATTTCAATCAAAATGAAGGTCACATCAACATCTTATCCCTAATATTTCAGAAAATGTTTAGTCTTTTTAGGTGAAAGTCTTGTGATTGTTTAAATTGGTAATGTAATGTAATATAAATAGTGTGCATATACTATAAAAACTTCAACCTTAAGCTGTAGTAAGTTGATATTGAAGTAGAAAATATCTAAGGCTGATAAGTGTAAAAATATCCAGCTTTTAATCCTCAAATCTTAAAAAAATCTGCATAATGCATGTTACAATTTAGAACACATTATGCATCTGATCTTAGACTTAAAAAAGTATCAATGAAATCACTTGCACACAACCCTAGAAAGTGTGTGTGTGAGATAAATATAGATATATAAATATAAGAACATTTCTAATGTGACTTGATGGTAGAATAAGGTTTAGTATTTCTAAACAACTTTAAAATAATGTATTACCAAACACTAGTCATCCAGAAGTTCTAATGAAAAGTTATGTCTACTCAAAGTGGAAATTAAGCACTACAAAGAAACAAATCTCCTTGAAGTTGTGTACTTTTTCAGCCAGTTAGTTTGAAGTATTCTGCTTCATAAAGGTAAGCCGATCACATGGGCAAGTTTTTTCATCCTAAGCTAGTTCCACATTAAGACAGTAAAATGTTAAATTCTCAAATCCTTAAGGGGGGGGAAAAAAAAAAAAAAAAAAAGAGCCTCAGCATACTTTTTCCTTTAAGCAGAAGAATACGTACCTTGTCAACGATCTTTTGAAAGTGAACTTCCACAGTACAACTCTGGATGTTCTTGTGTTCATCAGAATTATGGATCAGCACAGAAAGCTTTTTGGATCTGATTTTTTGTGCCCGATACCCAAATACAAAAAGCATTGAATCAATGACATTGGATTTTCCACTGCCATTTGGTCCAATAATACAGGAAAAACGCTGCATAACAGAAAGAAACAACATTCAAATTTACAATAGAAACTAGCCAATTTGCTTCATATATTTCATTTGTGGACAGCTGAAAATACTGTTATTTCTAGTGCAGGAAATTGCAGACTATTGGGAAGCTTAGTTTTTACTGCCAGGGCCCCGGGGGGGGGGGGGGGGGGGGGGGGCGGGGGGGGAAGAGTACAACCTATTCAAAACACACCTCCGGTTAGCTCAGATTTCTAAAGTTTTATTCTGTAAAGTCAGAAAGCTATATTCTACTCAGAAAGCATGGTTTATAAAGAAATAAGTTCATAATTAACCACATAATTTTCTTGTATTTGTGATTTAACCCCTAAACATTGTTCAGTAAATCAAATAAAGCAAAAGATATATACTTAAGTTGTAATTTCCTTCTAATTCAAGTAAGACACAGTATAAAAAACTTACACTTTGACTATAAGTAATCTATTGTCCTGTAAATAAAATTAGAGTATTATCATTAAAGTAATTCTCACCTCTTCCACTATAAATATATAAAATAAGACGTTATTTGCTGATAAGTTGTGTTCACAGTACTGTAAGGAGTACTAGAGACACAACAAAATTTTACTTCAGTTTAGAAGTTACTTAAAATAGAAAAATACCTTATGAAAAGGTCCCAGAATTTGCTCCCCTGCGTAGGATTTGAAGTTCTGGTTTACAATATGAGTTATCATGAGGCGAGGAGCTCCAGCTTCATTGGTCATTGCTGGAGGTGGGGGAGGAGAGATGCTACTCAAAATCTCTTCTAAACTTCGATCATCAAGTACCCCATTTGAGGCTGCTAAAAACATCCAAAATAAAAAGAAAAAACTATATGATGTCTCAATGACTAGAGAGACCTTCTAAATGCCTAGTTCAAGCAGAAAAAGTACGAAAATTTGCTTCTACACGAACTCGGAATCTATACTTTCACTTTAAATTATTAAAACTGAATGTAAGTGAAAGAAAGATGCTTTAACTCCAAGGAGCTAATTTTTTAGAAAGTAGACACTTAAGATGTCACATCCATTCAATAGTGGAGTTACTCTTTCATTATATAATGCTTATTCTAGCACTTTGCAAGGCAGTATGAAATTACAATAGTTACATTTAAAAAGCCTACAAATCCATACAAATGGGCAAAGTCTTTCTAATTAATAACTGGACAGCCACATTTCAGGCATGCTCACACACACTGTAAGGAGGAGGAGATCTGAGTATGGCTGAACAATGCCCTGAAAAACTGTAATGACAGCACAACTTACGCTTGAAAGGCAGGAAGTTTGTTACGAAAACAAACTGGCCCCTTAGATTTCAATTATAGTTTTAAGTAAAACTGCTTTTCAACTGTTAAAAGCAACTTTTTCTTTAAGTAGACAACTCTGACATCACTTTCCACATATTAACCATTTATCAAACATCTTACTTCAATAACATCACATACATGGTTACCTAAAAACCATTTTCTACCGATATTTCCAGCAGAAAATCAACTCTAACACAAGTTTAATATGTAATGAGTAATTGCCTGAAAGTAATTCATTTTAAGAAGATTTCAAGTCACTGCCACTTATTCCAGCCCAAGAAATCCCATATTGCGGGATGCATCTGTAGCTAAAATAATCCTGCTACCACAATCAGAAGTACTAGACAACGTAGCAAGAATATGAAATCTAGACTTAGCTGGAAGAAACATTGTCTACCAACAGCATTTTTACCTAAACTGAAACACCGATGCAAATGCCTTAACTCTTTCAAAGCCATATTTGCAGTTTTAAAATCAGATTTAAATTCAACTTGTCAAAATAAAAAATTACTGCATCCCTTCCTAGAAAGGAGCTGAATCTGAACTGGAGTGGCCTTAAGTTCAGCAAGATACTATCATCAAGATATCACTAAATTTACATGCTTGGTACATCGGGATCATAACAAACACTTACGTTGCTGAGATGCTTCACTGATGCACGTGTCGGCTTCTTTTTCCACTTCCATATCACCGGTGGATTCCTCTAAGGGCTCTTTGCCTTTTTGACAGGCTGCAGTGGAGGTTTTGGTCCTCTTGCTTGGCATGATTTCTGTTGGCTGTTCCCCTCCAATTCCAAGCAATCAAACTACCCAAGGGATATGTCTCCTTTGCTAACACAAACAAGAAAAACCCCATGACCCAAGTGCTGGGCGTATCACCCGTTAAGGGCTATAACTGTGCATGTGTATCCAAAATGACTAATAATAAGCTGAAATCCATATGAATTTTGACGATGGAATTAGGATTTCAAACAAACTAAAACTCAGCCTTTAGTCACCATATTTTAAAGTCCCTTAAAACGGTAGCTTTCTCATAATGGTGGCTTTTACATATCCGTAGGGGACATCCATCTATTGAAACCCATCATACAGACACATTCTGATATGGCAGCATTAAAACATAACATCTATATTCAGATAAAGAATAATTATGATGTGCTGGCAAGTGTCATTTCAGTAACAAACAATCAGTGAATATCCCAAGCAGATAAGTACTTGAAGAATCACTTTTACATATACACACCTAAGATTTTTCTAACAAGTATTTTCAGTAGCCCAATCTAATAATACTCAAATACCATTTCCACACTATAAAGTCTCTAGTCCAAAGGACATTAAATTGAACTGTTTCCCAAAAATGTAGCTAAATGCTCACTATTGTCAATGCTCAACACTTAAAGACAGCACACCAAACGAAAAGCAAATTAAGTATCAGAAGTAGATTTGATGTTAATGCTTGATCACGGGGGGAAAAAAACAGTACAAAAGTCCACCACTTGGCACTAAAGGCAGTTGCCAAAAAAGAACAGAAAGAAGCCCAGGAGAAAGATGAAAAGAAAGAAGCCTCAACTAGTAAACTAGTCTCCTCAAAGAGCCTAAATTACTCCATCACAGCAAGTGGTGAATTTAGCATGGAGAAAAACAGACAAGAAAATTTTCTTCTCACGAGATAAGAAACTGACGTGGCTGGAAAGTCATCTTACAATGGGTGCCAATCATTTGACATTTTCAGACCTACCTACAGCCCCAACCCACACATGAGCCCTTCATTTGGGAAAGTGGGGGTGGAAGATAGAGGGAGAATTCGTTTTAAGGCAATTTGAGTCTATGCCCGTTATGAAGGATTCCCCCACGGCTGTTTAAAAAAAAAAAAAAAAAAAGACTAAGTTCTATAGGATTTTTTTTAGAACGTTAATTCAAATTGAGTAGGGTAGTTAATCATACAAAAAATACTGAAAATATATTTAAGAGAGTCATTTACAATATAACTATTTATCATCAGCTTTTAAATCTGAGTTCCTTCGCATCTCAATCTGAATCACCTTGCCAAACACGAATCACTTACCCCAGTTGAATACCTATTAGATGATCAGGGAGTAAGTCCAAACCCACCACCCACAAAAACTAAAATCAAAGGTGTTTCTTAAAAGCAACACTTACAGACCTGCTGCCAAGTGAGAGTCTCATTACAATAGGGGGAAAAAATTAAAAGCCAAGAAGATTCCCCCATTTGGAAAAGATTCAATGTGAGGACAGTAACTGATGTCAGCGTCGAGTGATTGTGTTACGCATTTCCCTCAGAATTGTTTTGGAATCAACCAGTCATCCGAAAGTTCCCCTTCAGCCCCTTGGTCTGGATCTATAGGGGTTTCCCTAAGGTATAATTGTCAGAAGTAGTTGAAAATACAGTCACAGAGAAGACCCTAGTCTGCAGACAGATTAAAATCAGGCCTCTCAAATTCTCAAGAGATACTCTTTTCCACTGAATGCATCAGATTAAGTGAGCTGTAGCTCACAAAAGCTTATGCTCAAATACATTTGTTAGTCTCTAAGGTGCCACAAGTACTCCTTTTCTTTTTGCGAATACTGACTAACACGGCTGCTACTGTGAAACCTTTCATACTCTGGTTTCTCTTCAGATCATATGCATCACAAACTTGTTACTGTGCCTCCCCTCCAGTGATTGGTATCCAATGAATGGGTCCCCACAGGTCCATAAGGATACAATGGGGAATCCGCTCTCCCCCATAGGTTGCAATGGACCCTCACCCATGGTTCGGAAGATTATAATACTGCTAGTGATGGTGGGGTCGCCGCCCCGAAGAACAGAATCACACCACTCTCCTCTGCGCCTGAGGAGTGCCGCTTCGTCCTCGGGAAGGGCCAGTTACATTGGTGGTGGTACGGAACAGCGGTCGGACAGTTGCCCCACCCCGCTGGATTGCAGATTACAAGAAGTGGGAAAAGAAGCCGCCACCTTTCGCTCCCCCAAAGGGGGGGGGGGGAAGGGAAAAGAAGGGGGGGGGGAAGTCCACCGCCCCTTGCTCCCCAACCGCCAGTACAGCTTACGTAGGGAAATCTACAGCTACCCCCCAGGCAGGCTCCACAGGGAGGTCCCCCAGCTCCAGTTACAGGGAAGAGAGCCCCCCAGCTCCACCTGCCCCCAGATAAATTACTAAGCACTTTGCTGGAGTCGCCCCAGGCTTCGCAGTCCTGTCATCAGGCAGAGCTGGTACCTGGGATACGGAGCAGGCGGCGAGCTGCCCCGACAAGACTTCGGGTGACGCTGGCTCTGGAGAGTCCGGCCGGCTCCTGCCTGCTGCAGCTTGGCGGCTTCTACACTCGAAAATGGCGCCCAAACTCCAAACTCGAACCGAAATTCGTTAGAAACGCGCGGAGCATGCTGGGTAAAGAGGGGGCTGGTTGTCGGCCTCCCACAGGTTTGAAAGGATGAAAAAAAAAACCCTTCGGCGCCATATTGTTTTCCGTTACTGCGCGGAACGGGGTAAAAATAAAATAAAAATATTTACATTGTTTCGGTAATTTTTAATTTAAAGCAAATGAAAAGAACGTTACTTAAAGGCGTCTAAATGGGGAAAAAAATCCTACTAATTTAAATGATACTGTGGGTCAATGGGAGGAGCTTCGTTGCCTGGTAACGGCCTGAGTGGCGATGGCGGACGAAACTGAAAAAGGAATAAATATATTTTTAAAAATTTTAAAATATACAATTATAGTAAATATATTTTTTAAAAGATATTAATTAACAGGCCGGTCCGATGACGTCAGCGGTTTGTCACCTGGCTTGGGAGGGTCCGTTAGGTAGACGGGGGAGTAAGGAAGTCTCGCGCGGGGATAAGCATGGGGAATCTCGCGGGAAGTAGCTATAGAGACAGAGCCGCTTCCCTGCGAGCGTTTGCTAACAGAGCGGAGAGGACTGAGAGATTAGTAAGTAGTCTCGCTCGTTGCTTCCCACCGTATCAGGAGTTCTAGGGCGCCCTTAACTGGGGAGGCGGAAGCTTGTGTTAAATCTGTGAGGGTCTGGGAGCAACTGACAGCCCAAGTGCTAGCGGCAGGGTCCTGCCCAGGAGAGGGTTCTCCACGGTCATCCACTCTCCCAGCCTGTGACTTGTACCCCTAGACCGACCACCTGCCTTGGACAGGTACATTTCCAAAAGGAGAGTTGGAGGGGCTTCCCCCTGTTACCAGAGATGCTGGAACAATTTATATAGTGGGGGTGCTAAGAGCCATTGAACCAAACTGTAAACCCTGTATAAAATGGAAGTCACTTCAAGCCAGGGGGTGTGGCAGTACCCCTAATTCCAGCATCTAGGCCTGTTACCTGTCCTGGGGAAGTGAGAGGATGTGGGGTAAGCCCTCTACTCCTGTAATGCAAGGGTCTGGAGTGGCAACCCACTATAATTTCCCTGGGGAAACTGGGAGAGGGGAACCTGGTCAAGAAAGAGCTCAGGGAACACTCACTCCATCCTAGTTTGTGTTAAGCAATCCCCTACTACAGCCTGCCTTGAGGAAGAGGAAAGGCAGGGTGGTTTTTTTGGTCCCTCTAATCTGCCTGGTGAAAGCATGATGAAAAGTGTTTACTACTGTAACCTCTTCCCAGGATGGGTCCCCACAGTAACTTACCCGAAGGAAAATTGTGGCATGTGGCTGGAGGGAGGGGCATGAATGGAAGATGCTATGAATGGCGGGGTGGGGGAGTGTGAGTGGGTGAGCAGAAGTGGGTGGTGGGATTTAGAGAAGCATAGGAGTTAAGTGAAGTTTTTGGAGAATGTCACAAGGCTCTGGGGGTAGAGGGACTAGAAGTTGTGCAGGAGGTGGGGATGCAGTGAGGAGAGCCCAGTTCTGTGCTGTAGCATTGGTGCATCTGTCCCCACAGCACTGCTTTGGCATATCAGGGAGCTAAGACAGCAGCATTATGCAGAGGGACTGGTCTCTCACCCTAGAGATCCTTCAGTCACATCTCTGTTTCTTTGCCATAAACCCTCCAATGTTCCCATTCAGCCACCTGTAACCCACTCGTTTTCCTGCTCATTCTCCTGTCTGTCTCTCACAGTCATTCTTGCTCATGCTTAATTCCCCGGTGCACTCTGCAGCTGCTTCATAGTGGTAGGAGAGGAGATGGGGTACTTAGCAAGGATGGGGCGGGGGACATAAGAAGATGAGTGGGGTTGGGGGAGCAGAGAATTCTGGGGACTCAGTGTAAGATAAATGGAATGTGTTGAAGAGTGGGACTAAAGGGATATGTGAGGGGGGTGCAGGTGAGTTACTATAGGTACAGGACTCTGCCTGGGGCATGATAGAGGAGTGAATCTGTGCAGGGGACAGGGCTATGGGGAGGAAGCATGTGAAACACAGATCTGTAGTAGGGCCTTAGGGTGGATAAAATATCAGTGTTGGTAGCTATCTCTGTGAATAACTCTCAGTATTAATACATACATCTTTCTGAAAACCAAAACAAATATATTGTTAGTTTAGAGTTCAGGTTGCTCCAATGCAAATCCCACAAATACCAAGAAAAGTACTAGTTAAGGCAATCTTCGTTCATATTTATTAATGCTGTCATGTGATTCAAACGCAGTCACAGACCTATCACTTCCCCCAACAAAAACTCCCTTGCTTGATTATTTAGAGAGAGAATGAAATATAGCAGTGTTAAAAAATTCAAAGGCTTTGATAAATCCATTGTGAATCTATGGAGACTTTGGTTAGAGGGCTGTCACATATTTAAACTTAATATACAAGGCTGCACAAAGCTGGCACAATTTAAGGACCCAATTCTGAGAAACACCTTGTGCTGAGTTCTCTCCCCTCCAAGTACCTATGGAATTAGTTCCTAAACTAGTGAGATTTTGCAATACCAGGACACACTCAACAGAATCCTTCTTCACAAAGGGGAGAGTCTGTAAAACTATTCAAGTAATAGCTGGAGGCCTTAAATCACACTCACATTCCAAATTTTGACCCCAGGTAGATTAAAAGATTAATCTCTATAGACCTAAATACATAAAGTGTTATTTGGACATGAAAAAGCCTAAAGTTGGAGATTTTAGATTTTATGATTATAAAGATTACCACCTGAATGAGAAATAATGTGAACTAATGAAGTGCTGTCTTCCTGGTTCTGCAAATGGGTGACCTAAAACAACAGTTCACAGATATGAACAACCCCATTCAGCTAAGCGGTGAGACACCTAATGCTGTCAGGCACTGTTGTTAACTATTTCCATGCTGATCTCTTTAGCAAACACGTTTAGCTAGTGTTGCTGGTGAGGAAAGAAGAGTTCAAGCCCACCTCTTCCCTCCATTAAAATCCTCTTCATCCTTGCCTACAGTGTTGGAGGAAAGAGAAGATGCATCCCCCTTCTCTGCACAAAAAGCCTCAAGTCTTTAAGATATTCTTTATTCATTGTACTTAACATTTACTTGTGTGTGGGCTAAATTCCAAGTTGTAGTGACTAACAGTGGCATCTGAATGCTGTTCACTGTCCTCTGTGAAAGGATTTGGTGATCTCAGTCTAGTTCCTAATGAATACGTGTGCATAGTACTGTTTGCAGTCGTGGGTATTATGATAACTGACCTCTCTTTTTTTAAAAAAAAAAAAATCTTTTATTGGACCAACTTCTGTTGGTGAGAGAGAAACTTTGGAGTTTGGGAAACTGAGGCAATGTCTATATATTACCGCTTATGTCCGTATAACCTGTATCGCTCAGGGATGTGAATAAGGCACCTTCCTGAGTGAAATAAGTTACACCAACAAAAGCGCTGCAGTTAGTACTGCAATTTGGCTTTGGCAGAGGCACTACTATAATACTGTAGTCACATGTAAAGAAGATGAATACTGTAAATTGGGAGTAAATATATTTCTTATTAAACACCCTAGTTATTTAAATTATGTCCAAAAAAACTGCATTAAAAGAACATGAAAGCTGCAAAGCCATTCACTCAAAAGTTAGGAAATGTAAGATTATCTGGGCAACATTAATTCTAAATTTGCCTCTCCTCCCCTTGAGTGTATGCATTATGATATAGTCTTTAATTACATGATTACATACTACTTTTTCCACAGGACTCCTATCTCTTTCATAGCATAGGATAGATGGTGCCAAGGAAATGAATCAGGGTTGTGTAGTGGATGAGAGATTTGTCTATAGGACTTCTGCCTCATTTGTTGCAGTAGGTGGAAGGTGTATAGTGAATGAGGCAGGAGATTAACCATGAGATCATCCTTTCTTCTCCTATAAAGTGTTGAATGCCATCTTGGCGAACTGGATTCTATCCATGCCTCTGCCACAGAGTTCCTGTGTGATGCTGGCCTTATTCACTTAAACTAAACTTTTTACAGCCACTATTTGTGTGTTCCTCTTTTTTGAGGCACTCAAAATGAGAGCTGAGGCCAGATTTACAGAGGTGTTGAGCACTTCACAACTGCAACTGAGATTGATTGGAGCTGTGCTTTAAACATATAAAGTACTATAATAATGCTAGGGAACCTGAAAAATCAGATTATAGGTGTCTCTAGTTGGGTACCTAAAGTTAATGGACAGTTTTGGCCTTAATCTGTCTAAGCCTCAGTTCTGCAGCTGTAAAATGGGGATAATATCACCACATTTCACAGGGACGTTGTGAAAATAAATTCATTAATGTCTGTGAAGCACGTGGATACTAGGTGAGAGCACCACAGAAACAAATACCCATGAGAAAATTAATTTGTGTTCAATGTAGGGTTTGCGTCATATATGTTAACTAAATCTGATGCCACACGTTGAATGAAGAGAATAAAAAGAAATGTATGAGGCAAGTATGTATTCATGTAGTTAGACTATTTCATAGGCACATGGGCTAAATTAAGGTTACACGGGCAGCGTTAATTCTGGCATTTCCTAACTTTTGAATATTTGACTTTGCAATCTTGTTTTTGTTGCAGTTTTTTGTAATTTCAGTTCATTTTATAAAAAACGTTAATACAGTAGTTCTAAAACTTGGAACCAAATTGACCCCCAACTTGGGTGCCTTTAGATCCACAACACCAACTTCTTTCATTTGAGCTCACTGAGTAACTGGTAGCAGTAGCAGGCTATCATCCTCTGTGGAACAGTCTCTAGATGGTCATGAGACACTTTGCCAGTGGGTTTCACAGCCTGCTTATGGCAGAGGAAGGTAGAGATTCTGGATTCTATTGCTGGTTCTGAAGAGTAGTATTCTGTAATAGTTATAGATCCTTATTCCTTCAGCTCATGTCCCTGGTCCCCTCCATTCCCATCTTCCTCCTCTGTTCCTACCCACCATTGTCGTGCTTCAGCTCCTGTTCCTTCTCCCTCTGCTCCTATCCACCCTCTTGCATCAGTTCCCGTCCACCTCTGCTTCCTTTCCCCATCTTCTGGGTCCTGCAACCCCTTGTTCTGTCTCTCCACCCCTCTCCTATTCCTCACCCGTCTGCATTTCAGCCAGGCTGATTCTTCCGATTTCTCTCCAGTGTCTGGGCACCTGCTGTGTGAGCACTGAGAGTTGATGATCTCCCTGCTCTCAGTACTGGTGCATGTTACCACTGCTGCCTTGGCATCCAGGAAGAGCAATTGCAGGGAAACCCTTGTTCAGTCTCTGCAGCCCTGGGATGGAGCATGTTCAGTTGCTCTCTGGGAATGGTATGTGCTCAGCAAATGGACTCTTCAGAGAGTTTAGGTGCCAGACTCTAACAAGTATCTACTGAGCTTGTGCAACCTGTTTTTTTGAGGTTCATAACTTGACCGCAGTTGGGTAAATTTTCTGGGGGATGGCAAAAGCCACATCCCTGACACCGGGGAAATACCCCATGCACCCAAATGTCAAGCCCTTGCCCGAAAGCATGGAGGTAGTAGAGCTTCTGGACAAAAAGTTTGTAGGTTTTCTTTTTTTTTTTTTTAAACATGGACAAAATAATGTATTTAACTCCTAGTTTCATTCTTGGAAATGGCTGAATGGTTCTAGCTGAAACTTTATTTAAAAAAAAAAGTGTGAGGCAGAAACCTAGGATGGAAAATTTCAGCCCAAATGGTTAAAGTTTGATGAAGTTATAAGCAAGTGAAAACAAGATCTTACAGTGGGAAGCTTTCAGGATGCATTACCAGCTTCACCTATAATTATCCTTACCCTGTAGTGGCAAGGCATGAATATCTTTATACTCTGATTGGTTTCTCTCTCTGATTTTTCTTGTGATACTACATTTAGGGATGATGTTTTCCAAGATGGTCTGTGATTTCAAACCGTTCATAAAGGGTACCCTGTCCTAATGTCAGTATACTCTACAGGACTGCACACTTTCAACATATACTCTTACAGTTAAGCAGTTCTAGCATCACTTGTTCTTGAAATTGTTTAGCGCAGGGGTTCTCAGGACAAATTTTTTGGTGGCCTCAGAGTGTGGCCACCAACTCTTGCTGGTGGCCGCTCTCACACTTTTTCCTAAAACACTTAATTAGCTTTAGGAAAAACAAATAAATATGCATATATACATGTCCAAATCATTGTAATTTATTTATTGCTGCTAGTAAGTCTGTTGTAAAAAGTGATATTAACAAACAAGTATCACTTTCCACATCAGACTTACTCAGGCCTCTCAAGTCTGGGGACAAATTAAGCCCTAGGTGGGGGGTCAGGAGAGGCATCAGAGGACTGGAGCCTGGGCCCAGTGCTGGAGCCTGAAGCCCCTGGCCAGAGCCTGCTGCTCTGCCACCCCAGGGTTGAAGCCCAAAGCTGGAGCCCCAGTGTCCCTGGGAATGCGGGGAATTCACTGACTGCCTTCTCCTCCAGCATTGTACCCCAGGTGTCTGCATAGGGGGGGCAAGGCCTAATCCCTGCTGGCGGCCCCGGCAATCAACACCAGGGCAGTGCATCTCAGAGGAACAGGGAGTTGGAGGGGCTGCTATATTGCGCCCCTCTCCCCCATCACAGCCCAGGAGGCTGTGGCTGCAAGAAAAGCCCTGGTGGCTACATTTGAGAAACACGGGTGTCCACATTAATTATCCCAGTTTGCTCATTGCAGATGCACACAGCACTTTCTCCTACCAATGTTGTCCCTGCACATTGTGGTACCCATTACATAATTCTGAACATAGCTGTCTTGAGTAGGTGCATAGCATGAAACAAAGTCTATATTTGGCAGGGGTGGATCAAAATTAATGATTTTTTTTTTGATAAAATGCTTTTTGAGGAAAAAACCTATCTAAAGATAGTTTTAATTAAGATACATTATAGCTCAAAGAGATCTCATCATGGAATAGGGATTATAAATTCTAATTCTATAGTATGAGACAATATATTCATGGAATGTTTAAGAAAAGTTTTGTAAATGAGTTCCAATAGTTCATGGATTAGGGACCCAATCTTATGAGATTCCAGAGGCTTCTGTATAGATTAGGTAGAATAATCTATCTACCCAATGGGACTCAGTGCTCAGTCTAGAACAGGGGTTCTCAAACTGTGGGTCAACACCCCTCAGGGGGTTGCAAGGTTATTACATGGGGGGGGTCACGAGCTGTCAGCCTCCACCCCAAATCCTGTTTTGCCTCCAGCATTTATAATGGTGTTAAATATATAAAAAAGTGTTTTTAATTTATAAGTGGGATCGCACTCAGAGGCTTGCTATGTGAAAGGGGTCACCAGTACAAAAGTTCAAGAACCACTGGTCTAGAAGATACCATCAGAGATGCTTAGTTTTGAAGGTCTCAAACTGCGGATTTGTGTCTCCAGAGATAACATGTTTCTTAACAGCAAAAATGTTTTTAAATAAATCATATATAGAGGTGAGAAATAACAGACTTCGACCCTATTGTCTCTCTGCAAATTTGTGTACACAGAGTCAATCCCTTACTTCTCTCTAAAAGTGCAAAGTTTCAGAAAGTTCAATGAATAGAAGATTGTTGGGGGCGGAATAGATCTGGACAAGAAGTCTGGAGACAAATGTGAGAAGGGAGGGACAGGCAGTAGAAACAAAAGTGAAACTGTTTGAGCAGCATTTTCCAGAAGTCTTGAGGTCTTTCTGAGTGTAGCCTTCATTGATTTGAGATCTACCATACCATTCTCTCACTAGAAGGGAAAACCTATAATGGCAGCAGGCCGTAAAAGAGACCCACTTTTGGAATAAGAACCATTCAAGAAATATGTTTGCTGATGATGTTTTAAAGAAAGTCACACCAGTGAACTGGTGGAAGTCATTTAAGCATTTGGATTCAGAGACTGTTGAAGTGATAATCTCACTTTTAACAGCAGTAGCTTCTTCTGCTGGTGTAGAAAGAATATTTTCTTCCTTTAGGCTAATTCATTCCAAACTGAGAAGTCGTTGGGGACCTGAAAAAGCAGGAAAGCTTGTTTTTCTTTTCCAGATTATGAACAAACAGGAAAATGAAGGTGAAGACGACTGAGTTAACTGCAGAAGCCAATATTTTAAGTTTCTCATGTTGACCTGGTTGACATAGTCGATTTAATTTTTGTTTTTAAATATTTCATTAACTACTTTAGTTAAAAATAATTTTAACAAAAACAAACCTGATTTTAAAAAACTTGAATGTTTAACTAAATTCAAAAATTCATATGCTTGTTTTGTTAAAATATTATGTTTGCTGTTGAAGAAAAAAATCCAGAATACATAACGTTGTTGTTTTTAGTTAAATAAAACAATGTAAATGTCTGTCTGGTGATGTTCTCCTCCAAAAACAGCATGGCAAGAAAATCCTCCAAATATTAATGATTAACCTGTTGAATTGGAGATAGTTCAGCTCCCTATGACTTTATAAATATCTGCTTCAATTACCTTTGCTAAATTACATAACCAAACAATCATTCATTTTCTGATATAGCTGTAAAACTAATCTGAAAAGTTTTCAAAATAAATCACTTAAAAAATGTATAGTGTGTACCTTCTAAAAATGAAACTTACATCTATCTCTGAGTTGTGAAGAATATGTATTAAGGTTATAACAATCAACAAGAATGCACTTTTATGTAGAAATCCATGATTAAATCAAGTCTTCCTGACTAGTGATTTAAATCAATTTGATTTAAATCAAATCTACCCTGATACTTGGTAGCCTATTACATGTTACACATATGCAATATGTGCATATTTTGGACCAGATCATTAGTATAAATTAACATAGCCCATTTGAAGTCAGTAGAGCTATGGTAATTTAAACCAACTGAGGCTCTGGTCCAAAATATGTAATCTATAATACTTAGAGAGAGAGAGACTTTTTAAACCCCTTTTCTTCAACAGTCTGTCAGTTTATTCTAGTGATTAATTTTTAGTTATTCTGTCCTGCCCATGGAGAGAGGCATACGTTTTTGTATGCAGATACCACTGCTAATAGTCATCTTATGTTCAGCGTGCCTCAGGTGGCATGTGATCAGGATTCATCACCAAATTTGGTCTGCTGGTTGTATCATTAGCTTCCCCGGTGTGGGCCTGGGTACTGATGGGGAATGTGATGTGAATGTTGATCCTTGCCCCCCAGAAGTCAAAAACTGTCAGCAAATCTGCTGCCTGTAAATGCCAGCCATGTACTTCTTTGACTTCCTATTCTTCTTTGGTCAACAATATCACATACATTGCGCATCTATGCTTAATTGAAGACTTTGTATGAATTGTATTGCTGGCCTTCTTTAGATAACATGTGCAACATGAATTGCTTTAAAACATTTTATTTTGGGTATTGGTATTTTCCTTTTTAATGGTGATTGCTCATGACATTTTAAAAAATCTTTACAGTTGTAACCTATCGAGTGAAGAAATCATCTTTTATACTTTTTAATGTTTCATCTGGACTAGCAAAACCAAGAAACTTAGAATGAGGCTGAAGACTTCACACCTAAAGGAACCAAAACATATCCTTTGTCTCAAAACAAAGTGTATTAACTTTACACAGCACTCTTGGTAAAATAGTACTATGTTTATCACGTTCTAGTAAAATATGAGATGTGATTGATTGTAAAGACAGTGCAAAGTTATTTTACAGATTCTGGAGACTTAATTTTTTTTTAAAGATTTTTACTGTTTTCTGCAAAATGTAAAGGCCCAGTACTGCAAGGTGTTGAGCACCTCAAGCAGGGTACTCAGTACCCTCCATTCTCAGTAACTTGTGTTGGAATCTAGGGTGTTCAGCACCTTGCAGAAGGTGTCAAGATTTTGCAGGAAAGCTTTTTGTTTGTTTTTTCTTTCTTCTCTTAGAGGTTTTACTCTTGCAAAGAGATTTTCTCATGCAGTTAACAATTGCACTCCTTTATCAATTTGTCTGCAATAAGACTAACAAACGATAGCACCAACAAAGGGGTATGCTTACCTAATACCATCCTGTTACTCTTAAATGAGTGATCTCCATCCCTTGTGTGATACTGCTATAATGAAAACCAAAATCTGACCAAATGTGTTTTAACTTATGTATTTTGACACCAAGGCCCTCCTGCATATGGAGCCTAAGCTTTTATCTGTGTATAATAGATGTGCTGTTTAATTAGACATGATACTTTTAAAGTCACATACTCTGTCAAATTCCTTTTTTGCTCTTTATTTTCTTCCAGCTTTCTGCTGCCTCTTTACATTGCATTACTTTTCTTTGTGTCAAGATCTTACACAAAAATAACTTCTGTATATAGATCTGTTTTTAAATAGTCAAAATTAAATATTTTTATTTTTTATTATATATACTTATTATCACTTTATTTTTTTGCAATACTTAGAGAAGAGGTTTATTCTAAGATTACTTTCAGTAACCAAAATTCAAGACTTCCTTAATTCAATTACACATAGAGAATTGGTTAGCTGTGTGGGCTGGACTACAGCTGATGAGCTGTATTCATGTAGTGATGATCACCACATCATGAAATGGAACTTGTTAACTAGTGAAACAACTCAAGTAGTGAAGCTTCCTGATGATATCTACCCCATAGATCTTCATTGGTTTCCCAAAAACATAGGTGGAAAGAAGCAATCCCAAGCTGAGAGTTTTGTACTTACAAGCTCTGATGGTAAGTGTTCTTTAAAATATGTAGATCTTATAAATTGCTAGTAAAAAAAAAATGCTTATGCCACTCTTAAATTCCAAATTATTTGATATCATAATGTGTAATAAAAGCAAATTAAAATATAGCAAAATTGTACTGGTTTTAAAACTAATTATTTTTACAAAATTGCTTCTGAGAATACGTTATGCCTAATGTGATAGAAAAATACTAGTTACATCCCTTTTGATATCAGGTCAAATTCTGTCATCCTTAATTGAGTAAAATGTTCTTATTTTGTAGTTCATAAATTGATCTGAATGTGTGCTTAGCTGTATGGATGTCAAGAATTATAAAAATTATCATTTTGTAACAAAATATATCAATTTTTATTTTTTATTTTTTGGAAGGGTGTATTAAACTTTATTCTTCAGGGTTTAAACCAATCTCTAACTGTTAGAGACCAGGATAAGACTAATGCTTTTTCTAAGAATCTGGTTCTGGTCACTGTCAGGGCCAGGATACTGGACTGGATGGACCTTGGCTCTGATCCAATATGGCAACTCCTACATGTGGATTTTTTTCCTTTTACCCTTAAAGAGATTTGACCCCAATTCTGAAATACACTGGCCAATCCTTGTACCTGTATGAAGCTCCACCACTTAATTCAGTGGGGCTCTGCACAGCTGCAGGTGCCTGGCCACATACACTTCAGGATCATGGCATTAAGTTTACTCCTGAGGAAATTCTGCGCCACTGTGCATGCAGAATTTGTGCAGAAATTATGGGTTTTGCGCAGAATTTCCTTTTCCTCCACAGAAATGGGCTGCAGAGCTGCTGGCCACCACTAGGGGCCGCTGGTCCTGGCAGTGCACAGCTCACAGGTAGAAGATACAGCCAGCGGGAGGGAGCTGGAGGGTTCCCGGCAGCTGCAATTCTCAGCATGCCCTGAAGGAAGGAGGTGGCATGCAGGAATCTCCACACAAGCCGAAGACCCAGATTCAGGCTGTTTCTTCCTCTGGATCCCTGGGCTCATGTGTGTGGTGTGTGGGGCCTGGGGGCAGTCTAGCAGCTGGGGTCTGGAGGGGAGAGGGTGCAAGTGTCTGGGCGGAGGTCCTGTAGGATGTGTGGGCTAGGGCGAACCCTATGGCTGGTCTCTGAGGGGTAGGGGGTGCAAGTGTCTGGGCTGCGGGGTGCCCTGCAGCTGAACTCTGGGAGAAGGGGGTATGGGTGTTTGGCACTGCTGCTGGACGCTTGGGGGAGGGGTCAGAGAAACAGGAACTGGGTTGTAGGGGTTTCCTTAACTTTCTGCTACTGGAGGAATTTTTTTGTTTGTATTGTTACAGACATACACCTCTACCCCAATATAATGCGGTCCTCAGGAGCCAAAAAAATCTAACTGCGTTATATCGAACTTGCTTTGGCCTCGAGCATTTCCGTTATTAATAGTCACTTCCCAACCCCTGACTGACCCCTCAGAACCTCCGACCCATCCAACCCCCCCAGCTCCTTGTCCCCTGACTACACCCTCCAGAGCCCCCCTTCCCCAACAACCCCTCCCAAGACCCCACCCCTATCTAAGCCCCCCTGCTCCTTGTCCCCTGACCACCCCCTCCAGAAACCCCCCCGTCCCTAATCACCCCCTACCCAACCCCCCCTGCTCCCTGTCCCCTGACTGCCGCAACCCCTATCCACACCCCAGCCCTCTGACAGGCCCCCCCGAGACTCCAACGCCCTATCCAACTTCCCCGTCCCCTGACCGTCCCGCCCCCAGAACCTCCGAACCATCCAACTGCCCTCCCCCCCCCCCGAGACCCTCTGCCCCTTCTCCAACCCCTCGGCCCTGGCCCGGCACCCTTAACACACTGCTCAGAGCCTGACACGGAGCGCACAGCCCTGCCCCCCAGAGTGCTGCTTTACCGCTTTATATCCGAATTTGTGTTATATCTGGTCACGTTATATCAGGGTAGAGGTGTCGTTGCTAATAGGTATTTGAAATAAATATCCAAAATAATTGAAACTGGCATGATTATATAGTGTTATTTTGACAAATAAAAATGCTGAATTTTGCAGAATTTTAAAATGTGCACCAAATTTTTAATTTTTTGGTGCAGAGTAATTAAGGGGGAAATATTTTTTTTCTTATATTCTTACTAGAAATCTTCTCCTCCCCTCCCCCATTTTCCCTCCCTGTATTCCATTTAGCTATCAAAGGAAAAGTTTTGATGCAGAAATATAATTCTTTAACTTTCCTCAGTAATGAAAATCCACTGTGAAATGACCCATCCAGGAAAGACTGTGCTCGCTCTCTGTTGCTGCTCATACCTGTTACTCAATGTGCTGGCAGAAGCAGCAATCAAGTGAAACTGAATGAATCCAAAGGACAGTGCACTGTGATTGCAAACTACTCAAAGTGCTTTCCTCTTCCAACCAGTATAACCTCCATCATACTCAGGTTCAGCTGTTCTTCATCCACAAGTTGATCTCATCCAAAACTGGGCCAGCTTGGTGTTAGTTACAGAAAGTATAGGTAGTCTTGTGTGTCATCTGTGTATTGTTGGCACTTAAGTCCATCCGTTTTTACTATTTCTCCTAGTGGTGACATATAGATATGGAACAGGACCAGAGAAATAAACCAATCTTTGGGTGGGACTCCAGAAGTGAGGAGCCTGGTGGCAGAGGTGCAGTTTCTCATCATTGCCTTTTGGGAATGTCCCTTCAGGAAAGATTCATACAGTTTTTTAGTACGTTTCTCTCTGGACCCCTGCCTGCTCTCTCAAGCAGGACAGCAGTATCTTCTGGTCAACAGTATCAAATGCTTCACAGAAGTTCCAGGAGGATGAGAAAGGAGGTCTGTTCACCATCTATTACCAGCAGGAAATCCCCCATCCATCCCGCTAATGCTATTTCTGTCTGTTATTCTAGCCTGAATCCACGGTGTGTCACTGGTGTAGGATCCTAGCTCCAGCTAAGTGAGCCTGTCACCCTTTGGCTAGTTTCTCTGTGAGCTTGCTCGGGAGCAGAAGTTTTGATACTAGGCAGTTGCTAGCTTGATCTGACATCAGGGTCAGTTTCTTCAGTGGTGGTTGGACTTACTGTGTGTTTGAAGGAGGAAGGGAAAATTGTTTTCTTGAATGAGGCAGTGGCTGCTTCAGTCAGAAGTGGAATCAATTAGTCATAACCCCTTTGTTGACAGGATGTATATTGGATTCACAGGTCTTAGGTCAAGACCCATTGAGAAGTGAACGGACTGAAGTTAGGGGAAAGAGAGCAGTCTGGTTGGTTGGTTGATGAGGATTGGAGTTATGTAACTTGACAAGCCTTCTCAAATGCACATAATCTTTTCAGCCAAGTAGGATGAAAGTTCTTTACAGCATGTGGTGCCAGGCTCTGCTGTGGACTGTAGGCAGTCATGATTAATGAAGTGTTTTACTATCTGTGTAAGAGTGCACTCACTGCAGTGCACCCCCCATGGCTGGGCATGGCAGCACCTCCTACCAACAGTTGATCTGGCCCTGCTGTAGTCTCTTCTTGTGACTTGGCCCTCCAGCTGCGTCTCACTTTCTGGAGTATCAATAATCCCACACTGACAGTCCCATTTGACACTGGTCATCAGTATGAAGTCTGGAGCTCTTCCCAGACTCCTCTTCCGTTCTACTTCCTTATCAGATTACTGGCCCTAAAGCTTCTCCCTGGAGTCTTTTAACCAAACTCAAAAGTGGGGGTGGGGGGAAATACTAAAAGCAACTTCTTCTCCTTCCCTGGGCTTGAACTGTTAATCCATCGAGGATCCTCCCCCAGCTCTCTGTTCTGCAGAATGCTCCTTCCTGGACTCTTGATGTTAGTCTGGATCCTCAACTCCAGTCTACCCCGAAGTCCATCTGCCTATGGGTTGACCTTTCAGGCTCACTTTAGGAATCTGCAACTTTGCTATCCTGTCCCATCAGATCGAGGGTGTAAACACCCTCATGAAACTCCTCTGCTCTCTACTACTCAGAGAGGGACTAGAGTTGTGACACACACATGCACACTCGTAGCTGCTTTCTACTGTGAGCTTTCACTCTTTTTATATAAACAACTCCTCCCCCATCTAGGACTCATCTTCAGTTCGGTCTGGCCCATGCTCCAGGTGCAGCCAGGTGTGTTAATTGGCCTCTCAGGCCCATTTTAACCATTCCACCACCTGTGTGGGGTAAACACCCTATCACACTACCCTGCATAGCTTCTGTAGAGGTTGTGAGGTAACTTCTCTCTGCATAAACTTGGAGAAATTCTTTGTGTTTCAGCCATTTATTTTTTGCTATTTGGCAGTTGAGTTTCCATGCCTCTCTCTGCATCTGGTGCAGCGGTCAGAAAATCAAGGGGTTATTTGTGGACAATAGGGAGCCTCTAGCCTCCACAATCAAATCTGCTGGCCATTTGAAGGCCAGTGTGTAGATTGTTGAGACTAGAGTATTTTTATGAAGATTCACTACATCATCAAATCCTTGACCTATGGATAGAATGCTCCTGTCTTTTAGCATATTTTGGAATTTGATGGGATCCATGAGTTACTTGCCCTCAATTCCTATATTGGGGAACTTTAGGTTCTTTCTACTATGTGTTGTTCTGAATCTGTAGAGAACCATCACTGATGAAGTGAACTGAATGTGTAGCCTTTGAAATTTGCCTTAGCATCATTTTTTACAGATGCTAGAGCCATTGAGCCCTTGTTGTATGATCTTGACACTGAGCTTGCTTGTATCATCTTTTTTTAGTAGTTTCAAATATCCTACATCAGGTCCCAACAAAGTCAGGATTCATATGATGATCCAGACCCTTTTGAGGTTATTGCATCCTCCTCCTTAAGCTTTACACTTCCAGTTTGAGGTACAGTGATGGATGGAAATTTTTGAAGCATCTGTAGTTTTTGGACTGGCTGAGGGTTTGAATAAGATCCAGATGCTTTAAACATCTTGGGGATGGGGGGAAGATACCATCCCCTCCCCCATGCCCACAGGCTTGTGTTAGATCAGAGTGTCTCAGAATTTGCTAGGAATGTGGCTTGAAGCCCTCCCATTTAGTTTAGAGAACAGCAAGAACTCTAGGGCAGAAGCAGTCTTGTAGCTAAGATCATGTGTCTGCCCCAGTCCCTAAAAACATTTATTCTGCAGTGAAGGAAATATGGTTACGTCCAAATTGCATCCTAGCTTCTTGCAAGAAGGTGGAGAAAAGTGTTCTGCACAAAGGGTCACTTTGTTTATTATCTCACCCTTCACATGATACTCTGGTGGTTGACAACATTGGGAAAAATAACCAGCTCTCTCCTAAGTGTTCCCTCTAATTTTTCCCATGCATATGCGGAATGAATTTTGTTATGTGCACCAATATGGAGGTGATAACAAAATTCGGGTGGCGGAGTGGGGCCAAGGGGTTCAGAGTGTGGGGGGGGCCTAGGGCTGGGGCAGAGGGTTGGGGTGCAGGGGAGTGAGGGCTCCGGCTGGGGATGCAGGCTCTGAGATGGGGCTGGGGCAGAGGGTTGGGGTTGGGGGAGTTGAGGGCTGTGGAGTAGGGCCGGGGATGAGTGGTTTCGGGTGCAAGCTGCCCCGGGGATACGGCATGGAGAGAGGACTCTTCCCCACCTCTCTCTCCACAACAGCACCTGGGCTGATGGGGAGAGGCGCCTCTTCCCGCAGCTGTGGCAGATTTGGGGCCGGGAGAGGGGCACCTGAGTTTGGTGCTCCCACTCTTGCATCACTGTTGGGAGCATCACAAGTAGCTACTACAACCACTATCAGGCAGAGGGTGAGATTCTGCTCTGTGCAATGGGCCAGCACAAACCTGGGCATCACTTGAGCCCTACCCATGTCCTGGTGCTTCCAGATATGCAGCCCTTTTGGGGTCAGTGTCTTGTGTGCTGTGCTAGGTGGTGAGTGTTTGCAGGATCAGGCCCTTATTAGTGACAGCTCACAAAACAGGGCTGGAAAGTGTAACCCCAAGGCACTGTGGGGCCTGCGCTACTCCACTGACACTCTGTAACCTGGGGCTGGGCTGGGCCTGTCAGGTACGGCCCCTCTCAGGAGCAGCATGGAGCAGCACTGCTTCCCACCAATGCTGGCTGGAGCCTCTGGGGAGCACAGCTAGTGCACACCCATTGCAGAGCGAGCAGCAGCATGCGCTCCCTCCTGCCCCAGCTAGCACTCGGGGCTCCTTCCATTTGGGGCAGGAACAAAGATCCAATATTGGGATTTCCGGGGGGACAGAGTCTCATTTCTCTCAACTCTAGTCCTTCCCCCAAGAATTCCATGACGATGTCTCCACCCTTGCTTAAAGCCATGTTCTGGGAAGACGGAGCTGCTGGGCAGAGGCGCCACTCCACCAGCTGCAGCAGGTCTGGGTTGGGGCTGGGGGAGAGGCGCCTCTCTCCCTGCTGTGGCAGGTCCAGGGCTGGGGTAGGGGGGCCTCTCCCACCGGCCACGGCAGGTCCCAGGCTGGATTGGGGCCAGGGGAGGGGCACCTCTCCTTGTCGTGGTAGGTCCAGGGCTGGGGAAGAGGCATCTCTCCCTGCCACAACCCTGAGCGCCTGTGTAGCCCATAATAGGCTGCTGCATAACTGTGCAGTTTAGAGGGAACTTAGTCTCCCCCCTTCCTCACCTTCTCCCCTGAGTCACACCTGTCAATTTCTTAAATGTTTGTGTTGTAGACCTTCTTATTAATAATTCGGTTGTTAAACGCCATTGCTATATACAACACACTAAAGACACAGTCCCAGCCACAAGGAGCTTACAGTCTAAAATACAAAGGTCAGATAAGAGAGACCCAGAAGATGGTGATAACTTGCAATTCTTATCGTGAGCTTTTATTTTCTTTTAAATATAAATGGGAATAGAGGTGAGTTAGCATTTGTTAGTCTTGCATAAGAAAGAGGTATTATCCTTCTGGTGTTATACTGGACTTAACTGACTTCAGATTTTATCATTGCTGGTCCTAAGCTGGTTACAAAGTGAGCAAAGTAAGATACAGAACACTCTTCCTCAATGTGAGAGTTACACTGTTCTGGTTTGGGGAGTGAGAAACTTGACAATAGAATCCAGGACTCTTGCATGGCAATGCAGAGCATAAAGAGTTGGGCACTAGACTAACCAGCATAGAAATTGCTAAAATGCAACTGATATTTCAATTTTACATCAGTGAGTTAGTGAATCTATCTTTGATCAGATCTTTTATGTCGTCAGTACAGAGTATGGGTTATAGAATTGCAGCTTCCTAGAATGGGAACAAAGTCCCGGGTAGTATATCGGATGTAAACAGTTACACTTACAAGAGTAACTGGTATTATTCCTATCAGCGCATTTAAACTGGATCCATGATTGTGGGAATCCGCATTCTTCCTGACCATCTTGCATTTTCTGGAGTCTCCCAAGCAGCGGCATTCTTCAGAATCATCATAAACTGGGCTGAGTTCTATTCTTGAACATTAGCACCTTTTCTTTCACTGTGGGTGCACAAAATGTGAGGGGCAGTTTGTGTCGGGATTTTTTTTTAGCACTGCCTGTCGTCTCATCCCCCCTTTACCTTTCCTCTCCCTGTGGTTTCAGAATCTTTTTCTAGTACCTCATTTCTGCACAGTCTGAAACTTATTAAACCTATAAAGAGTGAAATGTAGACCGTTATAGCTAGTGGCTATTTTGCAAGTTTGTTAGTCCTTGTAAGATATACTAGGTCTTAGTACAAAGCTTTCATTATGAACGTTTATTTCTTAAAATTGCTTGATGTGTCAAATCAAAATGTACAGCTCTGAGTATTTAGCAGATTGCAGGATTGGGGCCTTCGTGTTATGAAAAGAAGGCAAAGACTTATGCACGTGCTTAATTTTATGCACTGTGAGTAATCACATTGACATCAATGTTACAGCTTGCAGTGTGTAATATTAAGCTAGTGCATATGTCTTTGCAGGGTCAGTGCTTAAATAGTCAATAATATGAATATTACTCTTAGGGAAATTGCGCCACTGCATGTGTTCAGAATTCATATTCCCTGCAGATTTCTTTGCTTTCCTTGCAGAAAAAATGACTTTTTGACAGGGAAGCAAAGGGAAGCCGCAAGAGCGGT
This sequence comes from Chelonia mydas, assembly GCF_015237465.2. Classification (NCBI taxonomy): domain Eukaryota; kingdom Metazoa; phylum Chordata; order Testudines; family Cheloniidae; genus Chelonia; species Chelonia mydas. The sequence continues at coordinate 21,786,013 of NC_057855.1, forward strand.
TATGTGCCCCTCCCCGACAGCGGGGGCGTATTGTTTTGGGTGCCTGAAGAAGCCAGTGGAAAGGTAAATAACTGTCGGGGGTGTGGGGAAGCATGGTTGGGGATGCCCCAGCTGGTGGCTCCTACTCTGCACTGGCTCAGCTCCTCTTCCCCTTGCAAGGAGCGGCAGGGGCCAAGTCAGACCCACCCCCAGAAACCTTCCCTGGCTGCAGGAAGCTCTGCTTCCTGCCCCCATCGCTCTTCAGCTGCAGAGGGTGTGGAGGGAGGGAGGGATTGTCACTGTATGAGGAGCTGCTCCCCAGTCTGCCCAACCCCTGTACATCTGGACCATCGTCCCCCTGTACCCAGAACCCTCTCCCGGCCAAGCCTCACACCCCAGAGCCGCCCCCGCCCGCCCAATACTGAGCCTCCCCCTGCACCAGACCTGCTGAGCCACCTGCACTTGAACCCCCACCCCAATGAGCCCCACTCCTGCTGCACCTAGACTACCATGATGAGCTCCCCCACACCTGGACCCCCACCCTTATCAGCTCCACTCCCACAAATCCAGACTCCCCACACTGAGCCCCATCCACCTTCACCTGGACACTCCTGCAGAGTCCCATTTCCCCTGTACCCGGAACCCCCCAACAAGCCTCTGTGCATCCTGATCCTCCCCACACTTAGACCCCTTACTGAACCCCCCACACCCAGATTGCCTCACACAGAACCCTCTCACCCCACACCTTGACCCGTCCACACTAAACCCTCCACACTTAGATCCTGCTGGGCTGAGCCTGCCCCACACCTGCATCGGGGGCTAGGGCTAGGGCTAGGCATGCATGCAAGACTCTGTCCCTCTCACTTGCTATCTTCGTGCACCTGGTGAAGAGGGCAGGGCCCTGGGATGTTTCTGCGGTAGGCATGGCCCTTGTGCTGTGTCAGGGTTGGGTGCAGCCTCACTACATGTCTCGGGTGAAGGGGCAGGGCCTGCAGGGTGATTTCCCACCTCCGTGCAGCCAGTGGCCTGTGCTCCCCACTGCCATGCAGGAGCCATCACGTTTATTTATTGACAAATAAAATATGCAGAATTTAAAAATATTGTGTGCAGAATTTTTGATTTTTTTTTTTTGGTGCAGACTTCCCTCAGGAGTAGAAGATATATACTGTTCCCTACTTGTCCCTAACGGCATGTTTTAAACAAACTGATATACTAAATTGATTACTAACTCAAATTCATTACTAAAACCCCAACAATTCTGTTTTGGGCATTGCAGGTTCCCAAAGGCATCTCTGTTGCATTTTCATCTCTTCCTATTATATTTGTTAGGGCATCCCATGTATGAATGTAGTTAGTTCACAAGTCATGCTAAGTCATGCCTCACTGTACAAGGTGAGTACAATTTTTCTTTGTATTTTCTCTCACTTAACTTAACTTTGAGGACATTTTTCAGATCAAAGTTAAATTTTTACTCTGGGGAGGAAAAAATACAAAAGACTCATTAGATTTTTCTGCAAAAGTGTTAGAATAAATTCAGTGCTTGAAATCCCACTGTCTTTGAACAAATACCTTCTTTCTTAATTGTTCCATCTTTATAGAAATCAATATAATCTAGCATACAGTATCACTAGTTATCCTTCACACCAAAGATGACTGAAGGTTGTAATGTACAATTTTTTTTCTCTCTTACCAAATGCTTGCATATCACTAAAATATGTGGTAATGAACTTTATGCCTGGAATAGTAGATCTCTTTAGAGAACCAAATGGTCAAAAATGCTACAGGAAATGTACCAGCTATATAGATGAATCCAAAAACATCAGTTACTGGTTTGATTAATGATTCGATTCATAAAAAAGCTTTATGAATGCATCCTGAACTTTTTATAGCAGGGGGAAAAGTAAAATGTTTCTCATGATAGCTCTACTGACCACATATATAATAAATTGACTTTAGGCCCCTCGAAACTATTTAAGCAGCACAGTGGCTAATATAAGACAACAGTTAATTTAATAATAACACATTTCTTGTAAAATAAACCAGTACTATAGTATTATTTTACTGAGTTAACCAGCTACTACTGATGCATTTAAAATCTGTTACTTTGACAGTCAGCTTACACACACTACAGTGTTCATTTTATGTATAGACTATTTTTGTGTGGTGCTTATCACCATAGTGTCTGAACACCTCACAAATATGAATGGATATATTTTCTCATCCCCTTTCTGAGATAGGGAAGGATTATCCACATTTTGCACATGGGGAACTGAGGTGTAGAGAGTGAGCCTGATTTTTCAGAAATGCTCAGAATCCAAACCTCCAGTGAAAACTGTCTATGCTCAGCTCCTCTGAAACTCCGTTTTTAAAGGGTCTGATGGCAGAGACGCTTTGCACTGACTACAGTTAGAAAGTGATGTGTGCAAGGTTTTGTAGGAAGTCTGCATCATACACAGGAATAAATCCAGGATTACCTGGGTCTCAGTGTCATGGAAGATCATCCTTCCACTCTAGATTTCAGTTAAATGCAAAACAGATAAAATATAGGCAGAGTTGTTATGGTTGCCCAACACTTCCCGTTATAATACCCTGTTTTCATTTGTTACAACTTTGCTGAACTTTTCCAACCTGAAATTATCCATTCCAGGTGTCTGCTTCACCTGAATTTTTTTTGGAAATTTTCAGCTACAATGGTCAAGAATTGAGAATGAAATCGGGGAAAAAATGCATCGTTTACCCATTTAAATATATATATATCTTGACCACTGAATGAGACAGGGGTCCTGAGGATAAACTAGTAGATGGGATCATATAATTAGTCTATATCATGATGCATATACACATGGGGGCTCAACTAAGGTTTTATGGTCAATCTTAATTCTAGCATTTCCCAATTTTTGAGCGCTTGACTCTGAAATTTTGATCTTTTAACTTAGTTGGCTTTTTTTTTTTTTTTTTTTTTTTTGACTGAGCTTGTGAAGAAGATACCATACGATCAATTGAGTGTATGTAATGTGATAACTTTTGAATACCACATCTGATCAATTCCAAAACTTCAAGGAATGTCCTAGGCATCAGTGGCTAGAACCCTATTCATTTTTAGGGAAAATGAGACAAATAAAAGGGAGAAATTGGGGGACAAGTGAAGTCTCTGCCGGCTCTTTAGTACAGCCATAGCCTCAAACTCCTCTGCAATTGTCTATTAATCAAACAACTGTTTGATGGCACCCATTAATATCTTCCAGCATAAAAATGGTCCAGTCTCATCTCTGCCTACCTTCCCAATACAGTTTAACATGTTGATAGCCTGAATGTTTTATCTCCCAGACATTGGTGAGAGGGAAAAGAGGGACCCTAGTATAGGAAAGGGACACACAAGCCCTGATAGAAAAGGAGTACTGGTGGCACCTTAGAGACTAACCAGTTTATTTGAGCATGAGCTTTCGTGAGCTACAGCTTACTTCATCGGATGCATACTGTGGAAATTGCAGAAGACATTATTATATACACAGACACCATGAAACAACACCTCCTCCCACCCCACTCTCCTGCTGGTAATAGCTTATCTAAAGTGATCATCAAGATGGGCCATTTCCAGCACAAATCCAGGTTTTCTCACCCTCCGCCCCCCCACAGACAAACTCACTCTCTTGCTGGTAATAGCCCATCCAAAGTGACCACTCTCTTCACAAGCCCTGATGGTGGTGTGGAGATAGACACAACAGCTAGATAACCTCAATTGGAGGGAGAGTGAAGCAGGGTAAAGAAAGCAAAAACTGACTAATAAAATAACACCCTACCCATACATGTGTGCACACTAGCTAACAATAAACAAAGGTAGATGAATGAACAGATGCAGCAGGAGCCTTTTTTTTTTCTCCGTCCAAGCAACAGCTCACAATAATTGGAGTCTGCTGTACAGATCAGCACCTTTTATCTTTGTGGGGCAATTTCTGCTTGGACAATTGTGATTAGAACTCTGAAAACAGGCACAGAGCACAGATAATTTATACTTTCAGCCTAGAGAAACCACTTTGTAAGCTGTCTCCACGGAAGAGTTTGCTAAGAAATTGTAACTTTGTATTTCACTAATATTATTTATGAACTAACTTTTCTTTACTAATGTTCCTTGTAATGTTTATTAAAGAGTATACATTACAAAGCTGTTTTGGGAGGTTTTTTGTGTGTGAATCTTCCTTTGTGTTGTGAAAGTATGTTAAAGTGACACTTCCACAATGAAACTACCAAATTTAAAAAAATCTGAAGTAAAACTTGGTAATGTACTGTCAGTGATGTAATATGCCTTATCATTATTGACTCATGACCCAATCCTGCAGTTTTTCTGAGTATCCTCAACAGCCAATTGATTTAATTGTGTGAGAACTGTTGACAATTTGCCAGGTCCAGTGGAAGTTGAATATCATGTTTTTACTAGGCTAGATTTGTTTCTGATGGAACTCTAGACAATGGTGGAGTTATACGAGAAGTAAACTATAACCTTTTGGTTTTAATTCCGAGTCACATGTCTGTCTCTTGCAATATAACTGTTTATTTTTTACTTAAGTGAATGTTCTTGTCATTATTGTTGCTATTCAAAAAAATATAAATTTTTAAAAAATGTTCATAAGGCAATAATTAACAAAGCTCAGAGGATAGCTGTTTTTCACCTGATTTTGTTTTACCAGTGTTGATGATATCATTTAACAATAGGCCAAAATTTAAAAGAGTGGCTTATGGTAGATAATGAACAAAACAGACAAGGTTCATGTTCTGTGTTTGAATAGGCTGCTAATCTCCAATTTGAAATCCCTCCAGAAATGCAAAGCAACACTAAGTTTAAGGATAGTTTCTAGTTTCATTACATAATAAAAGTGGGGGGTGGGGGGGGGAAGACCAGTATTTTACATATCTGAAGGCTTAATGTAAGGCTACAGTTGAGTCACTTCCATCTACTCCCATGGTGCTCAAATTTTTCTAGTTGCACCTCCCCCCCCTTGCCATTAACTGAATCTGTCCGTGTTCCCCTCCATTACTGCACAGCCAAGGCTTCCTCAGCTTGGGGGCTGAATGGGAATGGGGGCAGAGCGGGTCTGGAAGCATGGCATTCCCTCCCTGGGGGCTGGCCTGGGCCTGGAGGCAGAGCAGGACTCAGGGGCTGAACAGGGTTGGGGAAGGAGCGAGGCTTGGAGCAGAGCTGGTCTGGGGGCGGAGCAGAGCTGGTCTGGGGGCAGAGCAGGGCTGGAAGCATGGTGCTCCCTCCCTGCCCCTTGTGGGGGCTGGCCTGGGCCTCATCCCATACTTTGCCTCCTCCTTCTCCCCCCCGCCCCGCAACATTCCTCCACACACCCCTAGGGGGGCATGCCCCCAGTTTGGGGACCACTGATCTACTCCAAGCCATGGTATTACAGATAAAGCGTATGGGTGAAACTTTCACTTCCAATATTGGCCTTTGGGGTTAGAAGTCCTCTTTCTTCCCTACACCTGCCAATACTGCATAGGGTTTTAAAGTTATTTTTTTAAAAATCTGTATTTTAAACCAGAAACTCCCACACTGGGTCTTTAAAAGGGATTTGGAAAATTGTTTGCCTAGGATGAGGAAAGAGAGAGTAAAATCGGTAAATCTAACTTGGGTGTGGTATATCTTTGTTCAGTCTCCCTGAAATTAGTGTTACTAATCCTGAAAAAAATTCTATGTGGGGGGAAGAGGAAACTTAATATAGCTTAGAAAACTGCAAAAGTCGTTTTCATCTGCATTAGGAACATATAGAAAAATGAATGACAAAAGACATTGTCATCCAATGAAATATGAAATTATATATAACACAAAAAACGATGTTAAAAGAACACTATTAAGGTTGCAAAGTCAAGCACTCAAAATTTAGGAAATGCCAGTATTAAGACTCCATTTGTGACCTTAATTTGGCCTCCTTGTGTATATACAGTATGATTTAAGGCTACGATTTAGTCATGGAGGTCACAGCAGTTACGGATTCCATGACTTTACTGGACCTCTGTGATTTCTTCAGCCTCAGCTGTCAGCAGCTGGAGCCTGGGCTATGCTCCCCCTGTCCCACAGTTGGGGCTTCAGCTGGGGGCGTACGTGGGGTTGCAGCTGGGCCTGCACACCCCTGCCCTGCAGCTTCCACCGGGGGATTGCAGCAGGGCTGTGCACCCCTGCCCCACAGCTTCCGCCAGGGGCTGCCACTGGGGCCCTGCCCTGTGGCTTGCAGTGAGGGCTGCAGTCTTCCATGCGCCCCTGCTCTGTGGCTTGCAAAATATTCAATAGTATGTAATTAAAGTCTGTATCATACTTAACCGTGACCAAATCTTAGCCTTATTTTTAGTAAAAGTCACGGGCAACAAACAAAAATTCACGGAGCCTGTGACCTGACCGTGATCTTTACTAAAAATAACCGTGACAAAATCTTAGCCTTAAGTATGATGCAGTCTTTATTTACGTGATTACACACTATTTAATTTTTTGCACAGGACCTGTGCCTCATTCAGGGCCTGCTCTGGTGATGAATTAGAGTTGTATAGTGAAGGAGACTGTTAACTGTAGAACCCCTGCTCCATTAGTTGCAGAATTTGGAAGGCGTGTAGTTAAAGAGGTAGGAGATTGCAGGAAGAGAAAGGATGGTCTCATGATGAAGGCAATTGAATGTTTCTCTGGAAAATTGGATTTTATCTCTGAACAGAGTTCCTGTGTGATGGTGGCCAAGTCACTGAAACCACATGCTTCACAGGAGGTCACTAATTGTCTGTTCCTTATTGTTGTGGGGGGATACCTGACTTTAGACCTTGAGATCTGATTTGCTGAAGTACTAAGCACTCACAGCTGCAACAGAAATCAATGGGAGCTGTGCTTTGAACATATTAAGGGCTATATAATTCTAAGTATTCTAAAAAATCAGGCCTTAGGTTTCTCAACCTGGGCACCCAAAATTAGTGGATACTTTTGACCTTAATTTCTCTATGCCTCTGCTTCCCATATGTAAAATGGGGATAATGATATGCACTGATTTCATAGGGGTATTAAAATAAATTGATTAATGTTTGTGATGCACTCGGGTACTATAGTGATGAGCACCATAGAAAAGTGTATGAGGAAGTTGATAATTCAATTTTCAGAACAGGGTTTGAATAGTATGCAGTAAATAACATATGGGTCTACTTTATTCAGTGTGGAAAAAAACAAAATATTGAACAGTTGCTTATTAATGGAGCATCATCCATTCTGTGCACTAAATGAGGAAGGGGTTCTGTGGAAAAAATAAAAACCAGAAGGGACCATTGTGGTCATTTATTCTGACTTCCTACACAACATAGGCCATAGGGCTTATCTAAATTAATTCCTGATTGAACTAGAGCAAGTCTTTCATAAAAATGTAGCTGAGGCCTTGCCTGAGATGAGTAATTAACACATGGAGGGAGGCATCATTTCTTGGATGATAGAATTAGGAAGCTAAACAGATCATTAGGTTGAAAACAGAATGTTTTTGCTAAATAAGATAAGTAAATAGGTGAGTAGGCTAAAAAAACAGAATGTCTGAACTAGTTAAGATAGGAGGGAGAACATCCAGGGAACAAAGGACAAGATAGGTTAAAGAGTAGGATCAGGTAATGAGTAGGTCCAACATGGATAATACATGGACAGAGCATGCAGAAAACAGTTTGGTTCCTGCGAAGTAATGAAGTCAATCCAAAAAGGTGTGATCCAAATGTAATGAGATGTGTAATGTATGTAGTAAGGGGCCCTGAAACATAAATCCTTGTATCAGAGGCCTGGTCTGAGTCCTAAAGCCTGAACCAAAGTACTTCCAGGCATTGCTAAGCAAAGCTGGGCTGTGAGCCAGAGGCAGGCCCTAATTGCAAAACTTGGCAAGAAAAGGGCTCCTAGAAAGCACACGCTAATGATATAAGTAGTAATAAGGGGAACGTGTGCCAAGATAGCACCTGGACATCCCGATACGAGGACACTTCACGGAGATAACAAGGAACAGGCAGGTGCATCCCAAAGACAGGGTCAACAGGACAGCATGATGGACATATCTGTTTGTTTGAACCAACATGATCAAAGGGGGAGACAGCATCCTAATGAGTCGAGGGGCTGTACCTCAATACGTCAGTAGGATGAGTAATCTGTCCTGCAACTGTATAAAAGTAGGTCCTGGAGTGCATATCTTTGTCCAGCCTAGGGGGCAGTGGAGTGTCCCGTCACTGACTGAGCTGTGTCCATTGCCAGGGGGCACATATTTGTAGTATGTCCTGTAGAGTCTGTAGGAAACTGTTACTGTGCTTCGTTTGGCAATAAACCTGGCCGGGTGCCTTCATACCTTACTAGAGTCTGTGGTCTTTGGGGGTTCTCTTGGAGTCTGCTGTGTCAGCTATCTGCGCAGAGCTGGGGCAGCACACAGAGAGAACACGCACGCAGCCGACTGTTATCATCATCGAACCAGAGCAGAGCACCTCACCGGTAGCTACCAACAACAATGTATACAAAGGGAGAGGGTTTCTGTGTAACTTTGGAGCTGTGATGTATCCTGTATCCACCCTCCCCTGCTTTTAAGTCTGATCAACTGAGCAAAGTGTTGCTGTATGCGAAATAAAGGTACCTGAGTGATGAAGTCTGGGTTTGAACTGAGTTTTTGGGAAGTCAAGCAGAAAGAGGTCTGAGAGGAAATCCCAACAAACATTCAAATTTGATTTAAAATTTTCCAGTAATGGAGATGTGACAGTGAACTCTATATGTTTATGTTTATAAGTGTGGATATAATGTAACTGGAATATGCTGTATGCAAAAGATCTCTTGTAAGGTATCATTACAAAGCTTATAATCTACTGAGTGTGATCATCCATTTTGTATGAATGTATCATTCTTGTATCTGAAACTAGGAATATGAAATACTCTGAGGTCCTATTATAATTATGCAAAGTGTGGGCCATTAATCGGGGTTTGGAATCTTGATGACTCCCATTAACCAGGACAGTTGGTTGTAAATGGCTCTGTTTACTTGTAAGACTTCCTGTATACGTGCATGCCAGCGAGTGGGTAATGAAGTCTCACAGGACATGTGATCATGTTACCTGAACTGGAATCCATCTTTATCCTGGTGCTTTTCCATTTAGAAGGAGGGGTGGGAACCCACAGAGAGACAAAAGATTCCCTCCTTGTGCCAAAACTAGTAAAGGGGGTGGAACAGAACAAAGGGGGCCAGTCATGGAGAAATTCCCTAGTTACCACCTGAGCTGGAACTAACAAGGATTGTACCAGGGGAAAGGATTGGGCTCAGACTAGGAAGGAGTCTTGTCTGTGAAAGAAGCTTATTGGAACATCTCTGAGAGTGAGATTTACCTGTATTCAGTTTCTTAAATGTGTTAGGCTTAGACGTGCATGTTTTGTTTTGTTTTATTTTGCTTGGTAACTTACTTTGTTCTGTCTGTTGTTACTTGAAACCACTTAAATCCTACCTTTTATACTTAATAAAATCACTTTTGTTTATTATTAAACCAAGAGTAAGTGATTAATACCCTAGGGGAGCAAACAGCTGCACATATCTCTCTATCAGTGTTATAGAGGGCAGATAAATTATGAGTTTACCCTGTATAAGCTTTATACAGAGTAAAACAGATTTATTTGGGGTTTGGATCCCACTGGGAGTTGAGTGTCTGGGTGCTGGAGACAGGAGCACTTCTTAAGCTGTTTTCAGTTAAGTCTGCAGCTTTGAGGGTGTGGTTCAGACCCTGGGTCTGTGTTGCAGCAGGCTTATGTGTCTGGCTCGACAAGGCAGGGTTCTGGAGACCCAAACTGGCAGAGAAAATGGGCTCAGAGGTAGTCTCAGCACATTGGGTGACAGTCCCAAGGGGAGCCTCTGTGACCGAACCCGTCACAGGAGGATCCACAACAGCTCTCAGTAGCTTGTTGCAATACTTAATTACCATCATTGTTAAAAGAATTTTGACTTATTTCTACTCTAAATTTGTCTATCTTCAACTTCTAGCCATTGGCTCTTTTAATACCTTTGTCTATTTGTTCCTCATGTAGGTATTTATAGACTGTGATTAAATCACCCTTTGACCTTCTCTTTGATAAACTAAATAAAGTGAGCTCCTTGAGTCTCTCACTATAAGGGATGTTTTCCAATCCTTTAATCATTTTTGTGGGTCTTCTCTGAACCCTCTGCAATTTTTTAACATACTTCTTGAATGGTGGATGCCAGAACTGGACATGGTATTCCAGTAGTGGTTGCACCAGTGCCAAATACAGAGGTAATATAAGCTCTCCACTCCTATTCAATATTCCTGTGTTCATACATCAAAGGATTGCATTACCCTTCTAGACAACAGCATTGCACTGGGAGCTCATGTTCAGGTGATTATTCACCATGACCTCAACATTTATTTTTTGGAGTTACTGCTTCCTAGGGTAGAGTTCCCCATCTCGTAAGTATGGCCTGAGTTCCTAGTTCCCAAATGTATGACTTTACATTTGACCATATTAGTATGCATTTTGTTTGCTCGTCCCCAGCTTGCCAAATGGTCCAGATAGTGACCTGTTCTTTTCATTATTTGCAACTCCACCCATTTTTTTTTTTCATCAGCACTCTTTATCATTAATTATTTTTTCCCACGTAGTTGATAAATAGCATAGGGCCAAGAACTGATCCCTGTGGGACCGTACCAGAAACACACCCACTTGATGATGACACCCTATTTACAAATTACATTTGAAACCTATCTGTAAGCCAATTTTTCATCCTTTAATGTGTGCCATGTTAATTTTGTCTTGTTCCAGTTTCTTAATCAAAATCTTGTGTAGTACCAAGTCAAATGCCTTACAGAACTCTCAATATATTATATCAACGCTTAAAATGTTGATCAACTAAACTTGAAATCTTATTAAAAAAAAAATCCGGTTAGTTTGACCAGATGTTTTCCCCTAATAAACCAATGTTGATTGGCATTTTATATTGGCCACCTTTTATTCTTAACCAAGTCCCATGTTGGCCATTCCATTATTTTGTTGAGGATTGATTTATCAGGATTGACACATAATATGAGATCATGTAATTAAAGATTGTATCATAATGCATTCATACAAAGAGGCTAAATTAAGGTTGCAGAGGCAACCTTAATTCTGGTATTTACTAACTTCTGAGTGATTGACTTTGCCACCTTAATGTTGTTTTGACGTGTGTGTGTGACTTCCTAGATTTTTGAAAAAACAAAGTCCGTCACATGGCATCATATTGCACCCACATGGGTCATCAGCAGGGTTGGAACTTTTCATCTATTTTACAGACCTTTGCCACTTGAGCTACAGATACCTGTATCTCACAAAAGCTTATGCTCAAATAAATTGGTTAGTCTCTAAGGTGCCACAAGTACTCCTTTTCTTTTTGCAGATACCAGTAGTACATTGTCATCCTCTATGTGGACTAGCACATTTTTTCCAAGGAGTTTCACAGATATTTGCTGACAGCAGGGGAATGGTGAGAATCTTGGGTTCCATTCCAGGTTCTGGAGCGAAGAGTGCTAGTGATCACAGATCCTTCTACCTGTTCCCCTGCACCTCTGAAGCTTGACCCCTTGTGTCCTGTCCCCTCCAGACTATCCCAAACCTATTTCTTCCCCACCCCTAGTTTCTCATCTGTGTCTCATTCTCCTCACCTAGTCAGTCCCACACTTCATTCCTGTGGCTTCTCATGCTGGTTCCAGTCTACTTGCATAACATTTCCTGTTCTCACCTCCTCATCCAACCTGTCTTTCTTCACCCTACACCCTCCCCCACCAAGCCTTCAGTAGTTTCCCTCCCTCTTGGCTACTTGTCCAATCTATTGCCCCCTCCCACTAGCTTTCAGTCAGGCTCCACACCTACCTTGTCCAGCTCCACTGGTCCCTGGCTCCCCAATTTCTAGTCCCACTCCCCCACCCCTACCCCACCAGCTTCCTATCCCAATCTACTCCCACCAAATCCCCAGGTCCTATTCTTATCCTCTCTGCATTTGAATCAGGAAGCTTCTTCGTCTGTGCAGCTTGGGCCCCATGGGGGATCATTGAGAGCATAGGAAAGACAGGCTCCCTGCTCTCATTTCCTGTGCCTTGCTGCAAGAGCCCAGAATTGCAGTTACAGGGAAAGTCCTGTTAAATTCTGGGCTGAAGTATGCTGAGTACAGATGAAATTTTCAGGGAATGTTGCTGCAAATCTCTAGCAACTTTCTATTGAGTATATATGAATTGTGAGTTTTCAAATGTTTATAATTTAATCAGATTTGGGAGGATTTTCATAGGGACAACAAAAGGCACATCATTGACAAAAAGTCCACCCCATTGCCAAATTTCTTGTCCCTGCTCCAAAGCATTGGGACTCTAGAGTTCTTCAAAGAAAAGGTAACTGGAATTTTTGAACATGAGCAAAACATTTTTCCCTAGCTTCATTCTTGGATATAGCTGAACCATTTTGGCTGAAAATTTTTAAGAAATAAAGGAAAAAGGAAAAAAAAAGAAGAAAAAATCAGCCTGAGGCAGATGCCCAACATGGAAAATTTTAGCCCAAATGGTTAAAGTTTGGAAAAGTTTTATAAGCAACTGAAAACATGGTCTGATAATGGGAAGAGTCAGGGTGACCCTAGTAATAGGTGGTACTACCAGCCCTACCTAATATAAACTTTTTATAGATGAATCACTGGTATTCACTATGTTAGACGTCCAATTGCCACCAACCTTCTTGGTGAAAACCGAAAGAAAGAAGTCATTAAGCACCTCTGCCATTTCCACATTTTCTGTTATTGTTTTCCCCCCCTCATTGAGTAAGAGGCCTACTCTGTTCTTGGTCTTCCTCTTGCTTCTAATGTATTTGTAGAATGTTTTCTTGTTTTCTTTTAGGTCCCTAGCTAGTTTGATCTCGTTTTGTGCCTTGGTTTTTCTAATTTTGTCCCAACGTACTTGTGTTATTTGTTTATATTCATCTTTTGTAATTTGACCAAGTTTCCATGTTTTGTTGGACTCTTTTTGAGTTTTAGATCATTGAAGATCCCCTGGTTAAGCCAGGGTGGTCTCTGGCAGTGGATTCTGGGAGATTTTGAGACTTAAGGGAACCTAGCTGTGAGTAGATGTGAAACTCCTGTAATCCCGTAGGTAAAATCCCTGATTTTCCTAGAGTAGCAGGTGTGAATGCAAAAACACTTTTATGATGGCAGAATAGCTGTTGTACAGATGTAAACTGCAACATGTTTAAAATCAGTTACAAAAATCATAGCTGTAGTATAGACAGTCCTGTAGGGCTAAATCTTCCCTTTAGATGTTTAGGGGCAGCTCCCATGCAATTTGTTGTGGGCCGTGTGCATCTGATGTCAAATTTATGTTTATTAGATTGATCATTGGACTTACTCTGAATCTGTATTGGTTTGCTCGTGGATCCTATTACTCAGTTTCTTAACTAATGAATTTCCTTAAGTCTATATATGACAAGTAATTGATTTTGTTATTATGTTCCCCTATATATGCTGTTCTTCTGTATTCCCAGGCACAGGCACACTGTACTCCTTTTAGATAAACAAAAATATTTTAATATGGTCTATGACAGCAGACCACTTGGTACCTTTCTGTAAGATTAACTCTAATCAACCCCATTACTTTCTAGATTTTAATAGGGACAAAATTGTATTGGTGGCATGTTTCAAGTTCTACAAACATGAAATAATAATTTTGATCTAGTTAACCACGAATTAGGAATAAATGCACAAAACCCCACCTTCCAGCAGGCTAATAGTCAAGTATTAGCATATGAATGTTTGCAAAGGGAAAGACTGGAATTCAAAGTGGAAACAAAATTGTTTAAAAAGATTTAATCTTTGCTCACCAAGATCTCTCTGTCCATGCTGCTTTAATGAGTTTATGGTGTGCAAACAACCAAGCTTTCTTCCACAATGGGAAAATGTTGGAGCAGCACATTCCATCTTTGGCTTGGCTGGATATTGCACAGCATAAGACAGCCCCAGTACCTGGAGCCTTTGCTTTGCACCAGAGAGGTCCTTTTTTTCCCCCCCTTTCCTCCCCCCTGCAAAAGCACAGGCACGTAACTGGGAGAAAAGCCAGTTTCAGAGGCTTTTCCTTCAGTCTTTAAAGGTAATTTGCTTACAATCCTGGGAATTATCACCTCAAGAACTTTCTTCAGTGGTGACTTTACACACAGAGGTAAGACTGATATAAGATGGTGCATTTAGGAAATATATCAGTCTCTAGGAGACTTATTAGGAGAATTTAAAAAATAATTTTCAAAGAAATGACTGTCATCCAACTGTTGCTGAACAACTAGTTTCTAGTTCAATTAACAATCCTTGTTTCAAACTGCATTTTTTGGAGTAGATTCTATTTCACTAAGTACAATTGTACTCATCTGCATCTGTCTCCAAAATTTTTTGATTTATAATTCAGGCAGTAGCTTTCCTTTAAATGTAAAGGATGACTTAAAATATAAAATTTTATAGTTGATGGTTGTAGTTATTGTCTAAGATACTAGACAATTATAAATAATAAACAGTATATTCCATTGTTAAAGTCTGTATATTTATCTTGGTATTTTGATTACAAAATACATAAAATTTAGTCCCATTAGAATCTCTTAATAATAAAAAGAAATACAGATAGAATACTTCAGATGTGATATTAAATGTGTAAAAATCTCACTTTGAGCTATCAAAAACCAAAAGTAATATTTCATGACTCGATTTCCAATAAAGAACTGTATTTCACAATTGTCACAGTCCCACTACCTGGCAATAAATTTAACTGCCTTGAAATCAAGCTGCAAGTTTAAAAAAAACTTCTCAAATGTTTTTCCTGTAACCCCAAATATTTAATGCATTAATACAGGTTGAAAACTTGCAGACTCAGTGTATTGGTAATAGAATATATATCCTATAACTTACACTGTAGGTTGCCCATAGAGCCATCTGGAAAAGGAGAATAGTATATATATTGGCATCAAGCTTCTTGTCACTAACTCCAAACACTAATATATTCCCCTCAATATCTGCAATTCCACAAAACACATGTTTCATCCACTCTCTTTTGAAACATTTCTTGGACCGAATGAATAGCAAAGAGAAAGTAGGTGAATTTATCTTTCTTGTAGAGTATGAAATGTGGCTTATCTGTTGTTCAGGACATTACAAACCTGGATGTCAGCCAGTTTACTCACTTACAGGTTTGATGCTGCTCCCAGGTCAATTGAAAAACTCCCATTGACTTGAATGGTGCTTGATCAAGTCCTGTATCAGCATCTTTTTATGCTTTCACTTGTTTACATTGTTCAGGTATCACTGAGGCAAATTTAAGCAGTTCTGTACATGATTTAAGCAAATTAAGGCAAATTTGCAGTTCTGTACATGATTTCCGCCAGTACCAAAATGGAGTTTACTTATCTTCATAAGATAATTTCCCTTGACAAAAACAATGAGGAGTCCGGTGGCACCTTAAAGACTAACAGATTTATTTGGGCATAAGCTTTCGTGGGTAAAAAACTCTTTTTTTCAGATGCATGGAGTGAAAATTATAGAAACAGGCATAGATATACTGGCACGTGAAGAGAAGGGAGTTACCTTACAAATGGAGAACCAGTGTTAAGGCCAATTCAGTCAGGATGGATGTGGTCCACTCCCAATAACTGATGAAGAGATGTCAATACCAAGAGAGGGGAAAATTACTTTTGTAGTGAGCCAGCCACTCCCAGTCTCTATTCAAGCGCAAGTTAATGGTGTTGTTTGCAAATGAATTGTAGCTCTGTATGCATCCGATGAAGTGAGCTGTAGCTCACGAAAGCTTATGCTCAAATAAATTTGTTAGTCTCTAAGGTGCCACAAGTAATCCTTTTCTTTTTGTGAATACAGACTAACACGGCTGCTACTCTGAAACCTGTAGCTCTGCAGTTTCTCTTTGAAGTCTGTGCCATTCATGTGCCCGTATATCTATGCCTGTATCTGTAATTTTCACTCCATGCATCTGAAGAAGTGGGTTTTTTACCCATGAAAGCTTATGCCCAAATAAAACTGTTTGTCTTTAAGGTGCCACCGGACTCCTCATTGTTTTTGTGGATACAGACTAACACGGCTACCCCTCTGGTATTTTCCCTTGACAATTAGTTTTAAGTTTTCCATCCTCAAAATCTCTTTAACTAATTGATCTTGCAGTGCAGCTGCGATCTTTTGTGGATTATGTACTATAGGATCTATAGTGGTATTCATTTTATATTAGGGAGTTACCTGAGGAATGCAAGATTAAATACATCATTGTATTCTTACTTCAGAATTTTAGGCCATCTGGATTAGCAGGTGTTAAGTAGTACTAGATCTGGAAGCTTCCAACTGTTATTACCAAGTTAATGAAATCAATACAGTGTTGCTTTATTTACAGTGAGGCACTTTAAATATCTTGTATTCTTGTTGTGACTGTAATTTGCTGTATGTACCTTGGACATCGAGTGCTTCTCCATGACCAAACACTTTCTGGATTGTATGCTTATGGGTGTTTCAAGATTTATTTCGTGGGTATTATAGTAGCTTGTGTAATAATGTTTAATTTACACTTAACCTGTTGATGCTTACCTCCAATAGTATTATCTGTGAACACTTGGTCTAGTTGGGCTGCTGCTGCTGAAACTGTTGCTACTGCTTGTCATATGGGAGTGATTGTCTCCACAAAAACACTATCTGTGCATTGTAAGGCTGCTCATCCAGTCCATGTATTCTTTTGGTTTGCGCATTTCTGCGTAATTTCCTTTAATATTTGTGGGAAATCTGTCCTTTTACTGTCAATTCATCTGACTTGTAGGGAAAGTGGATTTTTAACACTGGATTGGAAGAATCACTTGAGAATATACAGTAAGAAATAGTCTGGCAGGGAGTGTGCTGGATGGCTTAATATGTCCTTTTGTTTTCTAATGTCTATGATTCTAAGAAAAAAATCAACACATAGAAGACCTGATGGATGTTTTATGTATGATTTTGTCATTTTCTAACAGCATTTTTAATGCCTAAATTCAAATAGAGGCTTTGCATAATATTGTGGAGATCAACAGCACTTGGTTCCTGTTGTTTGCTCTCTGAAAGATCAACCAGAAAACCCTCTGTTTTTCAAAGTGTTTTCATTTATTTTTGTCTTTGTTACTGACTTATTTAAAGACTGAAAATGTTTGTCCAGTCCAATCTGTAAAATAAAGCATGAGAAAGCTGTGAATATGATTAAACACATTTCAGGCTTGTTATAACACAGACAACTTAAATTTTGCTGTTGTGGTTACCATGATGTTATCAGATGTCTCCATGTGTGTATTGCCTTCTAGGCAGTTCACAGTTAACTGGGTAAACATTTGTATCTGTGAGATTGCATATACATACTCATGTGATCAATCTATCCAAAGAATAAATTCCTTTTTGTACACAAGCATGCAATGAACTGCATTTATTTTCCTCCTTTGACCACCTCATTTGAACTCTGCCCACTAATCCATTTCTGCTGGAACTACATTTAATATTCCAAACCTTTGAGAAGCTGTCCAACAGTTTCTACTGCTATTTACTTTAAAAAAAAATCCCACAAAAAATTACACTTGCTATATTCAGTTCTTGACCAGGGATAGTCTTAAAGTCTGGTGTCTTGTTGCTTCCTAATGCTAGAAATATATGCTATGCTCTACTGCTGGAATTTGTGATAGATACAGTATTGTTATCTGGCTCAGGTGGATTGTGGCATAACAGACTTTAAAATTATAACACCCTAATGCCCTCATGTAGAGGTCTTTAACAATTAATCTGATAAACCTGACATGCTGAGATCAGTACATGGAAGCTCAGGCAGCCTGTTGTTGCAGGCAGGGGTAAATTCCAAATAGCGCCAGGACATGAAAAATTACCAAAAAAAAATTTCCTAAAATAACTTTTCTTCAAGTGCTTAATCAAGTCCATTCTATTGTAGGTGTGGGTGCTCACCACATGCATTGGTCCTGGAAGTTTTTCCCTCAGTGGTATCCATAGGGGACCGGCTCTGGTGCTTTCTGGAGTGGCACACGTGTGCACCAGTATAAGGGGCACCGCTGGCTTCCCTCTCTCTGTTTCTTGTTACCGCCAGTGACAATGCTGGAACATTTCCTTACCTTGGAATGCTTTCCTATCTCAACTGTGCCTAGTAGCAAATTTGTTGTATATAGTTGTTAAAAGTTGTTTAGTTAATAATTCCCTTAGTGTTAAGTTAGAATTAGTTAGTTCTTCTTCGAGTGCTTGCTCATGTCCGTTCCATATTAGGTGTGTGTTCTCGCCACATGCACCGGTGTCAGAAGTTTTTCCCTCAGTAGTATCCATAGGGGACCGGCTCTGGTGCCCTCTGGAGTGGCTCCTGCATGGCTCGGTATAAGGGATGCTGCTCACTCCCCCCACCCTCAGTTCCTTCTTGCCACCAGTGATGGTGCTGGAACGACTGCTGCTTCGGTTAGCACTGTTTGTTCTCTGTTCTTGCGAACTTTGAAAACCTGTAATATAGTTGTATATAGTTAGTAGTTTATCATTTACCCTTAGTAGTAGTTCTCAAAGTTTTCTTTGTTCCCGAACATGACCCTAGACTTTAGGCCCTGCGATCGCTGCAACGGCCTAGGCCCATCAGCGATCCACATTCCAGCTGCCTAAGGTGCTTAGGCAAAGGGCACATAAGTGACAAGTGCTATATCTGCAAATCCTTTAAGCCTAGGATGAAGAAGGAACGTGATATCCGTATAAAAGTGCTCCTAATGGAGTCAGCACTCACTCCAGCACCGGAGCAGCAGTCTGACTCTGCACCGAGTACCGCAGCCTCTGTGCCCAGTGCTCTGCCGGCACCATCCATAAGTCGGCACCAGCCCCCCTCCACAGCTCTGGTCAAGAAGCCAAAAAAGACTGTGAGGGAAAGATCTCCTACCTCTCGTAAGGGAAAGGAGAGGGCTGGGGGCGAGCCACGACCTGTGCCGGGCAGCCCCCTTCAGAAAGTCGGGCCCCACCTCAAGTCAAGCAGTGCAGCCCACCCCATACTTCGCCTGCAACTCTGGACAGCAGTGCAGACCCTGGACAGCTTCAGGTGCCGTCGACCCCCAAAGCCCTTCAAGCAGCTCAGGAGATCCTGATGCCGCCCAAACTGGCTCCAGCGGTACCCCGGCCTTGGGGAAAACCTGCTTTGGTACCTATGCATGTATCTCCATCTCAGCGGCATTGTTCCCCCTCTAGAGGGATGTCCCGCCATTGCTCGCCCGTCCGTCGCACCTCAGGACTAGAGAGGCAGGTTCAGCCTCTTGGTCTCAGCGAAAGGGGCACCGATCGAAGGACTTGAGGCATGCCTCACCAGCAGATTGGCTTAGACCCTCTGAGACACGCACTAGTGCAGCACCACTCCCCGCCGAAGGGGTGCCCCACCTGCGCTTGCCTCATCAGTGCCACCAGCCCCCGGATGCGGGTCGGCTTACCTGCCAGAGGTCCCAGTGTCGGTCCCCGGACTCTAGGGAGTGTTCCTCGGGGTCCGGTGTTGATTGCCAGCGGTCTAGCGCAGACCTACAGAGGCGATCACCAGTCCCCAGAGCCCCAGTGCTGGGAGCGTCTGAGTCGGTCTCCCAATCCTAGGCACTGCTCCAGAGGGTTGAGACACCGGTCCCCAGAGCCCCATCACTGGTCTCCAGATTGCCGGTATGGATCACCACAAGCATATCGACGATCTCCAAGATGTCGATCCTCTTGCTCCCAGTCTATGGAGCGGCACCGCTCTCAAAGCCTGAGGTGTCGATCACCAGGGTACTGTCGCCAATCTGCCAAATGCCACCACCAGTCACTGGAGTCACAGCACCAAGAGCCATTGTCCTGGTACAGTCAAGTCCAGAGAAAACTGAGAGGGACCTAACCAAGCTAGATGAATGTGCAGCACGGTGTCAAATGCAGTTCAGTGCTGATAAATGCAAAGTAATGCACATTGGAGGGAAACATTTAATCTATTCATATACTGTACGGGAGTCTCAATTGTATCAGGAGAGGAAAGGGTTTGGGCATCAATATGGACAGCTAAATGAAGACCTTGGCTCAGTGTACAGTTGTGATAGAAAACAACCCAAGCTGTTATGGTACTGGTCACCCTATTTCAAAAAGGATATTACAGAATTAGAGGGCATTTAGAGAAGGGTGACTGAAGTGAACAGGGATGTGTGAAAATGAAAAGACTGGGATTGTTTATCTTAAAAAGGAGAGAATAAAAGGGGACAAGATAAAATAATGAATGTCTAGAGAAGGTAGATTGTGAGCTTCTATTCTCCCTATGTCAACTCAAGAACAAAGGGACATTACGTTAAATTAAAAGGTGGCAATTTCAAAACTGATGAAAGGAAATCCTTTTTCACAAAAAGGTAGCAAGATTGAAAAAGGGATTAGACATGTGAATATCAAGAATATTCAGAGTTGTAGTAAATGCTCACCTAAATTTTTAAGAGATAATAAACCTCATGCTTATATTTTTAAACTAATCTAGCAATTAGGGACTGTGAGGTTTCTTGTGCTTTCATCTGAGGTGCCTGGTGCTGGCCACTTGGAGACAAGATACTAGACTAGATGGAAATTCCTATGTTCCTATGAAATAAACAGTATTTTAATTTTAATCAGTTTTTAAAACTGTGGAGGACAAGATGCTAGGTAATGGGCACCATGTATAAATAAGATATCTAATTTTCTAACTTTGTTTAGGCAAGTTCCATTTGATTTCAAAGATAGGAAGAGTGGAAAAAAGTGTAGAGGCTCACTGTGGAGCTGTACTTGCAGGAAGATGGAATTATGAGGGAACAGCGTTGGTTACAGGTAAGAGTTTTTCCTTAAAGAATTAAAGATGGAAATTAAAATAATAAAAAGGTCCTTAAGAGAGAGAGCATAATTTAAAGATATGAAGTTAATATGCTAAATAGCTTCAAAGAAGGGAATATACCACTTATGTATTGGGGCAGGGCTTGTGTACAGGGCCACTTACTGTGTGTCAAGCCAGGGCATAAATCTACAGCACTCTAGCCTGCCACACACTAAGTGGCTGTGTGGACCCTGCTGCCATGCACAAAAAGTGCCATAAATAGTGCACTTTGCTTTACTCCTATTTTTGTGGTGGTGGGGTCCATGCATCCACTTAGTGTGTGGGAGGCTGGTGCACTGTAGATTCATACCCAGCTTGCTATGCACTGAATCGCCTTATGGACACACACCTACATTATTAAACAATTCAATTTATGAAATGTAAGTAACTACTTCCTCTGAGGGATAAATCCGGTTGAATTTGTATAGAGGCAACTTTGAGGTGAATCCTTGACATTTATTTAGAAGCTGCAGATTGAAATTTCATAAACTTAATTGCAGTTACACCAAATTTGGACAGATAAAACTGAATCTATGAGTCTACAGGCAAGAGACCCAGCATTAAATACATAAGAAAAAGAGCAGTGATCCAAGAATGGGGCCACTACATTGTTG